>NC_138192.1:37731693-39118134 GCF_964194105.1 Spermophilus citellus | reverse complement strand
AATAAACCATAACTGTATATCTGGGTATTTATCTCAGAGCAATAAACAGGGAAACTCTCCACAAAGAAGATGGCCATATCTTATCAGCTTTATTTATAACAGTTAAACATTGGAAGAAATCCAGATGTCCTTCCATGGGTGAATAGTAAAATAAACTGTACATCCACAAACATAGAGTACTATGTAGCAGTGAAAAGGAACAGACTATTATTGACAAGCAATATGGATGTATCTGCAAGGACTTGTGCTACATGAAGATATCCAATTCCAAAACACCACGTATGGTATAATTTCACTTATGAAACATTATTTAAATGACAAAAATTACAGAAATGAGTAACAGATGTGTGGTGTTCATGGTTAAGGATGGAGGAAAGGGCCTCAAATGGGAAGTGTTTCTGCCTTGACCTCTGGCGCCTTCCTTTCTCTGAAGTCTGCCCTTCAATCATCAGAATCAGAATTTGTCTTCAGCAAAAGGGAATCTTCAAATGTGTGTCTGTAGGAGTACGAAAAAGAGAAGTAAAATTATAGGGTATAAATGTTTTGATAAATCATTCTCATTGGAAATGATAAGATACAGGCTATTCTGAAATTACCAGCTACGTGTTGGCACAAAGGTTGGTTTGGGTAGACCATGTCCACCAGAAAATCTCTAGAATCAGGGTGGTTTTTTTAAGAGTTTAGATCCTTCCAAGGCCCCCTCAGAAGTGAGACCGCAGCCTTCACACAGAGACCGTACCCAGTTTTTTTTTTTTTTTTTTTTTTTTGGACATCAGGGTAGTTCTCTCTCATGCAGGTTTATTTATCCAAAGGAGATTGGGAATGACAGAAAAAAAATCAATGGTGTTTCAATTTTATAAATCCAGTTTTTCAATTTGTTGAAATTCTGGGGTCACCTTTGCAGTTGAGCTGCCCTGGAAATCAGAAAAGCCAAATCACACTCCCTGGAGAGAAGAGCCCAGAGACAGGGGGTGGTTGGGCTCAGCCCTGCGTGGCCACTCAGATCATGGAGCCCTGGAAGTACAGTTGACGGTGACTGGGGGCTTCAGGGTCAATTCTCACCCACTCAGCCAATGGACAAAATAATCCTACCCTATTGTCCCCCAGCATTACTCAAAGAATGTGTCTATGAATAATGGGGTGTCTTAGACTTAGTGACTCCAATTTGGTTCTTGGACTCCATCTTGACCCGAATTGGAAACTTATAAACAGCCAAGAAAAAGAAACTTAGGATACTCTGTTCCTGCAACACCCCTACCCCCAGGTCCCTAAACAAACACACACACAAAAATACATTGTTCCCCAACCACCTCCACCCAAGGGCAATCCAGCTTGCTCTTGTTCCTTATCCAAAAGACGGATAAGCTTCCATGCAAGTGATGCTGGCCTCTGTGCCCCGCAACTGGGCAGCCTGGTGGGCCATTCCTGTCCATGAACTTTGCTTAGTGAGCATAAGACCTGTCTCGAGAGAGATTTCTTTGAGCACTTCATCCTAACAGTGACTCTTCCTGAACTGGGACTCTCCCATGTCTCTCCTCTCTGGGTGTCATGCTAGGTAGCACCAGCTCTGAATGATGTTGTCCTTATCGCCACCTGCACCAGGACTCGGGCTGTGCTGGGCTCTGTAGAAGATGGCCAGGAGGAAGCAAACCTAGGCCTTGATCTCACAGAGCTGGAAGTGGAACTCCAAGCAGAACAGAGGCAATTGAATGACCTTGTCTACCTGCAGAAGGACTGATCCTAGTCTACAGGTATTATGGTTTGGATGGGAGATGTCCCCCAAAAGCTCACGTGTGAGACAAGGAAAGAAGGTTCAGAGGAAAAATGATTGGGTTGAGAGAGACTTAACCCAATCAGTGAATTAATCCACTGGTGGGATTAACTGACTGGTGGCTGGAGGGGTGGGGCATTGGGGGGCGTGGCTGGGGGTATATGTTTGTATGTGGTGAGTGGAGTCTCTCTCTGTTGCCTGATCCTCATGTGAGCTGCTTCCCTTTGCCACATTCTTCTGCCATGATGTCCTGTGTCACCTTGAGCCTGAAGGAAGGGAGCCAGCCACTTATGGACGGAGACCTCTGAAACTGTGAGCCTTTAAATAAAACTTTCCTCCTCTACAGTTGCTCTGGCCGGGTCTCTCAGTTGCAGCAGTGAAAAAGTTGACTAATACAACAGGTGCTCCAGGAAACCAGCCTGAGAATCTAGAGCGATCGAGGCAAAGGGATAGGGGAGAGTCAAGGTCAGACAGAATGAGTCTCAGCCACCGTCCCTTAAAAACTGGTGATTCTGAACTTCTCTTTGCTTCAGTTTTCTCATCTGCAAAATAGGGGCCATTATAGCCAATTTCCTGGATTGTGGTTGAGATTCAATATGACATTTACCATGTCAAAACTGAGTGAGGCAGAAGCTCCACCTCCCTCTTTTTACCCAGGCCCAGCTCCCTTAAAAGTCCTGAAATTCTCATAGTATCTTCATTCCTTAAAAGACTTCTGAAACCAGAAGCATTTGAATTCTCAGAATTCACATCCCTTGGGGAAAAAGAAAGAAATGCGCCAGACATCTCTATATTTGAAGAATTAGTCCATCAGATGCGGTCTGTTGAAACCACAGTCTCCAAGTGAGATGCCCAGTGTCCATGGAGACTCTCAGGTTGCCCAAGGCGGGCCCTAGCAGGCCCAGCTCAGGAGGCTGACCACCAGAAGCTCGAGGCTGGGGGTGAGTGGTCTTGCCATCAGCAACAAAGAACACATTTTCCCACTCCTCCCAACTCTCCTGCAGACTTTTACTGAGAATGGAATGCAGTGCCACAGAAAAAAAATCTGACCATGGCTCTCCTCTGCTCAAAACCCTTCAGTGGCACCCAAGTAGCATGAGACTAGAGCTCAGGTACCATCTGCTGAACCATGGAGCCCTCTGGGAGCCATAGCCGGCTGGACCACTAGCCTCACCCCCCACCCTCCTGGACCAGAACTTCCTACAGCTACCTGCCTACTTCTGAGAAGTCAGAGCTCCCCCAGAGACCCTCCCTTCCAGTCCACCCAGAAATAGGCCCTCACATCCTGGGTTCCCCTCCTAGGCATCTTTCGATTCCATCTAATTGCACTCGGTGCCTTTCACTCTGAGCCCCCCACAGCAGCCAGAGGAACATCTGCCTTCACATAGCACTTCCACCTTCTTACTGTGAGTGAATCTTTTCATATCTGTATCGAACTTCAGGTTGTCAGCAGCCGCAGATCAAGGCTATGTCTTATTTATGTATCTCTATAACCAGGATCAGAGAAGGATTCAGCCAGAGGTTCTCAGTGATGTTTATGGCAGGAACGAATAAAGGAGAGAGGGAGAGGGAGGAGGAGAGTGGGGGATTGGAGGGAGAGAGGGGGAGGGGGAGGGGGAGAGGAAAGAAGGGGGAGAAAGGGAAGAGACTGGGAGAGAGTGAGGACAGAGGGAAGGGGAGACAGTGGGAGGGAGGGAGGGAGTAGAGGGAAAGCTAGTTAGGTAGTTAGGTAGTTGGCTGTGAAAATGAGGCCAATGAAAGACAGCCATTTGACCCACAGGAGTAGAATCAAACTTGACTTTGTGAGCTCACTCTGGAGCAAACTGATGGCAGCCTGAGAAGCAAGTTCATGCTCTGGCCATGCCAAGAAATGAAATGGCTCTCATTCATCTGGAGTCTCTCTTTTGTTATCCAAATTATAACATGAAAGACAGGAACAGCATAATGAGATCCTATGCATTCTTTGGGGGATGGGGACAAGAAGGGGGTGGGGGGCATGAAACAAAGGGCCCCTGCCTTCCAGGAAGGAGCCACCCTCATTTTCTCGGGCAGCACCAGCTTCCTTTGAAAACAAGAAAGGAGCACAAATCTACTGCCATGGCAACCACTCCTCAGCCATCCTGGGAGTGACAACTTACTGTAAGTCCTTCCAAAGGCCAGATTCCCCCAATTTCCAGGCCACAGGAATCCTTTCAAAGGAATGACAGATTACACCTTTCAAGAGCTGGTCCATCCACAATGATGGATGGGGAAAGCCTCTGTCCTCACCCACCATCTGCTGGATCACAGGATGTAATTTCCCCGTCCTGAACTCCAATTTGAAAGCAGCCTGTAACTATAAACCAGAAAAACTGCTAATCAAGGCTTAGGAGGAAGTAGACAAAAGGAGACATCACCTCTTCAGTTACATTGAACATTGAACTTGTGACTGTCAGAGGGAGGCAACAGGAACAAGAAATACAGGATGTAGTCCCCAGGACTCACATGCACTTGATCACCGCCAGGACCCACTGGGCGGCAGGTGCTGTGTAGAGAGGGGGCACTGAACTTAGCACAGGAACTAAAAACTGCAATAGGAACCTTACGCACATCTCAGTGGCCCATAGCTACGACCCTATAAAGAAGACATCACAAGTGAGTTGAACACACTCACAAAGCTCATGTGGCCAAAATGGCCATGGATCTACCAAAATCCAATTTCAATCCTTGAAATTGGATGGAAGCTTAAAGTCCTGACTCCTTCCACTTTAATAATAGAACTGCCCTGGCACATGGCTAGGTATCTATACCATATGTCCTAACCCTCCTTTGCAATCAGGCAAGGTCCAAGGGGAACAGGAAAAAAGTGGGGTCCCTTTGGTCTCAAAGTACCAGGTGCTTGCCTTTCCCATGATCTCATTCCTCTTCAGACAAGTATGTAAGAGACAAACGAATTCTGTCTTATTTGAGCCTTGACCTTGTGGAGCCTCATTATTTCTGCCAAGTTATTTATAGCTAGTAAATAGCCGAGTTCCAGCTTCTAAACAGTTCTAACCTCAAAGCCCTGGGCTTATACTGATTGTATCAATCAGTGTCCAGTCAGATAAACAGAAACTAGGTATTTCAAGTAGTAGGAATTTAATGGGGGAGAACCAGTTCCAAGCATATTAGAAAGCTGGAAAGTTTAGAAAGGAGAAGCCAAAGTTACTCAGAGAATATTAACCATGGAAGTCATGTAGGCCCCTGGAGCTAGAGAAACAGAAGAATAAGTGGAGTATCCCAGAGTCAGGAAGGCTCTGGGGCACAGGTCACTTCTGCTATCACTGTGGGACCCACCATTGCCACAAATCACCAGTAAGCGAGGTGCTCCTACTTTCACCGATGCTGCCTGAGCCAGAGCCCATGACTGATATGGCTGGGGAGGAACTCAGGAGACTATTAGAGCTGCCAGAGGCACATGGGGACAAAAATATGGTTTCTCTCTTCCTCCAGTCTCCTGCCAGGGCCTTCCTTTGGCAAGATTAACCTGGGAGGCAGCTGATAAGTGAGTCTGGGAAATGTAGCTTGCAGGCTTCTAAATTCCAGGAACCAAGATGGATCTGGAAACAAGAGACTGGGAACCAACAAAGGATCTACTGAAAGACTGAGGGCTGGATTGGCAAATGCCCCAGAGTTCAGATCTTTGGTTAACTATGGCTTTCTCCACGGCTGCCATGAGAAGTTCCTGGGCAGGCGGGTCTTGATATGAAAAGCAACACTGAGAGGTCTACACTGTCTGGAAGGTGAAAGTGGAGAGTGGCAATATGTACTTCGTATTGGTCATCTGCATCCCATGGCAGGGACCTACTAATCCAAAATGTAAAGTGAATCTGATAAAGGCCCACATGATACCAAATAAAGTGTTTAATGGAAGTCGCATGAGCTACTCTCTACCAAACAATTCCTGGAGCCTTTATACTTTTTACTCACTCAAGAATTAAGTAGCATAGGGGAAACTGTAAGCCAACTCTGACTTCAAGCTTGTTGATTTTGTCTTGGAATGTGCCCCATTTACCACTCCACACTGTGGCCTTCCCAATTCCAGCCTCATCTGTGCCCAGGTAATCCAGGCTTCTGAACTCCGGATTGCTGTAGCTGCCTCTAACTACATCAATCTCCAACATAGGTTCTCACTCCATCCACAATGATCCTTCTGAATCCAGAGTCTCAACATAGATGCAGACACGACAAATCACTTCTTCCCAGACTCTTCATGGCTTGCTCCAGAAAGTCCAACTCTAGGGTCCCTTGATCTTGATCCAAAACAATGAACTAAATAAACCTGATTTTTTTAAGGACTTAGCCTCAGGTATTCTATTTGTTAATACAAAACAGACTAAGACATACATCAGTCAGAGCTGCCACCTGACAATATGTGGACCATTTGAAAGTCTCCTGTCACCATGAGGCATTTGAGTCCTGGGTAGTAAGGAACTCCATGTAAAGACATTGGGGCTTTAATTCACCAGGAAGGTAAAAGAAACATCCTTTGCACTGGACACAGCTGGGCCCAGTTCCAAGAAAACAGATATTCTGGCAAATCTGTCCATCATTTGATACAGAACACCGTGTTGGCCCTGGCTCTGGCATTGATCCTGTGATCTCAGGGAAGCTCTTCTCCCTGCACAACCCTCTCATACTTCCTGTTCTGCAAAAGGATTCTAGTCCCGCTCATTTGGGCACCAGGAGCTGCCTTGGCTGTTCAGGGCAGGGGATGGACATGGTTGTAGCATCAGGCGTCCCTGTACTCAAGTCTCTGGGTCACAGAGAAATTGACATACTCAGCTCCCAAACTCTCTGCCAGCTGTCTTCCATCCTACTGCATATGTACATGAGATATGTCCAGGGAACAAGCATGAAGGGAAGCAGAGAGTTGAGGGTCAGCCATTGGCCAGTTCCAGTGCCACTGTGCTCTAGCCCTCAGGTCCTGGCTCTCAGATAGCTGGTGTCAAAGCTGCCATCATTACAGTTCTTACACAGCATCTGCAGGAAGTTTGCACAGAGCTCACCCTTCAATGGCGCATGCTGGGTGATCCAGACACTGACACATACTCCACAGGCACCACCTGAAGAAGGGGTTGTCATTTCCACCATTTTTCTCTAGGAGGTAAATAGGCCCTGAGAGCCCCAGTGAGTTGCCTGAGAACCTACGTGGCACATGCACGTCGGGTGTTCAAGCAGTTGCAGGGACTGAGGTGTTCGATTAAGGACAAGGAAACATCCTGCCCAGACACCCGGTTGTCCTGATTCCCAATAGTAAAGTCACATTCCGGGGCCCCTGCTGGGACCTGCCAGAGTCTCATGACTTGTTTACTATTGTCTATTCAGCACCACTATGTGGATTTTGCTCATTTGATCATTTACTCAATTGCTTGTAAAGCTTAGAAATCGGGTACTTTGACTTGGCTCAAATTCATCACAGCAAGACTTGCTTCCTCAGGTCTTTCTGTTGGGGCCACGGTTTCCATTTGTTGTCACATTTCTCCTTTGTCTGTACTTTCCCGACCATCTGAAAAAGTCCTGGTCAGCTGTGGGTTTTGAAGGTGTTGCTGTTTTCCTACTAAAACTGAAATTCTAAATCAATGGGAAGTGAAACTGACTTAGTTTCTATTGCTACTATAACAAATTACTACAAAAGTAGTGACTTGAAACAACCTGAATTTATGGGGTCAGGGTTGTGGCTCAGGGACAGAGCGCTTGCCTAGCATGCTCACTGAGGCGCTGGGTTTGATTCCCGGCAACACATAAAAATAAACAAATGAAATAAAGGCATTGTGTCCATCTACAAATATATATATATATATATATATATATGTGTGTGTGTGTGTGTGTGTGTGTGTGTGTGTGTGTGTGTGTGTATGAAAAAAACAACCTAAATTTATCATCTGACAAATATGAAGGTGAGAAGTCTGAAATGAATCTCATTGGGCCCTAATTAGGGGGCCAGCAGGACCACATCCATTCTTTTATGGAGTTTCTAGGGGAGAATCTGTTTTCCTGCCCCTTGTAACACCCAGATGCCACCCACATTTCTTAGCCCAAGGTACCTCTATCCTGAAAGCCAGCAACAGTAGGTCCTGTCTGCCTTCCACTGCTCTGTTTGACTTCTTCTCCAACTTGTAAAGATTTTGTGAGTCCACTGGGCCCAGCCCAATAACCCAGGATGATCTCTCTCTTCTGAGGTCAATGTATTGACAACATTATTTCCATCTACAGCCTTAACTCCACCTTGATAAGTAGTTTAACACATTCATAGGTTCTAGAGATTACGATGTGAGACATCTCTGGGGCCATTATTTTTCTAACCACAAAAATAAATAGGCATGCTTGGTCTGGTAAGACTTTCAGGAACTTTGTTTCAGTCATCCTGCAAATCCAAATAAAAACCCTCCCCAACATTACTCAGGGGGCTCCTGAAAACTCTGCTTGAACGCATCTGGAAACAGCTCACACACCATGAAAGGCCACCTCTACAGCTCACTGTAAGTGCCTGAACACCAGCCTGTCTCCTGCAACCAGATCCAAGCTCTGTGCTTTGGAAGGATACAAAGTGTCCGCCATGTGTGTCTGATCCCTTGCCCAGTGCTTGGAGAATTTGAAGAGCCCAGATGTCTGTTCCTACCTCCTCTGTGCAGCTGCACAGAGAGGCATGGCCCCTTCATCCCTCACCAGCACTACTTCCACCCGTGATGTCTCTTCTTAACCACAGCAGCCAGAGGAAATACAGTATTATTGTTTTGCTCAAGATGTTACTGAGCACTTACTATGTCCAGTGCCAAGCTCAAAAATGTCAGGGGTAATATCCATTTGAGTCTAGGAGATTGAGATTGTCACCTCCTCCTGCAGATGGGAGTCTAGGATTTAGAAAGATGAAGTCGCTCACTCACCCACAATCGCTCAGCTCCATGATGAAGCAGGGGCTGTGTCTGGGCTTGCTCTAACCACAGACCCTCTGTTCTGTCTTCCTGTCACAGTGTCCTGTCTTAAGCCTTAGCTTGCTGCTATAATGAGTGCTGAACCAGGAGACTAGAGACCTGGCTCTTGTTCCCAGTCAATTCATCTGTAGCTATGTGACTCAAGGTGAAAATCTCTGAGTTATTAGTGGTGTTACCAATAACTCCTCAATAGTGTGCAATGGTCAGACCAGCAACAAAAGAGTTTGGGAGCCATTAAGAGCCCCCAGAAAAAGGCCAATCCTCCTAGCTATGGTTCTGCTGTACATCTTGGGATCCATATAAAGTCTCTGGCAGTATCTCTTGCTTCTGGCCTCTCCTGAGCCATCTTAGGGAGATCCAGAACATTTGCTTGCTGTAGGAACATGTTCAAGAACCTGGATATTCTGCCCAATCAAATCCATGACACTTTGGCCCTATGCTATCCTGTTTCCATCCAGCAGAGCTGACTTGTGCCCAGTGCTGTGGAGACACCAGGAATCCAGAGAGGCCAGTTCTTCACCCACGAGGGGAAGCAGGTGCGTGAACAGCTTACTTCCGCTGGGAAGGACACTCAAGCACGTTCATTTGTGTTTGCTGGTTTGCTTTAACCATGAGAAGGAGAACTCGATAGTGTCAGAGAGAGGAAAATGTTGGAGGAGATCCTTGTGCCGGTGGCAGCAGATGGGTTCTGGTGACAATCTTGGAAAGGAGCAGAGGGCACATTTAGAGGTTCAAAGGTGCAAGAGAGGGCCGGGTGAAGTTTGGTTTGCTCTGCAGGTTGCCAGGGAGAATGGCTGGAGCCGGGGGGAGAGGAAATGAAGACAGGCAGCCAGGAACAGGGTGATCCCAGTAAGAAATAAGTCAGGAGGGGACCCAGTTCCCTCTGGGCAGTCTTGGAGGTTATGGGTTTTCTCCATCCATGATCTCACAGGAGCGCAAAACCCTGACTGTGGGAGAGGCATTTATTTGGGGGTGGGATTTGCCAAGAGAGCCTGATGAGGTAAAAGGGGTGAGAGAGTTTGGGATTGTGCAAGGGAGGGAGGTCCTGCAGGGAGCCAGCTGGTGTTGACCATGCTCTGGAATGGCCAGGAGTATTTCATAGCTCTGATTTAGAATTTTATGAACTTGGCATAGACCCATTATAGGTATGAACTCTTATAGAATATTAATTTTTAAAGAAGTGCAGGTTAGTAGAGCAGGGAGCAAAGACATGGTACTCACAGGAAATCCCTCTGTGCTTAGGCAGCAGCCCCCACTGAGCAACTGGGGCAAGTGGGACAGGTCCCCTTCAGCCTCAGGGGCCTTGCTGAGGACCATAGGAACAATTAGAGACAATGGATAGTTTTAAGCACAGGAACTTATGCCTGGGCTCAGACTTGTATAGTTAAATGATGGCATCAGTGACGCGTGGGCAACAGCAGAGATGGGCAAGGAGAGGGGGTGCCAGTTGGGGGGCTGTGGCAGGCTCAGGCCAGAGACTACAGAGCTGGATTGGAAGAGGATAGGCAGTACAGTGGACACTGTCCGTGCCCCCTTCATCTCCTGAAGTACCCACCTGATGTGGTCTGGATGGTGAGGGTCATACACACGGGTGGTCCTGGGAGAGCATGGATAGTGGTTTTTCTTCTGCTTTCTAAGAAGACTAACGCACCTCCTGGCTATTCTCCTGAAGGGCTGAATAGTTATAGTGGTCAAAAGGCCTGGGACCCAGGGTCCAGAGACAGTTGAAACGGGATGCAGAGCAGGAGTGGCTAATGGACAAGGATACTGCATGCCCAGAAATATTTCCCAATGCAGGCATGAGAGGTCCCTGCACAGAGTGGGCATGCTATAGTGTCTGTGGCTGCGGCTGCTGGGGATAGTGAGGCGGAGATGGAGGAAGGGGTCTGTGCCCCCAGTAGGAGCTTGTGGAGGTTTAATTAATCCCTGTGTTCCTGATGCATAACACTGAGCTTGAACCATAGAAAATACTCAGATGAGAAGGCATCTAAGGGGGCCGGGGATGTGGCTCAGGCGGTAGCACGCTTGCCTGGCATGCGTGCGGCCCGGGTTCGATCCTCAGCACCACATTCAAACAAAGATGTTGTGTCCGCTGAGAACTAAAACATAAATATTAAAATTCTTCTTTCTCTTTCTCTCTGTCTCTCTCAAAAAAATAAAATAAAATAAAAAAGAGAGAAGGCATCTAAGGCCCACAGCTGCCCTGTGCCAGGCATGCGGTGAGATCAGCAATACATTCCACCAGCAGTTATCTGAGCTTCAATCCTACAATGACTCTATAAGACTGCTCCCCCATTTTTCTAGGCAATAGAAAAATTAGAGCTCAGAGAGATTCAATTTACTCAAGGATCTCAAATGCTGAATAGCGAAGCTGAAGCTCTCATTTGAGCCCCAAACTCTTTTGATAACATTACATATAGAGTATAAATAAGGGTCTCCAGAGAAACAGAAAAATCAGGATAGATAAAAGATGGAAGCTAGATGGATGGATGGAGGGATAGAGATGATGAATGATAGATATAAATAGAAGAGAGAGAGAAGGACTGTGGGTTCTCAAGTCCAAAATCTGTAAAGCCTAGGTCCCAGTTTGAGTATGAAGGTCAGAACCTGCTGTAAAAATAGGAAGGGCCTATGCTATGTCCGCATTCAAAGGTCAACAGAAATTTAAGGCCCCAATTTGAAAGCCACCAAAAAAGGAAATTCTCTCTTACCCAAGATAGAGACAGCCTTTTGTTCTATTTAAGTCTTCAACTAATTGGATGAGGCCCACCCACTTAGGGAGGGCCATCTGCATTACTCATTCTACCTACTCAAATGTTGACCCTCACAGACATACCCAGTATAATATTTCACCAAATGTCTGGGCACTCCATAGCCCAATAAAATTGACACATAAAATGAAGCATCACACACAGTTCTTTATAAATACTTTTAAATAAATATATGAATAACTGCTTATTGGGGGAAAAATATTTACATAATCTCCAAGAGCTACATTATTTCTCAAACAGCAGCCAGAGGTTTAATGTATCATTTCTATAAAACCTCACCTGTTCAGGTTTTAAAAAAATTTGTACACTGAGTGGTAGTTTAATAAACCCTGAATATTAACCTCCCATTACTCAATCCAAGATGAGGAGAGAATTGATAAGACTCCGTCTCCAATCCCAAGAATTTGATAATCACAAACCATTCAGACAGCTTTCTTCAAATCAAAGTGGCAGGACTGTGAGTAATTGTCAGCCTTGCCTGCCCTGCCGGTGACCTCTGAAGACAGGGCTAGGTCCTATTCATCTCCAAGGCTGGTGTCTGCTTGGTGCTTAGTGACCAAGGCTTTCTCATCCAGGCCGCACAGTGGATGAGAAACGGACCGTTGTGAGTCATCCTGCAAACTTCGCTGGGGTTCCTGCGGTCATCCACGATGCCACACAAGACATTTCGTGACTCCTAGAAGGGAAGGGAGTAGTTTAAGACCATGGCAGTTGCAGACACCTGCAGGGAGATGAGGTGCATCAGGGAACTTGAACAAGGTGCACATCAGTTCAGATCCTGGCCCCAGAGGGGAGAGAGAAGAAACCAAAGGGGAAGGAAGGAGCCTTCCAAAGGAGCTGGCAGTGAGTGGGAGAGGGGAGGGCAGAAGCTGTCAGCAAGCAGAAGGCCTATCATTAGGATAATTATTATTATTTATTAAACATTTAGGAAGTGCCAGCCATGTGCTAGCTATTGTCGCAATCCAAATCAGAATTCGACCCAATGCCTCTGGAAAAGTCTTCCTGTCTAATTGGGCAGGAAGGAAAAACAGGCCAAGGAGCTGAGCTAAGAAGTATTTTAGGTGATAAAAGGAGACTCATAGAGGCAGAATTCAGCTTCATGTCACCAGGGAGCATTTCTCCTCTTTCCCAGGGACTCTATTGTGAAGTTGGTCACACGGGAACTGCTTCCTTCTGGGTTTTGGCCATGTAAACTGGAGCCCATTTTGTAATTGTTGCCAGGTAACTTGCAGACTGATGCTCCGACGGCGTGGCGGGAGGACCCAATGAGCGGCAAAGCTCCCAACAACCAGTGGTCAATACGCCACTCCTATCTGGCCAGACTCTTGCTAGAGGCCAGGATTTGAAAGCAAAGATAGAAAGAGATCACCCCTGCCTACAAGATCACAACTCCTAGAAAAGCTTTCAGTCGGCCCTTGGGAGATACCATGGTTGATGTGTCAAATAACTGACCCAGGAGCTCACAAGAGGTCAGGTCCTGGAGGAGGCAGGAACTCCAGGGGGTGAGCCACAGTGCTGGCCTCAGGGTCTCAATGATTATGTCCTCTTTCACATATTTAAGCACCTACTGTACCCAGTGAGGTCGGATGGGTGTTGCAGGTTAATCCCCCGCCACCCTCACAAGAGCAGACTATCTGATCCCTGAATGCTTAACACAGATAATACTTGGAAATCCGTGGCTCTGATGGGACATTCGCTCATTCCCAGAGTCCAGCTGTAAACCATGAGCTGAGTTATGGTGTGTTAGGTCTTCAAACACACTAGCCTCTATTAAATTGTATGAGGTTAAGAAATATATTGAATTCTGGGGGGCATATATATTCTGCTAACCAAAATTACACACCAGACATTTGTCACTGCCACGTGGGCGTTACTAAATCAAGGCTTTAAAGGTGAATGCATTGGTTGGCGTTATATCATCAGCGTTTCGTTACAGTGCAATCAATCTGTGGCAGGAAGGGGGGCTTTTGGTGGGCAGTGACTGCCAGATGAGGGGATGCCTCATCACTTGTCTCTGCAGGGCCAGGATGGCTCCCATTCAGAGACCTAAAGCAAGGGGGAGCCGAGCAGCAAACAACGCCCATCAGAGTAAATCATTTTGTTTAATGAACCAAGTGGATCCTGGGGAAGGCAGCATTAAGTTGCAAATGTATTCACTGCAAAAGCAGAAGGTGAGCAGGCTCCCCAGAAAAAAAAGGGGAACTGCTCAGACGCCCAAGAGCAGAAGGGAGGTCTGCCCCACACAGCCTTTCCTCCAACACTTGGAGCTACGTTTGCTTTCCTGGTTTTGAAGCCCATTTTCTCAACACACACACACAGAGATCTTCCAACACCCACCCAACATCACAACCGACCATATGTTCAGAATGTCAGAGCTGGGAGGGATCCGAGTCCAACCCCCTAATTTCTCAGATGGATTCACTGGGGCATTCAGATAAGGGGGCAGTGCTCAGCCTTCTTCACAGAAAAAAGTCATACTGCATCCCTGTTTCTCCATGAAATCCGTCAGAATGGAGGGTCAGGGCAGCTTTCAAAACAGAGCAGCGATCCTCAGAAGAAATCCTCGTTGCCCCAAATGTCACAACGTTGCCACTACCTCTCTTCCTCCTCCTCCAGCATCTTGTCCACTGTGGGCCGCTCACCGAGACAGCTCAGGTTCCAAGTTGCATGGCCCACTGTGTGCATCCACTGTGCATAGCTTAGATACAGACACACGCCATATGGATACACACACCTGTATAAGTGCAGGCTCACACACACACACACACACACACACACACACACACACCCAGGAGCACTTTTAAGAAATGGAAGAAAAAATAGGAACCACCATGTGACATTCATATCCTATATTGCCTGCCATTTCCTTTAAACAACTGAGAAGTGACATTATGTATGATGTAAGTATGTCCACACTCCGGGGTGCTTAGCTAGCATCAGAAAGAACTTCATCAGCAGTTGCTGCCCCAGGAAGACTTACTGCAAGCTCTTCAGACACTGCTCCAGCATACCATTGGTTTTTATTGTCGAGATGAAAGAGTTCAAGATATGAGATTGTCAGGTGCGGTGGTGGTGATCCCACCAGCTCAGGAGGCTGAGGCAGGAGGATCGTGAGTTTGAAACCAGCCTCAGCAACTTAGCGAAGCCTTAAGCAACTCAGCAAGACCCTGTCTCCAAATTTAAAATTATATAAGAAAGAGATGGGGATGTGGCTTGGTGGTCAAACACCCCTGGGTTCAATCCCCGGTACCAAAAAAAAAAAAAAAAAAAAAAAAAAAAGATATGGGATTGGCTGCAATCAATGCTCAAGTCATACCACCTTTAAACATAAAGGACATGCAAGACCAGTGAATGAAGGAGACGTAAGGGGTGTTATAGGAAAGTGACCAAGCAGCAGGACGCCCAGCTTCCTGGGACAGTGATGGGGGCTGGAGCAGGGAGTCTATCAGAGATGAAAGTGGCAGCAGGACTTTGCTATCGGGGCCAGAGGTCCTTGCACAGGGACATGGGGTGGAAGACAGCATCTTGACCCACCATTAACACCGTCTTCTAGAAGGAGGCCTGGTGGTCCCCCTGCTGATTTCCACAGAGCTTGCACAGAGGTAGCCCCTCTTCCCAAGGAGGCCAGCCCACACTCTGACCTCTCTGAGAAGAGCAGAGAAGGAAGCTATGGAAAAGGATAGAAAGTCACTGCACAATTGTCAGATAAGGCACCAACCACAGGCTTCAAATGAGATGACCCAGGGGTCCCAGGCTCCCTCCAGCCTTTTATATGTGCTGCACTAAGAGAGGCACGGAGTGGGTGGAGATGGATTCCATCAGGATTGTGGATTCTCTGTGCAGGAAAAGGGACGGGCAGACTCAATATGGTGCGGTAGGGAGACAATGAGCAAAGGATAGTGTGCATTTTTCGAAGGAGCCCATGCCAGTTTTACCACCCTCCTGCTCCTCTCCAGTGTCACCTACACCTTCCTCCATTGGAAACTGGGGAGCACATCTCCCTTGGGCTATTTTGGGGTGAAGTTTGAATTTGCCTGTGATCAAAGAATCGAGTCAGATCGTGATGGGGCTACATCTCTCTGGCTATGAGAACCCTCAGTACAAACTTGTGAGACAACATTGGTGGGAAGTTATTTCCAGCTTCTTCTGGTGGCCTCCAGTGATTCCAACCCGGGGCCCTCCCTGCAGTAGAAGGAAAGTGAGCAGTACTTCTGGCAAGAGGGCCACATTGCTCTTACCCTTGGCAGAGGAGCTGGGTACAGTGGCTCCCTCATGGCCTGGATGCTAGGTCCCTTCTAATACCTACCCACTCGGACCCATAGGAGAACCAAATTGCTGGGGCAGAAAGAAATAATTTGAACCTATCACAAAGATGGTTTTGTGGTCATTGACCTAAAATGCTTCCTTTTGAGGCATCTCCACAGTAGCCTGGGACCTTAGGTCTCAGATGTTCCTTTCTCCAAGTCATGGGCAGACAAATGGCACATCTGCAAGAGTACTGGGTGACAGGCTTCCAGTCCACATTGGAGCTGGGGGATACACTTTGTTGCAGTTTGGATTTTGTATGGCCCCTGCAAGGCCCATGTGCTGAAGACTCAGTCACAAGCTGGTGGTGCTACTGGGAGCTCGTGGAGACTAGTGGATGGGAGTTATGTCATTGGGGATGTGCTCTAGAAGGAGTCATGGGACTTGGGCCACTTCCTGTCTCTACTTCCTGGCCACCATGAGGTTAGCAGCTCTGCTCTACCACACTTCACTCACCATGATGTGCTGCCTGACCACAGAACCAAAGCGATGGACCAAGTGACCATGAGCTGAAATCCCTGAGACTGTGAGCCAAAATAAATCTTTTCCTTCCTTGAAGCTGTCTATCTTAGATATTGATTTACCGTAACAGAAGCTGCCAGCCACACCCCTCTAAGGCAGTAAAACACCACCTCATCCACCTGTTCCTTCCTTCTATTTCTTCAATGCCATCAGGTCACACAGGGAGCACAAACCTGAACATACCCAGTAGGTGACAGATGACCTGGTCACGTCCATTCTGGGCTGTGTGACTCAGCTTTTCCTCACTGTGACCAAAATACTTGACAAGAAGAGCTTAGAGGAGGAAAAGTGTATTTGGGTTCACAATTTCAGAGGTTCAGTCCATGGTTGGCCAGTTCCATCCCTCTGGGCTCGAGATGAGGCAGAACATTGTGACCAAAGAGTGTGATGGAGGAAAACTGCTGACCCCATGGAGGGCAGAAGGGAAGAAAGGAGAGAGAAGAAGGAGAAAGAGAGGGATATGGAGGAAAAGAAAAAAAGGTGGAAGGAGGAAGAGAGAGGAATGAAGGGGCCACAGAAAGATGAACCCTCCCAAGGCACATCCCCAGTAACCCACCTCCTCCAGCCACACCCCACCTGCCCACAGTTACCACCCAGTTAGTCCATTCTAACGAAGATGGGATGGTTAGGTTACAGCTCTCCTCTTTTAACCACTTCACCAGTGAAGAGTTCTACATGGGGGACTATATATATATATATATATATATATATATATATATATATATATCTCCAAACCACATAATTGGTGCCAAGCATTAATTCAAGTCGTCAGGCCCAGGTGCCAGTAAATGTCAATTCCAGGGCACAGCCATTTGGCAATGACAAGACTGAGTTCCCTCAAGGGAAGAAGCCTATCTGGGATTCATTTCTTATTCTCCCGTTCAGAGAAACCCGAGGACACATCCCAGAGCCACAGCCATAGCTCTTCATCATGAAAGAGCAGGAGGAAGACAAAAAACAGGTCTTGTCTGAAGTGCATTGATTCGTTTCTGATTTTGTTCCAACAAATCCCAGAACTTTCACCTCTCCCATCAGGGGCCTGGTTGTAGTGAAAAAACAAACTGTGATTTTAAAAATTAGCCACATTTGGTGACATGCTCCTAGTCCTGACTCAAGGTTCAGTGGGAGTATCAATTAAGCCCATGATTTAGAGACCAGTCTGGGCAGCACAAGGAGACCCCATTTCAAGAAATTAAATAAAGTTACCAAGGGGCTGAGGGTATAGCTCAATGGCAGAGCCCTTGTCTATCATGCAAGAAGCCCAGGGTTTATCCCCAGCACTGCAAAGTATGAGTAGATAGATAGATGACAGACAAAAGTTTCCAGCATCTTCTACATTTGGAGGGGAGAGCAGAGTTAGCCAAGGGGTGGAAAGCCTCTTTGCTCTGGGTAAAACCCCTCACGGGAAATATGATGCTAAAGCAGTGTCCACACACTTCCCTGGTGGGCTCGACATAGAAACTCAATGAATGCACAGGCTTCTGACCCAGAAGCCCAGGAATAGTGGGCTGGATACATGGGAGAAAACTCTTCACTTAGAAAAATTCCAAACACGCAAGCTTGTGCATACATCTGTGTATGGGGGGGGGGCTCAGTATTTGGCCCCAAATGGGCTCAGACAGAGTAAAGGGACAAGGATTCTAGAAATATGTGACAGCTTTCTTGGGATCTTGGAACCACTCCAGGCAGGGGAGGGTTTCACTAACAGGAAGACAATCCCCCTCCCTCTTCTCCCCAGCCAGCTGGGCTGGGACTGGAGCTGAGTATTTCGAACGTGGGTTCAAGGGAAGAACTGCCCTATCTCTTGGGAAGGATGGGTTTGCTCCAGACTCCTGTGTGCAGAGAGTTCTACATGGGGGACATGGGTCCTGCCCTGTGGGAGGGAGATCAGGTACCAATTAGAGAAGGCGAGGTGAGGTCTGACGTTCCCAGAGACAAGACAGAAGGCCCCAGGGTATCAGTACCCGCCAGCAGTTGTACAGCAAGCGCCCTGATCAGGATAGGCTAGGACAGCCATGATGGTCAGGAGATGGGGACTCTGAGTCAAGTAGTCCCTTGGGAGTCGAGCCATAAGAGCCCTTGAAAGCCAGGACTCCATCACCACTGAAATTTTCAGTAGGAAAGGAAAAGGTGGAGGAAGATGCGGACCGTGGGATCTGGACCTCCTCCTCTACAAAACCATTTATCTCCATCGTGTAATTTTTCCCTGTGATTGAATCTTGCCCCGATTAATTAGTATTTTTGCTGTAAGCCAACCGGTTCTTGGAAAGGAACAAAGAAACTGCGTGTGTGCGTGCGTGCATGTATGTGTGTGTGTGTGTGTGTGTGTGTGTGTGTTTTACCATCATCCCTAGGCCACAAGGAGAGATACAAATTGACTAAACCACTCCTGGCCCCCTCAGTCCCTCAGGAAGAGCAAGGACAGGGACATCAGCACAGGGAGGGGCCATGTGGACAGGAAGGGAGGGGGGGGGAGGGGCACAGTCATGTCTAATCCTCATTCAGAGGCAGAGAGTGAAAAACCAAAGAGAAGAAAGAAACAAAGAACAGATTTTCCATTTGGGCATGCAAGCAGCCACACTATGATTAATGATGCAATCAGACTGCAGAAGCTGCTCAGGTTTCTGTGCAAATGAAGAGAAAAATTTGAAAATGTGGCCGAAACCCAAGCCTCAAATGTCGGTGTAATCTGAGGAGCGTCTGCTCAGAATGGGAGGAAAATTAACCCCTGGGGAGTAACTCAGGCAGCCATCTCCCCCCACACACACCCAGGCTTAGATCAATTGAGGGACTTACACATGGGGACTCCCCACCAGAGGGGTTCAGGGCCGTGGCAAGGCCTCAGCACTTCCCTCCGTGATGAATGTGAGTCACACCAGGCCTGGTCATCCTCGTCACTACTTTGGAAGACGATAGAATTGGACGTACCACAGCGTGTTCCATAATATATAATAAAGAAATTCATATACTCCTGAAACCTGGATATGTCTTTTAAATGTCTTGATAAATGTATTTCAGCACACAGGCTTCTTTGATGATCTTAGAGATTTTATTTGAAGCTTTGGGGAGGAATCCAAGGACTTCAACAAACCTCCAAAGGGGCATGTGACACCAAAAAAAAAAAAAAAAATATATATATATATATATATATATATATATATATATATATATATATATGAAAAATCTAGCCCCGTTCCTGTTCATGTACTGCCTTATTCCATCTCATGTCAGGGTGCTAAAGTGGGATGCAAACAGGCTGCTCTGTCCCACCTGTGGGCAAGGTGAGGCTCAGCTCCTACTCCCCACACCCCACCTGTACCCACAGCAGCTTCCCCAAGCCCCCCTGGTCTCCCCCCAGGAACCAGGTCAGTGCGGAGCTGGAAAGCATTTCCAGGCTGGGCTGGGGGCTGCGGTGATCTGAAGATATGGCTGTTGACCCTTGGGCTGTGGGTCAAGACAGGACCCGGCCTCCTTTGCAACAGAACTTCCCTGTCTGACTGCTGGGGCAGGAAAATGATCAGTGTGTGTATGAAGGATGAAGTGAGAGGATGAGAGGGAGAGAGAGTGGGAGAGGAGAGAATGAGTTGCAAAGTGCCTGAGAAACGGGGAAGGAGAAGGAGAAAGGATGAGAAGTGAGAGAGAGAGAGAAGAATGAGCCAGAGAGGTGTAGACTGAGAGAGTGAGGGGGACGGATTAAGTGTTCAGTTAGCTCAGGGCTGCCAGGGGGAGGCTCTGCCCCATCCTTCAAGGGTACCCCAGGCTAACAACCGATAAGCCAAAAAAAGATCAAGAGAGTGAGTGTTCAAATCTCTGGGGCAGTTCCTATTTCATGAATCCTGAAGCATTCCAACCAAAGCCTTTAAGAACTAGTGGATTTTTAGTCCTGGGAGGGAGTGGCTGGTCCACACATGAGCTCAGCTCTTCTCTCTGCTTCTTCTCAGCCTTCCCCAATAGACTTCTGGCTCTCAGGTGGCAAGGATTGTGTCTGTCTGTGGTGCCTGTCTTTGCATCCCCAGTGGCTGACTGGGATCTGGCATACGCTAGGAGCTTGGACAATATTTCATCTGTGGGTATTGTGGGAGATTAATTTTTTTTAATGTCACCACAGTCTCTTCCTTCCCACATCCTCTTCTCCCATGTGATTTTGGCACTCCTCCATGGAGAAGATCGGGGCCTGTGTTCTGAATCAGAAGAGGTCTGGGACTACAGGGAAGTGATACTGTGACTTCCAAGTGGCAATCCCACTTCCACTGGGTTCTCTTGGATCCCAGCCACCATGCTTGGAAGAAGCCCAAACTAGCCACCTGCTAAGGTGACAACCAGCAGCCCCAGCTGAGGCCCAGTTAACAAACTGTAGCTACCACCAGACACAAGGGCCATGAGCCTTCAGATGAGCCCTAGCCTTCCCTGTTCCCCAGAGAGACTCCAGGCATCACAGAGCAGAGGCAGGATTCCCCCACGGCTCTGTCTGAGCTCCTGACTCAGGCTATCAGGAGCATATGAACTGATGGGGCCGGGTGTCACATGTCATTCAGTGGGGGTAGGGGTATGATATGGGCAACAGGCACAGGCTCAGAGGGGACAGGTGAGGGATACCAGTTGTATCCGAAGGACCAGACTGCAGCTGAAAGGAATTGGAAAGGAGGCCGGAGGTTCCTGGAGAGGGCAGCACCCTGGGAGTATCTGCCTGCAATCCACATGCCAGGTGTCTGGAGATGGTGGCGAGGTACAGAAAGAGACAGCAAGTTCTGAAGAACAGCAGCCTGGGAGAGCAGGGCTGAGCCCTGTGTCTCAGTCCATTCGGGCTGCTAGGATGAAGCCCCATAGACAGAGTGGCTTAAAAACAATATGTCGGCGAAGGACCCAACATGGCGGCCGGCGAGGAAGCAGCACTTTCAGTATCTCCACATTAACGGGATCAGAAAGACCCATTAATACACCTAGATTCTACCTACTGAGGAACTTCTAGCAAAATTCAGCTGAAAGGAGACCTGCAGGGAATTAGTAAGTTTATTAGAGGTGACAGTTTGTCCCAGACGAGTGAATCTTGGCCACTCAGCACAGAGGTCCAGTCCCGCCTGCCTGGCTCTGTATACAGCCCCCGGCGGCCCGGCATGGCAAGAAGGGTCCCTGCCTGGCCCATCAAACGGCCCCCGCCCTCCCAGCTCTGCTAACGGCCCCCGCCTGTCCGGCTCAGGAGGCGACGTGAAGGGAATCTAACCAAGACTTTATGAAATAGCGAACTGGGAACTAAAACCAGAGATTGTGTCAGACCAGAGACAAGCCAGTCCCACCCCTCCCTTCGGACACTTCGGCAAGGAGCCAGGGGCCCGCCATAGCAGAGAGGGGAAGTCACCAAAGTTCGGCCAAAGAGATTCCTTCCCAACGGAATCTACTTTAGCAGGTGTGTGACTCCCACCCACACCAGATACAAACAACCAGGAAACTTCAAAATCTCTCCGTGGGCGTGACCATAAGGGCCAAAGGACTCTCGACCCCCAACTCCCCCTACTGACAGTGATGTGGGCGTGACTGTAGGGGCAGAGGGAAGTAGAGAAGACTCCCCACCCCCAACTCCCCCAACTGCGAACTGAGAGGGTGTGACGGTGGGGGCAGAGGGAAACAGAGGGCACTCCTGACCCCCAACTCCTCCTACCACCAGCAGAGAGGTCGTGATTGTAGGGGCTGAGGGAAACAGAGGGGATCCTCGACCCCCAACTCCTATTACCACCAGTGACAACACCCAAGGTCTTAGCCACCATCCTCCGAGGGCATGCCCACCAAAGGGGTCCGGAAAAATTAAACTATTGACTCCCAGACCACAGCTCCACAGCACTGGGGCTTAGATGAATGACACAGAGAGTGCTCAGTAGTTAGGGAAATAGAGCACTCGGTGGGGCTGAAAGTGTAACCAGATCCTTGGGGAACTGCCTCCGGTGAGCAGGACCTGGCTGGCTGGCAGGAGGAAGGGGGGGAGGGGCCGTAGAAGTGAAATGGCTCTGGACCAACAGGATTGAGAGACTCCCAGGAGCCGCCTTACAGGGATTGCTGTTGACACATTGAGGGCAAAACTCAGCCCGGAGGGCACAGCTTTGCCTATGGGAAGAGAAGAAAATGGATCTCTAAGACCTAATTTTATTTCTTATTTTATTTTATTTTTTCTCTCCCCTTTTCCCTCTTTCTTTCCCCTTCCAAGTTTTATTGTTCTTTCCATTCTCCTCTATGCTATCTATCTCCCTCTCCTTCTTTCTTTTCAAGAGCACCTACCTTCCCCTTACCCCCAACTTTCATCCCAAGCATTACGTCCTCCATTACGTGTAACTGTCTAAATGCAAATAGGTGAATGTTTCGAAGCCGTCTATAGTGCTCCTAAACACCTAGCTACTACCAACACCCTGATCCAATCGACGGTTAGTATCCCCCTTCAGTAGAGCAATCTTCTAAAGTAGCCAAGACATACTAACCCTTATACCTTCATAGCACCTAACCTAAAGTCCTAAGAACAAACAACAAATCACTATATGCATATAGAATCTGGAAGCCCTTTATAAATTGAATGAATCAGCTCTAAAGTATAATAAAGCCCAACATCTCTAGGCATAATCTCCCACCACAAAGGAGAGACAACAGAGATATACAAAGCCAAAACAAATGTATAGGAGAAAGCACTTACAAAGCAGTCAAACAGAGCTGGAAAGTAACATGAACAACATGAAAAAACAAGGGGAAAAAGGATTACAGATAATGCAGGACAACTTAAATCTACAGGAGGACCTAGAAGCATCAGAAACATGGACAGGGAAAGAACTCAAGGCATACCTAACTCAGATGGAACGGAATATTAGAGAAGACATGAGACAGCAAGTCCAAGCATTGAAAGTATATTTTGAAAACAAACTAAACAAACAAATTCAAACTGCAAAGAACGAGCTTTACCAAGAGATAGAGATCTTAAAAAAAAAACCAAACAGTAATCTTAGAAATGCAAGAAAACATAAACCAGATTAAAAATGCTAACAAGAATATTACAAATAGACTAGATCAAGTAGAAGTCAGAACATCAGATAATGAAGACAAAGTTTATCAACTTGAAAAGAATATAGTCAACACAGAAAAGATGCTTAAATCTCATGAGCAATCTATCCAAAAGATATGGGATCTCATTAAAAAAAAACAAATTTGAGAGTCATTGGGATAGAAGAAGGCACAGAGGTTCAAACCAAAGGAATGGACAACTTATTAAATTAAATAATCCTAGAAAACTTCCCAGAGATGAAAGATGGAATGGATTGCCAAATCCTGGAAGCCTACAGGACCCCAAACATCCAAAACCGTAATAGACCAACTCCAAGACGTATAATTATGAAGATAGCCAACATACAGAACAAGGAGAGAATATTAAAGGCTACAAGGGAAAGGAGGCAGATTACATTCAGGGGTAAACCAATTAGGTTAACGACTGATTTTTCATCACAGACTTTGAAAGCGAGAAGATCCTGGAACAATATATTTCAAATGCTGAAAAATAATGGATTCCAACCAAGAATACTGTATCCAGCAAAATTAAGCTTCAGATTTGACAATGAAATTAAAATCTTTCACGATAAACAAAAGCTAAAAGAATTCGCAGCCAGAAAACCAGCACTGCAAAGCATTTTGGGCAAAATTCTACAAGAAGAGGAATGGAAAAATAGTGCCCAAAACTAACAGCAGGAGGTATCTCAGTAAAGGGGGAGGAAAATAACCAAAAAGTAAAAACTAGCCAAACTAAAATAAATAAATAAATAAACATGACTGGAAGTACAAATCATATTTCAATTGTAACCTTAAATGTTAATGGACTAAACTCACCAATCAAGAGACACAAGCTAGTAACCTGGATCAAAAAAACAAATCCAACAATATGCTGCCTTCAGGAGACTCATATGATAGGAAAAGACATACACAGGCTGAAGGTGAAAGGTTGGGAAAAATCATACCACTCACATGGCCCTCGGAAGCAAGCAGGAGTGGCCATACTCATATCGAATAAAATCAACTTCAAACCTAAGTTAATCAAAAGGGATAAAGAAGGACACTATATACTGTTAAAAGGAACCATCCACCATCAAGACATAACAATTATCAATTTGTATGCACCAAACAATGGTGTGGCAATGTTCATAAAACAAACTCTCCTCAAGTTCAAGAGTCAAATAGACCACAACACAATAATTATGGGTGACTTCAGCACACCGCTCTCGCCATTAGACAGATCCTCCAGACAAAAGCTGAATAAAGAAACTATAGAACTCAATGACACAATCAATAACCTAGACTTAACCAACATATATAGAATATATCAACCATCATCAAGTGGATACACGTTCTTCTCAGCAGCACATAGATCTTACTCAAAGATAGATCATATATTATGCCATAGGGCAACTCTTAGTAAATATAAAGGTGTGGAGATAATACCATGCATATCTTATCATAATGGAATGAAACTGGAAATCAATGATAAAAGAAGGAAGGAAAAATCCTGCATCACATGGAAAATAAACAATATGTTACTGAATGATCAATGGGTTACAGAAGACATAAAGGAGGAGATAAAAAAATTCTTAGAGATAAACGACAATTCAGACACAACATACCAGAATCTATGGGACACAATGAAAGCAGTTTTAAGAGGGAAACTCATTTCCTGGAGTTCATTCCTCAAAAAAAGAAAAAAAACCAACAAATAAATGAACTCACACTACATCTCAAAACCCTAGAAAAGGAAGAGCAAAACAACAGAAAATATAGCAGAAGACAAGAAATAATTAAAATCAGAGCAGAAATCAACGAAATTGAAACAAAAAAAAATATTGAAAAAATTGATAAAACTAAAAGTTGGTTCTTTGAAAAAATAAGTAAGATCGAAAGACCCTTAGCCATGCTAACGAAGAGAAGAAGAGAGAAAACTCAAGTTACTAACATACGGGATGAAAAAGGCAATATCACAACAGACACTATAGAAATACAGAAGATAATTAGAAAGTATTTTGAAACCCTATATTCTAATAAAATAGAAGATAGTGAAGATATCGATAAATTTCTTAAGTCGTATGATCTGCCCAGATTGAGTCAGGAAGACACACACAAATTAAACAGACCAATAACAAAGGAAGAAATAGAAGAAGCCATCAAAAGACTACCAACCAAGAAAAGCCCTGGACCGGATGGGTATACAGCAGAGTTTTACAAAACCTTCAAAGAAGAATTAATACCAATACTTTTCAAGCTATTTCAAGAAATAGAAAAAGAAGGAGCTCTTCCAAATTCATTCTATGAGGCCAACATCACCCTGATCCTGAAACCAGACAAAGACACTTCAAAGAAAGAAAACTACAGACCAATATCTCTAATGAACATAGATGCAAAAATTCTCAATAAAATCCTGGTGAATCGAATACAAAAGCATATCAAAAAAATTGTGCACCATGATCAAGTAGGATTCATCCCTGGGATGCAAGGTTGGTTCAATATACAGAAATCAATAAATGTTATTCACCATATCAATAGACTTAAAGATAAGAACCATATGATCGTCTCGATAGATGCAGAAAAAGCATTCAACAAAGTACAGCATCCCTTTATGTTCAAAACACTAGAAAAACTAGGGATAACAGGAACTTACCTCAACATTGTAAAAGCTATATATGCTAAGCCTCAGGCTAGCATCATTCTAAATGGAGAAAAACTGAAGGCATTCCCACTAAAATCTGGAACAAGACAGGGATGCTCTCTCTCACCACTTCTATTTAATTTAGTCCTTGAAACACTGGCCAGAGCAATTAGACAAAAGAAATTAAAGGCATAAAAATAGGAAAAGAAGAACTTAAAATATCACTATTTGTGGAAGACATGATCCTATACCTAGAAGACCCAAAAGGGTCTACAAAGAAACTACTAGAACTAATAAATGAATTCAGCAAAGTGGCAGGATATAAAATCAACACACACAAATCAAAGGCATTCCTGTATATCAGCAACAAAACTTCTGAAATGGAAATGAGGAAAACCACCCCATTCACAATATCCTCAAAAAAAATAAAATACTTGGGAATCAACCTAACAAAAGAGGCGAAAGATTTATACAATGAAAACTACAGAACCCTAAAGAGAGAGATAGAAGAAGATCTTAGAAGATGGAAAAATGTACCCTGTTCATGGATAGGCAGAACCAACATCATCAAAATGGCGATATTACCAAAAGTTCTCTACAGGTTCAACGCAATGCCAATCAAAATCCCAACGGCATTTCTTTTAGAAATAGATAAAGCAATCATGAAATTCATATGGAAAAACAAAAGACCCAGAATAGCAAAAGCAATTCTAAGCAGGAAGTGTGAATCTGGAGGTATAGCGAGACCAGATTTCAAACTGTACTACAGAGCAATAGTAACAAAATAGCATGGTACTGGTACCAAAACAGGCAGGTGGACCAATGGTACAGAATAGAGGACACAGAGACCAATCCACAAAATTACAACTTTCTTATATTTGATAAAGGGGCTAAAAACATGCAATGGATAGCATCTTCAACAAATGGTGCTGGGAAAACTGGAAATCCATATGCAACAAATGAAGCTGAACCCCTTTCTCTCGCCATGCACAAAAGTTAATTCAAAATGGATCAAAGAGCTTGATATCAAATCAGAGACTCTGCGCCTGATAGAAGAAAAAGTTGGCTCCAATTTACATATTGTGGGGTCGGGCTCCAAATTCCTTAATAGGACGCCCATAGCCCAAGAGTTAAATACAAGAATAAACAAATGGGACTTACTCAAACTAAAAAGTTTTTTTTTTTCTCAGCAAGAGAAACAATAAAAGAGGTAAATAGGGAACCTATATCCTGGGAACAAATTTTTACTCCTCACACTTCAGATAGAGCCCTAATATCCAGAATATACAAAGAACTCAAAAAATTAAACAATAAGATAACAAATAACCCTATCAACAAATGGGCCAAGGACCTGAACATACACTTCTCAGAGGAGGACATACAATCAATCAACAAGTACATGAAAAAATGCTCACCATCTCTAGCAGTCAGAGAAATGCAAATCAAAACCACCCTAAGATACCATCTCACTCCTGTAAGATTGGCAGCCATTATGAAGTCAAACAACAATAAGTGCTGGCGAGGATGTGGGGAAAAGGGTACACTTGTACATTGCTGGTGGGACTGCAAATTGGTGCGGCCAATATGGAAAGCAGTATGGAGATTCCTGGGAAAGCTGGGAATGGAACCACCATTTGACCCAGCTATCGCCCTTCTCCCTGAGGACCTTAAAAGAGCATACTATAGGGATACTGCCACATCAATGATCATAGCAGCACAATTCACAATAGCTAGACTCTGGAATCAACCTAGATGCCCTTCAATAGATGAATGGATAAAAAAAATGTGGCATTTATACACAATGGAGTATTACACAGCACTAAAAAAACGACAAAATCATGGATTTTGCAGGGAAATGGATGGCATTAGAGCAGATTATGCTAAGTGAAGCTAGCCAATCCCTAAAAAACAAATGCCAAATATCTTCTTTGATATAAAGAGAGCAACTAAGAACAGAACAGGGAGGAAGAGCATGAGGAAAAGATTAACATTAAACAGAGACGAGTGGGGGGAGAGAAAGGGAGAGAGAAGGGAAACTGTATGGAAATGGAAGGAGACCCTCATTGTTACACAAAATTACATATAAGAGTCTGTGAGGGGAAAGGGGGAAGAAAAACAAGGGAGAGAATTGAATAACAGCAGATGGGGTAGAGAGGGAAGATAAGAGGGAAGGGGAAGGGGGGATAGTAGGGGATAGGAAAGGTAGCAGAATACAACAGTCACTAATATGGCATTATGTAAAAATGTGGATGTGTAACCGATGTGATTCTGCAACTTGTATTTGGGGTAAAAATGGGAGTTCATAACCCACTTGAATCAAATGTATGAAAGATGATATGTCATGAGCTTTGTAATGTTTTGAACAACCAATTAAAAAAAACCAATATGTCTTTATTTCTCACAGTTCTAAAGGCTGGTAATCCAAGATCAAGGTGCTGGCAGATTCAGTGTCTGGTGAGGGTCCACTTCCTCTTCACGGGCAGTACCTTCTCTCCGTGCCCTTGCATGATGGAAAAGGGAAGAGAACTCTGAGGCCTCTTGTCTAAGATTCATTTAGGAAGGCTCCCCTCTCTTGACCTTATCAGCTCCCAAAGGCTCTGCCTCCACATAGCAGCACTTTGGAATGAGGTTTCAGCTATGTATTGGGGAGGGAGGACACAAGCTTTCTTGTGTCCTGCTAAGCTCTTCAGGATAAGAGAATCTGGGCCCAGAGACTTGTGTGGCCCTTACCTCACAGGGTGGGTGAGAGAGATCTGCACTGAGGCCCAAGCAGACATGGCCTTGTGGCCCCTGTCCTGCAAGAAGGGTCTGCTCAGGCCCAAACTACCCCTAGGAAGACCACTGTGAGAAAGGGCAGTGGAGAGATCTATAGATTCCACCTGCTCCCAGGTAAGCATCTTTCCCTGGAAGATGTACAACCCCACAGCAGCTTGGATCCCTGTATCTCAGGCCTCAGGGAGACTGCAGAGGGCTCTGAGACAGACCCTGGATATTCAGGAAGGGCACTAGGGGGCAGGAAACCACCTCATCCCACCTCCTGGTTGTTATTGCCTGGCTCCCTCTGAGCTCCCTCACTGGATGGGATTGGTGACAGCCCTGTGCCGAGGTTACAGAAGAGGTTTCTATGCAATCACTGGCCGGGCCTGACTGGGCTGAGGCAGTTGTTCCCTACCTGAGAACCAGAAGTCAGGTGGAGAGGAGAGCAACAGTGGCCTGGGACAGAGGAATCTGCAGGGGTGTTGAGTCAGCCCAGCCTCCTCCTTGAAGGAGGCCACCCACTGTGAAGGAGTTTACAGAGCAGAATAGATGTAGATAACCCTTCACCTCCAAAGATAGCTCCAGTGTCTAATAGTAGCCCATTAGCCTGTGTGTGTTCCCAGGGGCAGCACAACCCTGACTCCTGGTGCCTGGGGACCTGCTCCCCAACACCCTGCACTCACTGCCCAGAGCCCAGGCACTGTTTCCTCCACACAGTGCTCACCTGGGTGCACCCCCTGCAAGGTTCATGCAGATGGCCTAGTGTGTGTTCACAGCAGGCGGTGGGATGAGGGGTCCAGAATTCAGTCCTATTAGAAGGGTTGAAACACAGAGAGAATGAGGGTGTGTGCCCTAAAGGTAAAACAAAATTGGGGCTTGTGTGTGTGTGCGTGTGCATATGCACATGTGTATACGTGTCTAGTGTGGTATGTGTGTATGCACATTTGTGTGTGCACATGCATGTGTGTGTGGCTGGAGTAACTTCCTGGTGCACTTGAGGTGCTGTTACGCAAAGCTAGGATTTCTGGTTCCCCCAACAGAGTCAGGATCCACAGGAAGAAGTTAAAGGGAGAAGCCTGGCTGACCATGTCTAGCAGATCTACAGCCCTCAAGAGCCAGGATGAAGTGTGGACTCCAGAGTCTGGGGATATAGCTCAGTTGGTAGAGTGCTTGCCTTGTATGCACAAGGCCTTGTGCTTGGAGGAAGCACCAAAAAAAAAAAAAAAAAAAAAAAAAAAGAGAGAGAGAGAGAGAGAGAGAGAGAGAGAGAGATGTAGACTCCAAGGATGTTCAGGGTGGGAGAAGATGACTTCTCATGATGCAGAGTCCAGAAGGGACAGGTGGTGGGATGAGAGGTCCAGAATTTATCCTTGACCCTTCCTCACTCAGTACAACAGGCAGAAGAATCAAGGAGGCCAGGACATAGCTTTCCCCAGAGCAGTGGACTTGGTGAAGGATGGGACCTTACCCAGCTGCTGAGGTTTCAATGCACAGCATCTTCATGTGGGCCTGGGACATCCCAAGGGTTGGGGACTTTAGCATTAGAAGGTCATGTTTGTTGGGACACAGAGACACAAGGTTCAACTCCACACAAAGACTGTAAATGCTTGAGCTTCCCCAAGCTAACAAAAGTGGTGGGGAGGACCCACCGCCTGGCTGACCATCAGGGCAGGTCTGTAAGGGTAGGTAGTGCTTTGAAGTTCTGAGATGACTGCTGAGAGCATCTGTCCACTGCGGGCACTGAGATACTAGCTATTTTCCATGTTCAGTGTCACCCATAGGAATGAAGCCTTAGGTTCAAAGTCCAGCTTTGCTTCCTGCTATCTGGAGAAACCACATGGTCTTTGGGGGTTTCAGATTCTTGATTTAAGACCATCTCAACCCCTGCAAGTGACACCATGAGAATTAAACACACAGTGGGTGGCACACCATAGACACTCATAAAATGTCTACTCCCTCCAGTGGGTTCCCATTCTGACTAGAAGGGCCACTGTGGTGTCTGCAGCGTCCCAGGGAATCAGGAGTCTCCAAAAACCTCCCCAGAGTAGGTTAGGTGTAGAACCAGGCCTTATGGTTTGGGTCCGGAATGTTCCCCAAAAGGCTCATCATGGACTGAAGCTTGGTCCCCCATGCAGCCGTGTTCAGAGGTGGGGTTGGGGGTTGTGATGGGATCGGGAGGGCTCATGGATGGTTTCATTCATTGATGATTTTATAATTGAATGGACTATTCAATTATGATACCAGTGATAGAAACTAGAGGAGGCAGGACCTAGCAGGAGGAACGGAGTCATGAGCCATGACCTGGAAGGTGACATCTCATCCCTGACCCTTCCTCACTCTGTCCATTTGCTTCCTGGACACAAGGAGGTGAAGAGTGTGGCTCCACCACATGCTCTCCACCATCATGTCCAGGCTCAAAATACAGGGCCAAGTGACCCTGGACTGAAACCTGACATCATGAGCCAAAATCAATCTTCCCCCCTGTAAGTCGATATTCTCAGGTACTGTGTGACCTCAGTGGAAAGCTGACTGACACCTAAGAGAAGCTCATCATAGAGAAGCCAGCCCCTCCATCCCTCTGATCGGGCCCCTTCCTCCTCCCCCTTTTAATCCATGCCCCCATCATGGCTCATATTCAGGAAACACCCAGGTGGACTGGTCTTCCCCACCCGAGTCTCACCATCCCTCCAAACCTGCCATCCATCAGGGAGTCTGTCCAGTGTGGCCATGCTAGAGACAGGTGGGCATGCAGAGCCCCTCAGCCCCAGCCCCAGCTGAGCAGATGGCATGAATTGGGCCACCAGGTGGACTAGGCTGGCATGGCACCCCTTCTGTGCTCACAGAGGTCCCTGGCATGACTGTGACACCAGGGTGGCTTCCTCCTCTCGGCAGTATACACAGAACATCTTCACACATAGGGGTGCCGAGGGGATGTGAATCACCTTCCTCCATTTCCCACATATGTCCCACATGGCTGCAGCTCCCAAATCCAGAAACTTCCTGGGATCAGGCAGCTAGCTATTGTCTTCTGCATCTGCAAAGTGTTCACCTATGACTTCCTCACTTACCCCAATACTTCCAGGGGTGTTCACTTTGACTTCATTGTTTTAACACCCAGTCTGCATGAGATGTGGGAAATCTCAGGACCCGACAATCAAGAATGAGTCAGAGCCGTGGTTCCTGCAAAACAGCAGAGCAAAGGAGGCCACACACACTGATCAGAAGAAGAGGAAGAAGAGGAAAGGGAATAAAATGTCCCAGAGCAGAAGCCATGGTGCAAGAGGGGTCAGATTTTGGAAAAGGCACATAGCCAAAGAGCAGCAGGGCCAGCTGTGCTGTATCATTTCCCAGGTGACATCTTCAGCCTCACATGAGCTCATTGCAAAGAAGCATCTCAGCTCACATAGGCTACTCTGGCTGTCATAACAAAGTGCCAGAGGCTGGGTGGATTAGACCACAGAAAAGTATCTTCTCACAGCTCTGGAGGCTGAAATCGGAGATCAAGGTGTGGGAAGGTTTGGTTTCTCCTGAGGTTTCTCTCCTTGGCTAGTATGTGGCTCTTCCAAAGTCTTCCTCCTGTGTGTCTGTGTCCCAATCTCCTGTCCTTATAAGGATACTAGTTATGCTGGTTCAGGGCTTACCTTAACAGTCTCCTCTGACCTTAATCACCTCTGTAAAGACCTTATCTCCAAACACAGCCACTTTCTAAGTGACTAGGGGTTAAGGCTTCAGCTTATGAACTTTGGAGGTAAGAGATACAAAATTCACCCCTTAATAGTATGAATCTTGCTGGATCCCTAGGTGTGCTGGATTTAGTTTGACCTCCTGGAGACTGAAGACAATAGCTAACATCTGTCCTGGGGGTTCTCCAAGTCTCTACAATCAGCTCCCAGTGAAAACCCTGGATGGTCTCACATCACACTTGCATTCACATAGTGCTGCTAGGAGAGAAAGGTACAGTCCTTACCAGCCACATTGCCCTGCTCCCAAGAACTGGTAAGAGGCAACAGGCAGCAGATTGTGGATCTTGAGTCTCCTCTCAGGACCTCTCTAAGAACGCACCTGCAACCATTATGCCCCTGGCTACTCAGATTTGGAGGCTGCACAGGAAGTAGGGGACAGGGCCCTCTTCAGAGAGATAGACGTATGATTGTTTTCAGAACATGTTTGCTTAAAAGAAAAGCATAAAATAGGAACCTGGATGTCCCCAGGGAGATGACCACTCTGCTGTTACACCTGGCACTCCTTCTTCAACACCTTCTTATTCATGTAGGGAAGGCTGGGACCCCCATCCACTTGCAGGTGCCTGGGGAAGGGAAGATTCTCATTGGTTAACTGGTGTTCCCATGTCAGCTGGGTCTGAGTGAGTTTAGCTTTCTTTGCCTTACATAGTTATTTTTTATGGCTGCTTTACTGGGATCCCCATAAAGACATCCCTCAGTCAATGACTCTAGAAGGACCCCCAGAACTCAGAAAGGGTATTGATACACAATAACACTACACTGAAAGGATAAGACTACAATCAGCAAAGGAAAGGGTGGGCAGAGGGCAGGGTGCAGGAGAGACCAGTCTTGAGTTTGCAGGTACCCCCTCTCAGCAGAGTTACATGGACCACACTTCATCCTCCCAGCCACACTGTGTGTGTGATTGCATGTGTAACGTGTGACCATTCAGGCCCTTACTGGAGGTGAGTCACACAGGCATAGAAATCCCAAATGACTCACCTTAGCTACTGTCTCCAATTCCACCCACCTTATATCAAACTATATCTACCATGGCCCAGGAACCCAGCAAACAAAAATAGACATCACTGCCATGGGCTCAATTATGTCCTCTTCCAAATCCCTATGTTGAAGTCCAAACCCCCAGAAGCTCAGAATGAGATATGTTTGGAGTTGGGGCCTTTAAAGAGATGATTACAGCAAAATGAACTCATGGGTGTGGGCCCTCACCCAAGAGGACTCGTGTTCTTCTAAGAAAGGAGATAAGGATACAGAAACACATAGAGAGAAGACAATATGAGGATTCAAATAGAAAATGGCCATCTGCAAACCAAGGAGAGTGGCCTTAGGAGAAGCCAACCCTACCTGCAGCTTGATGTTAGATTATAGCCCTGTATTAGTCAGCTTTCTGTTGCTATAACAAATATCCAAGATAATCAACTTAAAAAGAGGGAAGGTTTATTTTGACTCACAGTTTAGGAGGCTTCAGTTGATGATCAATTGGCCTTACTCTTTTGGGCTTATGGCAAGGCAGCATACGTATTGCATGGGAAAGAAAATCACTCACCTATAAGGCTAGGACTCAAAAAAGAGAGGAAGATTCTACTATTCCTTTCAAAGGCACACCTGAAGATCTCCCATTAGGCCCTAACCTTTAAAGCTTCCATCACCTCCCAATTGTACCAAGCTGGAAACAAAGTCTCAACACATGGGTCTGTAGGAGACATTGCAGACCCAAACCATTAGATGACCAGTGGAGACTAGTTCAAACCAAGGAAAGCTCCAGGCCAAAGACAGACTTTGGAGATTTCAGCATGAAACCATTTTTTTTTTCTTCTTATTTCAGTGTAGTGTTATTGTCACCACACAGGGGTCTGAAGTGGAGGAGATCTCTGCTTATGGCATTTCAGGCTTTTGACCATGTCACAGGAAAGAATTTAGGAACATATCACGTGTAAGTAACAGCAAAAGATATTTGTTATAAAAGGAGAGTACACACTGGAGAATAGGAGGGCAGGCAATCTCAGAGAGAGAGAGAGAGAGAGAGAGAGAGAGAGAGAGAGAGAGAGAGAGAGTGTCCTGTCTTCCTGGAGTCTTGACATGCGCAGAGGGACAGCAGCTAAGGGCTGAACCAGAGGTGGAGTCGGGCAGGGCAGGGCTGGGGATTTTGCACCAGTTTTCTTTGGGCCTTGCCCTTACATGTTCTAATCATGCCACTTGCTCTATCACATGTCTTATTAGGTCTTAAGTCACTACCCAAGGGTGTTTGTCTGACTGTTGTAGTGAGGCTAGGGTCATTTCTTGGTCAACCAGGTCTTTCATATGCCTGCTCCCAAAAGGAGTGGTTCTACCAGATGCCTTGTGGTTTTTCTTGGTATTGTTTGGTTTGGTTTGGTTTGTTTTCAGCCAGTTAGAAAGCTGCAGACAGGGGTGTGGGCTGGGGTGCTCCTTGGTTGTTTGTTCTGCATTTCAGTGGTTTACAGGGATTGCTCAGTGTTCTCCTTGAACCCCTAAATTCCTATCTCACTCTGAGACCCTAAAGGGGGAGCAGGGAAAACCAGAACCCAGCTCCTAGGCCTTCAATGTTCCCAGTTGAGGAAGAGAAATAGGGAGAGACAGAAGGGTGGCTATGGTGGTGAGCAGAGAGCTAAGAGGAGAGGATCCAGGAGTAACCACCCTGTCCCCTGCTGCTGAGGGGCCCAGGGAACCTGCCAGATGGGTGAGGACCCTGGGAGCCATGGGGAAGCTCTGCCATCCACCAGGGACTTGGCAAGAGGTTTCCTTGTTGGGGTGGGGCTGGGTCTGAAATCAGGGGACACTGGTGAGTCTGGTGAGATGGAAAACGGAACAAGTGGGAAACTGTTTCTCAGAGTTCTGCCTGGTGACAGGAAAAGCCCCCCATGGAGGAGTGGAGGGTACCTGGAGTGCCTTGCTTGTTGGTTTGATTTTGTTTTGTCTTTCTTTAGAGATATCTCTGTGTGTCCAACACCTGAGCCTCTCAGTGCCACGGGAGCAGAGGGTATTGAGAGGTAAAGGGCAGGTAACACTAGGGGGAACCCTGGTGGGGTCCCTGCACTCCCACTCCACACTGGTCACACTGAAGAATCCAGAGCCTGGCACTGACCCAAGGCCAAAGCCCTTCTTCCCAAAAGAAGCAAAACAAAACAGGAGAAGCCAGGACAGACTGGCTCCCCAGACCACAGCCCTCCCAGCTCAGAGGTGGCCTGAATAATAGCTCATGTCACCTGCCAAGACACCTGACTGTGTAGTTACCTTTCCCAAGAATGGAGCTTCTAGGCAGCCTGTGTGTCTTCTCAAATAGGAGCAGGTCCCCAGGATCACCTCTGTCAAAGGATAAAATTACGGCAGTTTAAAGATCGTAACTGTCTTTATTCTTGATTCTAGAAGTAGGCAGCACTTTTAAACACAGTGAAGTGATCGGATGGACTGAGGTTTACCTAGCCAAGCTAGCAGAGGCAAAAATACAGACAGAAGGGCAAAAACCAGCAGCAACAGAACAGAGGGGATTAGTCATTTTAAGTCATTTCAAGAACTGCTGGGTTAATATCAGGTGACTTTTGGTTACCTTGTTTGTTTAAGGTTCAAGGTAGGAGGAACTTCATTATCTGACAATTGGAATTGGCCAGCCTGGGAGACTTGGGTTGCTACCTCTCTCATCCTGACTTCTAGGAAGGTCAGATCAACATCTTCCCTTCAGCTTAGTGACTTGGCACTTTAGCTTGAGTGACTCCATTTTGATTTTTAGACTCCATGGGGACCTAGTCCAAAACAGTGTCCTTCTGTCATTTTTACTTATCACCACCACCCACAAAGAGAAAGAGAAAGGGAGATGATCTCAATGAAATAAATATAATTTAGTAAGTGGATTTCTACAAATAACTTAAGAAAGGAGGGGGAGAAGGAGAGCGATTCTGTTCATATTCTAGGAAGAAAGGCATCATCCAAAATCCAGACTGCCATAAAAAATAATAATAATTGGAGAACAAGGAAATGTGCCTGAATACTAAATCCACAATGCCAAAATAAACAATTCAATAGAAAACAAGAAAATCTCTGCAAATATAGAAGGACACATGAGCAAAATAATGAAAAATCTTATAGGGACAACTGGCCAATCAGTAAAAGTTCTGAAGGGAGGGAAAATGGAGGGAGAAAAAATTATCCAAAAAGTATTTCAGAAAAATTTGATGGAATCAAAGGAAGACATTATTCTTTCAGGAAAAAGATAAAAGAGGCCAGCATCACCATGGGCTAGGCACAGGACAGGAACACAGGAACCCAGAACACAGGGCAGGACATTGAGCTCTGAGCAGAAATGTGTTCTACAGATATACAATTCTTTACCAACCAAACTAGCAGAGCATGAAGGCAAAATAAATACACGTTTAAGAAATGCAAGAACATTTTTAAAATTAACTGTAAAGCTCACTGCCTTAGGAAATTATTCCTAATGGATTCCAGTAAAGTGAGAGAAAAATCAGGAAATAGGATCAGGCAACATTAGCTCCCACCCAAGAGACCAGGTTTCTACCTGGTCTCAGAAGGACAGCTGAGCTACAGACAGGATAGGTAGGCCCCTGGAAGGGACTGAAGATGTATAAAAGCCCTGAAAAGCAGTGTTCAGAGGCCACATGGGGACTTTTGTATAGAATTGCCGCAAAATCTATAGAAATCTTGGAAAATCTTGAGAAATGTAACAAAGACACAGAATGCAAAAACCAAATAATGACAGTACAAGAGTAACAATAAAAGGCAACTCCAAGATACAAAAAAAAAAAAAAAATTGTTTTAATCTCCTAATTCATTTTCATGCTCCGGAGAGCCTCCTCCAATGCAGCAGCCAGATGGCCAGATGGATTCATCCATAAGGAAGGGCAGTCTAGGACCCTCATTACTTTTTATGGTTGAATAGTATTCCACTGTGTATCCATACTGGTTTTTCTTTATCTCTCCATGGGTTGATTGCATTTCTTGGCTATTGTGGATAGGGCTTCAGTGACCACAGGAGTACAGATGTCTCTCCCACATACTGAATTCCTTTGGGCACATACCCAGGAAGGGGGTTTGCTGAATCCGTGATTCTTTTCAGTGGAAGCCATTATAAGGTTAATTGGAATTAGCGAGTCTGCTTCCAGGGCAAAATATAGGAACCAACAAGAACCAGCTGCTTCTCACTCTTGGGGCGTGCATCCCCTACCCCACTCCAGGAAAGCCTGGCTGTGCTTCCCAAGGATTCACGGCCCTCTGAAGAGCCTGTGGTGCAGCTGCTCAGAGGGCTCTCCCACAGCCCCCCCCCCCCAAAGTGCTTTCCCACACCCACACTGGGGTGGGTGGGGGGACCCCAGAGCTCTGATTGGCTCTGGTAGAGCCAGGGTGGGGAGAGCAGCTCTATCTTAAACTCCCAGAGCCTCCAGTGCCTGGGTGAGCCCGGGGACCTCACAGGTGGCTGAGAAAGACTCCCTCCCCAAAGCCGCAGCAAATGGCCCGGCTTTATCAGGGGCGCCACATGGCGCTGGCAGGCAAAGATTCTCAGCTGAGAAATATCTGCGCAACCACAGCGCGGAGGAGGAACCCAACGCTCTGGCTTCGGGCGTCTCTCACCTCCCCCGCCCCTCCCTGCTGCCTCCCGGGGTGTCCTCATTTCCTCCCAGCCCCTCCCCCTCCCTCTTGCGTTCCACCCTCTGCTCCTCCTGCTTAATTTTTTTAAAATAGAAGAATTTAGAGAAACAAATTACAGGCTAATGGCAGTGTCAATTCCCAGGAGCGCAGGAAAATGCAGAATTTAAAGTCAGAGAGAGCGTCTGTTCCTTCCCCCGCGCCCCCCCCCCCTTGGGGTCTCAACGTCATTAGTAAGATTACAACCCCCAGCCCAGGAGGAAAGGAGGAATGAGTTTAAAAAGAAAAAAAAATAATAATAATAATCACTTTCTTCTTCCCCCTTGGGTGGGCATGCTGCCCCACCCCACTCCACTCCACTTCATCACCCCCATTATGTCCCAGGCTGGGGTCAATTTGTAAAGGAGCCACTTGGACCACTCACCTTCCAGTGCAACAACCTCAGAAAAGAGGGAGTCCTAGTGATCAGCTCTGTTGACGGGGCACCATGCGTTTCAGAAGCTTCTCCCTTAAGTGTGACACCCCTTCCTTCCTTCGTCCATTCTGATGGATTTATCTAGCCTTGCACTATTTAGGGCTCTAGGGATATAAAGTCTTCGCCCTTGGCCGCTTTTATTCTCCTGGAATGAGACAAACCAAGACAAATAACCAAATAAATATGTCAGTTGCATTTGAACTGTCAAGAAAAAAAATAAAGTGAATAAAAGGTCCAAGATGGGGGACAGGTATTCACAGAGATGGGTCAGGGAGGAGTTGAGGTCCCTGTAAACTTGAACTGACACTGGGAAAAAAATACAGGATGCCTGGTAGAGAAACCAGTCCATGAAGGGCCCCAGGGCCAGAATGGGCTGGGATGTTCTGGATTGAAAGAAGTCATGTCCCCCGCGTGCTGCCACCCACAGGCACACACGCTCACCATATGAGCTTGTTCACACTTGCCCTTGCTCTGACATAGGCCCTTTCAGACATACATGCACTCACACCCGTGAGCTTTCTCTAATACACTTGTTCCGACATACTCACTCTACTGTACACTCACAGAAGCACACACGCACACGTTCACATTGTAGAACTCGACGTCACTGCCAGAACTGCCCAAGCCCAAGATGGGAGCTAGCATCTGGGGCCACCACTTCACCTTGGCAGTGACCCCATCACCTGCAGCAGCCGCCAGGTTCCAGAGATGTGAGCCGTGCTCATTCTTTCTCATCTCACCTTTCAATCTACCTGCCTTGATGTTTTTCTTTTCTTATATCTCATGTTCCCATTTTTTTTTTCACATGGTGGCCTTTCACAGAAAGGGGAATTAATTGGTCAATGACATCCCAATCTGGGAAGGGAACAAGATGAGTCACCTGCCCTCCCTGGGCCTATCGCCTGGCTTGTGAAATGGATGGTGGTGTTGGAACTTCAGAACACTCCGAGCTCAAGGAGGGGCATTGGGGCTGAGACTTCAGGTTGCCCAAGGGCCCAACAGATGGATAGAGCCGACTGGGTCCAGCTCATCACCCATTCTGTGGTCACTGAAGGCTCTCCAAGCCCTCTGCACTGGCCATGCTTCATGCCCTCTACTATCTATCGGTTGAAGAAGCTATAGCCAGCTCAGATCCAAGGTGGTGGTGGGAGAACTCCTTTCAGCTTTCACACTCACCTGTACCCCCAGCACCTCACACAGCACCTCCTACGAGGAGGTCTTCAAACAATACCCATCAAATGAACAATATGCCCCTGGATCGTTATAGTTTGGACCCAGAAATATCCCCCTCAAAAGCTCGTGTGTTAGGCAACGAAGGCATCTTCAGAGGTAAAAAGATTGAATTATGAGAGCTATGACTTCATCAGTGCGCTGATCCATTTGATGGATTGCTAATTTGGACGACTGAGGGGTAACCATAGGCAGTTCACTAGGGCATGTCCTTGGGGATTATATCTTGCCCTTGGCTCCTCTCCCTCCACTCCCCCTTCCCCACTCTTTCTGGGTCAAGGCTGCCATGGGGTGAGCAGATTTTCTCCACCACTTCCTCCACAATGTTCTGCCTCATCTCTGGCCCAAAGCAATGGAGTTGGCCGATCATGGACTGAAATCTCTCAAACTGTGAGCCAAAATAAACTTTCCCTCCTCTGTGTTGTTCTTGTTGGGTATTTTGATCACAACATGCACCTCTCAGTCAAGTCCGCGAAGGATGGCAGGCACTGCCCCTCTCACCCTTCTTGGCACAGATTAAAGTGGGGACATATCAGATCTCTTGTTTCATCTCCAAGTCTGGAAGCCCAGTGCCCAGGCCCCTTCATAACCTGAAGTTTGAGCCCTGAACACACTCTTCTGTCCCCAGTTCAGGTGAAGCTACCATTTTATTACAAGTGTCCTTCAGAGTGAGGGCATTCAACCTTCTCCAAAGGCAGTCCCCAATGTCACAAGAGCTCTCTCCCAAGGCATTTGCAACTGATGGCACTTGATAACAACACCTGGTGGCAGCATGGGGTCTCCTGGTTCCCTTGCAGCACATTTCTTCGCCCTCTCAGGGACCTGTGATTGTGGTGGAGCGTCCCCTACCCCCAAACCCCAAGGGAAAGTGGGTTGCCTGGAGGGTCCAGATGCAAACGCAGCTTCCACAGAAAGAAGGCTTGCACACACTTTACTGGCTCAGAAATGCATGTCACCTCAGGAACACTTTTGGCCTGGTTAGCCAGGTCCTGTGGACCTCCTTAGCTGTGTTTACAGGACTACTCTTTACCCCCATGTGCCTGTGTGCATCCTCCCAAGTGTGCATGTGTGTGAGTCCCCACAGGCATGTCATGTGCATCCTCACCAGTGTGAATATGCACATCCTCACAAGCATGCACGCACATGCACAGTCCATTTCTCTAAGCTGGGGTAATGAATTCTAGTCCACAGAATGTCCATGTGTGTCTCAAAATACCAAGGTTGTTTGCATCTGCTTTCTTGCAGAAAGGGGAAGGGAAGTGTCCCAGCCCATTTTCTGCTACTGTAAGAGAATATCCAACTGGGTAAATTTATGAACAATGTAGATTTATTTGGCTCATGGTTCTGGGAGCTAGAAAGCCCAAGATCAAGGGGCTATGGCTGGTAAGGGCCTTCTTGCTGCCTTGCAACATCAGTCGAAGGGCAAGTGAACATGTGTGTGCTTGCATGCAAAAGAGAGAAAGAGAGAGAGAGAGAGAGAGAGAGAGCGCCAAACTCACTTTTATAGCAAACCCAGTCTCATGACCACTAACCCACTCCTGTGATAATGATATTAATTCATTCATGAAGGCAGAGATCCCATGACCTAACCACCTCTTTAGGGTTGCACATCTCAACAGTTACGATGGCAATTGAGTTTCAACATGAGTTTTAGAGGGGACATTCAAACATAGCGGAAAGGGATCTAGCCTGAACTGACCACCTGCACAAGCACCAGCCAGGTTCTTTCCTCGGTGCTCCTCGCTTATCCTCACACAGTCCCTAGGAACCAGGTGATCCAGTCTCTGTATTGAAGAGGAGACTGTCCAGGAGACTGAAGCCCAGAAACAGTAATGGCAAAGTGACCAGCAAGATGGGTCTGACCCACATCTGTGTGACCACAAATTGACCCATTTTTCATGGCCTCCCACAACCCTCTTGGGCATCCCTGAGAGCTCCTCCTTTCCCCAAATGATTCTTAACCCTAAATGGCTGCCATTTGTCCTTTTCTTTTTTAAATAAAATTATCAAGGGGGAAAAAGAAGACAAAGATCCATTTACAAAATGGTTAACAAACGGATCATACTTGGGAGGAAGACTCTGACTTGGATTTTGAAAATAAATCTAGACTCTTTAATGAGGTGGGTAAGACTAATTAACCCAATAAGAATAAAAGCTCTCCTTTTCTGCCTGTTTTCCCCTTTGCTAAAAGCACAGTAGACAACTTCTAAATATCAGAGGTGACTCCACAGTGCATGAAATACATTATGCGGTGGGGTGGAATAATTGCAAGGCCCCCTCCTTCCTTCTGTCATCTCTTAAAATGCATTCTGCCGGGGGTGCTTTATTACAGTGATCAAAATCTACTCAAATCTATTAGCTGGTTGTTCTCAAAATATCAAAGATTAATTCTCCAATTAAAGCCATTTGTGCTGACGGATGCAGGGCCTGGGTACAGCAACCAAGTAAACATCTGGGCACCTGAGCAGGAGGTGCCTGACCTTTGGCCTCTGCTCTCCCCCTGCAGTGGCTGACCACTGAGAAGAGACCATGGGGCAGTTATGACACCGTGGCTCACTGGGCAAATAAACGCCTGGTTGACCTGGCCACAGAGATGTGGAGACAAGCTTCTTAGTAGTTGTCCCTAGGGTCTCATAGCCTGCAGTGGCCCACACATGGAAGGATCATAAAAATGTCTTTGGATATTTTTTATGCTTCACAGGGCTCAACCTGACTCACTACTTCTTGATAAAACTGTAACACTGCTGCTCTTCAACAGCAAAAGCATGGGAAGGAGGAACTGCCTTGTGATGAGACCTGCTTCCAGCTGCCAATTTACAAATGTCATTCTAGAAAATGCTCACGTGGCCCCCGACCCAGGAGATGCTCGCACTCCCCAGCAGGACCACTCTGCCACTTAACAGCTCTTGGTCAACCTGGGCCTAATTTATTGTGCCTCAGTTTCCTCAACAGTGAATTGGGTTTATCAGCAATCTATAATGACATGGTTGTTTTAAGGAACAGATTGGGTCATGTGTCAGGGACACAGAGGGCAACATGATGAAGATGATAATGGTGATGATGGTAGTGATGGTGATGGTGGTGATGATGGTGGTGATAGTGATGATAATGGTAGTGATGGTAATAATGGTGATTGTGGTGATGGTGATGGTGATGGTAGTGATGGTGATGGTGGTGATGATGATGATGGTGGTGATGGTGGTGATGGTGATGGTGGTGATGGTGATGGTGGTGATGATGGTGATGGTGATGGTACGGTGATGATGTTGATAGTGATGGTATGGTGATGATGATGGTGGTGATGATGGTGATGGTGGTGATGGTGGTGATGGTGATGGTGGTGATGATGATGGTGGTGATGATGGTGATGGTGGTGATGGTGGTGATGGTGATGGTGGTGATGGTGATGGTGGTGATGATGGTGATGGTGATGGTACGGTGATGATGTTGATAGTGATGGTATGGTGATGATGATGGTGGTGATGATGGTGATGGTGGTGATGGTGGTGATGGTGATGGTGGTGATGATGATGGTGGTGATGATGGTGATGGTGGTGATGGTGGTGATGGTGATGGTGGTGATGGTGATGGTGGTGATGATGGTGATGGTGATGGTATGGTGATGATGTTGATGGTGATGGTATGGTGATGATGATGGTGGTGGTGATGATGGTGATGGTATGGTGATGATGATGGTGGTGAAGATGGTGATGGTGGTGATGATGGTGATGATGATGGTGATGGTGGTGATGGTGATGGTGGTGATGGTGATGGTATGGTGATGATGTTGATGGTGATGGTATGGTGATGATGATGGTGGTGGTGATGGTGATGGTGGTGATGGTGATGATTGCTAGGAGCCACAAGCAAATATACGATGTATGGCACCTTTGGTTGTAAGGTGACGCCAGCTAGCCACTGAGATATGATTATATTAAGATTTACATTCATATGGAAATTGGACTCCCGCTGTTCACCTTGGCCTGCTACCGGACTCATGTTACGGGACTCGTGGAGAGTTCCCATTGGTTGGGGAAGGATAGTAGGAGGAAATTCCGGGGGAGGTCCGGGGGACCCCCGGTTCCGGGAGACGTGCGGTTCCGGCGGACGCCCGCGTGGGAGGACCGTTTTTGGCTTGTCGGGGCCTAGGAGTATTGGCGGCTTTTTCAAAAATAAAGTTTTGTTCCTGCTTGAGTGGCTCGTGATTCTGTGCCCAGCCAAGACTGCGGCAATGATGATGGTGGTGATGATGGTGGTGATGGTGATGGTGATGGTGGTGATGGTGATGGTGGTGATGGTGATGGTGGTGATGGTGGTGATGGTGATGGTGGTGATGGTGATGGTGATGGTGGTGATGGTGGTGATGGTGATGGTGGTGATGGTGATGGTGGTGATGGTGGTGATGGTGATGGTGGTGATGGTGGTGATGGTGGTGATGGTGATGGTGATGGTGGTGATGGTGATGGTGGTGATGGTGGTGATGGTGATGGTGGTGATGGTGGTGATGGTGATGGTGGTGATGGTGATGGTGATGGTGGTGATGGTGGTGATGGTGATGGTGGTGATGGTGATGGTGGTGATGGTGGTGATGGTGATGGTGGTGATGGTGGTGATGGTGGTGATGGTGATGGTGGTGATGGTGGTGATGGTGATGGTGGTGATGGTGGTGATGGTGATGGTGGTGATGGTGGTGATGGTGATGGTGGTGATGGTGGTGATGGTGATGGTGGTGATGGTGATGGTGGTGATGGTGGTGATGGTGATGGTGGTGATGGTGATGGTGATGGTGGTGATGGTGGTGATGGTGATGGTGGTGATGGTGATGGTGGTGATGGTGGTGATGGTGATGGTGGTGATGGTGATGGTGGTGATGGTGATGGTGGTGATGGTGGTGATGGTGGTGGTGGTGATGGTGGTGATGATGGTGATGGTGGTGATGGTGGTGATGGTGATGGTGGTGATGGTGATGGTGGTGATGGTGGTGATGGTGGTGATGGTGATGGTGGTGATGGTGGTGATGGTGATGGTGGTGATGGTGGTGATGGTGATGGTGGTGATAGTGATAATAATGGTGATGCTGATAGTGATACTGATGGCAATGGGAATGGTAATGAGGGTGATGATGGTGATGGTGACAGTGATAGCAATGACAATGTCAGTTATGGGGTGATGATGCCAATGGTGGTGATAATGATGTAGATTATATTATTGGTGCTTCACAGAATCCAGAGACCTTAATAAATTTTCTCAGAGCTTGTAAAAGAATAAAGATCTGACTTACTCTGAAGGCAGTTGCTCTTCCCAAACACCTCACTGCCTCTGCCTGATTTCCATTTCGATTTTCAACTTGCTTCTCATATCCTGTTACTCCCTCAGCAGCTTGACATAGTCCTCCCCCTGCCCATCCTGGTTTCCTTCACTCTCCCTTTTTTTGAACATCTTTGCATCTGACCTTCCTCGCATAGCCCCAGAATAATGAGCTGCTTCTGGGGAGGAGCACTGGAGTGTGAATAGCAGAGCCTCCTCTCATCCTGGACATCTGGTCCCACAGCACTCCGAGGAGTTAATGAAATATGCAGAGGCCGGGTGCTACAAATTGGGATTCAGAGGTCCCACCCTCCCTTTCCTTTCAATTTCCTTTTTGAGAATTTAGTTCTCCGACATCAATTTATGTTTGTGATAAATATTTCAGCACTTTGCCTGCCGAGCTTGCAGCACAGGAATGGTCAGAGCTGCTAGGCCCCAGAGCCTCCGGCCACCCCCCACCTGCCATCCTGAACCCAACCAGGGAAGACTGTCCCAGGAGGGCTCGGCTGAGTCACTTCTAGCATCCTATAGTCCCATTGCTGCTATAAAGGACTCTTCCCTTTGACTATCCCCCATATCCAATCAAGGACCACACCCCAACCCTGATGGCTTTCCAAATACCTCTGCTCCCACCCTATCGTGCCCTCCCATGATGGGGCCACCATGTGCTGAGATCACTGCCACTACAGTGGTCTTGGTTTCCATGTCTCCCACCACTTTCCCTCCAAACTGTCCTCCTCCGTGATGTCAGACCCAACTCTGACCCCATCATTCCCCACCTTGAAATCCTCCAAAGGCATTCCCCTCTTCACAAGATGAAATCCTGCCCCAGGTTCCTTATGTAACCCATCCCACCTCCTAACACCATGCAACCCTCTCTTGTTGTCCAGGATGTGTGTACACACAAACACACACAGAGAGAGAGAGAGAGAGAGAGAGAGAGAGAGAGAGACAGAGACAGAGAGAGACAGAGACAGAGAGAGACAGAGAGAGAGAATGCAAGACTGGAGACGGTACCCTGGGAGTGAGCCCACACCTTTGCCTCTCTGTTCCTCCCTTGACTGCTCAGGGGCCTGGGTTCATCTAACTTTAGACCTGCTCTTCTTAGCTCCTCTCCAGTTTTTCTAAAGATGCTTTGACTTTGCAGAACACTGCTCCTGGGCATCACAAAGCTCTGGAACAGAACTCATAGTGTAGGGGGCTGACAACAAAGAATATCTCACCACATGGAATCAGAAGTATCTGCATCCCTGAATCATCTAGCTAGTCTCCAGTCCCAGCTGGGTTCCAATCAGGAACCTCTCACTCTGGGACAAAGGAACTAAAAGCTCCCCATTCATTGTCCCAGCCACATGATCCCAGTGTCACCTATGAGAAACTCAAGCCACCAAGCTCAGATGACAGAGCTGCCTTTGTCCCACTCACAGAGCATGGGGAGGGGGGGGTGTCTCTAAAAATGTGGGCACGTGAGGCTGACAGCTCCTCTTACAAGACATCAAGCCAGCCACGCTTGCTTTGTCTTTGTACAGAGTGTACCACCACCCAGCGGTGTCCATGGTCTAAGGAAGATTCTTCATGGGCTTTTCCACACTGACAGAGCGCACAGAGCTTTCCAGGCCCTCTCCAGGAACCTACCAATTCACAAAACTTCTAGACTCATCCTGAAGAACTAAGTCATCAGAAACCCAGGTCTATGAGCTCTTCAGTCTCATTTCTACCCCCAGACACTTGGCTGCCCACAATTGCAGCTGAGGGGTGGGAGGGAAGTAGGTTCTCAAAAGGTCGGATGCCCACATGCCCCAGGGGGCTTTTTAAAAAGGTGCAATGGTTCTTCCAGGACCCCACAGTGAGCAGCCTACTTCCCTGAAAGGCAGTGCGGCTTCAGTCCCAGCTCCCCAGCAGGCCAAGGGACAAGGAAGGAGTCCCCAGGCACCAGTTTTTCCCGATCCTCTGCAGAGGGGAAGTGAAAAAGGACAGCTGACTCCTCACTCTTACATCCCTGCTGGCTGTGAGCTGGGAAGGTCATTTAAGGTCATCTATGAGCCTGTAGGAAATTGATTTTACACATCCCACACTGACTCAGCTGATTTGGGGAATGGATACATCAGGGACACTCACAAATCAGCATGAAGTCATCCAGGCCTCAGGGAAATGGCACTCTCAGAATCCAAAAGAGAAACCTTATAGGGAAGTGGCCCATGAGGGTTAGAGGTAGAAGTGCTGGCTCCCCTGCCTTGCCAGCTTTGGATATCTGTCAACATTACTGTCATTGAGAGAGCTATGTCATCACCCCCATTTTACACAAGAAAACATGGAGGGCAGGAACCTGAGCCCAAGTGTGAATTGCAGAGTCAGTGTGGGGGGTGGTGAGGAGCTGCATCTGCCATGAGCTGTGTATGACCATGGCTGCAGGACTGGAGCTCTCTGCAGTCTAGACTATAGCTGCCAGGTGCAGATTACCTCTCAGGTACTTGCCAAGAGCACAAGGCCACCCATAGAGCATGTTCATCCAGGCTGCCTAGTGCTTCTGGATACCGATCTGCACTCACCCCTGGTGGGCAGCACTCCATGCTGGGGCTACTATAAGTTCTGAGGACTTAACAACTAGCAATACCAACAAAATCCAGCTCACAAGTTGTTCACCTTCAGCGGGGAGGACCCAGAATGCAAATAAACTCATAAATACAAACCAGGCCAGCTAGTAACAAGTGTGGGAGAGAAAAAAGGGAGGGCTTGGGGGTGGGGTTCCCTCTTCAAATAGAGACTGCAGCTGAAGGACACAGGGCCTGGGGCTGGGTGAGCTGGCAACTGTAGGAACAGAGCAGAAGTGGAGGTCTTCCAGGGAGGTCAGCTACAGCGATGAACTCATGTTTGAGGACATTGAGTTTCACTCTGAAAATGATGGGAGCCACAGGGGGCTTGAACAGAGGTGGGATCTAACACAGCTCAAGTACAACAGGATCACTCCAGCGCCAGGTGGGAGTCCCTGCAGTCACACAATCAAAAGACGCTGGACGCTGGATGACCATGGGCAAGAGGGGCAGGTGGGAGGACAGGTCTGATCCTGGATGCATTTACTGATACTGGATGTCAGAAAAGCAGGAGGCAAGGATGACTGCCAACTCCTGACTGAAAGAGGAGGCTTCCCCCATGAGAGGAATTTCCAGTGAGCTACCAATTACACTTAAAAGATCCTATTGTCTGCTGTCTGGAAACCTCAGATGTTTTCAGGTCCTAAGGCCATCTGTGTGGGGGTGGGGGTTATGTGGGGCATTGAAAGAGTCCCCCAAACCCTTGGAGCAGGGGTCAGGGTCTGGTTGTCAGCCTAGAGCTCACTGCAGCTTCCCTATAGGATCTGGCCAAAGCAGCCATTCTCAAGTACCCTGTTTTGTGACCCTTCCTCAGCTTTGGAATCAGTAACACCAGGGTTGTGTGCTAGCAGGCACCTTGGAGAGCTCTTTCTCCACTCAGCCTTTCAGCACAGGTAGTAGCCAGGTGAGCTTCAGAGGACCTGTGGGGTTGACGAATCTGGGGCCAGTTATTCTTGTTTCTGCCAATATCACAGCATCCCCCTTTAATGATTGGAAATGGCAGGTGCTGGCCACAGCTGCAGACCCATGTTCCACCTGGCAGGAGCGTCCAAGAAACAGGGACCCCGGGCCATGTCTGCAACAAGGCTGAGAAAGAATGCTGAGTTCACATCACGCTCAATCTCAGCAAATGCTTATCTCTACTGAAAATTCTGCAAGAGCATTCATGTTCTGCACTTTTCCATAATCAGCTTAGCGCTTTGCAGCCACGGCTGAGGTGATTAGCTGTGTGCCTGAGGTAAAAGGCAAACAGTCCGCCTGTGTCTATCACATCTCTATGAAGCCATCCACAGTCAAAAAAAAAAAAAAAAAGGTTTAAGCTGGAGCCAGCAGCTGAGTCGGCACCAGCAGCTGAGTCGGCACCCACAGATACCTCAGAGACAGGTGCCAGCCCTTGCCACAGGGTGACACTAAACCTGCCCTAGCACTGGGGTGTTGGGAGGTTGCAAAGGATAGGTGGTCACCAAGCCACATGCTACCTGGAAGGAAGCAGGCAGAGCGTGACAAGAGAATCTGGCAGCTGCTGCATAGTTTTCTGCAGATTCTGGGGCTCCCCAAGGGCTACTGTGCTTCTTGAGCCTTCACAGAGAACAGAAATCACAACCTGACCCCCCATGGGTGGGAAAGGCACAGACACTCATTACTGGGCCAGTTAAAGGGGACTTATCTTTAGGGCTCCAATCTGGGTGGAGTTCCCTTGAAAATTTTGATCTACTTCTGTTGTTTCAAGTTCCCCCTCTCTAATTCTTGTCTTTCAGGCCTCTGGTACCTTCCAGTACACACATCCTGGACAACATCCTGGACTTTCTTGGGTTTAGTACTAAGGTCTGGTACTAACTGGCAGATGACTAACTTTCAGTATCTTTGAGATTGCTAAATAATTTACTATGTATCCACCCATTTTCAGGTTTCCAGAATTCTGAACCTAACTCTGTCTAATATGGTCCTCCCTGGTTCTCTTTGTACTTAGGAGTTGAGGCCTTTGTTGTTTGAATATGCGATGTCCCCCCAAAAAACTCCTGTTAATGCAGAAATATTCAGAGGTGAAATGGTTAGATTAGGAGAGCTGTAACTTAATTAGTCCATCTGGTTTGAAGGAACCAAGAGACGGCAGGTGAGGCATGGAAAGGGCTCATCTTCTCTGCATTCCTTCTCCTCCCTCTCACTCTCTGCTTCCTGGCCTCCTGGAGGGCAGCAGCTTTCCCCAGCCACACTCCTCCATCATGATGTCCTGCCTTATCTCAGGCCCAGAGCAATGAAGTCAGCAGACCACGGACTGAAACTCTGAAACCATGAGCCCCAAATAACCTCTCCGCCTCTAATTTGTTCCTGTCAGGTCTTTGGATCACAGTGAAACAAAGCTAACTAAATGCGCTTCTTACACCTATATTATCCTTTAAGTGAAATTTTGATAGGGGACAGATCATTGACTCATTGTCCATGTTTCAAAGGAATCCCCTGCTTGACTTTTATAAAGTGTTCCCAAAGGTTTTTAATCAAGTTGATCCATCCACCCCCTCAGCATGCACAGATCAGGCAGGATGCAGGGGGCAGGCCCTGGGCCAGGTACGAGGTGGACTCAGGGAGACCTCATTAGAACGTGACTTAACCAGGGCGAGAACTGATGGTGACAGAAGGATTCATGTGAAATAGACAAAGAGCTGGGAAGGGCACAGGGCAGTGCAGAGACTGTCCCCGGCTCCTCCATTGCCAGGACCTTCAAGCAAGGTAGGATGGGAAAACCTGGTCCCTGAGCGCTACTCTGCTGGGCCTTCTCTTGTTATTTCTGAGTACTCTCCCATTCCCCACGCCCCCCCCCCCCAATTGCATCTTCTCATTGGCCTTTCCTTTCCTCCCCTGGACTTCATCCTGAGTTTTCACATCAGCAGGTACCTATTCCTGCTGAGAATCAGACAGTCAGATCAATCACCTGTCAGCCAGTAGACTGCACAGTGGGGCTGCAAACCAGGGGCTCTGGGCATGCACCAACCCTGCCTCACCTCCTGCACTTGCCCAGAGGGAGGACCCATAGGTCCTGACATTGTGCACACAGGGTCACACTGTCCTGGGAAGCGATGCTCTTTGTCAGCCCACCAGTAATGCAGGTTCCAAATCTCTAGCTGTGAATGTGTGGGCTTTAGGGGGCCCTTTGGCTTTTAATCCTGCTTCCTCTACCCCATCCTCTCCTGGCCTCGCCCTTCTAAATTCATCAGCTTGCACTTCTCTCCCTCCCACTTTCTTTTACACCAGCAGAATGCTGCCTCCTTCTTCCTTTGGAGAGAGGGTGGAAAAAAAAGTATCTGTAGGCGAAGCAGCCAGTTCCTGCAGACAGCCTAGGCAAAATGCCTAGGCCGCCTGTCACATTTGATTTCAAAAGATAATTCTATTTTGAGCAAAAGAATAATGAAAAGACATCCCCAGCTGTCCTGGAAAGAACTCTCCTCTTTTCTCATTAGCCGGCATGTCCTGGCCCAACAGTGCATCTCTGCAGTCCAGCATTCCGGTTGGCCACTGTGGCCACAGGTCTCTGTGCCTTTCCATGTTGTTGTCCCCTTCTCCCCTGAGTACTCACAGTAAAGCCCTTGTCTGCAATAGCTTCTCCTCCTTCCCCTCCAGCAAAGCCCCATTGGACTTCCTCACTCACTTAGGAAAACAGGGACCCATCTCCTCCTTGGCACCGTCCCAGGCGCTTCCCTTGAGACATCTCCTGCTGTCTCCTCACGTCACAGTTCCTGAGGCACCTCTGTGCCTGGCACATGCAGTGAAGGGTCTTACACACTCAGAGACTGGCACATGGGAGATTCTCAGGCAGCATTAGGGAGTGAGGGAGCCTTTGTTTAGATGTCCTTATGCCAGGTCCCAGCAACAAGGAGGAAGGTAGGATTTCTCTTTGGTGGGTTAACTGAGGACAGAAGTGTCAAATCTAGTAGTGGGTGCAGGCTGGCATCCAGTCTCTGGGCCCTGCTGGCAGCTTTTCCAGCACCCCCAAGGGGCAGGGGAAACAGCCGCATTACTGTACCATGATGTGGGCTCGGGGACTTGGAACCACCTGTCAACATGGCCAGAGAGGCCCCATTCCAGACCTCTGAGCCCACACCTGCCAGGAAAGGAAAAGTCTTCCTATCTACTGTGCATGACAGGAGCCCAGAGAGGAGGATCCTTGCTGAAGACTAAGGGGCCTGCCTGTGACACCCTGTGGGACACCTCATGCAAGGACGTCCAGGCCTGCCCCTCTGCTCTCCTACCCTCTGTGCCTGCCCAGCCGCAACTGATGTGAGTCCCCAAAGCTCCTCTCCTGTCATTGCCACTGTCTGCTCATCTGTCTCCCAGGACACCCTCTTGAACTCTGTGTGCAGGGAACAGGAGCATGAGGAAATGATGGATTATTCTGGGACACAAGAGAGAGGAACCATCGGGCAAATGGGAAAGCTGCAGCCCAGCGTTCGTTGCCAAACCAAACCAGGGAGGGACAGAATGTAAATTGTCTGGGGTCAGGGGTCCACCCTTACATTCCCAGCCCTTCTCTGCTAGTTTTCCTCCATCATATTTGCAGCCTTCTAACACCCAATGCAATTGGTGACATGGATTTTGTTAATGTTCTGTCTCCTTCTAATGACTTTCAGCCTCTTGAGAGCAGAGATTTTTGCCTATTGAATCCCCAGTGCCTAGAACAGAGATGTCAACCTGAAAAACAGGTCCTCAATAAGGATGCATGGGAAGGGGCATGGGTATCGGCATGGCCAACGGGAATACCATGTCTAGCCAATGTCAGCGTTCTGCTCTTTGCCTTGAGCCCAACTTTTCATATCGAGTCATCTCAGGCGGCCATAAATATCAGACTGAGCAGATTAAGCAACACAAAATTTATTTCTTAGAGTTCTGGTGGCTATAAGTTCAAGCTAAAGGAAGGCTTGGACAGATGTTTCCTGGTGAGGGCTCTCCTCCTGGTTTGCAGACAGCTGCCTTTTTGCTGTGTCTTCACATGATGGTGGTGGTGGAGGGTGGTCCCTTCCACACCTTTTCTTATAAGGATACTAATCTAATTATGAGTCAGCTTTTTCATCCCTGTTCTCTAGGACCAAAAGTCCTGATAAGAACAATTTTACAGGAGGAAAAGTTCATATGCTCACAGTTTCAGAGATCTCAGCCCAAAGATGGCTGATTCCATTGTTCTGGGTCCAAGGTGAGGCAGAACATCATGGCAGAGAGTGTGTGGAAGAAAGTAGCCCAGAACATGATAATCAGGAAGCCAGAGAGAGAGCTCACTCACCAGGGACAAAATATATACCCCAAATGCACACCCTCATCAACCCACCTCTTCCAGCCACATCCTACCTACCTACAGTTACCATCTAGTTAATCCATTCAAGTAGACTGATGTACTGATTAGGTTAATGTTATCATAATCAGATCTTTTCACCTCTAAACTTTCTTACATTATCTTACACATGAGCTTTTGGGGGATACCTCGTATCTAAAGCAAAACAACAAGTTCCACCCTCATGCCTTAATCACTTCCCAAAAGCTATATCTGTTAATACCTTCGCACTAGAAGTTAGGGCTTCAACACACGATGCACATATGAAACCCATACTCTGGACTTTACCAGGGGCATGTCCCATATATGTCCCCTTGAGTAAACTCTGTGATGAAGGAATTATTCTACCAGTTTCCTGAGCGGAATGCTGATGATACAAACCACTGAACCTCTCTGCCAAAGGTACCCAAGAACCCATGGTGGAGGTGGTGCTGTAATCAGCCTAGACCTCAAGGGTCATCAGCAAGGTAGGAATTCACTCACTCGGACCCTCCTTCTTCTGTCTCCTAGGAGTAGCCACCCTACAGCCCCCATCAATGACCCATCTGCTCATGGCCCGCTGAGAAGGAGAAGCCTGTGCTTTTCAGCACCAGCAAGACAGTAGGCAAAGGAGGCATGGTCTCCTGAAATTGTCTTCCTCATCCCAGTGCCCTCCAAGGGCAGTGTGAAACTTCCAAATGACAGGCAGCAAGAAAGCATGGCAAATGTCCCTCCAACTTTCTCCCTCTTATTATTGAGCCCACTGTGTTGGACAAGTGCCTCTCATGGGATGTGACCATGAAACCCCACTTTACCATTAAGTGTGTTGTACTGGACTGGTCCTTCCCTGCCCTGGTTACTGGCACTCCAAAACCAGGTCAGTTCAACCTGCACTGTAAGTTTAGCAATACATTAATATTAGAAAGCTTGACAATGTGAAGAAGCGGTCTATTTCAAGAAACTGAGAGCAAGTAAGGAGAAAGAAAAATTGGAAGCAGTAGAGAGTGCATGCTTTTCCCTCGTATTATGATGGAGGAGACATAAGGTACTTCTAAAGTGGATCACCCAAGAAATGGATGTGTAAGCACAGAGCTGAAATAATGAGTCTAATCATGAGTCTAATAAAATAGATCTCAGATGAAAGCATAAAGATTAAAAATTGAGAAAAAGAAAGGGGTGACAAATGAGCTACATTTCCTCAATTTAATATGAGGGACTGAATACATGCTTTTAGGTTGATAGATTGAGACTAGAGGCATACTTGATTCCATGTTTATTTCAAATTATTTATATAAATAATTAAGGGGCTGTATAGCACCTGTCCATGCAATTTATTAGGGTACTTGGTTAGTTGGACATATTTCTTCTGCTGTTACTGAATTCTAAGATAAGAATTACTTTAAAAAGGAGTTTAGAATGATTGACAACTCTTGTTTATAGTTAAAGAGGCAATTTCCAGAAAAACAAATTATAAATGGTTACAGATGGTGACGGCTTGGAGATGGGTGTTGAAAACGGTTAGGTGGATAAGTTTGCTTTTTATTTTTGTTCTCTTAGAATTTTTATCATTTTTATACCTGATTTTATAAGGTTCAAATATTATTTTGATATTGAAACAATATCTAATCAAGCATTCTAAAACTTTTTCTAGTGATTCCAGTTCTAGAATTCAGTAATAGTAAAAGTTATATGTCTAACTGGTTGTGTTCTCTAAAATATTGCCTGAATAGGATCTTCTGTAACCAAAAAATAGTTTTATAAAGAAGGTATAATGGAGTGCAAGCGATATGAAAAGCAGTATGGAGATGTCTTGGAAAAGTTGGAATGGAACCCAATTTGACCCAGCTATTCCATTCATCAGTTTATACCCAAAGGACTTAAAAACAGCAGACTACAGGGACACCTCCATATCAATGTTTATAGCAGCACAATTCACAACAGCTAAACTGTGGAGCCAACCTAGATGCCCTTCAGTAGATGAATGGATAAAGAAAATGTGGTATATATACACAATGGAATACTACTCAGCATTAAAAGAGAATAAAATCATGGCATTTGCAGGTAAATGGATGGAGTTGGAGAATATCATGCTAAGTGAAGTAAGCCAATCCCCCAAAACCAAATGCCGAAATGTTTTCTGTGATATGTAATTGTTGATCCATAATGGGGTTGGGGGGCGGGCAGAGCATGGGAGGAATGCATGAACTTTAGAAAGGGCAAAGGGGAGGGAGGGTAAGGGAGGAGGCACAGAGGTAAGAAAGATGGTAGAATGAGATAGACATCATTACCCTAAGAACATGTATGAAGACACGGATGGTGTGACTCTACTTTGTGTACAACCAGAGACATGAAAAAATGTGCACTCAGTAGAATGGGTAGAGAATAGTGATGGGAGGGGAGGGGAGGGGAAGGGGGATAGGGAGGGCAGCAGAATACAATTGTGACTAGGATTGCTGCATGTATACACATGGATGTAAACCAATATGATCCTGCAATCTGTACACGTGGAAAAATGATAATTCATACCCTATTTGAATCAAATGTATGATATGTCAAGATCATTGTATTGTCTTGAGCAACTAATAAAAACTAAATAAATAAATAAATGGACATTGAAAGAAAATCTTTCATTAAGCAGCTGTTAACTTCCTTGATCACATGAAAATAAAAAAGACATTTCTGGAAAAAAAAAAAGGAAAAATGTGCACTGTATGTGTAATATGAATTGTAATGCATTCTGCTGTCATGTATAACAAATTAGAATGAATAAATAAATAAATATTTTAAAAAATAAACTTCCTTGTAAGAGTATAAGAAGTGGTAAGAGTGGAACTTCTGCCTGAGAGGAACTCAGCTACCTCTCTGGATCTCACCCTACAACTTCAATGCCTTTCCTGTATCCTAGGACAAGGATGGATTCATGTAGCACTTTTTGTTGAAGGGCTTTCCCCTTCTATTACCTAATTTTTCATATAAGAATCAAAATATTAGGCAAACAGTAAAAAGCTTATTTCCCCCAATCTGACCATCTTATAAATGTGGAAATCAGCAATAGAGGTTAAGTCGTTAGCAAAGTGTCAGGATAACTAGCAACCTGGTTTCCTGAAAACAAACAAACAAACAAAAAAAGAAAGTATAATGGGAAGCACGTGTAGTCCCAGCTACTGGGGAAGCTGAAGGAGAAGAGTCATTTGAGCCCATGAGTTTGTGAGTGTGGCCAGGATAACACAGTAAGACCCCCAGCTTTAAAAAAAATCATGTATATGTAGAAAAATCATATGTATATTCATGTATATGAAATTTTCTATTATATGATGAAGACTTTAGAGTATGAAATTTTACATGGAAGTATGCTCACAACTTTAAAATATTAATATGAAAAAGAAAAAATCATACATAGATTTTTAAAACGGGGGAAAGTATCCCATTAACACTGGTTGTTTTTGTCAGGAGAGACTATGGGAATTTAAAACTTCTATTTCTCTGACTTTCAATTTTTCATTAATAGGGAAGTGTACTTTTTTTTAATGAAGGGTAGGGCACCTTGGGGAGAAGGAAGTGTTGAACTATGAATTCTTAGCAGCAGGGACTGAGGGCATAATTTAATTTACAGTCTTTGTTTTACACATGAGAAGAGAAAAGACACAACCCGGTGATTCTGTTTATCCTCCTTGCTGCAGACAGAATTAACATGATGCTGAGAGAATTTTGAGTCCCCCACTACTCGAGTCACAGTCCAAATGAACCCCAAATGATTCTGATAATCCCCTGTCATTTGTGCAACAGACCCTCTCCAGGCCAGAAGGCTTCCCACCAGAACACCAGGGGCATTAGGAAGCAGGAGAGGTGAACTCCAAACCCAGCTTTATCCAACCTGCCCCATCCAAGTCATCCCCCCCGCCAGGCTCCCCAGCTCAGCCCTCCCTTTAGCAGTGATGGCACCATCTCTCCAAGGCTTTGCAACTCTGAAGAGCGGTGTGACTTCCTTGACTGTGCTGGTGATCCAGACCTGCCACTGGGGAAAGTGCCTTCCCTGAAGCAAACAACTCCATATGGCAAATGCTACCCGCCCCAAACTGATGACAGGTTTCTGTTAATCTACCCACCTGGTGCTCACCTCAGAAAGGGATTCCAGTGTATTTCATAAAAGTGTTTTTTAAAACCCTGATATCCCATCGTTTGTGGCTTACTTCAGCTAAATTAAATTACCTAAAGTGGGGGAAGATTGGGGAGGGGAAAAATCAACACCTGCTGAGGGTCCTAAGGCTTCCCACATCTCATTTAATGCTCAAAAAATTCAGATGGAAAGTCTTGGTTTACACCACTGGATTCAAAAAAGCCTAGGCTGTCTTGTTCAACATTCAATGCACCTCCCATTCTATTTCCAACATCTCTTACTTCATGTGATGCATTATGCTGGTGTGTCTGTTTTGGGGGGGTGTGCTCGAAGTGAACAGTCAAAGATATTTACAGTTTGTAAATAAAACATTCACAAAAGTGATCGCTTTTATTCATGTGTGGTGAACTGTTAGAATCTCTGTAATGACTCATTGACAAATTAATTGCATTAAATGTGAAAGAAAAAAAATGTAAATCTTGGTGGAAGAATCATGTTCTGACTTTCAAGTAACAAAATTAGAAATTAAGGGAGTTTTTTTGAAGAGGAGAGAGATTTCTGATGGGGCCAACTGAAGAATAGGTGAACTTGAACTTCTCCGTGCAGTTCTGAGAAATGGTGTGTATTTTTAAAGTCAGGCTTCAGCATGAGCTGAAGGAGGACTTCTGCCTATAGCAAAAATAAGGCAACAAAGACTGTTAACCCACCTGCTCTGTACTACTCCAGAATCTCCCTCAATCCCCCTTAGCTTATTTCTCCAGTTAAGAACTGTCCAATTCACACTTTCTATAACAAAACACAAGAGGCTGGGAAATTTTTTTGGAAAGGTATAGTTAGCTCACATTTTTGGAGGTTGATCATCCAAATACAGGCAGTCCAATTGGTTTGGTCTCTGATGAGGGCCTACCAGCGGTGGCACTGGGGCAGGAGGTTGTGTGAGAAGGCACAATCACATCACCAGACTGGAAGCCAGAGTGAGGAATGAGCCTGGACACACTCTTTCATAACAACCTTCTCTTGAGAACTCAATGTCCCTTAATCCCTCTGAAGACCGTGCTCCCAATGATGGAACCAATTCCTACTAGGCATGGCCCTCTTAAAGGTCTCTCCACCTCTTAACATTGCCACACTGGGGACCAAGCTTCCATCAGATGAACCCTTGGGGGACACACCACATGAAAACTATAGTACACCTGAAACAAAACAACAAGAACACAAAATAAATGAAACAAAAGATTTGCAGGACACTGTACTTAGGAAAACAAAGGATAGTAGTCCCTGAAAGATAGGGAAATTAAATAAACTCTAAAATGGACCCTGTTTGTCATCCTGAGAGCTCTCAGGCCAAGACACAGGGAGGGTGAATTCAAGAGGAGCCTTAAGTTGGGAAGACGGATCTGAGATTCCAGGAAGCACGGTACTCCTAGAGTGCCCAGAACAGAGTACTGAGCTGCAGGAAGCTGCCTAGAAAGAAGGTTTTCAGTAACTGCCAAGAATCCCCCTCACCAGGTCCATTTGCCTGTAATCCCAGTGGCTCAGGAGGATGAGGCAGGAGGATTGCAAGTTTAAAGCCAGCTCCAGTAATTTAGAAAGATGCCAAGCAACTTAGCAAGGCCCTGTCTCAAAATTAAAAATAAAAAGGGTGGAAATGTGGTGGAAATGTGGTTAAGCACCCTCAATACCTGGTAACAACGACAACAACAAAAGATTCGCTCTCAATCCCCCTTAGCTTAATTCTCCAGCTATGAACAGTCCAATTCACACTTCAGTTGAAACCACTCAGGGCTAAGAAAAGAAACATTCTAAAGGATTAGAGGTAGCACTTCCTGATACCCAAACAAGGCTGGGAACAATGACTGTCCTCATGGACCATGCTATAAACTCAAGATTCATAAGGCCTCAGAGATGGTGAATGAGCATCATTGAATGAGCAACACTCCTAACAAATTTTGAAAGCAAGACCCCAAAGGATGAAACTGTTTCCAGATACACAATTCTCAAAACAAAGCTTGAGAATGTTTATACGAATACAAACATACCCAGTGCCTAACAATGTAAAACACATAATATAGAACATTAACCAAAAATTAGCAGGTATGCAAAGAAGCAAGAACATAGTACTGATCAAGAATAAACCAATCAATGCAAACAGACTTACAGATGACACAGATGTCAGGATTAGCAGATAAGAAAATGCTAACCAGAGCCAGGACTGGATTCAGGCATGAGAGTCACCCAGACCCCAAAATTTCTGGAGACACAGACTCTCAGGATTTTGCAAGTATAGTCTGGACCATGATAAGTTAGGGATATGTGCTATAAGACTTAAATTCAATCACAAATAATAAAATAAAGCCAACAAAATGGATAAAAAAAGGTCTCTTCTGAAAAATATCTAACCCCAAAGTAAAGCATAGAAAGAGGAAAAAGAGATACCTGATACAAAAAGAGTGACCCTGACTGGTTCAGTCGAATGTCGCTGCAGAGTTGTAATTTCATTTAAATGGATAAAGGCATGAAAAAAAGTGATAAGATAATAGATTTAAAGCTGGTAATATTGACTGACGTCACCAGACTGCGGCGGAGGAGATAACTTCATTGAAACCTGCGGCTACAGTGACTTCTTCCCTTCCCTTCTAATACCTTTCCTCCCAAGCATCAAATAAATTTATAGGAGTAAACAGTAACTCAGCAGTCAAACAGAACAAGAAGTAACAAGCAACTTGAGAAAGCAAGGAAGAAAAGTAGTACAAACAATGAAGGACAGCCTAAATATTCAGGACGACCTAGAGTCATCAGAAAAATGGTCATATAAAGAACTCAAGGAACACCTTAGACAGATGGAATGGAACCTTAAAGAGGATACGAGACAAAAAATTCAAGCAGCAAAAGAACACATTGAGAATGAATTACATAAACAGAAAAAAAGAAGAAGTTAAGCATCTTTATCAGGAGATAGAGATTATAAAAATAATCAAACAATAATTCTAGAAATGAAGGAAACGATAAACCAAATTAAAAACTCAATTGAGAGTATCACTAACAGAGTGGAGCAAGTAGAAGCCAGAACATCAGATAATGAAGACAAAATATATCATCTTGAAAAGAGTCTAGCCAACTCAGAAAGGCGGGTAAAAAATCACGAGAAAAACATCCAAGAGTTATGGGATAACATAAAAAAACCAAACTTACAAGTCATCGGGATAGAAGAAGGTACAGAGATTCAAACCAAGGGAATGAGTAACCTGCTGAATGAAATAATTACAGAAAACTTTCCAGAAATAAAAAAGGAAACAGATATACAAATTGAAGAAGCATACAGGACACCGAGCATACAAAATCACAGTAGACCAACGCCAAGACACATTGTTATGAAGATATCCAATATACAGAACAAAGAGAAAATATTAAAAGCTACAAGAGAAAGGAGGCAGATTACATTCAGGGGTAAACCAATAAGGTTAACAACGGATTTTTCATCATAGACGCTGAAAGCGAGAAGATCCTGGAACAACATATTTCAAACACTGAAAGACAATGGATGCCAACCAAGAATTCTGTATCCAGCAAAATTAAGCTTCAGGTATGACAACGAAATAAAAATCTTTCATGATAAACATAAGTTAAAAGAATGTGCAGCCAGAAAACCAGCATTGCAAAGCATTTTGAGCAAAACACTACACGAGGAAGAAATGAAAAACAATAACCAAAACTATCAGTGACAAGTGCCTCGGTAAAGACAGAGGGTGAGGGGAAAGATAATCATGGAGAAACAAAGTAAATTTTTTAAAAAAGGATAAATAATCAAACATGGCTGGAAGTACAAACCATATATCAATAGTAACTCTGAATGTTAATGGCTTAAACTCTCCAATAAAGCGACATAGGCTGGAATCATGGATTAAAAAAACAAGTGCAACAATATGCTGCCTCCAGGAGACACATCTGATTGGAAAAGACATACACAGGCGGAAGGTGAAAGGATGGGAAAAAATATACCATGCACACTGTCTTCGTAAGCAAGCAGGGGTGGCCATCCTCATATCGAATAAAATCGACTTCAAGACTAAGTTAATCAAAAGGGATAAGGAAGGACATTATATACTGTTAAAAGGAACCATTCACCAACAAGACATAACAATTATCAATATTTATGCACCAAATAATGGTGCTGCGACATTCATAAAACAAATTCTCCTCAAGTTCAAGAATCAAATAGAACACAACACAATAATTATGGGTGACTTCAACACACCTCTCTCACCATTGGACAGATCCTGCAAACAAAAGGTGAATAAAGAAACTATATAACTCAATATCACAATCAATAACCTAGACTTAACTGACATATATAGAATATATCAACCATCATCAAATGGATACAATTTTTTTCTCAGCAGCACATGGATCCTTCTCAAAATAGACCATATATTATGCCATAGGGCAACCCTCAGTAAATATAAAGGGGTGGAGATAATACCATGCATTTTATCTGATCATAATGGAATGAAACTGGAAATCAATGATAAAAGAAGGAAGGAAAAATCCTACATCACATGGAAAATGAACAATATGTTACTGAATGATCAATGGGTTACAGAAGACATAAAGGAGGAAATCAAAAAATTCTTAGAGATAAATGAAAATACAGACACAACATATCAGAATCTATGGGACACAATGAAAGCAGTTTTAAGAGGGAAATTCATTTCCTGGAGTTCATTCCTCAAAAAAAGAAAAAACCAATAAATGAGCTCACACTTCATCTCAAAGCCCTAGAAAAGGAAGAGCAAAACAACAGCAAATGTAGGCAAGAAATAATTAAAATCAGAGAGGAAATCGATGAAATTGAAACAAAAGAAACTATTGAAAAAATTAACAAAACTAAAAGTTGTTTCTTCGAAAAAATAAATAAGATCGACAGACCTTTAGCCATGCTAACGAAGAGAAGAAGAGAGAGAACTCAAATTACTAACATACGGGATGAAAAAGGCAATATCACAACAGATGCTACACAAATACAGAAGACAATTAGAAATTAGTTTGAAAACCTATATTCCAATAAAATAGAAGATAGTGAAGACATCGATAAATTTCTAAGTCATATGATTTGCCCAGACTGAGTCAGGAGGATACACACAATTTGAACAGACCAATATCAATGGATGAAATTGAAGAAGCCATCAAAAGACTACCAACCAAGAAAAGCCCAGGACTGGATGGGTATACAGCAGAGTTTTACAAAACCTTTAAAGAAGAACTAATACCAATACTTTTCAAGTTATTTCAGGAAATAGAAAAAGAGGGAGCTCTTCCAAATTCATTTTATGAGGCCAACATCACCCTGATTCCGAAACCAGACAAAGATACCTCAAAGAAAGAAAACTACAGACCAATATCTCTAATGAACCTAGATGCAAAAATCCTCAATAAAATTCTGGCGAATCGAATACAAAAACACATCAAAAAAATTGTGCACCATGATCAAGTAGGATTCATCCCTGGGATGCAAGGATGGTTCAATATACGGAAATCAATAAATGTTATTCACCACATCAATAGACTTAAAGATAAGAACCATATGATCATCTCAATAGATGCAGAGAAAGCATTCAACAAAGTACAGCATCGCTTTATGTTCAAAACACTAGAAAAACTAGGGATAACAGGAACTTACCTTGACATTGTAAAAGCTATCTATGCTAAGCCTCAGGCTAGCATCATTCTGAATGGACAAAAGTTGAAGGCATTCCCTCTAAAATCTGGAACAAGACAGGGATGCCCTCTCTCACCACTTCTATTTAATTTAGTCCTTGAAATACTAGCCAGAGCAATTAGACAGACGAAAGAAATTAAAGGCATAAAAATAGGAAAAGAAGAACTTAAATTATCACTATTTGCGGACGACATGATTCTATACCTAGAAGACCCAAAAGGATCTACAATGAAACTACTAGAACTAATAAATGAATTCAGCAAAGTGGCAGGATATAAAATCAACACGCATAAATCAAAGGCATTTCTGTATATCAGCTACAAAAATTCTGAAACGGAAATGAGGAAAAAAAACTCCATTCACAATATCCTCAAAAAAAAAATAAAATACTTGGGAATCAACCTAACAAAAGAGGTGAAAGATTTATACAATGAAAACTACAGAACCCTAAAGAGAGAAGTAGAAGAAGATCTTAGAAGATGGAAAAATATACCCTATTCATGGATAGGCAGAACTAACATTATCAAAATGGCGATATTACCAAAAGTTCTCTATAGGTTTAATGCAATGCCAATCAAAATCCCAATGGCATTTCTTGTAGAAATAGATAAAGCAATCATGAAATTTATATGGAAAAATAAAAGACCCAGAATAGCAAAAGCAATTCTAAGCAGGAAGTGTGAATCGGGCGGTATAGCGATACCAGATTTCAAACTATGTTACAGAGCAATAGTGACAAAAACAGCATGGTACTGGTACCAAAACAGGCAGGTGGACCAATGGTATAGAATAGAGGACACAGAGACTAATCCACAAAGTTAAAACTATCTTATATTTGATAAAGGGGCTAAAAACATGCAATGGAGGAAGGATAGCATCTTCAACAAATGGTGTTGGGAAAACTGGAAATCCATATGCAACAAAATGAAATTGAATCCCTTTCTCTCGCCATGCACAAAAGTTAACACAAAATGGATCAAGGAGCTAGATATCAAATCAGAGATGGTGCGTCAGATAGAAGAAAAAGTTGGCTCCGATCTACATATAGTGGGGTTGGTCTCCAAATTACTTAATAGGACACCCATAGCACAAGAGTGAATAACAAGAATCAACAAATGGGACTTACTTAAACTAAAAAGTTTTTTCTCAGCAAGAGAAACAATAAGAGAGGTAAATCGGGAACCTACATCCTGGGAACAAATTTTTACTCCTCACACTTCAGATAGAGCCCTAATATCCAGTATACAAAGAACTCAAAAATTAGACAATAAGATAACAAATAACCCAATCAACAAATGGGCCAAGGACCTGAACAGACACTTCTCAGAGGAGGATATACAATCAATCAACAAGTACATGAAAAAATGCTCACCATCTCTAGCAGTCAGAGAAATGCAAATCAAAACCACCCTAAGATACCATCTCACTCCAGTAAGATTGGCAGCCATTAGGAAGTCAAACAACAACAAGTGCTGGCGAGAATATGGAGAAAAGGGTACACTTGTACATTGCTGGTGGGACTGCAAATTGGTGCGGCCAATTTGGAAAGCAGTTTGGAGATTCCTGGGAAAGCTGGGAATGGAATCACCATTTGACCCTGCTATTGCCCTTCTTGGACTATTCCCTGAAGACCTTAAAAGAGCATGCACGGGGATACTGCCACATCGATGTTCATAGCAGCACAATTCACAATAGCTAGACTGTGGAACCAACCCAGATGCCCTTCAATAGATGAATGGATAAAAAAAAATGTGGCATCTATACACAATGGAGTACTATGCAGCAATAAAAAATGACAAAATCATAGAATTTGCAGGGAAATGGATGGCACTAGAGCAGATTATGCTTAGTGAAGCTAGCCAATCCCTAAAAAACAAATACCAAATGTCTTCTTTGATATAATGAGAGCAACTATGAACAGAGCAGGGAGGAAGAGCAGGAAGAAAAGATTAACATTAAACATAGACATGAGATGGGAGGGAAAGGGAGAGAAAAGGGAAATTGCATGGAAATGAAGGGAGACCCTCTTTGCTATACAAAATTACATATAAGAGGTTGTGAGGGGAATGGGAAAATAAACAAGGAGAGAAATGAATTACAGTAGATGGGGTAGAGAGAGAAGATGGGAGGGGAGGGGAGGGGGGATAGTAGGGGATAGGAAAGGTAGCAGAATACAACAATTACTAATAGGGCATTATGTAAAAATGTGGAAGTGTAACCGACGTGATTCTGCAATCTGCATTTGGGGTAAAATCGGGAGTTCATAACCCACTTTAATCTAATGTATGAAATATGATATGTCAAGAGCTTTGTAATGTTGTGAACAACCAATAAAAAAAATAAAAATAAATAAATAAATAAATAAAGCTGGTAATATTGATAATCACACTAAATATAATCACCTGATTATGTCAGTTAAATGGAAAATATTGTCAGATGGGATTTTAAAAAGTAATATTTAGACACATATTAATTAAAATAAAAGAATGAAGGAAAGGTGAGCCACACTAGACTCCAGCAAAAGAAAGCAGGAGTTGATATGTTTATATCAGAAAGAAGAGCATGTCTGATATTAAAATATTACCATGGTCCCGAAAGTTTATGGCATAATAATAAAGTAGTCAGGTCATCTCAAAAAGGTAAAAACTTTCTCCCTTATGCCCCTCATAGAGCTTTAAATTCCATGAGTTAAAAACTGATAAAACTGCAGGGAGCAATAAATAAATCCACAGTTATAATTAGAGATTTAAAAACCCATTTTCAATATTCAATAGAATAAGTAAAGAGAAAATCAGGAAGAATGCAGAAGATCTCAACCACATAATCAACCAACATGGCCCAAAGGATATTTATTCCATACAACAAAATCTGAATACATGTTCTTTTCAAGTATGCCCAGAACATTTACTTAGATAAACCATATTTTGAACCAGGAAATGAATCTGTATACATTTAAGAGGATTCAAGGAATACAAAGTCTGTTCTCTGATCGCAAAGAAATTGTGTTAGAAATCATTAACAGAAAAACAACTGAAACACTTCCCCCTATCTGGAAACTAAAAAAACACATCTAAACAATGCATGAAACAAAGAAAAAAGCAAAAGTTAAATCAGAAATTATTCTTAAGGGAATAAAAATGAGAATACAACTGTGCAGCAACATGCTACTGAACCAGTCAGGGTCACTCCAGGTGAATTGGGCTGGCTACTAAGTAACCACACAGAGACAGAAAATACAATTTTGGGGGTTCAATGACAGCCTCTTGAGCTCAGTTCCCACAAGGGAGGCCAGAGAAGTAGGCAAAAGAGAAACCTTTTTCTTTTCTCACACCTGAAACCCTCCTATTTATTGGGGGGAAAGACATCTGGGAAAGTTTCACCCTAATAAGGCAAGGGATTGGATCTCAGGGGGTGGCTTGGTGATGTCTTATGGTCAGCAGATTGAATGACATCTTGGAAAGCCACACCCATCTCAGGTGCTCTGTGGGGATCGAAGGCAGAGCCCAATCAGAGCAACAGTGTCCAACCAATCCCCTCATATGCTCAAATGTGCATACCCAGCCCATGGATGACTCTCAAAACAACACATCAAAGTTTGTTCCATGTCAATAATGGGATTTGAATTGAAGAAAAATTTCTTTTTTTTATTGATTGTTCAAAACATTACAGAGCTCATGATATATCGTCTTTCATACATTAGACTCAATTGGGTTTTGAACTCCCATTTTTACCCCCAGATACAGATTGCAGAATCACAACTGTTACATACTCACAATATTACATAATGGCATATTAGTGACTGTTGTATTCTGCTACCTTTCCTATCCCCTACTATCCCCCCTCCCCTCCCCTCCCATCTTCCCTCTCTACCTCCCCTGCTGTTGTTCAATTCTCTCCCCTTTTCCCCCCCTCCCCCTTGCCCCTCATAACCTCTTATAATTTTGTGTATCATTGAAGGTCTCCTACCATTTCCATATGCTTTCCCTTCTCTCTCCCTTTCTCTCCCCCCATTCGTCTTTGTTTACTATTAGTCTTTTCCTCATGCTCTTCCTGCCTGTTCTGTTCTTAGTTGCTCTCTTTATATCAGAGAAGACATTTGGCATTTGTTTTTTAGGGCTTGGCTAGCTTCACTTAGCATAATCTGCTCTAATGCCATCCATTTCCCTGAAAATTCTATGATTTTGTCATTTCTTAGTGCTGTATAATACTCCATTGTGTATAGATGCCACATTTTTTTTATCCATTCATCTATTGAAGGTCATCTAGGTTGGTTCCACAGTCTAGCTATTGTGAATTGTGCCGCTATAATCATTGATGTGGCCGTATCCCTATAGTGCGCTCTTTTAAGGTCCTCAGGGAATAGTCCGAGAAGGGCGATAGCTGGGTCGAATGGTGGATCCATTCCCATCTTTCCCAGGAATCTCCAAACTGCTTTCCAAATTGGCCTCACCATTTTGCAGTCCCACCAGCAGTGTACAAGTGTACCCTTTTTTCCACATCCCTGCCAACACTTATTGTTGTTTGACTTCATAATGGCTGCCAATCTTACTGGGGTAAGATGGTATCTTAGGGTGGTTTTGATTTGCATTTCTCTGACTGCTAGAGATGGTGAGCATTTTTTCATATACTTGTTGATTGATTGTATATCCTCCTCTGAGAAGTGTCTGTTCAGGTCCTTGGCCCATTTGTTGATTGGGTTGTTTGTTATCTTATTGTTTAATTTTTTGAGTTCTTTGTACATTCTGGATATTAAGGCTCTATCTGAGGTGTGAGGGGTAAAAATTTGTTCCCATGATGTAGCCTCTCTATTTACCTCTTTTATTGTTTCTCTTGCTGAGAAAAAACTTTTTAGTTTAAGTAAGTCCCATTTGTTGATTCTTGTTATTAGCTCTTGGGCTATGGGCGTCCTATTAAAGAATTTGGAGCCTGACCCCACTATATGTAGATCGGAGCCAACTTTTTCTTCTATCTGACGCACCGTCTCTGATTTGATATCTAGCTCCTTGATCCATTTTGAGTTAACTTTTGTGGATGGCGAGAGAAAGGGATTCAATTTCATTTTGGTGCATATGGATTTCCAATTTTCCCAGCACCATTTGTTGAAGATGCTATCCTTCCTCCATTGCATGTTTTTAGCTCCTTTATCAAATATAAGATAGTTGTAACTTTGTGGATTAGTCTCTGTGTCCTCTATTCTGTACCAGTGGTCCACCTGCCTGTTTTGGTACCAGTACCATGCTGTTTTTGTTACTATTGCTTTGTAGTACAGTTTGAACTCTGGTATCGCTATACCTCCAGATTCACACCTCCTGCTTAGAATTGCTTTTGCTATTCTGGGTCTTTTGTCTTTCCATATGAATTTCATGATTGCTTTATCTATTTCTACAAGAAATGCCGTTGGGATTTTGATTGGCATCGCATTAAACCTGTAGAGAACTTTGGGTAATATCGCCATTTTGATGATGTTAGTTCTGCCTATCCATGAACAGGGTACATTTTTCCATCTTCTGAGATCTTCTTCTATCTCTCTCTTTAGGGTTCTGTAGTTTTCATTGTATAGATCTTTCACCTCTTTTGTTAGGTTGATTCCCAAGTATCTTATTTTCTTTGAGGATATTGTGAATGGAGTGGTTTTCCTTATTTCCATTTCAGAGGTTTTGTGCTAATATACAGGAATGCCTTTGATTTATGTGTGTTGATTTTATAACCTGCTACTTTGCTGAATTCATTTATTAACTCTAGCAGCTTCTTTGTAGACCCTTTTGGGTCTGCTAGGTAAATTATCATGTCATCCGCAAATAGCGATAATTTAATTTCTTCTTTTCCTATTTTTATGCCTTTAATTTCTTTTGTCTGTCTAATTGCTCTGGCTAGTACTTCGAGAACTAAATTGAATAGAAGTGGTGAGAGAGGGCATCCCTGTCTTGTTCCAGATTTTAGTGGGAATGCCTTCAGTTTTTCTCCGTTTAGGATGATGCTAGCCTGAGGTTTAGCATATATAGCTTTTACAATGTTGAGGTAAGTTCCTGTTATCCCTAGTTTTTCTAGTGTTTTGAACATAAAGGGATGCTGTACTTTGTCAAATGCTTTTTCTGCATCTATCGTGATGATCATATGGTTCTTGTCTTTAAGTCTGTTGATGTGGTGAATAGCATTTATTGATTTCCGTATATTGAACCCGCCTTGCATCCCAGGGATGAATCCTACTTAATCATGGTGCACAAGTTTTTTGATATGTTTTTGTATTCGATTCACCAGAATTTTATTGAGAATTTTTGCATCCAAGTTCATTAGAGATATTGGTCTGTAGTTTTCTTTCTTTGAAGTGTCTTTGTCTGGTTTTGGGATCAGAGTGATGTTGGCCTCATAGAATGAATTTGGAAGAGCTCCTTCTTTTTCTATTTCTTGAAATAGCTTGAAAAGTGTTGGTATTAATTCTTCTTTGAAGGTTTTGTAGAACTCCGCTGTATACCCATCCGGTCCAGGGCTTTTCTTGGTTGGTAGTCTTTTGATGGCTTCTTCTATTTCTTCCTTTGTTATTGGTCTGTTTAAATTGTGTGTGTCTTCCTGTCTCAATCTGGACAGATCATATGCCTTAAGAAATTTATCGATATCTTCACTATCTTCTATTTTATTGGAATATAGGGTTTCAAAATACTTTCTAATTATCTTCTGTATTTCTGTAGTGTCTGTTGTGATATTGCCTTTTTCATCCCATATGTTGGTAATTTGAGTTCTCTCTCTTCTTCTCTTTGTTACCATGGCTAAGGGCCTGTCTATCTTATTTATTTTTTCAAAGAACCAACTTTTAGTTTTATCAATTTTTTCAATGGTTTTTTTTTGTTTCAATTTCGTTGATTTCTGCTCTAATTTTAATTATTTCTTGTCTTCTACTACATTTGCTGTTATTTTGCTCTTCCTTTTCTAGGTTTTTGAGGTGTAGTGTGAGTTCATTTATTTTTTGGTTATTTCTTTTTTTGAGGAATGAACTCCAAGAAATGAATTTTCCTCTTAAAACTGCTTTCATTGTGTCCCATAGATTCCGGTATGTTGTGTCTGTATTATCATTTGTCTCTAAGAATTTTTTCATCTCCTCCTTTATGTCTTCTGTAACCCATTGATCATTCAGTAACATATTGTTCATTTTCCATGTGATGTAGGATTTTCCTTCCTTCTTTTATCATTGATTTCCAATTTCATTCCATTGTGATCAGATATGGTGCATGGTATTATCTCCACGCCTTTATATTTACTAAGTGTTGCCTTATGGCATAATATATGGTCTATCTTTGAGTAGGATCCATGTGCTGCTGAGAAGAATGTGTATCTACTTGATGATGGTTGATATATTCTATATATGTCGGTTAAGTCTAGGTTATTGATTGTGATGTTGAGTTCTATAGTTTCTTTATTCAGTTTTTGCCTAGAGGATCTGTCTAATGGCGAGAGCGGTGTGTTGAAGTCACCCATAATTATTGTGTTGTGGTCTATTTGACTCTTGAACTTGAGGAGAGTTTGTTTTATGAACATTGCCACACCATTGTTTGGTGCATACAAATTGATAATTGTTATGTCATGTTGGTGGATGGTTCCTTTTAACAGGATATAGTGTCCTTCTTTATCCTTCTTGATTAACTTAGGTTTAAAGTTGATTTTATTGATATGAGTATGGCCAGTCCTGCTTGCTTCCGAGGGCCATGTGATTGGTATGATTTTTCCCAACCTTTCACCTTCAGCCTGTGTATGTCTTTTCCTATCATGTGAATCTCTTGAAGGCAGCATATTGTTGGATTTGTTTTTTTGATCCAGGTTACCAGCCTATGTCTCTTGATTGGTGAGTTTAGGCCATTAACATTTAAGGTTACAATTGAGATATGATTTGTACTTCCAGTCATGCTTCTTTATTTATTTATTTTAGTTTGGCTGGTTTTACTTTTTGGTTTCTTTCCTCCCCCTCTATTGAGACACCTCCTGCTGTTAGTTTTGGGTAATATTTTTCAATTCCTCTTCTTGTAGTATTTTGCTCAATGCTTTGCAGTGCTGGTTTTCTTGCTGCGAATTCTTTTAGCTTTTGTTTATCGTGAAAGATTTTAATTTCATTGTCAAATCTGAAGCTTAATTTTGCTGGATACAGTATTCTTGGTTGGAATCCATTATTTTTCAGCGTTTGAAATACATTGTTCCAGGATCTTCTCGCTTTCAAAGTCTGTGATGAGAAATCAGTCGTTAACCTAATTTGTTTACCCCTGAATGTAATGTGCCTCTTTTCTCTCGTAGCTTTTAATATTCTCTCCTTGTTCTGTACATTGGCTATCTTCATAATTATATGTCTTGGAGTTGGTCTATTATGGTTTTTAATGTTTGGGGTCCTGTAGGCTTCCAGGATTTGGCAATCCATTTCATCTTTCATCTCTGGGAAGTTTTCTAGAATTATTTCATTTAATATGCTGTCCATTCCTTTGGTTTGAGTTTCTGTGCCTTCTTCTATCCCGATGACCCTCAAATTTGGTTTTTTTATGACATCCCATATCTCTTGAATAGATTGCTCATGGGATTTAAGCATCTTTTCTGTTTTGACTATATTCTTTTCAAGTTGATAAACCTTGTCTTCATTATCTGATGTTCTGACTTCTACTTGATCTAGTGTATTTGTAATATTCTCATTTGAGTTTTTAATTTGGTTTATATTTTCCTGCAATTCTAGGATTATTGTTTGATTTTTTTTAAGATCTCTATCTCCTGGTAGAGCTCGTTGTTTTCCATTTGAATTTGTTTGTTTAATTCGTTTTCAAAATATACTTTTATTGCTTGGACTTGCTGTCTCATGTCTTCCCTAATATTCCTTTCCATTCGAGTTAGGTAGGCCTTGAGTTCATCCCCTATCCCTGCTTCTGATGTTTCTATGTCCTCCTGTAGAATTAAGTTGTCCTGTATTGTTTGTACTCCTTTTGTCCCTTGTTTTCTCATGTTGTCCACGTTACTTTCCAGCTCTATTTGATTTCCGTGTTTCTGCTCTCTTCTATAGGTTTGTTTTGGTTCTGTATTACTCTGTTGTTTCTTCTTTGTGTTGTTAAACTGTGCCTGCTAACGTGGATTCTGCTGGGAAGGAATTCGAACGGCTGAGCTCCAGTGATGTCACTACTCTGATATGACGGGCCCCAGGCTCCTTGCTGGGGTGTCCTAATGGGGCTGTGTGACTGAACTGTCTCTGTTTGGTTTCAGCTCCCGGTCAAGGCAGGTGGGCACTCTCCAGCCGCCCAGTATCTCAGGCAGCGGGCGGGTGAACGGTCGCCGGCGGGGGAGTGGACTTCAGCCGCCCAGTCACGCAGGCAGCGGGCTGGCTGTCGCCGGTGGGCGGGCGATCTCTAGGCACCCCATCCTGCGGTCAGTAGCCGGCGGGCGGGCGTTCTCCTACCGCCCAGTTACGCGGGCAGTGGGTGAACTGTTGCCGGCGGGCCTGCGGTTTCCAGCCGCCCAGTCGCGAGGGCCTGGCCTCTAGTCCCCTAGTTTCTCCTGCTAGTCTTGGTTTCTCCTGCTAGACCAGATTTCCCCTGAGTGATGGCTCTCAGCAGTTCAAACTGTACTCTGGACCTGCCGTTTGTTGGGTGTGAAGGGTGTCTATTGGGGACCCCGGCACTCTATTGTTTTGTTCCCGTTGTGGGGGATAGAACTGTACCGCTTCCTTCCCCCTCTGAAATCCCGTACTCAGCCCGGGGGTTAGTGTGGGCTCATCCAGCAGGATTCCACAGAATTGCAGCCACTTTTCTCCCTGCTTGCTAATTAATCACTTCTCTGCAGCGCCCCGCCTTCTGTAGCCATGGGGAAGGCCGGGCGAATCAGTCAACCCGGATCCCTGGGGTCGCACAATTGGCTATTGGGATCCCTGGCACTCTATCGTTTTGATTTTTTCTGCTTGCCCCTCCCCCAGCGCTGGCTAGACAGGTTTCGTTTTGGCTGCTGATGGGAGGGGGAGTTGAAGGTCAGGTGTCTCTAGTTTTCCCCTAGTCTTTATGCAGGCTCACTCTGATACTCCCTCCCCCGGAAAGCCTAGGAGAGCCTAGGAGACACAGACCTGTTTTATTGTTGCAGTCTGTCGGAGAGTGGCGGTGGATACTTCAGCTCTCCAAGATGGTGGCCGCTGATTGCCTTGGAGGGGTTTCCGTTGTGGGGGACGGGACTGTATCGCTTCCTTCCCCATCTGAAATCTCATACTCAGCCCGGGGGTCAGTGCGGGCTTGGCCGGCGGGGTTCCACCAAATGGCAGCCACTTTCCTCCCTGCTTGCTAATTAATCGCTTCTCTTCAGAAGAAAAATTTCTAACACTAATCATCTTTGTCAGAAAAGAAAACAAGTCTCAAATCAAGGACATCAGCTTCCACCTTCAGAAATTAGAATACAAGAGAAAATTAAACTCAAAGTAATTAGAAGAAAGGAAATAAGGGGGGGGGGGTATAAATAAACCAATGAAATAAAAACACAATTCCTTTGAAAGATTAATAATACTCTTAAACTTTCAGCAAGAGAAAGAGAGATAAAAAAATTAAAAATTACCAGAATCAGGAATAAGAGAAGTGGCATTTCTACAGATATTAAAAGAATAATAAGGGAATACTATTGTTTTAGTTAAATAGGGGTCCCCCAAAATTCATATCTCCTGGAGTATATGAATATGACCAATTTGGAAAGAGTCTACAGATGTAATCAAGTAAATATTAAGTGATACTGGACTGGTGTCCCCTAAACCCAAGGGTGTCCTTGCAAAAGAGGAAAATTTGGACATAGACATACAAATAGGAAGAAATTCTTGCGATGATGTAGGCAGAAATTGGAATGAAGCACCCGGAATTCAAGAAATGCCAAGCATTCCTATCAACCTCCAGAAGCTAGGGAAGAGGTATGGAAGATTCTTTCTTGGAGCTTCTAGAAGAAACCAACTCTGTCGATGCCTTGATTTTGGACTTCCAGCCTCCACAAATAGAATTCGATAAATTTCTATTGTTTTAAACCATCCATTTTATGGTTATTTGTCATGGAAATTCCCAGGAAATTAATATGATTATAAACAAATTTATGATAATAAATTTGAAAATTTAGATGAAATTGATAAATCTATTGAAAGAAACACTCTAAAAGAAATATATAACCTATTTATTCTTATAGCTATTAAGAGTACAGAATTGTAACTAAAACTTTCCCAAAGAGAAAACTCCAGGCCCAGACAAATTTGCTAATTATTTCTGCCAAACACTTAAGAAAGAATAATACCTGTTACACACACATACACACACCCACACCCCCCCCACACACACACACACAAACACAATATTCCAGAAAACAGAAAAGAAGAAAATATTTCCCAACAGGCTGAACCAGCATTATTCTTATACCAAAACCAGGAAAATACATTACAACAAAATAAGTAATAAACCATAGATCAATATCTCTTGTGAACACAGATGGAAAAATTCCTTAACAAAATTTTAGTAAATCAGATTAAAAATATTTAAATAGAATAGCATATCATAGCCAAGTGGGGTTCCTCCCAGAAATACAAGATTTGCATTATTTTTCAAAATCAACCAATGTATTCTTCATATTAACAAATTAAAATGGAGAATCTTTATTTAAATCTCAATAAATGCAAAAGAAGCTTTGAAAAAAAAAGTTGATATTTATTTCTCATAAAAAAATTCAGTGAAGTATGACTAGAATGGAGCTTCTTCAACATCATAAAGGGTGTTGAAAGAAAGAAAGAAGGAAGGAAGGAAAAGGAAAGAAAGGGGAGAAGGAGGGAGGGAGAAATCATGGAAAGGAGGAAGGAAGGAAGGAAGGAGAAGAGAAGAGAATGTAAATCCTACAAAAACATCATTTTTAATGATAAAACACTGAATATATTCCCCTAACATCAGGAACAAGATGAAGATGTCCACTCACCACCTCTATTCTATTCTGCATTTCACTGGAGGAACTAGCCAGCATAATAAGAAAAGAAAAAGAAATAGAAAGTATCCAGATTGAAAAGGATGAATTAAAATTATTTCTATTCATAGATTCTAACACTAAAAGTTTTAAATACCATAAAATAACATCAGAAAATCTGACCAAAAAAAATTGGAAAACTACAAAATTGTTGAGAGAAATAAAGGAGACACATTATGATCATGGGTCAGAAGATTCAATGTTTTTTAGATATCAATTCTCTCCAAATTCATCTACAAATTCACAGTAAAGTCAGTCAAACAGACATTTTTATACATATTGATGAAATGGTTCTAAAATACTATGTAAATGCCAAGAACCTAGAATGCAAAGAAGGATCAACATTCTTGATCTCAAGAATTACTAAAGAATTACACTAAGTGATACTACTCTGTGTGGTATTATCATAAAGACAGACAAATCAATGGAAGACAATGGAGGCAACCTTAGATATCTCCTGTCAGTAGTCCCAGGCCAGGCCTTCTCTGTATGGGCTTACTTTTAGATGTACACACATGCTCTCAGCTTGCTCCAACCAGCCTCTAACCCAATTGTGCCTGCAGAACCTCAGTGCCATCCTCCTCCAAGATGAGCCTCTTCCACCCAGGGATCTACATTGTCCAAAGTGGCAATTGAACTTCTCCTTTCTGTATTTAAGGGTCACCTCCCCAGAGACCCTGAGACTTATGGCCCTAATATTTCCAAGCTCTGTGCTCAGGTAGCCCAGAGTTCTTTTGGGGACCCTGCTTGGCCTGCCAGAGTTCCTGTAACAAGCATAAGGGTGAGCAATGACTCCTTTCCCACACGACCCAATTCCTAAGTCATGCTGCAAAAGAAGAAACCGTGGGAATGCAATTGAGAACTCTGCCCATAGTTGTGTGGCTAGAAGCAGGCTGCTGACCTCACAGATCTTGTGGTTTGGGAGGGAGAGAAATGATTTGACAGGCACTTACAAGGTTACCAGACAAAAACATCACAGAAATGTGTGTGGTTTCTAAGCAACCGATGACCAGAGTGTCTCATCTGGCCAAGGTAGGTCTGAAAGGTAGTTCAGAAGAGATGGCATTTAACCGAGTCCTGAAGGACAAGTAGGAGTCAGCTCCAACTGCATCTAACTCCTCCACACTGAATGTCTGTGTGGCTAATAATGAGGAAGAAGGTGAAATGAAGTATGGAGCCAGATTATCTGATTCCAAAGTCAACAGCATCCTCATGTCCATGCCCAGAGAGGTGACTGTGAAAACAGAACTGCCCAAAGAAATAACCACACCAGCCATAATGCTGCCCAGAAGGCCCTCGTGACACTGTTATGCACCCCATGTTCAATTGCTGCCCCGATCTGAGTAACCAACCACGACCCTGCACCCTGTGCCTTGTGCACTTGGAATTGACACCCTGTCTTGGATTAGAGTTTAGATAGGAGGTACATGGCCTTAGGCAGTACTGCCCTGCTCCTGCCAACCCAACCTAAAGGTGTTTGCAGCCTTACCTCGTGAGCCTTGGGAGGTCCCTTCCCAGCCTCATCCCCCAACTACTTGTTTGGACTTTGGGACAAGCAGCTGCATAATGAAAAGTTCTAGCAGGAAGCCACTGTTTAGATTCCGGGTGCAGTGTGTTCCCTGGGGAAAACCAGATGTTTACTGAGGTGGAAAGGAGAGGGTTACTGTGCCGTGTGCTTGTTCAACTCACTGTCTCATCTGCTCAAACACAAAACAGGCTCTGGTGGAAGACCCTGGCTGAGAAGCAGCAATGAGGGATGTGATTTACCTTAGCATATTTAAAGCGTGTTCTCTGAGCAGGTGCATGAGGATGGTCCATCTCCAACAGAGTTATGCATGGAAGCTCTGAAGCTGTCTCCCCAAATTCCTTCTATTTTCTTGGACTTGATTAATGGTGCTATCAGTGGCTTTATTTGATCTTCATTAAATTTGGGAATTGAGCTTGCCCATTCAGTCAAAAATGAAATATTGTTTCTCATATTTCTAAAGTTCCTTATGATAATGGTTCAGGTCAAGAGTCTGGGATTTCCTTTCCCATTTATTTCCTAATAGTGGGCTTAACGTTTGTGGGGAGTGAATTATGTTTGTCTGCCTTCGCACACAGTACATCCTTCACTAATATTAAGTATGACTGAGGAATTTTCTGGTCCCAAAGATGATGTTATTTGTGGCTACCAATTTGCTCTCTTATTTAAACCTGGTAGGTAGGTACTTTTATAGACAGATTTTTGGTACTAGTTTGCACAAAATTTTTGTCCAATATTTTGTAGACAGGTTTTGTGATTATTATTTTCTGTTAATTAGTAGAATGTTCCTTGCTTTGAAGTAGTGTTTAGAATAGAGGGTGCTTCTGGTATAGATTACAGAGCGAACTTGGAATTTTTACTTGCCAAATTATTGCTAACAATGGGGAGTCTTGGACCCTTTTATGGTGTAGATATTAGGTGTCCTCTCAAACTTCCTGTTAAAGTAGGGAGGTCCAGAAGTGATATGATTAAATTACGTGAGCTAATCAGTGAATCAATCCACTTGATGAATTAATGACTTTAGGAATTACTATGCCAGGCAGTAACTGTAGGCAGGTAGGATGGGGCTGAAAGAAGTAGATCATTGGGGATATATGCCTTTGGGATTCATATTTTGTCTCTCTGCTTCCTGGCTACCACGAACTGAGCATCTCTCCTCCACCATACCCTTCTGCCATAATGCTCCATCTCACCTCAAACCCAGAGAAATGAAGTGAGCTGACCATGGACTGAAATTCTAAAACCACAAGCTCAAAGTAAACTTTTCCCCCTCTCAGTTGTCCTGATCAGTATGTTGGTTACAGTGATGAAAATCTCATTCACCTAGACTCCCAGATAGAGGTGGAATCCACCTACCCCTGTTACCTACTTGGCAATACAAATTGAGACATAGGGTTAAGTTAGATACCTGACTCTGAATTTTCCCTGAGCCTCTATGGCTGAAACACAACAGCTGGTGTCTAAATCCAGCTCCATGTTTGCAGCCTTGCTGAGACTGGAGATCATTTAATTGTAGGGGTGCACACTCGACGGTGGGGATTTCATTTCTTGAGCCACGCTCAGTGGGCCCCACCCAGGAGATGCCTGGCACTACTCCAGATGCGCATCTGCAGGAGGACCTTGGGAGTGTCAGCAAAGCATCCATAATGGAGGCACATGATGACCAACTGTGGACCTTGGGGTCAGCAACAGGCTTTGAAGAGGGGGACTCCTGGATATAAGTGATGCAGAGGCACCTGACCTGCTTTGGGGATCTACAGCTTAGGCTGTGCTGAGTTCATGCCAAGTGATCAAGTGATCTAAAGCTCAGTGATTTGGGGGAAGCAGAGGCTGTGGGTTGGGGTCTCAGAGGACAGGAACTTTCACACAGGCTCCAGCTGTGATGGTGTGGAGGGGACATAAGGGCAGAGCCCAGACCCCACATAGACCTGTCTTCCATTCTGTGGCCCTACAGTATAGGTGACAACAATGAAGAGAAATGGCTCAGAATCAAGGTGAAAAAGAAACAGATCAGTCAGAGAAAGGTCACAGGGAAGTGTCAGGAGTCTGTCGAGGGTCTTCCAGCCACTGGGTCTCCAGGTGAGAGCAGGGACACTAAGTGACAGTGTGGGGACAGTGGGACCCACTTTTCACCTCACTGCTTTTAGGCCACTGGAACCATGCAGCAAGTGGGGAATGGCTATTTACTATAGGGTCTTTCTTTATAATAAAAAATATATTATTTTTCTGTGGATGTTGTCACATCCAGTTGTATCACCATTCTTTATTAAAGACCTCTAAGTTAGATTGAATTTTTATTTTATTTTAAATAAGCAGTCAAAAAATCTTTAGGTTATTAAATGATATCAAAATATTTACTGAGTGTCTTAGTCTACTCAGGCTACTACAACAAAACACCATAAACCAGGTGGCTTATAAAGAACAGATATTTATTGCTCACAGTTCTGGAGAGTGGAAGCCTGAGGTCAGGGTGCCAGCACGGCCTGGTTCTGGTGAGGGCCCTTTTCCTGGATGTAGACTGCAGTCATGTCTCTGTGTCTTCGCAGGTTGGACAGCAGAGAGCTTCAGAAAGCTCTCTGAAGCCTTCTTAAAAGGGTACTGCATTAGTTGGATTCCCATCCACTATAATGAAATACCTAATGTAATTAATGTGTAAAGAGAAAAGGTTTTACTCTGACTCACAGTTTTGAGGATTCCAATCCTAGATCAGATGGATCCATTACCTTGAGCCCCTGGTGAGTATGACAGATGGCAATGGAGGGGCATGCAAGCAGAGCAAAACTATTCCAATTATGGAACAAAGGGGAAGAAGAAGGGGCCAGCCCCCCACCCTGCATTTCCTTCTAGGGCACACCCCCAGTGACTTAAAGCTTTCCTATAAGCCCCCCCCCCCACCTCCTAAAGGCTTCACACCTGTCAGTAGTGGCATGCTGGAAGCAAAGCTTTTGATGTACAGGTGTTTAAGAGACAAATTCAAAACACAGCTGGCATTAATCCCATACAAGAAGGCTCTGACCTCATGGCCCAATTCCCTCCCAAGGCCTCACCCCTGAGACCATCATGGTAGGGGTCAATTTCAACTTACAAAAATTTCGGGCAGGGGGACAATCATTTAGACTATGATGCTGAGTGAATCCAATTTAAGTAAAAATACTTATAAGTAACTCAGGACTTGGTTTTTGTTTATTTGTTTATTTTCCCACTTCTTGTCCCTCATTGCAAAAATAAATGACTTAGAAGTATTATGGAGAAAAACAGGGAGTTATTTTCTTTGGGACTTGATTTCCACCAAGATACCAACAAAACACTTCACTGATCAGCAACCATAATGCAGCTGGAGAGCCGCAGGACACTTAGGGGAGCAAGGAACTTCCTAGAGTCTGCTAACCACAGCCCCGGATGCACTTGCTTCCCCCATGAGTGGGAGAAGACAGAGTCTGGGTGAGAGTGAGCCCCTAGGAAGACACCAAGCCATTCAAATCCTCACTGCTCAGATCCGCAGCATCAGCATTACCAGAGCTGCTTCTAAATGCAGGATCGGATATCAACCCTGCCCAGAAACAGAATCTGCCCTTCATCAAGACTCCAGATGCTTGTGCACCTTGTAGTTTGAAAGCTTGGGACTAGACTGTGTGTATAGCCCCAAATATGCACCTGTAAATCCAACTGAGAGAGAAAACCTAATTCTCAGAGGCTCTGAATAATATTCCTAATTATAGTAAACAATGATGTGTCTGCATTTAATATTCTCAGCAGCCCAAGGAGCTGACTATATTATTATGGTTCTTTGGTCCAGGTGGGAATTTTAAGGCTCCCAGAAACTAAGGAAATTGCTAAAGTCACTCGGCTTGTAAGAGGAAAAGCTGATCAGCCTGAATCCCATAGATGTCATGGGTTCTCTGGAAGGCAAATATATTCATGAGGGTCTCTAGTATTAAATAGCTTAATTATTCTTCTGAACAAGGCAGGCCATATAGGTAATGGTTAAATAAATGTTGCTAAAGCCATAAAATGGAGTAATACTTAATATTTAAAATGATGGTATTTTAAAAAGAATCATCAGTGATACAGGGAAATTTTTATTATGATATATTTCTTGAAAAAAAAAATTCAGAGAGAGAGAGAGGGAGCATTTAGTCCAGCAACTCAAATAACACATACTAACTATAAATGTGCCTCCACGGTGGCTCAAAGATTCCTTTTCTGGGTAGAAGTTCAAGGTTGCACCAGGAATATTCCTTGTATGCACCATTACAAGAGCAAAATATTAGAAAAAAAATCTCAAATTTCAACCCACAGGAAATGGATATATAAACAGCATATTCACTTGATATAACACTACTCAATGTATAAATAAAAACCAGATCCCTATCAGTCAGCCTTGATATTTCTCAAAAATATGTTTGATCCAAAGTGAGAACTGCAAAATAACACTTTTACTATGGTATAATTTATAGATATTTTTAGAAGCACATAATACTCTACAATACACTCTTGGATAACTGTAAATAATATAAAAGTTTTCTTTAAAACCAAGACTGAGAAGATTCACATCAAATAATAATGGTTGGATGAACTTGAGGTTGGAGGGTCAAGAGAATCTCAACTCTAGACTGTTTTCATTCCTTAGAAAGAAAGAAAAAAAGATGAGTGCAATCTCTATGGAGAGCTATTAATACTATGTACTTGATACGTGTTTTTCTGCCATTTCAAGATTTCTATATTTGAAAAGGGCCTTCCTTGGGGAATGAGATTGATCAAATTATGTCATGTGCATGTACAGATACAGTACAGTAAATTCCACTGTTATGTATCACTACAAATCACCAATAAAATAATGAAAATATTTTTACATTTGAATGTATATGCCTCATGGGAAGATTTAAAGAAAAATACATAAAGTATTAATGACATTGATCTGTTGGTGATAATGTTATAGGCGGTTTTTGTATTTTTCTTTGGATTTTCTGTACTTTTCAAATTTTCCCTATTACAATAGATTTTATACTCAATAGAAAAGTAGACTCACCTCCCAATTTTCCATTTCATGCACTTGGGCTTTTGATACAAAGCAGAGCATATTAGTGAAGCCAGGCATAGCAGAAAATTAAGAAGTGAGTAATATTGGTATTTGACAGCAAATTCTCTTTTTTAAAAAAATAGAAATTCAGGAGGTGCAAACTTTTGTGATTAAAGGATTTTAATATCCAGTCCCAATCCCTATTCCAATCTATATTTATGTTTATTCTTTATGTCTATATAATCCCCCCTTATCTGCACAGGGATGCATTCCAAGACCCCAAAGAAAGCTTGAAATTGCAGATAGTACTTAACCCTATGTATTGTGTTTTTTCTATTCCTATGTACCTGTGATAAAGTTTAATTTGTAAATTAGGTATTATATAGCATGGATGCCATGAACAAGGAAATGATTCATGTCCTGGACAGGCCAGAGTGGGAACAGTGAGATATTTCATTACAATACTCAAAGCAGTTGCTTATTTCCAGAATATTCAATTTAATATTTCAGGATCACAGTTGACCATGAAACGTGAAACTTTGGAGAAGAAGGGACTACTGTGTTCTGTGCAAAGTGAAGGCAGGTACCACTGTGTGTACATCTGGGTGCTTCTTGCTTGTGTATCTTGTAATGTTATAGAACTGGGTTGTACATCAGCCATGAGCTAACACAGCCCCAACATTTTACCCACAGGAAAACTGGGGCTCAGAGCAATGAAGAGACTTGTTCAAGGTCAGTTCTTGGGTCTGGAAACTGAAGCTGAGTCTGGTTGATAGTTTAGTGTTCCACATGCCACCTCAAAGTATTTTCCAGAAAATGGTGATAAAATCATATTGTGTGCCCAAAGACAAGATATAAGAAAAAAATCAACAAAGCAATGTACTGACATTAAAATTATAGATATGGGCTGGGGTTGTGGCTCAGTGGTAGAACGCTTGCCTTGCACACACGAGGCCCTGGGTTCGATTCTCAGCACCACATAAAAATAATGAAATAAAGGTATTGTGTCCAACTATAACTAAAAAATAAATTTTAAAAAATTATACCTAAAGCTAACTTGGTTATTATTACTTAGGTCCAGTGTGTTTCTATCCTCAAAATCTAATGCTTTATTTGAAATTCAGGAAATGCAAACTTTTGTGATTAAAGGATTTTAATATCTATTCCCAATCCTATTCCAGTCTATGTTTATGCCACCTACCTACTATTCTTTGTGTCTACAGTAATACCCCCTTATCTACAAAGGGATGCATTCTAAGACCCCCAACAAAAGCTTGGAATCTCTTCCCTTACTAAAGTTACTTGTTCCTGGAATAATGTATTTGAATTTACAAGCATGTATAAATTTTTCAGCTTGCTTTTTTTTTCCCATCAGGCATCAATTCAGTCCATACAATGCCTTCATAACTGATCCTCATCAAAGCAGAGCCTCACTAAAGGTAAAGAAGTGAGCAGCCCTTGCCATAGCTACCTACAAGAGGCCTGGCTCATTGACTTAGTGATGACTCTTGCCTGCTGGGCCAGCTCTCTCCTGAAGCTGTCATCCCCTATGATGGACACATGACCATCAGCAAATAAATAAGCCATTTTCAAAGTTAGGTGACTCAGAACCAGTCTAGCCCCTTCACTTCACCTCCCACCTCTGCCCTTGTCCAGCTGCCAAAGTCACAAGAAGGAACTGATCCTATGGCCATCAGCACAAGAAGATACAGTGATGACTTGGGAATTTCCCAATGGGCCAGCCACCCCCACTCATGACCCCTGCCTGATGCAACCACAACCACCTACCTACTGCAAAGGACAACACAGGGCCCTGACACTTCCAGAGTTCATGTTTCCCACCATCAGCCTCCTGCCCCAAACCACAGACAGCTCAGGCTGTCCCACCCAACCCTCCCATTCCCTTACTGACTGCTCCACAGGCAGAAGACAAGCCCAACCTGGGACACCAAAGTCCTTCAAGCTTTACTCCCTGCTCACTTTTTCACCCTCATCTCCTCTTTGCACACATTCATACACACCACACACACACACATGCACAAACATGTATACATAATTGCATATGAAATACACACTCCTAGTATGTGCATACACTTGCACATACTATCTATGTGCACACACATAAGCATACACATATGTTCATACATGTATGTGCTCACACAAGCAAGTAACTCATATATAATACACTCATGAATATAAACACATGCCCAAGTGTGCACCTGCACATTCACACATATGCAAGTACACAGACTCATACACACAGAAATAAATACACAAGCACACATGCAAGCACACAATCACATGCACACACACTCACACACATGTCCACCATCCCACAGCTTCCAGGCCCCTGTACCTACTATGCTCTGCCACTCTCCAGGCCTTCATGCACACACTGTCCCTCCTCCTGGATCCCTCCTTCCAATGCAACCTGCCTCTAACTTGCCTTCCACTCCAAGCTCAAATGTTGCTGCACCAAGGAGAACTCACACCTACCGAGGCTGGGACCCTCCCCTGCTCCCCACCCAGTGCTCACACAGGACCTGGCACAAAGCACACATTGGTTTGCCGCAGTCTGGCTGGGCACAAATAACTGGGAGGTCACGAGCCACTTGTAGGTTCAAACAGGAACTACTTAATTGCCAGAACCCAACGGGAACTCTCCAGAACTCCATGGAAACTCTGCAAGAACCAACGGGAACTCATCGGGAACTCCGAGAGAACTCAAAAGTAGCAGGCACCCGAGGTAGCAGGAGCCGCCTTATTGCCGGACAGCAGAGGTTTATATACACAACTGAATACAAAGCTTGTTTCAATTTAGCATCATCCAGTTACAGAAATCAGTCATTATCTTAATAATGATACACAGCTTAACTTAATTATCATCTTAATGGCTCGCTGGTGTTACTTCTCAACCACTCCTTCTGGCAAAATGCCAGGCGCCATCTTGACTTGGTTGTGGCTCTCAACATTGGTTCCTACCTACTTAATGAATTCATGAGTGAATAAGACCTTCGGCTATTTATTTGAAAAATCAGAACTTATAAATACAAACGGAACCCAAAGATATGGCTTTCCCCCACCCTTGTCCGATCCTCCCAGCTGCTCAGAGCTGGCAAGTCCAAATCGCCTTCCACACCCTGCCTGGGAGCTTTACGGTAAAGACACTCATATCTCCTTCTACAGAGGGACTTATTAATTCATTTATTTATGGCATCTGGGATGGCACCCAGAGGGGCTTAACCACTGAGCAACACCCCCATTCCTTTTTTAATATTTTATTTAGAGACAGGGTCTCACTGAGTCACTTACGGCCTTGCTAAATCGCTGAGACTGGATTTGAACTTGCAATCCTCCTGCCTCAGCCTCCAGAGCCGCTGGGATTACAGGCATGCTCCACCATGCTTGGCTAAGAGGGACAGTTTTTTATCCCTCACTGGCTGATAAAGTTAGTGAACTGGACACCTGAGGTCCCTTGTGACTGCAAACATTGGCATCCAAAATTTCAGGGGTGTGGTGCTATTGTTCTTTCTGCTATTATCCTTCTTTCAAAAATCTAAACCCAGAGCAGACATTTGAAGCTTTGATCCCATGTCCCTGAGGCAGGCAGAGAGATGAGGATTTATTGTCCTAACTGCTCCCTTATGAGGGGTCTTATGAAGGCCTGGGTGTGGGAAAAAGCAGAAGGGCTGTCAAGCAAACACCTCCCCTCAGTCAGCCCCCTCCTTGGACTGATAAACATCCCCTCACTAGTCAAGCCTGGCTTGGGTACAGTGGGGGAGGTAAGTATCCGGGGAGGGGTCTGAGCCCCTGAAGTTCGCTGCTCACTCATTCAGTAGCATATGTGAATGGCCCCTCTAAGCCAGGCCCCAGATGGGCCCCTGCAGACAGGTGTAAGTGCACCATCCCTGCTCAGGGGACAGTCAGGGTCAGAAGACACTTCACTACTTATGCTCATGCTGCTCAAGGTGATCTGGACAGCTGTCAGGCCAGGTCAGGGGATCCAAGACATAATGTCCACAGGCCTGGAGTCACAAGCTCAGAATCCTGCAACAGAGGCCATGCAGGGCCCAGCTACCCAAGGCCAACTCGGCTGCTCCATCTCTTGGTGTTTCTACCTCCTGCTACCATGTTGGGGTCTCAAGAGCTTTTTTTTTTTTTTTTTTTTGAGAGTACAATAAAATATTTCACAAATATAAAAAAAATTACAAAAGACTTATAATTATGTATGTACCCACCACCCAAAACTGGCAGATGTTAATTCTATAAGTGTATAGAAGAATTTCAAAGAAATAAAACATGGGCTGGGGCTGTAGCTCAGTAGTAGAGTGCTTGCCTAGCACATGTGAGGCCCTGGGTTCAATCCTCAGCACCACATAAAGATAAATAAATAAAATGTATTGTATCCATCTACATATACAAAAAATGTTTTTAAAAATAATAAAATAATACAACAACTGATGTCTACTCTGCACCCCAGTTCCATCTTTATACAAATGGACCCCATCCTGAAGTCTGACAAGTAGACCCTGCCCTGAAGTTGGCCTCTGTTCTACCCATCCTCAGAAGAATATAGATATGCATCCAAGAAGATAATACAGTGATACTTTGTTTTACTATTTACACAAAGTCACCCTGAATTTGCAATTCTGAAACGTGCTTTCTTCACTCAATTGTAGCTCTAAGGTTTCTTTGGAGTTGATTCATATAAATCTATTTCATTTATTTTAATCGTGTGCACAGAAATATACCATAATTTATTGATCTAATTCCTTCTAGGTGAGCCTTCTGATCTTTCACTGCTATTAACAATTTCCCAGAAAATTGCTTTGCTCAGACCTGCCTCTTCTCAAGGAAGGATTTCCCTGGAGAGACGGTCTAGCAGAAGAGTCTCTGGGGTATCATTTTTGTTTATCAGCTTCAATAGGACTGTCCTGACTGACCTCCAAGGGCTGAGCTGAGCTTCTCTCCTCCCACTGACTACCTGCTTTGCTCCACCCCTTGGCCCTCTTATCATTCTCCAGCTCTATTGCTGGTGTCCCTTGGTTATATTAATGGAAACTCCCCTAGCCAGGTCAGTTGGGCATGCTGCTAAGTCCATCAGCCCCAGGGATTTTCTTTTTTGTAAAACATTTTTATATTATAAACCAGTATCACAAGATAATCTAATACACATTGTCTTAAAGGCATAGCTCCTTTTTTTAAATTGGTACCTCATAGTTCTACATAATAATGGGATTCATTATGATATATGCATACTTGGACTGTCTCCTGTGAATTTCAGGATCATGTTCTGTGACTTTTCTCAACGCTTCTTTGTCTTTTTTCTTATTCCAATTTCTTCTTTGGTGAGAGGTTGGTTCATGCCTGAGCCTAGGATGGGCAGTGCTCTTTGTTCATTACTTCCTCTGCAAACTTCACATGGCTCATCACACTACAACAGTGTCCTCAGTGGGTTGGATGCAAACACTTTCCCCTGGGGACAGAGAGTGGAGGTAGCATGATTGGCACCTGTGCCTTGCTTCTGGAACTCTGTGACAGGCTCTCAGTCCTTCACTTTTCAGATAAAAGGGAATTGGTGGATGTCCCATCCATCTGAAGAGTCCAGAGACATCCTGGGACAGGCAGAATGAACAGCTGAGCCTCCTCCACCATCCCAACGCCTCATTTACTTCCTAGAGCAATCACAATGGCTTGTGTCACACCTGATGGCCACTAAACAAAGAAAACATGGTTTCACTTTTTTATAAGATAGCCCCATAGGTCCCAATTTCCTTAATAAGATGCCTATAGCACAAGAATTAAAACCAAGAATCAATAAATGGGATGAATTCAAACTAAAAAGTTTTTTCTCAGCAAGAGAAATAATATGTGAGGTGAACAGGGAACCTACATCCTGGGAATAAATTTTTTTCACTTTTTTTAAATTTTATTTTATTTTTGATTCTTTTTTATTATTATTTGTTCAAAACATTACAAAGCTCTTGACATATCATATTTCATACATTTGATTCAAGCAGATTATGAACTCCCATTTTTACCCCGTATACATATTGCAGATTCACATCGGTTCCACATCCACTTTTTTACATACTGCCATACTAGTGTCTGTTGTATTCTGCTGCCCTTCCTATCCTCTACTATCCCCCCTCCCCTCCCCTCCTCTCTCTCTGGGAACAAATTTTTACCTCTCACACATCAGATAGAGCACTAATCTCTAGGGTATACAAAGAACTCAAAAAGCTAAATATCAAAAAAATAAATAACCCAATCAACAAATGGGCCAAGGACCTGAACAGACACTTCTCAGAGGAGGACATACAATCAATTAACAAGTACATGAAAAAATGCTCACCATTGCTAGCAGTCAGAGAAATGCAAATCAAAACCACCCTAAGATACCATCTCACTCTAGTAAGAATGGCAGCCATTACGAAGTGAAAGAACAACAAGTGCTGGCGAGGATGTGGGGAAAAGGCACACTCATACACTGCTGGTGGGACTGCAAATTGATGCAGCCAATTTGGAAAGCAGAATGGAGATTCCTTGAAAATGGAACCACCATTTGACCCAGCTATTCCTCTTCTTGGACTATACCCCAAAGACCTAAAAACAGCACACTACAGGGACTCAGCCACATCAATGTTTTTAGCAAAGCACAATTCACTGTGGAGCCAACCTAGATGCCCTTCAATGGATGAATGGATAAAAAAAAATGTGGCATATATACACAATGGAATATTACTCAGCACTAAAAAATAATAAGATCATGGCATTCAGGGAAATGGGTGGCATTAGAGCAGATTATGCTAAGTGAAGTTAGCCAATCCCTGCAAAAAACAAATGCCGAATGTCTTCTCTGATATAAGGAGGGTGACTAAAAATGAGGAAGAGAGGAAGAGCATGGGAAGAAGATTACTTCTACATAGGGAAGAGAGGTGGGAGGGAAAGGGAGGGAGAAAGGGAATTGCATGGATGGTGGAAGGAGACCCTCACTGTTATACAAAATACATGTATGAAGATGTGAGAAAAAAAAAAAGAATAGCGTTACCCTAGATTAGGTAGAGAGAAGTGATGGGAGGGGAGGGGAGGGGTTGGGGGGATAGGAAGGACAGTAGAATGAAACAGACATCATTATTACTGTGTGTATACATGTGAATGCATGACCAATGTGATTCTGCAACCTGTACACTCAGAAAAATGAGATATTGTATCCCATCTGATTCAAATGTATGTCAAGGTCATTGTACTGTCATGTGTAACTAATTAAAACAAATTTTAAAAAATAAAAAAAAAGATAGCCCCAGCATCAATTTCAGAAAGTAATGGTGGAAATAAAAGAGAGTAGAAGGGGAGCTGAAAGCAGAGAAAGGAGGTGCATGGTCAGGGTTCCACTCAGTCTGCAGAGTTCCTTCCCCAGATCCACAGCCAGAGACAGTTCTGGAAGACACCACCTGAGCCATGGCATGGTGGGAAGAGGGTGGAAGAAGAGAATATGAGAGAGTAAAGTGTCCCCCTCGGGACAGCATGAGAACAACACGTGACCAGCCCTCCAACTAGGACTCTGAAGAGACGAAGAATCACATTGAAGAAGCAGAGTGAAGCTCAGGGAAAGTTTTATGCCATATTAAAACAAATTGGAAGTCTTGGTTGAGACACATACGTTAAAATGCAAAGAAACATTATAGCAGGTATGGAAAATATGAGAGGGCAAAAGTAAATAGACACCATTTTTAAATTTGTGAGGCAACTAAAAGATGAATAATCTACTCTTGCTTGGGTGGAGGAGAGGGATAAGAAACAGTAGAAAATTCCCCCACGAGTGTTTCCTGTTAAGGAAAATCTTATATGAACAAGAAAGGCAATAGAAGAAGAACTCAAAAGCAGATGATTCTTCTAAAGTATTTGGGGGGAAGAATACTAATGTCTGCAACTTTGAAATGCATCAGAATAAGAGGGACCAACGGATGGAAAGTAAGGAATGGAGAAGACAACAAGAAGCAAGTAGAAATGTCGGTAGTGGCTTATAATGCACGGGAGCGCATTATAAAATCCTGCAATCACTTTTGCATATGAAAAATGTTTATTTAATAAAATGCTGGAAAAGGGCAAGGGTGTAGCTTACTGGCAGGGCACTTGCCTACCATTCATTCACTTGCCTAGATTCAATTCTCAGCACTGGGAAAAACATTTTTTTGAGAAAAAACAGTCATACATACACTTCAAAATTATCATAAAGATCATAGAAGATAATGATTGTGGAGAATGTGGAAGGGTTCACTACATGATTGATAGAGGATTGGTTGACTTAAACACGATTAAGAAGGAAGCCATGCACATATTATAATCCCAGCAATTTTGGAGGATAAGTCCAAAGGATCACAAGTTCCAGACCAGCCTCAGAAACTTTGCAAGACTCTGTCTCAAAATAAAATAAAATGAGCTATAAAATGAGCTAAGATGTAGCTCTGTGGTAGAGCGCTCCTGAGTTCAATCCCAAGAACTGAGGGGGGAGAAAAGTATTAAAGTAGATTCCAGTAAATCACAGATGAATGTATTCAAAATTCACAGGAAACAAACTGTGGCCCCCAAAATTCACATTAAGCCAAGCTGAGCAATAAGCAATCTCAAACATGCAAGCACTCAAATCATTGGCTATTACCAAAACAAAAGATAAGTGCTGGCAGAAATGTGGAAAAAGGGAACACTTGGACTCTGTAAATTGATACAGCCATTATGGAAAACAATATGGAAGTGACTCAAAAAATTAAAAATTACCATGTGATCCAGCAGTCTCACTATTGGGTAGATATTTCCAAAGGAAATGAAATCAGTATCTCAAGGAGATATCTACACCGCCATGTTTAGTGCAGTATTCTTTATAAAAGACATGGAATCAAACTAAGTGTCCATGGATGGATGAACAGTTAAAGAAAAATGGAACTTATATATATACAGTGGAATATTGTTCAGTCTTTAAAAATGAAATTCTGTCATTTGCAACAGCATAGGTGAATCTGAATGATGTTATATTAAGTAAAATAAGTCAGGCACAGGAAAGATAAGTGCTATGTGATCTCATTTATATGTAGAATTGAAATTAGAAAGAGTAGAATGGTGGGTGCCAAGGACTGGGAGAAAGGGTAGAGGAAATATTGGTCTTAGGGTATAAAGTTTCAGTTATGCAAAACAAATAAGTCCTGGAGATCTAATGTACAATAATATGGCTACAGTTAACAGCATTGTACTGCCTACTTGATTTGCTAAGAGGGTAATATTAAGTGTATTCAGATGCAAAAACAAAAAGGTAACTATATGCTGTATGGGGTAATCTTAGTGACAATTTCACAATATATACATTTACCAAACTATCCATTTAAACACCTTAAATATATGCTATTTGACAGAGGAAAATACTTTTGTGTATTAATTTCATCATTAATTTCATTAATTTCCTACCTCAGTTGAGGAGGAAACCCTTAGTAATGTAACATAGAAAAGGTAATAGAATGAAGAACCTAACAGATATACCAATAAGTATAACAAGATTTTAGCCAGGCACAGTGACACATGCCTATAATCCCAGCAGCTCGGGAGGCTAAGGCAGGAGGATCTCAAGTTCAAAGCCAGCCTCAGCCCTGAGCAACGTAGTGAGACCCTGTCTCAAAATTTAAAATTAAAAAAGAGCTGGATGTGGCTCAGTGGTTAACACCTCTATGATCCATCCCTGGTACCCCACAAAAAAAACCCACAAAATTTGAAAGATCACATTTGAACAGGGCAGGGCATAGTGGCACACACCTGTAATCTCAACTACTGGGGAGGTTGAGGATCACAAGTTCTAGGCCAGCCTGGGCAACTTAACAAGACCCTGTCTCAAAATAAAATATTAAAAGGGGTGGAGGGATATCTCAAAGGTAGAGCAACCCTCTGTTCAATCCCCACTAACACCAAAATAATAATAATAATAATAATAATAATAATAATAATAATAATACGTTTGAAAACTTGACTTGCTGAAAACAACAAGATACATCTAAAACAAAGTAACTGGGAACTTGAAAGCAAATGGAAGTCAGTGGATGGTCCCAGAAGTTCCAGGCAAGGGCAGACCCCAAACAGCCAGGCGGGTTCTCAGATCAGTCAAGAGAATCCTCAGGAAATGCATTAAGGAGAGAAGAAAGGGCACTTTATAATGATAAAGAGGATAATATACAATAAAGTGCCAACTGTCAGGAAAATTTATGTGCCAAATAATGCTGCAACAAATTCTAAAAGGAAAAACTCCCGAAAATACAAAGAGAAATCAGAAACAACAGCAGCAAAGAGAGTTAACTTGCCTCTCTGCTTATGGCCAATCGATCATTGAAACCACAACAATGGCAAAAGATTAAGAGCGGGGTCTATGTAACAAAATGAATAAATAGGTCTCTGACCATGCCCAGCACATAGAATGTCTCCACCTTTTAATGGCCTTGGGGTATTTACAAACACTGGCCTCCCATCCCAGTCCACCTATCTATGGCAACATATAGGGGGTTAAGGGAGCCTCGAGGGAAGTTGAGGCACTGACATTGCACCAGATAAGAGCCACCCCGACCCCAGGACTCAAAGTGCTAAGAAAGGACACAATGCCTGGAACCTGGCCAGAGCCGGCTGACACAGATTGAAGAGGCGCATACCAGGAATCCACAGCACGCTCATTCAATTAAAACAGAACACTTAAAACACATCATAAAAGCATATTTTGCTCAAATCCATGCCAATGCATATGAAACCCAAAAGAAAGAGATGACTTACCAGAAAAAAACATAAGTTACCAGATTTGAATTCTGGAAAACAAAATATGTGGAATATAGAAAAAAAATAGCAGATGAATTGCCAGAGGAAAATACTTTTGTGTATTAATTTCATAACCAAATGCTTTACTGAATTCCCCGATTTTTCTAATAAATTTTCACTACAATCTCCTGCTTTTTTTTCAGGTACACAATTAAGTTCGCCTGAAAATAATAATAATTTTGTTACCTTCTGTCCCATTTTTTTAATCTTATTTCTTTGTATTTTCTAGGCCTATTGACTAGTCCTCTCAGCACTAATGTCTAGTAATGATAATGAAAATTATCGTCTTTGCCTTATTTCTACCTTTAGTGACTCACCCTCAGTGTTTCTATTCCATAGGAAGCTGGTTTGTTCTTTGAGTTTGTTTCTCTTGATAAAAAAAGGAAGTATTCATCCATTCTTGTTTGAGCTGTACTTGTACACTTTTATCAAGTACCAAGTTGGCCTTAATGGAGCTAATCATGGGTGGTTGTTTTTTTTAATGACCTTTTAATATGGAAATTATCTCCCAATTATCTTTTAAAATATTAATTATTTGCTAATAGCAAAGCTTCCTTGCATCTTGGAATGAGTCCCTCTGGTTGCATTGCATTTGAAGTTTGTTTACAGACTCGATTAGCTGGCACTCTATTTCAAGTTTTTGCATCGATTGATATAAGTTTTATTCTTCTAGTCTCTTTGTCAAGTTTTGGTGTGAATTTTATGCTGGTGCTCTAGAATTACTTAGAAGTTTTTCTTTTCTCTTTAAGTTCTGAAGAAGCATTCATATTTTACACTTTGGTGATTAAGAATCCAATCCAAGCCTGGTGACCTGATATTAAAATCAGGAAGAAAAAAGAAAAACTACTATTATTTCGATGCCTGGAAGAACCGGGAGAATTAATTGAAAAACTATTTGAAGAATAAGAAAATTCAGTAAAGTGTCTGCATATGGAACCGACATTCACAAAGAATTAGGTAGAACATAACCAGTTATTTCTATTTTCATACAATGGATATAGATTTTCCCCACGTAGCTTCTTCCTACCTCCACGTCACACACATCTTAGAGCCCCTCTGGACTATTCATGGCACTCACAAGTTCACACCTTTGTTTCTTTATAAGAGATAATCATGGGCTTCTCCAAAAATACATGGAACACTATAATGTACTCTGAGAATATAATTTTGTTTTTTGTTTTTGGGGTTTTTTTTTTTTTCTGCTAGTTACTTACATTTATTTTTCTTAATTACTGTCTTGTGGATATACATACGGATATACACTGTATTATTGTGGATATACACTGTACTATATTAATATTAGACTTTTGAATGAAAATGTAAGAACTTTCAAAATAAAAAGTATATATTTTCCTATGGCATTGCTGTTTCACAAAGCTCTTATATGACAACCTTTAGTGATACACAAAGTAGAAAGTGATATGAATTTAAAGTCTTCATATAAAAAAAGAAAGTCAGAAAATAGGCAAGTAGAGCCATAATATATCTAGTATAAATAGTTAGATGCTTTAAAAACAAATGACAACTTAAAATTAGTCAAACATTTTCAAATTCATTTTCTCCAATGAAAATCAGAGCAGATTCAGTTTGTGATAAATGTCTAATTACATCTACTTTCTATCTTATTTTTATTTTTATTTTTTTTATTATTTTTAATTTTTATTGGTTCTTCACAACATTACAAAGCTCTTGACATATCATATTTCATACATTAGATTGAAGTGGGTTATGAACCCCCAATTTTACCCCAAATGCAGATTGCAGAATCACATCGGTTACACATCCACAATTTTACATAATGCCCTATTAGTAATTGTTGTATTCTGCTACCTTTCCTATCCCCTACTATCCCCCCTCCCCTCCCCTCCCATCTTCTCTCTCTACCCCATCTACTGTAATTCATTTCTCTCCTTGTGTATTTTCCCATTCCCCTCACAACCTCTTATATGTAATTTTGTATAGCAATGAGGGTCTCCCTTCATTTCCATGCAATTTCCCTTTTCTCTCCCTTTCCCTCCAATCTCATGTCTCTGTTTAATGTTAATCTTTTCTTCCTGCCCTTCCTCCCTGCTCTGTTCATAGTTGCTCTCATTATATCAAAGAAGACATTTGGTATTTGTTTTTTAGGGATTGGCTAGCTTCACTAAGCATAATCTGCTCTAGTGCCATCCATTTCCCTGCAAATTCTATGATTTTGTCATTTTTTATTGCTGCATAGTACTCCATTGTGTATAGATGCCACATTTTTTAATCTAGGTTATTGATTGTGGTATTGAGTTCTATAGTTTCTTTATTCAACTTTTGTTTGGAGGATCTGTCCAATGGTGAGAGAGGTGTGTTGAAGTCACCCATAATTATTGTGTTGTGGTCTATTTGATTCTTGAACTTGAGGAGAATTTGTTTTATGAATGCCGCAGCACCATTATTTGGTGCATAAATATTGATAATTGTTATGTCTTGTTGGTGAATGGTTCCTTTTAACAGTATATAATGACCGTCTTTATCCCTTTTGATTAACTTAGTCTTGAAGTCGATTTTATTCGATATGAGGATGGCCACCCCTGCTTGCTTACGAGGACTGTGTGCATGGTATATTTTTTCCCATCCTTTCACCTTCAGCCTGTGTATGTCTTTTCCAATCAGATGTGTCTCCTGGAGGCAGCATATTGTTGGATTTGTTTTTTTTAATCCATGATACCAGCCTATGTCGCTTTATTGGAGAGTTTAAGCCATTAACATTCAGAGTTACTATTGATATATGGTTTGTACTTCCAGCCATGTTTGATTATTTATCCTTTTTTTAAAAAATTTAGTTTGTTTCTCCATGATTATCTTTCCCCTCGCCCTCTGTCTTTACCGAGGCACTTCCCACTGATAGTTTTGGTTATTGTTTTTCATTTCTTCCTCGTGTAGTGTTTTGCTCAAAATGCTTTGCAATGCTGGTTTTCTGGCTGGAAATTCTTTTAACTTTTGTTTATCATGAAAGATTTTTATTTCGTTGTCATACCTGAAGCTAAATTTTGCTGGATACAGAATTCTTGGTTGGCATCCATTGTCTTTCAGTGTTTGAAATACATTGTTCCATGACCTTCTTGCTTTCAGTGTCTGTGATGAAAAATCCGTTGTTAACCTTATTGGTTTACCCCTGAATGTAATCTGCCTCCTTTCTCTTGTAGCTTTTAATATTTTCTCTTTGTTCTGTATATTGGATATCTTCATAACAATGTGTCTTGGCGTTGGTCTACTGTGATTTTGTGTGCTCGGTGTCCTGTATGCATCTTCAATTTGTATATCTGTTTCCTTTTTTATTTCTGGAAAGTTTTCTGTAATTATTTCATTCAGCAGGTTACTCATTCCCTTGGTTTGAATCTCTGTACCTTCATCTATCCCGATGACTCGTAAGTTTGTTTTTTTTATGTTATCCCATAACTCTTGGATGTTTTTCTTGTGATTTTTTACCAGCCTTTCTGAGTTGGCTAGACTCTTTTCAAAATGATATATTTCATCTTCATTATCTGACGTTCTGGCTTCTACTTGCTCCACTCTGTTAGTGATACTCTCAATTGAGTTTTTAATTTGGTTTATCATTTCCTTCATTTCTAGAATTATTGTTTGATTATTTTTATAATCTCTATCTCCTGATAAAGATGCTTAACTTCTTCTTTTATCTGTTTATGTAATTCATTCTCAATGTGTTCTTTCGCTGCTTGAATTTGCTGTCTCGTATCCTCTTTAAGGTTCCATCCCATCTGTCTAAGGTGTTCCTTGAGTTCTTTATATGACCATTTTTCTGATGACTCTAGGTCCTCCTGAATATTTAGGCTGTCCTGCATTGTTTGTACTCCTTTTCTTCCTTGCTTTCTCAAGTTGCTCATTTTACTTCTTGTTCTGTTTGACTGCTGAGTTACTGTTTACTCCTATAAATTTATTTGATGTTTGGGAGGAAAGGTATTAGAAGGGAAGGGAAGAAGTCACTAAAGAGAATGAGAGTAAGCAGGTAGAATTCAAGGAAGGGGGGATAACATAATTGAAAAGAAATTAAAAGACAAAGGAAAAAAATAGGAAATAAAAAAAGAAAAGAAAATTTAAAAAATAATAATAAAAAAATTAAAATTAAAATTAGGAGAAGAAAAAAAATTAAGAAAAACATTGTAAAAAAAATTTAAAAAAACAACAAGAAAGAAAAATGAAAATGAAAGAAAAACCCAAATCAAAAAAAAGAGAAAAGAAAAAAAGAAAAAAAAACCTAATAAATGCAGTCTTAGAGTTTGATTAACTTCCCTTCCAGTAGGTGGCGCTGTGCCCACCAGGCCAAGTTTCTCCTGTCAATACACGGGAACCAACCACTGTGCAGCAGCTCCTCCCAGACTGGGCGAGTCTCCAATCCTGAGTGCCTAGGGCCTCCTCTTGTGTCTAGTCACTTCCCACTTTTCCTCTAGCCAGGCCCCTCTCCCCAGTGCCACTCCCCACAATACTGGCTACACGCCAGGTCTGCTGCTCCCGGGAGCCCTGTTTTCATGAACGACTGGGCACACTCTTCCAGTTTTCCATTCCCTCAGACCCTAAGTTTGTAGAGCTTGGGGCTGAGAATCCTCAGTGAATTTTACTTGCCCTCCGGTAGCCACGCCCCCGGTAGCTGGTGCAAGAGACCTCAGCAGTCAGCCCTGGTGGGAAAGGTAGTTCCGCACCGCGGGTCCCACGCCACCTCTGATTCCCTCGGGCTGGCTATCGTGCTCACGGGAGAGCTGGGAGGGGCCCTTACGGGAGAGCTGGGAGGGGCCCTTAAGGTTTCCCCGATGTGTGGAGAGGGAAGGCTAGGGAATTACACACCTGTAGCCGCAGGTTTCAATGAAGTTATCTCCTCTGCCGCAGTCTGATGACATCAGTTCTCTGCCATGGTGGTGTCTCTTGCAAATGGGACAGTTCGTTTCCCTTTGCCGGACGACCAATGCAACGGGTGGGTCCTTACCGTCTCTCCCAAGCCCCGTTTCAAACCTGTGGCCACTACCTATGAAGGCTCGGTAGACATTTACCTCCGTAGGATCAGAAGGGCTGACCAGTTGTTTCAGCCGGATGGATTAGTGCTGAATCACAGCTGTTTGTCTACAGGAAGCAGGCGAATGGGAGCTTGAATTCAGCCGATCCGGGCTCAGTGTGTGTTCTGAGAGGCCCAGACTGTTCGCCCCAGATCCATGTCAGCTCAGCATTGCCTAGTGATCCTGAGCAAACAGATTTAGGTTGTTTATGACTCCCTATGCCCGCACAGCTGAAGAGGTCAGAGACTTGATCTCTCCACGCCTGCCGCCATGTTGGAATCTGAGAATATAATTTTGAATGGTGAGATAAATATTACATGAACGATGATTTAAAGTGTTGGCATTTTTTTCAGTTTTAAATCTATTTAAAAGTTGTATATTTAAAAATTTTTTCACATCATAATGGGAACACAAGCAAAGTCCCTGTCAGGAGGACAAGTCCCTATTCCTCCTCTTGGTTTCTGCTTTGCTTACTGGGCATTATTGCCAATCTACAGATTGTGAGTAGAAACATTTTAAGCTACTGATTAATTTCATAAGAACAGTTTAGATAAAGACAATGCCAATCTAAATAGCAATTAAAGAGACTCTTCAGAGAACAGTGCTGTTTATTTAGGAATGACAGACACTGCAAGGGGACTGGAGGCCATGGGAAGTTTTTCCAGGCAAAAGGGGAGAAATTTACATAAGCGACATGGATATAAAGTTCATTGGTCTTGGAGAGTTGAGGCCAAGGACAGTTGTCAGCTCATTGATGGAGGTGCTGTTGCTGGGCAAGCATCCTGAACAGAACAGCTTGTCTAAATTTTCGAAGTCTTAAAGAATGTCAAAGGTAAACTCTGCCACAGAAATCTGTGCATACTTGCAAGGCATGTAAAGCATGGGGTGTATACGTAGTCTTCTCTGGTGGGACTTCAGAAGGTCCTTGAGAAAGTGCTTGATTTACACAGGCAGACTTGAGCCCTCCCCCTTCATTACTTCCTGGCTCTAATTTTGTCTGGTTCTGACAAGAATGACTTCATCGTAGAATCATCAACTCCCACAAAAGACAATATCCACTGTGAATCCATTTAGCTAGGTACATAGACCGTGACAGCAGGGACCCCGTAAAGGTCTAGCTGTCCACATGTCCAGACCATGGAGCCTCACACTGCCTTGAGGATCTCATTCTACAGAGTGACCAGATGAGAGGACCTACATCCAGTCTTTTAGAAATCTCCAGTAACTATGTCCTCATCTGGTGTGCACACTATGGGCAGCGTCCTGCAATAGCTGCCCAATGGGGTGCATATGACAGAGTCTGGAAAAATAAAAGCAAAAGCTCAGGTGTTAATGGAAATGCTTTTAATATGAGGCCTTCATGACTGTTGGAAGGCTGGGGAGCAAGGGTCAAGGAAGCCACCAGAAATCATCTCAGCAGCTCACAGCAGGTACCTCTCAAAAGCTGCCATCAACTGCCACCCCTGAGTACCAGATCCCTTTCTCTTCACCTTCCAAATGCAAGTGCTGCTCATTAGCTGATGACTGTGAGGAAGGGGCTTCTAGGAAGAGTTGGTCCAGTTCCCCATCTGCAGCAATGCAGAGAAGGCAGTGGGGGGTGATACTGAGTCAGCAACAGATAAACATGGTCCACCTATTTGCCAGCTCAGCATCTCTACACCTGTGCTGAGCCTCCAAAAAATAAGAGCAGTGGGAGCATGCTGGTGCCTACAAGATGCCATCATCTCTCATGCAGTGGAAGTGAACTCACTCTCTTCAAAAAGGGAAGTCACAAAGGCAATCCATGCATCCATCTCGGAGGAAAGTCCTCCCCATCTCCCCTGAATTACAACCCTACTTGATAACCTGCAACTGATATTTCACATTAGCAAGTAATGCACAGAGATAAGATATGAATGGGCAAATACCTACAAATGGATACATAATAAAGCAAAGAATTTGCACATAGCTGTTCCAGTCCTCTGGGGCCTTCAGGACCACCCTTGACCACTATCCATGCCATGTTTCCTCCGCTCCCAGCAGCACCTTGGCTGGTCACATTTTTTTTTTTACCTGCCTATGTAACCCAAACCTTCATTCCTGGAGGATCTAAGCCACTATCTAAATTGGATTGCTATATTCACCCACAAAATTTTACCACATACCAGCATAAAGAGATGTCCCACGTTCTAGACATAATTCTTTTCAACAGCTGAGCATCGGGCTACCACGGAAATCCTCTGCTTTGCTATTTGGGGGCAGTAACATGACAAGCTCAAAACAACCAGGTGCCATTCTTAAACTAAATTCAGTGAAACAGTTTTAATCACTCTCTCTCTCTTAGGAAACGTGAAGATCTAAAGCCCCAAACTGTGGGAATCGGGCACAGACCTTTGCAAGAGGGTGATTATCAATCTAGAAAAAGAACCATCTGCATGCCCACCTCTTGGTTCATGAAATTGCGTTGGATAAATTGCATCCAATGTAGGTAATGTTCGGGGATTGCATAGTATCCCAAAGACAGTCCCCCCAGCTCTGCAGCATAAGCTAGTGACCTTCCCAAAGTTCAATAATCCTTCAACTTCATTCAGCATAGCAGCTTTTGGACCAGGGCATATGTGATGAGTCCAATGAATGCCTTAAGAATCAACCCTCCCTCTTCTTTTCACAGCTAATTGAAAAAGGTTCTCATAAGCCCCTGTGCAGCAGCACTGGCAGAAACATAACAGACAAGAGAGGAAAATTGTATTCAGAGACTATTCCAGTGGAGATAGACCCTGATCTCTGTAAGAAGTCAGATGACTGAGTAGCCTCCCGAGTGAGGGCCACTGAGGAACACACGGTGCCATATCAGGGGCTTAGTGGAAGCAGTGTGGGTCCTGCGGTGGTAACGGATCAGATTCTGGGGAAGGTTTTCCTTTTGTTAGCCCCTCTGAAAACCAACTTCTGTATTCTCTGTTCCCAGCCTAGCCTAAAATCTCTCTGAGACTTCAGAGTCCTGCTTGGTACCCTGAAGCTCCCTGGCTGGCCAGCTGGTTCATTCTTCTGTACTTAGTTCAATTAAATGAGACCCAGCTCCAATCTTGGAGGAGCTCCCAGCCCAGGCCCATCCCAGGCTGGAGGGTTCTCAAGGCCAAAGTTACACTCCCGGCTCTTTTCCCCTTTTACTTTGAGACAAGGTCTTGGTAAGCTGCCCAGACTGAGTAGCTGGGATTACAGGGGCCAAGGCAATGCCAAGACAATCTGTGGCAGAGCTGCCCCTGTGTTCTGCACCCTTTCTTTCCATCCAAGAACCTTGTCTACATGCCTGCACCTGGGCCTGGGCTCATCTTCTAGAACATTCTTTTGCTCTATACCAATTTTTAGCCTGTGGAGCCAAAGGTCTGCTTTCTAATCCACTGGAACACTGGAAGCTCAGGGAATTTTGTTGTTCTTGCCTGTTGTTGTGATTGTTGTTGTAGTTGTTTTGCAAATGAGAAGTCATTTCAAGTAGAGGCAATGTGATAGTCAGGGCACTGGACAGGGGAAGCACCCTGGCTTCTTTGCAGCCCTCTGATCTTGTTGGAGGGTGACATGTCTGCTCTACCCTCAGAGATGCCTGGATGCCACAGTGAAACTGGGCCAGTCCCACCCCCAACTCACCATCCTCTGGGGCACTCCCAGAGACAACTGTGACCCACACATTTGTGGGTACAGCCAGATGGCCCCCTTGAGTAGGTGCTTGTGCAAGCACAAGCAATGTGAATTCCTGCTGGTTTTGCAGATCAAGAGCACGCCCCAACACTCGGCCCTTTGCTTTCCTTATTTTGGAGATTGGTCATGTGACCACATTTAAAGCTAACTCATTTCCCCCCTAGCTCTATAGTATTCCACTGTGTGGAAATATTATTCCACTGTGTGGAAATACTATGATTTGATTTGATTTGGTTTGATTTGAGATGAACAATTCCTCTCTCGATGAATAATTGGGCTTTTTAATCCTGGGCTACTATAAAAATTCTGCAGTGAAGATTTTAATAAATGAGTTTTTCCTAATAGCACATCTGTAGAATAAGCCCCTAGGAAACAAATGGCTATTTGAAAGGCTCCGTGCATGTTTCATGTAAGTGGATCAGAACTGTTTTACCAAAGCTGCTCCAGTGGCCTCCCAAGAGCAGGCCTCCAGTGCTTTCTCCCACATCTTAAAAGTTGTATATATCCAACCCATTCATCTTTCCCAATCTGACAGATGGACAGTTCTGACACTACTTGCTTTAATGTGAACTTCTTGGATTAGTGAATGAGATATAATAATTGTTTCACACCTTTATTAGCTCATGGTATTTCATCTTTTATGAACTGACTGTATAGGTTGGTCTGTTTTCCTACTGGCAATTTGATCTTTTTCCCTATGGGGAAGTAAACCATCCCTTTACTCATGATCAGTACTGTGGTTATAGTGTGTGGGTTTTTCACATTTCTTCATATTTTGATATATTATGATTTAGTTTTATGTTTAAATTTTTTTCATGAACAGGATTTTAAAAGTAATTTTGTAGTTAAAATGGTCGAGACTTTATAGCATCTAAATTCTGTGGCATGCTAAAAAATTCTTTTCTTGATGTAGGTATTTTTTTAAGGGTCTGTGTTTCTCTGAAACCTTATATAGTTGATTTTTTGCACTTACATGTTTGATCCAGGTGGAATTTGTTTTCATTGAAGTCACAGAGGGATCCAGGTTTATTTTTTTATTTTTCCATGAGGCCAGTGAGTTGTCCTAAATCCATTAATTGAAAAAGTTTCTTTTCCCCCATTGGTTTACTATGCTACCTGGATCTCACCATAATTTTCAGATATGTTTGGATGACTTTCCAAACATACATTTATTTACTTATTTGTGGATGTATCTATTTTTTTTTTAATTTAGATTTATTTATTTGTTCTAATTTGTTATACATGATGACAGAATGCATTCGATTCATAGTACACATATGGAGCACCATTTTCCGTTTCTCTGGTTGTACGCAAACCCAACATTTATTTATTTAGTTCCACTTACTTTTTCTGTTTATTCTTTCACCAGGACAGAACATACTATCATCACCGTGACTTTTAAATACCTTTTGATAAGTAGTAAGGTTGGTTCTTCCTTATCATATTCTTTTTAAGGAATTTTCTGGTTGCTTTCTCATGCTCCCTCCCACTTGAAAATGAACTTTAGAATTAGTGCAGGACTTTCAGATCCCTCTTGTGAGGACCCTGGGATTGCATGGCACCCATAGATTCACAGAGGGAAGCCTGAAATTCTTATAAGACTCTTGCTATCCACTCGGATACTCTTTTTTACTTTTCAAGTCTTCTTTGACCTTCAGATGTTAGAGTTTATTCACCTTAAATTTATAGGTAGATATGTTTTTATAAACTCATTCATTTATTGAAAGTATACTCTGGGTTGAATCCTCAGAACACATAGTGTGGTCCTTACCTCCAAAGAGCTTATATTCTGGTACCAAGAGACTATAAAGCAAATAAAACAGTGGAAAAAAATAAAACAGAGGTAAGAGATAGGTAGTGGTCAGGGCTATTTCAGAGAGATGATCAGGAAGCATCTCTCTGAGAGGTGATTCTGCGTGGGGTCTACCTGGCCAGTGTGGCTAGTATGGCATGAGACCTTCGACATGATAGGCTTATAGCCTATCCTAAGGATGCTAAATAAGTTTCTAAGAGAAATGGGAAGATTTTAGATGTTTTTGAGAAAAGAAAGAACTTAAAACTATTTTGAAAATATCACTTTGGTTGCTCCATGGGGATTGGACTATAAAAGACCAAGATTAGACCCTTACTCCTGTGACCCACTCTCCCTCTGCCCCATGCAGGACACCGAAGCGCAACATAAAATGAAGTCTGACTCCATCCCTGGTCCGCCTGAAGCTGGGCAATAGCTAAAGCCTCGTGGCCAAAGACAGACAAACCACAATGAGGACCCACTCTTAGAACTCATGGCAACAGACTTCACATGAGTGCCTGAAGCTCCCACGGCATGGGCCCTCTTCCCCACACCCAGGTAGTTTTGACTCACCTGTTCATCTCTCCCAAAACTCCCCCATCCTCACTCTCAGCTGTGACTGTCCTGCTTCAATGAGGAAATGGCAGTGTAGAACACAGTGTCCACGGACTGCCTGTGTCCACCAGCCCAGCCCCCAGCCTGCCTGCCCACCTGCTGCCTTCCATTAGCCCAACTCCTGTACCTCATACCAGATCTCTGTCCTAAACCTACTGCTCCCACACCTTTTCCATGTCTGCTAAGGACAACACCAGGCTTCTGACTACTCCACTCAAAACTCTGAGTCCTCTTTGACTCCTCACTTTCTCTCAAAGCCCACATCCTGGAAATACTGCCAGCTCTGCCTTCAAGATGTATCCAAAATCTGACCCACTCCTCACCAGTCCTGCAGCTCACACACTGCCCTGTCACCATCTGCTCCTGTCTGGGTTACAGCAGAGTTCTCCTGTCTCCACAGTCTGTCCCTCCAGACCAGTGGGGCTCCTTCCTCACTCAGAATGAAGTGCACAACCTCAGAAAAGCGCATCAGCTGGCATCTGGCTCCATTCCTCTCTGACACTTATTCCACCTCAGCCTCTGCACACCACCTCACTGTCACCCCAGGGTCTTTGCACTTACTGCTTTTTTCTGCCTGAAGCATTCTTTCCATAGACATTTTCATGGCCAACACTCACCCCCACCCCACCCTGTCCCCTTCAAGCCTTGGCTCAAATGTTACCTGCTTGTTAGGGCTCATCCCGGTCACCCCGTTTGAAATTACAGTTAGCATACCCAATCCACTTATGCTGTGTACTTTGTCACTTAATCACCTTCCACCACGCCATATAAATTACCAAACACACAATATTTATTGTTAATTTCTCTTCACCCCCCCCAAGAAGTGTATTCTCCTGGAAATATAGGGATCCCAGGAACAGTGCCTGCTCATGGGAAGGGGTCTTAACTCTTTGGTGAACAAGGAAACCAGAATGACCATTATCATTTAGGCATTTACAAAGAGTCAGCACCGAGGGAAGAAGAGGTGATCAGGTATGGTCCCACTCTCAAAGAGCTCACACAGGCGAAGACCAGGGACGTGATCAGGGACATGAGGACATGGAACACTTTTGCAGGAGGACTCCACTGGGCCTCAATAGGCCTCATTGGTAGGAGCCTAACTTTTTGCTACTAATGGCTGCAGGTCCCTGATAGGACAGAGGGTGGGAGCAGGGGGAGGAGGGATGGTCTCATCTCCCTAGGGCAGAAAGTCACCTGCCACCCATCTCCAGATCAAATGTGCCTCAGCTCCTGCCAGCTCCCTAAGTTGACATTTGGAAAGTGATTTCAATCTTAGAGGAACCTCTAGCAAAATTGGAGTGGGTGGTTCTCACTCCTGGCAGCATGAGGACATGGGCAATAGGTAACCAAAGATATAAAATTAGACGCTCTCCAAGCAGTTCGAGCCCTGGTCAGAACACATGTAGATGAGGCACTCATTCACAGCGGGGAGCTAGAAGGCCCCATATGGACCACTACACCCCCAGAACATCACCCAGGGCCTTCTAAAGCCCACTGAGAATTATACAATCAACATCACCTTTTCTCAAGAAGCCCATTCACAAGAGAGAAGAGAAAGGGCAGAAGGCACAGTGTCGGTGCCCTGGCGGAGGTGTGGCAATCGCCTGGGCGTTAAGTTGTGTTGAAATGAGATTCAATTTCCTGCACTGGATTTATTTTAATTGGCAATGACTTCCTGGGGTAAAGTATTGCAAATGTTTCTGGGGAGTCTTCAGGCCCTGCAGAAAAAAATGAAGCTGAGTGGATTGATGAGTCTGTCCTGAGCTCAGGAGGGGCGGGTATGGAAAATTTGGACCATTTCAAAAGAAAGATTTTTTTTTTAAGTAACTCCTCTAAGTGACTGAGCAGAAACATATTAAAATCTAAAAGCCATTTCCATGTAAAATTATGTGACATTATGTTGGCAATGGATCTTTAAAAATGAGATCTATTACAAATAACAGGCTTTACAGGCAAATATGACCTGCCTAATCTGCCCAAAGAGGAGTTTTATTCCTCCTATTCGAACAGATCATGTGCTTCCTTAATAACCACTGAAATTCCCCAGGGGTCACCAACACAGAGAGATGGGCTTCTCCTGCATTCTTCCAGCCCCAATTTAATTTGGAGGGTCATTTAATAACTGAGGACTTCAACTGATCTCTCTGAGGTCAAATATTAACTCACAAAGGCAGAAACATGAGTTAGCCCAAGTTTTCAGAGAAGCAATTTGGCAATCTGTATCTAAAGCCTCTATGGTAACCATTGACATTACTTCTGCAAACCTTCACAGAGATGTGGATGAAGACATGTACAAAAAAATGTTCATCAAGCATTCTCGTCATGGCAAGAAACTGAAAATAACCCAGATGTAGGAAGTATTAGAATAACAGTTTCAACATCGGTGGACTATTATGCAATGATGAAAAATGTTGCTTACCCCAAATCTGCTTTCACAGTGTCGAGAAATATGTTTGGTATGATATCAAATCAAAATCAGAAGGCAAATCTCTGAAGTATTAGAACTCGATTAAGAAAAGCAAGAATGCCCATCTAAAAATACCGAGAAGAAAAATGAGAGTATGTAAGCAGCAAATGGGAGAATGAATTGTGGGCAAATTTTCTGCATCATTACACATTGGATTTTCCAGATTCACTACAATGAGCACAGTATCTGATAAAATTTAATTGAACCTTTGTTTTTAAAAATGAAGAAGCAGGCGATTGTCTGTACTCATCAGAGGTGGAAGCCCAAACTGTAAGGGAAGACCAAGGCCAGCCCTCAAGCTTTACCTGAATGACAACTTGGTCCCCTGAAGGGCCACAGGACCAGATATTAAGGGAGGTAGAGCTCATGCATGAGGGGCAGCCACTAGGAGCTACTCCAGCCTTTCCCAACCCTGCATCCTGAAGTAGGAACCAGGGTTGGAAGAGCAGAGCCGCGGTCCAGGGACACTCTGCCAGGAGGAGGACAGTCTGAAATGTCCCACAGCATCCTGGTTTTCAGAGGTGATGGGGGTCAGCAAGAGGGCTGGGTCTAAAGACAGAAGACTGCGTCTATGGCTTTGCCCCTCTCCAGCCCTGGCATCTCAAGCTACTTAAGTTCCTCTGGGCCTAGACACCATCCTCTGTGAAGACCATGATGGTTCCCAACTCAGGAGCATCCTTGCACATAGTAAGTGATCAGTGAACATGAGCTTCACTCTTGGTCGGCAAGATCACCATCTGAAGGGGTGGACGTGAGAATGTCATCACTAACATCAATTTCTCCAAGGTCAGTCTGCTGGACATTCTCTTGCCCTGGCTAGAGATCCCGAGAAAGAAATGTGAACAATTATCAGCATCAAAATGGAGTTGCCTGTGTCAACCCTACAACAACAACAACAAAAGTAAATCCTCCAGAAGTTATGATGGAAGGCTTCTTATGCACACACGATAGTCTGATAGCAACAATCACAAATGGCTGCCAGAACTGCAGGTTTGCACGGACAAGCTTGCAAACCTACACAAAAAAGTACTTCCCAAGGGACCTCCGTCAAGGGCCGGTTCAACCTCAGACTGACGCCACTCCTGTGATTAATCACTGCAGCCAAGGATTAGCCTCCGACGCAATCCTCGATTTTTGTTTGTAAAAACTTCCCCTTGCTCAATGTCGTTGAATAAACCATAGTTCACTAAGGCACACATATTCCTGTTACCATGTTCTGCTTTTCCCAAATAAATATGATTCTTTGGAGAATCTCTGTGTTTCTTCTTTCCTTCCTTTCATGTTCTCCGTCTCTCCCCTCCCCTCTCTCTATCTTTCTTCTTTTCATTTTTGGTGGGTAATCCCAAACGTCACTCTGCAGGCTGTGCTGAGCTGGTGACTCCAAAGTCACCTGGGACCTTGGACAAGGTGAGAAAATGTCCCATACCCTCACCCAGAGGCCCCAGTTTGTCAGTGTAAAAGAGAACCCAGGAATCTGCATTGCCACAACACTCACGGATGCTTCTAATTTGCTTCCTGTCTTGGCTACGACAAAATACCATGCACTGGGTGGCTTGTGTGTATACTCTAAGAAACTTATTTTGGTAGCGTTTTGGAGGCTGGAAATTCAAGATCAAGGACTGGCTGACCCAGTTTCTGATGAGAGTCTGTTTACATGTTATGCTCAAATTCGGGACCCCCAAAGACCACCAGAGACCCAAGATCGATGTAAGCAGCAAAGAGGTGTTTATTGGGAGCTAGCTCGGTCCTCCGCGCACACACACACACACACAGCAACTGGTGACGCTGAGAGGCCCCGAGCCCAGGGTTTGCAGCAGTTTTTTACATTCTTTGGAGAAGGCAGGGACCCCCACATACATCATAACAAATCATCACACACCATGGGAAAATCAAATAACAACTCTAAAACATGATTAGCACATTCACTGGCGGGAACAAGTTGGGTAGGGGTGATTGGTCAGTACAAAAGGGGTATTCATTTGAACTGATTGGCTTAAGCCAAGAGGGGTGTACATGCTGAACTACATGGTTTCCCAACACATTATCAACCACCATAAACTACTGGAAGGGTCATCTGGCATCCCAGGTATTTCCCTGTCTCATGCTGATTGGTGGCTGCTAGGGGGTTGCTATGGGTCCCCACCTAGCCTGACTGAGTCAGGGACACCTGGTGCAGCAGATCTCTCCTGTTATTTGTAGAAAAACAACTCAGCAGAGTGGTATGTGCCTAGGAGTGCTCTTGTGGGTCTTTCCAAGGACAAAGGCATGTCCCTTCCTTGGACAGGCTTTGCTCTGAGATAGAGGCTGGTTTTTCAACAGGCTCACAGATAATACCTTCCAACTGAAATGCTGAAAGAGGCGAGGGAGGTCTCAGGGACCATCTGCCTTCTGTGCTAATCCCCTCCTGAGGGCTCCACCTCCCAACACCATCACATCAGGAGAAGGTTTCAACATGTGAATTCTGGGGAACACCAACATCCATTCGCTACCAAGGGCCCCTGGCGACCAAAGCGCTCACCCTTCCTGGGATGGGAGTGAGATCTTGGGCGGGGAGTTAAGGCTGTGCCCCAACGAGAAGTTGTGGTTTCTGTCAATCAGAAGTTGTGGTTTCTATCAGAAGCACCCATTTCTTTCCCCACCCTGCAGTGCCTACCATTCTGAGTCAAAAGATTCCTTCCTTGTGCAGAGAAGAAAGCCATGACTGCCCGAAGGTCCTGGAATTCCTTGTGTTCCGCCATTCTTAAAGTCACTGGACTTCGGTCGGTCGGTGCCTGCGCTGTCTGAATGTGCGGGTCCAGATGATCACCTTTAGATCTAGAAATGGGATCTCCACACGGGGCCTCCACCTTCATTCCACATAATCTCCCTCCTCCAGCCCATGTCTGGGATATATGCAAATTGCTCACGGAGCAAACCACCTGGGGGGCAGCTGATGCCACTCCAGGCAAGAAGTGCCGGGTTTGGTATTTTAATTCAACTGCCGGGGTTGTTAGTCCCACACGACACAATTAAACCCTGTGTTTGCCACTCTATCAAGAAGGTTAGAAGATCAGCATTCCTCTTGAGAAGTCATTTGTCCCAGGAGATTCCAAGTCATGTAAACTCTCAGTACTCAGGCGATCTGGTGAAAATCACCTGATGTCTTGCACTGTACACGGGCAGAGGACCTAAAAGCTCAGGCGCAGCAGCCACCCACCAGAGACCAGGCTGGCAGAAAGGGAGACCCCTAAATAAGTACTCCTGCAGTGCACAGGTGTATGCAGAAGCAAGCGAGAGGGCTTCAGGTGCGTGGATGTAAGCGGGCTTCGCTTCACCTGTTGAAGCCAAGGTCCCTGCATGCTGAATAGAAGTCACCTGGGGAGATGTGGGGATGGAGCGGAAGAGGCTGCCGTTCAGGAGGAGGGGCTACCTGTGCAAAGATGTGGAGGTGAAACCTGTGCAAAGATGTGGAGGTGAAAGGGGAAGAGATAGCAGGTATTTGAGGAGCTGTGAGGCTACACCTGGCCTGTCCTTCATCCCCCCAGTATCTGGAAGTGCAACTTTGGGGAAATGCCACAGACCTCACCTCTTACCCACGGGCTGCATCCCATGACTGATGGACCCTGTCACACAAAGGTCTGCCTCCTCTTCCCATCTAAAGAGTGATCTGACAGCCACCCCAGCTTCCAAGCTGTCTGTGGGGCCAACTGACTCCGTGCAACTCAGCCAGGCCCTCGGCCCAGCCCTGCACCCTCTCTTCCCTCCCCAGGCCATGAACCCAACACCGCCTAAGCTAATCGCCTGGGAAGCCAGCCTGGCATGAACCTCAAGTCACTTGGCAGTGCCCCGCAAACATCGCTAAACAGTGATGAGCTAAAGAGATTAATAAGCAATGACTGATCTGGAGCTAAGAAATGAAGGTTCAGACGTTGTCTGGTATTTCATTTTTGATGCCCACCCACTCCTCAAAATAAAGACACTTCAATGTTTAATTTCAAGTCAGGCTGTAAGAAGACAGCCCCTACTGAAGGAGGGTAGAGCTCTGAGATCTGCCCCAGACTGCTGGGGCCCAACAAGGTAAGGTCACTTGTCCCAGGTCACAGAAATGGGAGAGCCACAATTCCAACTTGCACTCTGCTATATCAACACTGGATGCACCTTGAAAATTATAAAGTCCTTGCGGCAGGCTGAATAATGCCCCCTTCCCCAAGGATATCTATGTCCATGAATATTACCTTATGTGACTATTTTAGTTTGTTTTCTGCTGCTATAACAGGACACCCCAAATTGGATAATTTATAAAGATAAAAGGTTTTCATTGGCTTACAGTTCTGGAAGTTCAAGAGCATTGTCTCATCCAGCTACAGCACTTGGAGGAAAGGAGAAGGGTGATGGGCATGCCCAGAAGAGCAATATGCTTCATGATAATTTGCTGTCCCAATTAACCCATTTCTGTCAGAACTGGTCCAGTCTCTAATGAACGGCAATAATCTATTTATAAGGGTGAGGCCCTGATGCCCTAATCCCCTCCCCCAAACCCTATCTCCCAATATTGCCACATTGGGAATCAAATTTCAACAAGAATTTGGGGGGTGGGGTAAAAGAAACTCTGCAGATGGGATTAAGGTAAGGCTCTTGCAATGGAAGCATTTCCCGGGACTTTTGGATGAGCACTAAGTGGAATCACAAGGCTCCTCATAAGAAAGAAGTAGGGGAGTCTGTGATGATTAAAGCAGAGATTGGAGTGATGGGCCCAGGAATCAAGGAATGTCAGCAGCACATAGTAAGAAGAGGCAGATTATGTCTCCTGTCACTCAGGAGGGAGAGGCGTGTTCCTGTGAGCAGGGTCTGAACACCCCCAACATCACCGTGCAGGCCCACTGCGAGTACCACCAGTCACAGTCCCTAACAGGAGTAGGGTGTGCATGCTCCACACCCACAAAGCCCCCCAACACACACACACAGACACAGAGACAAAGGACAGATGTCGTTTAAGAAGAGTTACATGGCGCCAGAGGAGCAGGACACCAGAACCAGACACCGACAAGACCAGGGACCCATGACAGACTGAGGCTCTCTTCCTCTGCACAGGTGACAGCCCTGTCCTCTTCTTCACTGTGAGGGTGCCCAGGTCCAGAGGCTGCTGGCCGGGTCCCTGGAGAGTCAGATGGGCTGGGCTGCAGCAGGGAGGGGAGGGATCTCCAGATCCCAGAGGCAGTGAGAACCCACAGGCTCCCTGCAGCTGCCCCAGGAGGCGTCTGTCTGCCTGGACAGACGGAAGGTCAACGCGCACACAGAGAGAGTGAGGGCTGGAAGCCCAGAGAAAAGGCGCCAGGAGGCTTTAAGGGTTATCTTGGTTTTTGTATTTTACCAATGTTTGGCACCAGTTCCAAACATACAAATATACTCTCAGGCATGGAATGAGTATTCATCCTGGGCTCCAGGAGACACCAGCTTGGGACACTGGACTGAGCAGAACTGCGTGGGCTTTCTCTCATCCAGTGAGGAGGTCCACGGAACAGGGCAGAGGAGAGTGTGGCAGTAGAGTCACTAATCAAGACCTCCGGAGACCAAGCAGGAAGCAGGTCTGATTTTATTGCACAGTTACCATGTGTATGTACTCATGCAGTAGCTGGGCAGATTACAGGCAGCCACCAATGCAATGTCTGCTAACTGTCCTTGCAGTGACCAATCGAGGAGTGGGCCGTGGAGCAAGTGCAGGGACTGCAACCCATGGCCTCACGTCCAGGACTGTGCCTACAGGGTAAGTGGCCTGCCACTCACGCACCTAGTGCGAGGGGAGTGGCCTGCCACTCAGACACCTTTAACTATGCCATGTATGCAGTACTCCATGCACTTGTCCCCACATGGAACAAACTCCTACCCTTAGGTGACCCCTGGAGGTGGATTCAATCTCCACCTCACCACTGCCTCACTCCCAGGTGCAGGGGAGCTGGGGGGCAGAACAGGATAAGGATGGTAAATTTCACAAGAATATTTCAGCCCAAATACCAAAGGTCTTTCTGCCAATACGAGCCTCTCTGATGGGCTGAGCCCTCTTGGGAGACAGGAAGCTCAGCCTTCACCTAGACCCTGATGTCTTAGGTCACAAGACCCTCTCACACCCGCGTGGGTCAAGAAAGCTGAGGTCACCAGGGAGCAGGGCTCAGGACACACAATCCCCAGCCTGACCCCCTAGGCACTGTCTCTCTAAAGCAGGTGTGAGAAGGCATCTCCCAGCTCCCCGAAACCTCATCCAGAGGGTTTGCAGGCTGCCCTCTGGGGCCTAGCTAGGGTCTGAATGTGCTCCCCAAAAGGTCATGTGTTGGAAACCTTGTCCCCCAAAAGCTTCTGTTAACGGTATGTGGAGGTGGGTGAAGTCATGAGGGTGGGGTCCCCTGGATGGCAGGGGTGGCTTCCTAGACACCTTCCATCACCAGAACCAAGTGGCAACATGTAGGGAAGTTGTAGATGTTGGATGTGGAACCGAAAAACTTAGCAGCAGCAAAATCTGCTCCCTGTCAGAGGGTGTGAGGGGGGAGCTCCGAGGTGTTTAATCAGCAACACAGACCGGATGTGGGAGGGAGGGAGGGAGGGAGGGAGGACGGAGAGCGGGAGCCAGGGACAGACAGGCCTGGGACTATATCTCCCTGGTACCCCACCTCATTTCCCAGAAGGAAGCCATGGGGCGGGGATGTTCCTGGAGGTCGATTCCACTCTGACTGCAAGAGGAAATGCCTCTCCCACCAGAGATCCTCAGTGCCCAGCTTTTGTCTGCAGGGAGGTTGTCTGTGAATTCATTAGAACCTGAAGAAATGCTGACGGTGCGGTTTTGCCCGCCCCCGAGCAAGCAGCCCAGCGCCCTTATTAGACAGCTTCCTGCAGGCGACAGGGGAGGGCAGTGGGTAATGGCAGGGGGGAGGTAGGCACTAGCCCAGGAGAGGTGCTATGCATGAGAGAGGGGGGCTTCTCACAGAGTCCAAATCATAAACAAACCAGAGGGATCCCAGGTCTCTGCACACCCACAAGCCACAGCAGTCCCGGAGTTGCTGAGCAAGCCCACACTAGGCCTAGGAGCTATGGGAGGCCTGCTGGAAGGTTACTTAAAGCATGAGAGCAGCCCTTTGAAGGAAGCATTGTAGAAGAGGAATCCCAAGCTCAGAGAGGCTGAGCAACTTTCTCCAAGTCACACAGCTAATAAATTAGGCAAAGGCCAGGGAACCCCTGAACCTCATGTTTAGTGAATCAGAGTGTTTCATTCATTGACTCTACCACCTAGTGAAGTAAGTGGGACAAGAATTACCCACATCTAACAGATATGGAAACTGAGACCTAGACAGGCCCTGCCTAGAACCACAGAGCCTGGTGGTGACAAAACCATTTGGAACTTACATATCCCATATGTCATTCTACCCTGCCAGGTGACCTGTACCAGGGAAGCAATAAGATTAAGAATTAATGGGGGTAATTTGATGCTTTGGTTGGGTGACACCTGGGGCAGAGGAGAAATCACTGGCGCAGGGGTGAAGACACGGAGGGCCTGACCCTGGTCAGAAAAGGGAAGGAGGTAGTGGGGTTTGGGCTGGGCTTGAGGGCCCCACAGAACTAGGGGACAGGAGCTACAGGGTTGTGCTGTAGGCTGAGAAGCTGCCCCCCCAGGTAGCTGGATGGTGACCAGCTTCACAGATACCTGGTGATGCCATCCCAGGCCGGAACACTTGTGCCCCTACCAGGAAGAGAACCAAGAGGGAACAGCCACAACAGAGTGTGTTAGCCCTGGTCCTCACAACCCCGGATGCAGGTGCCATCACCCTGATTCTCAGGAAGAACCCAGATCCTCTCCTAGGGTCCCTCCAAGCCCCGGCAGCTTTCAGGGACAAGGCAATCTACTGCAGTCACCCGCGACTCAGGCATTAACCCCCCAATCACGGGCCACACAACAGTGACTTGGGATCATCTCTTGCGTTTGTGTATGCACACGTGTGCACATCCGTACTTACATGTGTGTTTGTGTGTGCCTGCATGTGCACACGTACTCCTGTGTGTGTGTGTACATGTGTGTGTACGTGTGTCTATGCTCCTGCACCAGACTTCGGGGTAGAAGGGGTGGAAGCAGCACCCTGCTCAACATCTCACTGGGTTCTGGAAGGAGAATGATCACCACAGCTGGGTTTTGCCCAGAGATTTTGATCTTAAGTAATATTTCCAGCAAACGTCTTGTAAATTGATTTGTAGGAGAGGCAGGTGATGGAGAAAAATGGGGAGTTGCAAACATTGAATTCAATACCCAATAATCTAATATGCCCAATTTAATTTTCTTTTCCTACCTTTGATGCTTGCAAGCAAATCATTGGCGCTTTAGTTGGCACATATATCTCAATGCAAAATGGTGGCGCGGCAATAAATAAATGCATTATCCAGATAAATGGTTGCTGGTCAGGGTGAAACTGCAAAGAATGGTCTGTGCTCCTCCATTGATTTACAAGCAGGAAATTCACTTATTCTCCCCTGACCCTTGACTGTTGTCAGCTCTAATAATTCTAGGAAAGGGAAGAGTGGGCAGAGGAAGCTAGCCTGGCAGAAGGAAGAACTGAGGGGCATCAGGCCTGGGGAATAAGAGATGCCACTTACCAGACAATAAAAATGTCTCAGTCTCCACAGTCCCCAAGCTTGCAGAGTTTGATCTCTGCTTCAATTTGATCTCTGCTTCCGCACTCAAATATCCAACCCATCCTATGCCAGTCCCCAGCCAGAAGCTGCAACAGTGAAGCATCTTGCCTCATAGCCCTCCGGGATCTTGCCAAGGCAGGGACAACCTGTCAATCATTCAGCCTCTCCTCACCCTCCCCTCATCCATCCTGCTCAGAGCTGCCAAAGACATGGCCCAAGCATGAGAATCATGCCATGGAGCTTCCTGCTGAACTCCTTTCCCACTCTTCACTGGACTCCAAAAACCTCCCACTATGATGCCATTTATGATCCTCTTTCCTTTATTTTCTCACTTATCCACATTCATCCATACATAGACAGGAGCGTGCTGAATTCATCTATTGGTTCTCCAGTACCAAGAGCCGGTGCCTTGGATACTGGCTGGAAGGAGGTCAGATGGGCAGGTAGGTAGGTAGGCAGGTGGGTGGGTGGATAGATGGATGAATAATGCGTGGGTAAATGGATGAATGGAAAGTGAATGGGTTGGGTGAGTAGACAGATAGGTAGTCTGATGAATAGATGCTAGGTGGGTGGGTGGGTGGGTGGATAGTTTGACTGATGGGGTAGATGGAGGTGGGAACATGACTCAGTGAGCTGGTAGAAAAGAGAGTGGAGAATCAGTATGGCAGATGAAAGATCATCCTGGGCTTTCAGGATTAAACTCCCTGAGGCCCTAAGAAGTCTGTCTAGCAAGGCAGATTGGAATACACCATGAACATATTCAGGGAAAGCATACATGTGTCCTCTCTGTGTCCCCGTCTCATGACAAACCACAGCTCATCCTCCAAGTAAGCACATCATATCTTCAACTGTGCCTTCAAGGCCCCACATGCCTGGCTCAGTCACCCTCCAGTGGCTTTGTGGAACCTTTTGTTCAACACCAGAGCTCTCTGCCAGCTCGTCTCCAATGTGCCTGGCATGACACTGATTAAGATGAACTGTCTCAGCCGTCAACAGGCCTCTGCAGTCATGATATAGAAAACATGTCTGAATCAGGTGAGGCTCCTCCCTCATGCTGGGGACAAAGGAACTCCCCTTGGGTCCATCTCCTGGCAACCACCCCCATGCATATTGTCACTTCGTCCACAGGATCATAATTAGAAATGATGTCCATTTTTTTTTTTTACAGGACGGACAGTGCCCTTTATTTAAGAGCACCTGATCGTGTGGCTCAGCAAATCTGCCCAAGGAACAGAATGTCAGGAAGCCATGGGTTGTTTTGAGGGACCTACGCAGGCTCACGGCAATGGCTGGGCTCTTCTCAAAATTGTTTCCCTCTCCGGGTTTCTTTTGCCAGAGAATAAATTCTTAACATGGAAACATAATAAGGAAAGCTGGATAATGTGTTTAAAATCACACTGAAATTCAACAATTTACTAAAATTCCAATCGCGGATGCCCACACAGCTACCATCTGCTGCTTCTGCCTCAAATTGTCCCCAAGGTGAATCAGAAACCCGTATGTGGACTGGGACTCACGGCCCTTCTCCTTTCTGTCTCTGATATCAGATGCACTGACCCGTCCATCTGGGCCTGAGCTTCCTCATTTTAAAAGAGGAATAACAGTAACCAGCTCAGAAGATTATTGTGGAAAAAAAATAGGCCTCGGTTGTTTCTCTTCATGATCATGTGGCTGGCTGATGGCAGCGACGGCCACTGGTCATTGGAGGGTACCCTTAATGGGAACAGTGGGATCCCATTCCTCTTCTTCTCTCTTTTGATTCCCAGCCAGAAAGTGAGCATCTTTGTCCACCATATACTCCTCACCATGATGTGTGGCCTCACTCCAGGTCCAGAAGCATGTGGCCAATCAATTATAGAAAACTATAACTACAAATACAAAACTACGAGCCGAAATAAACCTTTTCACTTTACAAGTTGGATTCACAGTCCCACCCACCCCACCCCCATTCACAGCCCCCAACTCGTGTTTTATTTCTTGGGTCAAGGAATATCAGCTGTCTGCAACCTCCATGACGGCAGAGGGAGAACCATCAATCTGTAGGAAATCCACACAGGAAAGAGAAATGCAAATAAAACCATCAGTAGCAGCCTTCGAGAGATCCGAGAAGATATTGCAACCAGGAAATCAGGAGGGAGGCTCCAAAATAGAACTTTCAGCAAACAAAAGAGAAGCTCTTGAAAACAAAGAATGTGATAGTAAATCATTCATAAAAAGGAATCGAAATTGTGGAATTAAAAAAAAAATTGGGGCATTTTGAGTAATGGAGAGGGAAAGAGCTTGAAAGCAAGATAGGAAAAAAAAAAAACTCCCCCAACACTGGAGCACTTTGCTGTAGCTTCCCCTTCTTCAAAGAACCTTTCTCTGGTTATTGGAGCTTCTGTATCCATAGGGATAGAAACATTGGGAATTCAGATTTTGCTGTAGCCAATGACCAGGGCTGTAGCCATAGGAAGGGCCAGTTCCCTGACTGGACCGTGTGATGTGAAGCCCCCTGGATGGGGCCCTGTCTTGAGCTCCCTAACCTCTCCTGCTTCCTCTGCCCCTCACCCACTTCCCTCGGAGTCACCACACATCTGGGCCTGCTTCTTGGGGACCTGACCCAAGGCAGTGTGCCTATGTACAAATAAAAGGGTTTTCAGCTGGTGTGGGGGGGGGATATCAAAAGCAAAATGAAGGAAATTGAATAAACAAACAAAACAAAACAAAACAAAATCCTGAACCAGGTATTTCCAGACTTTAAAGACTATTGAGTACTTGGAAAAAATCAATGGCTTCAGATCTGCCCCAAGTCACCTCTCTATGATAGTTCAGAAGACAAGGCTAAAATCAGATCCTACAAATTTTCAGAAAGGAAAAAAAAAATAGGTCACATACATTGGATTAACACCTGCCACACCTTTGGCCTTCTCGGAAGCTCACAGAAACTGGAAGACAAGGAAGCAACACCTTCCCCAAAGAAAAAATGTTTCCGATCCGAGTTCCACACCTACCCACCTATTCATCAACTGTGAAGATAGAATGAGGACTATTTCAAATAAGTGAAATCTCTAAACAGGTTCCCCACGCTGCTCTTCTTCAGAAGAGACTGGAATATGTGCACCAGTAAGGGGGAGTAAACGGAGAAGGCCATGGTCAGCCAGAGACCACAGTGGGGGGGTTCTGGGCCTTCTCCACTGAGGCAGTGATGGGAGAAGGGGGCTGTGGGTGCCCTGCTTGGTCTGTGGTGGCCTATGCTATGCAGCTGGGGAGGTTCTTTGGAGCCAGCTCTCTGCTGGGAGAGGGGTGCCAGAGGGCTGGGGAACCAAGCAAGTCAGGGGACTCCAGGCTGCAGTCCGCACTAGAGGCTAGGAGAGGGTAGGAAGAGGAGGCCAGCCTCTGGGCCAGACCTGTCCCCATCAGGCAGGAATTGCTACCTCCATTCTATGGAAAGCTGAGACAAGGGAGGTCATGGGCTTGGACATAAGTCACATCAATAGCGAGTGCAGGACTAAGCTGCAGCCACAGGACTTGCCCCATGGCTGGCCAGTGTCCCCAGACAGCCTTATGCAAAGCCAGTTGCAGAAAGTTACAGAGGCCACTTAGATGTAAGTCTTAAATATGCAAATTAGCCCTGGGCATTGTTACAGATGAGGGGGATCAATTCCAACTCAGGGGAGCAGGTACCCTGATGGGGGGGTTGGGAAGGGCTCCCTTAATCTGACCATGTGATATTTTATACCTAAAGCTTGGTGCTGCAGACATGGGTGTTGTTCTATTTTGGGAAGGCACACTGAGGATCAGCCCCATCCTGAATTACACCCCCAGCCCCAACATTCTATTCTTAATAAAATAGAAGGCCTTTCCTCTGTTTGAACTGTTTCTGGGTAAGTGAAACGAGGCTACCTGCAGGCTGGCCAGAGGCAATGGTAGGGGCTCTTCCCTTCCCATGATTTGTGGCCTGTGACATTGTGACCTGTGACAAGGAGAAGAACCTAACTCAAGGCTGCATGAGAGTCCCCTGGGAGCTTGTCTTGCTCCCACCTTGGTTTAAGGGTGGGCTTCCATCTTGAAAAATAGAGGCAAGGAGCACTGACCACCACATGTTACCTGGTCCCTGCTGCCACTGGCCTTAATACAGCTGCCCCTGCCTGGTGGCCTCTCCTTCCCTTCTCAGTGGCACAGAAGAGATAGCCAGCAAAAGCCACCTGCAAGGGCTCTTCTTGCTCCTGCATTTCCAAGTGGTCCCTTATTGTGCCCACTGGCCATGGTACCCCACAGTGTGCCTGCCCTGCACCTGTGGTAGAACCACTGTGTGCTTACCTGTCCAAGTTCGGGGAGTCAATGCTGTGTTGGAGCTGTTTCTGACTAGAGGAGATGGACACGTTTGTAGAAGATTTTCAAGCTATTTATTAAACTCTTGGTAGCTTGAAATCGATCATGGTGAGAGTCTTGACACCAGAGAAATGAGCTAATGCTAAACTCAGGTTAATTTGAAATTGAACAAATGTGTGTATGCGTATATATAGTATTTGCTACTCTTGGTAACTTGAACATGACCATGGTGATGATATTTATACCTTGAATATGAGCTAATGCTACACATCAGGGTTTCTTGCTTTTTTTTCTTCTCTTTCTTTCTTTCTTTTTTTTTTTTTTTGTTGTTGTTTCTTTTTTCTTTTTCTCCAGAGAGGTGGCTGTTGAACATTTACCAGAACACCTCTGCAGAGGACCTGCTGAGAGTCTTGCTGGACTTGCCAGTCTATCTCTGTGCCCCAGGATTACTCAGAGCCTGCCTGTCCGCTTACCTCCTCCCTCAGGGATCCTGAAGATGCTCCCGTCCCCCAATCTTCTGCACTCACTCTAAGCACATGCTGGGCACCACCTGGTAGAAGGAGTGGGGGCATCTGAGATGTTCAGGCCTGGGTTTTCATTCTGACTGGCTCTGTGCCAGCTTGCAGCAGTGACTTAGCTCTGAGATTTCAGTGTCTCCTTGTTACAGATGTTAAAACCGTGTACTCACAGGCTCCATTGCAAGGGATGCACATGTGGTTCCAAGCACAGGCAGCTGCTCCATCAATGACAACCTCCAGCATTTGAGTTAGTGGGCTTGATCGGGGACGTCAAGCCGAATGACTTTGAAAGGGCTTCCCCTCTGCCTTCTTCATTCAGTGTTTCCAGGCTGCAAATAAGGGTGTCGTATGCAAAAAAAAAAAAAAAAATGCTACCTGAAAGATTTTTTGGTGATGGAAAGAGCCACTTCTAGTGTCACACTGGCCTGAGGCAGTGAAGTAATGGACAGGTATGTTCTCAGGGGTCCAAGGAGCATGCCAAACAGACTTGTTGGCCTAAAGTACAAGAGCATGGGCTATGAGGTTGTCAGTGCTGCAAAGACATCGGCCTCTTGTACCTCTGGTTGTGAGAGATTCTCTCTGTCCCATGCAGATCTGGACTGGAATGCAATGTGTGGGTGAACTAGGGCCTCCCTTGCAAGTGGGAGACATACACAGGCTTTCTGTTCCATAGATCTTAAACCTCAAACTGCCACTCTTTCTTATCTTGTCTGCAGAGGGTCTGGAGCAGGGACCCCACATTGGTTCCTCTGTTCAGTGATGTCTTCAGAGATTACTCTTTTTCTGAGCACATGGGTTTATACACAATTGATCAACAAATATATGAAAACATGTTCAACATCTCTAGCAATTAGAGAAATGTAAATCAAAACTACTATAAGATTTCATCTTACTCTAGTCAGAATGGCAGTTATCAAGAATACAAGCAACAAGGGCTGGGGCTGTAACTCAGTGGCAGAGCTCTTTCCTAGCATGTGTGAGGCACTGGGTTCAATCCTCAGCACCACATACAAATTAACCAATAAAATAAAGGCATTCTGTCCATCCACAGCTACAAAAATAATTTTTAAAAAAGAATATAAGCAACAATAAGTGTTGACAAGGATGTGGGGAGAAAGGTACTCTCATACATTGCTGGGGGCACTACAAATTTGTGCAACCACTCTGAAAAGCAGTATGGAGAGTCCTTAGAAAACAAACTTGGAATGGAACCACTATTGACACAGCTATCCCCACGCCTTGATCTAAATCCAAAGGACTTAAAATCAGCATACTACAGGGACACAGCCACATCAATGTTTATAGAAGCTCAATTCATAATAGCTAAACTGTGGAACCAACTTAGATGTCCTTCAGTGGATAAATGGGATAAGAAACTGTGGTATATATACACAATGGAATATTACTCAGCATTAAAAAGAGAGTAAAATTATGGCATTTGCCAGTAAATGGATGGAGTTGGAGAATATCATGCTAAGCAAAGTAAGCCAACTCCAAAAATCAAAGGTCAAGTGTTCTCTCTGATAAGTGCATGGTGATCCATAATGGAAGGAGGGGGGAGGCATGGTAAGAATGGAGGAACTTTGGGTTGGGCAAATGGGAGTGGGGAGAAGGAGCATGGGGGCAGGAAAGATGGTAGAATGAGATGGATATCATTACCCTAGGTACATGTATTATTGCACAAATGGTACGACTCTACATCATGTACAACCAGAGCAGTGAAAAATTGTGCTCCATTTGTGTAAAATGAAATGAAATGTATTCTGCTGTCATGTATAACCAATTAGAAAAATTTTTTAAATGTTAATATTAAAAAAACTGTATTCACATATTCCCAGGTACCTTTGTATGGTTTATGTGCATTATATTATGGAGGTATTTTCCATTTTATAAAAGTGGTATCTGAAGCACAGTGGGTTGAAGTGATTTTTCCAAAGTCACAAGTCATAGAGACAGAATCTGAACACAGAAGGGGGTCACCCAGAACCTAGGATCCTGACCTACACCTGTGTCCCCATGCAGCCTGCAGTGCTGTGACCTGAAGCAACCCTGCCCATGGAGCTCAGCCAAAGCTACACTCTCTTGAGCACAACCAAGGTTAGGCTCAAGACTGAACCCCCAGAGAGACGCCATTGGGGCCCTGTGCCACATTCTGGCATTTTGATGGATGAAAAACATTTCAAGTTTTCCTGTAAAAAATGTCTGTTGTGAAAAGATAAGGGAATTCTGGCACGCTTAGCAGCAACTTATTAACTAGTTCGGTGGTACTTATTTTTAGCCTTGGGGTTGAGTACAGCGAGGCCCTAATCAGCAGCTGGAGTGATGTTGACCAGGCCAGCACCAGCCCAGACTCAGAGGCAGCAAAGGCAGAACCAGGACCAGTGTTGGCCAAGGGATGAGGGCTCTGGGTCTCACATGACTTCTGGGGACACAGGCACTGGCTATGGGAGCAGTTGAAGAGTCCGGGGGAGAACTCACACTTGGGAACCAGCAGGCTTGGGGCCCTCTCAGCAGTGAGAGGGGACACTTGGCAGCCTCTGGGGGTGGTTGGGAGGCAGATCGTGTCACTCTGTGTCCCAGGTCCTGTAGCTTGGCAGGGCTGGGCCTTTCCTAGGGCCTCAAGCAGCCCTGCTCTCCCCAGCAGTGAGGGAAGGGGTGAGAAGAACCAGCTAGGGAGGAGCCATCGCCTGAGTGAGTGTCCTGGAACAGGGTGTCACCTTAGTCATCTGCTCCATTGCTCCCTCGTGGGGACACTCATCAGAGCTCTGCCCAAGGGCCTTAGCAACATGGCTGTGTGCTCAAGTCAACCCTTATTTGTGCCAGTGCAGGCCCCATAATTTCCCCCCTAAGGGCTGCCTAAAGTGTCACCTGGCTGGAAGGGAAAGATTTGGTGAGGACAGCTCATTCCAAGTAAGCAGGATGGGGGTGAGGACCCATCAGCTGTCCCACCCCTCCGCCTCCCCCACCCCCATGCACTGCCCCCCAGGGCTGGCTCAGCCAGTTCCACTACAGCAAACCTTGAGTTCCATCGTCAAATGCCGCAGTCTGGCTGGGCACCAAATAACCGAGGCGCCACACACAGTCTTGTAGGTTCAAACAGCAACTCTTTATTCCCCAACTCTCACCGGCACTCTTCACACACTTCCAGGGAACACACTCCCTCCACCGGGCTCCCCGTGCCAATTCTCTCGGAACCCCGCGAGAACTCAACAGAACTCCAAAGTAGCAGGCGCCCAAGGCAGCAAGATCCACCCTAATCCCAGCAGGATCCGCCCTAATCCTGGAGCTGCCCTAATCCCAGAGCAGGGTCACCTTTCAACCATTCCCTCTAGCAAAATGCCAGGCATCATTCCAACTAAACTGTGGCTCTCAACATCTCCCCCCTTCTGTTTAATTAAACAACAAACATGTGGCTTAGGGACCATGCCTGTCTTAGGTTGTCCAATAATACATATGGTTCTTACCCGTCATTGGATGAGCTGACCTCAAGGCATCAGCCTCCTGTCTTAGGTTGGTACCTTTGCAATTGGATCTTACCCATCATTGACTACCGGTCCAGTATACAGCCATACTTTTGGATAGGCCTTTGCACCAGTGGGGGTGGGGGGGTGAGGTTCTTTGCCTCACCTCTGTTGGCCCCCAAATTTGGCCTTTGCACCAGTGGGGGATTGAGGTTCTTTGCCTCACCTCTGTTGGCCCCCAAATTTGGCCTTGGTGCCAGTGGGGGGGGTGAGGTTCTTTGCCTCACCTCTGTTGGCCCCCAAATTTTAGACCATCACAAGCAGAAAGGGAGGAGGATGCAAAATGCCACAGCACCAAGCCAAATGATGGCTCTTTTTGGAAAAACTGTACCACCGATGACACCATCAGCAAAGATACCCCAGCAATACCACAATTCACTGCACCAACAGATAGTTCACGATGCATGCAAGTGATACATAGTCCAGGCAAGTTCTGCAAGCAGTTCAAAGCAGAGGAATCCATCAATATGTCCATTTCCTCCCAACAGTCAAACCTTCTTTCAAGCTCCACCTGGTGTGGCCCTGTCCCCTGGATAGCCCATGTGCATTTCCACCTATTTCTTTGCTGAAATTGTTACCTGTGTGCCTTACTCCCCACCCCACACTGCACCCCCACCATGGGTAGATGATGGTGGACTATGTGGAGAACCCAAGGCAGCACAGGGAGGAGCTCAGGATGCCTAATGGGCTCAAGACTGATTCTCCTGGGAAGGGTGGGAGTGAAGAGATGACTGGAATGGGGGCTGGCTATTTCTGGGATTCTCTGGGATTTGGGATGGCTCCCAGATCTATTATAGCCCCAATATTCCAGGTTCTCTAATTCCAAAGGGCATCGGACTCAGATTCTCTGGTGATTGGTTTTTCCTTACTCTTCCCTCCCACCTCCAGGCCTGGAGTATGGGGGACCTCACTAGGTGCTCACTCTTCTGCAAACACCTTTCCTCCATTTCTAGGATAGAGAAGCCCAGAATCTTCTTCTTTCCTGTGTCAAACACTCACATCAGCATCCTGGCCACCGCAAACTGTCCAGGAGGATGTTTGCCTGTGTGCACCCTGACCTGAGACCTTCTACCTAGCAGTCACTGCACAGGGGCCAGGGCACACAGGAAGAAGGAGGCATGGGCATTTGGGGGCATACTAGACCACTCGGTGATGGTGGTCTGGGAAGGCAGAGGAAACAGGGGTTGCATCTCAGCTCCAAAGCTGGCCAGTCCAATAACTGAGCCCACCACCCCACCTCTCTGGACCTCTTCTGAGATGGATAGGAAGAAGGGTTACAGTGAGATTCAGTGAGATGCCTCAGGCACCTTCTCAGCACAGTGCTTGCTCACAGCAGGTATTCCTGAGTGGCTGCCTCCATTCAGATCAACTGCAAAGCCAAGGGCAGGCTGGTTTGCCAGGAAGACTGGCTATGTTTTACAGAGATCAGTGGTTTAAGGAACCTATTTCTAGAAAGCAGTTTCCTTGTGCCTATGGAGGTATGTGGCAGGGAATATTCAAATGCCTTTGTAGTCTCTGGGTGACCCAGCATGGTTTGGAAGAGTGATAAAAACTGCAGGCTCCAGTCCAGATAGAGATACCTCCAAGAGCCTCTCCAAGGGCCTACCCAATCCTACTTTATGATTCCTGGAAATCTCTCTCAGAGAAAATGCAAATTTCACTGACCCTGGGGGAGCCCTTGGTGGTACTGGATTCCATTTCAGCCATCTGTGCAGGGACCCCAAAAACTCCAGCTGAAAACCAAAGCCCACCCTGAATGTGACCATGACAAGTAGGAGACAGAGGCAGATTTGAGATATGATTTCTGATTGGCACAATTACAGGGAGCAGCAGCTCCGGCTCCTGGTGAAGACAATAAATTAATTGCATACTAATGTGGGAGAGATTACATCCCTGAATCTCCGTGCCCTGCTGCAACCCATGTATGTAAAGTCTAATTGCATCATATTGTCGACAGAGTTGTGGCAGGGATTCAATTACACTACAGAGTGATGGTAAACATCCACCAACACCCTCTCTCTTCCTTTGATGACACTAGAGAGGAAACAGTAATAGCCAGTCCACAGCTCTATGGTCTGTATGTAGCAAAAGGACCTTGTACATCTATGAAAGCAAACATTTAACAACACACAGCCCATGTCGGTAGGTGACACTGTCCACACAGGTGACATGGAGCCTCCCCACTCTTGTTGTCTCACAACTGTCCGAGTTCCCCACTCACCCTCTCTCCGGTCCCTGCAGGCTTGATAAGTTCTCTTGACCTTTTATTAAAGAGCCGTTTGAAATGACAGAGTGCTGTTCTTCCTACCCATCCCTTGAACCGTGTGAGATATTTTAAGCGTTCTCCTTGGATCTTTTCAACAATAACAACTTTTGAGGCAGGTTTAAGGTTTGGGATTTAAAAGATGCACCAGCTGAGATAGAGATGTCAGGGAATTTTTCAGTCGAGTGAGTATTCTGTGTGCCACCTATTGTACTAGGCACTGGGTAAAATCAACATCAATCCCTCCCGGGGTAGAGCTGCATTCTAGCAGAAAGGAGACACATCATAAGCTGTGGGTATGTCGAGTGTGTCAGAAGGAGAGAGTGGTCGACACATTTAAGCAGCATTAATGATGCTAAGAAGCCTGGGTTGTGCAAGAGACGGAAGTGGGTTCAATATAATAGAGTGGCCAGGGGGCTCGGTAACAAGGTGATGTTGAGCCAAACTTTGCAGGCAGTGAGGGAGTTAGCCAACTGGGTATCTGGAGGAAGTACTTTCTAGGCAGAGGGGACAGACGCAGCAAAATTCCTGAGACAGGACATGCTCCAGAGCTCCTGGAAGAATGAGGAGGCCAGTACTGCTGGAGCACTGCGGACCTCAGAGGTTATTGTGGAGACTTGGCTCTTCCTCTGGATGTGAGCCTCAGACAGGGAGAGGTTGGAGCAGAGGAAGACATGATCAGAACTTGATTCCTAAAATATAATATCTCTGTCTATGTTTATAATTGACCTGAAATTTTCCCTATTTATATTCTTGTCTAGTTTTGAGATCAAGGTTACATTAGTCTCACAAAATGGGTTTTGGAACTTTCTCCTTATTCGTTGGAATACCACCATAATATTGGGATTATCTATTCTAGGCTGGTTTTGAACCTACCCTACAAACATTGGACATCTAGACTTGATATCTCATCTTCTCTCCCTTCTCCCTTCTCCCTTCTCCCTTCTCTCTATCTCTCTTTCTCTATCTCTATCTTCTCTATCTGTAGATTTTTAGATCCTGATTTAATTCCTTTGATGATAGGCATCTGTTCAGCTTTTCCATTTTTTCTTGAGTCAGTTTTGGTAAGTGGTATTTGTTAAGAAGTTACCTAAATTATCTAAGTTTGCATGGAGGTTTAAACAATCTTCTGCTTTCTTACATTGCAGTCTATTTTTCATTTCCTTTTTAATCAATTTCTGCTCTTTGTGTTTTCTTCTTTCAATTTCTCTTGGCTTACGTTGTTGTTTTTCTCATTCCCAAGTTGAATATCTTGCTCATTAATCTTTATTCTTTATTCTTCTGTAATATAAGCATCCAAAATTATAAATTCCACTTTAAGTACCACCACAAATTTTGATGTTCAGAGCTTTTATTATTGTTCAATTTTAAATATTCTCTAATTAGTATTTTTATTTCTTTTTGAGCCCATGAGTTATTCACAGGTGTGTTTCCATATACTCAAATATATGATTTTTTTTTTTGCTTGTTTCTAGCTATTTTTTTTACTGATTTCTGACTTATTTTCATGCTAGAGCATCTTTGAAATTCGTTGAGATTAGTGTTTGGCATAGTACATGATCAATTTTTTATTAAAATTCCACGTCTTATTGAGAATTATATATGTTCTTTGATTGTTGTGCTATATAGTTGTTCAATAGATCAAGCTTGTTAACAGTGTGGTTCAAATTGTCTGTATGCTCACCATTTTTTGATGTTTCATCCACTAATTGCTGAGAGGTAATTTAAAAATCTCTTAGTATGGTTGTGATTTTTTTCCTTGTAGTTGGATCAAATTTGCCTTATAAATATGAAGATTTATAATTAGTTGTATTAGTCAGCTTTTCATTACTGGGGAAAAAGAATACCTCAAAAGAACAACTTAAAGGGGGAAATATTTATTTTGGTCTCATGATTTCAAAGGTTTCAGTCCATAGCTGTCTGGCTCCATTGATCTGGGCCTGAGATATGGCCAAACATCATGGTGGAAGGGGGGGTGGAGGGAAGTTTCCTCTCTTGGCAGCTGGGAATCAGGAAGAGAGAGAAAGAATAAGGAGCCAGGGGCAAGATAAAATCCCCAAAGGCATACTCTCAGTAAGCGTCCAGCCACACCACACCTGCCCCAGTAGTCCATTCAAATTATTAGTCCATCAATGGATTAATCCACTGATGAGGTCATAGCTCTCATAATCAAATCATCTAACTTCTGAACAGTCCTACATTTGGGATCATGCTTTCAAAATGTGACTTTCTCATTTTGACTTTTCTAGATCCGGACCATAACAGCTGTATATAACTCAGAATATTTACATAGGCCTGATGAATTCTTTTCTTTTTCCCCATTACATGACGTGGTCTCCAGTTCTCTTAATAATGCTTTTCTTTTCATTAGTATTTTTCCTGGGATATATGTTCAATGTTCTTGGCTTTTAATTTTTCTGTCTCCTTGAGTTTTATGTGGGATTCCTGCAAACAACCTAAATCTGAATTACTCTTTTAATTTCACTCAAAGCAGAAAAGCTTAGTCCAGGTAATTACTGTGATTCTGATCTATTTAGGTTTCTTTGGAGCTCCTTATTTGCACCCCTTATTTGTGCTATTTGTTTTCCTTTTCCTGTGACCTTTTTCTTTCTTGTCTTTCGTCGCCATGATTGAGAATCCTTGTTCCTCCTCGAAAGTTATGCATTTTATTTCTATCCATCTCACCATCACTCATAAACCACTTTAACCTCTTTTTAAAATATTTTATTTGTTCTTATTAGTTACACATGATAGTAGAATAGATCTTGACATATTATACATACATGGAACATAGCTTCTCATTCTTCTGGTTGTCCATGATGTAGAATTACATCGGTCACACAATCATATTTGCACATAGGATAGTAATGTCTGATTACTGTCTTTCTACTGTCTTTCCTATTCCCATCCCCCCTCCCTTCCCTTCATCCCCCTTTGTGTAATCCAAAGTACTTCTATTCTTCCTTACACCCCAACTTGGTTTCTTTTGCACATAAAATTTTTAAATGCCAACTTAATGTCTAAGAGTAATCAGCCTTGTATTATTTTGATTCTGAATACTCAAAAAGGGCTGGAGTGTAACTGCAATGTCTCATAGTTTACGTGTAATGAAACTTATTCAAGGTGCACATAAAAAAGTATAATTACATGTAAATAGCAGGCACACTGTAATTAAAGGCACTTATCAAATTGTATATATAAACAAATAAATAAATAAAACCAGCCATGCACCTGTCCCCAAATACTAAAGGAACTCTCAAGAGTGCTTTAGCTATGATCCTCCTCCTTCTTAATATTGGCTTGCCACTTGTTATGTGTCATTCTAATTGACTTCTGGATAGCAGGTCCATTGTGCTGGTTCGATAGTGCCTAGAACAGTTCCTGGCCCACAGCAGCTCAGCAGATGTTGAATGTGTGAACGCTGTTGCTACCTACCTTTTAAATCTATTTACTTCACGCTTTCCACATTACTCTTCATTGTTATTATTGTTTTACATCTCTACTGAAGAGCTGATATGTACTGACACTTTCTTTTCATTAAGAACACAGCAAGAAATTCTCTCAATGAAAAGAAATAGATACTTTCCCAAACTAGGGCGAGCCTCATGCTTTGGTGAACCATATCCCTGGGTCCCAGAGTCCTAGATCCCACATCTTCTAGTTGTGATTTCTTCCCTTCACAGAGCACCCAGACTGGGGGTTCTTTAAGAGTTCCACAGCTGAGAGGAGCCCCAACAATGATATACACTGCACCTCCTTCGTCTGTCTGCCAAGGGGAGAAATGCAACTTAACTCACAAGCCAGGAATTTTAGGACAGGAATCTCAAATCTCTCCTTTTCCTGCATTAACATTTCCTACTACTATTGGATAATTCCCATCAGCATACAAATGTGCTGTGATTTCTCCCATCTGAAAAACAACTCTCCCTAATGCCACTTCTTCCTCCAGACGCTGCCAGGCTTGGGCACATTTCGAGATGGAGTTGGCAGGGCTGCAGCTGCATCAGCTGCTACAACAAAGACGGTGCTAAGGCTGAGGCTGGAGCTGGGACATCTGGTTTTCCCTCTTTGCTCTGCAGGGGTGTGCACTCTGCTCCAGGTGGAATTGTAGCAGGGGAAGAGTCCAGGCTCCTCGGGCCATTTTTTTAATCCTTGAAAGAATCCTGGAAGCCTGGAATTTGTTCTCATCTGGTCTCCAGATAAGACCTGCTTTCCCTAGTGCTGCCCATACCTTGGGGTCTGTGGGAAGGTGAGCTCATCCCTCAGGCACTCTTGGCCCCAAGAGTAGGTGGTCATGTAGCCCACTGAGCCCTTCTGGGACACTCCTTAGATGCATGAATGGATAAGTGAGCCACAAGTGGCCACCAGCCCAGGGAGAGAAAGCTTACAGCCTGTAAGTCTCCTCTGGATGTAAAGATGCCTTTGAGTGTGTGGGTTTCCATTCCACCTTATGTTTGCCCAGTGCAGATTCAAAAGAATACTAAGCCCTGTATGGAAGGTGGGTCCTTCCATACAGGGCTTAGTATTAAATAAACACTTAAATCACTGCTCTGCCCTCTTGGTGAGTAGTAACATTTTGCATGGACTAGAAGTTAAAAATTAAAAATAAAAAGGACTCCATGTTGGTCTTATTGTTATTACTTATATAATCAGCACTGTAAAAGATGTTTCTAGAACAGGCTCTAATTTTTTTTTTAAAGAGAGAGAGAGAATTATTTTTTAATATTTATTTTTTAGTTTTGGCAGGCACAACATCTTTGTTGGTATGTGGTGCTGAGGATCGAACCCGGGCCGCACGCATGCCAGGCGAGCATGCTACCGCTTGAGCCACATCCCCAGCCCGAGAGAGAATTTTTAATATTTATTTTTTAGTTCTCGTCGGACACAACATCTTTGTTGGTATGTGGTGCTGAGGATCGAACCCGGGCCACACGCATGCCAGGCGAGCGCACTACCGCTTGAGCCACATCCCCAGCCCCATGGAACAGGCTTTAATTCTTCACCACCCATTCATCCTGCAAACTGCTCACCAACCACCCTGGTCCTTGAGTCCCACATTATCAAAGTTAAGCTCCTTATTCTCTCAGCATCATTGCACTGAGCAACCACCTGGGGAGTGCCCCCACACACCCCCCCCCCCGGCCCCATCTCTTGACTTCTGTGCTCTCCTTCTGCCTGGCTTTTCTCCCCTCGTTCTCAGGCTGTTGTGGGGACTGTCCCTACCTTCCAAAGTCCTCATGCTCCACCTGACCATTGTCATTTCTCCCTCATAAACTCATCCATCACCGTGGCCTGGAGTACCACCATGGCCTATATTTATGTGTGCACCAAGCTCCTATGTGGGTCTTTGCTAGCCCAGCTCAGCATCCACCTGACCCCTTCACTTGGATGTTCCAGAAATCTCTTGCACGTGATGTCATGCACCAAACTTAACTGCTAATTGTTTCCTTTAAATCTTATTTTCCCAATCTTTCTCGGGTTTTTGTATGGTACCTCCATCCAGTTGCTCAATAGCAAATGTTAAAAATTGTCCTGGTTCCTATTAACTCCTCACATTCTACATCCCACCTATCAGCAAGTCTCACTGATTCTGCCTTCACATATACCCCCCAATCTGTCTAGATATCTCCATTTATTGTCTGGGTACCCTATGAGATGTATGCTCCATTAAGCCCAGGGATTTTATTTTGCTCACCACTGGGTTCTAAACCCAATATCTCTCAAAGCACCTGTAGCAGGTACATTCTCAGTTCGTTTTTGTTAACCTGAATGATTGAACCTCATTGCAACCAGCATGGAACTCTGTGGAGTAGGAAGACCAGGGCTTATTGTCCTCATTTTAGTAAAGGGATACACACTCCAGTCCTGAATGGAAGTGAGTCAGGGTTCTGCCCAGATCAGAGCTCCATTATGCATTTAGCCTGGGGGTTGAGAGCACTGTCATTCACAATAGAATATTTAGGATCTAATTCAGACTTCCCGTCCTGTATATTTAAACTCTGCCTCAGTTTCCCTGACTGCAGTTTGGGAAGATCATATTATCATTTTCTGGGGTGGTTGTGAGATCAAATAAATGCACAGAACACACTCACCCATGCAGACATAGAGACAGCACTCCCTGTGTGCTGGATATCTGCTGCGATTGCCATTTCCTACCCAAGAGTTTGGCACCAGATTCTCTATCAGAGCCATCTTCACGTACAATTTCAGCTTCGTTTCCCTTTCACTGCTCAGCCCATTTCCCTCTGGTTCCTCCCAACCCTCCATTAGGAGTTGCCTCCAGGGTCCTCAGGAACAGCCCCATCCATAGTCCAGGCACCCTGACCACTGCATCTATGCATATGGCTCCCTCCTACCTGAGGCAGTTTTCCTCCATGTCTTCCCTCCTTCCCTGTTGCTTGTTCAGGTCCTCCTCCTCCATTGGTATCTGTCCTCCAGGTTCTCATCCTTCCTTGCTCATGATCAACTCTCTTTCTAGGAGATTTGTCCACTTAGGTGCCATCACCAGTGACCTCTCATCCCCATCCAAGTCTCCCCCACACACATGTAGCCCGTTCCCCTGGCTCCTAATCCAACTGCGTGTGTCCTTCTGATACCTCCTCTTGGGGTCTCCAGCACCAACCAAATTTAAATGGAAGAATGTTTTTTTACCTAAACCCTCCATCCTGGTCTTCCCCGTCCTGGGACACAGCACCATCCACCAGCCACACCTGGGCATCCATAACCTGTTCCTTCTCCTTCTCCACTCAACACCCTCTGTGCCATCTCACCTGCGTCATGTTTCTCAGTCCTCCCTATTTTTCCATCTCTGCAGATCTTGCTGTGGTCTGAACATGCCATTCCTCACCCAGATGGATTACTTCACGTCTAATCCATTCTCCACAAAGCAGCCCTCTACAATCTTCTCCAAACTCAAGTAGGATCAGGCCACTTTCCTCCTTAGAACTTATCAATCTTCACCTGAGCTCTGATGATAAAACCAGCCCTTGGTGTGTGCACATGGTCCCTGCTTCCATACCACATGGGCTTTTCCCTGTTCTTGGAATAATGTCTCCTGCTTCTCCTTGCTCAAGGCTTTTGTTCACATGACCAGCTGCAGTTCCCCACCTTTGCCTACCCCACCCACCTTGATCTCACCTCAAGCTGTTTCCCCAAGGATTTCCTGTTGTGTCTTCAAACCAGGTCAGCACCTACCACTTCTTGGGCTCTAGGAAGCTGTTTCTTATAAGGCATGTTTTGTGACTATATGAAAGAGCTGTCCATGAGATTTCGTGTTATTTGAGACAATGCCATATGGTCCCCTGATTTTAAATCCCACATAAATACTGATACTTCTCAAGTTCCTCTCTCCAGCCTCAACCTCTTCCCTGGACTCTCAACTTGAACATCTGATGCCCACCTAGAAGCTTCTCTGGGATGTACGGCAGGCACCTCCAAGGGAGCATGTCTAAAACCCAAATTCCTGCTCTACACCTCCCCCCAGAATTGCTCCTCCTACAACTGCCCCTGGACTAATGTCCCCTGCTTCTCCTTGCTCAAGGTGAGGCTGAGGTTGGGGACCCAAGTTTGACTTCTTTCTGTACTCACGTATATTTAGTTCTCACTTATTTACTCTACCTTCAAACTATACCCCAAATCCCAGTGGCATTCTAAGCATATTTGATACCCTGAGATGCTAATTTTTTCCAACATCTCCTTGGCTATGAACTGAATGTTTGTGCCCCTCCACCACCAAAAATTCATATGTTGAAGCCCACAAGTCCCAGTGTGATGGTACTTGGAGGTGAGGCCTTTGGAAGGTGATTAGGTCATAAGGGTGGAGCCCCCCACAATGGGGTCGAGACTGATCTTGCTCACTTCCTTCACTTCAAGACTGTCTGAGGACATAACCTGGAATAGGATTCTGTTTGTCCACTTTCTGTGGCTATAACAAAATACTTGAGATGGCTAATGCTGTAACAAAATGAGGTTTACCTAGCTCAGAGTTCTGGAGGCTCAAGAGCATGGTTCCTGCATTGGCCCAGCTCTGTGAGGGTCTCTTCAGCCTCATCATACCATGTAGATAGTAGTGACTGATGGCAATGGCTGATGGCAATGGTAGAAGCACACAGGAAGCAAGTGACTGAATCTGATCCAGGAATCCAGAGAGACTGGGATCAGACTTAGACCTTCCTAACAGCCCTATCTCAAGAACTACCAGGGTGTTGCATGAGAACTACCATAATCAGTTCCTGCCCTTGGGTCCTCAATGACCGAAAGACCTCCGCTTAAACCCAACACCACCATCCTGGGAACCAAGCTTCCAACACCTGGATCCTTGCAAACCACATCCAACCACAAACCACATTCAAACCACAGCAAGGACCCTCACCAAGACCCTGAGACACCGCCACCCTGATCTCGGACTTCCAGCCTCTAGACCTCGAGAAATAAATGTTGTTTAAGCTGTCCAGTCCCTAGTGAACTGTCACAGCAACCTGTACTAGCTAAAACAGTCCTCTTCTCTATGACAGAATCACTTTCAGTAATAGTCATTGCTACAGTTGGGATCTGCAGAGACTCCCAAAGGCCGAGCATTGAAGGTTGGGTTGTCAGCCTGTGATGTTAATAGGAGATGGTTGAACCTTCAGGAAGCAGAGTGGGAGGAAGTGAGGTCACTGTAGGGTGTGCCTTTAAAGGTGACCCTGGTACCCTGGCTCCTCATTTTCTCTATTGGCTTCCTAGCTGCCATGATGTGCTTCTTCTGCTACACGTTGCCACCATGGTATACTGTGCTGCCACAAGTTCACAGCAACAGGGCCAAGCAAGCACGGACTGGGATCTCTGAAACTATGAGCCAAAAGTCAATCTTTCCTCCTTATCGATTATCTCAAGTGTGTGTTATAGTAACAGAAAGCAGACGGATACAGTTATAAACTAAAACAAACAATACTGTCCAGAAAAGAAATGCAAAGCAAAAGTTTTCTTAAACTGAACTTTGTACAGATCATCATGCCAAGAAAAAAAGAGTGAAGCCAGGCACGGTGGCTGGCACATGCCTATAATCCCAGCAGCTTGGGAGGCTGAAGCAGGAGGATCGGGAGTTCAAAGCCAGCCTCAGCAATGGTAAGGCACTAAGAAGCTCAGTGAGACCCTGTCTCTAAATAAAACATAGAGTAAGGTTGGGGATGTAGCTCAGTGTTCAATTCCTAATTACTCTCCCCCCCCCCCCGCAAAAAAAAAAAGTGAATTCTGATAAAGCAGAATCAGCCACAGGAGGATAATTTTGGCCACTGATAAAAGATATTTCTAATATAATGCTACCTTTCTTGATGAATTCTTTAGTTTTAAGACAACCGATTAATTATAAAAGGCTAAATTTCAAGTACAAAGATGTTAATTTAAGTCCATAACATTTCATGTATGAACTAAAACAGACACTTATCAAACAAAAATGTACCTTGAAGTTTATACTCTTTCACTACTTTAGATTTTTAAGCACAGATAAACATCCCAACAAAGTTAAAATGACCTTCATTTTGTTTCCTTGTCTCTATAATTGCCATGCTACCAATGTTTAATCAAATTTTCCACTTATTCACAGGTCTTGGAGACCTGACCTGCACCAGGTGGCTGGTGTAATTCTGAAGCCTGGGCATCTCCATGTGACCCAGTCCCTATGAGAGGTCACCTGTGCAGATGCAAGTTCTCTGAATTAGCGTGCATGTGGAACATAAGGTTGATTAAAGGAAAAGTAAGGAAAGGTGCTAACTTCAGGTTTACAGACATATTATTAAAACTCCACAGAGACTGTGGTTCTAGAAATTACATATGCAATTATCTTGTGAGGGAGAGGTATTATATCAATGATAACATTAAGAATTGCCTTCACATGGCAATATGATGAAGTGATCAACTCCTCATCAGGGTTAACTTCTCTACAAAGGACACATCCCTAGTGTGAGCTTTTCATTGCTGTGATCAAAATACCCGACAAGAACAACTTAGAGGGAAAAAATATGAATTTATTTTGGCTCATGGTTTCAGAGAATTCGGTCCATGGTTGGCCAACTCCAAGACAGAGCCCTCATGGTGAAAAGGCATGGCAGGGGAAAGCTGCTCCGTTCATGGCAACCAGGAAGCAGAGCAGGGCAGAGGGAGAGTCAAGGAAAAGATAAGCCCTTCCAGGTTACCCCCAGTGAGCTACTTCCTCCAACCAGGTCCCAGCTCCAGTGGTCCATTCAGCTCTCAATGCTGAGGTCAGAGCCTTATAATCCAATCGTTACCTAAAGCTAAAGCATCCCCCACCCAAACCTTATTGCACTGGGAACAATGCTTTCAACACATAAGCGTTTGAGGGGACATTCCAACCATAATGACCCTATTGTTGTCACCTAGGCACATGACTCCCATGCCCTATCTTCTCACCCATCAGCATGATCTGGCCCTTCCTTTCCACCTTCCCTACCACTGTGATGGACCCCATCACCACGATGTCTCCCTGACATTCCCTGTCATTGGTGCCATGATGGGGTGGATTATGGCCACCCTAACTTCTCTCCTGCCCTTCCTCAACACGGCAGCCCAGTGATTCTCCACTCAAGCCATCCCCCACTCCTGCTCAGAACCTTCCAAGGGCCCCAGAAGCCTGGAGCAGGATCCACTGGCCCTGCTGGGAGACCTGTCACCCTGTCACCGCCCCTTCTCCTCCTGCCCTTCACTGTTGATAGAAAGCCCGGATCTGGGCCTTGTCCTTGCTACCTCTTCTGCAGGGATGCTACTTCCTCAGGTGGCCATATGACTGGCTCCCTCCCTGCATATTTCTTCATCCAGAAGCCATCCTGCCCAGAAACTCCCATCTCCCCCTGCAGTGACCTTCTACCTGGGACAGCAACTCAGATTCTGATGCTAGAACAAAGGCCACCTGTGGGGAGGACCTTTGTGGACCTATAAATCTCAAAACCAGAAAAGGGAAAGTACAGGGCACGGAGTGGGAGCCAGTTGCCCTTCACTGAATGGGTGAATGATGCCGAACCCCTGCATGCCCACCCAGGAGAGCAGGGAACAGGCCTGACGATTAGCAGCTCCATCCCCAGGGCCTAGGCTAACTGCCTGCACATCTACATTTTGAATTCAAGTGTGTCCATCCCTTTGGATTCCACCATGCTTTCTGAGAAGACTTACAAATACAGCTAAGATTGCCAAATGAGTCCTCTAAGACTCTGTCCTTCCTGCTGGAACATGAAATGGAATTTTAGAGAAGGGATAGAAATAAAGAGGTTTGAGGGACTATGGCAGAGATGCAGGGCTAGTGGAGAATTCTGGAAGCTACTCCTGAAGACATAAGTATTTATTCGTTTAGTTATTATAATTAGTAATACATGATAGTAAAACGTATTTTTGTATATTACACATATATGAAGTATAACTTCTCGTTCTGGTTGTACATGATGTAGAATTACATCGGTCATGTAATCATACATGCACACAGGATGGTAATGTGTGATTCATTCTACTATTTTTCCTATTCCCATTCCCCCTTCCTTCCCTTCATTTCCTTTTGTATAATCCAAAGTACTTTTGTTCTTCCCTAACCCCACTGCCTTATTGTGAGTTAACATCCATATATCAGTCAGAACATTCGGCCTTTGTTTTAGGGGGGCTTCACTTATTTCACATAGCATGATAGTCTCCAATTCCATCCATTTCCTGGCAAATTCCTTAATTTCGTTCTTCTTTATAGATGAATAATATTCCATTGTGCATATATACCAGGTTTGCTTTATCCATTCATCTATTGAAGGCACCTAGGTTGGTTCCATAGTTTAGCTATCATTAATTCAGCTGCTATAAATATTGATGTGGCCAAGTCATTATAATGTGCTGATTTTAAGTTCTTCGGGTATATGCTGAGGAATGGGATAACTAGGTCAAGCTTTCTGAAGGAATCTCCATACTATCTTCTCAGCCTCCTGAGTAGCTGGGATTACAAGTGTGCACCACAGTACCAGGCTATCAGTATTCATACATACCTAAAATCTAGACAGAAGTTCTCGGGGTGGGAGGGAGGGAGGTCTATTGCTGCTCATTTCATTTGAGAGCACACAGTCCAGAGGAGAGGGGCACACCTGTGGGGAGGCCCATTCTGACCCCCAGCCCCCATTCACACACCCCCTGGGGTTACATGGGTGCTCTTTCCATCTCTGGCCTATTTTTCTCAGCCCTTCTCATGGAGAACCCACTCCTTCTCCAGGGGGGCCCAGAACCATGAAGCCTAGGCCATAATAAATTGCCAACAACCTGGAAAATTCACTTGAAGAGAGGGGGGGACACTTTCAAAGCATGAGTCTAGGTTTCCCAGGAAGGGCTTTGGACAGACACACAGGCCCTTGCTCCAGTGAGGACAGACAAGTTTGTTCCTTCTGAGGCCTGGGTTTGCTCAGTCACAACCTGAGAAGGAGTATGCACACCAGAGTCAAGGACAGTGTACAGGAAGCACCTGTCCTGTAACCTGAACCCAGCTAGTCCTCGGAATAGCACTCTACAATGACAATGGAAAATACACACACACACACACACAAGCAGTGGGTCTCCAGTGAGTCATGGCTTCTGAGATGGAACCAAGGGGAAAGGCCCAGGCACTCAGCACTGCCACCTCCTCCTTCCCACCAGCTGTTCTGCCTGATGTCCACAAGGCCAGGTCAGCACTGCAGCTCTGAGAGGTCCCCGAGGTGACAGAACGCCTGCCAAGCACATGGGCCATTAGACTCACCCCTCAGGACCTGAATGTAGCTGTGCTGAGACAGCCTGCTGCAAGGAGGGGGAGAGGGCTGAGACCCTTGTGGCCTCTCCAGGACGGGTCTCTCTCCTCTGGGATGAGTGTCATTGCACAGGCCGATTGTCTGTTCTAGACAGAGGGCCCATCGGTGAAGCCTCTATTTCACACAAACTGCCACACGTGTGTGATATATCCAGGGCCCTCTTTTCAAAACTCTTAGCAGAGCCTCCTTGTGTTCATTGCAGAACTGTGACTAGGGGACAGGAGAAGGACAGGATATCCATTTTGAGGAAGAATTCCCTTCGAAGTGAAAAGTCTCTTCCTGGTAAGGGGTTCTCAGAGGGTGGGGGTTCTCAAAGGGGGCCCCAAATGGTTCTGCATCCATCTTGGCCTATCCAGACCTGAGGAGCCCAGAAAGACATCTGAACCAGGCCACTGTGATGTGGTAGAGCCCTCTGGGACCTGGACCTCAGAGGTCATGAGGGTAAAAAGCAGCTGCTTCTCTGACCACGGTTTAGTTCTGAAGTGCCCATCGCCCTAGCAGAGTCAGGTCTCTGCTCCTCTGCAAACTCTTCCCATCACCCTTGATATCCACACTTCTGACACTATGCAAATTTCCCCTGGCCCAACCACAGGCTCTACTCTAATTTGGAACTTAAGTGTTCCCCAAAGGCCCAAGGGTCCCCAAGACTGAGGGCCTCCTCAGAGAGGATTGTGGGGCCCCAGACTCATCCTTGCTTTTGTCCATGAGGTGAACAGTTTGGCTACACTGTGGGTTTCCACCATGATGTGTTCTCCCCACTACCAATGAGTGGTCCTAAAAGCAATGAATCTGCCTGATCATGGACTGAAAGCTGCAAAAGTGTGAGCGTCGTGGTTTGGAGGTAAGGTGTTCCTCCAAATGCCCACATGTGAGACAATGCAAGGTTTGGAGGAGAAATGATTGAGTCATAACTTTAACTTAATCACTGAATTAATCCTCTGGGAGGGATGAACTGAGTGGTGACTCAAGTGGTAGGATATGGCCGGAGGGGATGGGAATTGGGGCATGGCTTTAGAGTATATATTTGTATCTGGAAAGTGGAAACCTCTCTCTCTGCTTTCTGATCACCATGTGAGCTGCTTCCCTCTACCACACATTCTGCCATGATGTCCTGCCTCACCTCGAGCCCCAAGGAATGGAGCCGACCTTCTATGGACGGAGACCTCTGGAACCAGGAGCCCCCAAATAAACTTTTCCTCCCCTATAGTTGTTCTGGTCAGATCCTTCAGCCACATCAGTGAAAAAGATGACTAAAACAGTGAGCCAAAGTAAACCTTTCCTCTTTGTAAGTTTATTTGTCTCATTTATTTATCATAGCAATAGAAAGCTGACTCCTACAGGCTTTTTCCTCTCACCCAACGTTGATCTTCCTGATCAGAAACAAGAACCTAGAAAGGGCTCCAGGGTCAGTGTCAATTAGGTCCACAGTCAGATCTTTAGTGCCCCCTGATCCTAGAGTTCTACTGGGAGTGGGGGTTGGGGGAGGGGAGGTTGAGCATCTCAGGATTAAGTAGCTTCTGATTGAAAGAAGGTAGTGGCACTCACCCTCCAGGGGACTGGACCATTGGCACAGGATATTTTCCAGATTCTGGGGAGAACACCTGTCATGTAAGTACTCCTGGATTAAAGATTATTATGTATGCTCTTCAAATCCCACATCTATCATCCCATGTATATAAGTCTCAGCTCATATACATATATCACATGTATATGAGTCCCGGCTCTTAAATATGCTACATATAATTTGGGGGAACATAAGTTTTCCTCCTAATAAAATATTGCACAGATTATCATGTGTGTGAAACAGAATTTCACTGCATTTCTCTGCTCACTAATGAGGAACAACAACACTTCTTATGTGTTTTTGTGTGTTTCACTCATTTTTTTCCTCAAGTTCTTCACTTTTCTTTTTCCTAATACAGTGGATTTGTGAGAGTTCTTTCCTGATGACCTTGTTAACTGCTTTCTCACCTTCCTCGATTTTCTAGGTGGCTTTGGTTCAATTTCTTCTCCCATTTGGAGCATTCCTATTGTTCATAAGAGAGGTGGACTCTCAGAAGAGAGAGAAAGAGACCCTTGGTAGACGGAGACCCGGATCTGCAAGCATGACCAGTCATGCTTCTCCGTTTACTTAGATGAACAAAACCTTCAGTGTGTGCTTGTAACAGATTAACTGGAACAGAAACATATCCAATTTAAACATCACCCGATTCAAAGACCTACACAACGGGCCCACAAACTGATTTATAGCTAGACTGCTTAGCCAAAAAGAAACAGTGTGAACCCCAAATATAAAAATGATTGTCATGGGATTTGATTTTCAAAGAAGCTTGCCTGACAACCTGCCAATTTCTTCCCAGGACAGTCATATACATAATCAGAGAGCTCAACCCTGGGTGTGTCACTCATCTCTCCTCTGAGAGGCAAGAGGTGCCCACTCTCTGCCATTAGGGTGTGTAGATCTTTGCTGGGCTTAAATACATCTTTGCTTGTGCCTAGCTTTTGACACATCCTGGAATTCTTTTCAGGGGCAAAAATCAAGAAACCTCCCGCACAGGTTGAGTGGCACCCCATGAAATCCTGTCTGGTGACAGTCACACTATAGCCTCTGTCTGGAGAAACCACTCAGGGCATGGATCTAGGCAGACACCCCAAACTGCTCCAGCTTCTCAGATGTCAGGGTGAGGGGAGGGATGTTAAGAAGGGAGCATTTGAGGCTAGGAAAGGGAAAGTGCATCCTCCATTGATTCATCCACGCAGAGACTGTGCACAGGAAACAAAAATCTAGGTACCTTGTTTCCATGTCCTAAAGACAGAATTTTTTTTTCCTGCCCCAGTGCAGGAATTGAACCCAGGGGTGCTTTATCACTGAGCTACACCCCAACCCTTTTTATTTTTTTTTTTTTATTTTGAGGCAATATCTCATTAGGTTCCCTGAGCTGGCCTCAAACTTGCAATCCTCCTGCCTCAGTCTCCCAAGTACCTTGGATTACACGTGCGTACTATCACTCCTGACCTCCTTTTACTTTCTTTACAAAAACATTTTCAATGTGTATTTTAAACATTTCCAGGTGAAAACTTCTAAACTCTTCTAAAACTTCTAAAATTAAATCTTATTTAATTTTTAAAAACTGTTATTGAACTTATGAATATGTAAGTTTCAAAGGGTGGAGTAGCCCTACAACATTAGACAAAACAGCTGTCCCCTTCTCTCACCCCACAGTTCCTGGCTCCCCACAGGAAACAGTTCCTTCAATGTTATGTGCATTCAGCTAAAAAATGTTTATGTGGCTGACTTTGATTTTCCAGTTTTCAATGTGGTTCTTTTACTGCCCAACCTGGGAGGTGGGCCTTATCTCTCTTCTCACCCCAGGGCTCCCCAGCAGTGGGCAGTACCCCACACAGATTCTCACACTTTTCAACCCTCATTGTCAACAACATAGTTACATCCTAATTCTGTTTGGAGTGAGAATACAAAAGTTCCCACACTCCTAGGAAAAGCCCCCATTGTTTGGTAGCCATGGAAACGCCTAGCAGCAGGACCAGTGTTAAACTCTTTGAATGGCTTCAGGAAGCAGATTTTGCAGCCAACCAATCAGTGTCAGCCACGCCCTTAAATCCAACCAATCAGGAAATGGACTCACTGGATTCATCCACCTGAATTCCAGCTCTCTTGTCCAATAACCTTCAAGGGATGGCAAATGACCTTGCCTCGGCCTCAGTGGCTGGCTAATCCCCAGACTCCTGCTCAGTCCCTTTGTGGAGGCTGCCTGAGCAGCAGGGCTCTGGCTCGCTGGAGAGAACAATTAATTCGGCTTTGCCTTTGACTCTGGAGTTGAGAAATGGTTTCATCATTCTTGACAAAATTGACATTTCGTGTTTACATCATAACAAAGTTAAAGCCTTTCACAGCCAAACCCTTTCTTGCATAACTTTTTTTTTTATTTCACTTGGAGTTAATAATTGCTCTGTTTTTCATCTGCTTAATTTTCTTTTCCTTTCTTGCGTAACTTTTTTTGTTTGACTTGGAGTCAATAATTGTTCTGTATTTTACATCTGTTTATTTTTGTCTGTACTTGTCCTTGATTTATCCCCAAATTCCTCACTGCTGCTCCTGCCCTTCCTTTGTGGCTATAAATTTTCTCTGTTTTCTAACACATGAGCTGTTCCATTAGTTTTGTTTTCTTGCAAAGTCTCTCTGGGAACCCCTGGCCATTTCTGGCCCGGGCATCCCGTTCCACTCTCTATCCCATTGAACCCCTGGTTCCTGCAGCCTGTGCAGGGTGATACCCCTGTTCTGGAGAAGGTCACCCCCTGAGAAGATGGAAGGAATTAGACACAAAAAGACAATCTTAGAGATTGCATGTCTGAAAATGCCTCACATTCTTCCTTCTGGTTTTTTGTTTGGTGCTTTGGGCTCAGTTGGGCTCACCCCCAAATTCACGTGTTGAAATCCTAACCCCACTCCCTCAGAATGTAACTATTTGGAGATCAAGCCTATAGAGAGGTAATCAAGGTAAAATGAGGCTATTAAGGTGAGACACGAATTGGGTGTCAACCTACTTTATATACAAACAGAGATATGAAAAATTGTGGTATATATGTGTAATAAGAATTGTAATGCAAAAAAGACAAGTACATGTATAAAGACATGATCGGCGTGAACATACTTTATACAAAGATTTGAAAAATTGTGCTGTATATGTGTAATAAGACTTGGAATACATTATGCTGTCATGTAGTTAAAAAAATAAAATCAATTTAAAAAAATAAAATCAATAGAAAAATAAAATAAAAGGTGAGCCCTAATTAAATAGGACTGGTGATCTTATGAGAAAAGGAGATTAGGACCCAATCAAGAAGGTTGGCCTTGCAAGTACCCAGGGAGAAGACAGCCATCTACAAGCCGAGAAAAAGGCCACAGAAGAAATCAAATTTGCTGACACCTGGCTCTCTGATGTTCATTCTCCTGAATTGTGAGAAAACAAATTTCTGTTGGTTAAGCTACCCAGTTTAAGATTTTTGTGATGGCAGCCCTGGCCTGACAAACTCATCCAGCTATCTTGTATTCTCTGACCAAGATTTAGAATTTGGAATTTTGAAGGTGGTGTTCTGTTTTCCCCCGGTTTTCAGAATACCAACAGGATTCTTCCAGCATTCCGACCTGTGAACCTTTGTATCTCAACCATGTTGACTTCTTTTTATTTCCCTTCTGAGACCAGTGGGAGGTTCTGTTTTTCCTCTGTGTCCTGATATTTGAAATGTGAGAATAGCTAATGTTTTCCATGTTAAACTTGTCCCCCTGTTTCCACCAGTGTCACCCACGCTCTGGGAAACTGAGGCCCTGGGAAGTAGAGGCAGGGTTTTGGGACATCAGGAGGAGCATATGGCAGTGGCCCTCTGGCTCAGTGTGCCTGGCTCAGGTTGGGTTCTGGTGATCGCCCTCTGTCCTTGTTGGCCTCTGAAGGGACATCTGGGTCCTGCCTTGCTCTGTGCTCAGCCAGTACAAACTCAGTGTCCTCCCTATGTGAACCCTGTGGCCACATTACCTGGCTATGCAGTTGCCCAGGGCACCGAGGAAGCTGACTTGGGCTCTTTATTCCTTCTGGGTTCCACCGAAACATGTTCACACAGCTGGGACACATGGGCACACAGGTCTGGGCGTGCCTCAAGCTTATCTGAGGGTTCTGCCATCACATGTTAGCAGCAGACCTGGGATGGGGGACCAAGGGACAAGTGCTCCCCAACAGCTTTGGCTCCACTGGTCTCCTCCCTGATCCTGTTCTGTCCCAGCCCATTTGCTCTTGAGCAGTGAGCATAGAGGACCTTCTTATCCCATGGCTTCTGTAGGGAACCCGTCTTTCTTGGTCAGACGCCAGCCCATGTCCCTGCCCTCGGCTCAACTCTCTCTTTGTGATGTTGCAGGAGACTACACACGGTCTATCTGCTGCTGGTCCATGACAGCCTTAGCTCCTAGGGTAGCCCCAGGGGGCTGTTTACTTGTTTTACTTGGGATTCAGGTTCATCTTCCCACCATGCCCACTGTCTTGGATGACTTCCCTGTGATGCCTGCAGCTTTTTAGACCTCCTCTGCTGCTCTCCCTGTCTCCCTGCTCCAATACACTGGCTCCTTGGCTGCCTCTTCAGCCAAAATTTGTGTGGCCCCCGGGGCCTTTTCATTGCCTTACCTGCTTGGATACTCTTCCCAGCTCTTCTCCAGGCTCATTGCCCCATATCACTCAGGTCCCTGCCCTTGCATCCTCATCAAAGTCTCTATTCCCTCTTAAACCCTCCCCCTAACAGAGTCTCTCTGCTTTTACAAAACATGGAAGAACACATACCCTCTCCAGTCCATGCTTGGTCAATTGCTTGGGTTAGTACTTGGATTAGTCAACTCTGAAGCAGAGCGTTGACGCTTACTCCTGCCTTCCTCCTCTGCTCTGAAGACTCTTCTCTGGGCACAGGGTCCACACATAGCCATCCAGGCCACCAGCTTAATGCTCATGCACAGGAGTTAAGAACATTTCTTTGCCAGAGTAGTCTGACCTCAGTTTGTGCTATTTAAACCTCTTGAGGTTCCTCTGTGCCAGGAGTTTTTCCCATCTGTCTGGACCTCTGAACAAGAGGGTTCTGGAGTTGCCACCAGCCAGGACCTACTGAGACTGTTCCAGTGTCCCCACTGGATGCCCCAAGTCCCATTCACCTTTGCCTCTGCCCAGGCATGACTCCGCCTATCCCCTACCCACTCCTCCTTCCAAAACATTGTCACTGATGACTTCTGCTAAAACCCGGAGCCTCTTAGACTCAGACTCTGGATGGGGAGTAGATGGCACACCAGTGCATGATTTAATTTGTGGGAGATGAAAGAACAACTAACTCTATGACGCATATGATATGTATAGAAATAAGCAGAAAAAAATTATATTCTTCTCTTTTTCGTGGACCAAATAGAGATTGAAGCTAAGATTAAATGTTTGCATGAATTTTTAAAGACATGCCATCCCAACTCTCCTCTGCTAATCTGTCCACCTGCTGTCCACCTGCTTCAAGCAGGTAATTAGCAAAGTGACAACATTCCCCTACACGGGGCCTGGGCCCAGCCTCACTGACACTTCCTGTCCTCAGGCCTCGCTCAGCCTGGCCCTTCTGCAGCTGGTTTCTCAGTAGGCTTCATGGAGCATTCAGAGACTGTGCAGAAACACCCAGATCCTGCCTACATGTGCTCTGACCTGCTTTTATTGAGTATCTGGGGGCTTTGGAGCCGTATGAGCTACCGCATCTCTTGTGGGGAGGCTACAGGAATGCATCCAGTCCCTCACTTAAGATGGTTCAACTTAGGATTTTTTCATCTTTACAATGATGCAAAAGTGATATGCATTTAGTAGAAACTGCAGTCCAAATTTTGAATTTGGATCTTTTCCCAGGCTAGCAATACATGGTCTGATCCTGTCTCGTGATGCTGGGCAGAGCTCCCAGTCAGCCAACCCATCGTGAGGGAAACAGCGTGCTCTATCACCATAGTAGTCAGTACATTACACGAGAGGTTCAACATGTTATTATGAAATAGGCTTTATGTCAGGTGATTTTGCTAACGTAAGTGTTCTGAGCGCATTTCAGGTAGGCTAGGCTCAGTTATGATGTTCAGGAGGTTAGGTGTATTCAATGATTTTCAGCTCACGATGTTTTCAGTGGATGAAGGATTTTTCAGGATGTTAACCCCACTCTAAGTTAAGGAGCATTTATACCAGGAAATTAAGACTCCCCCAAGCAGCCTTCAACCATGACTCTCAGGACCTTGTATGCAAGTGTTCCAGCTCTCTCCCCTGGGGTAGGATGATCCTGAGATTTTGTGGAGTTTCCTTGTGAGACTAAGCTAGAGGTGTGCTGGTACGTGTTTACCAACCAGTTCTCTGGGAGGAAAGATCCTGGCTTGTAGTCATTGCTAGTCTCTGTGATATGAATACTCATTCTATGGTCAGTTTCACCTACACACCTGAGGAGCCTGAAGGCAGAGCTAGAAGGAAATGACCACCTCCACCAACTCTAGGACCAACATTTCTTGCAGTGTCGTCCCTACTGTCCCCTTCCTGTCTTGCACCACTTTCTCCCGCTGGGATGGACCACACACCTCAGATCAACTACCTCCTCTCCTCCACTTCAATCCTCACCTCAAGGCCTGCTTTAGGAGGAATCCCACCTAAGACATCATAAAGATAGGTGTAGAAGGAGGTATGGAGATTATTCAGTTTGCAGATTAGGAAGCACAGGTTTATAGAGAGAAAGTGATTCCTCGGGTCCCATGTTGAGTAGGAGCAGTTCTGGTTTGAGAATTCCCTATTCTGCCTCCCCAGGTCTGGGGTCATCCTGGACCATGCCACTTTTATACTGTCCTATTTGAAAGCCATTTCAGCTCTACAGTCTGGGCTCACACCGTTACAAGACTCCAGAGAGTGTTGTTTTCGGTATTAGGGGCCAAAAGTCTCCCTGTACTTGAAGAAGAACCTTTTGCAGGTAAAGTGTTAAGGAACCCTGCAGCCTGGGGAATGAGCAGAACAATAGACATGGAGCAGCAGAAAAGTGGGCATGGAGGTGAGGAGCCAGGGTTCAAAATTATCATTCATCAGTTTCTAGGGTGGGCCAGGTGGTGTCACTTGTACCTCTGCAGCCTCTCCCTCTCTAAGATGGTGATGGTAACACTGAGTCAGAGAGCCTTCCTAGATCCCCACTTAGCACCCAACAACTAGTAAGGCTCAAGCCCAGGGAGGGAGAGAATGAGGAGGAGGAAGATGAAGAAAGGAGTCACAGCATTTCCAGTCAGCCTCAGGGTCCTCATTTGCAAAACAGGGGGACTAAGCATGGCAGCAAGCTGACTGGTGGGTAAGGGTGAGTTGACCTGGGTGGCTGGGTCAGTGTCATGGTTTGGATCTGGACTGTACCCCTAAGAGCTCAGGTATTGAAAGCATGGTCCTCAATGCAGTAAGGTTCAGAGGTGGGACTTTGGGGTAATGATTGCACCATGAGGGTTTTGACCTCGTCAGTGGATTAATCCATTTCTTGATGGCTGAATGGACTACCTGGAGCTGCAATCTAGTTGGAGGAAGTAGATCACTGGGGATGCACCCTGGAAGGGTTGGTCTTTTCCCAAATGTGTCTCCCTCCTTCTCCTCTTTCTCCTCCTTCTCTTCCTCCTCCCCCCTCTCTGTTCCCTCCCCAGCCACATGAGCTGAGTGGCTTTCTTCCACCTGCCATGATATTTCTGCCTTAGAGCCAGTTGACCATAAACTGAATCTTCTGAAACCATGAGCCAAAATAACTCTTTCCCCCTTCTCTAAGTTGTCTGTGTCAGGTATTTTGATTAGGGAAACAAAAAGCTAACACAGAAAGTGAAGGTGGCCCATGTGTGCAGGCACCAGAGGGTCGCCATGAGGCTGCCACGTCCTTCACCCTCCAGCAGCCAATGCTGTCACGTTTGGAGGTGACAGATGTCCCACACATCCGCAATCCTGAGCATTCACCCCACAGCATCTCTCAGGAGAAAGGGTTGAGCTGCTGAGCTGTCATGTCTGGGTGTTGATGGTGCTGCTGTGGGCTGATCTTCTCACATGGAAAATGATCACAGCTTTCCCACAGATAGGGGCAGGGTGTGTGAGGTAAAGGGTTAGACTGAATTTTTGTTTTGTACATTTGCAGATAATGTAACTGTATTTTTAGGATTATCTAGTTCCCCGTGGTTAATTTCCCTTTGTTCTTCTATTTCCTGCTGAAATAAATTGTGCAATGATTGATTAATTTAAACTTTTAGTGAAGGATAATTTTCAAATATTTGCTGTTGAAACTAGAAGGAATTTAAAAAAAAAAAACACAGGAAGAGTAGTACTTTGTGATCAGGACATTCTGGACAGGAAGGCAAAAACACTCCTGGAAGCCCCATGTTTAGGTGAGAAGAGTGGGCTTCCCTTGTTCCCAGGGGACTTCCTGCTACCCAAGGTGTCCTCGAGTTCTGGGGACTCCGGGTCCTGGCCACCATGAATCAAGAGGGAGCAGCCCCATCTAGGAAGCAAGCAGATTTGGGCTCACACCTTGCTCTGCCTCCCATTGGCTGTGTGACCTGGGGGCCATTCCTTCCAGCATGTCTGCTTTTCTCTCAGATGAGTTATAACATCCACCTCGATCGGTCATGAGGACTCAGGACTCTGAGCTCAATTCGAAGAGGTAAGCATGTGGCATTCCTGAGTTTCTTTCTCATCAAACCACCCACTGTTTTTCTTGAATACCTACCAGGTGCACATTCTTGCACATTATCCTCCAGGGACTGGTTTCCACTGCCCACATGAGAAAGAGGGCAACACATTGTTGACAATAACCCATCCACGAGAGAATCTCATAGCTGCCAGTCATCATTCTAAGTGTCTAGGAGACAACTTTATTTAACCTTTGCAATCGTCTTCTCCTGCTTTACAGGTGAAGAAATGGAGGCTCAGGGAGGTTAAATAACTCAGCCAGATCCTAAGACCAGAGTTCAAACCCAGCTACAGTTCAAACCCAGAGCCCACTCTCTCAACTCCCTTTTTCTGTCATCTCCTGAGCACAGTAGCAACAGGTCAAAGCTTCTTCTCCTAGGACACTGTGGTTGGGGTGTGGCTTGTGCCCCCAAAGTTTCATGTACTAGCAACTTGGTCCCCAATGCAATGGTATTGAAGTGATGGAACCTTTAAGAGATGAAGCCTACTGAGAGCCTATTGGTAGATCATGGGGACACCACCCTTGGGAGGAATTAGTGCCCATCTCACTAGAGTGGGCTGGGTCTCCTGTGATTGGATTCTGCTCCAAGAGGGGATTGTTATACAGTGAGGCCACGCCACAGCGTGGGCACCTTCTGCACATGGCTGGTTCCCTTTCTGTTCAATCACCACCTGATACAACGAGGGATCCCTCACCAAAGGCTGGTGTCAACCTATTTCAACGGTTCAGCCATCAGAATTGTGAGCCCGAACAGACTTCTTTAAATACTACTCAGCACAGATTTTCTGTGATGGCAACTTAAAATGGACTAAAGTATAAATTTTTGTCTAAGAAAACAGAAAGCATTTTCCCACAAAGATTTATTCATGAGTGTTCACAGCACCATTGTGTGTAACAATCAAAATATGAAAATACTCTATTGTTCATCAACAGAGAACTGATAAATAGCCTGTGTGTTTATACAGTGAAATACTACTCAGAGCATGAAAGAATGAACTATCGATACACACAGCAATATGGATGAGTCTCAAAATAGTTATGCTTATGCTGAAAATACATGACATTGATGAAAGATGTTGAAGACACAAATAAATGAAAAGACAGCCTGTGTTCGTGCATTGGAAGAATTAAGATTGTTAAAACTACCCAAAATGGTACTATGACCCCACCAAACGATCTACTGCCAAGCTACCTATAACAATTATAATCAATACAATCCCTACCAAACCTCCAGTGTCATTTTTTTTTGAGAGAGAGAGAGAATTTTTAATATTTTATTTTTTAGTTTTCAGCAGACACAACATCTTTGTTTTTTTTTTGTTGTTGTTGTTGTTGTTGTTTTGTATGTGGTGCTGAGGATCGAACCCGGGCCTCACGCATGCCAGGTGAGTGAGCTACCGCTTGAGCCACATCCCCAGCCCTCCAGTGTCATTTTTAACGGAAATAGAAAAAAAAAAATCCTAGAATTCATATAAAACAACCAGAGACCTAGAATAGCTAAAGCAATCTTAAGCAAGAAGAACAAAGTTGGAGGATCAAATCACGCTTCCTGATTAAAATATAATATATATATTTTGGGGGCTCTATTCTGTTCTGTTTTGATGCCAGAACCCCCTTCATCAAAACAGAACAGAATAGAGCCCAAAAATAAATCCACGCAGTGATAGTAAACTAATTTTCAACAAGAGTGCTAAGAACACGCAATGGGGAAAGAATACTCTCTTCAGTAAACCATGCTGGGAAAATTGGAAGGATGATATTGAACCTTACCTCACACCATATACCAAAATCTCCATAAAATGAATTAGAGACTTAAGGGTAAGATCTGAAATGTTCAAACTACTAGAAGGGAACATAAAGGAAAAGCTTCTTAACATCGGTCTCTTCGATAGTTGTTTGCATACAGCACCAAACATCAAAAGCAAATTTAAACCAAAGGGATGACATCAAAACTAAAAGCCAAAAGAAAGAAAGAACAGAGTGAAGAGGCAACCTCAGGCTGAGAGAAACACATATTCCAACCATACATCTAATTAATAGTCAAAATTCACAAGGAACTTAAAAACTCAATAACAAGGAAATAAATAGCCCAATTCAAAATGTGCAAGGGCTTGGCTAGGCATTTTTCCAAAGAAGACAACCTTTCCAAATGGCCAACATGTAGATGCAAAGGTGCCTGACATCCCTAATCAGCAGGGAGATGCAGATCAAACTGCAATATCGACTCACACCGTTAGGGTGGCTATCATAAAGAGACAAAAGGCAACCAGAATCGGCGAGAATGCAGAAGAAACAAGAACCCTGTTGGGTAAGAACATAAATTAGCACAGCCATTATGGAAACATATGGAGGTTTCTCAAAAAAAAAAATTTAAAAATAGAACTATCATATGATCCAGCAATCCCAATTCTGGGTCTATATCCAAAGGAAATAAAATGAAATTGGCATATAAAAGAGGTACCTGCACTCCCATGTTTATTGAAGCATTATTTTCACACTTGGAATCCACCAAGGTTTCCAGTAACAGAAGACAGAGAAAATGTAATAGGGGTGAATATTTAACCCCATAGAGGGGCGTTACCTAGGTCAGAGGCCAACCTTTGACTTCATGACCCCCCTAATGGCCTCGTGTCTGGGATGCGGCTGCTGATTCTTAGCTCCTTTGCTGCCAGCATTGCTCTTCTGCTGATCAACGTCAGCGTCCAAGAGCCCAGGGACGGCTCCACACTCACTCCTGTGAGGATCCCTCCCTACCCGGACTTAATGTCAGTACAGCCAGGACTCCCCATCCCACACCTCTGGACCAAAGGCCTTGCCCCCAAGCCCAGGAGCTCACACATACAGCCTAACAGTCACCTGCAGCTTGCCACCACGTCCAAACTAAGCTCTGCTCTCCCGTCCTCCAAACCTCTCCCCACAGTGTCCACACCCTTCCATCTGCTTGGGCTTTGGGTTCATTGTTAACTGTTTTATTTTTCTTTTTCCCCAGCCTTCCAGATCTCCCCAGAGAAGAAGACAGAATCTCTGCCTTTGGGGAGTTGCCCTTCAGTAGGAGGAGACAGTACATGAAAATGTTTATCCCTGAATGGAGGAAAACCAAAAAGCTAAGCAGGGAGGGAGGGTGTGGTGAAAATGGAGCTGCCACTTTAACTGGGAGACTCCAGGTGGGCCTCAGGGAGAAGAAGGTGAGGCTGGAGCCAGGACCTGGGAGAGGAGAGAATGGACCATAAAGGGAAAGCATTCTGGACAGACAGAAGGGGTTATGCAAAGGCCCTGGGGCAAGATTAAAACTTGCTTGTTCAAAGAACAACAAAGAGACTGGTGTGGATGGGGATGAAGTGAGGGAGGAGAAAGTGATAAGTGATGAGTAGGTGGAGAGATTACACAGGGCCTCACAGAGATAAGGAGGCACTGCAAGTCTCTTAGCAGAGGAGTGACATCATCTGCCTCCCAATTTAGAAGGTTATCTCTAGATGGTGCTAAACTGTCTGGCTGGGTGTGGTGGCACATGCCTAAGTTAGCCTGCAGCAACTCTGGAGGCTAAGGCAGGAGGATGGCAAGTTCAAGGCCAGTCTGGGCAACTTAGAGAGACTGTGCCTCAAAGTAAAAAATAAAAAGGGCTGGGGATGTAGCTTATCTAGAGGGCCCCTGGATTCAACCCTAGTACCACAAAAAACGAAAAAAAAAAAAAAAAGAAAGGAGTCTGGTCAGGGTCCGTGGCAGGATATGAATGGATGATGGAAACTGACTGGGGACCCGTACACAAATCCAGGTGAGATTTGGGCCACCAATGAGGAAATAAGAGTGGTGAGAAGGGGTCAAAGTCAGGATGTATTTTCAAGATTGAGCCAAATGGATGATTGGCTTCATTCAAAATAGTGGGAGAGAGAGAGCAGGAGGCCAGGGGCCTGCTTTCCTGAGCAAATAGAAAGGCAGAGCTGCTATTCCCCCGGCCAGGCATGACCGAAGCAGTGTTGGAAGGTGCAGGATCTGGCTGAGCTCAGGAGCTGTCAGCCAGGGCCTTTCAGTCCAGAGCTGAGGAGGGACACACGCAGGGCCTCAGCACACAAGCCATGCTGAGAATTTGGGCCTGACCGGGGTCACCAAGGGTCTTGGGCTCAGTCAGGCCCTCCAGCAAAGGAGGCTGAGGAGGAACATGCCGAGGAGGTGCTGGACTGAGGACCATGAAGTGTTGGCCCCTGAGGACTCGTCAGGTCCCCCCAACCCCCGGGGCAAGCTCACTTCCACTTTCAAATACGGGTCACTTGCCACCCACTGACTTATCCTCTGCACGGAGGGGTCTTGGCCAGGACTGTGAAGGGTCTTGTCCTAATAATGACTGCTTGCAGGAACTCTCTGCCTTGGGAGTCTCTCACCAGAGGTTCCCGTGGGTCACACTTATCACCCTGACACTTGAAGATGACCAAGTGGAGTTCATTTAAATGCCTTGGTCAAGATCCCACAGCTAGTAGAAAGGACGGGCACATCTGGAGCCCTGGACCTTCAACTCCAGATTCATCTTTTTGGGGGATTGGGTGATGTGGGTTTTCCCTCCATATCACCTGCCGGTGTCACTGCTCCTACCACACTGTACCACCCTGGGCAGCTATACCCTGAAAGTCCTGCTGCTTTGGATACATACTAGCATGGCCAGTTCACTGGAACGCCCACCCAGCAGTAACCAGTCATCCTGGGCAGGGCCTTACAGGGCTCCATGCACAACCTCTTTCAGCAATCAGGATGCCATCAGAATCAGGTCCTGTGGTCAAGCTAGGAATGACCCCTTAGAAGGACGGCCACCATGTTAGTACATTTTCTGCTGCCATAACAGAACAGCCGAGGCCAGGTAATTTGTAAAGAAAAGAGTTCTCACGGGCCTGCAGGTCCAAAAGCATGGTCTCGGCTTCTGCTGTGCTCTGCTGAGGGCCTCATGACTGATAGTATTATGGCAGAAGCACGTGTGACGGAGATCACATGGCAAGATGGGACAGCAAAGAGATTCAAGTGTCAGGTTTGCTTTTTTAAAAGAACTTGCTCTGGCAAAGACTACCTCACTCTGTGAACCCAGTAATCATCCCTTCCAAGGGGCTGGCTCCCAGGGACCAGAGTATCTCCAGTGAGGCTCCAAACTGGGGAGCAAGCTTCCAGCACGAGTCCTCAGGGGGAAAACCTCATACAAAGCAAAGGAGCCGCCACCCCAGTAACAGCCATTGAGCTGGACAGTGAATTGAGAACAGCTCATCAGGGTCCTATGAGGAGCCTCAGGAAGACCTGAGTTGTCCAGAGGTGTGACAAATGACTCTGGGGCCCTCCATGTGCCTGTATGCCCCTCCCCTCCACCCATGCTCTTGGGGTACTGGCTGACAGCTTCAGAGTCACCTTCAATTCCATCTTCCCTTTTACCCTTTGGATCAGTCATCTGTCACTAAGACTCCCCAGCATTTTGCAGAGAGCATCCTCCGTCACATTTACCTAAATTGACAGCACATCCTACAGGCAGCCTCCACTTACTACCCACTTGCCATGGGGCAGAACATACGGGACCCCAAAGCAGGAATCACTAGATGCATTTTACAGATGAGCAGCCTGAGTCCCAGCAGCCTCCCCTGCACAAGGCGAAGCCTGGGCCCAGGGTGTGAAAGCCACCTCTCACCACAGATAAGATGAGCCTGCTAACTGCCTCACTGGGCTGATGAGAATTTAGCCATAGCTGTTCAGGTTGAAGATTGCTCACCAATTAGCAGAAAAATCTGTGGGTGGAGGTGGCAAAAACAGATTTTGAAAAAAATAAAATAAAAAAGCAAGATCCCATTCAGAGAGGACACTTGCTGCTACCTCTTCAGCATCTAGATACTCACTACCCCTTCCCAACAGATTTGATTGCTACCTGGTCACCCATGGGAGTCTCAGAAGAGCATCTCCTCTCCAGGGTTCAGGCATGAAGCCAGTGTCCTGGGCTGAACCAATACTCAGTGACACAATGCATATACTGTCAGACCCCAGTAACTGGGGCGGAGCTAGGTACATGGCCTAACCTAGGCAAGAGAGTGATTGCCTGACTTGGAGCCCTGGAACCAAGCCTCCTTTTGTTAGACATGAGAGAGGACTTGTGTAGCCCAAAAAGCTGCAGTTTGCCATCTTGGGTACTAATAAGGATAAATCTGACATTGTAGAAGGCAGCATAGAAAACTGGGCTGTGGGGCTGGGGATGTGGCTCAACGCGCTCGCCTGGCATGTGTGCGGCCTGGGTTCGATCCTCAGCACCACATACCAACAAAGATGTTGTGTCCGCCGAGAACTAAAAAATAAATATTCAAATATTCTCTCTCTCTCTCTCTCTCTCTCTCTCTCTCTCTCTCTCTCTCTCTCTCTCTCTCTCTTAAAAAAGAAAGAAAGAAAGAAAGAAAACTGGGCTGTATGACATTTTGTGTCCTAGAACTAGCCTCATCTGAAAACCACCCCAGTCTGGACTTTTCACTTGAGTTAGTCAAAGAAATCTTTGTTGAGTCAACTAATGGAAATGATTTTCCTATGGTTTGTGATCAAACGGACCCTAACAGATACACAAGTCAACTTTGCAAAGGGCAACTGTCTTGATGCCGGGGACAGGGGGAATTGTGAAATGTGCAAATTTGATTTGAACAACTGGGTAAATATTCAGTGTAGGATTCTGCTCCCTTCTCTTCCAGAAGTGTCAAGCACCTGTTTGCTTGGCCCTTGATCACCGATCCCATGACCCACTGCATTCTATCAACATACCTTTCCTCAGACAACAGACAGAGCACCAGCCCTCTCAGGGACCCCTACCCTCTATCCACATCCCTCCGACCATCTTTCTCCACCAAAACATGATCCCCTTGGGCTGGACAGTCTGCTGTAATGTCCCCATGAAGCTTCCCAACCTGTCTTTATACTACAAACTTTATGTGCCGAGCCTTCTTCCAAAAAGCCTGGCTCTCACCATTAAAAATCTCACCCTAGACTTTCAAGACTATATCTCTGCTATGTGTTTCAGGGCATATTTTGGAATCAAAGTCAAAATAAAACTTGATGTGTAAGGGTTCTCCAAATGCCGGCAGGCTTGAGACCCAGAAAGAGCTGATATTTCAGTCATTGTACAAATGCAGGAAGGGCCCACATCCTAGCTCTAGGCAGTCAAGACAGGAGTCCCGATTGCTTAGCCTCTTGGTTCTGTTGAGGTTCTCAACTGATGGAATGAGGCCCACCCACACTGAGGAGGGCCATCTGCTTTCCTCCAGTCCACTGGTTCAAATGCTATTGGCATCCAGAATCAGCCTCGAAGGCACAACCAGAATAACATTTAACCAAATGTCCGGGCACCCTGTGGCCCAGTTAAGCTGACACCTAAAATGAACCATCGCACTTGGTTTCAAGCCATATCCACTTCCTCGAACTGGAGGCAGGACACCTGGGAAGCAGCCACTTCGGGAGGAAATGGCACAAAGAGCTTGGTTAATATCTCCCAACATTATTCTGTTTCACTAATTTCCATCTCCATTTTCTTGCTGGAAGGCTTCCTCCAGCCCTCGACCCTCTCCTTCCTCTTTGTGGCTTAACCTTGGCCTCAAGGCCCAGCACACACACCAGGACCCCTTCTGGCTGATCCCCCTCTCCCATTCCTACAATGAAGATTATGGCTATTATAATGAGGACCCATGGGGGGTGGTCTCTGCCCAAAGTTCTGGATGAACCGAGGCCCAGAAACCTGCACCCAGATGGATACTGACAGTAGGAGGGGTGAGAGACACAGAGGCAAAAACTGTGTGTTGAGCCCGAGACAGGAGGACAGGGAGGAGAGCCCAGAGATCAGAGTGGACGTGGGCACCCGCCCAGGCCTTCTGGATCCACAGCACATGCGCAGGCAAGACCACCTTTGCCTCCTTGGCCATCTGGTCAGCCCCAACCAGCCAGGGCCTGGGAACACCATTTCTCAGATGCCACCAGCAGGTGACCCAAACCTGGCCCCTCCAGCACTGTCAGAGAAGACAAAAGGTACCCATTTATAGGACTGGGCCAAGGCTAATGATTATCTCAGCCTACTGATAGCCCCTTTCCCCATGAAACACTTAATGCACCATAAGCACTGCTCAGAGGCAGATAAAAATAGCGTTGGATCAAAGAAGTAGTTTCCTTATTTTGTCTCCAAGGACAGATCAGAGGGCTGGACTGCATGTGGGCAAATCAGTTTTTGCTCTTCTTGGCAGGAGCTTCAATGCGTTCCCCCTCTGCAAGCACAGAAAAGTCTGCCAATGTCGATATCTGAAGCTGAGATAATAGGCTTTGGGCTGCGCTTTATCTTTTGTTGACCCACTCCCAGCCTTCAAGGTCTGCGCTATCGTTTTTTGTAGACAGGCAGGCTAAGCCCAGACATCAAAAGCTGTGGAAAAGAAGTCCACTTGTGCCTGCTGGATGGATGCGAGTGTTTAATAATAATAATGACCCCCATTATAGGAGTCGGCTGCCTGCCACTCTGCAGATCCACAGCCTCTTCCCCATTTGATAGATGGGGAAAGCAAGCCTCCCAGAGGTCACATCGGTTCACCAAGAGCCAGTAGGTGCGGCCACCCCAGAAACTTGAGGTCTTCCAGGACTCCAGGTTTGGCATGAGTCTGAGTCTTGTCTCCATCATTGACAAAGCTCTTAATCTCTCTGAGCCTCATTTTCTTGGTCTGTAAACTGGGTGTCAAAACAACCTCGAGAGTAATTTGTGAGCCAAAGGAGATGGAGTAAAATAACTGTGTAACCTGCAAATTGACTTGTAGATCTTATACTGATGTTCTTATAATTGAGCTCTTGGGGTGGACAAGGCACTTTTCCACCCTCAACAGGCCATTTTATTATACCCATTTTACAGTTGAGGGACCCAGGTTCAGGAAAGCGAAGGGCCTTGCCCGCACAGCTGGGAAGAGGTTGAAGCCTAATAAAGATGATGATGATGATGGTTATCATTAGGCTTGATGGCGCTTCCCAAAAGAATTGTCCCCTGCCTTCTGATCCTCCCCAAAGTCTGTTCTCTAATATGATTCCGTCCAGGGGTGAAAGTCTGATAATGCAGTCACACCAAGGTAGCGGCTGATAATGGCTCGTCTGAGCTCTTTCTGGGGGTTTGCATCCAAATCAAAGCAGGGGTCGGGGGCAGGTTTCATTTAAAGAGCTTAATCCAGACTTGACAGGCAGAGGGTCAGTGCCTGATCCATAGGCTCTGTGCTGGTGCTGCCACCTGTGGCCAGCACCCATGGCTCCCCTCCAAAGGGGCCCCAGGCAAGAAGGTAGAGCCCCACCTCCCAGACTCAGCCCAGGTGACGGCCTAAGGTGGATGTTGATCATCTGGGTGCTCACCTAGGCTCTCATCCTGGAACGACATGCCCTGGAGGTACAAGTCACTGGTGGTTTTGTATCTACCCACTGCAAAGACACCCCATGACAGGGACCTGGGTGGACAGGACAGGCCCCTGGTTGAAGCCCCGCCCCTGCCCTGCCCCCACAACAGGAAGCCCTGAGAGCTGGAACGTCTGGTTCCTTCCTCTGTGAGAGTCTTTGCTGCTTGTCTCCTAGTGATTTTAACAGTAGATGAAATACTAACAGGTAAGGATTGCAGGATGGACCATCACAGCTGTCCATTGCCACCTCTACACCCATGCAAGCCCAATCCTCCAGGCCTCCATCTCTCCTGCCTCCCACATGCACATGCACTTGATGCTCCCACTGAGTGCTGGGTGCTGAGTGCTGAGTGCTGATTGCAAGCTAGCACCCATTCCCCACTCACAGAGGGCCAGCTCTTGTCCAGGGAAGACTGAGCAATGAAGTCACGCCCACCCCAGCAGGCAGGGCCAGGGACCAAGATGCCAAGAGAATAGGTGAGCAGAACTGAGCAGACTCACCTGTCGGGATTTCACCTGAGAGACCCAGAATACCCTCTTAGTGGAGGATAAAACTGGATTTCCCCCCAAAACACTGAGGCCCAGCCACCTTCAGCTGTCTTCCTTGAAGAATATTCAGGGGGAGAGGGGGGAGTGGAGAAAGAGGGAGAGGAGATCAAAAAGCAGCAGGCAGAGCCGCACCGAGAAGCAGAAAGGAGAGAGAACATGAAGTAGTGCATTCTGGGAGCTGGAGGTCTGCGATCTGCATGGACAGGTTCTGAAGAGGGCCCCTTCCTGGCTTGCAGACATCTTCTCCAGGTGTCCTGGGAAGGAGGACAGAGATCCAACTCCTAGTGTCTCTTCCTATAAGGACACTAATTCCATCCTGGGGCCCCACCCTGATGACCTCATCTAACCCTAAGATGACATCCATCTCCCAAAGGCTGGACCACCTAATAGGATCACACTGCAGGTTAGGGGTTCAAATATGAATTTGGTGGGGAGGTTGCAACTCAGTCCAGAAGGGAGAGCTCAGTGCTGAGCTGTCCTCCCCTGTCCCTCTCTGGGGTCCGGCAGTTCTTTCGCTCCAGGCCCTATATTCTTCTAACTGCTGACTCGACTTGATAAACCTTGCTGACACGTCTGCATGAGACCTCTTCTAGCACTGAAAACAACCAAGGAAAGCAGCCTCCTCTGGCTTCCCCAGCTAGATTGTCAATCCACCTGACTATTCACCACAGACTATTTGATTTTGTTCTTTACAGTAACTTTTATGGTATTATTTTTAATTGACACATATAATTATACAGATTTATAAGGTACAGGGTGATGTTTCAATACATGTATCAGATACATTGTGTAATGATCAAATCAGGCCAATTAGCATATCCATCACCTCAAAGATTTATCATTTCTTAGAGTGAAACATTCAAAATCCTCTCTTCTTGTTATTTTGAAATATGCAATCCATTGACTACAGTTGCTGTGCAGGAGCAACAGAATTTTTTCTCTGTCTTGCAATAACTTCGTGCCATTGACCACTTCTTCTCACCCTTCACCTCTAAGCCTCTTGTCATCATTATTCTACTGCAATGTGATTGGCTTTTTTGTTTGTTTGATGTTTGGGGGGGGTGTGTTTGTTTATTTGTTTGATACTGGGGATTGAACCCAGGGGCACTCTACCCCCGAACTACATCCTCAGCCCTTTTTTAAAATTTATTTATTTTATTTTGCGACAGGTTCTCACTAAGATGCTAAGGTTGGCCTTGAATTTTCAATCTTCCTGCCTCAACCTCCTGAGTCACTGGGATGACAGGCACATGCAGATTGGCTTTTTTATATCCCACCTATAAATGAGATCATTTGATATTTTTCTCTCTGGGTCTGGGTAGATCCGTTTTCTAGGGCCAAATGTGCCCCGCAAGGTGGTAGGATTACAGACAAGAGCACCCAGTGTCTGCAGAGAGGGCGGTTGGTCCTCAGCTGACAGTCCCACAGCACAGCACCTCACAGGTGAATGTCCCCGGCAGGACAAGCCAGGCTTCCTGGGGTGCATTTCCCACATCAGATTTAGCATCAGGATGCCTCCACTTATGAAAGTAAATAATCCTTCAAACACTTTAAGCAAAAGTCAGTGTTGGATTTGGTTTGCAAAAATTTCCGTGTTTGGTCAATGTGGATTTATTCTACCTCGTTTGCATGATTAGAAAGGAAATAAAAGATCAAGCTGGCTTGAAGGGAATAAAGCAAGGAATCGCCAAGCTAAGACAGATACTCAGGGCCAGACTGACTGTTAGCAAGTGCTATTAGATCAAGGAATTCTTGGGTGGAATCTAAAATGGTACAAGGCACTACGCAAGAGGAAAAATAAGGAGAATATTTCTACTGAATCTCACTGAAGGGTGGACAGGAGACAGGACAATGCTCTTTCCTCAGTGTCAGGGCTACAGTGTGAGACTGTGCAATCTCTTCAGAGGAGACAGCAGAGGAGTCTTGGCATGGAAATACGTTTCAGATGCCACAAAGTGCCCGCCAATCCCAATTCTTACAACCCTGGAGCCCTGGGTTACATTCATTCTCCTATAAAAGACCTAAGCAAAGATAGGTTACAACTGGCCCACAGGTCACACCCTGAACGCGGGCAGGAAGATCACATGGGGGAAAAAGAGGAAATGGGTGGCCCCTAGCCTGAGGGCTTGCACAATCAGTAGAGGGCAAGGTCTTTAACCCAGGTCTAAAGGGGTCAGTGCTGATTGGACATGCAAGTAGAAATGTCACAGAGGCATTGGGTATGACCTGCAGCTCAGAGAAGAGGCAGAGCAGAGTTAGATGTCGACAAAGGTGTCAATGCAACAGTATCTCTTTACACCTGTGAAATTTTAGTGCATGTCTACCTTCGGTTCCCACTGATACTTTTTTGTTCCAGCCTGGGTAAGGAACCAGGGGCACGGTTCTCTCCAAACCCCTTCCCAAGGCCCTGTTCCTGTGTTTCAAGGTAAACATCTGTAGGACAGCAGGCCATGCCCAGGGCTGCATGGCCAAGGCTACACACTCAAGCCACTTGTCTCCTGTGAACTCTCACCCACATGAATGTGTCACCCCAAGGACTCACGTTCATCTCTTCAAACCCCTACTTCTCTTGCTCCATGGGTGCTTTGACTTTCTCCCCCTCCTTTCCCCTGGCCTGGTCTTACCCAGCTTTGGAGAGAGGAGACTCCAGTCCTACACATTTGCTGGAATCCTTACACCCTTGGAGAACCTTCCCTCTGAATCTCCATCTCTGTCTTCTCTTCAGTATAAAATAGAGGAGGAGAAATGGCCTTTGGGGTCTTCATGAGATAGAGAGAGGGACAGGGCCTGGCTAAAGTCCCCTGGGACTGAGGACAGATGGGAAGGGGAAGGTAGGGATGGGGCCAGATCGGAGCTGGGCATACACACATCCAGACCTAGAGAGCAGAAGGAGTGGGACTGGGTTGTCAACATTGCCAAGAGGACAGAGATGTGGGATTGGGCAACTTGAGGGACAAGCTGGGGTTCATGAGTGGAGGGAGGAAGGGCCATTGGTGGGCTGATGAATGGACATAATGCTGGCCTAAGAGGCAACCCACTGGGCACGTGGTGGGAAAGGAGCCTACTACTACACAGGGTCTGGGGGTGCGTCTCAGTGGGAGAGCCCTTACTGAGCATGTGCAAGCCCTGGATTCATCCTAGCACTAAAGACGTCTCTACACACATACAGGAGCCGGCAGAGAAGCCAGGCTGCCTCTCAGGGACTGTGTGTGGCTTGCTGAACAGCTGGGGGGCATCATCTTGGAGGGGACAAGAAACCAGCAAACATTTAATGTTAATTTGCCATTTTTCAGTTATTCCACAGTTGACTGAGTTCCTCCCAATAATCCTTCTTGTTTACATATCATCTCTCATCACAAGAATATGTGCACATTACAAATGCTAATCAGGTCTTTCTATTTTCTTTTCTGTGGGAATACCTTCATTGTTTTGGTGTGTGGGTGTGGGTTTTTTTTTTTTCTGATTGCAAAAATAACATGGTGATTTAAAAAAAGAAAAAATACAGAGCTAGAAAATGCATTAAGTGGCGCATACATTTCTCTCTTAATTCCACCTTCTAAAGTTAACCTCAACGTGGCATAGAACCTTCCTGAGTTTTTTTTTCCTCTACATTTTTTAATTTTTTAAACAAAAACAGACTAATGCATGCGTTGTTCCACACCATGCTTTCATGTCAACAATCCTAGACATGTTTCCACATCAGTGCATAGTGATCGTTTTCTTTGTTTTAACAAGGTCACAGGATTCCACAGTTTGCAAGGGCTGTTATTTATTGTATCATCCCCCCTCCCGCAGTTACATACATTTTTAGGATGTACAAATTTTTTGCTATTCTGGGCATCACTGAAGTAAACATTTTTATGCAAACTTAGCACCTTTGTGTGCAGGTAAATACATTCTTAGAATTTGCATTATTGGGTCAGTGGCAAGCACATTTCAAATGTTAATCATAATTTTATATTTTCCCCTCAAAAAAAAGTAAAGGAGTACCATTGTCTTTGCATAAGAATGTCTTTTAGTTTGTACCAAATGGATAGATTAAAAATATATATTTTCTTGATAATGTGTGAGGCAGAGGTATATAGAAAATCTCTGTTATTTTAATTTTTAATTATTCTATTAATTATGGGGTAGAACAACCCCCAAGGCATTTATTGAACCAGTGTGTTTTTTTTCTATAAACTTGCTGTTGGTTTTATTTACCTATTTTGCTATTAATTTTTTTTTCATCTTATTGGTTTATCTGAGCTTTTTGTATATGATGGAGAGGGAGAAACAGTGATTAAATAGAAGGAAAACCTGAGTCTCAAAATCGAGACCCCAGGATGAAATGAGAGGAATGCTCTGGGAGGAGGCAAGGAAGAAGCTGCAGAAAGACCATTTCTTATCACACATCTGGCACGGAGTACACACAACTCACTTTCAGGACCCACTCCTGCAGTTTTGGTCTCCCCCATCCCTCCCCTATCTTCATCTTACACAATCTGCTTTAAAAAAAATTATCCCTGAGGTCTCATGTTCCCGCTCTGGAGTGTTCTACACAGACTTTGGGAGCAGCTGGGAATTACAGCAAGAGGTGGCTAAGGAGTGCCCTGGGGAAGGTGTTATGGCTTGTCAGCCATTGACCCCCGAGTGTTTGTGGGGGACATGCATGGTGCCAGGCTCTATGCCATACCCAAGTGAATTCACGGCACTCACCATCCAGCAGGGAGTCAGACACAATGACACTTCCATCCAGTGTGGCCAATGTCAGGACAGAGAAGCATGGGGAAGGGGAGAGGAGGAGAGAAGTGAGCCCTGGGATGGAGGAAGGGGTATCAGGGAGGGCTTCCTGGAGGAGGTGCACCTGGGTAGAGATTTCAAAGATGAATAAATTCATGAGGCAGAACTGTAGTGGGTCCCCAGTATCCTCTGGGTTGGGGGCCCTCGAGACTAAAGAACACATTTCCCATCATAGTTGGTCATGTGACTGATTCTGGTCAATGTGATGTAAGACAGAAGTAGTGCACAATTTCAAGGCTCTCTTTAAAGGATGGGGCTATGCTGCTGCTGCCCTTTTGTCCCTTCCCTCTATCCAAATACGGCGAGAAGCCACACTGGAGCTCCCACACTGTTCTTTTGTTAATGTGCACATTTTGTTACTCTGGGCATCACTGAAGTAAACATTCGTGTTTACCGGCTTGTTCTGTGCCAAACAGCCTGTTAAGCTCCTCTGAGGTATCATCTCCTTTAATCTTCTCAACTACCTGCGAAATGGGTACTCTCATTATCCCTATTTTGCAAATGAGGAAACTGAGTCACAGAAAGGTTAAGTAACTGGTCCAAAGTCACTCAGCTTGTGAGAAAGGAATCTGTAAATTGTACTCTTATTCCAGACCCTGAGCTCTCATTTTTCAGCTCCTTATAGCCCTCATAGATAAAGTTCCTGTCCTTAAGGGGCTTACAGACCCAACAAGCAAGCCAGTAAAACATTGTGTGCTGCAAAGTGAAACATACTTTGAAGAAGAATAAAGTAGCCGGGCCAGGCAAGGTCCGTTGAACAGAGCAATGAGTGTTGTTGAGAGGGGCGCATCTGAACATAGTCTGAAGGAAGCAAGAGGGCATATTGAGGATATCTGGGGTTACACTGTCTGCTTCCAAACCCCAGTTTGACTGCACTTAGCTCCTGAGCCTGTAGGGTTTTCTTATTGCTTTGGGGTTCTGGGGATTGAATCCAGGGGTGCTTTACCACTGAGCTAAATCCCCAGCGCTTTTCTTTTTTTATGTTAAGACGGGATCTCACCAAGTTGCTGAGGACCTCAGCTAAGTTGCTGAGGCTGGCCTTGAACTTGCAAAACTCCTACCTCAGCCTCCAGAGTTGCTGGGATTACAGGCATGCTCCAGGCCTTGCGTTCTTGATTTAGCATCTTGAACTTCAGCTTCCTCACCTGCAAAGCCTGCCAGGGCACATCAGTGCACCCCACGGGGCAGTGCTCAGCACAGCTCTCTGCAAGGTAAAGGTGAAAGCCAATTTCAAGGGCACAGGGCTCCAATAGTGCCCACCACATCCCAGACAGGTGCTCTGGGCTCTGGGGATCTGTCAGCTGGCTCCGGCATCCTCAGGGCACACACTGTAAGGCACACATAAGCACTACTCCCACTAGACAGATGTGAAAGTGAGACTGCAAAGCTTGCACAAGGTCCCAGGCTACAGATGGCTAATGTCAGAGTCACCTGCTTCCCCATCGCTGTACCCAGAGAGACCCTTTCCCATTCCTCGGGAATGGTAAACAGAGCCTCTTGATGGGCCAGGTACTGTCTGAGAGACTATGGTCACATAGGGACTGAACCAAGCAGAACAAGGATCTAACCATCCATTATTAGGTCAGCAGTGATGACCTGACATCCCTGAAGAGGGGCAAGCCAGGGACAAGCTGTCCAAGAGAGGTCAGAGGTCACTGTCTCCAAACCAAGAAAGCAATGAGCAAGGCTTGCCACATCATAGGGCAGGCAGACCTGGCAGAGGTAAAAGCAAGTTCCTGAATCAGCCCTGAAATGTGGGATACAGCTCATCCCAACGCAGCTGATGGGAGGCCTGGGTTTCAGCCACACCCAAAGCAGCTTCTCCTCTGTGGCCCCATGTCTCACAGGTGCACTTCCCCAAAGCATCCTCCATCAACACCTAATTCTCCACCTCCACCTAATTCTGGAATCACTAATCTAAGGCAGGAGACAGCCCTGAAATTTATCCATGAGACCAGAAGGGTCTGTGCTCGGGCTGGGCTTCCAAAATCCACAGGGACTTTGTGAGTCCATTTCTCACACTGGACCTGCCACCTCCTTGCCGTCTCTAACAACTCCAGAAGGGGAAGTCTCATGCCCAGGGTCACTCACACCCAGCCGTGTGTTGGGGCCAGCTTGCACCTGACTCATGGGAGCCAATTGCTGAATTTTCAGGAGTTCTATGAGCTGATTGTTAAATGCAGCCATTGTTGAAAATTAAATTATATAAACTTACAAATAAATAAGTCCTATTAAAACAAAAGCAATAAATGCACAATATTTGCCAATGCTGATGTCTTACCACCACCATTGAGGTTATTAACATCCATTGTGCAAGTGTGGTAGCCATGCTAACTAGTGGTAGCTACCGTGTGTCCCTTCTCAGATCTGCATTCAGCAACAGCACAGTGACACTGTTAAGTGGACAGTGGTTTGTGTATTTACCTCTTGGAAATCAGCAAGCACTACAAACTTGGGCTTGGCTTCCAGTATTATTGATTTCAGTGATAGAGAAATGTTAAAAAATGCAGATTATACTTAAAAGTGCACTGTGTCCACAGGTATTACAGTTTGTATGGTAGAGAGAGAGAGAGAGAGAGAGAGAGAGAGAGAGAGAGAGAGAGAGAGAGTCACTTCCTACTCAAAACCATTAACAAACTAAGCAAAGAAGCCACTTATCTCATTGGCTAATGAATAGAGACCTGACACCCATCTGGGTTGGATGTTGGATTCTTGGGGAGATGCATGAATTCCCCAGATTGTTCATTACAACAGTTCTTTCATCAGATCTCAGCTCCCTGGATTCCACCCTTCCACTGGGACTGTGCACAACAGAACAGCAGGGCTGGGCCCTCCTCCCAGGCCGAGGTGTCACTGAGGCCTCCTGGATCCTGGTGCAACAACACTGGCTCATTTACCACCACCATCCCAACTCTTCCTGCCTCTTCTGTCTCTCCCCCACATCCTGTGACCTTCCTGACCTCTAGGATGCTCATTTGATGACATTTCATTTGATGTTGGGCTGCATGCTGTTCCACATGGATTGCTAAGACCTTCATGCATTTAACTCTGTCTCTCCCCAAGTAAAATTAATTTTTCATTTACTGACATCAAACAGCAAAGGCCTTGTTCCCTTTCTTCTTGTTTCTCTATTTCCTCTCTTCCTGTATTATTTTAATAAATTTTATTAATTTTTGTTTGTTTTGAATGGCTTTGTTGAGAAATAATTCATACACATAATATTTCACCCACGGGAAGTGTCCAGAGCAGTGGTTTTTAATATATTCACAGATACATCCATCCATCAGCCCAGTCAACCTTAGAATATTGTCATCACCCCCCCCCCAAAAAAAAAAAAAGACCCAGGAGGCTCATCACTTAATTTCTTCACCTTCCTCTCCCAGCCTTGAGCAGCCACTGATCTATTTTTGGGGTAGATTTCTCTATTCGGGATTTCCACATCATATGGAATCTTATGATTGGCATGAAAGACTGGCTTCTTTCACTTAACATAGTTTCCAGGCTCACCTACCTGTCAGTACTGAATTCCTGATCATGGCCAAATACGTCTCGTTTGTACGGCTATGACCCAATTTGTTAATCCATTCATCAGTCAGTGCTTATCCTGGCTTTTTTGTGAGTTATCCTTTATTACTAATTAAAGCCTTTGTTTGTTATAGGTCTGTTTTTATTTCCTCTTGAGGCAGTTTTAGAAAACTGTCTCTCTAGAAAAAGTGTACAGTTCATCTTAGTTATCTAACTTTTTGTCTTACAGCCATGCTTAGTATTTCTTCATAATCCTTTCTATTTTTGTAATGTTAGTGGTTATATCCCCCTCTTTAATGTCTGATTCTAGCAAATGTCTTCTTTCTTCTTTGGTTAGTGTAGTTAATGGTTTGTCAATTTTGTTGATCTTTTCAAATAACCAGCTGTGTGTTTTACTGATTTTTTTTCTGTTGTTTTTCTCCTTTCTATTAATTAATCTGTTGAATTAATTAATCCTACATTTTCTTCCTTCTGCTTGCTTCTGACTTGGATTGCTCTTCATTTTTAAGCGTCTTAAGGTGTAAGGTGAGGTTATTGATTTCAGATCTCCACTCTGTCTGGACACTGGGACTTACAACTTTAATCACAGTTTCGCTGCATCTCATAGGTTTTGGTATGTTGCATCTTCCTTCTCATTCATCTCAAAGTATTTATGATTTCACTTCTGATTTCTTCTTTAATCTACTCATTATTTAGAAAAATGTGTTGTTTTAATTTCCACATATCTGTGCGTTTCTTAAATATTCTTCCTGCGATTGATTTCTGATTTAATTACATGGTGATCAGACTGTACTTTATACTATTTCTATCTTTTCAAATTCATTGGGTTCATTTTATGACCTGTGGTCGCTCCTGGGCAATGTACCACATACACATGAGAATGATGTATATTTTTCTTGTTTCACAAGTGAATTGTCAATGTCTGTTAGGTCTGTTTGGATGTTGTTGTTCTTGTTGTTGATCTTATATCCAGTTGAATGAATCATTGAAAATGATTTACTTGGGTTCCTGACTATTATTGTTGAGTTGCCTATTTCTCTCTTCATATCTCAGCTTACACTTCAGATATTTTGGTACTCTGTTGCTAGGCACATATATGTTTATAATTGTGAAATCCTCTCGATTTCAGAAAAATGTCCTTCTTTGTCTCTGGTAACATTTTTTACTTAAAACTATTTTGTCTGATATTTATATGGGCCATTGTAGCTTTCTTGTGGTTGCTATTTTCATGATATGTTTTTTTTTTAGCCTATTTCTCTCAATCTATTTGTGTCTTTGAATCTAAAACGTGTCACTTGTGTATAATATGGTTGGATCAGGCTTTTTTAACCCAGTATCTCTGCCTTCTAATTGGATCATTTAATCCATTCATATGGTAGAATTGACATCTGCCATTTTATTTTTTGTTTTCTGTCTCTTTCCATTTCATGAGTGCTCGACTGCTTTGTTTTTATTAAGAGAATATTTTCTAATGTTGTATTTTAATATCTTTGCTAATTTCCCATTATACGTTTGAGCTCTGTTTTTTAGTCTTTACTTCAGGGCTGATGTTATCAAAATCAGCTTTGGATTTAGACTAGCTTAATTCCAGTGATACATAGAAAAGAGTTATTTCTCTCTAATTCATTCTCTTTCTTCCTTGTCTGTGATATCACTGTTCTACATACCACATCTATTAATGTCCTGACACAATAGCACATTGTCATAACCATCCCTTTGCTATCTGCAGTCATTCCCTTGCCCAACAGAGCTTCCCTCCCAACGTCCACTTCCTTTGTGCTGTTATTGGCAATAATATGTTCAGTATGTCACATCCCCTGGTATGTGTCACAAATATGTTATCTTATACAATTGGTTCTCAAATCAGTTAAGAGAGAAAAACACTCACTTATACCTTCTGTTATAACTACACAATTGCCATTTTTTCTTTTTCATGCCCATGTGTCTCTTCCCTCCCCTTCCCTCTCTGTTGCTCTGACTCCCTCCCTTGGCCTTTTATCAGGGATGTGCAGACCTTGTGACCTTCGGGACCAGGAGCATTCAGGTGCCTCCCTGCAGCAGCTGTGAACCCAAGAAGAAACCAGGGAGGTCATGATGAGTTCTTTGTCTTGGGGTCTGCGTGCCCCAAGTGTTCATAGGAAGAAGGTACGTCATGGTTGAACCCTACTGTGTGCCAGACACCAGGCGAGGTGTGTCACATATGTTGGTCATTGTCCCCACAGTAGCCCAGCCAAGAAGCTATGGTCATTAACATTGGATTAAATGATGTGCAAGGTGAAGGGTGGAGACAAGGTTCTAACATGGTTTGTCTTATTCCAGTGTCAGAACTGGATAAGCTTCCCATGGCGCTGGAGAAGGGTGGACTTCATCTACATTCAGGCACATTCCTGTAGTTTCTTTTCCAGGAGGGGCCTTGATAAATCCACCTGACTTGACTCTGTTCTCCAGTAGAATCCTACGGTCTGGGTGGGGTGATGTGGGGTCATTTGGTTTATTTGCTTGTTCGTTCGTTTGTTTGTTTTAATATGGCTCCCTTGGCCTTCCCATGAAATAGCACAGCACTTGGCCAAAGGCAGAATTTTGACACTCATCCATGCTCCATGGGCCTGGGTAGCATTGCCTCAGGATACAGAGGGCCCTGGTACTTCTCAATGTTTTTAAAGATTTTTTTCTCATTATAAAAATAATATGAGAATTGAAATAGAAGTCATCGATAAGCCTGACCTCCCTCAGCCAACAGAGGGGTCTTGAATGCCCTCCCTCCCTGGGACCACCGTTCAGCACAGGTCCACATCCTGCCAGGCCCCAGGGTCACGCTATCCTGGGGCTCTAGTTCCAGCCTCTGTCTGGCCTCCAGCACCAGCCCCTGCCATCCCTCTTGTCTGGTGTCTGCTTCAGAGGCTTCCTTCAATGTCCCTTTCCCTTGAGTCATCAGCCACAGTCTCCATGACTTCTCCTAAAGAATCCTGCCCAGGGCCACAGGCCCCTCTGTGCTCCAAGCCCTGGGACACCCCTCACCTGATCCTCCCACCACCAGAGGAGGACGCTGAGCGGCTGTGAGTGATCACTGCAGTTCACAGCCTCTGAGCCCAGAGCTCAGAGCGCTCCTGACCACCGGCTCAGCCCCTTTGCTGCCCGCAGCAGACTGATTAGCAAAAACCTCCAAGGCACAGCACCCCGACTGACGGACAGCTGCAGCCAGACCTAATCAGGAGAAGAAAGAGTCCAATCCCAGGAGATGCCGGGATCCCAGAGCCACCCCATTCAGCACCACACCAGGAAGGCTCATGGTCTCTAAATGACAAGTGTGGACACTGCACACAAATTACACCTTGCTTTCTCTGCCTAAATATCTCGCTCATGACAATAAATATCAGAACAAACCAGAGAAAGCCTTCCGTTTAGGGATGGGGACACATCAAGGCCACAGTCTCAGAGCTCACCTGCATTATCCCTGCTCCTAATGGCAGGATTCAAGGACAAACAGGAGGAATGTGGTGTGCATGTGTGCATGTGTGTGATTGGTAGTGAGGTTGTATGGCTTCATTAGGAAGAGGTTGGGTGTAGGGATATGCAGAAGTCCTACTTCCTAGAAGCTCAACCTCAGTTTCCTCATCTGCAGTCCCTACAGGTTTTGGTGAACACAGATTATGAATGAAGCAACTTTTATGAGACCTGCTAATTATTCTTTTTTATGGCAGAAGTCATGATTTTATACCTCTTTATAACACCAGAATTTAGAATATTGCCTGCCTGGTTATTTCATTTTTAAAATGATGATTATAATGACAAAGACAGTGTCATTTCAGTACAGGTGTGTGTGTGCAAACTTTTATAAATATATATTATGGAAATGTTCATATTTGAACTTTAACAGTGTATCACATGTTCTAAAAGAACTTTTAGCCCGGCAATGGTGGTTAATTGAGAGACTGAGGCAGCAGAATTCCAAGTTCAAAGGCAGCCTGGGCAACTTAGCAAGAACATGTCTCAAAAAAATAAAGGGGTTGGGGATATAGCTCAGTGGTAGAGTATCCCTAGGTTCAACCCCCAGCAAAAAATGGAAGGAAGGAAGGAAGGGAGGGAGGGAGGGAGGGAGGGAGGGAGGGAAGGAGGGAAGGGGGAGGAAACAGGGAGGGAGGGAGAAAAGGAGGGAAGGAGGGAGGGAGGAAGAAAGGAAGGAAGGGAGGGAGGAAACAGGGAGGGAGAGAAGGAGGGAAGGGGGAGGGAACAGGGAGGGAGGGAGAGAAGGAGGGAAGGGAGAGGGAAGGAGGGAGGGAGGAAAGGAAGGGAGGAAGGGAGGGAGGGGGGAGGGAAAAGAAGGAAGAAAGAAGGGAGGAAAGAATACTCACAGCAGCACTCTTCACAAGAGCTGAAAGAAACCACTCAAATGTCCATCAGGTGATGAATGGGTAAACAAAATATGGTATAGTCATACAATGGAATATTATTCAACCATCAGAAGAGAATGATCTACATTCGGGTACATCACATAACATGGATGAGACTAAAAGCAATATGCCAAGTGAAAAAAGTCAGACCCAAAGATTACATATTATAGGAAGTGCCCATACAGGCAAATCCACAGGAGAAGAAAGCAGACCAGCCATTGTCCAGGTCTGAAGAAAGGAGGCACTGGAGAGGGTCTGCTAACAGAGAAGGGAGCTCTGTGGGGACCAGATATATGGATAACCCAACATCAAAAGTTTGTAGAAGCAAAATGGCTCTTCATGGGCTGGAGCTGTGGCTCAGTGGTACAGCACTTGCCTAGCAAGTGCAAGGCGGTGGGTTTGATCCTCAGCACCACATAAAAATAAATAAATAAAATAAAGGTATTGCGTACAACTACAACTAAATAAAATAAATAAGCATTTTGTTTTTTTAAAATGGCCCTTCATTAGAGAGGAGGAAGGGCACAGAGCCCACCCACCATCCTTCCTCTTGTCTCCCAGAGGTGTTCCTGCAGCATCTTTGTGGAAGTTCAGGGAATGATTTGGAAGAATGGTTTCAGAAAGAATTTGCACACCACTCTTCTAACCAGAGTACATTATTTTAGTGGTAGAATTGGGGCTCTGGGACAAAACACAGAGAAACTGGTTTCAGCTTCTCTCAGGATCCCATTTAATGGACAATTGATCATTTCCCTGATTCCAGCCTCCCGGAGAAAAGAAGGGCCATGGCAGGGGTAGACCTGTGACAGCGGCTGATATCTGTGGACTTGTGCCATAGTCCTGACCTCATATAAAGCTCAGATAACCCTGCCAGTCAAATACCACTAATAATTCCCATTTTACAGACTTAAAAGAAAGAAAGAATGCATAAGAAGGTTAAGCCACATGCCTAAGATCAATAAATACTAAGTGGAAGTTCAGAATCGAATTTGGACCAAACTCTAAAGTCCACTCTCATGGCTGCCACTGTCCTGGACCCACTGGGAGCATTCAGAAAAAGATGTAGCAAAAACTCCAAGATGGGAGGAAGGGACAAGTGTTCTGACAAGTCCCCACTCCCTCCTCCACTCCTGACAAGGCCCTTGTGGCTGGAGGAAGCCATGATACTCCTTCCAATGGCCTGTTGGGAACCTGTGAAGCAGAAGCAGAGCCTGGCATAGGAGACTGGGCTGGGAGGCAGACAGGCAGGGTGGCGGGCAAGATACCCTGGGCTTTCAGAGATAGAAGTGGGGACAGCTTGAGGTCCAGTTGGCCAGGCCCGATCACAGAGAGGATGCCAGCCAGAGGAGCCCAGGCCACATTTCTGGCTGGGGCTTGCAGCACTTGTCTTGAGGGAGTTGGTCCAGTCTCCTCTACAGGAGGAGGACACTGCTACGGGTCAGGCTACTGGTCCCTAGAAGGTCTCAGGAGAATATCCTAGGGTCCATGACTTGGCAGCACACCCTCAACCCCCTTCCACTGCTTGCCCAGGCAGTGTGTCTGCCTGACCAGGTGGCTGGGTGGAGGCCCTGTCCTACCAACTCACTCCCAGAGCATCTGTGAAGTGGTAGTCAGCATCTGCTCCAGGTCCAGGTTCCTGCCAAGGGCTGGATGGACCACAGAGGGTCAGATGGGGAGACGGACAAAGGGACCGAGGCTCATTGCTCATCAGGATGCTAGGGGAAGCTCAGGGGGAAAGACCCTGAGGTGACCACACATATGCACAGAACAGTTTAGAAAGGGCTTTCTCTGTGTCTCTCCAGGACTTGGTTCTGCCACATGTAGCCAGGGGACCCTCTGCACAACCCAAAGGACAGCAGGACCCCATGGGGCTGAGTCCAGGGGAAAGGTTGGACAGGACCCCTCAGCTTCTCATGCCATATGGAGTGATGGAGTCATCACAGACCTAGAGGAAAGCACCTAAGAGGGCCACCAAGTCCAGACCCTGGGGAGGACTCTGGGACAAGACATCTAAGCACCCTCTTTGTCTGAATCACAGACATCTTAAGGAATGTCACCATCCTTCAGAGTTGCCACAGAACTCAAAGTAAAGCCTGCACCATGTGACAAGGCAGTTGGTCCCCTGGTGACCCACCTTGCCTCCATTCTGACGTAGTAACTCACACACTGCAATAATATAGACTTCTTGTCCTGCCCAAGAGAGGCACCTGTGAAGGTGTGTGCCTTTTCCCCTGCTGGGCCCTAGTGCCTCTCCTCCCCGGGAAGTGGGGACCCTTGAGGACAGGAGTGTGGCAGTAGATAGAAGTGGGGACAGCTTGAGGCCCTGGAGCCAACATCCTTTAGAGCTCCTTGAGCTCGGTCCCCTTGAGAGGCAGGGATCTGCTACAGAACAGGCTGAGTCTGGGCCCAGGCTGGAGAAGGGGCCAGGTGAGCAGGACTTGCCGTGGACCCCACATCCTTGATGGTGTCCCTCACTAGAGACTTGGAGATGGGGTATGAGAGTTGTTCCCTGTAGGCACCCAGGTGACACAGGAATGGCCCGTCCAAAGGCTTTCTCTGCACCCAGTCCAGCACCAGACACCTTTAATTGTCCATCCTGGCTGCCCTGTGCACAGCCAGCCTTTGTGCACAAGGATCAAAGCCACTTTTCCTTGGGCTGTTTTAGGACTATAAGACACAGAGGTAAGATTGCTGGCTCCCCTGGTCAGCCCCTTCTGCCTGGGTGCCAGCACACAAGTACCCACATATCCTTGGCTGGGTGTGGCCAGTGCAATGATTAAGGGATGCCCAGCACCCCTTTGGCCATCTCTTTGGCCAAGATAACAGCAACAAGAAAAAGATAGTGCTGTCATCAGCAACGAGGCTGTACATTCCACCAAGACAAATATAAAACAATCTGCAAAATCTGGTTTGGGTTCGCTCTAACACAAATGTCAATGGAAATCCCCAGCTCTGTTCTCAGGAAACCCAGTCATCTGTCATAGCCATGGTGCATGATCAAAAAAGACATCTCCTTCCGCCCTCCAGCACCACATCATTAATCTCCCGCCACAGCCAGCAGACCCAAGAGCACCATCTGCAGAAAATGGGATCATGTGATAGAGCATCCACTGGTCCTCTCAGCTGCATCCCTCCACAGATAGACATCGGCCTCCCTCAGAATGAGAAACAGGAGGCCCAAAGGCCCTGCAGGACAGAAACCAATCTGCAGTCTAGAGGTCAGCTTAACTGAAATTCAGCCCAGGTGGGCAGAGGTTGACAGATCTTCCCAGAAACCTCGGGGTGTCTTTGGTGGAGGAGTGCTCAAGAACACCCCCACATCCTGCAAGTTTAGAAGGAGGGAAGCAGAAGAGAGGAAGGAATGAAGGAGGGGGGAGCCCAGCCTAGACTGAGGAGGCCCTGTGGACTCCTACAAATGTCATTCCACTGTGATGCACGCAAGTTCAGAGATGGAAGGAAAACAAAAATTTCCTGTAATAATTTTTGCTGTTTCTCAGAGAAAACTGCGAGCGGAGGAATGACCTTACCAGCTCACCAAGCATGTTAGTAACAACACTGGAAGTAAAATTCAGGATTCCTGCCCTACACACACTACCTGCTCACATGCCCAGTCAGAACCGCTTCCCCACCTGGAGGCCAGCACTAATGCTCATTAAGCATCGTTCGTGTGCAAGATTTTGCACAAAGTGCACATGAATCACACAAATGAATCATCACACAGGAAATATTTAATATAAATTGTGGGGTTTTTTATTAAAAAAGCATGCAGTGCTAAAAGACCATGTATCGTGGCACCTGCTTAGTCTAGGACTGGAGGACAGGGAGACATTTCCTAGGAAGGTGACCTTGAGACTTGACATGTTCACAGATAAAAAGTGGGTAGACATAGTTACAAGGAAGAGAATCCCTTCCCTTGCTCTCTTCTCCTCTCTCACAAACATCCTCCTCTTTGCAAACTGTTTGCTCCAAACAAGCTGACCTCGTGTCTGGCCTTCATGCACAATATGGCCATTACTGTCCTGGGCTTTTGCTCATGCAGGCCCAACCGGTGAGTTCCATGTTTCAGGTCCCACCTCTCACTCCTTGGATGCTGTAGCTTCCTCCACACCTACCACTGTGAATGGGGCTCAGGTGAGGGTTCCTCCTGTCTCAGAACTTGAGACTCCATCCCCACAACACCTGCCACAGCACTGGACTTCTGGCAATGAATGAATGAATGAATGAATCAGTGAATGAAGCACCCCATAAGATGTGGCCACATATAACACAAGGGAAATTCTGGGGTTCCTACTTTTCTTCTGCCAGCTGGCTCAGGGTGGTGGGGGCAGGCAATTTCATAAATCCTAAACAGGACCCAGACCCTTCTTCCAAGTGAAAATGGAACCATTTTTACCACCTGGTCCCTCTAGGTGTTTCTCTGATCAGTGATCCAGAAAAATTACCTTATTTAAAATCCCTTCTCCTAAGGGTTCTCTTAAAGTTTAACAAAGTTCTTTTGTCAGAGCCTTATGAGAAAGGAAATGTTGCTGTCACAAAGCAATGCGGCTCTGTGGCCTTGGTTTCCACCCTGGGGCAGTGGAGGGTAGTCAAGGAGCAAAAGATCTAACAATAATGACAGCTAAGGGTGCCCACTCCCCCAGTCTGGGACTCCTCCTCCAGAAGTCTTTGGAAAATTGGCCCTGACCTGTCAAGACCCCAGGGCTGATCTGGGATACCATCCGTGGTTCTGGCTATGGGCCACTCTCCCTTCTTCACAAGAACATCCAGGAAGGATGCTAGGGTTCTGCCCCTGCTAACCTGAGTCTCTCCAGCCCAGGTCAGATACAGAAAGCTCTGTGTCTCAGGACTCACATAATGTGTGCTCCAGGCACTGCATCATGCAGCTAACTCCACATGCTCAGCTTCTAGGCCTTTCCATCTCAGCCTCCTGTGGGGAACTCTGAGCAGTAGGGAATGTATCTATCCATCTTTCCCAGACATGGTGTCCTGAACCTGCTACCCCAGCAGTCTCCTGGAAGTAAGGGGTAGCAGGTAAGCAATAGATAAATATCTTGGACTCAGAGTCAATATGACTTGCTGACTGACCTCAGTGCAAAGAAAGAGGTGAGCTCATATTAGCCAACCAATCATGTACCATTCCCATGAACCTGTGAGGCAGTGTTGATGAGCTGGATTTTCAAAGTCAAGAGCACTTCCAGTACCTAGGAGTAAAGAGAAACCGCCTGGCATTCCATTTTGTTTTTTCTGAAGTAATCACAGGATTAGCCCTTGTCCAGTTACAACCTCAGAGAACTACCTCTGCACCCAGAAAAGACTATTGGAGGAACTTTTGCTTTCTATGCTGGACAATTTTGACAGAAGTAGCTCAGAGACCTCTTGAAGGAAAAGGAAAACATCACAACCCTGCATTCTAGTGGGAGGGTGCATTGTAGTCTGGGTGGGGACCTAGAACAAGGCCCTTACCAGAGCAGAGGACCAGCATCCATGGAGCTGCATTGCTTTGTGACAGCAACAGAAACAACAGTGCCTCTGGCTTCATGGGATTCTCCATCTCTCCCCCTCAGTGTCTGGAAATAGCACCAGCTCCAAATTCTTGGATAGTTCATGGGCTTCTGCCCTTCCTACAGTGGAGCTGGTGGCAACTCTAGTAGCTCACACACGTAACCATTCTTCCCATTTCTATCAACTGGAGACAGTGGGTAGGGGGCCATTGGAGTTATGCAAGCACGGTCCTGTTTAAAGATCACAACCAGGTAGCGGGTAGGAGAGGAGAATGGCACATACCTTTGTCTGCATTTTGCAGAGAAAGGTGTTCGGGGTATTTATGACTTCCCCCAAATCACACACCACAAGTAAGTGGTAACACTGGGATTTACAGCAGGAAAGTTTGACTCTGAGGTCTTTCCGTATTCTACAAAGCCCCTCTGCCCACATCAGATGTCAGCAACCCAAAAAAACATCTCAGGGCCACGTGGCTTCCAGTTATGGTCTCTCTTTGGGTCCCACACAGTTAAGGCTTCCCCCCAGAGGCTCATCCCTACACACCTTCTCCAGTTAGTGTAATGCCTTTGGTATTTGGCTCACATATGGCCCAAGCCCCCTGGATCAAAGACCATATGTGACACATGCCGTGGTTGGTGTGTGTGGTGGGAGAAGGGGGTGTTGTTTTTTCTTCCATTTTTGCTTAGCTGGTGCAAGAAACATGCTTCTGCAATCAGCATGACTTTTGAGAATCAATTTGTATTCTGTCAGCATGAGTGTCATTAACAACCTCTGCTAATACAGCAGTAATGAACATCTGGAAACACAGCAGCTGTAGGGGGAATGGAGTATTAAAAAAAAAAAAAAAAACCTACGATGACAGCTTGTTTTTCATGAGCTAGATTGGCCCTGTGCAAATAAGGGAGGCCAACAGACAAAATGGAAGCCAGAAAGGGAAAGGAGGGTATGGGGAAAGTGGTTTCTCCTCAGTCCACCCCCCTCCAAGGCAGGCCTCCCTTGGGGAAGGTGCCGTTTGCTCTCAGGGGTCTTCTGGCCATTTGGGGCCAACAGTTCATCTCGGGATGTCTCCAGGCAGGTGAGTCCTCAGGGCTGGGTAGGCCTGAGTGGGGCCACCTGGCCCGGCAGATGGTAAGATGTCCCAAGACAGGAGACATTTTGTCCTGATCTAAAGCCTGCACAAGAGGACAAGTGAGCATGGCTGGAGAACACCCCAGACAGGAAATCTTGTGTGGAGGTGAGGAGCTTAGCAGGGTGCTGGAGTGGTCCAAGGAGACAGAAGCCAGTCCACGGAGGCCTAGGAAGCTGATCAGTTGTGTGGATGGGGTCCTATAGTGGAGGGTGACATAAGCCTTCTTAGCACCATGTCACAGATGAGGCCAACAGGGTCCTCCCCCCAGGACTCTCATGTGTGATGTCCACTTTGCACCTGATTCAGTCAGCTTTCTCATCCCTGTGACCAAAAGACCTGACAAGAACAGTTTTAGAGGAGGAAAAGACTTATTGGCACTCACAGTTTCAGAGGCCTCCGTCCACAGATGGCTGATTCCATTGCTCTGGGCCTGAGGTCCATTGGAACATCAAGGCTGAAGGGCATGTCAAAAGGAAACAGCTCAGGACATGGAAACAAGGAAGCAGAGAGAGCTCCACTCACCGAGGACAAGATAGAAGCCCCAGTGGCATGCCCTCCGTGACCTCTCTTCTCCAGCCACAACCTACCTGCCTTCAGTTACTATCCAGCTAATCTACATCAGTGAATTAATCCATTGATTGGATCACAACTCTTGTCATCTTTTCATCACTTCATCTCTGAGCCTCCTTGCATTGTCTCGTACTTGAACTTTGGGGACATCTCTTATCAAAATCATGATATCACCTGTGCTCCTCCAGCCTTGTCAAGCTCCTAGTAGCAGCTCTGAGATTCAGCAGACAGCAGGACAGTGAGGTCCTCACCTCATGGGACCCACAGGCAGGGAGCAAGAGCATCAGACTGGTGGAGAGGCATCCTAGGAAGAACAAAATGGGTGGGCATGGGTGGGCTGCTTGAAGAACGGAGTAAACAGAGGACTAAGAATGTGAAAGCAAGCTCTGAGTAGCTCCATGGGAAGGCTAGTCTGTGATAGAGAGTTTGCAGGTGGTAAAACCCAGAATGATGATGGCCTCATCATAGTGATGGGAAAGGAGAAGCAGGGAGAGGGAACCCACTCCCACCCACTGCTATGTCATGACCCTGCCAAAGACCTGACTCTGTCCAGAAAAGCAGAGCTCAGCTTCCCAGGGCTGTGAAGGCTGCTCCCTCTTCTGTGTGACTTACCCACCCCCACCCCCTCATGCACCTCGGACACTTTGGGGGGCAGTAGGGAGAGTGCTAGAAGGGTTCTCTAGTGTTCTGGTCCCCTTTGGTGAGACCTCTCCTTGTTTTGGACCCATGTTCTGATTTTATAGACCAACAATAAACAATACAAAAAGAAATTAAGAAAACAACCCCATTTACAATAGCATCCAAGAATGCAATATCTAGGAATAAATTTAACAAAGGAGATGAAACACTTTTTTATTGAAAATTAGAGCCAGGTGCAGAGGTACACACCTATAATTCCAGCAGCTTCAAAGGCTGAAGCAGGAGGATTGTAAGTTCAAGGCCAGCCTTAACAACTTACTAAGGCCTTAAGCAAAATAAACAATAAAAATAATGTTGATGTGGCTCAGTAGTTAAGCAACCCTGGGTTCAATGACTTGTATCAAAGAAAAAAATTATAAGATATTTTTGAAAGAAATTTTAGATCTAATTAAGTGGAAAGATATCCTATGTTCATGGATTGGAACACATGATATTAAGATGGCAATACAGGACAAAGCAACTTGTAAATTCAATGCCATCCCTACCAAAATTCTAATGACCCCTTTTTCACAAAAAGCCTATCCTTTTCAATGCTTTATGGATTCGATTTAAAATTCATCAGCAGACCTATGGCATACACCCTGCCAACAAGGAGTGCTGTCCAGAGAAAAGTTACTCCTTGACATCTTTATAACATAGCTTTCCTTTTACTACAATAGATCTCAATTCTGACAAAACAGAAAATTCAGAAAAACACAAAGGGAAAAAGTTTCTGTGATCTACCTCACTTTTGGTCTTTTGGTGTTTTCCTATGTATACAGATGGATAGAGATATATTCATGGTGTTTTATTTGTGTATATTTTAGTCTCAAATAAGTTATGTTTCTGCCATTTGAAGTAACATCAATTTTTTGCCATGTAGATTAGCGAGAAATAGCGGCATATCTGGCACTCCTGTAACCTTTTGGAACCCCTGATTTTCAGGCTGATGATACATCAATCTATCCATATGTCCTTTCCTTGATGAAGGGGTGGAGCCAGACCCTCACTTCTGCTTCTTGAGATGTGAAATATGGGTCATTTTTTTTTTGGAGCCTTTGAATTATATTATCCTAGAGAAATGCCCCAATGTTGACCTGGAATCAACATTAGGGGAAAGATGCAGAGGTACACTGTTTGGTGTAAGAATGCACCTCACTCCAGCAAATGCTGAGCATGAAAGGGTAAGCAAAAAGAGCTCAGCAAAGGGGGATCTTGTGGCCATTCTCTCAACCCAGGGACCAAAGTCACCATCCAACAAATCAGCAGATGGCGTGGTTGAGGATACTTTCTGAGATGGTAAAAGATGGGTCAGACACTAGGTCCTTCCACATTACATGAATGTCCAGATAAAGCAAGAATTATTTTGATGACTATAGCTTTGAAGTATGTTTTGAAATCAGGAAGTGAGTTCTCTCAATTGTTTTTTTTTAATTTTTGATTTTCATTTACAATATTGTTTTGGCTGCTTGGGATCTCTTATAATTCTACATGAATTCAAGGAATGACTTTCCCATTTATGAAAAAAAAAGTCATTAGAATTTTGATAAAGATTGCACTGAATCTATAGATTGCTTTGTAGGGTATTGACATTTTCATATCATGTCTTCCAGTCGGTGAACACTGAATGTTTCCATTTGATTAGGTCTTCTAAAATTTCTTTTAACAATGTCTTATAATATTCACTATAAAATTCTTTCATCTCCTCTGTTCAATTCATTTCCAGGTGGGGAGACACAATGCAGAGAGCAAGCTACAGTGGTTCTCAGACTCCAGTAGGGGGTGAGTGGTCTACAGAGAGGCATTCTCAGCAGATAGCTGCCCAAGTGCCACCAGCATGGCGTGCTCCCTGCCTCCCTGCATGGTGGACTTTGGCACCATCAGAGAGTCAGCAAAGGTAGTTGACCAAGCCCAAAGTAGAGTGTTGAGTGGTGTTGATGACTTTCAGTTGTTCAAAAGGGATGAGGCCATCAAAGAGCCTACCTATATTACAACATGACATGGAATCATTGAAGATTGGGATGTTATGGAAAAGTTCATGAAACAAGTGGTTTTTAAGTATCTTATAACTGATGAATAGCCATTATTTTTTTTAAAGAGAGAGAGAGAATTTTTTAATATTTATTTTTCAGTTTTTGGTGGACACAACATCTTTGTTTGTATGTGGTGCTGAGGATCGAACCCAGGCTGCACACATGCCAGGCAAGCGCGCTACCACTTGAGCCACATCCCCAGCCCAGGACCATTATTTTTTAATGACAGAATCTCCAGTGAATATACCAGAAAATAGAGAGCATCTTACAGAAATTATTTTTGAATTATTGAAGGTACCAGGACTCTACATTGCAGTTCAGGTAGTGCTGGCTTTAGTAGCCTCTTGGACATCTTCACAGATTGGTAAACTAACAGGGATAGCCATCGACAGCAGAGATGGATTTACCCATGTTATCCCAGAGACAGAGGATATGTCATTGTAAGCTGCATCAAACACATCCCAAGGGCAGGTAGAGATTTTAACTATTTCATTCAATAGCTGCTGAGGAAGCAAGAGGTGGGAATAATACTTCCTGAGCAGTCACGGGAGACCACAAAAGCCATTAAAGAGAACTACTATTATATTTGCCCTGATATAGTCAAGGATCCCTAGAAGAGGATCAAGCAGTACAGGGGTATCCATGCGATCAGCCAGAAGTTCATTATAGATGTTGGTTACGAGAGGTTCCTGGGACCTGAAATATTATTTCACCCAGAGTTTGACAACCCACTCTTCACAGAACCCATCTCTGCTTTTGTTAATGAAGTAATACAGAATTGTCCCACCCATGTACATGGTCCACCCTATAAAAATGTCATTCTTTCAGAAGACTCAACGGTTTTCAGGGATTTTGGACATGAGCTGCCAGAGAGATATTTTTTAAGAGAGAGAGAATTTTTTTTAATATTTATTTTTCAGTTTTCGGTGGACACCACATCTTTATTTTTATGTGGTGCTGAGGATCAAACCCAGCGCCCCGCACATGCCAGGCGAGCGTGTTACCGCTTGAGCCACATCCCCAGCCCTGCCAGAGAGATTTTAAAAGAGTGGTAGATGCTGGATTAAATAGCTCAAAGGCAAATAGCTCAAAGGCAGCAGAATAAAGCCTAAGCCCGTGGAGGTTCAGGTGACAGCACATCATATGCAGTGTCATGCCGAGTGGCTGGGAGACTCATGCTGGCCTCAACTCCACAGTTCTCTCAGGTCTGTCATAGCAAGGAGTATGAGGAATATGGCTCTAGCTTCTACAGCCACAATCCTGTCTTCAGAGTCATGTCTTCACATCTGCCTTGAAGTCATTGTTCAATGAAGCCCACGTTTGGTGCTGAGTCAGCAGGGACTTCAGCAAAAGCCATTTATCTAGGTGCTAATGGTTTTCTGCCCTCCCTGTCCCCCTCTGTCCCTGTTTTCTCTCCTTCATCTGAGCGTCTAGTTGATGAATACAATTCTTACGAAATTCAAATGCAACTTTTAAAATTATTAGAGAAAAAATGGCACAAAATAATTCCCCTTAGGAAATATAAATTAGAGCAGAGATAAACAAAGTAGAAAATAGTAAAACTAAGGAAAAACCAATAAAACCTAAAGGTGATTCTTTGGAAAGATCAACTAAATTGACTAAACTTTAGCTGCACTAAGAAAAAAGAGAGAGGACATAATTAAAATAATAAATCAAAGTGGGGACATTACTACCAACCTTACAGAGATTAAAAGAGCTGTAAAAAAATATCATACACATTGTATTGTACACCAACAAATTTGATAATCTAGACGAAACAGCCACATTCTTAGAAATACACAAATTGCCAAAACTGACTCAAGATGAAATAGAAAATCTCAGCAGATCTATAATGAGTAAAGAGATTGGATTTTTTCTTCCTCTCCAGTATAAAGTCACAATGGTTTGAAGGCATTGGGTTTGACTTACAGCAAAAGTTTTCATTTTTAATTATAATCAAACTTATAAAGTTCTGCAGATTTTTTTATTACATAGAATGAATCCAAGTTTATACCTGAATCAATCACACTCCACTCATGCCACTCACTTGCATTACAGGAGAGTTTCTTGAGTATTTGAGGAATGGAGCTCCCATGAGCAAATGGGGACTTACACATTAACCCTGGGTCCTCCTACAGGGAGCCGTCCCGCCTGTGATGCCATCCATCACGTGTACCCTAGCAAAACACACTGGGGCCAGCAGGGCCAGCTAGTGATTTATCTCTTCTGTTGGAGGTTTCAAAAAAAATATCATTTCTGGTATTTATTTATGGTTTTGGATTTTTAACTCATTAATTCCTCTTCTATTACTTATTTCTGTGTCCTACTTTCCTGGAGTTTACCTGATTCTTCTCTTTTTTAACTTGAATTGAAAGCTTACTTTATTCCTCCTCTTTTCTGCCGAACACTGAAAACAATTTAGGGTCATGAATTTGCTTCATTATCACTTTGGCAGCTCTCCTAGGTCTCCATATTAGGGTTTTCACATTGCCGTTATTCAGCAATTGCAGTTTCTTTTTGTTTCAAAGTTATTTAGGAAATGGTTGCACTATTTTTTTTATGTTGATGTTCAGATTTCACACGCACAAAGGTTTGGGGTTTTATTTTTGTTCTTAATCTCCATTTTCACTGCAATGGGGTCAAAGCAATGACCTGTACAATTTCTATAAGGAGAATTTTCTTTCTTTTATTTTATTTATCATTATTATTATTATTATTATTGCTTTTTAATCTAACAAATGAAATACTTTTATAAGTGTCCCATTGGCACTGGAAAGGACATGGCTTCTCAGCCTAAAGGGCACAGAATGCACCTTGTAAACTATAAAGTCATCTTACTGACCACACCACTCAGCGTTCCCTTGTCCTTATGGGTGTGCTGAGTCCTTAGGGAGATATGCTGTAGCGTTTCACACTCACCATGTTTCTTTCAAGTTTTCCTTATGCTCAATGGGTGCAGCAGAGTCAGCTGATGTTAACCTGAGACCTGATGTGACTCTGGGATGCTGTTATTCAGGGCAAAAAGAACTGGCAAAAGCTGCAGATTGAAGGAGAGGGAGCACATCCAGGACAGTGGCCGGGGCCCCTGGGTGCCTGTGGAGCCGGAGGGTGGACCCACTGCTGACACCCTTCGCTTGGTCCATGTTTCCAGGACATGGTGAAGTTGTGAGGTGACTTTCTGAATTCCACTACTTTAGACAACCATCTACACAAACTGCTTCAAGACTTGCACAGGAATAGAGCCACCGTGGGCCCAAAGCAGTGGGGACAATTGGTCGTGGAGTAGAACCTCTGAAAACATGAACTATAATAAAATGCTGCTCTTTTTGATTCAATCATTTCTGGTATTTAGTGCAGTAACTGGAAGCTGACTGACAACTATCAAAAGTAGAATGGATCAGAAGTGAACCACCAAAGAGCAAAATAAATGGCGGTACATACAGTGATGCAGACACTTTCCACAAATAGCATAATACTAATTAGAAGTAGTAAGATATAAAATAATACAGTCAGGACTACACATAACCTTCAACCTAAATACCTGCTCCCTCCCCAAATCCATCTTCTATACCAAACTGCCCACCTACCCTGTCCTCTTGCATCTCAAATTCAATATGCACAATCTGAATTTCTGATCTACCCCCTCAAAGTATGTTCCTCCTGTATCTCAGTTAATGGCAATTCTACCCTTCTATTTTCTCAGGTCAAAGACCTTGACTTGCCTTTTCTCTGCCTTTCATAACTCATGTGTAAACCAAACATCTACTGGCTCTGCTTCAAAAATCTTTCCAGAGTCTGGCCAGCTCCACGCTGAATACTGGTCCCAGTCACCATCACTTCTGACTGCATCAGTGCAGCATGGTTTGGAATCTCCCTGCTTCCTCCTTGACCCAGTATGATCTGACTTCAAACATGCCATACATGGATCCGCCTCAGGGTCTTTGCACCTACTCTTGCCTCCACCTGGAACACTCGTATGCATTCACCCATGTGGTCTGCTCGGCCACTTTCATCAGCTCTGAGTTCACACAGCCAGCTTTGTGCTGAGGCCTATGGACCACCCTGTATAAAACTTCCCCTCTCCCCATTCCCCTGGTACTCCCATCCCTGGTCTTGTTTTGAAATTTTTCCACAACTTTCTACATTGTCTTACTTACTTATTAGTTCATACCTTACTGTTTTCCCCAGCCTGCCACCACCTCTCAATCCGAGCTCCATAAGGGAGGGAATGACTTATTTTCTGTTTGGTGGGTTGCTAAGTCCTTAATGCATGCACTTATTGATTGATTGATTAATACTGGAGATTTAACCCAAGGTGCTTTACTCCTGAGCCATATCCCCAGACCTTTTTGTGTTTTTAATTTTGAAGACAGGGTCTCACTAAGTGGCTTAAGGCCTCACCTAAGTTCCTGAGGCTGGCCTTGAACTTGCAATCTTCCTGCCTCAGCCTCCTGAGTTGGTGGGATCACAGGCAAGTACCCCTGTGGTTGACACACGCAAGCACACACACACACACACACACACACACACACACATTTTTTTTTTAACATAAATTCACTAGAAACCAGAGCCTCAGGTCAAGCACACATGCCAATGTTTCCGAGTGACAAGAGTGAGGGGAGATAAAAGTGAGTCAGGAAAGGAGGAAAAGCAAAACTTGACCCTGCAGGACCAAGGGAGGCCCAGCCAGAAAGCAGTGAGGCTGTGGAGGAAGGAGACAAGGATGCTGTCTGCTTGCTCCTCTTCCTGGCCAAGGGCTGCTACATGGACACTGCCTTGCCTGTATTCTGCAACCTCTCCAAGCAGCTACCTGAAACAAGGGACCCGAAGATCCCTGGGTCAGGTCTGCATATCAAACTGCTGACCCAGAAGAAACGTCTGAGGCCCACCCTCAACTCCGGGGAGGCTGAGACTTTGTGAGACGAGAAGTCAGCCCAGTGGCTTTATACCCTAGGGTGGTGAGGACATCCATGGCTAGTCCAAGAGCCATCAGCCAGGACCAGCCAGCCAGGAAGTGACCAAGTGGCCAAAGCCAGGGACAAGGTGGGCCTGGCAGTGTATGCAATACACAGTTGCCAACAAACAGAGGCACCTTTCTTAGCTGATTTGAAAGGCCACTTTACCTATCATGAAATGTTGGAGCTATTTATTTTAAACGATCATTTTACATTCTAGATATCTTGCCTTATCTTCAAAAGCATTTTCTAGTTTGTGCTCATATGTACATTAATATACCTCATGGTACGGTTGAGTGGTTTAATGAAGTGACATCTGATTGCTTAGTGCCAGCACATCTGCACTATGACTTCCTTGTTCCTGAGGACAATTCCTGAATTTCACATTGCTTATTCTTTATTAAATAAAAGGAAGTCTGAAATTTGCACCCTAAACCAACCGAAGGATTCTTTTTGGATCCCTTACTTTCCCATGGTTGTCTTTACAATCCCCTCTCAGGTCTCACGTGGAGCACCAATGACCAGCTTGATGGTCACCTAAAAGCAAGGACAGGGACAGGCCACAGGAAACCTCAGATGCTGGCTTTCATCTGTTCCTGCACCTCTCTTGCCCGTGGCCCTATCATAGCCAACAGCCCAGCCACTCTGGGCCAGGGCCATTGCTAAACCTGTGACCAGCTCTAGGAAGACCCCTCTACCACCTGGTACCAGGGTTTCCCTGCACAGGTACAGGGTGTCTGGTGTCAACATTATGGGCGTGTGTACATGATGACACAGTTAGTTACATACAGTGATTATGGATATCAGTAGTGTCGAGAGGGAGCGTACAGCATGGTAAAAGTTAGTAAAATAATTAAGGACATGATGAGTTTCTTCGCTTGAGTCATTTTTAATTATAAGGTTATACGATGTAGTTCACCATGACTGTTTAGCTGCCATCCAGTGAGGCTCCTGGAAGTTGCACTCCTGCTCTAGATCAGCGTGGGCTGCCCAGCACCCTGTGGAGCTGTGGAGTTCTTCAGAAGCACAGCCCAGTGGATAGAGAAGCTCCAAGCTTTCACAATGTAGAAAAGCAAGTGATGATCATCCTGGGGAAGAAAACCATGGGAGCTTCATTTTTCATCCTGAGCACTGAAGACTATTATAGAATTAAGGCTGGGTGGGCTGTGCAGCAGGTGGAGTCCGACTGGGGACCAGGTAGCCACAGGCCTACCGAGTGTGAAAGGTACAAGGTGGGAATATGGCCATAGAATCAATGCCACTCAACCTCCCAAGAAGGCAGGTATAAACGCTCCTATTTATATTCACAAGTGTCTGATGCCAGGGAGGCACTCCTTTGAGACTGGGGGCTCAGATGAGTGGCACCGACAAGAGTCCCTGTCCTGGGGCTGGTCTTGAGGAAGGAAAGGCAAGGTAGGACACAGCCCAGTGCAGGGAGGTACAGTGCTGTGTGAGGGGAGGTGGAGACACTGCTGCTATCCCTCAGGGGGTCAGGAACAAAACCCTGACACTGGGGACCAGGGCGGGGCTAGCGAGGCAGGTAGAGTTCCTGGAAGAGAAGGTAACACAAAGGCCCTGCCTGGTGGGTTTGCAAGAGAGTGACAAGCTCCCAGCTCTGCACTAGGGAGGGTGTTACAGCCCTGAGCCTGGGGGTGAGGAGGCAGGAGCAAGGACCGATACAGAGCTACAGAGCAGGGAGGGGGAACAGTCTGTGAATGGCACCCCTGCCAAAACAAGGTGGGATTCCCATGTATCTTATAAGAAAGCAGAGGATTGCAGAAGGCCTGCATCTGATACAGGGAACCCTCTGGGATTGGGGAGAGAGACCGCAGGTCCCTGCACTCACTGCACAACTGCCTGCCACACCCGAGAGCCAGAACTCAGGGTTCTTGGGATCAGAAATCAGATACATTTACAATACATCTGCTGTGTGTACTGAGGTGGAAGCGGGGTGGAAATCAAGGTCAAGACTGAGAATGGGATTAGGTGTGGGGCTTGGTTTATTTGTAGAAAGTTTCACACCCAGAGGATGTTGCTGCTGGTCTACACTGACTGACCACAGCTGAGCCAGTACCTGTGTGCACTGCGATTACTGTGTCTGCAGAGCACATCTCCAACACCAGGTGCCTGGCCCCCCTCCATTCTGGCCTCTGTGGCTATGTCTGAGTGAGGCTGAGCTAGAATCTCTGACCTAGATCTGCAGTCGCCTGAGGTCTTGTCCGCAGAGGGGCAGCACCTGTAGCTGAGAAGCCCAGGGAAGCTGTCCTTTCTCCTGCCTTCTGGACTCCTTCCTGACCCCCTGACCCCTTCCTCACCCCCTGACCACAATCTACTGGAACACTGTCCACCATGCCTACGAGATACATGCATGGTAAGAACACATGTTCTTCTGGGATTCCATGATGATAAAAATTGTGATTGGCCAAGGCCCTGGGGTAGGCACCCCCAACACAGAGACCTCTGCACATCCCCAGCCATCCCCACCCCCAGAACCTCTCCAGCTTTACAGTCTGGCTACCATGGAGCTCAGAACCATGTTCAAACTCAGCCTTAAGAAATAATACAGTTTCTAGCTGGGCACTGTGGCTCATGCCTGTAATCTCAACAGCTCTAGAGGCTGAGGAAGGAGGATCACAGGTTCAAGGCCAGCCTAGGCAATTTAGCAAGACCCTGTCTCAAAACAAAAGGAAAAAAAAATGTCTGGGGATGTAGCTCAGTGGTAAAACAGCCCCGGGTTCAATCCCTAGCACTGGGGGTGGGGGGAGGAAGAAGAAGAAGAAAAAAAGAAAAAAATGTTACAGGTTCTAAATCATCTACTGATGTATATGCTATACTTTTCATGGACTTACTGTACTACCTTCCTTTCTTCATTTTTTAAATACATTCAGCCTTGTTTCAAAAAGAATCCAAAGTTGACAAAGCTACATAGCTAGAATTAGCCAATGTTGAATTAAATAAACAAGAAGCTCAGAACAGAGCAAACCAAGTGCACGGAATGTGGAAAGCAAGAGGATCATGCTCCCTCAGAGAAATCACCAAAGCATGTTGTGCACAAACATTGGCTCATCTCCTCCCATGTGCCTGGTGCTTGCCAGGACCTGGGACACCCTGGGGAGGGCCTGCCCAGACCTTTCCCTTCAGCGACCTGCAGGGGAAGGCATTAAGTAACAGTCCAGGGCCAGGAGTGTTGATGGGTGCTGCCTGCCAAGAGCCAGCCTGGTCTTCAGTGGAAGGAGCTCTCCCCGGCACAGGTCACACAGGGAGGACTGTGAGCTGAGCAACACCTGCTGCAAGCTCAAGCAGAACAGTGAGTGTTCCGGGGAGGCAAATGCAGGAATGGAAGCTGAGCACCACTAACACGGGTGTCCCAGGAGGGAGCCCTTTCAGGTGAAGTGGAGTTGGCAGGCCAGGAGGGGCCTGAGGCTGCTGGACAAGCTTGCAGTCACCCTTATTTACATTTCGCACGCTAGTGATTCCATGATTACTATATTATATGAGTTCTTCTTGTAAACTATTGTGAATCTGTCAGGGAAGAAAACCAAAGTGGAGTTGCATTGTTGCAGAGAACATAAAAATGCAGTCAGGAGGCCACGTTAAGCCAAGGGTCAGGCCTATCCACAGCCGAACTTGTGAGTGAGCTGTCTGCGCATACCCACCCCAGGTATGCTGACCTCCTGAACTGGCCCGACTGCAACTTCTCCAAGGAAATTCACCAACATGTGTGTCAGTTTGCAAAACCATCCCCCATGCTTCCTGACACTGTTCAGTCCCGTTCTTATAAGACAGTTTGACCTCTGCTGCACCAATCACAATTCCTATCACACAAGAGACGTCATTAACAGCATCCCCTGCCGTTTAAACTGTAAAAACAGCCACCATCCTCTGAAACCTGGGAACGCATTTTCAAGGCTGCTTGAACTGGGTGTCCTCTGGATCAGGATGCTAAGAAACCTCAAATAATTGGGACTTTTCTTTGTTTTCAACCAGGATGATTTTTTTTTATCTCTGTGTACAACTCCTTTGTGGAGAAAGGAAGGGCATTCACTAATTCAATGAATGAACATGTTCCTTTCCATCCATTCTTTACACCTGGGCTTGCCTGCTTGCTTTCTCTATATCCATTACAGCAGGAGCCCTGAGCACGTTGCATACAGGGACCACCTGAGCCTCCTGCTTCCCTACGTCCCCCCTTCCAGCAGGACACAGTTCCCTCCTCAGTCCTCCCCCAACGCCACCCAGAGATCTATGCCCCTCACAGAGCACTGGCTCCATCCCATGGTAAGGGCTTGGGCCTGGGCAGTTATGAGCAGGTGAGGGCAGACCTCCATACATCCTGACCCTAACCCTCTGTCAGCAACTGCCTTAGTTATAGATGAGATGACTTCAACAATAGATATTTATTTCTTGTAGTTCTGGAGGCCAGAAGTTCAAGATCATGGTGTTGGCATGGCCAGGTTCTAGGGAAGGCTCTCAGCTTGCAGATAGCTTCTTGCTGAGTCCTCACACAAGCACTTTGGGGTCTCGTCCTTTGAAGACACTAATGCCATCATGGTGGCCCCACAGTCATGACCTTATCTAATCATAATCACCTCCCTAAAGTCCTGCCTCTTAATGCCTTCATTGGGAGCTAGGACTGCAAATATGAATGGGGGGTGACATAATTCAGGCTCTAGGAGGATCCTTGAGAACAGCCCCTGAGGTTGGCTCTCCTCTGGCTGTCTCCCTGCAAGCTCACAGTGTAGCCACGGCCCCTGAAAGCAGTTCCTTCTATAGCCGGAGCCTCCCTAGGTTCCGGTTCAACCCCTGTCTTGCCTCTCAGGCCTCCAGTGGTTACAGGTGTACTTTCACATACCCAGAGTTCCCTTCACCTGCCTCACAGTTCTCACCAGTCCCTTTATCAAGCCCCCTTGGCCACACAGGTGGAGTGTACTCTCATTTCTGCTGGATCCTTTCCAGAACATTCTTTGCAGACCAGGCTGCCTCAGTCGGGCTCTTTAAGGGAGAGAAATACGCCTAAGCCACTGTGTCAGGTCCCTAGACCAACCTCAGGCTGGATGATTTGCTAGAAGAACTCACAAGACTGAGAAAACGCTGCTACGATCCCAGCTGTGGTTTATCACCGTGAGACAGTTCACACCCAGCGGAGGTCAAGGATGTGTGGGTGACATCCAGGAGGGCAGGCACAAGCTCCCAGGTGACCCTTCCCCATGGGCTGGCACAGAGACATGCTTCATTTCCCCTGCAGTGATGTGTGGGACCCGTGTGATGTGTCCCCAACAGGGATGCTCACCTGAGCCTTGGTGTCTGGGGGTCTTATTGGAAGTCAGTCCCAAGCACACAGCTCCTGTATGGTTGGCCTCAGACTCCAGCCCCCCAAAGCAAAACCAGGTGTTCCCCATAAATCACACACTTATCTGGCCAAACTGAACTGGCCCCAGGTCCTCAGGCACACAAAAACACTGCTATCACAGATAATATTCTCAGTCCTCAGAGGTGATCTCCCAGAGCGTGGCCAAGGGCCAGTTCTGATGACAAACCCCTCTGGAAAGTGCAGGGTTGGAGCAACCCAGGCCTGCGGGGTTAACCCTTTCTTGCCCAGTGGCACAGCAAACAGCCTTATTAGAATAAGGTACTTGCCAGGACTCAGGTAGGGCTGAACACTGGGCCTCCAGGGAAGAACAGGGTCAGGGAACTTCCTCACTCTCTCAAGGAGCCAGCATCTCCATGTGTCTGCCAGCCCCGGAGCTCTTCAAATCCCCTATTTAGGGATTCTGTGGAGATTCCATTATATTAGAGCAATGACTGAATCAATGGCCACCGGTGATTAATTTGGTCTCCAGCCCCTGTCCTCCTATGAGGGCCAAAGCTAAGAGTACTGACCCTCTAGTCACACAGTTAGTCCCTCTGGCAGTCTGCCCTCATGCTCCAAAAGTGACCTCACTGATATAAGCTCAGGTGTGGGTGACAGGGAAACAGAGACAGAGAATTAAGTGGGCCAAGGATCTGTAGGGAGGGCTGACTGGCCGAGAGGAGGTACCTCTGAAAGCAGGCAGGTATGAGAAGAGACAGTGACGGGAGGAGATACTGGGGAACAGCCACCCAGCTGCACAGGACCTGGGTTCTGTGGGGAAGGGCCAGGCACATGGAGATGCCTGGGTGTCCTTGAGCTAAGACCCAAGACATCAAGACCCTACCCAGAGGAAGTGGGGCTGGAAATCCTCCTAATAAGGTGGCGGAGATTTAAGCCCTTGTTTGGAAAAATAAAGTGGTGACCTGTTTGCATGGAGTGGAGAAGCAGGTATGGAGCTCATTCCTCCAGGCCTGTCACAGAAGTCACCTGCTTGGGACGTGTCCTGTCCTCCACTTTCAGAACCCAGTCTCAAGACTCACCCTGGTACCTCTCCAAGGGAGTTGCCAAGATTGGACTTGGGTTGAAGGTTGTCAAACATGCAAAAAAAAAAATGAATAACAGAATCTCTCGGAGTGAACTTCACAGGCTTAGAAAGCAGGAAAGCCTGTTGTTGGAGGTAGGCTGGCTCTGACCCAGTCACAGAGTCACAGATAGTACACCCAGAGTTCTTTCCAACATCATGGGCCCCCAACAGGCTTCTCTGGCACCTTTCCCAACCCCCTCCAGCAGGGACATGGGGATCTCCCAAAAGCCAGCCCATGGGTCCACATTGCCATCTTTTTTACCCTCCCCCCAAGCTGGGCATTTAAACCCCCAGGGTTGCTGTTTATCCATCAGTAAAATGGATAGAATAATATCCGTCTCACCAGGGTGTTATTTAGACTTATTTATTAATGCTGGCAATATACTCAGAGCCCTCAAGATTACAGCAATAGATCACCAGGAAATATTATAGCATCCCGTTGCCATAGAGATGGCTCCATTCTCTGAGCTCCTCCCTGGAGCCTGGCGACAGCATCAGGCTCCTGGGGTCGGGGGAACCAAGCTGCACCAATCGGGGCATTAACACTAACAATAGTGATAATTAAATTACACAGAGAGGAAGCCCATGAAATATGTATGGGAAAGAAATGGGTTTGATTCATTTAGGCAAATGGGCATGTTTTCCCATTAGAAAGGGCTCCCCAGAGCCGATGGCTGGCTGAATGTGGTACTAATTTCTTTAGACAAGGCAGGGGGTGGAGGGTTCTGGTAGGAGCCTAAGTCAGGGGCGAGCATAGGTAGAGATCCCAATACAATCGCCCTAAAACACAGCCACCACTCTAGAGGTCTCCTACAGACCGACACCACATCTGACTCTCATCTATACGGACCGGCAGCTTCCTAACTTTCTCGATGTGACACCGAGGGTGACCCAAGATGGTCACATGATTCAAAGAGACAGAATGAGTCAGTTTCCCCCAGCAGTGACCCTGGAGGAAATAGGCTTCCCCCACTTCTTTATGCTGAAGGAGTGCCAGGCTTTAGAACTGAGTCAGGTCAGTTCTCTGTACATCATTGGCCACCCAATTCCACATCCTGTGGGGACAAGACATGGCCATGTGAACTGGCCCATGGTACAGAAGCAACAAAGTTTCACCCCCCCAACTCGACTCATCAACTTCTTCCTCCTCACCGTTACAGGCCAGTGAGTCCAGGCCACCCTCCAGGCAGCCGTGTCCACCCTGAGTGGCCCTACCTCCTCACCAGACCTGGGGACAGGGACTCAGTTCCCCTCCTCCTTTGTGCTCCCTTCTTGCCCAGGAACAGAATGAACCTCAACTATAACTTTCTGACCCCAGAAACCCCTATTTAGAGCAGTTGGCCTCCTCAACCAGGAGTCTGGGGAGAGTTTGACCCAGAGGTCTGTATCCCCAAAAGGAGGGGCTGGAAGCCCCAGTTTTGAGACAGACACCCAGCAGGGAAGTGCAGAAATCTCAGATAACCCTAACAAGACAACCCCCATACCTGCACTCTGCAGATGGCCTTCCCCAGGGTGACTCAGTTCAGGACCTGAAAGTCAGGTGCAGGGGACACATGTCAAGTCCTGAAGTGTCCTCTCCCCAATAGCAGCAATGCTGGCTGTGGGCGCTTGCTGCTCCTCGGCTGGCTCACCTGGGAGGAGGGTTGAATGAATGCCCCAGGCTGCAGACCTCCTTTCTTGACTGTGTCTCAGAGTCTCCACTATCTGAAGGGATCTCAGGAAAGGCTGGTCCAGGACCAATCATTATGCCTCAGTATGAATGTAAATCCCCACGGTGAGAACAAGAAGAGAGCATTTGGTGGGATGTGTGCAGAGTGGACTCTCACTTACCCCGTAGGAGACCCTTCAGGATGTGGTGTTACCCTGCCCATATTACAGATGAAGAAACCAAGGCTCACAGCTGTGTCCCTCCCCATGGCCAAAGAGAGAGGGGCTCATGCCCCACAGCAGCTCCATCTCCCAGGAGACTAGTGCTCTCAGCCATGGCGATCATCATGGAGAGACACGCTTTGCCCAATGCTTCTGGATCTTGAATGTTCCCCAGCTTGGTCCCCATCCTATGGCACTATTATGAAATGGTAGGGAGGAAGGGCCTAGGGGGAGAAAGTTAGATCATTGGGATCATTCCCTGGAAAAAGATATTGGGACCCCAGCCACTTTCTCTCTTTTAACCTCCTGGCCACCATGATATGAGCAGCTTACTCCTCTACCATGATGTTCTACCTGCCATGATGTTCTGCCTTGATACAGACCAAAACCACAGGGCCAACCAATTAGAGACTAGAACTATGAAGTTAACTAAGTAGTTTATCTCAGGTATTTTGTTATAGTAGTGGAAATTTGACTAACACGGTGCCCTTGGGTGAATTTCAAGCATGTGCTTATGTATACTGGGTGTGGGGCAGGGCTGCTCCACCCAGGCCACCCCCCCACATACCTCCCTCTTCTAGTCAAAAGTTGCATGTCTCCTTTCTCAGGGCCCAGTTATGTCCACCTAGGAGACTTGGGAGCAGCATCAGGCAAACACAACCCTCAGTAAAATGAGGCCAAATCATGTCAGCCTGAGATCATCTTAGGTTACTTCAGGTCTTTCTAAAAAGGACGGAAAGAGCCATTTCTACCTGTGTGTGCCTGTAATGGCCAGGGAAAATAGCTCTGGAGTCCTGGAGGGCAATGTGCCCAAATCTCAGATCTGGGAAGGAATCCAGTTCTTGCTGATATGCACATCCCTGGATCTATGAAGATCTACCCACATGATCAGAGCCACCTGGCTACCCCAGGCACCTGTCAGAGGCCCCCAGGGGACATCCCCTGTATGAGAAGTTGCTGTCTGGGCCTGGCTCTGGGGTCCTCTAAACTTCTCATAGTAAGGGCTGTGATCCTCCAGAAGGCACACCAGGGTCCCACAGGTGTCTCCATGGGCAGGGACAGGGCCTCCCACCCACCGCCTGCAGTTAGATCATTGGGATCATCCCTTGGAAAAAGATATTGGGACCCCAGCCACTTCTCTTTCTCTCTTTTTACTTCCTGGCCACCATGATATGAGCAGCTTACTCCTCTATACGCTACCTGCCATGATGTTCTGCCTTGATATAGACCAAAACCACAGGGCCAACCAATTAGGGACTAGAACTATAAAGTAAACTAAACCTTTTCTCCTTTTAAGGAGTTTATCTCAGGTATTTTGTTATAGTAATGGAAATCTGACCAATACAGTGCCCTTGGGTGAATTTCAAGCACGAGCTCAAGGCACTATTATGAAATGGTAGGGAGGAAGAGCCTAGTGGGAGAAAGAACAACTCTATGGAGTCCTAAGCCCAGCCTCTCCCTTCCTACTCAGAAGGGCTCACAGAGCCCTCCACTAAGAGTCTGGCCATCCTTCCTATGGCTATGGGGATAACACGCAGGACAGCTGCAGTTCAGCTGTTAATCCAGCCATCCGACAACATCCCTCCAAATCCTGCTGCACACCGGGTACCGTTCCAGACAGGGAGAAGACTCCGGAACCAAGCCAATCGAAACCCCAGCCCTCCCAGAGTTCTCCTTCTCTCCCAGCAGGTGTCTATGTGTGCCTTGGTGAAGCAGGGCTGGAGAAACCTGAAGGCCATGTCGAGGAGGTGACAACTGGGGCCAAGGCCCTGAGGCACAACCTGCCCAACGTGTCCAGGTGGGTGGGGGGCCCCTTGGTGGAGCTCTCAGTGCCCAGGTGGGAGCCTAGTACTACCAGGCACCTCTTGGTCACCCTATCCCTGGAGTCTGCAAAACCTGACAAGAGTTGGCCCCGTTTTGCTGATGAGAAAACTGAGACTCAGAGACCTTAGATGGTTTTCCAAAGGTCACGTACTAGAGTGTGTGATCTAATTCCAGGTCGGCCTGGTTCCAAAGCCTGTGTCTGTCCATGTGAACAGCACCTTCGTGCTGCGAGACCACATGCTGTTGTTAGGTCTGACATGTTCCCTGAAGGTCAAGGTGTCGGAGGCTTGGACCCCAGCCCATGGCACTCTTGGAAGACGGGGCCTACTGGAGGGAAGTCAGGTCACTGGAGGTGTGCCTTTGAAGGGGACATGGGGACCCAGCCTCCACCCACCTCACTCCCTTTGCTTCCTGTCCACCATGGGGTGAACACTCCTGATTCACCACAGGCCCTGCCACGATGCACTCTGCCACCCACAGGCCCAAAGCCACAAGGCCCAGCAACCATGAGCCAAAATAAACCCTTCTTCCTTATAAGTTGTTTATCACCAGTATTTGTCACCGTGACAGAAAGCTGACAGCTCCTCACCACGGACTCACCCAGCAAGCCTTGGCATCGGTGTCCCTCCCGAGGAATGAATGTGATGGAGCACGCCTGTAATCCCAGCAACTCAGGAGGCTGAGGCAGGAAGATCGCAAGTTCAAAGCCAGCCTCAGCAATTTAGCAAAGCCCTGAGCAACTTAGCAAGACCCTGTCTCAAAATAAAACAATAAAAAGGGCTGGGGACGCGGCTCAGTGTTAAAGTACCTCTGGGTTCAATGCCAGGTATCAAAAAAAAAAAAAAAGTGATCCCAAGTAGCATCTCTTTGCCCAGTTTTGCCCAGCTCCAGGCCAGTGCCAGCATCTTGATTGACAAGCAGCGGCTACACCCACCTCCATCCTGTCTCCAGAGGAGCATACCTGGCCCATACCTGGTTTGTTTGGCCTTCCCTACAGGGTGGCAGCAGAAAGACATTGGTACTCCCAGGTCTGCCCCAGTCCATCTCTCCAGATTCCTCACACCCTGCCCTCTCCCTGTGGGTGAAGGCACATCAGGGTCCCACTAGGTGTCTACCAGGATCTACATGCCCAGGTGCTGGGTATGGTATCCATGTGCCTAAAAGGTTCTTCATGGCCACTCCTGCTTCTGAGATTCAGCTCAAATGCTGCCTCCCCAGGGCCTCCTTCATCCCAGGCTGTGACAGTACTCCTAGAGGGATCCCTTCAACATTCTGCCCACCACGGGGTGGCCTTTGTTATAGCCACAAGGCTCCATGCAGACTTTTGGTCCCCAAAACAACCCCCAGCTGGTACATCCTACTACCCTCTGTCTCCAGAAAGCCACCAGCAAGCCTCCAAGAAAGTGTCTGGGGACAGAACCAAGCCCTGTTTGCACATCCAGCAAAGTGTTTGCTTTTTTCCGAGAGTGCTGCAAATCCATTTCCCTGACAGTGATGGGAATGGGTATTGTCAGTGGTGGGGAGAGCACATTATGAATGATTCCACTTGAGTCCATTTTTAAAAGGAGGAAATCAATATGCTCTTCCCGGCATCGTCTGCTCCCCTCACCTGACCTCTCAGCTCAGGCCCCAGCTGCTTCGGCAGTTACCCTCTCTCCTCTCCCCTCCTTCCTTCCCAGAAGGGGCTGGACCTTTCTCAGAACCACTGCCGAAGCCTCAGGGAAATGGAGCTTCTCTTCCAGGGAAAGTGCTGGTTGCAGGTCTCAGTACCCATGCTGGTCTTGGGGTAGAAGAATCGAATCCCCCGGGAGGCCCTGTGCTGGAGGAACCTTCAAAGACTCTGTAAATACACTCAGTGCCTGCTGAGTGCTGGGCACCGGCCCACGTTAAAACATGTTGTTTGCAAACCTTTCAGGGCCACCAGGACGTCACTCCAGGATCTGCCCTAGATCTTCACCTGAGAGGTGAGGAAACGGAGCATGGGGAGCAAAACAACGCCCAGGGACACTCTGTTCACAGGTGGCAAAATCTGGGTGATCAGTGCGGGTGTCTGTTTCAGTTCTCTGGGCCAATGTGGGTCTCAGAGCTGCACCTGATGTGGGTAAAGCTCAGCACTGTCACTCACTGGCTATGTGACCCTAGACAAGTGATTAATATTTGCAAACCTCTGTGCCTTGTACCTCCCCAACCCCTTTGCCCATACTAAAGATTGAATCCAGGGTGCTCTACTACTGAGCTACATCCCCAGCCCTTTTAAAGTTTTGTTTTGAAAATTTGAGACAGGGTCTCACTAAGTGGTCCATGCTGGCCTCAAACTTTAGATCCTCCTGCTTCTGACTCCCAAACAGCTGGGATAACATCTGTGCATCACCACACCCAACACAGGCCTTTAAAACAGGACTGGCCCAACTTCCTGGGTGCAGCATTAGAAGACTGGAGGAAGGGCCTGTGGCTAGCACCCCGCCACAGGTGCAGCCCATCACAGTTCCTGTCCCCTCCTCCACCTGGTCTCCACCAACCTCAGGCCTGCACATGTTCTCAGAGCAGACAAAGGTGTCCAAAGGTGTTGTTGGCTTCACCACACCCTCTGTTCAGTCACTCTTCAATGACTTCAATGACAGCAGCAGAATACGTCCTGTTGGCCTCAGGCTCATGTGAAAAGTAAGTGTTCAGCCAAGTGTGGTGGCACACACCCATAATCCCAGCCACTGGGGAGGCTGAGGCAGGAGGATTTCAAGTTCAAGGCTAGCCTCTGCAATGTAGCAAGACCCTGTCGCAAAATAAAACTTTTTAAAGGGACTTGTGTGTAATTCAGTGGTAGAGCACCTGTGGGTTAAAAAAAAATGTGTTCAGTTAGAATTCTCTTTACTTGATTAACTTCCTCACCCTAAATTTAGGCCATTCATCTTTCTCTTCTGCTTTGGAAGCATCTGCATCACTATGATTCTACCAAAAAGAAAAAAAGAAAAAAAGAAAGCAAAGACCACATGCAGAGACCTGAATCTCAGATGTTTGTGTGACCTGAGACTCTGTCCTTTCCTCTTGGGGCCTCAATTTGCCCTTCTGTGAAATGTAAGAGTTGAGCTCTATGAATCTCTAGGGCCCCTTCCGTTGAGATCAGTTCTCCTTTCTGGGCAAGCTAGAGTTTCTGAGGACCCTGAATTCATCAGGATTTGCATGCCTGCCTGCAGCCGCTGACAACCACGGCACCCCAACCTGTAGACCACAGATGCACAGAGCTCACACTGCGAATCACACAGCAAGGATGGGGCTCCACTCACCCCCAGGCCAGGCTGGAGTTTGGGAATTACCCCCTGGAATTGTGCTGATCTCAGAGAGAGGAAGAAAGAACTCTGGAGAGCCTCATTAAACGCTCAGCCTGGAAGTCACCCTCAACTCCTCACTCCCCCTAACAGTTAAGCCCAGCCAGGCACACTCCTGTAATACCAGTGACTCAGGAGGTTGAGGCAAGAGGATTACAAGTTTGAGGCCAGCCTCAGCAACTTAGCTAGAACCTATCTCAAAATAAAAAAATAAAATAAAATAAAATAAAAAGGGCTGGGGATGTTGCTCTGTAGTTAGAACACCCCTGGGTTCAAATCCCAGTACCGCGCGTGTGTGTGCGCGCGCACACACACACACACACACACACACACACACACACAAATTAATTAAGCCAAAACTAATTCCTAGATTATTCCACCCAACCACAAAGAAACCAGGACATGCTACCTTCCACATGCCCATAAAGTGGAAAACTAGCAACAACAGCAAACGGTCCACTGAATGCCATCACCTCCACCCAAACCAGTCACTCCTGAGTTTCCCACGGCAGGGGCTACCTGGTGAAGATAATGAAGGAAGCACACAGAAGCTGCAGGGCCCTTGCACTGGCTCTCAGCCCTCACAGAGAGGAAGAAGAAACCTAGACATCTCATTGGGATCTCTGAGGGCTGGAGGGCCCAGGGAAGGGGCTGTACAGGGCACTGGTTGGGTGGAAAATCTAGATTTTCCTTGATTCCCATGAGTGCCCTGCATTAGAGCATCCTCACAGGGCACTGTGCGCAGGGCAGCTTCATGGTGTTGCCCAGCACTTGGGAGGCCCAGGATTTGCAGAAATGCACTAGTGTGTGTGTGGGGGGGTGCAATAGAAGTGGTGGGTGGGGCAAGAGGGAATGAAAACTGTGTCATTGCTGGTCCTGTGGTTTCATTCTCCTCTGCTAGGACCTAAGGCATTATTGCTCCTGGGGGCAGCCCAAGGGGGCCCTTCCTGGGAAGCCCGGGGATTGAGCAGTGCAGGAGAGAAGGCTCTGCATAGTTTCAATGACTACCTCTGCATCATTCAACCAGCCAGCCTCAGTCATAAACAAATGTCGGCCCAGCGCTGTCAGACACCATCTGTTCAGTCACTCTTGTCTCATTTAATGAGCTAGGGTTGGACAGGAACAGCACCAGTCCCTGGACAAGGGGTTGGGACCCAACGCTGCCATTCTGGCCCTCCACCACCCTGGGTCTCTATGGACTGACTCTCTGGCACCAGGCCTTGGACACAGCTGTGAATGGAACCCACACTAAGAGCTGCATCATTGGGCTGGCAGGACACGGCGTCACCAGACAGTAGAGGGTCTCAGGTGGGGGTCTTTGGCATCCACGCTGACTACTCCAATTGTTCGGGTCCATGGAAATCCTGACTTGCCCCTTGCTGGCTCAGGAGAGAAGCGAGTGCCTAGAGACCCACAGCTCCCCGCACACACTTCCTCAGTAGCCAGGCAGGGTGCTTGGGAAGGTCTGCCAGTGTCTCCACTCGCCTGCCTGCAGCCACATTAAATGTCCCTCCCCACTCCCAGGCCGTGGGTGTGCTCCACATCTAAGTCCTTCTGAGCTTCCTCCTCCATACCACCCCCCACTCCCTGCCCACATGCCCCCAAAGGCAAAATTCCTGTCTTTCACAAAGCACAATTGCAAGGATGAGGTCTGCTTTTGTCATTTACTTTTTGAACAGTCCTCCCTTAGTGTCCACAGGGGAGGATTGTGCAAAAACCAGGCCACAAATACCAAATCTTTGATGCTCAGTTCCTGCCTATAAAATGATGTCTTATTTGCATATTTAAAAAAGCATATCCTCCTATATGACTTAAATCTTTAGATGACTTACAGCACCTGATACAGTGTAAATACTCTGTCAATAGTTACACAGTGCTATTTAGGGTCTAATGAGGGGTGGATTCTGTACATGTTCAGCAGAGTCTTGATGTTTTTTCTAAATGTTTTCTTTCTGAAGTTGGTTGATCCCGGAATGTGGAATCCACAGATGTGGAGGGCCAACTATTCTTAAGGTTATGTCGCAAGGATTTTATCCTGTTAATTCCCATGTTTGGCAACCTTTTAATGGCTCTATCACATCCCCAGGGCAAGGATTGATGTCTCCCCTTTTGACCCATGAGTCCGGCACAGGCTGAGCCTGGGCATGCTCGGGGTGGTTTGTGGAAAGGGATGAATGAATTCATTGACACCTACCTCATACCAACACGATAACAGCATTCCAATTGCTCTATTTTTTCACTAACTTTTGTCTGTAATAGGGAATTTATAAAATTAGAAAAAGAATTTAAGAAAAGAAAAACAAAATCCCCCTTCCCATATTGATACATTTCCTTCCAGCCTTTTCTTCTAGGCATAACTTATTTGTTTACAAAGCAAAATTGCAAGGGTATGATTTGATATGATAGGACTTCTTAGCCTACTTTTTGTATTTGAGGTTCCCTGGCAAATATCTTCTCATGTTAATTCATACGTTTATCAAACCTTAATGTCTGCCACGGTTTTAGATGGCCGTTCCCCTTACGTGAACATTAAGTAATTTCCACTTTGGGGGCTGCATTATTAAAGCCAAGACCTCTCTGGACAGGAATTACTTTTGCATATCCAAATAGGCTGGGGCAGATTTGCAGACCTGGCCTTCTTGCACAAGGTCCCTACTCACCCTGGCCTCTAGAGGAGATCCAGGAATTGCCTCCTTCAGGCTCTTCCTTGCTTCCTGGAGAAAATTGCCCCAGTAGGTCCTGGCCCTGCTCTCTTGCCCCTTGGGCTCCCTCACACCTGCTGTGTGAGACCTGAGTGAGCACCAATTGTTCTGCCCAGGCAGTTCGCAGATGCCCCCAAGCAGGGCTCACCAGCAGTACCAAGTTACAGGGAAGGCCCCTCCAGACTGTGTACCTAGCACACCAGAGCAAACAAGAGGAGCAGAGAAAGTCCAGGATAATGAGAGAGAGAGAGAGAGAGAGAGAGAGAGAGAGAGCGCTACAGAGGTCAAGGAGAGCACTGGGAGGGGAATGAGGAGAACCAGGTCCTGGCTGGTGGGGCCCCTCTCTGTGACGGCTGACCTAACCTCTTCACAGCACTGGGAACACTCCCCAAGGCATCAGAGACAGTCCCAGATGGCTCCCAGGACCTTCCAGGCCTCTGACCAGGATGGATCAATAACTGCTCTTTGGTCCTCGAGCCATCTTGTCTGCTCTGGATAGAGGCAAGAGCAGCTGCTTCAAGTGACATCAGCAAGTGGCTCAGAATAAGGTTACTCTCTAGGCCCCAAGCGTTGGGGTTTCCATGTCAGGTCCGTCCCCACCTCTGCTTCTCTCTGACAGCTCCCTGCAGCCATGGAGTGGCCCCTGGACCATTTTCCCAAAAGCACTTGGGATGACCTCCCAGTTCCCTGTCTCCACTTCTGGAACCTAAGTGGCCCAGCCTGGAGCAGCCCTGACCCTAGCAACAGAGGGCAGTGAACACTTCGGGAAGGACACATGTGAGCGTCAGAACCATGACATGGGTCCCAGGGGGAAGCCACAGGGCTCAGAGGTCAGCACCAAGGGCTGGATGTACACAAAACTGCCCTTCCAGGTAGTGCCAAGATGTGCCAAAGAGTGGACAGGGAGGGGTAGATGCAGGACCCAGAAGCCCCCAAGGCCCTGTAACACTGAGCCCTAGTCTCAGAGGTCTCAGCCACCCAGGGCATCTCCAGGAAGGGCCTGAGCTCAAAGGAAGACAAAAACTCATGAGGCCCATATGCCAGCAACTGACAGACGTCCCCCAGGATCCCCGAGTACTGAGGATGGAAGGCTGGGACCCAGGGGAGGAGGCTGCAAGAGCAGGAGAGCAAAGCAAGAAAGCCAGGGGTCCTCAGGCTGCCGGGAGGGCTGCAATCACCCAGGGCCTGTCTCAGTTACAGAGATCCACCAGACGAAGGCCATGGCTTTCTCATGTACTTCCTGAGGAGGAAGTATAAAGCCAGGCCATCTGAGCTCGCCAGGGGCCACCCCCTGAAGTCCACTCTAGCCCAGCCCTCCCTGGAAATGAGCTGGGCCTGTCATTAGTCTTCTCCAACACCCCATCTTCCTGCCTGTCCCCTGCCAAGGTCATTCCCTAGAAATCATTCTGCTGCCCAGTAAACTCTCAGAGACTGCTTCCTCAAAGGCCGTGGGTGGCAATCACGGACAAATACCCAGGCTGATGCCGAGTGGCAGCCTGGGGCAGCCTGGCCCCTGCCTCAGCAGCCCTCTTTGTCCTCAGCAGCCCTCTTCCCGGCACCCCTAGGATGCCATCGCCCTCAGTGGGTGGCGCTCTGCACATTCTCGCTCTCTACCCCCTTTGTCATTTGTTCACTGCTGCTGATCTCTGAAGTTCTGCTAGAAGCCTGCTCCACGAGCTCGCTGCACTGGCGACCTCAGCCCTGCCCTCATCTCGGCTTGTGGCTCTCCAGACTAGGACAGCTGTGACCCAGGAGTTCAGTCGTCATGGAAAAGAAATAGGTCCCACTGGACACACGGTCAGGGGAGCTGCCCCAGTAGCTGGCGGAGCTTGGATGGAGAACAGGAGGGGGGATTTCTCCTCCATCACACAGAGAACTGGGGGGGACCAAGGAGCTGATTGGAGCGCCACTTCATTGTGAGACCCCCTCCTCATATGAATGAGGCCACAAAGAGCAGAAATTCCACAAGGAAGAAAAGAGCCATTGGGTGGAGTGGAGTGTGGCCATTGTGGGGAAGGAGCAGGGTCTAGACTGGCAGTGGTGTTAGTATCCATAGTGCCAACTGAGTTGGTTCCATCTGAGGCTGTGAGGAAAGGATCTGTCCCAGGCTTGTAGAGGGACAGATAAGATCTGTCCCTTATAGATCTCTTTGGCTTCATGCCATCTTCCCCGTGTGTCTGTGGCCTCATTGTCTCTTCTCAGAGACTCTGGTCATATAGGGTTAGGGCCCCCCGCAATGAGCTCGTTTATACTTGATTACTTCCGTACAGACCTTGTGTCTAAATGAAGTCACATTCTGAGAGCGCGGGGGTTAGGACTTCAGCGTAGGAGTGTGGGTGGGACCCAGCCCAGCCCATAGCACCCTGCATGGGCTGGACTTGTGTCACCTCGTTAAGATCCAGGCAGAGCTCAGCCTGGGTTGGCAGGAAAGATGCTGGCGGCTTCTGTGCATCCACACGGGCCACTGGCCACCAGGGTAGTCACCGGCTGCTCCTTGTAGCCACCCAGGAGCCAACAACGGGGATAAGGAGGCTCTGCGCCCAGCCAGAGCTCCACGGAGCTGTCGTCAATCACCAGACAGTGACTGCCTGCTTTGGGCTCTAAAATAACACATTGATTTTCGAGCCAAGGCTAACTTTAGTTACCAGTGATGCTGCTAACAGAGGAAGAATAAGTCATCATCATTAGAACTGGATCCAAATGAATGAGCTAGCCCTGTGTCTCACTGGGATTCAGGCTGCTATTTTTTTTTTTTTTTGTCACAGTTTGCTGACATAGTTCTTTCTAATTTGAAGCAGCCTGAGAGAAACCTTTTACCAAATATGACACATTATCATTTGGAAAATATTAAAGGAATTGATTGTTCTGCTTATCTATGTCTGTTTTACAAACCATCCCAAGATCTAGTGGCTTTGAACACCACCATGTGACGCTCCCTCACTGTCTGAGGGTCAGAATTGGAGCAGGACTCAGCTGGTGAGTCTTCTGCTCCATGTGAGGTCGACTGGGGACACTCCGTGGGAGCTCAGCTGGTGGCACAGCTGCCTGGGGGATCCACAAAGTCCCTACTGTCGTGTCTGGAACACTGTAGGAATGGTGGGGTCCCTGTCCCGCTCCTGGTGGCCTCTTTATGGCTGTCCCAGCTGGGCAGGGAGGAGACTAACAAGGTAGCTCAGGGGCCCAGGGTCAAGACCAGCCCACAGCACCATGCATGGTTGGACTTGTGTCACCTCACCAACATCCAGGTAGAGCTCAGCGTCGTCCTTCACCTCTCCTCCCAGAGAGGCTGAGACCCCAGCCCCTGCCTGTCTCCAGAGATGGGAAAAGGTCTCCGTCCCCTTCATTAGGGCACACATTTGAGAGAGGAGTAAAGGAAGTCACCACCCAGTGATTCTTGTGTTCTTGTCACATGCTGCCCTTTGCCGCAAAGAGGCTCAGCTTGCAAAGCAGCTCCAGGCTCTGACAGCAGGTGGGACGTAACACCCACAGGGGTACACATGCCCATATGCTGTCCCTCACACATACACCCGCATGCTCACATATACACATGCTCTCACACACTCACACCTACACATTCGCACTCAAATGCACACACAGAATCCCACACACACACACACACACACACCCCTACACAATCTCACACATAGGCACAGATGGAATCCCTCTCACAGTCAAACTCATACTGATCACTCACACCTACATGCATTCACACACTCACACACATGCACACAATATGATAGTGCAAGGAAAGACTATGACACCCACTGGACGGCCTTGGATAAGGCACAAAGTGAGCAACAGTTCACTTAGGAACTGTTAAGTGGAAAATTACTATGGGCCGAACCTATGCGTGATGCTGAGAGGAGACAGAGCCCCTGGGAGGCAGGTGTGGCTGATAGGGATTTGGTGCCTAATCCACGCATGGAAAGAAGCCTCCACATCAGAGGCACAAACTGATCCCGCAGGACACCCAACTTGTAGAGGGATCCTGTTTAGCCGTATGGTGGGATGTGTTTACTTGTTAAGTAGTTATCAACATTTAAAACACAGGAAAACCCACACAAAATGTAGGTTTCTGACTTCTCTTGAGAAAGTGGAAGGCCCAGGAATTTATGTGAGGCTGGCCTCAATGCTGAGCCTGCCCTCAGGTGCCCCACAGACAGCCCCAGTCCTCGGAGCCCCAAATGCCTAGAGCTGGTGAGCACCGTGTCATAAAATGTCAGCTCTCAGGACCCTCCACCAACGCAGCAGGAGGCGATCCTGCTGGGGAGTCAGAGGCTCAGAAGGAAGAGGGCCTGTCCCAGCCCACAGGCTGGGCAGTCCAGGCCACTTGGCTCAGACCTCCTCAGACAGGGACACAGAGACACTCACCCAGAAAGACTGCCTGTCCTTCACCCCTCCTCCTCAGAGCCTCCTGGGGACGTTCCACTGAGTCCCGGGACTTGACCAAGGGGGCTCACAACAGGCTCTCATTTCAAGAACTGAACAGCCTGAGGTAGACGTTCCATCTCCAGAAAGGGGACTGTCTCCAGTGCCCAACTAGTCCCCAGAGTGCCAGTCGGTGGACCCCTCCTCAGTGTCCCAAGGACTCCAGCTTGCCCCACCTGCTAGGGTCCCCACCCCTAGGGCCTCCCATGCTGGCCTCTCCACAGCCCTCTCAGGCAGGACCACCTGTTGACACAGCCCTCGTCTGTCACAGGAGCTCAGTCCAGCCAAGAAAACCCATCTCCACGTCCTACTCAAATGAAGAAATTCCCAAACCACCATCCAGAACCAGTGGCACCAGGCAATGACGCCTACCCTTGGCGTCATCGTGAGAATGGGATGAGATAGCACAGGCCACGATCTGACACCTAGTAGGTGCTTAGGAGATGACAGCTGCTGGCATTATTGTCATCAAAGAAAATCTCACATCCTCTCTACTAAATTTGGCCGACACTGTATGGTGGAAGGGATTCGTTAGTTCTGCCATATGTCCTAATTGGAAACATTGCCTGGGACCCTGCCACTTGCCAGAAGAAAAAAAAAGAGAGAAAGCCAAGCAAAAATAAAAAAGAAGAAGAAGAAAGAAAGAAAAGAAAGGTTTTTCTTGACTTGCTACAGATTGGAACTGTTACCAGGCAAATGTCTTCCCTCTGGCTCTGGGGTTGCTCTCAGAAGACTGCCTGGGCTATTCTTCATCTCAGCAATCATCTCACAATGAGGGACCATGGGGATTGCAAGACCAAGCAAAAGTGATGCACTTGCAGCAATATTTCATACACGGAAATACTGTGTGTGTATACCGTAACACACAGGTAATTCATTAAGCAAGTGGTTGGGAAGCACTACCTTGCGTGTAGAGGTGGTAGGTGAGAGCTAAGGCAGACAGGGGTCATGAAGTTCCAAGTGGAGATGAAGGGCTGATGGATACCAGGTCCACCTGGCCAGCTACCAGGATGCTCCAGAAATGGGATTCTTCAGCCAGAAATACATGGGAGGCACCAGTACCCAGGGCAGTGCTACCTCTTGCTGACCTCTGGCTACTGCCTCCCCCTGTCATCAGAGCTATCCTGTTGACATCCCTGGAGAGCCTCAAAGCACCTACATATATGTTCACAAGAAGGAAAAGCAAAGGGTCAATACCTCACAAGACAGAGTTTTACCCGGTGGCACAGAGGAACAAGTGGGCAAATGTTCCATCCTTCTCCATGCAGGACAGCCCTGATGCCCAGGGTGGAGTTTCTCAGGGACTCTGAACCCAATCAAGGAAGCAGTTGCATGTAGGAGTTGCAGCTCATGAGACCCTCATGAGGACCCCTTCTGCTCTGCTTCATGCCCTGCCCCTCACTTCTACTCCCTGACTTGCATACCTAAAGAGAGCATCCTTAGACAGAGATACATCCCAGAATCGTCCACTAGAGAAGCACATAGGAGGTGTGACTCACAGAACATCATCAATGGGGTGGGGGTGTCTTCAAGGTCACCTTGTTTAATCTCAAACCTCTCCTTCCAGTTTACAGATAAGAAATGAGGCTAAGAGGAGAAAAAATACATCTTTTCCTACCCCATTGCTAGGTTCACGATTGAGAACCTGGAACAAAAGACAGACGAATAAGAGAAACACGTGCAAGGTTTGTGTACACAGAAGACTTCATAAGGAAATGAAGACTCAAAGGAACAGGGGAGCCTGTGAACTTTTATGCTAGGTTTGATGAAAAAAAGTGAAGCCATGGAAAAGTATGATTGGAATGGGCAAAGGAACTGAAAAGCACTTCAGAGAAGAAGTATGAATGGTCAACAAATGTATGAAAAAATGTTCAACATCTCTAGCAATTAGAGAAATGCAAATTAAAACTACACTGAAATTTCATCTCACTCCAGTTAGAATAGCAATTATCAAGAATACAAGTAACAATAAATGTTGGCAAGGATGCTGGGGAAAAGGCACAATCACACATTGCTGGTGGAACTGCAAATTGGTGCAACCAATTTGGAAAGCAGTATGGATATTTCTCAGAAAACTTGAAATAGAAGCACCATTTGACCCAGTTATCCCACTCCTTGGCATATACCCAAAAGACTTAAAATTAGCATATTATAATGATGTAGTCACATCAATGTGTATAGCTGCTCAATTCACAATAGCTAAACTGGAACCAACCTACGTGCCTTTCAATAGATGAATAGATAAAGAAAATGTGGCACATGTACACAGTTGAATATTACTCAGCCACAAAGAAGAATGAAATTATGGCATTTGCCAATAAATGGATGGAATTGGAGGCTATCATGCTAAGTGAAATAATTCAATATCAAAAAACTAAAGGTCAAATGTTCTCTGCTATATGCTGATTCACAATAGGCAGGAGAGAGGGAGGAGTTGAGGTTCATCATGATTGGACAGGATGTGATGGGGAGAAGGGATGGAGGAAGGGAATAGGAAAGGCAGTGGAATAAATCAGACATAACTTTCCTATGTTTATATATAAATACACAACCAGTGGAACTCCACATCACACACAACCACAAGAATGGGAAGTTATACTCCATGTATGTATATGTCAAAATACACTCTACTGTCATGTATAATTTAAAAATTACTTTAAAAAGTCTGATTGGACTAAGAGGGCATAATGTACAGTAATAAATGGGTGTGAACTTCCTTCATTCAGATCTCTGCTCTGTGTCCCTGTGTCTTCAGAAATGTGAACTTCCTTTTCTCCATGTGTAGGGAGAGTAACTCTCAAAGGAGGGTCTTATCACCTGCTTCCGATACACCATGCAAACATGAATTTTTAAAAGAGGAGTGACTGTATTTGTAACAGATAAAGTAGACTTCAAGAAATCTTTGTCCCTAGAGACAAAGAGGGACATTATGTAATGACAAAAGGATCAAACCACCAGGAAGACACACTGATCACACAACAGAACCTCAAAGTACATGATGCAAAAACACTGATTAAGATAAAAGGAAAAGTGGAAAAAGCTACAATTATAGTTGGGAGTTTCAATAACCTCCTTGCACCAAATGGTAAAAATGTTAGATAGAAAATCAAACAGTGTATATAAGAATTGTGGACAACTGGGGGCTGGGATTGTAGCTCAGTGGTAGAGTGTTTGCCTTAGCATGTGTGAGGCACTGGGTTCAATCCTCAGCACCACATATAAATAAGCAAAGTAAAGGTCCATTGACAATAAAAAAAAAAAAAAAGATGTGTTGTTTTTTTTTTTAAGAATTGTGGACAACACAATCGACCAACAAGATCTAGCAGACAAATGTAGAATACTTTACCCCAAAATAGCAGAATACATATATTTTAAGCAGCCATGGACTATTTACCAAAACAGACAATATCCCAGATCATACAACATTCTCAACAAATTTAAAAGAATTGAAATCATATAGTATTCTTTGACTCTAATGGGATCAAACTAGAAAAATAATAAGAAAATCTTCATACGTGTGTAAATTATACAACATAATTTTAAACAACCCATGGGTAAAGAGGAAGTCTCAAAGCAATTTTTAAAATATGAGAGCAAAATAAAAAGACATTTATTTGATACAGCTAAAGCAGTGCCATAAGAGAGATTTATAGCACAATTTATATCTGTATTTATTATTTCTAATTATCATTAGAAATTGATAACCTAATCAACAAACTCAAATAAACAGCCTTAGTTCCTCCTTCAAGATTTAGAAAAATAAGAAATTTAAATTTAAATCAAACACAAGGAAGAAAGAACAGAAATCAATGAAATTGAAAATAAGAAAACCCTAAAGAAAAACCAAAAAAAATGATACTTACAAAAATTCAATGAAATTAATAAACTTCTAGCAAGACTAACAAAAACAAAAAAAGAGAAGACACAAATCATTACTTCCGCTACAGATCCTATTGTCATGGTAATATCATAAAAGAATACTATGAACTTTACACTCACAAATTTGATAACTTAGAAGACAATAGATCAATTCACTGAAAACCATGAAATTCCAACATTTTCCAAGATTAAATAAACATAATTTTAAAACTCCCAAAAGAGAAATATCCAGGATCAGATGGTTTTACTGGAAAATACTATCAAACATTTAAAGAAGAATTAGCGTCAGTGCTTTATGATTTCTTCTAGAAAAAGAAGATAATACTTCCCAACTCATTTCATAAGGACAGTACTATCCTAATATCAAAGTCAATGAAAACTGTAGACCAGTATCCTTTATAAAATTAAATTTAAAAACAAAAGAAAAGAAAACTGGAAAGAAATCCATCAAAGTCTGAAAAGTACTATATGCCATGACCAAGTAGAACTTATTCCAGGGATGCAAGACTGATTCAGCAGTTGAAAATTTATCTACACAATCCACCATATTCACAAACTAAAGAAGAACAATTATATGATCCTAATAATTAATACAGAAAAAAAATTGGCAAAATTCAATACTCACTTATATTTTCTTTTACATTTTTTAGAAAATTAGAAATAGAGGAAAATTACCTCAACTTGTTAAACAACATCTACTGAAAAACAATACCTAAATTACGCTTGATGGTAAAAACCAGAATGTTCTCTCCCTAAGATTAGGTATAATGCAAGGATGTGCATTGTCATCACTCCTATTCATTGTAATACTACAATTTTTAGCCACTACAATATGACAAGAAAAAGAAATTTAAAACGTAGAGATAGAGGAAGGAAGGAAGGAATAAATTTTAAAAACTATATTTTCAGATGATGTATCTACAGAGAAAATCTCAAAGAATCTAAACACATGCACACACACACACACACACACACACACACACACACCTTGTAGCAGGTGAGTTCTACAAGATCACAGGACACAAGATCAATACACAAAAATCAATCCCATTTCTAAGTATTAGCAATGAAGCTCAGAAACCAAAATTTAAAACACAATTCCAGGTCCAATTGCTCCAAAGAAAACAAAACACTTATTAGATATCCAACTAACAAATCTGTATCCTGAAAATTACAAAGTGTTGATGAAAGAAATTAAAAAAGACGTAAATAAATAGAGAGACATTCCATGTTCATGGATTGGGAGACAGCAATTCTCCCTCAGATCAATGAACTTATTTAAAGCAATTTTTATCAAAATCCCAATTAGGTTTTATATAGAAATAGATGAATATTCCAAAAATTATACAGAAATACAGAGTAAATAAAATAGTAGTCAATATCAAGAATAGATCATACACTTAAATGAAAAGCATAAGGTAACACAACTTTCAGGAAAAAAAAAACACAGGACTAGGCAATGAGTTCTTAGACTTGTCATCAAAATAATCATGCCAAGAAAAATTGACACCTCAGACCTCATCAAACTCAAATGTTTCATTTTATGAAAACACACATTTAAAAACATGAAGACAGGCTGCAGGCTGCAAGAAATCTTTGCAAACCATATATTTGAAGAAGGACTAGAATCTAGACTACATAAAAATGATCATGACTTAACATTCTAAAAACTCCAATCATAAAATGAGCAAAACACATAAAATATCTCACTAAACAGAATCTAAAGATGGCTAATTAATAGCTGAAAAGGGAGTCAAACCACTAGCCATTAGCAAGATGCAAATTAAAGCCACAATGAAATTATCATTATATACCTATCTGAATGACTACAACAGCAAAAGCTTGGGAGGATGTGGAGAAACCAGATCCCTCGCACTCTTGGGAACGTTAAATGGTATAGCTGCTCTGAAAAACAGTTTGGCAGTTTCCTTTTTAAAAGCTAAGAATGCAACTACCATATGACCATGGGAATTAATCCTAGAGAAATGAAAACTTATGTTCACACAGAAAAACATATACACAAAATGTTCACAGCAACCACATTATATAAATGCACCAAAGATGGCCAGTGTATATTGGACCCAATGCTGTTTACTTCTCTGCAGGCTGAGACCCGTTAGCTCCAAAGCCTGTTAGGGCCAAACTAAAATTTTTACACACCCTATTATTTGAAAAATAGACCACACAAATGGCAAAATTTTAACCTTTTAGAGACTTCCTGTTCTGCATAACCTCACCCAACATCTGTTATCTACTGATAAGATAAAGCCCCAAACTACTGTAGCTCCTCAGAGCTCTTGGATCACAGACTCTTCTTCATGCCACTGAACATCACCTAGACATGTAATTCCTCTCAGCACTAAGTCTCTCAGGAGGTCTTTGTCCTCTTCCTGGAATCCAGAAGAGTGACCCCACCCTGTTGCCTCTGGACAAACATCTTCCAAGAAAGCCTTCCTTGACAAGCAGCCCCATCACAGAATCCCCCAGCAAAGCTTGGTCTATTCCAAACTCTTGAACCCCTCGAGCACACACACACACACACACACACACACACACACACACACACACGAATGCAAGTAAAACTGGGAATCTGAACAAGATCAGTGGATTGGATCAGTGTCAAGATGCAGTGTGTGGTGATGCTTGTCTCTAATCCCAATGATTCAGAACACTGAGGCAGGAGGATCACAAGTTCGAGTCCAGCCTTGGCAACTTAGTGAGACTCTGTCTCAAAATAGAAAATAGAAAGAGCTGGGGATGTAGCTCCATGGTAGAGCGCCCATGGGCTTGAGCCCTAGTACTGAAAGAAGGAGAGGGAAAAAAAAGATACAATATGATGTATCTGTACTAAATAAAGTATCTGATACTCTAAAGTCCAATTCAGAGAATCAAAGGTGGTAGTCATGGGCCATAAAGCTTTGCAGAATGTTCTTGTGGATGGGTCAGGGTGGGGACCAGGTGAGGGCTATGAGGGGTTGTTGCACTTTCTTGCAACATTAGGTGAATATATAATCATCCCAAGAGAAAAAAATCTAACTGAAAATATTTCTGGCTATTTGGGATCTCTGACAGCCTCAACTCCCACCCGACCAGTGACAGAATGAACACACTTTTCCTCTGCTGGTGAGACTATCTCAGAGCCTCCATGGAGCAGTTCCAAGGGACTGCAGGGCAAAGAAACACACAGCGCACACAACCCCTACAGTTCTGCACGATTGTGAACACATGGCACCACACGCACGCACACACACATACACACCTTGACAGGTCCTACACAGAAACCCTCTGCCCTCTCCTCCTGCTAAGAGACCTGGGAGCTCAGACCCTACAAATCTGTGTTTTGCTCCTGAGTGGTCACTCAGCCCCAACAGCCTCATCTGTAAAACAGGGAAATAGTTGCACCTCACAAGCTTCCTCTTTGAGGACTTGAAAGAGTGTTTATGAACTAGGCATCTCACATTTCAAGGCTTAGCAACTTGGAACCAATAAATTATTATTATAGAGATAAGCCCCAAAGCAGAGACCATCAGGGACCAAGGTGGAGAGGTGATCAGTGTCCCTGGCCCTGCAGTTCTGTTGTTTGGAGGGTGATCCTTCTCCTCCTGTGTGTCTGAGAGAAACTAGTAGGTGCCAAGCTGGTCCTTGGTGACCTCCTTCCCGGGCCCCTTCTGTGTATCGGAGCATGCTCACACATGAGAGTGCACATACTCAGCCCAGGATGAGTTCAAACCTGGAATCTGTTAAACAAATTCTGCTTTTATTTGTCAAACCTCTTATCAGGGGTGCACACCTATAGTCCCAGTGACTGGGGAGGTTGAGGTGAAAGGATCCCTTGAGCTTAGGAATTCAAGACCAGCCTGGGCAACACAGTGAGACCTCATCTAAAAAAAAGAACAAAAAAAGAAAATCATTTGTCAAAATCCCTGTCCTACTTCTATAGTCAGTGGAATTCCCAGAGCCTTAGGGGAAGAGGAGGGATAACAGCTGCAGAGGGTTTGGGCTGGAATGGGGTCAGGGCTGTGTAGGGTCAGTGTGGCTCATTGGATGGTCCCATCTCTGCCCTCTCTGGGGCAGGTCCCCCCAGACCAGCCCACACTATGACACCGTGGAACATTCTCCTGGGACTATGGGGATCCATCACCAAAAGAAGCAGGTGCTAAGGAACTAGTTGGTGGGTGAGAGTGGGAACAAAAGATACCAAGAAGAAATTCTAGGAGGGAATCTTCCAGGATTCCCCAAGCATTGAACTCAGCACCTCAACAAAGGAACATCTGCAGAAAATCTATAGCAGAAAAAAATTCTATCTGGGCTGGGGTTGTGGCTCAGCAGTAGAGCACTCACCTTGCACGTGTGAGGCCCTGGGTTGGATCCTCAGCACCATATAAAAATAAATAAATAAGACGAAGGTATTGTGTCCAACTACAACTAAAAAAATAGATATATTTTTTAAATTACATCTGCACAGTTGCACCCATGAACTTTTAAAGAATCTTCCTCCCGAGTCATTGCCAGTCTCTGTGCTCAGCACAAGGAAGATGGGCAGAGTCCCCAGGGCCTGGAGGGAAGCCCACCAAAGGCATCCTGAATATCAGGACCAGAGAAAAATACCCAGCAGCCAAAGCAGCCCCTGGCAACATTGCCCTCCAACACTGGCCTGGGGTTTGCGACAAACGCACAGGGGCCCTTTCTGTTCAGGAAACACCCCACCCCCTCCCACCACTCCAGGGCTCTGGCCTCCTTCAGGGCAGATATTGTAAGAACTGGTGCCAAGATAGAGTGAGTCTCAGAAAAACAAATCCTGCCTGATCCCACTTAAATAAAGGATCTGATACTATAAAATCCAATTCAGAGAATCAAAGGTGGTAGCCATGGGCCAGAAAGGGGGAGCGATGGGGAGTAAGTAATCAATGAACAACGGCTTTAGTCCAGTAAGTTGAGCAAATTCTACAGATCTGCTGTACATCATTGCACCCAAAGTCAACAAGAATGCATCATACACTTAGAAAGTCGTGAACAGGGCCCGTCTCATGTTCAATGTTCTTACCACATCAAAATTTAGAAATAAATGAATAAAAAATAGAAGTGAGGGCTGGGGTTGTGGCTCAGTGGTAGAGCGTTTGCCTGGCATGTGTGAGGCACTGGGTTCAATGCTCAGCACCGCAAATAAAATAAAGGTCCACTGACAACTAAAAAACATTCAAAAATTAAAAAATAAATAAAAGTGAAAAAGAAAAATAAGAACGGAGGGGCTGGCCAGGCTTGAACTGCTGCCCACGAAGCACCCAGCACACCTCCCAGAGACTGGAGGCAGCACCAGATCCAAGCTCAGAGAGTCACCCTCATCTATATGCTAATTATCCCATGCAAGAATTACAGGGTTAATTAAGCATCACAGCCCTCCCTCCATTTTATCTGCCCTGGACACAGAGGCGAGAGACGGAAATCACAACCTCTGATCAAATTAGCTGTCCACGGGGCCGCTCCAGGCCTCTCCTCTTTATGAGGCTTCATAAACCAGCTCCCCGAGTTAATCATGTTTATTTCACAAGGCACCAGGGATTTAGAAAGTGATTAGGAATCAAACCCAGGAGGAACCAGCCCCTGACCCTTCTGCTATCAACTTTCTTCATGCAAAGGGTGTGTTTTCTCACTGATAGGCAGCAAATACACACCAGGCCTCGTCCTCCTGCCTGAAGTAGGATTATCAGTTAGTGGGTAAATGGCTGTCAAGTTGGCAGGTTCTGGAGGTGTTGGGGGCGGGGGTCTCTCTTGCTTTCCTGGGCGTGCCCACCACCCATCACCCTGATGCTTCGTATTCTTCAAGGAACAATGGCTTCGTTTCTGTTTCTCCCCAGCTGTGTGGGCCCAGGTAAATTATTAAATCCTCTGAGCCTCCTGTTCCTTATTTATTAAATGGGGGATTGGTATCCACCCAGTGGTATTAAGACTGAGATATGCTAAGGTAGAATGAGTGGCCCTTGGTAGCAGGCATCAGTACTGTCTGTTCTCTGCCATCCTTTCCTCCTGTCCCCAAGTACCCCAGACTTGAATCCTTATTACTGTGCCCCTCACAGTCCCGCTCAAAGCTACACCCAGCCTCACCCCCAAAAGCCTTCTGACAACTCAGCACGGGTGCTAGGTCACATATCCCTGCTTCTCTAATGAACAACACCTGGCACACAGGAGGCAGCCCTAAATACGTGTTCAACAAAAGAACTGAAAGGGCTGACTCATTGATTCCAGGCTCAGTAAGTAGATGACCAGAGAAACACCAGCCTCCCATATGGTGTCTGTAACAGACATAACTAATCAATCCTCACGGTCTTCCCTGCCAGGGCAGGCTAACCTTCCGGGCTTCAACAGAACATCACGGGTGGACACTACCCTGCAGTCACAGAGCAAAGTCTCTGACACTCTTTCCACATAGCAGACTGAGTCCATCCATGAAAGCCTCAGGCCCCTGGATAGACTGCAATTGCGAAGGGACCAGGCCCAGCCCTTTCTTCACAGGGACCTGGTTTGGGTATGTGGTAGGCAAAATTCTCTCAGAGCCCCTGAGCTTCCCACTGCTCAGATCTGAGTCCTGCACCCGCCTAGGACAAGGCATATGGTGGATTTTGTCCCTGGGAGATTGTCAGTGGCCCAATCTAATCACATGTACCCTCATCCCTGAATTTCCTCCATCTCAGCAGAAAAGCAAGTCAGAGCTTCAAAACCAGAGAAGGACTCACACTTTTGCTGGCTTGAAGTCCTCCGAGGGGACCACATAGTCAAGAATTCAGGCGGGAACTGAGTTCTGCTGACAGTCATGAGTGAGGAAGAGTGGTTCCCCAAGCCTCCAGAAGATTCCTCCCTTGGGATTCCCTCAGAGAAACCTCAGCCACACTCTGCCAGGCTTCCGATCTGGAGAACTAGGAACTGATCAGTAGGTGTTGTTTTTACTAATTTGTTATTTGTTTTAATTAGTTATGCATGACAGTAGAATGCATTCATGTACTTTGATATATCATACATAGATGAGGTATGATTTCTCACTTTTCTGATTTGTGCATGTTGTAGAATCACATTGGTCATACAGTCATATATGCCCTTAAGGTAATAATATCTGTTTCACTCTACGATCCTTCCCATTCCCATACCCTCCCCCCTCCCCTCCCTGCACTCCCCTCTATCTAATCTAAAGTAACTCTATTCTTCCCTATTGGCCCCCCTTTATTGTGAATTAGCATCCACATATCAGATAAAACATTTGGCCTTTGGTTTTTTGGGATTAGCTTATTTCTCTTAGCATGATATTCTCCAACTCCATCCATTTACCAGAAAATGCCATGATTTCATTCTTCTTTAAAGCTGAGTAATATTCTATCAAATATTTTTTTATCCATTCTTCTATTGAAGGACACCTAGGTTGGTTCCATAGTTTAGCTATTGTGAATTGAGCTACTATACACATTGACTCGGCCATGTCACTGTAATATGCTGATTTTAAGTCCTTTGGGTATAAACCAAGGAGTGGGATAGCTGGGTCAAACGGTTGTTCCATTCCAAGTTTTCTGATGAATCTCCATACTATTTTCCAGAGAGGCTGCACCAATTTGCAGTCCCACCAGCAATGAACATTTATTGCTGCCTGTATCTTGATGATTGCCATTCTGACTGGAGTGAAATGAAATCTTAGAGTAGTTTTGATTTGCATTTCTGTAATTGCTAGAGATAATAAATATTTTTCCATATGCTTCTTGATCAATTGTATTTCTTCTTCTGTGAAGTGTCTGTTCAGTTCCTTAGTCCATTTATTGACTGGGTTATTTGGGTTTTTTTTGTTTTTTGGGTTTTTACGTGGTAAGTTTTTTGAGTTCTTAATATATTCTAGAGATTAATGCTTTATCTGAGGTGCATGTGGTAAAGATTTTCTCCCAACTTGTAGGCTCTCTCTTCACATTATTGATTGTTTCTTTTGCTGAGAAGAAGCTTTTTAGTTTGAATCCATCCCATTTAGTGATTCTTGATTTTACTTCTTGCGCTTTAGGAGTCTTGTTAAGGATGTCAGATCCTAGGCCGACATGATGAAGATTTGGGCCTGCCTTTTCTTCTAGTAGGCACAGGATCAACATTCTGGTGCCTTAGTTTTTCATCCACTTGGAGTTGAATTTCATGCAGGGTGAGAGACAGAGGTTTAATTTCATTTTGTTACATGTGGATTTCCATTTCTCCCAGCACAATTTGTTGAACAGGCTACATTTTCTCCAGTGAATTTTTTTGGCACCTTTGATAGCATGAGATAACGTATGTATCTTCTATTCTGTACCATTGGTCTATGTGTCTGTTTTGGTGCCAATACCATGCTGTTTTTGTTACTAAAGCTCTGTAGTATAATTTAAGGTCTGGTATTGTGATATCACCTGCTTCACTCTTCTTGCTAAGGATTGCTTTGGCTATTCTGGGTCTCTTATTTTTTCCAAATGAATGTCATGATGCTTTTTCTATTTCTGTGAAGAATGTCATTGGGATTTTAATAGGAATTGAATTAAATCTGTATAATGCTTTTGGTAGTATGGCCATTTTGACAATATTAATTCTGCCTATCCAGGAGCATGGGAGATCATTCCATCTTCTAAGGTCTTCTTCAATTTCTTTCTTTAGTGCTCTGTAGTTTTCATTGTAGAGGTCTTTCATCTCTTTTGTTAGATTGGTTCCCAAGGTTTTGGTTTTTTTGGTTTTTTGGTTTTTTGTTTTTTGTTTTTGTTTTTGTTTTTGTTTTGAGGCCATTGTGAATGGGGTAGTTTTTCTAATTTCTTTTTCAGTGGATTCATTGCTGATATATAGGAACACATTTGATTTTGGGTGTTGATTTTATATCCTGCTACTTTGCTAACTTCATGTATTAGTTCTAGAAGTTTTCTTGTGGAATTTTTTGGATCTTCTACATATATAATCATGTCATCATCAGATAGTGATAGTTTGAGATTTTCTTTACCTATTTGTATCCCTTTAATTTCTTTCTTCTGTCTAATTGCTCCAGCTAGAGTTTTAAGGATGACATTAAATAAAAGTGGTGAAAGAGGGCATCCTTGTTTTGTTCCAGTTTTTAGAGGGAATGCTTTCAATTTTTCTCTGTTTGGAATTATACTGTCCTGGAGTTTAGCATATACAGATTTTGAGGTATGTTCCTACTATCCCTAGTTTTTCTAGTGTTTTGAACATGAAGGGTGCTGTATTTTGTCAAATGCTTTTTCTGCATCTAATAAGAGAATCATATTGTTTTTAAGTCTATTGAGTTGGTGTATTATGTCTATTGATTTCTGTATGTTGAACCAACACTTCATCCCTGGGATAAAACCTACGTGATCATGGTGCACTATCTTTTTAATATGTTTTTGTATGTGATTTGCCAGAATTTTACTGAGAATGTTTGTGTCTATGTTCATCAGGGATCTTGGTCTGCAGTTTTCTTTCCTTGGTGTGTCTTTGTCTGGATTTGGCATCAGGGTGATATTAGCCTCATAGACTGAGTGTTGTTTTGAGTTGTTAAATTTATGGTAATTTTGTCACAAAACAGAAAATTAACACAGGTTGAGGATTCCTTATTTGAAATCTTGGGACTAGAAGTGTTTGGAGTTTTTGATTTTTCATATTTTGAAATATATGCATATATAATGAGATATCTTAGGAATGGGCCCAAGTATAAACATTAAATTCATTTCTATTTCATATATATATATATATATATATATATATATATATATATATTTCTTATACATAAAATTACCTGGAGGTAATTTTACACAGTTTTTTAATGTGCCTGCACCCCATTTCTTGAGGTCAGTGTGGAATTTTCCACTTGGGGCATCCATATCAGTGCTCAGAGTTTCAGATTTTGGAGCGTCTCGGGTTTCAGAGTTTTGAATCAGGGACGTTCAGCTTTCACAGGGAATGTGCAACAAACCCTTGAGGAGTTCATCTGAAGTGAATTTAGCCATATCATATTTGCTCTGATGGATCCAGAAAAGGGTCTGTGTTAAAATGGATTCTTCTTTATTAGGCTGGGGAGAGGTGCCAGCAGATGCACCAATGTGTCCTTGTCATCGTGACTTATGCAAACCTGGCCCAGTCAAAGATTATTCTCGGTATGCTCCAGACCATGTGAACTAGAATTGGTCCTTCCCTGCTCATCAAATGCTGCCATAGATTTTCCTACGAGGCTGGAGGATCCCCTCATGTCTCTGGAAGACTGGGTGGGTCAGGAAGCTAGGGAAAGAACAGAGCTTTGATGGACATCAGATCCCTTTCTTTTTGCAAAGTCCAAAAATCCTGCTATTGCAGCCACCCCAATAAGCCTCATACCCTAATGGTGTCTGGCCCCTGTGGCCAGAAGGTGTCAGCATGTTTCTCTCAATCCAGTACACAACTGTCTTGGTAGCTAATGATTGACACCTCTTGTTCCCAAAGGAACATAAGCTCCCCATGGGCAGAAGCCTATCTTCTTGCTCAGCACCCCATCTCCCATTACCCACCCAATGCACACAACCATAAGCATTCTGTGGACTGTAAATGCCTAGGGATCCATCAAACTCCAAATGACAGCAGACGTGAAATAAATACACAGTGAGCCCCTGTCCTGCCACCACTGGGAATGTAAGGAGCTCACCCAGGAAGTGGGGGCTGCCATGTTTCTTCCTGATGATCACACATTTCCCTCCAGACTTGTAGATAAACAAGAAAGATGGACCACAACTGTCATCGGCCCTCATTCACAAAGCACTACTAACATGACATCAATGGATTTTTAAATAAATATATAAACCTACAAAGTCCAAGAGAATGGGAGAGGAGTTGGCAGCAGATGCAAGATGGCAACCCATTATGGAATCTAGCAAATGGAGGGAGAAGAGGAGCTGACTTAGAGAGCCCAGGCTGCAGCCCCTAGTGAGGAGCATAAGCAATGCCAAAGAAAGTGATTGCTGGGGCTGGGGTTGTGGCTCAGCGGTAGAGCGCTTGCCTTCCACATGTAAGGTGATGGGTTCGATCCCCAGCACCACATATAACAATAAATAAATAAAATAAAGGTATTGCATCCATCTACAGTTAAATACCTGTGTGTGTGTGTGTGTGTGTGTGTGTGTGTGTATTTAAAAACTATTGATTATACCAGGGTAACAGACAGCCCAGGCCTAGGGGTAGGAATTACTAACACTAACACTAACAAAAAGTAGTGATGGTGGCTCTGGACACTCAGGGACCTTCATACCACATGGGGTGTGGGGAGGGCTGGCATAGTGCAGGGTGGACATGAGGTGCAAAAGAGAAACAGGGCACCTGCTCAAAGTCCATACTCAAAAAACAGTGGAACCCTAATCCTCCAGCACATTCCTGGCTCAATGCCCCTGGATTGCTCCCTGCTAGACTGAGAATGGCACTTTACCTGAAGTGGAGTCCCTTGGCTTCCTCCCTTTCCACTCCTGTTGTCCCCACTCCCTGAAAATTTTTTCTTAATGACTCACTTTCACACAACTCTTGTCTCAGAATCTACTTGGGAGGAATATTTACAGATGTGCAAGAATCCTAAAATCTTACTCCCCTGTTCTTAGAAAGCTATTAGAGGATGTGCTACAGTGGAATGATGGTGTGAAGCAGGAAAGGATATCAAAAGGCCAGAATTCATCCCAAGCCTGCTGTAAAGGGAATCTCTCAAGACCACAGACCCGGGAGTAAGGGGTAGGGAGGGTAGAAAACAATCTAGAGCCAGGAAGCCCACGTGAGAAAGTCCAGGAAAAGAGGAAATTGTTGTAATGGCAATTTAACTATTTGGAAAGTAATATTGATTCACATTTAACTGATCTAGTGAAGCAGTTAGAAAAAAAAAATAAAGATGGGCACATAGAAATCCAAATAAAGGGGAAATGTGCACATACAAAGTCCAGGAAACATCATCATCTTCTACTTTACTTAACAGTAAGCACATTTACTGTCATAATAACATAAACACTGATTATTGATTTAACCAAAAGTTGTGATAAAAGTGTTCTGAAGATGGGGGAGGGACGAAGGCAGGGAAGTCCATAGAGAGCTAAGTCATGAGCTCCCACTGCGGTCAATAGACAATGTTTAAAATTGATTAATCAAGAAATAGCTGCATCAGCATAATATTTAGAAAGGTGGAAGTAAATACTAGCTATGAGCATTGACAGTAGAAATTCATTTAACATAAATATGTCCTTTTAAACCTCATTATTTCCAAAGGGGTAAACCATGGCCTTAATAGAACACACACACACACACACACACACACACACACACACACCACACATACACACCCTTGACAAGACAAAAAATGAGGATAGAAGAATAAGAACCAAACCATAGAGGAAGCAGGTAGAGGGACAGGTGGCAGGGGAGAGGTGTGTCCCAAACACATACAGCAGCCCTTAACCAGAGCCCACAGCGTCATATGCACCAGTCTCACAACCAAGAAGAATTCAATGTTCAAAAATGAACATCCTTGATATGAGGCAATTGAACATTTCTGTCTCCAAACTCCCAATATTATCAGCCATTGCTGCCCGAAATTCCACGCTATGGATTCTTCTGCCAGAGTTGAGCACTGCTCTCTCCATTCCTTAAGCAGAGGCTCTCCTGCTTGAATTTTGTAGCATCTGGAAATCACAGGGTGGCTTTCGAGTCCCGTTGGGTGGCCTTGGCAAGCAATGGAAGTCTCAGGATCTCAGCCTCCTTGTGTGTGGATGACAAAAGTGGCCACCATTCTTGGCAGCAACTCTCAGTGCTCTGAGCTGGCCTGGTGATATGCTCTGTGCAAGTGGCATTGTACCAGGACTGCGTCTAGACCTCAGAAACAGAACAGAACCTACAGCTTCCATTTTTTTGCTGCTCTTAGGCAAGTCCACTGGGGCGTGGGGGGCAGATGCACAGCCCAGACCCCCATCACCCCATCCAAAGCCAGCACACTTCCAGACTTGTGAATGAGGCCCGTGGGGACCCACACACTCCCCGCTGACCCTCCAACTGACCAGAGCCACATGAGCAGGTCCAGTTGAAATCAGTCTAGCCTCTCTCTGGAGACAGAACAGCCACTCAGCAGATGCTAAACAGATGATAGTTGTTTTTGCAGCCACTGTGTTTGGGGATGTGAAGCAAGGGAAAACTGATATGCCTTCTACAGGAAGTGGCAATACTAATACTTATTTGGTTTTTAAGATGTAACAATAACATATGAATGAACTCCTGATTTCAAAATTGTTCCTAACCTTCCTACGCCTGAACGCAAGAATTTTCAGCAACTGCTTTTCCACAGAAGGATGGGGGAGGTGGCCAGGAAGTGGAAGCAGGGCTCCCAAAGGACAGAGGAAACCTCAGACATGGCCTTCATGACCCCCTAATGCAGCCCTGGAGTCTTGAGTTACACGGCCAGCTGGTGAAGCGACAAGCAACTCAGCTTTGCAAACAGCTCCGAAAGCAGATTTAACCACTGTAACTGGCTTATTGATTTTGCAATCACATTTTAAGATGCATAATCTGCCACCATCTCCAGTGGCCATTCCAGCAGCATTCCAGGGAAGCTTTATCTCCACCACCTGTGCACAGAACCCTGAGCCAGAAGGGACAGAAGCCGTATCACAATAGAACAATGGTAAGCACAGGTTAGGGCAGGCCCCCCTGCATTTGGACCCAGACAGCAGTAGTGAATTACATGACAGAACAGAACCTTCAGGCTCTTTGCACTGACCCGCAAGGCACCCTTAGCTGCACTACTAAGCTTTATCTGCTTCACTTGGACTCCTAAAGGTCCTCAGGAAGGGCTGCCGTGGACCCTTGAGGGCCGTCCACCTAAATTCCCCTTTGGGGATACTTATGACCTCTCTCAACTGCTCGGCCACACTTTGCTTTACCAATCACCCCAGTAGGTCCCTTGTTGTTTGGGGTACAAGCCAAAGAGGATACCTCTTTGCAAGGGTCATGGGACTTTCTGGGAGATTCTACAGCAGTAGTTCAAGTAGCTACCATGTGAAACTGTCATGCCCTAGATTGGGTAGATCACATAAAGTCTGGAGAACAAATGCATTCCCTAAAATGAAGAGATGACATTTTGAAGGACCCCAAATGAAGATTCGATAAGTTTTTACTTTCTTGAACACAGCAGTAGTAGCCATGAAACCAGGGGTCCATATGAGCAAACTGCCCAGAAGGCAGAATTCTGGATCTAGATAATTAGGAGATGAGAAGACAGGCAGCCCTCCGACATGTCAGACATGTGGGTGTTCTATCTGTGACAGCTTGGGAAATATCTCTGCGCATACCCCAGAGATATGTCCCCTTGGAGATGCCAGTCCGTGATGTCCGCCTCCCATCAGTCCCCCTGTACCCTATTCTACCCCCTCCCCCCATTGCTGCCAAGAGTGGTCTTTCTAAAATGCAAGCTTGACCCCTTTCTTAAAATCCTGCAGAACAAACCTGGGCCTGGCATTCAACACCAATCTTATCTGGCCCCAACTTCATTTCCCATCACTCTTTTCACATCAGGATGTGCTACCAAGCGGGTCCCTGTGCTGCCACCTTAACCCCATCACTTAGACATAATTCACCCCGACAGCCCTCCACACACAGCAACCCCCAAGGCCGCCTTAGCACTTCACCCCTTTCTCTTTTTCTCAGCCCGGTTCCAGTGCCCATCCCACTGGGTGTCATTTATCTGTCCCTGCTATAGCTTAGGTCTAAGTATCCCCCACTGGCCATTGTTAAAGACTTGGTCCCCAGCCTGTGGTGCTACTGAAGGTGCAGAAACTTTAGAGGTGGGGCCTCGTGGGAGACCTAAGATCATTAGAGGTGTGCCCTTGGCAGGTACTGGGGTACCCGGCTCGCCCCTTCCTCTCCTGCACTTTCCAGCTGTGAGACAAGTGGTCTTGTTCCACCGCATGCTCCCTATCCTGATGTGCCCCTCACGGCAGGCCCAGACAACACAGCCAACAGATTGTGTACTGAAACCTCCAAGACTGTGAGAAAAAATAACCTTTACTCTTTATAAGCTGATTAGCTTTGGTATTTGTTATAACGATGAAAAGCTGATTAACCATCCCCCCTTCTTGACCTAGAAGGCCTGGGGGGGCAGGGACGGGGTTTTCTGGAACCCACCTACACATGCTGCACCACCATCACAGCAAGCCCTGCATAATGCCTGATAAGGAGACGGCTGAAATAATGAACAGAGATAGAATTACACCCACCTGCACAAGAAGTGGGCCGAGGGTAAAACAAATCCCAATTAACCCAGTAAGTGGCTTTTGTTGTCTCTTGTTTCAGGACACATGAAATAATTAGTGTTTAGTAGACAGAGAACTCTGAGTGTGAAGCTGGATGTAATCAAATGTCAAAACACAGAAACCTCAGGAGAAAAAAATAAATGGTGTGCCTGGTTGGAAAGGAGCAATCATTCTGGATGGGTTCTCCCTGGGAGAGGGGCACCAGTTCCAGTCCCATGTTGTAATGCTATGGAGATCAGGACGAGGTAGGCTGGGAATTGCCGTGAACCTGGGTGCAGAGTGGGGCCGAGTTACTGGTGCTCCATGGCAGGCCTGTGCTTGCTGAGTGTCACCCAGGCATCAGGCACATTAGTTCACAAATCTCTCGTGAGGCAAACACTCTGCTAATCCCCATGCTGTTGATGGAGAAAGTAAGCCTGAGCAGTTCCATAATTTGCTCAAGGACTCGAGTTCCTGTCGGTCTGATCTAATCCACTCTCTCTGGCCTTGTGCTTACTCTCTAGCCAGGGGAGTTGGGCTTCTTTACTCAGTGCATACTCCTTGGCTCTCCATCATACCAGGCAACGTCGACCTCAATGGGCATTTTCTCTGGCCCTCTTGACCTTCGACCTCATGCTCCCTTGAGGTTTTGGTTTGGATCTGGAATGTCCCCCAAAGCTTGTGAATTGAAAGTATGGCCCTCCAGAGCAACAAGGCTCAGAGGTGGGGTTTTAGGAAATCATTAGATTCTGGGAGCTATAACATCATAGTGGATTACTATGGGGTGGATTCATAATTTGAATGGACTACTTGGGTGGTGACGGTAAGCAGGTGGGCCATAGTTGAGGAAGTATGTTACTGGGGGTGTGGCCTTAGGGACTATAGCTGTCCTTGCCCACCACCCACTCCACACACACACCCTCTGCTTGGTGACTTCTATGAGCTGAGAAGCGTTCCTCAGCCATACCATGCCCTTCCTTCATGATGTTTCTGCCTCAGAGAAAGCCATCGGGGGACCAAGACCTCTGAAACCGAGAGTCAAAATAAATCTTTCCTCCTTTAAATTGTTCATGTCAGGTATTTTGGTCACAGCACCAAAAGGCTAACTAACACACCCATCCATCAGCACACCCACCCACCGTGTGCAGTTCTCTTGGGCAGCCAACCAGCCACACCCAGGGCCTTGGGGGCAGCCAACCAGCCATGCCCAGGGCCTTGGGCTCCCCCTGCCACATCCAGACTCAGAGATGAGAAGCTGCCAGAAGGACTCAGGCAAAGGTGACCGTCTGCCCAGAGGACAGGAGGACAACAGACAAACTCCCTCATCCTTCCTCCCTTTCTCCCCACAACTCATCCAAAATGAGGCTTCTCCACACCACAGGACCAGAGGCATCCCAGGTGGGTAAGGGGGGACAGCTGCCTGGAGACTGGCTCGGTCTCCTCACAGCTTCCATTTCACTTTCCCTCCCCTCCTTCCAAACAAAGCATGCATATCTCGTCATGGCATCAATGAGTTGTCTAGACAGTGCTAACAGTGTTCTGGCCTCACCTTTTTTCTTCCCTGAACCTCTACTCCCACCCCCTATCTTCCTTCCTATCTGAGGCATCTACTCCCTTATGCTGAGTAGACTTCCTGGAATGTGGTGGCTGCCCTGAATCCATCCTTTGAGGTAAGTGTTTTAGTTTATATCAATGATACTGTATCGTGCATCTCATTCCCTTTCTCAACCTCAGCGTTTGGCCCCTTGCTCCTATGAGAAGGCTTATCTATGCCCGGCTGTCACCTCTAATGCTGCATAGATGTCCTGTCATTGCCACAAGTAACTCCCCTACTTGCATCACCAGGAAGTGGGCAAGTGGCTCACTATGGTTTGGATGTGGCGTGTCCCCATCAGTAGTCATGGTGAGATTTGATTGCCAATGTCAGTGTTCAGAGGCACGGGGCCTCTAAGAGGTGTTAGGATTTGGATAGGAGGTGTCTTCCAAAACCTTGTGACACCATGCAAGAATTTTTAGAGGTGAAATGATTAGATTATGAGAGCTGTAACCTAATGGGTGGATCGATTCACTTGAATGGATTCACTGGGTGGTGACCATAGGCAGGTAGGATGTGGCAAAATGAAGGAGGACACTGGGGGAATGTCTTTGGGGTTTATATTTGTCCCTGGTGAGCAAGCTCTCTCTCTCTGCTTCCTGACTGTCATAAACGGGACAACTTTCCTCCGCCACACCCTTTTGATATGACATTCTTCTGCCTCACCTGTGGCCCAGAGCTATGGAGCTGGCCAATCGTGGACTTAACCTTGGAAATCATGAACTCCAAATAAACTTTTCCTCCTCTAAGATGTTCTTGCCAGGTCTTTGGATCACAGTGATGCAAAGCTGACTTACTCAAGAGGTAATTAGGTCATGAGGGCTCTGCACTAATGAGGGATTAATGTATTCCTGTGAGCGGGGGTCAGTCACTGAGAGAGCAAGTTGTCATGAAACACCTCGCTCACCCTCTCCCTCCTCTCTTCTGCCGGAGCCCATGTGAGGTCCTTGCCACATACAGCCACTCAATCTTGAACTTCTTTGTCTCCAGAACTATAAAGTCAATAAACCTCTTTTTGAAATCCTCCTCCTTCCCCTGCTTCTATGGCCCTGGAGGAAGACAGGCTTTTCTAAACCTGAAGTGTACGTTCCTGTGATGCGAATTAGACTCTGTACAGTAGAATGATTAGGAGACAGCATGCACGTCACAAAAGATTTCTATTAAACATGGTGTTAGGAGCTCACATCTCAGTCTTGGAGGGTGACACAGACAGCCCTGTAGCCAAGTCCTTTCTCCATGCATCCAAGAACTTAGGCCACTTCCAGACCTTTGCTGTGATAACTGTGGTAAACATGCTGCCATTCACTTTGGATTTTAGAAACCCTGAAATTTTAGCTTGCTTTATCAAAATACACTTGCATTAAGATACTGGTACTAGTCAAAATCATGGGGAAAAAAAAAAGTAACTTGCGAATAAATTAGGTAGCTCTAACTTCCTTGTCCACAATGAAACAAAACCCTCAGATAGAATTCCAAGGTATTCAGCCACCAGGACAGCATCCAAACGTTCCCTATGTCCAGCTTGTGTGATTGGAAAGGGAAACCATCTGCCCATCTTTATTACATGGATTCTTCTCCTCTACACTGCCCACACAGTCCACAACAAAGCTCCCAGGCAGGGTAAACCCACAGCCAGGGTAAACCTATAGCTTCAGAGGGGGCCTTCCCAGGGCCCTGCAATGCAGCTATGGAAAAACTCAGTCCTAAATACACTGTCCACCCAGTCTGACTCACAAACTGACTTCACATATTTGCATGCATGCACAAACACGTGCATACACGTGCACACTGCACACAATAGTTGATGAAGAAACTGCCTAAGCCCCAAACATGGAGGACATGCCCTCAGCCAAGGCCACTCCCTTCAGAGTGTTGCTGGGCTCTGCCAGCAGGGTCCCCTGCCCCACTCAGGTCACAGATGCTGCTTTGAAGTCACCCTGTATGTGGGATGGTGAAAGGGCTAGAGTTCCTTGGGCTGGGAGCTTGGCCAGCTCCATAAAGCCCTCTGTTTCCCAGCCAGTCCTAAAAGGTGCTCCCTCCCCATCAGGACACAGCAGCACATTGAGAACAGGTGGCACCCCCATGTGCCCCACAGCCCAGCATCTTCCTGGAGTTATCTGGACCCTTGCTGAGGAAGTAAGGCACCTGCAACTCTCCCCAGACCTCAGCACGGAGCTGCAGGTGGGGGAGGTGCAGGATTCGTACAAATCACACAATGAGGTGGAGTCAGTGAGCTCCCCGCACCCCCAACCTGTCTCCAGCAGGCAACTGGCCTGTGCACCTGGCCAAGCCCCAGAGGCTGGATCCAAGCTGCTCATCAGAACGGGCTCTCTCCTCTGCTGTGTACCAGGGAGGTGGGGAAAGGCCTGGCCACTTCCTGATGCATTATTTATTAGGAGCGCATTAACTGTGGGTGACATCACAGGCATTCGAAGGTAATTTGTGGAAAGTATTGTTAAAGCAATTGATTTGCAGATTCCTTGACAGGGAAAACCAAGCACCAGAGCTGGCAGAGATGTGACACGGAAACTTTCTTTTTTTTTTTTTTAAATGTATTTGGGGATAATTGATTGAAAGCTAAGCTGTGTAGCCAGTGAGAAAATGAGATTATTCTGTCTGTTATGCAAAGAAATCATATATTGTACAAAACAGCAGGATGAAGAGCCGTCAAGGCAGCTGGGAGGAACTTGTTCCTTCTGGGGGAAGGAGGGGGCGATGTCTTTCTTTCCCTGTGTCCCTTCACCCCTCCACCTGCCCCCCATGAATCCTGAGCCTCAGTCAGACCCCTTCTTTCCTTCTACCCCCAGTGGGGCTTCTGGGTCCTGAAGATCCCCATCAACAGTGACATCAAGGATGTTAAGGACCACACTGGCCAGACTTGATTCTCAGACGTTCAGGGCCACCAAGGCAGCAGCTGGAACAAGGGAGGTGCAGGGTTGGGAGCTCTCCCTGTTCTGCATACAGCAGTCAGCACCCCACACTGGACCCGCTCAGACCCCCAATAATCCATGCAGTACCTTCCTAGCCCACAAAATTGGCTGCCACTTCCTCCTCTGGACTCTCCAGGCCTCCAGGATGGCTGCAGCTCCTTTGCAAAGCCACAGCAGTGTCCAACTGCCCTCAACTTCCCCCACACATACATCTGCTCACACCTTTGTCTGTGTCAGCCTAGCTGCTGCCATGCCCCCCACGTCTTGTCTGCCAAGCCAGCACAGTGTCGTTCAAATGCTTCCTCCTCCAGAAAGCCTTCTCTGACTGTAAGGTCAGGCACCGGTGACCAAAAGGAGGCAGGTTAAAAGCTGCTGAAAAGGCTTTATTGAGATTCACTCCTGGGCGAGACCCTCCAGCCCAACAGAGCGGGTCTCGGGGAGTCGTACCCAAGCTCAGCCAGATTGGAATTTCATCAGGCTTAGGGCAGGAAGGGAGGGCTTGGGACAGGAAAAGGAGGTTTTTAGGGTCCCTTGTCCTCCTGGGGTGGGTCGGGGGATCTTGCTGAGCTCCATGTCCTTCCAGGATTGGTCAGGAGACCCCGCTGATTGACAGGTGTTTATCACTGCTTGTCTTTCGGCGCCTGATGGGTTGTTCATTTGCCTGCGCAGGTTGCCTGGTGCATTTTTCCCTTAGCCACCTCAAACCAACCTAACATCCCAGCCTTTTTGATGATACAGGGCGCTGAATTCCATCTGGCTACTTCTTGCTGGCTAGGGGCGCTGGGCGGAAAGGTGTGGCTTGGGTGTCAGTTTGGTGGGGAGGCGACCGTAGGGGTGTAGGAACATCTGCTGGTAGGTCACTCTGGCCATCTCACCCATGCACTTTCGGGCAAACCTGAGGAGGCAGGGAGCAATCATTAATAGAAATCCTATTACTAACATAGGAGTGAGAATGGGAGTCAGCCATGAAATGAGGGCAGAGTTTAGCCAGCCTGGCCAAGGGTCATTTGATTGTTGCTGTTTAAGTCTTTCACCCAAACGATAGAGGGTGTCAACATTCTTTTCGACCAATCCAGTTTCATTGATATAGTAGCAGCATTCTTCTTTCAGGAATAGACATGGTCCTCCTTTGTCTGCCGTCAGGAGATCTAGGGCTTGAAGGTTCTGTAATGAAACTTGGGCAAGAGATGTTATTTGCCTTTGTAGGGAAGCAAGAGAGGCGGCTGATGCCTCTACTCCTTCCCGAAATTGTTGTTCAAGCTTCTGAGTAGCAGTTACTGCATAACCAAGTCCTCCTGCCCCGAGTCCAGAGGCAGCGAGGGAGGAGGCCAGGGAGAGTCCAACTACTACTGGTAGAAAGACGACCTGTCTTGTCCTGGAAAGGGGGGTGGTGACATACCATGTTAATTCAGCCTCACTGTACAGAGTTAATTGGGGGACCAAGGTGGAAGGAACACAGAAAGCAAAAGGCATGTTGAGGCTTAGATTTTTTGTTAGGGTACCATTGCACCAGAAAAAGAACCCCGGCGGAGCAAAGGTTGGGGAAGAGATTCGAATGATCTGGTCACAGGGTGCCGAACCAGAGGAAGTGTAGCAGCAGGGGAAATTCCCAGGTGAGTTATGAAAAAGAGGTACTTCCTCAAAGGCTGGAGAGGGGGGCCCTTGGGATATGGTTGAAGTATTGAGAGGAAGATCAATGGGAATTGCAGTTAACAGAGTATGATCCAAACCTGCACAGAGGAAACAGTCTGAAATGTTACTAATTTTGGATAAATTCAGGAGCTGAAGGCCCTGACGTATTAGGACCATCCACGAGAAAGGGTCAGCTTTAGGATGGGCAACTGCATTCAGTTGGTGTTGGAGTTCTTTCTCTTGCTCCTGGATGGTTATGTGAACTTGAGGGAACACTTGTACATAAGTTCTCCAGATTCTGATAGAGGCTGAGGGGAGCTTGGCTAAACCCCAAGAATAAAATTTACCATCAACACCGGAAGCCCATTTCGGGTCCCATGGGTCCCAAATAGTTAACTTGGTGTGTGCTCGTTTCTCATAGCAAGGCTTATCTAGGAAGCGTTTTTTGCATGAATTATAAGGGCACCCACCATAGATGTCAGGCCAGCGCTTACAAGATTCCTCAGTTTGGTCTGATATGAAGCATAGCATTGCTGCACACAGGTGGGACGAGGTGGCCCTGTTGAATCCAGTAATGTTAAGGGTGACCGCTCGATTGCAGCCAGTGGAAGGGCAATCGCCTTGACCTATAAACTGAGAGCGGGTGGTGCCATCCTGGTGCCATGTCGCTTGGATGTAAAAGCGCCATCTGTGGGTTAGGATAGAAGCTTGAGAGAAATTAATAATTAGTAAGAGAAGAAGAGGGTTAGTGAGAAATCTTGAGTTTGATTGGCCCTGGCGTGATGGAAGTCCAGGACTGGACATTTGGAACAGGCACCTTTTTAAGGCAGGAGACATGGTACCCAGGGGAGTGGCCCAAAAGCTTGGCCACCATTGGGGTAGTAAGTATGACTGTATGGGGTCCCGTCCAGCAAGGTTTCAATGATTGAGGATGCAGCTCTCAAAGTAAGATTTGTCACCCATTTGAAGAGGGTCCAATCCGGTCTGTGGTTGCGCTGGATTTGAGGCAATGGATGACCCAGGAGGGCACCGGTCTGCGTGTCCCCTTAGGAGTTTGAGTAGAAGTGTCAGATAGGGCAGGTAGGACACAATGGGAGGAGGAGTGACAGGAAAGCTCTGGCTGATTAAGAAAGGGCACCCAGAGAGTAGCTCAAAGGGGCTCAGACCTGAGGGGGCTCTGGGGACTGCCTGAATTTGGGTGAGGGCCAATGGAAGGAGCTGGGCCAGGAGAGCCTGAGTTCCATAGCAAGTTTAGTGAGATGATCCTTGAGAATGCCGTTAGTCCTCTCAACCTTACCCCAGGATTGGGGCCGGTGTGGGATGTGGAGCCTCCAAGTGATGCTAGGCCTTTGGAGACTAGTTGAACAACCGGAGAAGTGAAGGCTGGACCATTGTCTGACTTGATGGTGGCGGGAAGTTCCGAACCTGGGAATGATCTACTGGATGAGGATGGAGGTGACGGTGTCAGCGGTTTCCCTGGATGTAGGGAAGGCTTCTATCCAACCTGAAAAAGTATCAACCAAATTAAGTGAGTAGCACAGCTTTTTGTGCTTAGGCATGTGAGTGAAGTGGATCTGCCAGTCTTCGCCTGGCTGGTGGCCCCACATCTGACTCGTGGGGACTTTAGGTTTGATGCCCCCTGTGGGGATAGTGTAGAGCAGACAGAACAAGCGGAGTGGAACTGCTGGAGAGTGGTTCTCATCCCTGGGAAGTAAAAGAGGGGTTGTAAAACTGGAAAAGGCGTCAGGGAGGGTTTAGGTGTGGGCAGAGTCTCTGGAGCCAAAGGAGTTGGTCATGAGTCATAGATAGCAGGAGAAGGGGGAGGGGAGGGTGCAGGTGTGGGAGGAGAGGAGGGAGAGGATTGGCCTGAGTAGGTGGGTGGGGGGACAGAAAGGTGGGGCTGAGAGCAGCTCCGGTGGATCTGAGAATGAGGAACGAGATGTGAAGAACAATGGGAAAGGGGTTTGGGATTTTCCCTAGCAAGGAAAACTTGAGCAGTAGAACAGGTAGAGCAGAGGGGAGGACAGGAGTGAATAGCCCAAAAAGCCTGTAAGGGACTTCTACCCACTTTCCTGCCTGGTAACAGAAATTGTCCACATCAATGAGGATTTGAAATTCAAAAGTTCCTTCTGGGAGCCATTTTGACACATTGTCTAAGTACGACGCAGGTCTTGAGTGAGTCCTAATTTGGCAAAAGGCAACCCAAAGGAGTTTGGGGGTCTAAGGAGGACTCAGTGTTTCCCATGACCTTCCAGCACCCTCAGGGGTGGGTGGGAGCAGGAAAAGGCGTCCCTAATTCTGATCACACTCATCTGAGGGCTGGGGCAGGGGTTGAGGCATCCTTGCAACTCACCGGGGACCCAAACGGATCAGAATGAGGATTGGGACATCTCTACAGTTCCCAGGGCCTTGAGCCAAACAGGCAGGGTCTATGACATATGCATGACTTACAGATAGACCCCCTGGATGGAGAGGGGCTGGAAGGTCAGGGGAAACCAGGGAACTTACCCCACTCCTGTCAGCCCAGATGAAGGGAGAGGGAAAGAAATGGCAGCTTAGGAATTCCCTGGTTCATTTGAAGGGGAGGGTGGACTTCTACCCCAGATATAAGATATGGGGGAGGCCCGAAAAGCCCACCTGGGTTTCAGCACCAGATGTAAGGTCAGGCACCAGTGACCCAAAGGAGGCAGATTAAAAGCTGCTGAAAAGGCTTTATTGAGATTCGTTCCCAAGCAAGACCCTCCAGTCCAACAGAGTTTGGGTCTGGGGGGGTTGCACTCAGGCTCAGTGGGATTGGAATGTTATGGGGTTTAGGGCAGGAAGGGAGGGCTTGGGACAGGAAAGTGAGGTTTTCAGGGTCCCTTGTCCTCCTGGGGTGGGTCAGGAGATCTTGCTGAGCTCCATGTCCTTCCAGGATTGGTCAGGAGACCCCGCTGATTGACAGGTGATTATCACTGCTTGTCTGTTGGTGCCTGATGGGTTGTTCTTTTGCGTGTGCACATTACCCGGTGCTTTGTTCCCTTAGCCACCTCAAATCGACCTAACACTGACTATCCAGGCAGACGGTATCGAGTGCACCCTCCCTCCCAGCACCCATGTGTTCCCTGTAGGCTCTCCCTCTCCTGGATTATGAACTCAGAGTTTGCAAAATGGTAAATGCAAGCCTGCCATGAATCTATGCCACAGGAATAAAGGAACAAATGAATGAACCACTGCCAGATTATAGTCCTGGGTCCTTTGATTTCTCCTACGTCTGAGGAAGTCCTAGGCCATGTAGCCTGACTCATGATGGGTTGTGGGGAGGCAAGGTCCAAATTTTACCAGCTGTTCCCATTGCCCGGGGGTCAAAGGATCAATCAAACCTTGAGCTCCCTGACCAGATGATCTCACAATCACAGGGAAGCCTGGTTCAAAAGAAATCAGAGCCAACAGTCTGAACCTAAAGCACATGCAGAACATCATTAGGCTTAGCCAGCACCCCGAGCCTATAGATTTATCCAGTTAGAAACAAAAAAAGTGCCTTTTGAGTCCGAACAAGTTAGTCCTACCACTCACCTAACTCACCTAACTAACTGTAATCTTTGGCAAAGCCTCATTAAGCCCATCTTTCTGCCTGTTGAATGGGAGTCATATTAGCCCAACTCTGAAGATGGCCATGAGGATTCCATCTGCAATGCTTTGAGAACCCTCCTGTTCTGTTCAGTGTGGATTATGGAGGTCTAAAGAGATCAGGTGAGGTATGAATGCTTGACCCACTTGCTGTCCCTAAGGATTTGTCAAAGGACACAATTATAGCACATTTAAAGATCTCAATTGGCTTTACTTACAGTTCTAGAATTGAGCTGAGCAGCACTTCATTCCATAAAATAGAATGACTGATCCAATGATCTGAGCCGAGAAGCCCAGCTTTACAGACAGAAAAGGCAGAAGCCCTTCATACATCTTGGAGATTAGTGCTCTATCTGATGTGCATGTGGCAAAAATTTGCTCCCAAAAATGTAGGCTCTCTCTTCACCTCATTGATTGTTTCTTTTACTGAGAAGAAGTTTTTTAGTTTAAATCCAACCCATTTATTAATTCTTGATTTTAATTCTGGTGCTTCAGGAGTCTTGTTAAAGGAAGTCAGAGCCTAATCCAATGTGATGAAGACTTGGACCTACTTTTTCCTCTATTAGGCACAGGATCTCTGGTCTAATTCCTAGGTCCTTGATCCACCTGGAGTTGAGGTTTGTGCATGGTGAGAGATAGGGGTTTAGTTTCATTTTGCTGCATATGGATTTCCAATTCTCCCAGCACCATTTGTTGAAGAGGCTATCTTTTCTCCAATATATGTTTTGGCACCTTTAAAACTTAACACCAAAAAAACCAAACAACCCAATCAATAAATGGGCTAAGGAACCGAACAGACATTTCTCAGAAGATGACATATAATCGATCAACAAATATATGAAAAAATGTTCGACCTCTCTTACTAGAGAAATGTAAATCAAAACGACTCTAAGATCTCATCTCATGGCAATCAGAATGGCAATTATCAAGAATACAAACACCAATAAGTGTTGATTGAAACTGGCCTGTTTGGGAAACAAGGTCTGTTACTTCTCTCTCCCAATTTCTCCTGAAGGTCAGATAACAGCTTCCCTTGGGTTTGGTAATGTGGACGTTTAGCAGGACTAACTCCACTTTGGTTTTTAGTTTGGTCTGTTGGGTCCTAGTGCAGGACTCTAGTCCATCAATGGCCTTCACTCATGTTTATTTAACAAGTAGAAATTCTTGCTATGACTTCTTCTCCCAGTGGCTTTATTCATAGAATCACACTGAGAATATCTACTACCCTAGTTTAGATTTTCATTCCTATTTTACATATTAGGAATCTGAGCCTCATGGGATAACTTAGTTGCTCAAGATTACTTGTTAAAAGGGTTCTGGCCAGACCTAGCCATACCAGTACCCAGGATCATGGTTCCCTAGAAGGTAGTTTCTGCCTCCCCTTAAGGGGAACTGGGGGAGAGCAAGGTTTGTTAGAATTCTCTCAGAGTCCCCAGTGCAGCCACAGTGGAAGGGTTGAGCTGTGACACTGTCTCCTTCAAATATTCACATTTTCCAGCTCACCCTGTGGCTTTACACAGTAAACCTGACTCTAGGGTAGGAGGAAGGAGGCTTCCCCAGGGAACTCATGCTGGAGGGCCACCAACTGTCAGGGTTTGCCTGGGGGTGAGAGGGACACAAAGGAGGAGAGCCCCCAGGCAAACCAGGACACACCGGTCATGTTAATCCTAACCACCTTTAAGAAGTTGGAAAATGCATAATGGTGCATTCAAAATATTTTGGTAACAGAGACACATATCATTAGTCCCATTCACTTTAAATAAGTCCACATTTTCTAAGGCAACATCTGGAAAACAGAGCAAGAAAGCTTCTCTTTTTTTTTAATTGACACATAATAATTGTACATATTTATGGCATACATTGTGATATTTCAAAACATGTATATAATATGTGATAATCAAATCAGCATAATTAGCACCTCTTTCACCTCATTTATCATTGCTTTCCTTTCAAAATCCTCTCTTTTAACTATTTTGAAATCTACAGTTAGTTATTAACTATAGTCACCCTACTGTGCTATAGAACACTAGAATTTATTCCTCCCAACTATAACTTTGTACCCATTCACCATTTTCTCCCTATCCCTGACCTTGCACCTGAGCCTTCTGCCTCCCAGCCCAGCATTGTTTCATGAAATGAAGCATCCCCACCCTTTCTCCTCCACCCAGAGCATCAGGGCCAACACCTGAATTATGAGCATAACGGTCTAGCAAGACTCATCTTAAGGCCTTCCACAAATTTATATCATTTTCATTTCTTCCCCTATATAGTGCTTGGAATTCCACTGAGAAGGGCTTAATATGCAAATCACTCACCTCCTTTAAACAAGATAATCATTTATTTACTTTAGTCCTAAATTTTGTCCTTTGTCATGGAGAGTCCCTTGGAATTTGAGATTTGGTTATGAGATAAGGTACAAGTTTTAACTGCATGGGCCCCCAAGGAAAATCTATAGATCTTTATTATTTGAGGGTTTAGGGCCAGGCTTAGAAAAGCTAATTATCTAGCATATACCCTTCCCAACCGCAAGTTTCCAAAGCTCAATTCTCAGCAACACAGCTCCTTAACACTCAACCAGAACCCCAGGGCCTTCTCAAGCCAGTCCAATTCCACCTAGCTTCACTCATGGCTCCTGAGTAGCATACCCTGGACTAAGCTTGGAGAAATAAAATGGTACCGTGACAGGGACATCAGAGTGTCTCCCCATGTAGTGGAAACACAGTTAGGTAAAGAGTAGGAAGACATAACAGCACAAGTACAGGGAAGACAGGCTAGGAGAGACACTGATCATGCAGCCTTGGGCCAAAAGAAAAAGGAAAGCTGTGGGAGTTAAGAACTTTGGCCCAGATGTGAAAGATCTGCAGCCCTGTAGGCAGAGAAACCCCCCTTCTCACCACAGCCGAGGAGGTCTTCAGGCTACACAATCCATGCCTGCCTCCAGGATGCTGAGGATGAGAGGGATTAGAATCAAAAGAGTAGCTTCCTGATTGAGTTCTCTCACCTACCCCCCAAAGATAGTTGGAAACAACATGGAAGCTCATTGCGCAGTGGTTCAAAACTCATCTGAGTTCCAGGTCTGGATAAGATGGAATAAATGTATTTGTCGCCATTCCTCCCACAAAGCACAGCTAAAAACCCTGAGCATTGTACATAAACCAAATACAAGAAGAGGCTGGAAAGCAGAGAGAAGAAGGGTTCCTCCAGAGACAACAAGCAGTGAGGTCCCAGGGGAGTTTCAATTTGGTTGGTTGGGGGATTTTTTGCCATATACATTTCAGATCGTATGCTGATAATCTGGAAGTGTCATCAGGCTCCATATAACAAAGCCCTGTGAAAAGCCAGCTCTGCAAAGGACCAAATAAGGCAGCATAGCAAGACTCATAACTTTCAGACAGTCATTGCTTTACTCCAGCCAAGGAAGAAAACCTATCTACTCCCACCAGTGAAGCTGGAGACTCATCCCCACCAGGAGTGAAGGTCGCCCACCCCTGCTCAGAGTGTCCCTGGAGCCGGGAGGGATCCTGGATTTCTACCCCGACTTGGTGTGATCAGACACCCTTCTCCCTCCTTGCTGAAGTGGTGTCAGGAGACCTAGTGGGCTGCAGCTTCTTCCACCACCCAGCAGTGAGGAGGTCACTCCCCACTCTGCAGCATGAGGGGGGACCAGAAGGGAACAGTCAGGAGGCACCCAAGCCACCCATTTCAGCAGTGTCATGGCCTCTCTTCTTGACAAAGCTGTCCGTGGAGGCCAAAGGGAGAACCAGAGTCCAGGCCCACCTGAAAACAGAAACATCTTCCTTCTCCACAGAAGCAGAGTCCAAGAAGCCCTGATAAAAGAGAGATTAAATAAGATCTGCAAGCTTCATAATACCCCAAAGGCCCATCGGTCAAGTGAAAATCACTCATAGCAGGAATCAAGAAAATCTCAACTAGAATGAGAGAGACAATAAATGGATGGTGTTTTGGTCAGCTTTTTAGCTGCTGTGACTAAAGGACCCGACCAGAACAATTGTAGAGGAGGAAAAGTTTATTTAAGAGCTCACAGTTTCAAAGGTCTTAAGACCAGTTGCATTCCTTGGGGCTCCAGGTGATGCTGAACATTATGGCAGAAGAGTGTGGCAGAGAGAAGCTGTTTACCTCATGATCAAGAAGCAAAGAGAGACTCCACTGGCCAGACACAAAATACACCCCAAACTATGCCCCAACACCCACCCCCTCCAGCCACACCCCACCACTTCAGTTACCACTCAGTTAATCCCTATCAGGGGATTCATTCACTGATTGGGTTAAGATTCTTAAAACCCCATCATTTGTTCTCTGAATCTTCTTGCATTGTCTCATACATGAGCTTTTGGAGGACGCCTCACATCCAAACCATAACAGATGGCAACACTGATATGGCACAGATGCTGGAATTATCTAATAAGGGTTTCAAAGTAGTCGTGATAAAAATGCTATAATGATGCATTCATGATCACATTTTCAAAATGAGAAAATAGAAAATCTTGCAAAGAAAAAAGAACATCTAGAAAATGGAAATATTAGACCTGAAAAATACAATAACCGTAGTGATCATCTCAATGGATGGGAAAAAGTAGAATACAGAGGAAAGAAGTCTCAGTGAACTTGAAAGTAGAGAGAAATTACCCAATCTAAATAGCAAAAAGAAAATAGATTGGGGGGAAAAAAAGAAGAGAGCATCCACAGACCTATGGGACAATGAATGACAAAACAGTTAAGATTACGTCATCTGAGTCCAAGAGAGAGAGGAGAGAGGATGGGACCAAAAATATATTCAAAAAGTAAAGGCCAAAATATCCACAAGTTTGGCACAAGATGTAAACCTCCACATTCAAGCAACTGGGCAAACATCAAGCAGGATAAACACAAAGAAATTATGCCATGGATATCATAATCAAACTTCTGAATACCGAAGACAAATTTTAAAATCTTGAAAGCATCAAGAGAGAAAAGACACCTTACTTTAAAGAAGATACAACCTGAATGAAAGACGATCTCACCTTAGAAACTATAGGAACCCCAAGAGGTAACTCAATATGCTTCAAGTGCTGAAAGAAAAGAGCAATAAGTTTCTTGACAAAGAAAAACAAAATGATTAAAGAAGGCATCTTGAAAAATCAGAAAGAAAAAAAACAGAAAAAGTAAAAATATAGGTAAACAGAAAAACTCATCCTGAGTTTCCAATTGGCTGAAGCAGAAATTACATCATCGTCTGACATGGTTCTTAAGGTATGTAGGGAAAATGTTTAAGACAATTACATTCTAAATGGGGAAAGTAAAGGGAAATAAAGGGAAGAAAATTTTCTAGACTTTCCCCAAAAGAGTAAAATGCCAACACCAGGAGACTTAGAAATATATAGCAATAAATCCTTACATCAGAAAAGAAGGAAAGATGATGTGTTAGTCACTTTCCAATGTTGTAACTGAATACTGAGATAATCAACTTATTCGAAGAAAAGCTTTTATTTGGCTCACAGTTTGGCGAGGTTACAGTCCATCATCGATTGGCCACGTTGATGAGGCAGCACACCATGGTGGGAATGCATGGCAGAGCCAAACCACAGACATCCCCATCAGGAAGCAAAAATAAGGAATGAGGAAGGAGCCAGGGTTCCACAGTCCCCTTCCAAGACACATCCCCAGGGACCTAAAGACCTCCCACTAGGGCTCACCTCCTGAGCTTCCACCTCCCCCCAGCTGTGCTCCAGGCAGGGGACAAGCCTTTCACATGGGAGCCTTTGGGGGACCCTCTCCAAACCACTGCAGATTTAAAACAATAAATCCAGATCTGCCTTAAGAAACTAGAAAAAGTAGAGCAGAATAAACCCCAGGCAAGCAGAAGGAAGAAACTACTAAAGGCAAGAGCAGAAATCAATGAAATTGAAAACAGAAAACAATAGAGAAAAAAAATCAATGAAATGAAAAATGAGTTCCTTGGGGAAAAAAAATCAATAAAATTAACAAATGTCTGCAAGACTGACAAAGAAAAAGGGAAAAGTTAGAAATTACCAATAAGGACTGTAACAGGGCTGTCACTGCAGGGTAGTGACATTGAAAGAACAGCAAAGGAATAGTAACACGAACAACTTTACATACCAAAAAAAAACACAACTTCAATGAAACAGACCACTTCCTCAAAAAGCACAAACTACTACAATACCCTCAGTATAAAATAAATAATTTGAATAACCCTATAACTCTTAAAGAAATTGAATTTGTAATTTAAAGGCTCCCCAAAGGAAAACCATAGGGCCAAATTATTTCACTGGGTAATTCTACTGAATACCTAAAGAATTAATGCCTAGTCTTCCCTTCAATAGATGAATGGATAAAAAAAATGTGGCATATATACACAATGGAATATTACTCAGCAATAAAAGAGAATAAATCGTGGCATTTGCAGATAAATGGATGGAGTTAGAGAATAGAATGCTAAGTGAAGTTAACCAGTCCCAAAAAAACAATTTTTTTTTAATCTTGATATAAGGAGGCTGATTCATAGTGGGATAGGGAGCAGGAGCATGGGAGGAATAGACTAATTCTAGATATGGCAGAGGGGATGGAGGGATTGGAGGGGAAGGGAGTGGGTATGGGGTTATTAATGATGGTGGAATGTGATGATCATTATTATCCAAAGTACAGGTATGAAGACATGAATTGGTGTGAATATACTATGTATACAACCAGAGATATGAAAAATTGTGCTATATATGTGTAATAAGAAGTGTAATGCATTCTTCTGTCATATATAAATTTAAAAAGAAACTTAAAAAAAAAAGAATTAATGCCTGTTCTACACAATCTTTTCCAGGAAATAAAACAAGAAAACATTTCCCAAATCACTTTATAAAGCCAGACCAAAATAAGACAGAGAGAGTAGTCAGACCTGCATATCCAAGGTTTCAAGCCTGTGAATTCACCCAAACACAGATTTAAAATATTTGAAAACAAATTGTGTCTGTATTGAACATTTACAGACTTTTTTCTCATCATTATTCCCTAAACAATATAGCATAACAACTATTTCCATAGTATTTACATTGTATTAGGTACTATGAATAATCAAGAGATGATTTAAAGCATATGGAAAGACACGCATAGTTTGTATTCAAATAACCTGTTGTTTCTCATAAGAGACTAGAACATATGATGATTATGATATCTGAAAAAGGACCTGGAACCAATCTCCTATGGATATCAAAGAATGACTACACAGAGAAAAGTATTCCAATATCCCTTACATACATAGATATAAAAATCCTTAACATAGCATTAGCTAATAGAATTCAGCAACAAATTATAGAATTCAGCCACAAATTAAAAAAGAATTGTATATCATGATCAAAGGGGGTTTATTCCAGGTATGCAAGGCTGATACAACCTTCAAGAATCAATTAATGCAATCCACCATATTAACAGATGAAGAAGAAAAATCATGTCAACTGGTGCAGGAAAAGCACTTGTCATAACTCAATAACATAAAAAAAATAGAGGGGAACTTCCTCAACTTTATGAAGAACTTCTACCAAAACACCTTCAGCTAATATTAAATTTAATGATGAAAGACAGTATTTTCCCCTTCAAATTGTAACAAGACAGGGACGTCCCTTGCAGCTGCTGTTCAGTATAACTCTGGAAGTTCTAGCCAGTTCAAATAAGAGGAGAGGGTCAGGGAGGAGAAGGATACAGATCAGAAAGGAAGAAATAAAGTTACTGACAGATAACATATTTAGTAAGTGATCAATTTAGAGAGGCTCATGGATTCTATAAAACAAATCCTAGAACTAATTTCAGCAAGGTTTCAGAATAAAAAATCAGCATATAAAGATCAGCTGTATTTCAACTAGCAATGAACCCATGGAAAATGAAACTAAAAATACAATACTATTTACAGCTTTGAATTTTTTTTTTTTTTTGCAGTACTGAGAATTGAACCTACGACCTCATACATACCAGGCAAGCACTCTAAAACTGAGTTATAGCCTCAGTCCTAAAATACATGTAAACCTAATACAACATATATATACTTAGCTGAAGATTACAAAACACTGATGAAAGAAATTAAAATCTAAATAAGTGCAGAGACATACAGTGTTCATGGATGGAAATGAATCTTAACTGAACTGAATCATTTAGCAAAAGTACCGATTTCATCCCCAAATGGTCTACAAGTCTTAATGCAATGCCTATCAAAATCCCAACAAGAATTTTTGAAGATATAGACAGACGTACTCCAAAATTTATGTGGAAGCTCAAGGAATCTGCAGTAACAAAAATAATTTTGAAAAGAAGAATAAAGTGGGAAGAATCACTGTATGCAATTTTAAGTCTTAGATAGCTATAGGAATGAAGACTTTGTTGTGTGGGCAGAGGGACAGACCTATAAATCAGTGGAACAAAACAGAGAAACCAGAAATAGCCCCATACAAAATAGAGAAACCAGAAATACAGCCAACTGATTTTTGACAAAGGTACAAATGCAACAGAGGAAAGGTAGTCTTTTCAAAAAATGGTGCAGTGGAAATTATATATCTACAAACAAACAACAACAAAAAAAAATCCTGACAGAAGCTTCACCCCCTTATACAAAAATTAACTTCTAAATTTTTTAGAAGAAAACATATGAGAAAATCTTCAGGTACTAGGGCTTGGTGAACACTTCTTAGACATGACACCAAAGGTCTATAGAAGAGAAATATTGATAAATTAGGTGCTATAGTTTGGATACATGTCTTTCCAGACAGTGGAACTATTGGGAAATGCTAGAACCTTTAAGAGGGGGACCTACTAGGAGGCAGTTAGGTCACTGAGGGTCTGCCCTTGAAGGGAGTACTCTGACTCCAGGCCCTTTCTTTCTCTTTTGCATCCCAAATGCTATGAGGTGAGCAGCTTCCTCCACCACTTGCTCCCATCATGATGTGCCTTACCCCAGGCCCCAAAGCAAGAAGCCAATAGATTGTGAACCAAAAGCTCCATAACTGTTAGCCAAAATAAATTTTTCACCTTGTAAGTTGGCATATCTCAGGTATTATGTCATAGTAACAGAAATACATTTGACTACATCAAAATTTCAATTTTTATTCTGTGAGCAACCCTGCTAAGAGGATAAAAAGAAAATATTTCCAAACCACATGTCTCATAAATGGCTTGTTTCTAGACTATGTAAAGAACTTTCTTTATGTATAATCTATAAAACATGAAAGTTTATAAAATTTATATATGTATATATATAATTTATCGAGCTTCATATGTATATAAATCTATTTCTAAAACTCAACAGTAAAAATAACAAGTAATCCACTTAGAAAACAGGCAAAGAGCAGGAAGAAACATTTCACAGAGATATCCAAGTGCCGAATAAGCTCACAAAAAGATGTTCGTCATTGCTAAACACTGGGGAGCAACAGATCAAGACCACAGTAGTGCCTGGCTCGTCACTCCCTCCTGGGTCTCCCTGTTCACACAGTGCTACAGTTTGAACCTGCAATGTCCCCCCAAAGGCCAATGTGTTGAAGACTTGGTCCCTAATGCAGCAATGTTTGGAGGTGAGTTTTTAGGCAATGACTGGATCACAAGTGAATCTGCAGCAGTCATCTCCTGAAAGTAAAATCACACTGCACTTCCTGTCCCCGGGCACAAACAGAACCCAAGAGGATGGTGTTTGGTTCAAAGCTTTTGCTCTGTTGTGTCAAAAACCTCCAAACACATAAGCTAAAGTCCCAGGTGGGCTCAGAGTGTCCTTTGCGCTCCAGTCTGGCTGGCTGACAAGGGTGACTTCACAGATGTCAGCCTTCCCAGGCTCCGCTCTCCTTGTGACTATTTCTTCAGTGAAGAAGAACCTGGCCCCAGCAAAACACCTGTGAGTTTCAAGTGGTGAACATGCAATCCTAAGACGGCTTGGCTGTGTTTCCTACCCAAGAGGGAAATAGGCTAGAACTTAACCAGATGTGCAAGCCCCTCAAAAGGAGCAGCCAGTCCCACAGGAAGTGGGAGGAGAGAGGGTGCAGGGGTGCATGGAGTCCCCATAACCGGCTCTTAGAAACAATGCAGTCCTACCTGCCAGAGAGAGTGCTGGCACTTGCACAGGAGACGACTCAGTCCATCTCCTGGCAGAGTCTCCTTGCTCCATAACTTTGTGATCCTCCTTTCCTTCCTTTCCAGACTGGCTCATGGCTCACAATCTTTGAGCATCCAAACCCCACCTGGAAACAAGCTGGAGCCGGTTATTTGCAGGCAGTAAAATAACTTCCTGGAATTAGAATTACGCATTCTTTCCTTCAATAGCATTCATCAGGCACCAAGGCACCCACTCTGTCTGGTATTTTTTAATCTCGTGGTTTTCCAGGTGAGAATTCTGAGGACAGAGAGTGCAGGCCACTGGCCCTGGTCCCAGGGCTGGAGAGAGGCAGAGCTGGGAAATGGACCCTTGAGGAAACCCCAAGACCTATCCAGTGGCCTTGACCCTGGGGGAAACAAGCAGAGAAGGAGGGGTGAGTCCAGACCCCCCATCCCCCCCCCCACAGGGTTCCTGCAAATGCCCTGATCACCTTCCACTCAGCAGAACCTCTTAATTTGACAGCTTCAATGTGCAAAGGGACCCAATTTTAGAATATTCATAAGACAAACATATGCACTGTCCAACCAAAACCTGTATGGAGGTAATGGTTAGAAGTATTTTTAAAAATCCTTTGCTTTGAAAACTCCTTATGATAAAGTACTCTTCCAAGCACTTAAAGTATGAGCCCATGTCCTACCTTTTTATTTACTGCTGCCTTCTCACGGATTAGACCTCAGTGTAGAGGACCCCCAGGCGGGGATCCTCCTGAGCTGCCCTGGTGCTTGTTAACTATTGAGCCCCCATATTAGTGCCAATCATGCCTGACTTCCAGAAAAGGAGGGAAATGAATTTTTATTTGTTTGACTTAATTTAAAGATATCCAATATGTGTTAGGCCCATCTGTAACTGAAATTAACCAGCTTAACAGCTTGCCCACAGGAGAGGGAGGAAACCCTTGAGAGTCTGCAGAAAAGCCTGCCTTATAGCTAAGATAATTTGTGATGTCCTTGGCTGAAAGCATTGTCGTTCAAAAATCTTCTCAAATCAGTTACTTTTACATTGTTTAGTCCTCAAAAGACATTTCTTGTGCATGACCTCATGTGACTTTTGCAAAAACCCTGAAGATACGAAGAAAAGATAGAGGAGAGCACCAAGGCTCAGAGAGGTTAAAGAATACATCTAAAATCACACAGCTAAGTAACACCCTTAGGATGGGGTCTCCTTCCCCCACACCTGGTGCTAGTCCTTGGCCTGCCTCCTCACAGTGCCTTAACAGTCTGTCCTTGGCATCAGCTGATTTCTTTGTAATCATCAGCTGATGGCTAGCCATCCTTCCAGTTCTGCCATCACAGGTAGCAGAGCTCTGGCAGCCATAGGGAGATCAAGAATCAAAAACTCCACTAAACTAAACATTGCATTTCAGTCTCCCAGATTCTTGTACATTGCCATGGGCAAAGAAGAGAATAATTTACTTGGTCCAATCCTCCCTTCCAACTGGTCTCATTAGCATGTTGATGGCCTTCCCTTTTGACTCCAGGGGATTTCTCATTAACTAGCACATCACTATGGCTCTGAACTGTCCTTGAAGCAGCAATGGAATGGTGTCCCAGAAGGTACAGTGGACTCACATCAGTGGACCTGCAAAGAAGCTAAATCAAATTTGTGAGATCCCTTCCAAATCTAAGAGCAAAAAAATCACAACCAGAGGAGGTTGCACCGCTGAAGTCGGAGGAGTTGCACGGTCTAGCCATAATATTTTTGCTTACTGCACCTGGGAAGGTATGAAAAAAGAATGAACTCGGGGATTTCTTGGAAGGTAGATGGAGACAACATCTGGAGTGCAGTGTTCCCAAGGATCCCCAATCACATGTTAGAAGGAGCCAGCAGGACAGATCTGCAACTTCAAGTTTCTGGGACATAGTAGGTATTTAATACACAATTACAAAATTGAATTGGGTTAAATTAGAAATGTGGAAATAAAATTAGGCCACAGGAAAAGCCTAGAAGTAAGAGTGAACGTGTAGGTGGGAACAGAAAGCCCCAATCAAGAGGGAGTAAGGTGGGTAGGTCAGTCCTCTAAATGCTACAGACCCAGAAAAAGGGAGCCTAGGAGGAAAGTCCATTCACAGGCATAGGCTACTACTAGAAGCTTATCTCTTCCTCCTGCTCCCTGGGTTCAGATAAAAAAAAAAAAAAAAAGTTCCACTGAGAATCAGCAACATGAACCCGAGACCCATTTCAGATTGGAAAAATCACATTACCCTTCACAGCCAGTCTAAAAATTAACATAAAAATTAAATGACAAGCTCGTGATGTCCCTGGGGCACCTGGCAGAGGCAAAAACTAAATCTGGAGGGACACAACCTCAGTTTAGTTCATAAGAGATTCTCAAAGCCACTGCGAAGATAAGCTCACAATGAAAAATTACGAAACACACAACTGGATCATCTAACACGAATGAAAATCCGCAAACAGGAAACAGAAGTATTAACCCAGACTATGGGATAATTTGATTATAAGGTAAGTATATTTCAAACTATTAAAGACAGAAATGAATTTTTTTAAAAAGCCGTTTTTTAAATGAATGGACCAATCTGGAAAATTACACAAAAGGATCTCAGTAAATAAAAAGCAAAGGCACTAAAATTAAAAACTCAACCAGTGCGTAGCTTAAACAATAAATTGAAAACAGCTGGAGTTAGATCTGAAGCAATTAAACCAGGAAACGCAAAAGAAATAAAGAGAAACTAGAAATGCAAAAGCAGAGAGTTAAGAGGTATATGAATTGAATGAGAAAAATCAACAAATTGTAGAAACTTCAGAAAAAGAAAGCAGAGAGACTTGGATAAAAGAAGTATATGAAGAAATAACAGCAGAGAATATTCTGATATGATATTGGTCCACGAACTCATGAATCAAGACTCCCAAAAAGGATAAATAGAAATAAACCCCCTCCAGACACATAATACTATTACAGAATCAAAATATAAAGCTGTGATCTTAAAAGTAACCAGGAAGAAAAGACAGATTACCTACAAAATAAGAATTGAAGGAAGAGCAATCTCCATCATAGAACAATAGAGACAACTGAATAGCTTTTCAAAGTGCTGAGAAAAATACCCATCAGTTAACAGTGGGCTGAAAGAGTCCACCAGTCATAGACCCTCACCAAAGAGTACTGAAGAAAGAACTTGGAGAAGAAAACTGAAGCAAGAGGACTTTTTTTTTTTTTTTGAAGCAAGAGGATTTAATGGACACAAAGAAGCAATGATAAAGAGAATGGTAAAGAAGTTTGAAAATCTATTCAAGCATTGATTGTATAAATAATACATGGATTATGTAAATCTGTATAACACTGATTTGGAAATATAAAAAAGTGGAACTAAAATGCTGCTTGTCAATAACACCTAAGGGGCCAGAGGTGCAGCTCAGTGGTAGGGCACTTGCCTAAGCAGCTGTGAGGACCTGAGTTTGATCTCCAGCACTGGGGAAAAAAAATAATGAATAATATTTTGAAAATAATATGTATGGTTGGAGAGATAATCATTTCTCTGTGTTGCTCAGGAGGATTAGATGCAGGCTGCTAGCCCCAGACTCCTAGCCACAGCCCTACATTGCCTCCCAAATATGGAACATGCACTTGCCTCATAAATTTCCTTCCTTGCTATAAGCTCTGACTTAAGGTTAAGGTATAGATTAAATATCTCTTTCCAAAATACCTGGGACCAGAAGTGTTTGAGATTTTAGATTTTTTCAGATTTTGGAATATTTGCATATGCATAATCAGATGTCTTCAGGATGGCACACATGTCTAAACACAAAATTCATTTGTATTTTCATATATACTTCATACACATGGCCTAAAGGCAATTTTATACAATATTTTTAATAATTTTGTGCATGAACCAAAGTTCCATGGTGTGGAATTTTCTGTTTGTGATGTCATGTTGACTCTGAAAAATTTTTTAGATCTTGGAACATTTTGAATTCTAGATTTTTCTGGGTTAGGGATGCTCGGTCTGCACTAAAAAGTAATTTATCCATCTGGAAAAGGTTTATGAACCATTAGTTGCTTCAATCAAGAAGCCAATGCCTGGGCTGGGGATGTGGCTCAAGCGGTAGCGCGCTCGCCTGGCATGCGTACGGCCCGGGTTCGATTCTCAGCACCACACACAAACAAAGATGTTGTGTCCGCTGAGAACTAGAAAATAAATATTGAAAATTCCCTCTCTCTCTCTCTCTCTCTCAAAAAAAAAAAAAGAAGAAGAAGAAGAAGAAGCCAATGCCTGTGTATTCTAGCCACATGCATCATTTCCCAGATAGTAATCGTGATGCTAACATACTGCAAGTCACTCCTTTAGTATGTCATTACACATTATCCCATTTAATTTTTCACTAAACCTGCAAGGCAGGTTGCATGATGACTCAAACAAGAGAGATAACCTGCCCAAGGTCACCAGCCAGCAATCGCAGGTCTCCTGTTGTTTTTAGGAGGCCAAGCTGCCTGTCAGAATGGAAGTTCTCCAGAACCTGCAGATTTAGCCTGGAAGAATCCCAACACGTGTCAAAGCGGACTCTTGAACAGATCCCTCTGCTAATTGCTGATTGAGTCTGTGGGGGGGGCGGGGGGGGGGCGGCTCTATAGGTCTCCTTTCAGGCAAACTGCACCCACTCCTATCAGGGAACTCAAGGGATATCCAGTACAGGAAAGATCAGGTTAAATATAGAGAGAAAAGACAACACCTAGAGCTTATGCTGGGAACAGTCAGAGTGGAGGGTCCCAAAAGGAGAAAGCAATCACACCAATCTCCCCTGCTGAGGAAAGATAGTTGAAGGTCATGTACCACAAGAGACACAGAGGGAAAACATCAACTCAGAGGGAGCACGGTGTTGTGGTTGTTGAAAACATCAACTCACAGGGAGCATGGGGTAGTTAGTGGTTTGGATAGAGATAGTTGAAGGTCATGTACCAGGAGACACAGAGGGAAAACATCAACTCACAGGGAGCACGGTGTTGTGGTTTGGATACGAGGTTTCCCCCCTAAATCTCCTGGTTCTGCAGGAGTATTCAGAGGTGGAATGAATAGATCAGGAGAGCTGTAACTTAGTTTTCTTTTTTTTATTTTATTTTATTTATTTTTTTTTAATATTTGTTTTTTAGTTTTCGGCGGACACAACATCTTTGTTGGTATGTGGTGCTGAGGATCGAACCCAGGCCGCATGCATGCCAGGCGAGCGCGCTACCGCGCTACCGCTTGAGCCACATCCCCAACCCTATAACTTAGTTCTCTATTCAAATTTTAACTGACTGCCTGGGTGGTAGCTCTAGGCAGGTGGGCCATGTCTAGAGGAGGTATGTCTCTGCAGGTATGCTTTGAAAGAATGCATCTTCCTTGTGATCCCTACACCCTCTTTCCTCTGCTTCCTGACCCTACCATAAGCTGAGGAGCTTTCTTCTTCTGGGCCTTTCCTCTGTGATGGGCTGCCTCACCTTGGGCCCAGAACAATGGTGGTGGCCATCTTTGGACCAAGACCTCTGAAACCATAAGCCCCCCATAAACTTTCCCTCTTCTAGATTATTATTGTTAGGTATTTTGATCACAGCAATGAAAAAGCTGACCAAAACCGTCATTCTGCCTGAGAAGCACCTGGCCAGTTGTTAAAGTACAGTTTCCCAGCTTAGGACCTTTAAAAAAAAAAAAAAAAGCGTTTCTCCTTGGAAAGGGACTCCCTTGTGAGTTCCTTGAGGACACCAATGTGGCCAATCCATCTCCATGCCCACAGGGTCCTAGCCGACACTGACTGGTCATAGGTACGCAGCAAATGCTGGCTGAATGCCCATGTCACTAGGAAGGAGCCATCCTCATATCCAGCCTAAACATCCACTCCACAAGCATCTGTAAGAGGGCTGGGTCCAGCCAACAGAGTCCCATTCCGGGTGGGCGGGACACCCTCAGGGCTCCTCAGCCACAAGAGGTTCTTAGCAACTCACACATCTGATCTGGTCTCCAGGGACCCTTCTGACTTTTTTTTTATTATTTCTTTTTTATTTTCATGGTCTAGGAAAGAAAATACTATGCATTTGTTTCTTATTAATTTACACTCAAATCATTAAAAACATTTCCCAAGAATCTTTCACATCCACCAAGCTCTTTTTTTTTTGAACCTCCTATAAGTCATTTTAGTACTCTTTTCCCAAGGAAGAGGAAAATGAACTTTTGCCAAGAATAAACTCTTTACTGTAATTTCAGCTCAGTTTTTTGAGTCCCAGGCTCATTAACTCTCCAGCAGGGCTTGGACCAACGGAGAAAGGAAATTTTCCCCCAGCCCCAAGTCTCCAAATAATAGCTCAAGATTGTAACCAGCATGACTTTCCCACACATACAAAGCCAGACAAAACTGGGAAATAAAGATGAGATATATTTCCTCAAATTTGGCTTCTATCCCCCATCCAATGGGCCTCATCAAAGCCACCCAAGAGATCCTCAGGATTACTCTAGTCCTGGGTGAAAAGTTTTCTGCAGAGGTACCTCAGAACCAAGATGATTGAAAACCCTCCATAGGGAATGCCCAGGCTCCATCAATACAAGCAGTGCTAGTCACAGAGTCACCTGGGCCCACCACATCCACACGCAGAATGATTCTAAGCCAGCACAAAGGAAAACTGTCCATGTCCAAAACATTAGGGAATTCTGCTTTGTGCATATACAAGGGAGCATGGCAGGGAAGTAAACCAGCTACCCAAGATAGTACCAGTGCCAAAAGGCAACCAGAAAGTAATGGGAAACTGTAGGTGATTTGCAGGTGCAATTAGGTATCATATGATGTAATGAATACTGAGCTGAAACCATCCCTGGTTGGTGCATATTCAGTGTTATGGACCAAATGTTTATGCCTCCTCCCCAAATCCATATGTTGAAGTTCTAACTCTCCATGTGACGGTATTTAGAAATGGAGCCTTGGGAGTGAGTTAGGGTTCGAGAAGGTCATGAGGGTGTGGCCTTGTGATGGGATTGGTGCCCTTATTAGAAGAGACAGGGTGTGAACACACACTGAGAAAGCGGTTGTCTGCAAGTCAAGGATTGGATCCCTCTGAATCCTACTAGCTGGCACCCTGAACGTGGACTTCCCAGCCTCCAGAACTGTGTGAAAACAAATGCCTACGATTTAAGCCTCCCAGTCTATGGGATTTTGTGGGCAGCCTGTGTCAATCAATTTTTTCATCACTTTGACAAAAATATCTGACAAGGACAACTTAGAGTAGGAAAAGTTGATTGGGGGCTCATGGTTTCAGAGGATCAGTTTACGGTGGACCGACTCCATTGCTCTGAGCCCAAGATGAGGCAGATCATCATAGTTAGAAGGAAATGGTGGAGGGGTGATACTCCGTTCTTGGTGGCCAGGAAGCAAAGGGAGAAAGAAGGAGGGGTCACAAGGAAATGCACTCTTCCAGAGTATGCCTCCTGTGATCCACCTCCTCTAGCCATGCCCCGTCTGCCTACAGTTACCACCTGGTTAATTCAGTCAAACTAGGATGGACTGATTAGATTACATCTCTCATAATCTAATCCTTTCACCTCTGGATTTTCCTGCATTAACACAGGAGCTTTTGGGGGACACCTCATATCCAAGCCATAACACAGCCCAAACAGTCTGAAAGTGTTAATTCCTACAAGGGTATCCCAAAGTCCTAGAGGTCGCAAACAAGCTGTCAAGATCTGAGAAGGAGAACTGCTGGCTCGTCTGGCAGAACATGGCAATAATTTTGCAACCTGTTCATCTTCTGCCTTTGTTTTCTGGTCCATTTCACTCCACTCAGTGAGGATGGCTTTCTCCCCTCAAATGCCCCCTCCTCGTTGTCTACCATGATTTTAAAAACCTCTCCTCCTTCATAAAGCACTCAAATCATCTAGGTCTCTTTTCAGTATGTTTCAGGGGTGCTTCCCCCAGACTACAGATAAAAGCTTTCCTTCCAACTTCCTCTGAAACCTACCAGTGCAGAGGTCTAGACTCTCCCCTTAGACGGTTGATTCTATAGCTCTGAAAATCTGTATTTTGGTCAAGGGCCACAGATACTTCTGGCGAGGGACAGCTGATGAGGTGGAAGCTATAAAGCCTTTAGAACCACATAGGCCTGACTTTATGTCCCAGCCTTAACATTTATGAAATGTATGACCTTAGGCAGTTATTCAACCTTATTGAGACTCGATTTCCCCACACCAACATTACATTGGGAAAAAAAAGGAACCCTGGATTCACTGTGTTTATTGCTGGAATTAATACCCTATTTTTTCAGACAGGTATTGTGCACAAGAGATTTCCTGGGTCCTTCTATGTTCAGAAGTGTCTTTATTCTGCTTTTGTACAAAATTGGTTGCTATTTCAGTTGGGTATAAAACTCAAGATTCCAAATTAATATTGTATCCTTGTACTTTGAAGGCTTTGTTCCATGTCTTCCTATATCAATTTTGTTCATGAGAAGATTGATGTTATCTGGTTCTCATTTTTTGTAGAAAAAGGTTTTTTCTTTACTTGGTTTTGTATTTTAGGAGCTCTTTCAATATGCATGGCCAGATGTGAGAATTTCTTTGGTTGCCCATTTGTTTTTGTCTTGTTTGGTATTTGCTCCACTCTTTCAACCTAAGGTTTCAGATCCTATCTTGCTATTTCATAGTATTTTCATATATTTTTGTTTAACTATTGCCTTCCCACCTCTGTGTCCACTTTTCCCCTCTTGAACATCTATGTGGAGGAATGCTTCAATTTCAGAACGTATCTCCATGTCTCTCAACTTATCTTTCATTTTCTATCTCATCATCTCTTTGGATTGCAGTCCAACTTGATGCAATATATTCACATTCCCTAGCTATCTTGTTTAATGCAGATCCTGAGTGTTTTTAACAAGCTTGTTGGTGGTACTGATGCTACCAGTCTATGGCCCACATTTTGAGTAGCATGGCCCTAGAACATTTTCTCAGCTTAATATGATAACCCCAAGCCACTCTTCAGCTCAGCCTAGCCTCCTATTCAACAGTATGTTGGATTTCTCTTTCCTAAGATCTCTTAGTTTATTCTTTTTTTATACCTTACTGTTCTTGTTTGTGGATATGTTACTCTCTTGTCGCTCAGGGAATAATAATATTACTCTTACATTTAATGTTCTCATCTTTCTTTATTAAATCATTTCTCTGGGTATTATTTCTCATCTTTCTTTATTAAATCATTTCTCTGGGTAATATTTTCATATATTTATCTCCAATGCTGGTGTTCTTCTGATATTCCACGATTCTTAACTGTGTATTCTACCAATCTTGGTAGATGAGATGCAATTACACTCTCTGCTTCACAGTGTAAGAAGTCTGCCTGGGGCAGATTAAGAGTTTTTCTGTGAGGAAGGAAGATCAGGAAGTATCATCAGGAGAGGATACCCCATATCTCTTTTTCTAAATTTTGGTAACCGTGTTTGTTGTGAGTTGAACAGTGTCCCTTCAAAATTCTTATGTTGAAGTAGTAACTCCAAGTACTTCAAAATGTGACTTTATTTAGAAATAAGGTTATTATTGATGTAATTAGTTAAAATGAGGCCATACTAAAGTAGGTTGGGCCCCTAATCCCTAATGACTAGCATTCTTATAAGGGGAAATTTGGACAAAGACATGTACACAGGGAAAAGTCCATATGAAGATAAAAGCAGAGATCAGGCTTACCGAAGCCAAGAAATACCAAAGATTGTCAGCAAACCACCAGAAGCTAGGATAGAGTGTTATGGTTTAGATACAAAGTATCCTCCAAAAGCTCCTGATAATGCAGGAATATTCAGAGGAGAAATTATCGAATTGTGAGAGCTGCAACTAAACAGTCCATCCTAGACTGATCTAGAACTGCATGATAACTGTAGGTAGGTGGAGCATGGCTGGAGGAGGTGGGTGACTGGGGTGTGCCCTGGAAGGGTACATTTTCCCTATGGCTCCTTCCTCTTTCTCTCTCTGCTTCACAGAGAGATGAGCATCATTCCCTGGTGCAGAGAAATAGAATCAGCAGACCATGAGCTGAACCTCTGAAACCGTTAGCTCTAAATAAACTTTTCCTCCTCTAAGTTCTTCTTGTCAAGTATGGGGGTCACAGAAATGAAAACAGACTCAGACAGAGTAGCAGGGGACAGATTCTTCATCATTCCTCAGAGGAACAAACCCTGCCCACAACTAGATCTCAATCTCCCATCCCCCTGAACCATGAGACAGTAATCTGCTGTTTAAGCATTCCAACCTGTGGTGGTTTGCTAGGGCATCCCCGGACCTCTAATATGCTGTTCTACCCAAGCCCCTACCTACATCGGGGACACTAGCTGGAGTCAGACACCCCATCACTGGTGCACGCACCAAGAGGAGGCAGACAGCCTAGAGATTGGCCCCTGGATGCAGCCACTGGGACATCCCAACAGACCCCCTTGGGGTGCACCTGTGCCCTGCCCTCTCCAGGTCTGCACCCCTCCATGCCTATCCATCATCTCTAGCACTCTTCCCCAACCTACCTGCACATGGGAATTGGCCACATAGCCCTATTTCCCTCTTGAAACACCTCCTGTGTTATTTCCTCTTTTCAAGGATTCTTGACAATTTCTGGTCCTCAACAGTTCTCATCTTCGTTTTTTTTATCACAGCTGTGTATTTATTTTATTCCCTTTAAAATACCTTTATTTATCATTTCTCTTGGGGGAAACTTATGCTTGGTCTATCATCATGAAGCAGCTGTTGGAAATTATTTCCATAGGAGACACTTAGATTGAGAACTAATTAAATAAGACATTGGAAAGCACTTTGGAAAATGCAAAGGTGTTATGCCAACACTGATCCAAGTTCTCCAATATAACTCAGCCTTATAAAATGCAAAACATAGACATCCCTTGGTAACCGTGGGAGGTTGGTTTCAGGACCCCCACTCACCCTTTAAGGACACCAAAATCCACAGATGCTCAAGTTCTTTACATACAAAGGTGCAGGGTTTGAATGTAGCCTTTGCACACACACCCATGCTTTTAAACATATTGGAGGGGGGCAGACCACAGCCACTAAGGAGTATTGTCCTGCACAGGGGCTGTCCCCTCCAGGTGCCTGAGAAAGGCAGCTCCCCAGCCCAAAGCCCCAGTCTGGGCCCCTCAGCGGTTTGAACCCAGGGGTACTCTAGATGATGCACAATACCTGGATTATTCACAATACCCACTGCAATGTAAATCATATGGATTTATGCTACATTTTTTTTAGAGAATGATGACAAGTCTGTACATGTTCAGTACACACGCAACTTTTTCTGGAAATTTTTCTACCTATGATTTGTTGAATTCGTAGATGCAGAACCTGTGGGTACAGAGAACCAACCGTATTTTTCTTTTCCAGCACGATGCAGGTTGGAAGGACTAAGTCTGCAATGGAAGACTATATTTGGGACCTGTTCTTGGGTAGTGGGTAAGGATAACCCAACCATCCCTACTCCCTGCTGTCTGTGTGCCTGAGGTAGAGTGGGGGCATCACTAATGTCTTGGCCCCAGAAGGACAACCACTGCTTTGTGCCTGGGCCCCCTGTGACCTAGATTCTTAGACACTCAAATGAACTTCAGTAGAAACTACCACTCAATCCACAGACAGCTAGGAACCGAATGTTGTCCCCTTTGCCCTTTAACACCCCAGAGCACCCTCTTCCAGCACATGCATGTGGACACATGCGCGTGCGCGCGCACACACACACACACACACACACACACACACACAGAGTGCCTATTTTCAACTCATTTCCTAACAGGAAAAACTAACTTTGGAAATGTAGGCGTATTGCAGATCATAAATGAATCATGACACCAATTCACTTAGATATGATCAGCAAATCAGAGAGACAGAGAAGGATGGAACAGTGCTTGCCCATCTCCCCTCTGTTTGAGGCCCACCTTGGTTTTCTGAGTTGACACTGTGGTTCTTGGGCCATAGGAGGTTCATGCACCTAACCCTCAGCACCCCTTCCTCTGAATCAGGCAGAGCAACGTAAGCATGGGACCTTCCTCTATAGGCCATCTGACTAGTGGTCTTGAAGGTGAGGTGGGACCAGCAAGCTCTGGTCATATGTGGAGTCCATTTTGCTCCTCTCCAAGAATCCAATGTACTGTGTTGTGATTCTTGGTGTGGCCTCAGTCTTTAAGTAAGGACACAGCTGTACCATGCACGTGGAGTGGAGGTGATCCCCTCTTACTCAGAGGCCTTAATATTGGAGCCAACAGGGCTGGGGATGTGGCTCAAGCGGTAGCGCGCTCGCCTGGCATGCGTGCGGCCCGGGTTCGATCCTCAGCACCACATACCAACAAAGATGTTGTGTCCACTGAGAACTAAAAAATAAATATTAAAAATTCTCTCTCTCTCTCTATCTCTCTCTCTCTCTCTCTCCCTCTCCTCTCTCACTCTCTCTTTAAAAAAAAAATATTGGCGCCAACAGTGGGGAAGGTCCATAGGAAAGACGAGTGCTGGCTAAATCATTTGCTTTTTCTCTGGACACCCAGCCAGACTTGCCTCCCTGCAGACAGTGGGTGCTGAAATCCTGCATGCTGATCAGTACTCAGCCCTCCCTGGACAACACAGAAGCTGCCGGGTAGAAATGATTGCAGAACCAGGTGGAAGGCCAGGGGCCTCTGCTAATCCAAATGCCACTAGGGAAGCAGAGAGGGGATCAAGTGTTTACTAAGAGGTACAGAATGGAAAATGGGGAGATGTTGGTCAAGGGATACAAGCTCTCAATTATAAAATAAGTAACTTCTGGGGACCTTATGTACAGCTTGGTGATAGTGAATAATACTGGTTTTGTTGTTGTAGTTTGCAATACTGAGGTTTGAACCTAGGGGCTCTCTGCTGCTGAACTATGTGCCCAGCCCCCTTTTTTAATTTTATTTTGAGACAGGGTCACATTAAATTGCTGTGACTGGCCTCAAACCTGTGATCCTCTTGCCTCAGCCTCCCAAGTTGCTAGGATTGCAGGGTACCCCACCGTGCCTGGCTAATAATACTGTCCTGTTGACTTGAAGTTCACTAAGACCGTAGATTTTCAGCAACCTCACCACAAAGGAAAAGTTGACTATGTGAGGTGACCGATGGGTTAGTGAAGTTGATTGTGGTAATCCCAGCAGTCACTAAAATGAGGGTCTTCCTTAGGTACCAGTCTGTATCTGTCCCCAAGATATATTGAGGGGTGAAAAAAAAGCAAGGTGCGGCTATTTGAGTGTAGAGAATAGGGCAAAAAGAAAATATCAGCTTGTGTAGAACAGATGCTTCTGGAAGCAGGCACAAGAAATCAATCAGTAACCATGGTCCTGGGGAAGGGGCATTCCGGTAAGAAGGGGGCTTTCGTGGACTTCCCAATTTCTCTCGGTTTTACCACGTCTGGTTATTATCTATTCAAGATGAAACACATTCAATTTTTAAATATAAACATGTAAATTATGTAAAAAAAAATACCTGAAATTTTTAACAAGATAAATATAAAATAAACTTATCCTCTGAAGTATTTATTTTATAATACAGAAACTTTTATAATTTAAATAATATCTATCAAAATGCACTTAAAACAACATTTTTTTCAATGAGAAAACTTACACTGGAAGGGATGCATAAATAAATTGTTCAGTAGAATGAGTCACACATTTTTAAGATAAAATCAAGGGCATGCTCTCAGAAAACACTTCCTCCCTCCTGGCAGCACCCCACCACCACCCACACACTTAGTGAGCGGCCACCGCCAGGCCTGAGCTCAGCTCTGGGCTCTGAGCCCCCCACAATCCCCTCTCCGCCTCCTCCAGCCTACTGAGCCCTGCACCCAAGCCCACCTGTGTTGACACAGCTTTTCTCACCTGTTTGTTCAACCCAAACCACTGAGGGGCTCAGCTAGCACATCTAACTGGCCTTTTGTTTTGTTTGTGTAAAAAAAAATACATGAGATTCTGGGCCCAAAGGGCAAACACAAGTAGGACTGACCATGTTAACAGCTAAATGAGTTAAGGGCTCTTTCCTATCAGGTGCTGTTGGAAGCAATTTGCATGTATTAATTAACCTCTGTGATTCTGAGAATCCTAGGTCCTGGTGAGAAAACCCAGGCCCAGAAGGGTCAGGTAATGTCCACACGAGCACACCATTAGTGAGAGGCAGAGCCCAACCCAGTCTTGGGCCAGTGTTCTGAAAAAGAGATAGCCAGTACCTGGGTCACCGTTGTGAGCATTGTGGTCAGCCCTTTTTTTAAATCTTAACCTGTAAGAAGCTGTGCACCTTCGAGCAAGTTTCTCATCCTCTCTGGACTTTGGTCCTGTCATCCAAGAGGTGGGAAATAGGAGAGGTCTTGGTTCAGATTACTGTGGGAACTCTGGCAAACCAACCTAGTCCCCAGCAACTGGGAGGATAATTGGTCGTTTCTGCAGGAGCTCCCAGTACAGGGCCTGGAGGAGAGGCTCCCTGGACTCAGGGGCCCACATAGGCCTGCCCCCAAGCTCAGCGTGGGAATGGTGTCCATCTGGGTGCTGCCCTGGGCCATACTCATGCCACCTGTCCCCAGTTCACTTCCTGGGACCGTGCCCAGGATTCCATTGAGATGAACACCATCCCCAAGAGCTCACCAGTGTGGCCTTCACAGGGACAGACCCCCAGGCTATTGTTGAGGTCAAGGTCCAGGGGTTCATCATCCTCTTGGGGCCCTGACCTGTCTCAACTGGCCCTGGGCCCGCAGTTGGGTGGTTTGACCCTTGCACATATTTGGGACCCTCATGGGATGATGAACCTCTATGTGGGAGGAAGAAGAGGAGGATCAGGGCCCACTAGTTTCCCACCTGCTGTGCCCAGAGAGACTTATGGCATGGTGGCCCTGTAGCAGGCAATGTCACAGAGAAGGCAAACTGGACTCGGGGTGACACGGCCACATCCTTCTCTGGTTTGGATGTGGTTCATCTCCACCAAAACTCATGTTGAAATGTGGTTGCCCATATAGCAGTACTAAGAGGTGGTGAGAACTTGACAGACTAATTAGGCCACGGGGCTCTACCTTCATGAAACCATTCTGTATTGCCCATGAGTCTAAATTTACCCTGAAGTCTTATGTCAAAGGCTGGGTCCCCAGTTGATGGTGCTCGTGAGAGGTGGTGGGAGCTTTAGGAGGAGGTGTTTAGTTGGAGGAAGAAGGTCATTTGGGGCATGCCCTTCAAGGGAGGTGTTTAATTGGAGGAAGAAGGTCATTTAGGCATGCCCTGTAAGGGAGGTGTTTAGTAGGAGGAAGAAGGTCATTTGGGGCATGCCCTGCAAGGGAGGTGTTTAGTTGGAGGAAGAAGGTCATTTGGGGCATGCCCTGCAAGGGAGGTGTTTAGTTGGAGGAAGAAGGTCATTTGGGGCTGCCCTGCAAGGGAGTATGGGGACCCTGCCCCCCCCCATGTTCCAGCTGCCTTGAGGACTATCCTGTGCTCCCCACCATGATGACCTGCCTCACAACAGGCCCAAAAGTAATAGAGCTGGCTGACCAAGGACTGACACCTCAGAAAGCATGAGCCAAAAGGAAACTTTCTTCCTTTTACTTTGTCTATTTCAAGTATTTCATCTTAGGAATGAAAAGCTGACTCACTCACCATGAAATTAGGTTCATTCTTACAGGAGCAGGTTGTTATGAAGACGGTCAGTTCCTCTTCCACACACATCTGCTTGCCCTTCTGCTTTCTTCCCCCATATCATGATGTAGCATAAGGACATCACCAGATGTGGGGAGTTCTTGAACATCCAGAACTGTGAGCAAAAATAAACCTATTTTCTGGGACTGATGATGTGGCTCAGTGGTAGAGTACTTGCCTAGCATGCATAAGGCCCAGTATTCAATCCCCAGCACCACCAAATAAAAAAGCCCAACCTCTTTTCTTTATAAATTACCATGGCTCATGTATTCTCTTATAGTAACAGAAAATGATAAACTTCAAAGAGGGGTAATCCTTTTGCACACTTATTCTAATGTATTAGGAGTCAGCTGGGATCCCTGATGTTCTCCAGACTCTCTGTAGATCTCAGAGCCCTGTTAGAGTGGGAAAGTCCCCCCTTAAATGTTCCAGATAGGAGCACAAGCTCCCAGCTGGGATCCAGGAGCTCACAGTGGCTCGCTGTGCTTCTTCTACTATAGTAGCAGGGTCCCTGGTGTCTTCCTGTTCACCCTACCATGTGATATCACCACCCCCACTGCTGAGTCTCTGGGGATCACAGAACCCCTCTCCCAGGGACACGGGCATCAGAGACACAGCCAAGCCCCCCACCATGCAGGCAGGTGAAGTTTGATGGGCAAGACTCCCGACAGAGAAGAGGGGACTCACGGATGGCCACGTTCACTCAAGTGTGCATGACCAACAGCTCAGCTGGGGGGAAGAGCAAGAGTGGGAGAGAGGAGGAGGAGAAACTGTCCCCAGCCTGGGAGGTAGGAGAGGCTCCCAGGGGGCAGGAGGCTGAGGACACCCAGGGGCTCAGCACCCAAGTGAACCATGCAAAGCACAAGTGCTGAAGAGCACCACGGACAACCCTCGGGCTCAGCCCAGCGGCCCCACACCCGCAAAGGTGACAGGTGTGCGAGTCAGCTTCTCATCCCTGTGACCAAAACACCTGGAGAACGGGTCATAAGGGGAAAGTTTATTCTGGATCATGACTTCAGAGGTTCCGTCCATGATCGCTCCACTCCATTGCTCTGGGCCCAGGCGAGGCAAAACCTCATGGCAGAAGGGCATGACAGACTTTCAAGAGCTGTTTGAAGAGTTTGGGGCTGGGCTTCTCGTTTGTTTATTTGTTTGTACGTACTGGGGATGGAATCCAGGGGCATTTTACAACTAAGCTACACCCCCAGTGCTTTTTATTTTTATTTTATTTTTTGAACCAGGGTATCACTAAGTTGTCCAGACAGGCCTGAAGCTTGGGATCCTCCTGCCTCAGCCTCCAAATTTCTGGGATTACAGACATGCGCCATCATGTCCAGCTAAATGAGTTTCTAATAACACAGACAAATGCCGTTTACAGCCTTGTCTTAGTCCATTTTCTGTTGCTATCGCAAAACACTTGAGACTGGATAATTTACAAACAATAGAAGTTTATTTGGCTCACTTTCTGGAGGCTGGGAAGTCCAAGGTCAAAGAGCTCTATCACATACCTACAATCCCAGTGGTTCAAGAGGCTGAGGCAGGAGGATCGTGAGTTCAAAGCCAGCCTCAGCAAAATGAGACACTAAGCAGCTCAGTGAGAGCCTGTCTCTAAATAAAATACAAAATAGAGCTAGGGATGTGGCTCAGTGGCTGAGTGCCCCTGAGTTCAATCCCCAGGACTCCTCACGTCCCCTCAAAAAAATAAAGGCTGTATCTGGTGAGGGCTTTCTTTGCTACATCATTACATGGCATCACATGGCAGGAGAGCCACTGAGCTAGCTCAGATCTCTCTTCCTCTTATTAAGCCACTCATCCCACCAGGGTGGAGGGGGTCACCCTCATGACCTCAGTTAACCCTAATCACCTCTTAAAGACCCCTCTTCTAAATACCACTCACATATGAATTTTAGGATTAAGTTTCCAACACATGGACTTTGGGGAGATGCATTAAACCATAGCAATGTCTTATGCTCTTTTCCCTACAACACATGTCTATCAGCTGTTTGCAGCAAACCCTCAACAGGATATGGGGGACCAGAGAGGCTGGGCTGACCTCCAATGAGTTTCTCTCCCAAATCTCCCACATTTTCTTGTCTTCCCTGGACCCCTCTCTGGTGACATCTGCTTAGCTCAGGAATATGATCCTCTACACAACCCTTCTGCAAGTTTAGGGAGGGACTTCAAGCTATAAAGAGGAAGGCCCTCCAGGGTCCCCATCCACCCCTCAGTCAGCCACTGAAGGAAAACATTTACTCAAGACGTGCTGCGTGGGCCCCAGCCTAGCCACACACCAACCACGGGACTTCAGACGAGGCTTTGAACCAAACCCAGTCCCAAGGCACAGAGAGAGAGGGGCCCATCAACAACCCAGTCCTCCAAAGGCTGGTGGGAAGTATTCTCTGTGAATTCCAACCACATGGCAAATGAAGTTCTATGTAGCCTCTTTCAAAAATATTTTCCTCTTTTCATTTAATAAAAACTGGAGCTGTGCCCTTGTTCCTAGACAGGCTGGGCACAGCTCAGGGAAGGGAGAGTGTGCCACCTTCTTCCACCAACCAAGCTGCAGAACTGCAGGCTTTTTCTCGGGAGGGCAGGTATCCCTGATGGCTGCGAGGACATCCATATGGACAGAAGAAAAAAAGAAATGCCTAGGCAGAAAGGGGACTTGGCCAGAGGGAGATCATGGCAGTGTGACGGCGCTCCTTTCAACCAAGACCAAGATGTGGTTGGCACCCGTGGCTTTCATTGGTCCTTTGTGCCTCCCTCGCCTTCTGAGAACGTGTGAGGCAGAGCCAGAGGAGCACAAAAGGAGACAAGTAGAAAGCCATGCTGTCCCTGGAGCCCAGTCCTGAGTGCAGGCCCTCCATCTCACCCAGGGGACATCCCCACAGCCTTCCCACTCCTTCTGGCCAGACTCCTTTCCCATGCCAGGGTGACACCTCCAGATCCCATAAAAAGGCCGGTCTTCACTCCCGTTCACCAGGTGTCTGGTGCCACCCTCTCTGGAACAGGGACAGCTCCAGGTCCTCCTCTTATTTACCCTTCAGCAGCAATAAACAAGATGGTGCCCACCCCCTCCTGAAAGCCCATGAATCTCTAGGCATCTGGAAAGCAGTTCTCCTCCTCGGCTCCAACACGCCCAGCCAGCTGCTTTGACGATACCGCAGAGCTGCATCCCTCACCAGGAGCCACCTCATTCAAGCTGGCACCCTCCTCCAGGGTTGGTCTGCAGGCCTGGCCTGGGGGATCCATAAGGCCCAGCCTCCACGCAGGATGGCACTGAGGCCCATCCATGCCCAGGGTGCTGTAAGATGGGCAGAGTCCTCAGCTCAGCCTCTCAGTGCCTCCTGCTGCCTGTCTCCCTGAGCTATACCTTCTGGAATCACTCCCAGGCAACATCCTCGCCCAATTCTCCAGCTCAGAATCTGTTTCCAGAGAACCCAGAGCTGGCTCTGGGAGTGGTCCTGGGAGGCAGATTCTGAAGTGGGATTTTGGAGCCAACTCTCACCAGCCCACGCAACAGGGACCCATCACTGGAGAGAGAAGGAGAGTCCCAGCATGCCGTATTGGCACAAGAGCGAACTGTACTCAGTGGTGAGCAGGGACCAGAGACCTGCGGAAGAGGATCAATGGGCCAACGCAGTATCCCTGGTCCTGAGCGCCCTGGTGACAAGGACTGGGAAACAGGGTGGAGCCTGCTGAAGTCAATGACTAACTGAAGAACCAAAAGCACTGGCCCGCGTGATGCATTACCCATTCAAAGCAAAATGAATGGGTGATATATATATTAGCGCACACCTATAATCCCAGGGACTTGGGAGGCTGAGGCAGGAGGATCAAGGCCAGCCTGGGCAATTTAGCGAGACCCTGTCTCAAAATAGAAAATAAAAAGGGCTGGGGATGTGGCTCTGTGTTAGAGTACCCCTGGGTGGATCCCCAGTGCCAAAAAAAAAAAAAAAAAGTGAAAGCTAAAGGCCCTGCTCATCAGCCTGTAGGAAGGCCCTTATCTGCAGCCAAGAACCAGGAGTGGAGATAGAGCTCAGGACCTGACTGTGCCAACACTGCATTTCAGAGACCATGGAATTCCTAGCCCTGGAAGATGCCCCACTCCAAAACCAGGGTCGCAGTATATTAAGAGTATGACACAAGACTTGGGATGCGGGCACCTACGGGTGCAACTCCCTGATCTCCGAACCCACTGAGAAGAGAAGGCAGAGCAGCCCAGTAGCCCCGCTTGAGTGAAGACCCTGCAGCAGCTAAGCTGACAGGAACCATCAGAGACAAGAATACTCCCCTGAGAATGTGCCCCACCCCCCTCCTGTCCAGGCACCAGCACCCCACCTGGCACAGCTTTGATGGGGAAAATGCCAGGCCTTCGAGAGAAACAAAGAAATTGTAATCCCTTGATCCCCCTACCCAAAGAGCTGCAGAGTCAGCCAATGCCCAGCAAGAACCCAGGGAACAGGGGGTCAAGCTGAAAGGGAGAAGTTGGATAAGGGAGGAACTGCTAATAGAGGAGAGATTTAGCATCCTGCAAGCACCCTGGGCACAGAGCTGACACTCAGGGCTCCAGGATGTCCAGAAGCAGTGGACCCCACTCAGAGAAGTGTAAATGCCCCAGATGCCTTGGCAGAGAGTGCAAGCAGAGTAAAGGCTCCAAGAAGAGGGCCCCTCAAGCCGACGGACTGTGTAGGAAGGAAACCCACCAGGGGCCCACATCTCCCAGAGGGCTTGGGAACACCCATCCACTAATGAGAAGAACCAGATGGTAGATGGCCCCTGGGGCCCTGAGCAGCAGCATGCCCGGCTGGCAGCAGGAGATGCTTCTGCAGAAGGAGCCTCCTGAATAACAGGAAGCAGGGGGCCGTCAAGCAAAGGCAGGTGGCAGTGCCTAACAGAGTCAGGTGCGTGAGAGCGTAATGAGCAATAAGAGCCAGGTGGCAGCTGGTGGCAGGGCCCAACTGGCAGATAGCTATGGAGATGGTTGCAGAATGTAGAGTTCCCAGGGGCAAGAGTGGCTGAGAATCGGTGACTTGCTAATTTATACAATCAGAATCAATCCAGGTTAGAAGGTGCTGTGGTTTGACGGTGCTTCCTTCAAAATTCAGGTGTTACCAGTGTATTACCAATGCATTAAGAGGTGGCGACTTCAAGAGGGGATAAGGAGCTGGGCACAGTGGCACACGCCTGTCATCCCAGCTACTTTGGAGCCTGAGGCAGGAGGATTCCAAGTTCATTCTCCAGTCTCAGCAACTTAGCCAGACTCTGTCTCCAAATAAAAAAAAAATAAAACAAGGGCTGGGGATATAGCTCAGGAGTAAAGCTACCCTGGATTCCATCATCATTACTGAAATTTTTTTTTTTAAAAAAGAAGTTCTGGGGAGACCATAAAGGCTCCTTCCTCAGGATTGACATTAGAGCCCTTTAGAGAAGGGCTCCACGGGAGGAATATGTTCTTTCTTGGCCTCCACTTCCTGCTCTGTGAGGACACAGTGTCCCTACCCCAGAGGGATCAGCAAGAAGGAATCCTCCTGGAATAGACAGCAATCCTCAACAGACACTGACAACACCAGCACCTTGACCTTGAGCTTCCCAGCTGCCCAAACTATGAGATTTAAATTTCTATTATGTATAAATCACCCGTCTCGGGTATTTTATTAATAGCCCAAATGAACTGAGACAGAAGATCAGAATACTGAGGGGAAAAGAAAAAAAAAAAAAAGCATCAGGCCCTAAGTAATCCCACTGGAGAAGAGGATGGGACCCCGGGAGTGAGGCCCTTATGCTGTGGAAAGGATCCTCAGTGATATTTTTCAGTCCACTCCCACAAAGTCCTACGGCCATCCACTTGGTCACTGTGTGCTGGGGAAATGGGAATGACCCAACCCTTCAGGGGTTGTTAAAGTCTGACTCTGGGATGTCACATGCCACCATGTTTTTTACTTTGTCATAGTTCAGGGTTGAGGAACCAGGTGTCCATGGAGTCCTGGCCCAGCCCAGGTTCAATGGGCCCCCTGGGTCCCTGGACAGGCCTTTTGGTCTCTCCCACTGCTGCTGGACCTGAGACTCGGAGGGCCCATATCTATCCCTGAAGCCCTGTCTTCTTTCCCAAGTTCTCCCCTGCTCCCACCCAGGCCTACATGTGAGCTGGTTGCCAAATATGTCTGCCAGCCCAGACCTCTCTCCAGGCTCTGATCGGCATCTCGAACACAACCTATCCCAAACGGCTCCTCTCTCCCCATCCCTGCTTTCCATGCACAATGAGCCACTGCCCTGTGGTCCCCCTGGCCAGGATGCTGGGAGTTATCCCTGAGTCCCCTGACTCTTGCCCTCAACCTCCAAGTCCATCCCTTCACCCAGCTGCATCCCTTCCTGGACCAGGCTCCTCCTGACCATCTGGGTTTCCTGTGTCCACATCTTAAGGAAGCCTGTATCCACCACCTCCTTCCCTGACAGACCCTTCCATGGGTCCCTGCCAGACCCTAGTCTACTTTCTATTGCTACAGTTGAATACTTCAGAATTGGTAATTTTTAAAGAATAAAGATTTATTCAGCTCATGATTCTGAAGGACTAAGGTCCAGGGGCCATATCTGGTTTGAGTCCTCTTGCTGGTGGGGACACTGCAGAGTCTGGAGGCAGAACAGGGCAACACACCACAAGACAGAGCAAGCTGGCCAGGGAGCACGGCCTTTATACCAAAGCCACTTCCTGGACCATCTGAAATTCATTAATGTGGATTAATCTGTTCATACTCTCACGGCCCCATCACCTCTGGGAGGTCTCACCTCTCAAATACCATCAGCACAGAACCTTGAGGATGAAGTTTCCAACACATGAAATGTGGGGAGCGCATTCAAACCATAGCTGTTCCCAGCACATGGAGTGAGATCCAAAGGTGGGGGTTTCTTTCTTTCTTTCTTTTAATATTTTTTTTTTTTTTAGTTATGGATGGACACAAGACCTTTATTTTATTTATTTATTTTTATTTGCTTCTGAGGCTCAACCCCAGGGCTTCACACAGGCCAGGCGAGCACTCCACCACTGAGCCACAACCCCAGCCCAAAGGTGGGGGTTTCTTACAAAGACCTAACTGGCCACGCTTCACACACTGCCTACTCTGGGCAGGACTGTGTATTAACTGAAGACCCCTGGGCTGCCCTTGATAAAGGCCCAAAGGCCCGTTCTTTTCCATGTCCTGGATCCCTGCTACTTCTCTCTGTTCCTTCTCCCCAACCTCAAGAACCACAGCCTCTGAGGCTCCATCTCTCTGATTCTGGGGAATGAAGGAGTGGGCATGGATGGTCTCCCCATTTCGATAGTAAAAGGTGCTCAAAGAGGACAATACTGTAGTCCAAGAAAAGATTCTCTAATGGTGGTGGAGTTTCTGGCAAAGAGTCAGGACCATGAGAGAGAGTCAAGTACTATCAGCCAAAAAATTGTTTCTATATTTGTCTCCAAGAATTAACATGGGCACCAAATTCATAGCTGTTTAAAAGACTTGGCCTTAACACTCCCCCAAACACTCCCTGATCATCTCTACCACCACATTATTCTAAAGTAGCTTATGCATTATCAGTTAACCTCCGCTTCTCTCTCTTAAATTGTGACTTTTCTGTGTGCAGGAGTCGGACTGATTATTCTCCGAATCTTTAACCTCCAGCCACTGAGGAAACTCAGGAGTTAAAAGAGCCGGACGAGGTGGCGCACACCTGTAATCCCAGAGGCTCGGAAGGCTGAGGCAGGAGGATCACGGGTTCAAAGCCAGTCTCAGCCAAAGCAAGGCACTGAGCAATTCAGTGAGACCCTGTCTCTAAATAAAATACAGAACAGGGCTGGGGATGTGGCTCAGTGTTTGAGTGCCCCTGAGTGCTCTGATACCCCTCCCAAAAAAAGTGATGGGACAGAGGTGCAGCCCCTGGGGTACCCTCTCAGTGCTGAGTGTATGTGCCTATTGCTTCTCCACAGGAGCATGGGGCCAATGGCCTCGTGTCTGTCTCTGCTGCCAGGCCAGGAGCTCTAGGGCAGTTTGCTCAGGACAGCCTGGCTTATGCCTGACACCAGCCTGCGACCTGGCTCCTAAAAAGTGCCTGGTGAGATCTGGCTGGCTGAGGTCCTACCCAGGTGGGTAAGAAATACTCCCTTCCCTGAGTCTTCCTTTGGAAAATATATTTAGTAACTTCTAAACAAATCACACGGTACTCTCCCAGTTTTATTTGTTTAGTTAAATTAATTCTATTTTAATATTTCCATTAGCCATTTAATTTATTCTAAAACCCGGCACTGCAAAGTAATAAAACCTCTCAAATATTGACAGACAGTAAAGTAAATGTTGTCCAGCTACAACCATCTGTTTTTTTTTTTTTTCCTCCAGAAATTCCTCAAGATGGAGAACAGGCCACGATCATTGATTTATGGGCCAGGCCGGGCCCCTGGCATCCGCTGACAACACTCCTCCTGCCCAGACCCAGGCTGTTGGGTGTGAGGCTCTGGAGTCTACAGGGTGAGAGAGAAGGGAGGCAAGAGCCTGGGGCGGGCAGATGAGAAATCTACACAGCAAACAGAAATGGAATCCCAGTTTTTAAAAATGGATAAGCTGGCTTGAAATTCAAACACTTGCTGTTTTCCAGCCCCGTGCCCTGGTGCCAATAACCTTCTAGTGTCCCTTGGCAGCTGGGCCCAGAAGCCACATACCTCTCCCAGCCTCCTCTCCCCTGTACCACCTGTCCCCCCGCCCCCCTGACTCTCTCCCCCACCGGTCTGGCCCTGCCCATGGATAAGATGCAGGTGCCTTCCTTCCTACCCAGCCCATCCTCCAGAGGGGAGGGGACACTGGGGACCCTGCAGAGGCTGGTGCTGGAGCTGGCCTGGCTGACAGCTTACAGCCCCTCTCTGGTGACGACAGAGCATGGCTCTCAGGGCAGCTCCTGAGAATCAGATGCAGGCTTGGTGGAAGGAAACAGCTCAGGCCAAACAAGGGGCACCAGCACTGGTCCCCCATTCCTGAGCTGTGGGAGCCCGGTGTCTCCCCTCCCACCACCACAGCGAATACCTGGGACTCCCTATGGGATGTGGTTACATCTGCCCCATGCCCAGCTAGGCCCGGCCCATACCAGAGGCCCCAGGGCTACAGCAACGCTGAGGCCACTCTCCAGATATCCAGCATCTCTGGCAAGAAAGGCTGTCCTCTGGGCCTCTGTGCTCTGGTCAGACCCCCAGCCCCCACCCCCTCAATGCCTACGAGTGTGCCTGCTGTTTACACAGCACACATGCTTACAATTCCTCGCCTACCACCATGCACAGCCAAGACAGCCACAAATATTCCATGGACACGTCAGGGCCAGGCAGCACTGGCTCAGCCCTCCCTCCCCCACCTAATTGCCTCTCATTCATTGCTCCCTTCTCACTCTGCCTGAAGTCCTGCAGCAGAGCTACCCTGGGGGCTGAGGAGGCAAGGCACCACCCAGACACTCCACCCACGCAGTGGGCAAAAAGCCAGGCCTTTGTCCGGCAAGCATGCTCATCACCCCCTGACATGCTCCAGGGACACCTGGATAATTCCAGTTCAGAGCCCCTTGGGGAAAGAGACCAGCATGGAAGAAATGTGCCAGCATGTCCGGGTGCTGCAGTGAGTCTGACTGTCCCTCCAAGGCACAAAAGAGGGTCAGCCAGCCTGTCGGGAGGCCCGGGAAAGGGTTCCAGGAATGGGTAACCCCAGACATGAGTCCTCCAGTATGAGTGAAGGGTCTTAAGACAGAGCGGTCCCCATTTCCGAGGACCCCACACAGTTTGCTTGGCCATGGAGAATGAATGGAGAAGGCTCAAGCCTACCCCTGAGGGCAATGGGCAGCCAGAGCAGGTCTTAGCCTAGAGAAGCAGCGTGTTCCAACTTGAAGGGTTGGAGGAAACCAGCCTATGGGGAAAGAACTGACTCAAGAAGAGCCTGGAAATCTCTTTTAGTCAGCTTTTGTATTGCTGAAAATACCCAACAAGAATAGCTCAGAGACGGCAAAGTTTATTTTGGTTCATGGTTTCAAGGGTCTCGGTGCATAGATGTCCAACTCCATTGCTCTGGGCCCAAGATGAGGCAGAACATCATAGCAGAAGGGTGCGGTGGAGGGAAGCTATTCCCCTCATAGCAGCAAGGGAGCAGATAGAGACAGGGAGAAAGGGGGAAGAGATCACAGAGGATGCACCTTCCAGGGCATGCCCTCGCTTCCAGTCACCCACTCCTCCAGTCACGCCCCACCTGCCTACAGTTACCACGCAGGATGGACTGATTAGTTACACGTCTCACAGTCCAATCATTTCACCTCTGAATATTTATGCATTAACACAGGAGCTCTGGGAGGACACCTCACATCCAAACTATCACAAGCTCCAAACAGGGCCTGCATTGCACCTTTGGTCTGTGTGGCCCCACGAGCAGGGTATCAAGGAGAAAGTTGAACAACCATTACCAAGCAGGTGGGCAGGGATGGTGTGCAGGGTAACCCTGCTGGTATAGGAGCAGTCCTGGGCCACAGGACTTTGCTGGTGCGGGGAAGGGGGGTTGGACTCAGATAAGGCCCCTGGTGACTGATCCAACACATGTTTATTGAGCAATTGCTGTGAGTAGGCACCCTCCTGAGCACTAAGTGACAGTTCCAAGCAGAAGAAACACCATCCAGTTGCTGTTGGCCCAAGGCTCCCCCTCAACCTCAGAGACAAGATAGAAACCAAGGAATTGCACACATAGTGAAGTGACCACTCTGGGGTTGCTGTCAAAGAGGACATGGCAGGCATGTCTGGAGCCAGGGGTCTTCCTGACACCCAGTCCTATAGCATCATTACCCACCCCTGACAGAGACCCTGTGGTGCAAATGGCCTCCTCTTCCTGGGTTCTCCAACCCCACCACCAGGGAACAAGAAACTGTCAAAATAGTACTCTACACCACCATCAGGTATGTGAACCCACCCCCGAGTCCCCAGTTAAGCCTATGGCAAGTCTGGGTAGGAGAACCAAGACCAAACCTCAGAAGTGAGGGAGGAAGTGCAAAAGATGAAGGTGACCTTGGGCAAGAACAGGGTCACGAGTAGCGGGTGGTTCAACCAGCCCCTCGTCCATGCTCCACACTCTGCACTGTGGGGCCTGTTCCCAGCCACCAGGACCTCCGCCTGCAGCCCCCAGCTGGCTGTCAGGACCCCCTGCGGTCTCCCAGGGTCTGCTGTATCCCCAGCTCCCTATAGCTTCATCTCCCAAGAAATGTCATCAACACACTTGGCAGCATCCCCCCCATTCTTCATCTCCACACTTGGGTCTCCAATTATCCCCACAGGTTCTGCTGCCATCCTAGGAATGAAGCAAGCCTGGTGCAGCCCACCAATCTCACAGCTCCAAAGGAGGAAATGAGGAATCGTGCGTTCACAGCCAAGAGAGGAGTTCATAAATTTTCATAAAATTACTAGACGTGTGTGATTTATGGCAAGACACTTCAAGTCCCTGTGGAGCAGAGCAAGGGCTGCAAAGAGACATGACAGAAGAAGAGCTGCCAAGCGTCCCGGCAGGACAGGTGTGCCCCACCTTGGTCCTGAAGGACAGCAGAACAGCACTGTCTGGCAATGGGGACATGGACCCTCGGGACAGTGTCAAGGAATACCAGGCAAAGACAGTACTTCATTCGGTCCCTCTGAGCATCGGGCAGAATGAGCGCTTGAGCAGGTGGCTGGTCTAGAATACCAGGCGGGCCCTCCAGGACCATCACATGCATTAAAACACAGCAGTGTCCCCTGCAGACCACAGAACAAGAGGCTCCACACAGCTCTCCTTGATACTAGCAGAAATCTAAGATGCCTAGAGATAGGGATGTCCCCAAGACTGGTTGATGACCCCGCTGTGGGACAGCCATGGATACTTAGGCAATCAGTACATATTAGCATCCACGACCCCGACCTTGACCCACCCACGTTATTCTCTACGTGCAGGGCATATCAGCAAGGGTGTGTTCTTTGTGGATGGTGTTTCCCTAGAAGCAGGAAAGTTCTACAGGGGTCTCGGGACACATTCCTCAAGGACACCCTGAACCTTTGTGTACCCGTTTTTCAGCTGGACATACTGAGGTCTGAGCAGCTGTGACTTTTCCAAGGTCACCCAGGTGGTAAGTGGCAAAGATGCACTTCAGATCTAGATCTGATCCCCCACAGCCACCTTCTTCACCACCTTCTGACACCTGCGACAATCACAAGCAACGGTGTTTGGCAAAGCATAGAGTCACGTGCTCGCGACATTGTCATGCCTTATAAAGTACATATGTAGAATCCCTTGCCGAATATATTTTTAAAGGAATTAAAGAAAATTGTGGGCCCAATATATTTGAAAAGATAAAGAGCACAAAGCATTCTTCTGGGAACATGCAGCCACATGCAGCCAAAGGCCTGGGGGGGGGGGGGAATCTCAGCAGGCAGGGCAGACACCTGAGAGCTTGTCTGCAGCCCCTGGGCCATCAGAATTTGGGGGGGATATTTCCAACATCAACACTCTTGGCCAGCACTCTTGGCCTGTCCCTGGAGATGGCTAAGGCTCTTCTGGGAAGGATGCCCAGGGCCGGGGAGAGCACCTTGGCCTTACCCACCCGGATAGGTTTGTCCTTGACAAACATGCCTGCTGGAGCCGCCTCATTGTTAGTATGAAAAGCTGTCATGAAAGACAAGAAGGCCCCACAGAGGCAACTCCTCAGTTTCTGTGGTCACAGGGAACAGACCAGCAGCCTGCCCACCCATCCACCCCGAGAACTGCTCTCCTGCCAGGCTATCCTCAGAGCTGGAGCACAGCGGAGGTCACAGTTTAGGAACAGAAGGGACAGGCAGAAAGAGAACAGTGAGTGTGTTTGAGGGCAGTCACAGTGATGTGACTGTGTGACCTGTCCAGAGATGGGGATCATAGGAGGCAGTGGAAGGCCGCAGGAGGTGAGCCGGCCCCTGGTTGCTATGTGTAACTGGGCAGGAAGCGAAGCTCTGGGTACCAAGTGTGGTCAACCCGCTTGTTGGGCCATGAGACCAGCCAGACCACCACTGCCATGGGAATTACAGAAGGCAGGGGGCATTGGTGGACCACCTCTGCAAGGCAGCCTGGCCCCAGAGAAGTGGCCAGTAGCCCTGCCACAAGCAGTCATTGCTCCTCACGCAGGCCGAAGCAGAGAAGTACAATTATCAGGAGGCCACGGGCACAAGGACTTGGATCACCAGACCCACATACAAGCCTGATGGTAGAATCTCGGACAAGCATCTCAAACTCTCTGACACTTGTTTTAAATCACTCTTCTGACAGGACTGTGAATTCCGCTCGGGCAGAGCAACTGCTGAGATGAATGAGATCAGGCATTTGCAAATGAGATGTGGATAATACTACAGCTCCCAGTTACCGGGAGTCTGCATGGGCAGGTGTACTAACCCTAGCCCTCACCCTATTCTCTGGTGGGCATGGAGCATGATAGTCATTCCCAGTTTACAGATGAGAGGACTGAGGCTCAGAGGGGCAAGAAACTAGTGCAAGCCCATAGGGCTGGGAAGGAGTGATCAGGTCAGAAAGCAGGTCACCTGACTCCAAAGATACTGCTCTTTTCTCCCACACACCTGCTTCTGTAGAATAAGCCTACAGAATCACCCCCTGCAGAGATAAGTGGAAAGCATCTTCAATGTTCCGGTTTTCATTCCCTGAAATTCTTCCCTAAATTGCAGCGGCCCAGACAGAAAGACAAGAGGCTGGGGTGATGTGGGGCCTGCTCTGAAATGGTCTATTTCTGGGATATTTATGGAGGAATCCCTCTCTGCCCCTTGACCGCTTCCATGCAGCAGCCTGAAGGGCTGCAGGGAGATAAATGTTTCATTATGCAGAGTCACCTCCCGCCAGGCTGATGCTGTGGGGTTCTGGCCTTGGCCACCCCTGACCTTTCATGTCACCTTGGAGGGAACCCAAACCCTCTACATTCCTCCCTACTAGGGTCAAGAATGACATTGTTTTAGGAAGAGACCTTTTCAGAGGCTCCCCTAGGCTGTGGGGGACTCAGATCACAAGTGCCCCAGGGCAGGGGACAGCAGCCTGTAGTCCCCATCAATCTTCCCATGGAGCATTTCAGGCTCTGGCTAAGAAGGATTTATGGGGAGGGAGGGACTAGGGACAATGGCCTTCACTCCCAGGCCCCGCCAGCAGACTTTTCCCACAGTCAGCTCCAACAGGGCCCTAATGGATGGGTCAGAAAGGCCAGCTCACAGGGAGCTCACTTGTGTGTGCCAGAGGTTGCTCCCCACCGTCACCTCAGGCTGGTGGGCTTACCCACAGTGTCACTTGCTTTTTGATTCACTGCTGTATTTTTTTTTTTCAATGAGTGGGTATGACTTTTTAAATCAAAAGAAGAAAGGAAACAATAGCATGGCTTTGTTTGGTCTGGTTGTGTTTATAAGCAAGTTACTCTCAAGTGCTAAGGACCGCACAGTCATCTTCCACCAGCCAGAGAGAACGGAGAGGCCTAGTGGGGAGCCGGGGCCTCTCTGATTTCCCAGGGAACCTACATACAAAGCCCTTCTCATTACAGGAACCATGCTCCGCTGAGCGCAGGCACCACCCTCCCCTGGAGAAACCTGAACTGTATCCCAATCACAGTCCGGGAAGAGCAGCTCTGACTGCCTGTCCAAATGGAGCTGCAGTCCTGCATCTCACCGGTCACCTTCCCCCAGGTCCAGATGATCTAGGGACTGCTCTGGCCTAAGAGATCAGGCCAGTATGGGCACCATTACAGTTGGAAAGATTTGGGTGTTTAAAGAAAACCTGTTGGCATGGAAGGCAAACTTAGGTCCTTCTCTCTGCTTGCCCCCTACCTACCAACACGCATGACCTTGACAAAGACTTCATCTCTCAGTGCCTCGGTTTCCCAATCTCTAAATGGGGAATTTTCCCATTTATCATAGTAAATGAGACAGAGTCAGGAAGAAAAGTATTCAGGCAGGATCAGGTTCTTGATGAGCACCCCTTGTGTTAGCGGTTATGGCTCTTAATATAGCTATTTTACCCTTGAGTAAAGAGGTCCCCAGTCCTATCTCTGTCCCTGTGGTTGAAGCAGCTATGACAACGAACAATTCCTTTTTCTTTGCCACATTAATTTCTACCCACAATTTGGTGATGGTACAATGAGAATGATCCTCTCACCTTGTGAAATTTGAGAAATGTGACTTGTCCCTCTACCTGGCGATTTCCGTCTCGGCAGGGTCTACCTTAAGCCAGATAGATGCTAAGTCCAAAGAATAAAAAGAAGACTCTGCTGCGCCTTGAGCAGCTTCAAACTTGAATACAGGGGAAATGGGTCATTTTTTTAAGTGTCAGTCCGTCTGCAGTTGTCAACCAGAGTCTAGAGCAGTATGTCGAGAAGGATCCAGAGGCTACCTATCAGTTCAGATTGAAAGTGCTCTGTGGGGGTGAGTGATGCCTGCCATAGGCACAGGAAGGTCCTCGTAACAGGAGTGCCACTTATCTGCCAACTCTGCAATAATGGGTCAGATACGGGGGTGGGTTTTGTTGGAGACAGAATTGGAACCCAGATCTCTTGACCTCCGATGTGGTGATTACCCACAGGACACCATCAAAAGTGTCCTGAAATTAATCAAGTTTTCTTTTTGTTTTTCCTTTGATGAAAACATGGCCAGTCCCATACTGTTGAGGAGCAGCTGGAACTGTAAAATGTCTTTCTCATACACATAGCTCCCTTGGCCCTACTGATGAATCTACTCTCACCCCAAAAGTAAGTGGTGACTTCTCTAGGAAGCTAAAGAAGCCACAGCCCCTGCCCTCCTCCTCCTGTCCGTGACCTTCCTCCCCAGGACAGTCACCCTCGACAGCCTTCATGTTCCGAGAATCCAGAGAGAGGAAGAGACCCACAGAAACTTCTAAAGAGGACTTGTTATGGTGGGGGCCTGAAATGTTCCCCCAGAAGCTCACATGTTGAAAGCATGGTCCCCAGTGCATCCAGGTTCAGAGGTGGGACTTTTAAGCATTGATTGGATCAGGAATGCTGTGACCTCATCAATGGATTAATCCATTCATTGAGGGATGAATGGTGCACTGGGAGACGGGTCCTAGCTGGAGGAAGTATTTCACTGGGGGTGTGCCTTCAAAGGGCCCATCTTTTCTCTGGCCCTCTCTCTCCTTCTCTCCCTCCTCCTGTCTTTCTCTCTCCTTTCTCAGCCCCTCCCCACCACCACCACCTCTCTCCTCCCCAGCTGCCATGAGCTGAGCGACTGTACTCCACCATGCCCTTCTGCCATGATGTTTCTGCCTTGGAGCCAGCAAACCACGAACTGAACCCTGTGAAACTATGACCCCAAATTAATCTTTCATCTTCTAAGCTGTTCTTATCAGGTACTTTGGCTATGGCAATGAAAAACTAACAGAGACTCCATTTCACCTCTGCATCCTCCAGAGCCTCCCCCTGATCATGCACACCCAGCCATTCTCCACTGCCCATATCTACCCTTTCAGAAGAACCAGCACCCTAAAGGCACTCACTGCAGAGGTAGAGCTCCCAGTCTCCTGGATGAGTGAGCAGTGGCACTGGCAAGAGGTCGAAGCCCTGAACCTGTCTATGATGGGCTAGCCTTGGGCATGAAGTGCTGGCGAGGCCTGACACTGTGACTGGCACAAGCTCCTTTGCCCAGTAATAGCCACTGATCACCCCCAGGCTACCACTCTGTGCCCACAGGTTGAGGCTGCACCTCTCAGGCTCTTTTTCTTCCTGCAAAATGGGACTATAGGTAGTGGCCAGCCACAGGTCAGGAAAGAGGGAAAGCACATAGGACAGTGCAGCACCCATGCAGGGTGGGCACTCATGATGTCAGGAGCTAGGCTTCTTGTCATTTTGCTTGTGCACCAGGCACTGTGGGATCATTAACCCAAGAAATGAGGAACTGGGCTCCAGGAGGCCAAGATCATGCCAGGAATCTAAGAACCACAAACAGACCTCACACTCACACTTCCAGAAGCTAGTGGCAGTGCACCCTGATGTATGGGGAGTTAGGGGTGAATGCAGCCCACTCCGGTCTCTCTGCTCCTTGATCATCAGCTGTATGCTAGAGTGTGCTACTCAGAAGCCCAGAGAAAGAAACAGGCACTCACAGGCCTAGCAGGACCAGAGACAAGATTCACTGAGAGTGAGGGAAGATAGCAGCTGTCCCTATTGACAAGCAGAGCCCCTAACAGAGTATCTGGACTCCTGGCTTGGGGTGCTGGGCCAGGTCCAACCCTTAATGCTTAGAGCTCTTGGGCTGCGGTACAGGGATGGATTCAAGATGAGCACACTCCTCCCTGACCTCTCTGAGACCGTTCCCCATATTGTTCTTCACCACACAGTCTGGCTTTGAGGGTACCCCAAGCTGCCCACTGCCAAGTGCAATAACCAGCCTCTGGCCCTTTCCTAAAATGGGAATAATGGGTTCTCAGACACCTCCACTAAACTGGGGTTGAAAGCATGGCCCCCAATGCATCAAGGTTCAGAGGTGGGGCTTTTAAGCATTGATTGGATCAGAAAGGCTATGACCTTATCAATGGATTAATCCATTGATAGATAAACGGTACTGGAAAGAGTTTAAGAGTCTGAAGAGATGAAGGGTCTAGGCCCTTCACCACCAGGGACACTGGAAATGCACTTGTAGTCCCCATGCATCCTGCAGATGCCATTGTCCAGGCATGTGTGCTCCCCACACTCACCTGCAGGTCCCAGATCTCTGTCTCACCAACTTATGAGCCACACGTGAATCACCACCACTTTCAAAGCACAGTGTAAAAAAGCCGCCTGTCATCCCTAAGAGTTCAACACATTCACTCCTGAGAAGATCCATTTTGAAGTACTTTTCCATCTTTGTCTGCCTTTTCAAAAGCCCCAGGAGGTAGTTTGGGGGGAAGTATCAATCTGTCCATTTGGGGTGTAAAAAATATTGAGTCTCAGTGCATTCAGGGTAATTAATGCTCACTGCCAGAACAACTAAAAACTGTGGCTTAATATCATAAAAACTTATTTCTTATTCATGCAAAACCCAGCATAGATGTTCTGGTTTGTGGATTTCCCCTGATCCTAGTTCAAGGATCCCAACTCCTGCCATTTTGTGGGGACACCAACACTGAGGGTCTTTGGGGTCCTCCCCTGGAATGTGAATGGAAGGAGAGAACCACACAGAATGTAGTCATTGGCTTGAAGATTGACCTCGCATCTCTGCCCACTTCCCATTGGTCAAAGCCCAGTCACATGGTCCTGATATACTGCAAGGAAGGTTGGGAAATGTAGTCCAAGGGTTCCAGGGACTAGGAGCTGAACTGGGGCCTTCAGACCAGTTCCTATAATCCCCAGAGTTAGTTACCAAGATCTCGGCCTCCCCGTGTTCCACCAGTTACCCTCCTGTTGGTCTCCACACATGTCCTCTTGAATTAGCTTCTGGGCCAAGAGCTAAACAGAGATTGTTCAAGCTGAAACCTCCAGACAGGTATTTCACTTTAGTTGCAGCACATTTGATCAGAGACGTGTCGAGACCAGAAAAAGTTTTCATTCACCTAAGAAGAAATTGCAAGGAGAGAGATGAAAACCACATTTGAATTATAGAAAAAAAAATAATTGGCAAAGTTCCTGGAATCCAAGTATGTTTGTGTAATGAGCTGCTATGGCGGAATTCTCTAACTGCAAAACAACCCGGCCAGCTTAATTACAACGTGGTTGATGTTAAAGTTGCAGCTACCCAAGAACCACAACAGTTGCTTAATTACGAGGCCTCAGGAGGGGGTCTGATAATTGGTTTTTAAAATAATGTCTCCTATGCACAGTACCTTTCCACAAGGAGGCCCCAGGATCTTTCCAAACATTAATTACTGTCCCTTCAGGAGGTCCCAGGCATGTGGTCTTTGGTGACTAACAAAATTTGGAAACTTTGTCAGCAGAATAAGTGTGGCTCAGATGCAGGACAGTGGGGATAGCAGCTCAGAGTCCAGGTTACACAAGGAGAAGAACAGAGCTGAGGGGCTTAGAGCAGAGAGGCTGAGAGCAGAGAAAATGTGGGATTGCGGGGTCAGGGGTCAGGAGACCCAGGGGCCCATCTCAGCTCTGACTGGCTTCAGATTCCAGAACATCTTGTGTTCACTCAAAACTGCTTCAAAATGAATCCACAGGAGGTGGCCAGGGCAAGGACCAGGGGACACTGAGCTAACCAGGAAGTGAGCTGAGGAGCCTGGGTCTGGAGGAAGAACCTAGTAATGTTGATACAGTAGGATCTAAAACTGGGAGAAGGGCTGGGGATGTGGCTCAAGCGGTAGCGCGCTCGACTGGCATGCGTGCGGCCCGGGTTTGATCCTCAGCACCACATACCAGCAAAGATGTTGTGTCCGCCGAGAACTAAAAAATAAATATTAAAAATTCTCTCTCTCTCTCTCTTTAAAAAAAAAAAAAAGGAGTACAAATTTAAAAAAAAAAATAAAAAAAATAAAAATAAAACTGGGAGAAGGAGGAAGGGACAAAGGGAGTGGGATCGTCGCATCAAATAAAGAAGGAAACCCTTGAACAGGTCTCCGCCATACGTGAAGAAGAACTCCAGGTATGGCATGTGCCAGGGGCATCCTAAACTGTCTACTCACCCCAAGAAGTTTCTGGAAAGCACTCTGAAAAGGACTTCTGGGCACAAAATAACCAAGCCGCCACACAGCCTTGTAGGTTCAAACAGCAACCTTTATTCCCCAACCCTCACCGGCACTCTACACACACTTCCCGGGAACACACGGCCTCCACAGGGCTCCACGCGTCAATCTCTCAGAACCCACCCCCCCCAAGAACTCAATGGGAACTCCAAAGTAGCGGGCACCCGAGGCAGTAGGATCTGCCCTAATCCCAGCAGGATCCGCCCTATTCCCGGAGCAGGGTCACCTTTCAACCCTTCCCTCTGGCAAAAATGCCAGGCGTCATTCTGACTAAACTATGGCTCTCAACAGACCTCTCCACGAACCCCTCCCTTGCAGATGTCCTTTGCCCCTTAAGTCCATAATTCTATAATAATCTCTATAACTCTAATAATCTCTTACTATCCATCTCAGCAATGCACACACTGTCCCAAGGTTTTGCAGAGGAAAATTCCAAATCTTGCAAGAAGGTACAGGCTATGGTCGAGTTCAGGAATGCTGTTGCTTCCTTCACCCCCAAACCCTTGAAAAGGTGGGTAAGTGACCAGCTGAAGAGGAGGGAACCCCTTCCCAGGCCAAGAAGGCAGGTTCAGGCATCGTGGGACACCAAGCCACCAACCCAGCACTAAAGCTCACAGGGTGTCCCACAGAGATTGATGAGCTGATAGAACTTATTTTTCAAAAGCGACCCTCTCTGATGGGGATATGGATTCGTGGTTGAATGCTTGCCTAGCATGTGCAAGGGCTTGGGTTCCATCCCACCACCCAAAACAAAAATTTAAAAAATAAAATAAAATAAAAAATAGCCTTCTATAGGATCATGTGTCAAGAGTCAGACTTCCCAGTGAAATACTCATACTTGACTACTTCATTGCTAACATCATACATACATACATGCCTCCTCTTCGTTAATGCATAGGTACAGTCATAACCCAAAATTTATGAATAAGGTAATATAGAGCTTTAAATTTTATTTATTTAGTTATACTTTGAATGTTTCAATGCAATGTCCCAAATTAACCTCTTTTAAAAGCATTTCCTATAACACTTGGGTCCCTAAATTAAGTGGAGTCAATTTTGGTGGACTTTTTTCTAGTGACCTTGGACGTCAGCCCCCTCCCCAGGTCTGCTGGGAGGGGCCAGGTGGAAGGAGAGCCCCTACCCAAGCAGAGGTCAAGGGAGCCAGACTCCGAAGGCCTGGTGGGTGGGGCGTGTTTCATCTGGTGGGAGACACACGGAAGCCAGAGCCAGCAGCACCACAGCTACCAGCTTCCAGCCAGAGCAGAGCTTGGAAAGCACACAGACATGCTTGGAATTCCAGAAATGCGCCCTGTCTAGGGCCTCAGCCTGCTCCCCTAGGCCCTCGGGGAGTGTGAAAGTAGGGCTGGGGCCCAGGACCATCTGGAGACAAGCCCAATCTTCTCCTCCCTGGAACAAAGTGGGCCTCAAGACCCCACCCCCATCCAGCCCTGGACTTCTGCACCCCCCAGGGCTGCGGCATGCCTCAGTGAGCCAGCCACAAGGAAGAAGTCTGGATCCTTCACCCCTGATAACTTGGTCCCCTGGCACAGCAACCCCAAGATCTTCAGGAGGGCTGCAGCTCTGAGGAGCCAAAGTAGACAGGATACAGCCCACAGAGAAGAGCAGACAGAGCACAAGAGACACGGCACACGGGGGACATTACATCTGGCTGTGGACTTCTTTGGGCAGCTCCTCCACAGAGGCGCTCCATGTTCCCCGGGGGCTGGAGAAGGTGGGAATGGAAACGTCAACTCAGGGGCTTCAACACTAAATGGCTTCATTTCTCCTCCAGTCACTGCCGCCTCCAGCCCTGTGTGTCCAGTCTCTGAGCACGCCCAAGTATAAAAAATCTAGTCCACGGAGAAGATTCCACACCCCGAGTCCGGTCACGCTTCTCTACTCCAGTCACACTCCCCTCACACAGAGTGGTGAAGGAGGGTGATGGGGGTAACGACAGGGTTTGTGGAAGGGGCCTCCACTGGTGTGCCTCCCCCCCAGGAAAATCTCAGACAAATCTCCTGCTGGGGTGTGAGTGCTCTTCAGGTGTTCATCCTTCAGGACCCACCTTGCCAAATCCACTCCATCTTCTCTTTCAGTCTCCCACCCTGAACCCAGCTGTCCCAGATGGGACCCACAGTACAGCTACAGCTAGCAGGGAGCTCAGGCGCCCTGGCCACATCAGATGGGCAGAAGCACCATCTTTCCCTGGCTCTTCATTCATCCTCTCCTTGCTTAGAGAAGCTCAGGACAGAGCATCAGCCTGTCCAGCCAAACCAGGGAAGGCCCACACTCCTAGCTGCAGGACATCCGATTTCTGTTGAGGACCCTCCTCCCCACGACACAGGGTACCCCCTCCCCCACAGACAGGCTCCAACAATTTTCATTTCAACTTGTTTTGAAGAACAGCAGCCGCTGTTATGCTCATCACCCTTGTTGAAGTGCATAATAGCATGCACGCACTTAGAGAGAAGTGTGGTCAGCTGCTGTAGCAGAATACCATAGACTGGGTAGCTTAAACCACAGACATTTATTATCACAGTTCTGGAAGCTGGAAGTCAAGGTCAAGATGCCAGCAGATCCAGTTTCTGGTGAGGGCTCTCTTCCTGGTTTGCAGATGACCACCTTCTCGTTGTATCTTCACATGGAAATAGAAATCTCTGTCTCATCTCTTTTCTTCTAAAGGCACTACTTCTTCTAAAGGCCTCATCCTTGTGACCTCATTTAACCTAATCACCTCCCCAAATCCCCACCAACCATCACAGCAGGGGTTAGGATTTCAGCATATGAATTTGGGGAGACACGAACATTTGGTCCAGAATAGAGAGATGCCCATAATACGGTAAAAATTTTGATGAGCACCATATTAATAAAAATGTGTGATGTCTGTACCGCCTCCTACAAACCCAGTTGGTGGTCCTCCAGCCATTGGCATAGGGGGCTGAGAAGGAGCCAGGGCAGAGTTCTTAGTGGCTGAGCACCTTCCACCGGGCCAAGCTCTACCTGGGTGCCTACTTAGTCTCCCTGCAGTACACATGAATAAACTCCTATCCTACCCACTTCACAGATGAAGAAACTGGCCCTAACAGAGGTCAAGCAACTTGCTCAAGGCCACTCTACCAGGACAAGGTGAAGCAGCGTCTGGCCCACAATTGATTCTACACCAGTGATGCTTGCGTGGCCTGGAGACTACTGGTCATTTCAGGACCTTTCTAGGGGATGACTTGGATACAAATATGGAAACACCGTAGCCTTGGTCACCCTTATTTTCTCACAAATGCACCATGCATCTGGGTTTGTTTGTTTGGTTGGTTGGTTTTCAAGAAAATAACAACATGTAGCTCCCTGATGGCTAATGAAATGTGTGCTTTTTGTACTCCTGTGTTCTTACAAATATCTTCATTTTAAATTCTGATATAGGGAACAAAGTTAACCTAACCACAGTGGGCTTAAATGTTAAACAACCAGCTTTCCAAGCAAAAATGTCCAAATGTGTAGCATTTGCCAACTTTCATGGTGCAAATATTTTCACCATGGTGGATTTTTAAGCCACCAACATAATGTCACCGAAAGCAGAGTTGGGAAAAATGTAGGAGCGCTATCAGCCCTTGCCAGCTGGTAAGAGATGGTTCCAGGACACTACTGGACAGAATGCATATAAACAGAATCTCTTTGGGTCCCTCAATATTTTTAAGACTATAAAGGGGTTTTAAGATTTTTTAAAAAAAGTACAAGAATATCAATTAATATAAAAAAAATAAAATAAAACTAAAAAATGTTTGAGAACCACTATATCAACCAAGATCAAATAATGTGCAAAGGATCACACTGGGTATCACCACAAGGCTTCACCTTTTGGAGGCTCACGCCTAAAGCAGAGTCCCTGTTGGAAGACCAACTGGAGGGTCAGAAGGGACCTGTGGCCGGAGGGCTGAAAGGTGATGGTTCCTGTCTCTGCAGGAATCTGGAGATGATGACTCTGAGCTCAGAGTGGCAGCAATAGGGAGAACCTGGGTCCTGCTGTCAGTAGGTCTTACCTTCTGATGAAATTAGCAGTGATCAATTCATAGACACAGGTGGATGCTTAGGACCTCACTGCCAATGGGCAGGTGGGCTGAGCAGGGACAAAATAGAGCAGTGTAAGTCTGATAGTTTGAAGACTGATGAACAGGGGAAATGCCCCTGCAGAAGAGAGCCAGACTGAGCCAACCAGATTGAATTTGCCTGGATCCATTGACCCTGGAACTGTAGAGAAGGTGCTGGAGCCCAGCTGGTTAGTGACCATCCTGGCCTTACCCTTGCTCATCAGGGTTTTTCTGAGGATCAATATGGGCTAGCTGTGGTTTAGGAGCTGGGAGTCCCAAAATGAATAAGACTGCCCTACACTAAACCTGGTGGACAGACAGACAGGGACACCCAGAGGGCACAGAGGGACTGCCATGATTTGGACAAGTGCAGGATCCAAAACAGGCATCAGCAGACTGGTTGGCTAGGCAGGAGTCTGCGGGGTCTTCCACAGGATATAGCCTGTGCCAGGCTGTGAAAGGGTGGCAAACATGCCCTCATGCCAGGGTGGGGCAGGGTGGGGGCAACATGCCATGGCAAGGGTGCAGGAGAGCCTTGGGGCCAGGAGGCAGGACCATAGAGCCAGAAAGACATCAAGGAGGATACCAGGGCCAAGAGTACCCTGAGGGTGCCCTGTGCAGAGTCCTGGCTGTGAAGATAAAGTCCTCCTCATCACCCAGCCAGAAACTTCCAGCTACCAGAGCTTCCTGTCCCAGAGGCCCCAGAAAACCTGGTCCTCTAGCTCAGGATTTTGTGACTGCCACTATTCCAGTCTATCCAGAAAACCCTCCAGCCAGCATTCTGCTAACTCTGGGGTGGGCAGGGCCTGCTTCACATCCTTCCCACTTCCCTGGGACGTCCTGTAAGCTGTCTCCTTACAGGGTGCCAGACCTGGAGGATGTAAGCTGACAGCTACTGATACCATTTTCCCCCAACACAGGCAGGAGGCCTCAGAAAAAAAGATGTGAGCAGGCCAGGGACACAATGGATAATGCATCTGACTATGGTTCAGAAGATTCTAGAAGGATTCTAGAAGGAAGATGTTTGACTAGCATGAAGGGTTGAACCTCAAAGAGTGAACCTGTTTCTATCTCTGGGGCCCACCCAACATCCTGGGTGTCCCAGGTGAATGCCAATAAATGGCCTTTTTGCACAGAAGAGGAAGGTGATTTGGTTTCAGTGACAAGCAATTAAGTCATATTGTCAGTTACAGAAGTACAGTCAGCCATGGGAAGCAAGGAAATGGCTCACTGGACAGGAACACTGGCAGCTTTCAGAACTGAAAATGAATAGGCAATCAGTAAATGTGTGACATATATTATGGATTAGATGTGAGGTGTCCCCCAAAGCTCATGTGCGAGATAATGCGAGAAAGCTTAGAGGTTTATAGAGACTGAGAATGCATCAAGTGCTTTGATGCAAATCATCCCATTTAATGTCCCCAACCCCACAAGACGGGAAAGACCACTCCCCATCACGAATAACAACATATATACTTCAACTGAATAAGCAAAGGCTTAGAAAGTATAAGTAATGTACCCAGGGTGACCCAGCTGGTTCATACTGGGGCCACAGGGCTGCCTGACTCCACAGCTGTCAGCCACCAAAACTCAAGGTTGTGTATGAGGACCCAGGAATCTTAGAAAGGACAGGAATACACCTCTGCAAAAGCTGGAAAAAACACAACAAGTTTTTCAAATCCTCAAATGACACTCATGTTGTAGTCATATAAGACACTGCCACCAATGCTGTCTCACTCAAATTGAGTTTGGGGGATACTTGTCATTGTCCCAGGGCTGTGGATGACTGCAACATTGAGAAAAATAACTAGACTCCTCCCTAAGTGGAGGCCCCTGGGGTAAGGGACAATAGTTCTAAGCCCTCTAGGCTTGAGAGTCAGGAAAGGGAATGAGGCATGGCTTCCAGCTACACTCAGAGGCAATCAGCCCCAGATTCTCTGTACCAATACTAGACAGTAGAGGACCTCATGGACACAGGGGACCAACATCTCAGTTTCCCTGGCTCCAGGAGATAATAAGTGATTGAGCTGACCCAAACTACACAGTCTGATCCACTGGGCCTTAGTAATTGGTTCAGGTATAAATATGTGACCTGAGTTGGTCCCATTAGAGTGACTCTCAGGACACTACCAGGAAAATTCTAGGACCCAGGTGCTTTCTCTAACTCCAGATCATGTCACTGTGCAAGGATGAGATCTGGAAGGGTGGCAGCCATGTTTTGGTACCATGATGGAAGTCAGCTGGCGATGAGCTGGCAATAGAGCTGAGCACAGGAAATCACAGAGAATTGAAGTCAGAGTTAAATGTCACTAACAAGAGAAAATGTAGCAAGGACTACTAGTTTCCTGCAGAAATATCCATTCTTTCCTCTATTGTCCTTAGTAATCAAATCTTGATTTTGTACAATAATATGAATGTGGGAATGTGCCCATGAGAAAAACTACATTTCCCAGAGTCCCTTGCTGATGGGAGCCACCATGTGACTATGTTTTGGCCAATGGTATTTAAGTAGACATTGTTGCTCAGCACTCCCAGTAAAGCTCCTTTCAAAGGGAGTTGACCAGGCTGGAAGACCCTTTCAATCAAGGGTATGCTGAAGGTTCTAATAAGATCAACTGTTCAGTAGAAGTATCCAGATTAGGCAGGAAGAGGTAAAACCATCTCAACTTCAGATGACATAATCTTATATATATCAAATCCTAGTAAGTCCACCTTTTTCTGAGCTAATAAACAAGTTCAGCACCATTACAAGGACATAAGATCAGCATATAAAACTCAGTTTCATTTCTAGACTTTAGCAATAAACAAACCTAAAATGAAGTTTTAAAATATTCTATTAATCTTAACAGCAAACTGAGCACAGCATTTATACACCTGTCACCCCAGTAACTCTGATTCGGGGAGCTGAGGCAGGAGGCTCAAATGTTTGAGGCCAGCCTGGGAAACGTAGCAAGACCCTGTCTCAAATTTTAAAAAAAGAATAAAACATTATGCCAGTATGTGGAAAGAGTCCCAATTTGACACCAACTCTTTCAGAATATAGGAAAGGAAACTCTTGTCAACTCATAAAGTCAGCATTACCATAATTTCAAAACCAAAAACATAAGAAGCAAAGAAAACTTGGACAAATATCCCATCATATGCACAGAAAACTCTTTTTTTAAAAAAAGAATTCTTATGAATAAATTTAACAAAGGTGTAACAAATGTTTAACATAAAGCATAATTGAAAGAAATGAAAGAAGACTTAAATAAATGGAGAGACATCTGGTGTTCACAAATTGGAAGACTCGATATTGTTCTCAAGCGGTAGCGTGGTCGCCTGGCATGCGTGCGGCCGGGGTTCGATCCTCAGCACCACATACAAACAAAGATGTTGTGTCCGCCGATAACTAAAAAATAAATATTAAAAATTCTCTCTCTCTCTCTCTCTCCCCCTCCTCTCTCACTCTCTTTAAAAAAAAATTTTTTTTTAAATGTCAATACTTCTTGGTTTATAAATTCACTCAAAATTCCAACAGCCAGGGGCTGAACTGTGGTACATTTCATGCTTAGCCTTCATGAGCCCCTGTATTTAAACCCAGCAAACCCCAGCTCCCCCAATTTTTTTTTTCAAAAGCCTTTTTTCACAGAAATAAACAAGCTGATCCTAAAATTCACATGGAAATGCAAGGGACTCAGAACAGCCAAAAATATCTTGAAAAAAGAAGGAAAAGTTGGAGGACTCACACTTTCCAGTTTGTGCACAGGGATGCGCGCGAATAGTCTTAGCTAGTCTGGAGGCTGAGGCAGGAGGATCATGAGATCAAGGGCTGCTTTGGCAACATAGAAAGACCCTGTTTTAAAAACAATTACTACAAAACTACAGCAATCAACACCGTGGTACTGGTATAAGGAGAAACAAACAGATCAATGTAATGGAACTGAGAGTTCAGAAATAAATTCATACATCTATGGTTAATTGAGTTTCAACAAGGGTGTCAAGATCATCCCCAAAAATGGTGCTACGACAACTAGATATTAACATGCAAAAGAATTAATTTAGACTCCTGCCTCACCCCATGTACAAAAAATAATTTAAAATGGATCAAAGCTTAAGAACTATAAGAGCTGAATCTATACAACTCATAGGTATAAATTTTTATGACTTGGATTAGATAATGGATTCTTAGATAATAAAACACAGGTAACCAAAGAAAAATGGATAAATTGAGAATCATCAAAATTAAAAACTTTGTTCATCAAAGGACACTATCAAAAATGTTAGAAGACAATAGAAAAAAAATTACAATCACATAACTGATGGGAGTCCAAATATAAAACACAAAAATAGCCTAATTTAAAAACAGGCAAAGGATGTGAATAAACATTTCTCAAAAGAAGATATACAAGTGGGCAATAAATACTGTGGAAGACGCCCAGCACACCAATCATTAGGGAAATGCAAATCAACACCACAATGAAATATCTCTTCACACTCACTAAGACAGCTGTCATCAAACAGATAGGAAATTACAAGTGTTGGTAAAGATGTGGATAAACCCAAACCCTTGTGCATTATGGTGCAGTCACTTTGGGAAACAGTCTGGCAGTTCCTCCAAAACTTTAACATAAAGTTACCATTTGATCAAGGAATTCCACTCTTGGGTATATACTGCTCCAAAATGAAAATGTTTCTACTCAAAATTTTGCCCACAAATGCTCATAGCAGCATTATTTTTATAGCCTAAAAATGGAAACAACCCAAATGCCATCGACTGACAAATGCTTAAACAGAATGTAATCTATATCATTCAATGGACTATTTATTATTCAGCAATAAAAAGGAATGACGTACCGATATATGCTACAATATGATGAACCCTGAAAATGTGAAGTGGATGAAGCCTGACTCAGGCTGCTAGTTTATATGAAGCATGCAGAATAGGAAATCCCAAAGACACAGAGAATGGGTTCATGGTTGCTAGGGTCCAGGAGTTGGGGAGAGTGCGGCTGATGGAGGTTTCTCTTTGGGGGATGAAAGTTTCTAGAATTAATGATGATAGTCACACAACTCTATGAGTATACTAAAAGTCACTGAACTGTGTATTTTAAAGTGGTTAATTTTATCATCTGTGAATATCATAATTTTTTGAATGATCCTTATTATTTAAGCCAATTTGAGATACACCTACTGTCCTACCTGAGGGCTAGTGAACTACCCGCCCCGTTTGCCTGACTCCCAGGCGGGCAGTCTGATTTTTCTTGGAGCATGGGTGGTGTATTAGTCAGCTTTTTTGCTACTGTGACTAAGGGGCACGACCAGAAAAACTGTAGAGGAGGAAAGTTTATTTGAGGACTCTCGGTTTCAGAGGTCTGAGTCCATAGAAGGCTGACTCCATTCCTCAGGGCTCAGGAGAGGCTGAACATCATGGTGGGAGAGTGTGGCAGAGGGAAGCAGCTCACCTCATGACCAAGAAACAGAGAGAGAGACTCCACTCTCCAGATACAAAATATATACCCCATAGCCATGCCCCCAGTGAACCACTTCCTCCAGCCACACCCCACCTGCCTCCGGTTACTGCTCAATTAATCCTATCAGGGATTGATTCACCAACTAGGTTAAGACCCTCACAACACAATCATTTCTCCTCTGAACCTTCTTGAATTGTGTCACACATGAGCTTTTTGGGGACAACTCACATCCAAACCATAACAAGTAGGGATTAGGCCTGGCTGTGACTGACGGGATCCCCAGGATCAGAGAGCTCTGGGGAAGCTGTGTACAGAACCAAAGGAGTCCCTCCAGCAACTAAGAGGGGACACAGTCCCAAGTTCTTGCCCAAACTCCCCGTTGATTTTTGGGAGTGGGAATGTTCCCTCTCTTGTTCTGAAGCAGGAATGACTGAGGGATCCCATCAGATTGGCTTAGGAGCCACTGTCCCAACTTCCCTGGGTCATTGGGCAGCCCATGGCCAGGCCTCCTGGCAGGTGCCCATGTGGTACAAGGAGTGGTTTCTCTTGGGCCAGAGCAACTCGGGATGTTTCCAAGGGCAGAGGGACATGCAGAGGGACATGCAGAGGGACATGCAGAGGGACATGGAGCACCCCATACAGCTTGTTTAACAGTCTCATCCTGAAGGGGCTCCATTATACTGCTCGAAATTAAATACATGCTGGGGTGTGCCTGTTGTGATGTGTTAGGGTCTGGATGTGAGGTGTCCCCCAAAAGCTCACATGTGAGACAATGCAAGAAGGTTCAGAGGAGAAATGATTAGGTTACAAGAGCTTTAACCCAGTCAGAGAATTAATCACAGGATTAATTGGATGGTAACTGAAGGCAGATGGAGTATGGCTGGAGGAGGTGGAGCATTGGAGGTGTGGCTCTGGGGCATATATTTTGTAGCCAGTGAATGGAGACCTCTCTCTCTGCTTTCTGATCATCATGTGAGCTGCTGCCCTTGCCACACTCATCCACCATGATGTCCTGTCTCACCTTGAGCCATGAGGAATGGAGCCAGCCTTCAATGGACTGAGACCTCGGAAACCATGAGCCCCCAAATAAACTTTTCCTCCTCTACAGTTGTTCTGGTCGGGCACTTTAGTCATAGCAGCTAAAAAGCTGACTAAAACAAGATAATTCTGTGACCTTGAGGAAATGGATAACTCCAGCCTTTGGGCATGTCCAGACTAAATCTCCCCAACAATGGCCCATGGTGGCTTAACTCTCAGATTTCCGTATCCGCTGTGGGGGGACACACATCTCTGGGAGCATTTTCCCCTCAGCATCCTAGACAGCATCTGTCCAGGGAAGAGTCTGTCATGTGCTCAGGTGAGACTCAGGCTGGGACTCCTGGCCTTACTCCCAGGGTGTCAACTCGGCCATCCCTCCATGCCACAGCTCAAGTTGACAATCAGCCTCCAGGAAGCCAAGCCAAGGAATCACCCTTCAGGGTCCCATGAGAACAGACTCAAACTCTGTTCTCTGGGTTTAATCACAAGTATTTTTTCATGGAGGATTACCCAGAGGACACACCTTGCACAGAGTCCTGGAGGTCACGGTCACCTGACTGTGTGGTTTGCCCCTCATGGAATGGCATCCACTGACCTGCTCACCAGAACGGGCTGCAGAGCCCACAGTGAGGGTTGTCACAACAGGCTTGGGAAAACACAGGCTATGGCTCTTTTATCCCGTTGGGTTGTAGGTTTTTATAAAAAAAATCTTTCTTTTTAAGTATACATCCACACAGAAAAAGGCACAAAATAAAAATGTGCAGATAATATACTGCACACCAGTGTAACTACCAGCCAAGGAAAGAAGTATGACATCGCCAACTCCCAGAAGCCTCCAGCGGCCCCTCCACTTCACCAAGAGTAACTTCACTTCAATGACATTATAGAGTAAGGACTCTCAGTGCTAGATTTTTGTCTTGGTCTGTTTTCTGTTGCTATCAAAGAAATCCGAGACTGGATAATCTATAAAGAAAAAGTCCATTTTGACTCACAGTTCTAATGCTGGAAGGTCCAAGGTCATAGCTCTGGCATCCGAGTGACTTCTGGTGAGAACATTAGGCTGCTTCATTCACTTCATGGAACACAGTTTCATGTGTTTACCGGCCATTAAAATTAACTCTTTGGCAAAATCCTTATTCAAGTCTCTTTCACAAGTTTCAGGCTGGGTTTTTTTATGCTTTTCTTATTGATTTGCAAGAGCTCTTTATATATTCTGGGTAGAAGAACCTTGTCAGTTGTATGTGCTAAAAATACATTCTCCCATTCTCATTTTGCTTTTTATATACTCTTAACGGTCTCTTAGGCAAACAGGTATTCTTTTTTATTATTATTTCTTTGTTTTATTAAATTATTTATTTATTCTAATTTGTTATACATGATGCAGAATGCCATTCATTTCATATTACACATATAGAGCACACTTTTTCAAGTCACTGATTGTACACAAAGTATTTTCACACCGTTCGTGTCTTCATACATGTACTAAGGGTAATGATGTCTAGCTCCTTCCACCATCATTCCTACCCCCTTTCCCCTCCCTCCCCTTTCCCCTATCTAAAGTTCCTCCATTCCTCCAGTGCTCCCCCCACCCTCCCCATCGCCATTATGACTCAGCATCCTCATATCAAAGAGAACATTCCGCCTTTGGTTTGGGGGGATTGGCTTACTTCACTTAGCGGTTCATTTGGATAGACAGGGATTCTTAATTGCAATGTAACCCAATTGATGAGTCTTACTCTTTATAGTTTCTGCTTTTACACCCTATTTTAAAATCCTCTCCCTACCCCATAGACGTAAAGTCATCTTCTGATTGTGATAGCCTTTGGATGTGTCCCCTCGACTAGGCTGAACTATAGTCCCCACTATGCCCTTCCTAGCCGACTTTCAGCAAGGTCAAGAGCTGAAAGACAGAAGGGAGTCAGCGGCCTTCTGAGCCTGCCCCCTCCTCTAGTTATCCACTCAAACCCTTGCTTACGTGTTGCTGCAAAGGGATTTTGCAGATGTGATTATAGTCCCAAGTCAGTTGACTTTACCATAATCAAAAGGGAGATTATCCTGGAAGGGCCTGACTTAATTAATTGAAAGTCCTTTTTAAAAGGGCTTAGGCCTTCCCTGAGCCACACTGCAAATAGCCACTGGGTCTCCCCTCCCCACGGCCTACCCTATAGACTTTAGGCCTGCTCCCAGCCCAGAGTCCAATTCCATGTAATAGATCCATCACACACACACACACACACACACACACACACACACACACACACACGAGTGTGCGTACGTACACACACACACACACACACACACACACACACACAATCCCTGGCTGGCTGGCTGCTTCTCTGGTTGAATGTCCACCAAACATCTATATTATTCTCTAACGCCACATTGGTTTGCTTTTCTCATTTAACTTTAAATCTACCTGGTTGATTTTTTTTTGTTGTTGTTTTTTTTTTTTTTTTTTTTTAAAGAGAGAGTGAGAGAGGGGAGAGAGAGAGAGAGAGAGAGAGAGAGAGAGAATTTTTAATATTTATTTTTTAGTTCTCGACGGACACAACATCTTTGTTGGTATGTGGTGCTGAGGATCGAACCCGGGCCGCACGCATGCGAGGCGAGCGCGCTATCGCTTGAGCCACATCCCCAGCCCCCCTTTTTTTTTTTTTGTGAATGGCCTGGTATAGAGCCAAGATTTTGAGTGGGTTTCTATCCCCCCTTTAGATACTCAATAATCCCAACATCATTTATTAAAAAGCCCTTCTTTCTCTACTGCTGAGCCCGCTTTTTGTAAATCAAAGGTACACAGATTCACAGGCCTAAATGTTCTAAGCCCATCTATTTTGACCACCAAGAAATTCATTTTCAGATTTACTGCCCAGTTGAAATCAGGGTGGCAGCCTTTACGATGGGATTCCTGAACACCAGTTTGCCACTGGCTTTACCCTAGAATTCAGCATTTCCCCTTCACTCTGGCATGCAAGCCCGGTGACTTTGTTAGAGTGACCAGGTAGTGGGCACAGTGGGTGCTGCCCAAAGAGGCTTTGAGCAACTGGATGCAGGATTGGTTAAATAAATTACGATGCTCCACACCACAAACTACGGTGGAACTTCCAAAATTAGTGATCTCCACCCTAGCACTATAAAGGAAAAAAAAAAAAAAAAAAGCTCATGAAGAAGAATAGTATGTGCAAAAACTCCTTCTCTGCAAAAACAGAGGGACAGAGGAATGTATGCACAAGTATTTTATAGAGAATGTGTAGAAAATATCTCTGGAAAGACACATGAAAATAGGTAGTACTGGTCACCATGGGGAGGAGGGCTGGGGGGTGTGCCCAGGACAGGAGGGACACGTAACCAGAGGCCTTCTGCATCTATGGGCATTTAAGCCTGCCTGCTCACAAAATCAAAACAATTATTTTAAGACAGGAAATAAAAAGCAGCAATAAGGCACAGGCAAGCCTGAAAGAACACGTCTCCCCATCTGGACCAGGACCTGCAGAACCGGGATGGGAGGAGCGGGCTGTGTTCATCATGGGCAGGAAGCCATCCTGGTCACTGCTGCCAGCCCTGCCAGCCCTGAAGCCAGACCTGCCGTCCCCTCCCTCAGAAGCTCTGCTCTGGCAGGCACCCTCACAGGAGGCCTGTGGGGCCAGGCCAGCCACACTCTGCAGCTTCCCTGGAATTTCTCCTCCCCCTTGGCGGCTGGCAGAGGCGTTGCTTTTTCTTGGCAAAGCACCCCCTGTGAAAAACGCAGTGGCTGCGGAGTCGCGTCTGCAGACAATGGCTGGGACACTGTTCCAATTAGGAAGAAACCCTCTTTACCTCCGTCCTACAGACCCTCGCTCCTGCTCTAGCCAAGCAGGGGACCAAGGGGGCAGAGAAAGAAGCCCACTCCAGGGCAGGGCACACAGGGCAGCCTGGCAAATACCTGTGGCTGGGGGTGGAAAAGGACCCAGAAAACAGAGCCTGGTGGATGCACGGAGCCGTGGGAACAGGCACGTACAAGGGAGCAAGGGCGGGTGGATGTGTATGCGTGCATGAGTGTGCACGTTTGGGTACATGTGCATGCCTACGTGGAACAGGACTAGTCCGGCCCTGCGTGGGTCCATCCCTGACAGGAGGATGCAGGGCCAGGAAGTATCAGAGCAAACACCTGAACCATCCCTGGGTTCCTACCCCTCCTTCCCGACTTGCCAGCAGGATCTCTAGAAAATTCTGTTGTTTCTTCCATTATACCAGTTATGCCCAGTGCTCAGCACAGGCCCTGGCTTCAAGCAGGCCGAAGTCCCAGGGTGACTATCAATAGCAAGTTGAAGCCCTCTGGATTTGCCCTGACCTTCCACGGAGAGCGGCCCATTGGTGCTGAACCCAAGAAGGCCCACCCAGCCACAGCAATCCAGAAACACGGGCCCCCCGCTCGCCTGGCCAAGGCCGTCTCTCACCCAAAAGACAAGCAACAATAGTCCACCCTTGCCACCCTCCCCACCCCCACAGAGTATCTACACAATACACAGAGGGACCTTTCTAGAAGGAAACACTAAAAATAAATAGGCCTACTCTGCCTCCTGACTGCCTGACTCCAGCTCACCTTTGGGGGAGTCGTGATACCCTCAGGAGGGACAGGCAGGTAGGGTGCAAGGGTGAGACCTCACAGTCAGCCTGTGGGACTGTCACAGAGAGAAGGCACCGTGGGTCATGTCCAGACCTGCCCTCGGTGGGCCTCAGTGCACACAGACTCCACCCAGCACCACAGGTTCCCGGAGAGAGCATGAGGGAGGATTTTTAGTCAATAATTATATCTCCCTCATTTGAAGAATAGAAGAACAGGGGCCCAGCTGAGCAGCACCCTTGTCTTCCTGACATCCTCAGGGACCCTTTCTCAAGGAGTGACCCTTCCCTTATAAACCTTACCTAAGTGAGGTAGATTCTCACTTAGCCTAGGGGCAGAAAGTGCCATGTCCCCCCCCACCCCTGGGCTGGTGCACTGCAATCCCCTTGGTGGCTCTGTGCTCTCCAACCTTAGCCTGGCCACTCACTACTTTATCTCTCTCTGCCACAGGGGCCTCCTTCCCATCGCTCACCTATGGCAGGCCATCCTGCCTCCCTGCACCCTGGGGCCTCTCACGCTGTACTCCGGCCTGTGTAGGCTTCCTCTCCCTGACCCACCCCCACTGGCTGGCTGCTCCACCTCCTCCTCAAGAGCCCCCTGCCTGGCCTGGAGAAGGTCAGATGCCCAAACCACATCCCACACTCTCTGGCCCTGCCACACAGCATCCTCTCCAATTACAAAGAGTCACCTGCCAGGAATGGTGGCATGTGCCTATAATCCCAGTGACTCAGGAGGCTGAGGCGGGAGGATCCCAAGTTCAAGGCCAGCCCTGGCAACTTACTGAGACCCTGTCTCAAAATAAGAAATAAAAAGGACTGGGACATAGCTCAGTGTTACAGTGGCAAAATGCTCCTGAGCTCAATCCCCAGAACAAAACAAAATTAAATTAAAAGTCACTCGATTCTGCTATGAGCTGCTTAATGCTGACCCATCCCCATCCTGCTGGATCATGAGCATCATGAGAACAGGAATCCTGGCTGTTTCACTCAACACTAAATCTTCAGGACCCAGACAGAGCTCAGTAGATGCTGAGAAATACTTTGTTGAATGAATGAATGAATAAATGAATGAACCAATAAAAAAAAAACTAGCTAAAACAGAACCCCAAGTTCCCATTCCCGTTCTCTCACTAACCTGCACCTGGTCCCACAACATGGCCCGACCCCGCCTGTTGGAGGAACTGGGATAGGTCGGGCTGGAGGAACCCTGGATCCTGAGAAGGGAATGGGAGATCTGGAATTTCCTCCAGAAAGTCTAGTTGATTTTCAGAACTTAGTGGAAAGTTCAGACCAACCCTCACATCCCCTCTGGGACTCTGCATCTGAGTGACAGATCCACCCAGCAGGTCCTAGACACAGAACCTGGAGGGTTTGAGGTACCCAGGACTGGGCTGCTGCAGCTCTGAGCACATTATGTCTGTCTCTGAGTCCTGGTTTCCTCACCTGCACAAGGTGTCTAGCCCTCTCCATCTCTCCAGGCAAGGAAAGACTCTTATCCAGGGCTCAGCATGCTGAGAGCACTTGTACTAATGTCCTACCATGCCCTGGGGTTCCAGCTTACTCTGGCTAGAGGTGCTTCCCTGGAGCCCCCAGACCCCACTCCTGAAGTCCGAGACCAGCTCTCCAAGGGAGGTGGGAAGCTTATGGGTGCCCACTCTCTGCAAAGCGATCCACACATCACTGCCACCACCCAACAAGCCAATCAGGGTCCCATCCACTTCCATAGTCTACACTCCAATTCACTAAGGAATCTGGGCCAGGTGAACGTCTTCTGAAGGTCATTGACTCTCCAGGGCCCCATCCACAAGTGGCCACCAAGACAGTATACAGAACTTCCCCAACCCACCCTGGGAACAGAGGCCCAGAAGGGCACACTCCCCAGAGAAGAAGATGCCCATGTGCAGTCTGGGTGTACTGCTGGTTAATGGGGACCCATATGTGGTGCCGTACTCAGCTGGACCTAGAGCAGACAGAGGGCAGGGACCAGAGACCCCTTCTGCTCCCCAGCTTTCCTTCTGAAGAACAAAGTGAGGCCGTCGGCCACCAGCCCAAAATTTGCCTGTCACCCCATCCACCCCATTCTGTTCACCATGCCTGCAGGTGTCCTCAGAGAAAGCCCAGCTCGAAGTGAGCCGTGAGCTCTTTCTTGGGTCAGGTGGAGGGACCCCTCATCAGCCCTGGATGGGGACATTACCTCCAGTCTCGACTTTGTGCTTCCTGACAACATCAGCCAAACCTGGCTGTTTTTAAAATGGTAGCCTGGTACAGGGTGCAGTTAAGATACACTTTCAAATGTTCTACATGCTTAGATTCATCACAAAAAGCCCTTTTTCTTTTTTAGTTTGCATTTTCTAAAGTGGCTCTTAACTTTTTAAAACACGTTCACACACAAATTAAATCAATTCATACGACTTCCCCGAAAGAAGTGTGTCCACTCCCTGATACAAATGGAGAAATCAAGGGATATACCACCAAAGAACCTGTTTCAGGGGACAAAGAGAAAAACTGATGCTACATGAGGGACCAGCCCAGGCCAGCCGCTAGAAAGGCCTCTACACCTGTTATTCTTGTCTAATTTTTTTTTCCTCACAAGAACCCTGAGAAGTTAAAATGGGCACAATGGCCCATTTTACAGACGAGCAAAACAAGTCCCTGAGGATAAGGGGTTCACCCAGGTCACACAGCACCTGAGGTAGGAACACTAAGGACCTTGTTTGGGGAATGAGTAAAATAGTGACAGAAATGAAGGACTAAGATGGTCAAGACTCATCTCGGTGTGTCATGAAGCAGCTCTGAAGCTGTCCCACAGCCCTTAGAAACAAGGCACCTAACCCATGATCCCCTCTTTTCTGACTGAGTCCTTTTAAGAAGCCCTTCACCATGCTCATCCAAACTTGATGAGAATATTTGGATATTATTATGAAAGTCATCTAGACCAACTATGGCAGTCATTTGTGCTGTACCCTAAAGAGTCTGATTTTCCCTTCCAGGTATGTGGTAGAGAACTGTGTTCTGGCCTCAGCCAGGATCATGTGACTCACTTTGGCCAGTGAACATTTGGGACTGAGAGTCCCGTGGAAGTTGTGCTTGGTGTAAGAGTTGATTGCACCTTAAGATAGAGAGATCACAGGAAACGTTGGTTGTGGAGGCTGAACTCTGAGGGAGAGCCAAAACGATACCTGAGAATCTGCAATCTCAGTAATGATGCCCACCTCATTCAGCGTTTGGGGTCTGGGGTTCACGTCTGTTGTACTTCATACCAGAGAGCACACAAATCAAGAAACTAGCATAGGAAGAATTCTTGGTCTGGTAACACCCCTATGGATACCTGGCAGAAGTGAAAGTCAATCCTCTCAATTCAGGTCCCAAACAAGTCCCACAGATAGAGTCCTGGCACAATAAGCTCCCTCATCAAAATAGTTAAAGTAGTGAGACATCAGAGAAAGGAGAATCAGAGAATTGAGAATTAGACCACAAATTAAGAATTAGACCTCCAGATACTTCATATGATGAGATGATCTTGTAAGTACTGTGAAATGCTTAATGCTAATAAGCACATGAAGGAAGAAATAAAAAAAATTGCAAGAACCGAGTATTGTGTAAAAAGAGATGGGCAGATGCTTAGACAAGACATCAGTGTCTCTATGTGATACCATCCTGCATGTGTCATTTCCCAGGAGGATTCCCCTATCAGTATTGTGTTTGACAGAAAGTCACAGGAAACCCAACTGAACAACTGTGGCTAAACCAGTAAAGATAATTTTTATCAAAAAAAAAAAAAGTTAAATGACAGTTTTCTGTTGCCACTAGTTCAACTACTCATCTGTGGCAGCGAGGTCCCAAGCTTTGTCTTTCCACATAGCCTCCTTTAGTAAACTGTTGTTTATTTTCATCCTTGCTGCCTCATAGTTACACCATGGCTGCTGCTACTCCAGATATCACATGACTACGGGAGGGAAGTTGGGGGAAAGAAAGGCAAAGGGTAAAGAACCAGCTACACTGTCCTTGATTTCTCCAAACTAACACCATCACCACTATCTCCACCAGGACCACCATCTCCTCCTGAACACCACCACCATTATCACCACCACCACCTCCATTACCACCAACATCCTTATTCCTGCAGAAGACATGAACTTCTACGATGCCCCCTGGTACGTGAGCCCTGAGCCTGCACTTTGAATCAGTGAGGGAGGGAGTGTGTGGTGGCCCTCAGATGCACCAGGGCTGGCATGCAGCTTAGAGCCACACATCCATGACAACTAGCACAGGAGACTAAAGACCAGTTGTCCTGGCCACCTACACTGTCCCCTGGACTTTTCCCTACACACTTTAGTTCCACTCTGACTCACAGGGGACCTTTGTCCTTCCCTCAAGGACACTTCCTTCTGGAAGATTCCAGGATGGCAACAGAGGTTTGGCAGGAAGTTTCATCAAGATGAATTAAAGAAATAAAAAGTGTTCTTAAAAGCAGAATGGCAGAAGGTAATGTTTAACCAGCTCAAAAAAGCGCACTCTTCCATCATGCTCACAACCCCCATTAAAGCACCAGCCATATGCGCTCTTTATTCAATTCCTATAGAACTGAGAGCTAAAGAGAAACTCTCTGGTCAAAAAGTCTACCATCCAGCTATTAGCAGGCAAAGTTGTCTTTATTGGAAGCAGGAAGATGCCACTTCTCTTTAAACAGGTAAGACTTGAGACCTGTCACAAATTCTACCTAAGAATAATAAGGAAGTTCCAGAAGCTGGCCCCCAGCATCCCTGATGGTAAGAACAGCTGTCCACACTCGTGTGTTCAGGCTGTGTCCATTAGTGGTATTTGGTTATAAAACCCAGGCTATTTTGAGGTGTGTGGGAGCACAGAACCTGCTCAGAAGCTCTGAGCCTTCGGGTCATTAAACAGCAGCTTAATTTTTTACCAAGTACAGAACAAACTATCCAAGGCGGGACAGAGCAAATGAAGTTCAAGGAGAAAAACTCACTTGCTGAAATGCTAAAAGTTTGTGTTAGAAAGGCATTTCAACTTTCAGACTTGCACATTCACAGCTACTGATGTTCCAAAACCTTACTATTTCTGCTTTGTAATACAAGGTTTTGTGATGCTCCTCACATTGTTGATAAGTTGAATTTACTGAGAACAATTGCATTAACTTTCCATCACTGTAACAAAACACCTGAGGTCAATCAACTTAAAAGAGACAAAGTCTTATTTTGGTTCACAGGTTTGGAGCTTTCAGTCCATGACCAAATGTCCCTGTTGCTTTTTGGCCTGTGTCTAGGCAACACATCACGGCAGGAGTGCATGAAAGAGCAAAGTCACTCACTCATGGCCATGAAACAGAAGAAAGAACCAGGAAGGGGCCCGGGTCCCCAATGCCCTTTGAAGGACACCCCCAATGATCTAAAGACCTCCCACCAGGCCCCATCTCCTAAAGGATCCACCCCTTCCCGATAGCACCACCCTGGAGAGAAATCCTCTAACTCAGGGACCTTGGGGTGACATTCAACCCACACTACACCAGCAGCCTCCGGACCCTGCTGCCTGTGGATCCATCCCTAGCAGAGTTTTAGAAGCAGGAGATCACTGGGGTCATGCCCTTGGGAATTATATTTTGTCCCTGCCCCCGGCCCCCTCCTTCCTGGCTGCCATGAGCTGATCAGCTTTCCTCCACCACACCCTTCTGCCATGAAATTCCAACTCACCCTGGGCCCAATGCAATGGCATCAGGTGACCACAAATGAACCCGTCAAACTGTGAGTCCAAACAAAGCTTTCCTCCTCTGAGTTGTTTTCAGTGGGTCTTTGGTCACAGCAATGAGCAGCTGACTAACCCATGGGCCCAGACGAGGGCTTATCGTATGTGTGCTTATCTTATCAAGTTTTAACATCAAGGAAATTCAATGGGAAATGCTTATTATAAGGTTAGTAGACTTTGACTATAAAATCACTTAGATCAATGAAAACTTATCATTTTTAAATATTATAACTGGTGGAAATAAATATCAAGATATAAATTTCCAGGCTGAGGCAAGAAGATCACGAGTTCAAGGCCAGCCTCAGCAATGGTGAGGCCCTAAGCAACTCAGCGAGACCCTGTCTCTAAGTGAAATACAAAAAAACGAACTGGGGATGTGGCTCAGTGGTCGAGAGCCCCTGAGCTCAATTCCTAGTACCAGCCCTTCACGCACACAAAAATATATATACATTTACCTCCACAGTAGAGTTTTTGATTTTTATGTGTAAGTGTCATACGCTGAAATGAATGCAGGGCTCCTCCCTATTCAATGAATTTTGACAGTTTCAAGCACCCAAATCAAGATCAAGACAATTCCCACCCTAGAAAGTTTCCATATGCTCCTTTGCTGACAATAACCCCCCTTCACAAGCAGAATCAACCACTAATCTGATTTCTATCACTGGAGAGGAGTTTTGCTTGCTGTAGACCATCGTAAGAACAGAAGTACACAGTATGAACACTTCTGTATCTGGTTTCTTTTAGGCAACACAATATTTTTTGAGATTTTTAACTTCATATTTTGAACATCATATCAGGATTATTTATGCTGGCCTCATAAAATGAGTTTAAAAAGCATATACTCCTCCTCTATTTCCACCAGACTTTTGTAAGATATCTTTGTGGTTGCTCTGGAGATTACACTAAGAAACCTATATCCAGAATAAACATCTTTCAAAACTGGAGGCAAAGAGGTATTTTTCAAACAAAGAGAATTCATCTCAGAGAATTCATTTCAAGAAGTGCTAAAAGAAAATGTTCATGTTGAAGAGAAAGGATGTCAAATAAAATCCCAATTCTGCAGGAAGGAATGAAGAGCAATACAAAGTATGTGGTTAAATATCGACAACAGTTTATGAATACTGATTAAAGCAAAAATGATGTCAAAGTAAAACATAGGGACGCAGAGCAAAAAGGACAGGAGAGGGTGAATGAAATTCATTCTCTTAGTACCTTATAAAATGCACACTGTGATCTCTAGAGCAACCACAAAAACATAGGGCAGAGTTATATCTAAAAACTCAACACAAGGGGCTGGGGCTGGGGCTCAGCGATAGCACACTTATCTGGTATGTGTGAGGCACTGGGTTCAATTTTCAGCACCACATGTAAATAAATAAATAAAGTCTAACAATTAATTTTAAAAAAACACTCAACACAAGACATTAAAAATCAAGAAGTACTTTACTGACTCCTCAAAAAAGTCAGGAAAAAAAGAGCAAAGGAATAAAAGAAAATAAGTGTTAGAAAGCGTATACCAAATGGTTGACAAAAACCAAATCATAACAATAACTGCATTAAGTATAACAGCAAATTTGCCAATCAAAAGGAAGAGATCACTAGACTATATAAAAGAAGCAAAATACAACTGTATTGTTTTAAAGAAATGCTTTTAAATGTAAAGACAGAAAGGTCAAAAGCAAAAGAATGGAAAAGGAAAACCCGGCAAATATTAAGAATAAGAATGGGGCCGTGTGCAATGGCACAAAACTGTAATCCGAGCAACTCAGGAAGATTACAAGTTTGAGGTCAGCCTCAGCAATTTAGTAAGACCCTCGGCAACTTAACAAGACCCTGTCTTGAAACAAAAAAAAAAAAAAATAATAAAAATGAACAGGGATGTAGCTCAGTAGTAAAGTGTCCCTGGGTTCAATCTCCTCTACCTTAAAAAAAAAAAAAAAAAGATAATAATAAGAAGAAAGCGGGCTGGGATTGTGGCTCAATGGTAGATACTAGGTTCCATCCTCAGCACTACATACAAATAAATAAAATTGACAACTAAAAAATATTTTTAAAAAATAAATGAAAAGAAAAATCAGCCTCCTTATATCAGAGAAAACATTCAGCATTTGCTTTTTTGAGATTGGCTAACTTCACTTAGCATTATCTTCTCTAATGAACTCTAGGTAGGGCAGAGGGGTAGGAGGGGAAAAGAGGGGGTATGGGTTAGAAATGATGGTGAAATGTGATGGACATTATTATCCAAAATACATGTATAAAGACATAAATTGGTGTGAATATACTTTGTATACAACCAGAGATATGAAAAATTATACTCTATACTATACTCTATTTGTGTAATAAGAATTGTAATGCATTCCACTGTCATATATAAATTTTAAATATTAATAAAAAAATAAGAAGAAGAAAGTTCGGGTGGATATTTCAATGACAGAAGAATAGTCTTCAGGATATTGATGACCTAAACAAGAATATCTTGCATTTTTTGATGAAGCATTATTCATATCTAGAATTTGCATTGGGTTCTTTGCTGTAGTTTCCATATCTCTGTTGAAATCCCTTCTCATATTTATGTATGTTGTCTACCTTTACTGGTGGATTCTTTAGCATCATAACTATATTACAATGTCTATCTGATAATTCCACCCCCTGGGCCATCTGAGTCAGTGCCGGCTGGTTATTTCTCCTCTTGACCATGGGTCACTTTTTATTGTTTCTTTGAATGCTTCATTGCTGGTTTGAATTGGTTCGGTTTGGATTGGTTGTTTATATACCAGACTTTGTAAAATAATAGTTGAGACTGGAGACTGAAGTTAATGGGGTTTACCTCCAGTAAAGGACACTCCCCCCTTCTTCCTTCCAAACACCACCATGGCAGGTTGAGCTGGGTTCAGGCTCTGGGGCAGCATTCGTTGGCAGGTGAATGCAGACTCACCTTGTGATTGGACATCTCAGGGTACTGACCTCTTCTGCCTGCCTGTGTGTGGCTAGTAGATGTTCATCAAGATGCTGGCTGCTCCCTCTTCCCACTACAGCCGATCTCACACTCTCTCTCCAACCTACCAAGGAGGAATACCGTCATGGACGTCCGCCACTCTCTGGAACTCAGTGCATTTCAGTGTCTTTACAACCTCAGCTCCCCGTTGGGTGTTTTAAAACTGTGATTTTTGTACCTGTCCACTCACTCTTTTAGTGCGGTGCATTTATAAGTGAATTTATATTGAGAAAATGACTCATAATTTCAGAAAAATTATCTCTATCTTGTATATTATAGCCCAATAAATTCTAAATGAATTTAGATTTGAAATATTAGAAGAGATACAATAAAAGTATTAAAAGAATATAAATATGACTTTCATGTAATCTTGAGATGTGGAGGAAAGTGTCAAAACAAATACCAAGAAAACGTAAAGAAAAATGGATGAATTAGACTAAATAAAAAAACCTTAACTTACATATAGCCCCAAAACATATAAATTAAAAAGTAAATGATGGGGTTGTGGCTCAGCGGTAGAGCGCTTGCCTAGCACATTCGAGGCCCTGGGTCTGATCCTCAGAACCACATAAAAATGAGTTAATTAATTTAATTAAGGTATTATGTCCAACTACAACTAAAAAAAAAAAGTAAATAAAAACCTGAGAGAAATTATTTCTAAAATTTATAAGACAAGGAATTAATAGCATTAATATGTAAATAACTATTTAAAAGAGAAATAAACATAAAAAATAAAATAAAAATTTGTTAATAAATAAAAAAAAATAAAGCTGGGCCACACTTGTAATCCCAGCTACTGTGGAGGCAGGAGGAGGGCAGGGCTGAGGCCAGTTGGGAAAATTAGTTAGATGCTGTCTGAGAACAAAAATTTTTTAAAAGGTGGGGGTGATAGCTAGGGATATAACTCAGTGGCAGAGCATTTACCTAGCATGTGTGAGGCCCCAGTTCAATCCCCAGTACTTCAAAAATAAGTAAAATAAAAAACACCCACCTCAGTAGAAAGATTAAGTAAGAAAATAAATGAGTCCTTTGCAAAAGAAGAAAAATAAATGGCCCAAAGTGATAAAAACGATTCATTTTAATGAATAATGAAATGTAAATTGAAACAATAGTGGCCTATCATTTTTCATCTATCAACTTAACAAAGCTTACTGATTATCCTTTGTTCAATAAATACTGTTGAGTACCTCTCACATGAGTGATCTCCGTGTGTCCCTGAGAGCCAGAATCCAGAAGTTGAGTTGACAGTGTCTGCCCTCAGAAGCTCACATTCTAGTGGGAAGAGAGAAAAGACCAAAAAAAAAAAAAAAATAGGGGAGAAAGATAAGAAAAAGTAAGGATTTAGGGGGCAAAAAGGAAAAATAATGAGAAAGACAATCTAATAAAAACGGGCTCTGAGGAGATGGCTGAAGAAAGTAAGTGGGTGGCCATTTGGACGTCCAGCGGGGGGACCAGCTATTGTCCCTGAGGCGAGGACAGGAGAACAGGAGGTAAGTCAGCCTGGAAAGAGCGAGTCCAGTCCTGAGAGCCAGCACAATGGAGTCAGAGACCTTTGATGCCTAGAAACTATGCAGTCATGCCACCCTTCTTGAAGGACAAAAGAACATTTATCAAAAGCCTAAACCGCATACCTACTTTGACTCCAAAATTCAAATTTTTCTGAATTTATTCTAAAGCAATAATCAGATGAGTACACAAAGATATACATACAAAGATGTTCATTACGGCAGTATTTACAGTTGGAAACAACCAATGCTTTCAACACCTGTGACTACTGAAATTGTGGGATATTCGTACAATGGAATTCTTTATGACCATTAAGATCGATGATATACTTGTATGCATTTTGACAAGGAAAAAGGTTCACAACATGCTATAAAATGTGAAAGATGGTAGAATATGTGTGCTGAGAATCCATTTTTGTTTATTTGTATGTATTGATACATATAGAAAATCTAGAAGTACAAATGTCAAAATATTCATGGGTACTCTCTGATGGGTTGTGGGTTGTAATAATTTTCATCTTTGCAATGAATTATGTGTTCAATTTTCTTGCAATCACCATGTATTATTCATGTGATCTAGAAACACTGTTTTCAAAATCTAGTTAAGACGCTGCTGATAAGAAACACATCTAAATGATAGGGAAAAACTTTTTAAAAGGAAGCGTCTTTGGAAAATGCAGAGAAAAACAAAGCAAGATTGACAGCATCCGAGAAGAAAAGTCTATGATATAATAAGAAAGCACTTAACGAAACCGGGTGCAACCAAAGTTGTACTCAAATGTAGAGTCATAACTGTTCAGGTCTCTGTCACTTCAAGAAGATACACTGAGTTATATGGACATATTCTCCTCATATCCTGGGCACTAGTGAGCATCAGCCAGCTGAAAAATGTTTTTAGTCATCCAAAAAGAGGGAAAGAATAATCCATTGGAAACAACTTGTTATAACCCTCAGGTTTGGGAATCCATTTATTTTAACACAAATATTAGTGACCTTTTATGTAATGACTAAGGTTCTGAGGAAACTAACCCTACAGTAGGAAATCTTGGAAATTTTGAAATGTTTTACTCTTTTCAAATTCAAAATGATTTTAAGAACTGATAATATGCAGCATTGGTAAAAAGGCCAGATGCAGTAATATCTTTTTTTTTGGTACCAGGGATTAAACCCAGGGGCACTTAACCATTGAGCCACATCCCCACCCCTCCTCACCTTTTTTTTTTTTTTTTTTTGAGACAAAGTCTCCATAAGTTGCTGAGCCTGGCTTTGAACTCAAAATCCTCCTGCCTCAGCCTCCCAAACCACTGGGATTACAGGCATGTGCCACCATGCCCAACTTGACATATGCTTTCCATGAGAGGACAAATTAGTACCCTCCTGGAAAGAATTGGGTATTACACATTAAGATTCTTTATTTTGGTGGGGAGGGTACCAGGGATTGAACTTGGGGGCACTTGGCCACTGAGCCACATCCTCAGTCCTACACTAAGATTCTTAAGAGTTTTCCTCCCCCTGGGCCCAGCAAATGCTCTTTTAACCCAACTTTCCCAAAGCCAGGCTCAGTGGTGCACACCTATAATCTCATCAATTAGGGAAACTGAGGCAGAAGGATCAACAATTCAAAGCCAGCCTGGGCAACATAATGAGACCCGGTCTCAAAATAAAAAATAAAAAGGGCTTGGAATGTAACTCAGTGGTTAACCACCCCTGGGTTCAATCCTCGATACCAAAAGAAGGAGAAAAAATAAATAAAACTATCCCAATAGCCTGAAATACAATGATATAGAAATGTTATTTTGGTATTATTTTAAATAAGGAGAAATGAATAAGCAAAAACAAAAATGTTTAGTTCTGGCAATAAGGAAGCTATGAATGGTGGTATATCCAAAACTGGAAATACTTAGTAGTCAAATACTGCATTTATTAAATTTTTCTTAATAATTTGCAAAAATTCTTGGGATAAAATATTAAGAGAAATAAAAGAGGACTCAACACTGTTTGAACAGTATGCTTTCAACTGCTACCTTAATATGTGCAAAGAAAAAAGACCAGAAAGAAGGAAAGACGTCATTACTAGATTAGGTTAGTAGAATCATAAATTGGTAGAATTAGGTTAGTAGGATTATAAATGATTGCCATTCGTTTACAAGTTTTCTACTTTCCTGTATTTTAAATTTTTTCCAGAGGAGACAAACTAGTTAATTCGTTCATTTTCTATTGCTGTCATAGAATACCACAGATTGTGTAGTTTACAAAGAAAGTTGATTTTACCCATAGTTTCTGGAGGCTGGGAAGTTCAAGAGTGTGGTGCTGGCACCTGGCAGGGTCTTCATCCTCCATCATAACATAGTGGAATGAGAAAGGGCAAGTTATGCATGCAAAAGAGAGACCCCAAAAGGCAGACTGCTTTTATTTCTTTATTTTTTTATATTTTTATTAGAGCTGTATAATTATGCATAGTAGTTGGGTGCATCCTGACAAACTATACATGCATGGAAATTGATTTCAGTTCATGATCCCCACCCTTTTCCCTCACGTCCTCCCCTCCCCTCTCCTTCACTCAGCACTGTTTTATAACAGCCTACTCTTTCAATGACTAACCCCTCCCACCACAATAACATCGATCCATTTTTGAGGGCTCTGTCCTCATAACCCAGTCACCATCCAACATTAGCATATGGCAAATCAAGTTTCCAACACATAAATTTGGGGAATACAGCTAAACCACAGCAATTTTTTTTTAAAAAAATCTATTTAAAATCTCAGAATTTTTTTTTTAAGTCTCAAAAATTGAATATGCTTTAGCTCACTCTCCTACCCTGCTCCAGCCCAGGTCCTACTAGTATGAGAAGAGGGTACCACCAGGGGAGATGAGTAAACAGAATGCAGGGCAGAAATATAAAGGCTGCTCTTGCTGAGTACACCTAGAGTCCCAGCTACTTGGGAGTCTGAAGCAGGAGGATTGCTTGAGCCCAGAAACTTGAGGACAGATTGGGCTACAGAGCCAGACTCTTCTCCTGGGAGCTGAGCTCAGCAGAGGAGAGAAGCCTTTTTAATTTTTTTAATTTCAAGAGATGGGTCTACTGCTGGTTCCGGCAGATCCAATTAAAAGACCCAGCTATCCCACTCCTCAGTCTATACCCAAAGGACTTAAAATCAGCATACTATAGTAATGCAGCCACATCAATGGTCATAGCAGCTCATTCATAATAGCTAAACTGGAAGCAACCTGGATGCCCTTTAATAGATGAATGGATAAAGAAACTGTGGTGTGTATACACAATGGAATATTACTCAGTGTTAAAAGAGAATAAAATCATGGCATTTGCAGGTAAATGGATGGAGCTGGAGAATATAATGCTAAACAAAGTAAGCCAATCCCAAAAACCAAAGGCTGAATGTTCTCTGGTAAGTGGATGCTGATCCATAACAGGGAGGGGGGAGGCATGGGAAAATGGAGGGCAAAGGGGAAGAGGGTAGACAGGGTGCATGAAGGCAGGAAAGATGGTGGAATGAGATGGACATCATGACCCTAGGTACATGTATGACTGCACATATGGTGTGACGCTGCATCGTGTACAACCATAGACATGTAAAGTTGTGCTGCGATTGTGTGCAATGAGTCAAAATGCATTCTGCTATCATATATACCTAATTAAAATAAATAATTAATTTTTTAATTTCAAGAGATGGGTCTACTGCTGGTTCCGGCAGATCCAATTAAAAGACCCAGTTATCCCACTCCTCAGTCTATACCCAAAGGACTTAAAATCAGCATACTATAGTAATGCAGCCACATCAATGGTCATAGCAAGCAGCTCATTCATAATAGCTAAACTGGAAGCAACCTGGATGCCCTTTAATAGATGAATGGATAAAGAAACTGTGGTGTGTATACACAATGGAATATTACTCAGCGTTAAAAGAGAATAAAATCATGCTGGGTACGGTGGCACACACCTGTAATCCCAGCAGCTCGGGAGGCTGAGGCAAAAGGATCCCGAGTTCAAAGCCAGCTTCAGCAAAAGTGAGGCCCTAAGCAACTCAGTGAGGCCCTGTCTCTAAATAAAATACAAAACAGGGACGGGGATGTGGCCCAATGGTTGAGTGCCCCTGAGTTCAATCCCTGATACCAAAATAAAAGTGCCCACCCCAGGGGGGGTGGGGGGGGTGGGGGGGGAACCAGGTCTAAGTAGCCACACCTGTAATAGAGGCAGGTGGAGCAGGGGTTCTCAGCCCTGGCCACAGTGGAGCTGGGGCTCAGCAACCACCGTTTTGAAGCTCTCCTTCGGATTCCCTTTGCCCAGGGCGAAGATCTGCTGGGGAAGTGAATCTGGTAAGAGGAGCAAAGAATCAGAGGTCTAGAGACAGCTGAGGATGGCCTGAGGGTGCCTGGGCTGACCTACACCACCTGGCTGAGCCTGGCGGTCACAGCCCAGGCAGTCAGCTGCACGGAGTGGGCTCTCAGGGGCAAAGACCTGGAAGGTGGCAGGTCCTTGCTGTATGTGCTCATGGGGAGTCTCAGACAAACCAAAGCACCCAGACAGGAGTCGCTCATCCACCGCTCATGTATCCCCTACATGACGGCAGAGTGGAGGACAAAGTGGGACCTCACAGATCCAGGGAGGGTGGTGACATCCCACTCATTCACCTTATACCCAGATGTATTAAAAAAAAATGAGACCTTATGAGATAACTGTAGGGTCACAGGAGGTTGAGTACCTTCATGAATATCCCCCCAGAGCAACGGCACAATGTCCTGCAGAAATGCAGCACACTGGATCCTGGAGATATCAACAGTCTCGTGCAGAGTTCCCCGGGGTAATTCGTATCTAATTAGCGTATGTTTAGTTCTACACAATTTTATCACGTGTAGGTTTGTACATTCACCACAGCAGTCAAGATACAAAACAGTTCTACCTGTTGTCCTTTTTCTTTTTTTAAAACCAGGGATTAAACCTAGGGATGCTTAGCCACTGAGCCTCATCCCCAGCACTTTTTTTTTATTTGGAAACAGGTAGAACTGAGTTACTTAGGGCCTCACTGAGTTGCTGAGGCTGACCTGAAACTTGTGATCCTCCTGCCTCAACCCCCTGGGTCCTTGGGATTTCAGGTTGTGCCACCACATCCAGCCCCCAATGTCTTTTAATAACTATAAATCTTAACCCTTGGCAACTACTTATCTGTTCTCCATTCTTATAATTTCTTCATTTTGAGAATGTTATATAAGTGGAATCCCACAATATTTAACATTTGGGCAGGTCTTTTCCACTCAGCAAAATTCCCTTGAGATTCTTTCAAGTTGTTGTGTTTAACAGTAGTTCATTCCTTTTCATGACTGTATAATACTCAAGGAAATGGCCATACCGCAGTTTGTTTAACCATTTGCCTGTTGAAGAACATCTTGTCTGTTTCCAGTTTGGGGCTATTATGTGTAAATTCACCATTTTATTATTCGTTGTTTTGTTGTTGTTGTTGTTGTTGTTGCTGTTGTTTGTTTCCTTTTCTTGTTCTCATTTTCCTTTCTTACCTTCCTGTGAGTTAACTGAACATTTTTAGGATTCTTACTTGACCTCTTTGTAGTATTTTTTGTATATGTCTGTATAGTTTTTGATGGTGGAATGAGATGGACACCATTACCCTAGGTACATGTAGTAGTTGTTCTGTTTGCACGATATACAAATATGATTTGTCAAAAAAATACGATTTGTCACAATCTACTGATTTCAACATTTTGCCACTCAAGGTAGAGAGTGGTATTATGATTTGACTCTGGAATGTCCTCGAAAGGCTCGTGTGTTGAAAGCTCGGTTCCCAAGGCAGTGGTATTCAGACTGGGGCTATTAACTGGATTCTGAAGACTCTGAGCTCCCCAGTGGATCTGTCCACTGGGGGATTAATACTTGGTTGTCATCCCTGGGAACTGTAGACGGTGGGACCTCGTTAAAGAAAGGAGGTCACTCGGGCTGTGTCCTGGAGGGGCTCCTTCCTTTCTCTCTTCTCTCCCCTTTTCCCCTCCCTTCCTTCTCCTTCTTCTCCTCTCTCTCCTTGGTGGCTGCCGTGAAATGAACGGCTTGCCCCCACCACATCTTCCACCGTGATCCATCTGCCTCGGAGTCCACCAACCATGAGCTGGAACCGCTGAGCCACAAGAAACCTTTCCTTAGGTATTTGTCCCACGGCTTCTCATAGCAGGTCTCCTGCCACTCACATGGCTGTTGCCCTGCAGGGAATGCACAGATACTTCCTCACTTACAGTCGGGTCCTGTCCCAGAAACCCCACCTAAGGTGAAAATATCCCCCAGTGAAAAGCACATGTCTACCCCCACCTTAGCCTAATAGCCCAGTCCACCTCAGCCAATTGAATTTTTGATGACTAAGTGGCTGACGGGTGGCTACGCTCACTATCGATACCCAGCATCAAGTATAGAGGGCATGGTACGGCATATTACTAGCCCAGGAAAAGCTCAACACTCAAGTTTTGATGTTTTGTTTCCACTAAATGTGCATCACTTTCACACCATGGTAAATTGGAAAATTCCTAAGTCAAACTATCATGAGTCAGTCCCTCTGTATTGCTTCTGATAGGAAGATTGTGTGTGTGTGTGTGTGTGTGTGTGTGTGTCTTCAGCTTTCAGAAGTTTAATTGTAGTGTGCTGAGACATGCAGTTATATTTGGGGCTTACTCAGCTTCTTGAATCCATAAATGTATATCTTTTTATCAAATATGAAATATGAAATGTTTTCACTCACTATTTCTCCAAATACACATTTAGTCCCCTTCTCTTTCTCCAGCTGAACTCCAGTGAGATAGATGTTGAATCTTTGGCTAGAGTCTCACAGGTCCTGAAGATTCTGTTCATTGCTTTAAGTCCAATTTGGGTTTTGTTGTTTGTTTGTTTGTTTGATTGGTTGGTTCATTTGTTTGTTTTTGTTGAGATGATGGTGGTTTGTTTTGATTTGGGGTGGGTTTTTTGGGGTTTTGTTGTTGTTGTTGTTTGGTTTTTTGGTCCTGGGGATTGAACCCAGGGGTGCTAAGCACTGAGTTACAACCCCAGCCCTTTTTATTTTAAGACAGAGGCTCACTAAGTTACTCAGGGCCTCGATAAGTTGCTAAAGCTGGCCTCCAACTCGGGATCCTTGTGCCCCAATCTCCTGAGCCTCTGGGGTTATAAGTGTGCACCACCATGCTTGGTTTTAGTCCATTTTCTGGTTTTTGATCTTGTTTGTTTTTAAATATCTTTATTTTACTTATTTCTTTTTAATGTGGTGCTGAGGATCAAACCCAGGGCCTCACACATGGCAGGCCAGCCCTCTACCACTGAGCCAGATCCTCAGCCCTGCATTCTGTGTTATTTAGATTGGGAAAATTCTATCGTTTATCTTCAAGTTCACTGATTCTGTCCTCTGCCATCTCCACTGTACTACTGGCTTTTAAAAAAAAAATTTTCCATTGTTGTATTTTTGGGGGTATCATTTTTATAACTTTTATGGGGTTTTTTTGCTGAGATTTTCCAGTTTATAAATTTGTTCCAAGAGCATTTGTAATTGCTTATTGAAGCGCTTCTCAGATGGCTAACAGTAATTCCAACACCTGATTCATTTCTCTGTGTTGGCATCAATTGATTTTTCTTTTCAAATTCAACTTGAAATTTTCCCAATTTGGGGTGTAATGACTGAATTTTTTATTGTATCCTTGACTTTTTTTTTATTATGTTAGGAGTCTTGAGTGGATTATTAAATATTTGACTTCAGCAGTCAGCCCCCTGTTTAGGTTGAGCAAGCAGGTCCTGATCCACTTCGCGGTCTGTGGTTCCAATAACAATCTCATTTTTTAAGCCTTTCTGACACTATTTTGGTCTGCACGGCTTACCCGATTCCTTCCATGGGTCCCTGTTGGGGCTGCAGGACACAGAATCCCCAGGCTTAGGTACCTCTAGGTAGGCAGAGAGATTCTCCAGTCCAAGGAAATGAAGAGACTCCCGGGATGGGACACTGGGTGGGGTGGGTATCCTTGCTGGTGGGGACCAGCCATTGCACCTCACCCCATCAATTCTCAAACTCCTTAGAGTTGCTGAGGCTCCCCCCTGGTGTTTTTGGCAGCACGGCAGGTCCCCCCAGGCCGTCGTCCTCTGCCAGGTGTGGCTGTGAATTGACTTGCCTCTGTTCCTCCAGGCCTGAGGTCTCAAACAGGCTTACCTTCCTCTTCCACTGGTCAGCACCCTCCTTTGGCTCTCTCTGGGGTCATTTCCAGGGGATACTCCTGTGCCTAGCAGGGAGGAACCAGGAGAAACGGGTCACCACCAGCTTGTCGGGATCCGAACTGGACCAATTGCTTTTCCTTTCTCTGTCTGCTCCCGTCTATCCGCTTTTCATCCATCCCATTGTGAGCAGAGAAAACCCGAAGACGTAATGCCACCCGGTGATCCCCGTCTGAGCCAATAATTGCTAAGGATTTCTTTTATGTCTTAGCTCTTGTTTACGAAAAGTTAAACTCACACAGATGTGGAGAGTCGGTGACATCAAGATCCCACTTGTCCTTCTCCAACATCCACAACCAGCGGCCCATCAGGTTTCCTGAGAGTTCCTGGCCCCTGGTGCAATAGACCATTTAAAGTAAACCCCAGACACCACATGTCTGGATCCAGCTCAGTGTTTCAGACACAGCCTGGGGGTGTGTGCACTGGGTATAGGCTCCAGGCCCAAATCTAAAGGGACTCTGGGTCTTGCTGTAGCCCCCCAGAGTCGGGTAGCAGGGGAATAGTCTGGCCCAGGGGCAGCCCCCTGCCCCAACCCATGTCTCTGAGTTCTGCATCCCTGTTTGTGGCACAGGAACTTCCAGGCCCCATCCCCGCCACAGAGGTTCCCAGGACTGCCTAGGAGGGCTCCTCAGTCCCTCCCAACCTCGACCACGGAAGTCACCATGTGTGTCCCTCCAGGCCTCCCCTGTGATCACAGGCTGCCCACCCAGAGGCCCCAAAGGGACTGAAACGCCCTCACAGACACCCTGGGAAAGAAGATTTGGAAAATATTCAGCTCTCAAGCAAAATTCACCTCTTAAGCCTATGGCCAGGTGCAAACTCAGAGCACCTGATTCTGGAATCGAGAAGCTGAACAGGCTCACTCTGCAGGCCCAAAACCACCCCAGGCAAACAAAGCTTCCAGCCAAAGAGGGAGATGTCGGGACTAGGAGATTCAAATGAGACAGGTGTCTTAGAATTAAAAAAAAAAAAAAAAAACTTCCATAAAAACGGGGAAATGGGGGGCTGGGGTTGTGGCTCAGAGGTAGAGCACTCACCTAACATGCGTGAGGTACTAGGTTCGATCCTCAGAACCACATTTAAAAAATAAAATATATTGTGTCCACCTGTAACTAAAAAATAAATATTAAAAAGGGGGAGGGATGGCTCTGCCAGGGGAGCAACTGAAAGGCACACAGAAGTCCCAAACCTTGCCGGACAAGGAGACTCCAAGCACCACAGCCAGAGGATGTGTCCTGCCATAGAACCCAGTTCTTGGGTTCCTTGAGGGCTGGGTGCCTGAACATGGGACGGTTCAGAGAGGTTATGTAATTGGCTGTAAGTTACACAGCTAGTAGGCAAAGCTAAGATATGAACCCCACACCCTTTTCCTAACAGCCCCACTTGACCTCATAGGATAGGTCCAAGACCTTCTTCCTTGGACCACTCAGCCAAGGTGGGCCTCCCGGGACCCGCCTGAGGGTAGAAGGAGTGTTCCAAGCCCCAGTCACCCAAATATCAAGTTAGGGGACAAATACCCAATAAAAGGCCCTGGCGCAGCCCCAGGCTCCGTGACCTTGCCAGTGACCTTGCCTCCCAGGCTGGCTTCATCATCTGCAAAAAGACCTTCCCAAGAACTGCCCTGTGGCTTAAAGGAGACCCCGCCTAACTAGGCCCAGCCAGACCAGCACTCCCCTGGCCATTAGGAGGGTGAGGCTCTGAGCTGGGCGGCAGTCCCCAGACCCCGCAGGCCTGAGCTGTATGCCATCCTTGCTGCTGAAGAAAAGCTAACCTGTGTCTAGCTACTCAGAAACTGGCTTCCATCCTTCCAGTCGGCACGGCGGCTGCCCTGGCCACAACAGAGCCTTATCGCTAGCGTGGGTCTTGAGCCAGGTGGACAGTCCAGTGCACCACACACGGTGCAGCCCCTGTTCCCAGGAGCTGTGGAGTGAGGAGATACGGTGGCTGCCCAACTACCTCGCAGTCATCCCTCGGGGACCCAGAGAAGGACACAAGCCGCCTCCTGCAGCTCAAAGCCCCTGATGAGCTGGAGCCAGGTTTCCCCTAAATGTCTAATTACCACAAAATCTCCTCCTTCAAGGAGGAGAGTTAAAGAAGGAAAGGGAGAGAAATGGACAGGAGGAATGTTGCTATTTGGAGCAATAAAAGCAGAAAGGATCATGGCCAGCCAGGCTAACAGCTGTAGAGACTAAGGCCTGGGCTCAGGATAGGCGAGACCCCTCCCCACTGTGCCACTGGGACAGCCAGGGTCCTGCTAGGCTGGGGAGCCTCTCTGAAACATAGGCCTTCTCCATAAAGCACCTCAATGTTCTCCATATCTGTGCCCCCACCAGGACCCAGACCCCATGAAGGCCCTGGAGCCTGGCCCATGGCGCTAAAGGAGCTGGGGGTGGGGAGCAGTCAACTGACTTGTCCCAACTGACATTAATGTATCAGGAGAGTGAATCTTGAATGTCAGTGGAGATGAGCTGAGTTAAAAAGAGCGAGGCCAGATAAGGGGGCCAGATGTTATCTTCCAGGAAGGGTGGCCTGAATTTCACAGGCAGAGAAGGAGGGGGGACAACCACCATGCAGGAAACAGAGGACAGACGTGAACCGGTCACAAGTCCAAGTGAATAGAAGCTGCCAGATGGCCCTTCCCCAGGGCTCTGCACTGCACTGGGGCTGAGGATAGAGGCCTTCTTCCCCCCAACCTATGCCCTGGCTCCAGGTGGCTCCAGGAAGCCAGGGTAGGGGACAGAGCAGCAAGTGCCCCCAATGGTCCTTGTCTCTGCCTATCCCTTTTAATCCTCAACAGGGCCCCTACCCACCCCCAGAAGATATCTTCCTCCCTCTGTCTTCTCACACTATCCACTGCCTCCCTGGTGGCCCCCACATACCAGCTGGGTCAGGACCCCTCTGGACAGAGAAATAAACTGTACAAATCCAGGAGCTTCCCCTGGACATCCTGGATCTACACACAGTCACCTCCCCCTCCCCATCCCACCCTGCCACACACACCCTCCCAGGACACAAATCTCTGTCCTGGAATTTCTCAAAGCATGGCCCTGCAGAATAAGTTCCAAGCAAAAAGGTCACGCTGGGCTACGCCTTACCAAGCTGGCAGAACTCTCCCTGCAGGGCCTGGAGCTACCCTACCCACGACTCAGTCCCAAGGGCCCTGTGGAGACCTAAACGCAGAACTTCCACCACAAGATTCTGCCTCTGACCCAGAAGTAGGCCAGGTCCCACCCAGCAGGACCCACCTGTCCTGGGCCCCACTTGACAGAGGAGTCACTGAGATCTAGAAATGGCAGTGGGATGAGTGGCCAGCTACCATGAGCAGTCGCCCAGAACCAGCAGGGGAGGGCTGTGGAAGGGTCACAGTGCAGTCCCCCATGGTCTGCAACCGCAGGATGAGGGGGAAGACCAGGGCCATGTCTCCTTGTTTGAATTGCTCAGATTCTCATTAATCTATTTATATTCTCACCTTGTCCCTATAAGAATTTAAGGAGACCTTTAAATTCAACAGGAGAGAACACAAAGAAAAGTGAGAGCCAAGGCATAGGAAGGCGGCCAGGGGCGTGGGAAGGGCAGTGGCAGGTGCTGCTCCGCTGGCTGGGCTCTGCCCTTAGGGAACATAGTCATTGGAGCCCCTACCCAGCATCTGACCTGGTGGAGATCTAGAATTCAGGATGGCTCCGGTGGCGGGGAGGGAGTCTACACCGCCGCCCCCCCCCCACACACACACACACACCTGGCACACAGCAGGCCCTTCAAAAGCTCAGGAGGAGGCGGGGACAGCAGGCGTCCCAGTGCCTCTGGTGGTTTCTTCCAGTCCGTGTCCTTTAACCCACAGGACAACCCAGCGTTTCCCTAAGGGTCCGACTAGAACGTGTCCCTTGGGGGCCCCGAAAAGACACTGGGCAGGGCTTCTGCGCCCGCTGGAGAGAAAGGCGCCCTGTACTTCGGGTTACGGGGGGAGGGGACACCTGGCCAGGGGTGCTGCGCAAGGGAAGCCTCCCTGGAAGAGGAGGCTGGGGACACCAGTTGGAAGGACCGCTCCCCCGCCGGAGGCCGGACAGCAGCGGGTACTTGGAGGGGTGGAGGGGAAAACGGTAAGAGGCACAATAGGTCCTCGCTTGAAACCCCACTGTCCCACCTCTGGAGTCAGCACTGGACCCTGAGCCAGGGCTGGTCTAATTACAGGGGACTCCGATTCCACCGAGATCGCGAGACCCTTTTAAAAGTTTGTCCCCAAACAAAACCCCTCTCTCCGCCTCGCCACGGGAGGCTCTGAGGACAGACGCGGTTGCCCTCCTCCACCCCTTCGGAAACAACAATGGGCAGCCGGCCGAAAGAGAACCAGGGAAGCAAGTGTGGAAAATCCCCCAATTTTGCACTGTCAACTGCTCGGCGCTCGGCGAGCCAGCGGCTTCCGTGCTGCCCCCGCGCGTCACTCAGCGGGACTGCATCCCGGGAGGGAGGGGCGCCGCCGTTGATCTCCTGGTTCTCAGACTCTGAGGACGCATCTTGGGTAGGGAATAATGTTCGGTTCCTAAAGTCGAAATCTTTACCGCGCCTTGCACTTTCCTGAGCCAAAAACGTACAGTGACTTGCTTTTACTGGATCATCACATCTTTCCACCAGCGGTGCTCTTTTTTTTTTTTTTTCTTGACATTAAGTCAGAGACAATGCATTAAAGAATTGATGAAGTGTGTCTTCAGGGGACCAAGATAGCCACTGAGCCCAGGAGCAGCGATAACTCTTCCCAACTCTCAAAAGCATGCACTCTAAGCACTGCCTCCAGCAAACCACTTCCCTTATGGTCCTATACAATCTTATACAACCTGTGGGGAACCTTGGCTACTGGGCAGAATCAGGTAAAAAGAAAAGGAAACCGCAAATAGAAGCACCCACTGACTGTCAGGCCCGGGCTGTGCCTGTATGATCTCAATGGAAATCCACAGCAACCTTTCAATGGATGTGTGAACACCAAAGGCAGCAACCTGAAGAAAGCTGCCCAGGCAGTGAGGGCTAGCACCTACATTCCACGATGCTCTCAAGTATTCAATGATTCGTAAAGCAACTTGACCTCAGGCTTGTGACTCATCTGACCTGATGTTGAGAGCCTAGAAACTCACCCGTCACCCCCTGAAATCTCATGGTGCATGTGCCAGGTTTAAGTCAAAGTGGAAGATTGAGTAAAATCCTGTAGCCAACAAGGAAGATTTTCTTCCTTCTAAAAGAATTCAAGAAAGGAAGGGCTTCCTGAATAATTGGGTTTCCCTGGTGGTTTCGGGATTTGTTTGTTTATTTTTGTACAGAAGCTTGAACCCAGGATTCAATCCAGGTTAACCCAGGAGCGCTTAACCGCTGAGCCACATCCCCAGTCCTTTCTATTTTTTTTTTAATTTTGAGACAGGGTCTCGATAAGTTGTATAGGGCCTTCCTAAGTTGCTGAGGCTGGCTTTGAACTTGCGATCCTCCTGCCTCAGCCTCCCAAGCCACTGAGATTTAGATATGCACCACTGTGCCTGGTCCCAATTAGCTACAATGGCAAGGAGGAAGTTTGATTCAACCCCTCTGGGGTAGATGTCATTGCTCCATGGGTCAGGCTGTTCTGGCTCCCTTTGCAGATTGTCACATAGGCAACAACTCACTGGGGACCCTACACCAGGCCCTTCTTTCCTCTCTGGAGTCAGTTTCCCCATTGTGACCAAGAGGTCATCACAGGGTGGGTCCCAGATCAAGCACAGAAGGTTTTCTTGGCCTTCCTGAAGTATCCCAGCTTTCTCTTGACCATTCTGGGACCATATTCCCACTTGGCAGCAGTGACTATTACCAGCACTGAGAAGTGGCTTCTCTAGACCTTCTCGCTGTCCCCCACTTCAGACCTGAGCACCAGGGAAGGGAAGGGTTCTGGAACCAGGCAGCCCAGAATCAGGATCCCACTTCTGGTAACTGTCCCAAGCTCGGCTGGCCCCAGAACCAGTATAGTAATACTTTGGAACTTCAGTTTTCTCTTCTGTAAAATGTGTATCATAGACTTGGGCTTGCTCATGAGGATGGAAAAGACACAGCTATAAGAAAGAACCTGGTACCCAGAGCTCTCAATACAGAACACCCTTAATTACAATCTGCTGCTTGAAAAAGTGCTCCATCTGGGTAAGGATACCTGGTGGGTTGACAGGGCAGCTCTCCCCTGTGGCTCTGGGCTGCTGCCTCCAGCCCTGTGCAGGAAGACTCCCCAGGCCTCAGCCACAGATGGAGTCCAGGGACTGTAGGCAGAAGCAGACAGCACCAGGCACACTGCTGTGCTCCATTGTGCCACCCCTCCCCCCCCCCCACACACACACACACACTCCTAGCAAGAATGAACATTCTCCCTGGAGAAGCTAGATCAAGCTGCCCCCAGGCTTCCGTGGTCAAGGACAGTTTTAAAGCAGATTATAAGATGAGCAGGACTTTCAGGTCCTGAATCTCACCAAGGACAACCCCCCCCCCCAGCCTCTAGGTCACTCTATACTGTGCTCAGGGCCCTGCACCCCTCCCTCTAAGTGGACCAGATATTCCTTCAATCCCTTTGGAAAACTGCATCTCCCCTTTTAGTTGGGTTTCCTTCTTGAGGATTTCTTGGTGTGATCTACCATATTTTTTAACAGCGTTTTTGAGACATAATTGACATGCTGTAAGCACTCAGGACCCCCACCTGCACTCAGGTCCCTAACAGAATGGAAAATGGCAGAGCTTGATGTGGACATCTAACCCAGGCCTGACAGTCAAACTCACTCCCAGAGGCCACACTGGCAGGCCAGGCAGGCTCCCCATGCCACTGTGAGATTCTGGACCATCATTTTACACCCCACCCCAGTTCCTGCTCCTTGGAGGGTCTACAACCTCTGCATGGAGTCAGGGTACTGGGTGTGGCCCACTCTCAGAGCTGCAGTGTGCACCAGGCTACACCAGATCCTTCCATCCTGGGATCCACTGGAGACCCCATCTTGCAAGGTGTGCACCAACGGGAAGGCCCAAGCTGGACACCACCCAACACAGGATGGACCCAGGACACCATCACACCCTCCAACCCACCCATGAAATCAAGAAGTTAGAATTTGCTCTGGACTCTCACAATTTTTAAATGTTGGCTCCGCTTTTTATAACTTCTTTTATTGGAGTATAAACATGAAGGCGAAAAATGCACATTGGTTGAAATTCTTTTCAAACAAGAAGAGACTGCATTAAACTGGCCCGCAGGCCTCTGCAGACATTTCAACATCTTTTCACAGAAGAACTCCCAGTGATGGTCCCAAAGCTACCCAGGGGGCAGGGAGCAAGGAAGGGGTCTTACCAGGCTCTGGGTCGGCTCCCTACCCTCCCTTTCAGTTCCTGGCCCTAGTTCAGTCGCCCCAACCCACGTGGTGCTCCCGACCCCCTGGTCTCTCGAAGTGTAGCTGAGCCCTCTTGAATTTAGAACTTCTGAGTGCCCAGCATGCAAGGTCAAGGCTTCTCCTCCGGTGAGGACAAGGGTGCCTCCAGACCTGGGGAGGAGCAGGGGACCCAATCCCCAGAGGCGCTGCCGCTGAGTGCTCCGGGCCCAGAAGGATCGCCCGGGCCTCGGTTCCACGCTCCCTAGTCGCTCCCGACGCTTCTTGCTGACTGGAATCAGTTCCCGGTTTACAGCTGCCCGCCTCCTGGCTGCGACTTCACCGCCAGAGACACCAAACCCGGCGCCCAGCACTGGCCTGTGGCCCCCAGTGCTCCATAGGCGGAGCCGAGGATCCGCGCGGGCGGCGACGACAAGAGGCGCCGCGGGGGCGGGCCGGGGGCGGGCCGGGGCGGGGCGGCGGCAGACTGCGGAGACGCGGCGGCGCGCGGGGCGGCGCAGAGCGTTCTCGGCGCGGAGCAGAGCGGGCTGGTGCGGAGGGCGAGAGGCGCGGGGCGCGGGGGGGTCGCGGCCGAGCGGGAGCCAAGCCGGAGACGGGCCCGGGAAACCGGAGCCGGTCAGCGAGCACCCATGGCGCCGCGGAGGCCCGGGGCCCGCGCCGCTGCGGGCAGCCTGGGCGCCGAGTAGCCGGGCCGGGCCGGAGCGCGGGTGGCGGCGGCGGAGGCAGCTGCGCCGGCGCCCCCCGCCCTCCCAGGCCCCGCGCCCCGCGCCCGGGCCGCCGGCGATGGTGACACATGCGGCGGCGGCGCGCCGGCGGCAGGACCATGGTTGAGCGCGCCAGCAAGTTCGTGCTGGTGGTGGCGGGCTCGGCGTGCTTCATGCTCATCCTGTACCAGTACGCGGGCCCGGGGCTGAGCCTGGGCGCGCCCGGCGGCCGCGCGCCGCCCGACGACCTGGACCTCTTCCCCACGCCCGACCCGCACTACGAGAAGAAGTACTACTTCCCAGTGCGCGAGCTGGAGCGCTCGCTGCGCTTCGACATGAAGGGCGACGACGTGATAGTCTTCCTGCACATCCAGAAGACAGGCGGCACCACCTTCGGCCGACACCTCGTGCAGAATGTGCGCCTCGAGGTGCCCTGCGACTGCCGACCCGGCCAGAAGAAGTGCACCTGCTACCGACCCAACCGTCGCGAGACCTGGCTCTTCTCTCGCTTCTCCACGGGCTGGAGCTGCGGGCTGCACGCCGACTGGACCGAACTCACCAACTGCGTTCCCGGCGTGTTGGACCGCCGCGACCCCGCCGCGCTGCGCACGCCCAGGTGAGCGCCTGCTGCGGGAAGCGCGGTCGGGACCCAGGGCCGCGGGGATGTTCAGCGCGCGGGGCGCCCTGGAGCCTGGGTCCTGGCTCCGCCAGGCAGAGCTGGGCCAACTCTACCCTCTTGGGGCCCCCGTTCGCCTCGGCCCTTTCCAACCTGCAGGCGAGGCGCGCAAGGCTCCCAGCTCGTCAGCTCTGGCAGCTGTCACCCCTTCCCTCTGACTTCCCTCTTAACATCTCTGTGCCTGTCTTTGCTCCACGACCGGCCTGGCTGCGTGGTGCCCTGACTTCCTTCTGGGTCAGCGCGTGCTGCAGCGGTCTGGCTGCCCCACCTGCTGTGCACCGCTGGCCGGCAGGAGAGCTGATCCGCCAGGGTACGGTACGGTCCAGGCTGGCCTCACACAGCCCGGTGGGTCTTTGGGAGGGGAAGCGTGTTCCCTGGTGTGTATACAGCTCACCTGGAGAGTTCACCTCCCCGCGTCCCTCTAATACCAAAAGTGGAGTGAGAAGTGAGGTCCCTCTCCCTGAACCTGTGGTGCCCCCAGCCCAACGGTGCCCCCAGCCCAACGGTGCCCCCAGCCCAACAGTGCCTGCCTGCTTTCAGCGGGGTGGGGAGGAGCTGCCCGGGAAGGGGTGGGCTCTGCCTGCCGGTATGTGCAGGTAGAACAAAGGCCCTGAGTGACCTGGGCCTGGGGGCGGGGAGAAGGCTGTGCTACCTGCCCTCCCCAGCCCAGAAAGAGAAACAAAAGCTGCCAATTGGGGGCTCCCTTTCCAGGGAACCCACAGCCAGGTTAGAGCGGGTGAGCTGTTCCAGTAGTACCTGTTCAAGCAGACACCTTTTGTCAGGGCTCCCCTTCCCCCTGTATGTGTAAGATTGAGAGACCCGGGGCTGACCTGTGTGTGGACAAGGGTGCTGGGGGTTTCCTGGAAAACACTTTATAACAGATCCCCTGGCAGTGCTGGGCATCTGGCACATAAAGTTGGGATTGTTTTCCTCCCGTTCTGCAGGGATGCACCTACGGGACCTTCTCCCCAGATGTCAGAGCTGGGAAAGACCAGAAGTGAAGCCTTCTTGCCTGCCTTTTGTTTCTGTTTCTCTTCCTTAGGACTGAATTTGCAAACAGATTGGGGGGGGGGGGGGATGCAGTGAGCCTGCCTGTGACTGACAGGATATTCCTAGGCACTCCTGGGTCAGAAAGGTACGGGCTCCCAGGTGGGCTTGGGAGATCCTACAGGAAGGATGCGGCTAGCCTAGAGCTGGCTGGTCCATGACACTGCTTTCCCTGAGTCCTTTTTTTTTTTTTTTTCCTGTGAATTTTCTCAGATTTTCAGATAATAGGGATCCTGAAACTGAGGGAATATTCCCACTTTCCTTTAGTTGTACCACATTCCTCCCTCAGCAGCTAAGAATTGGTGTTCTGGGATCTTAGTTTAATGGTTACAGAACTGCCTGTCCTGAAAGATTGTTTCTGCCCAATCTGCCCTGCACAGATGCACATTCCTGGTGCAGGACCCACCCCCCCACACCCCGTGGTCCAGCCGCACTGTGCTATAGACAGAGCTGTGCCTGGCAGCTGTGGCCATCCACCCTTCCACCAACCAGGGCTGTAGGCTCCAGAGCTGAACACTGACATACCTCACCAGCCCAGGTGGACACATTCCTGCCTGCGGGAGGCTGAATCCTATCTGTAGGAGAGCTCCAGGGGAGTGTGCAGACCGGTCCTGGGGTTGCCAAGAGGCTGGGGCTTTAGAAGTGAGCTTACCTAGATTGCAACCAGGGTGCTCTTTCTGCAACCCTGTGAGCCCCCAGGGTTGGGAGGCTTCTGGTCTCCTTTCTCCAGAGTTTATTCCCCAGAGCTGGAGGCCCCAGAGGAAGAGGCTCCAGCTGCCCTCCCACCCTGGAGTGGAAGGAGCAAGTGAGGTAGATGGGCCCCGGGTGCTACACGAGAGAGGCCCCAGCACCTCCTGCCTGGGAAGCCTGTGTGGGTGCAAAGTCAAATAGATGCCTCTTAATTCTTAGACCACCAAACCCTGGGTCTGAGAGTCGCTGGCTCAGCAGCACAGAGGCTGAATGGGGGCAGGGCTGCCAGGGCCCTCAGGAGGCCCTCCTCTGCCTTGCCACCAAACAGGTGACAGTGTCTCCATGTTACTTCTCTCCCTCCCCTCTCTTTTCATTTTTGTTCCCAGGGCTAGATCTAGGTAGATTGCTTTTATAATGAGCTGACTGGGGAGGCACAGGAAGTCTTGGCTTTGTAAATTTACATCTCAGCTGCACCCCAGGTCACTTTCTGAGGGACCTCTAGGGCTGGAGCTGGGCCTCAGTGCTGTGGAGGCCAAGGTGCACTTCCTCCACCTGCCCAGGGACTGGTCACTCTGAGCGTAGGGCAATGTCCACAATGTCAGGATGACTGGTGTTGAGTAGCACTGGGTTTTCAGAGGACTCGGATGTCACCCTTGCTGTCTTGCTGTCTTCACCTGCCCTTCCCGTGCTCTGTGTGCGTGGATGTAACCATCCAGCTGGTGAACTGAGGAGGGTGTGGGCCTGCTCCCCAGCCCTGACAGGCCCTCTTAGGTCTGGGACCTCTCTTTCTCCTCTGCCTCCTCCGGGACTCTCGTGGGGCTTGGACAAAGGCACATTTCAGGAACCTTTGCCCTGAGTCCCCTCTTCTCCTCACTTCTGGTGCCACCATCCACAATATGGGGGGGGGGGGGGTTAAGAGAGGTAGGCTAAGTTACGGGGAAGTGGGCTTTGCTCAGCTCCCAGCCACCCCATGATGCGGCGTCCACCCAGGCTTTCTCTGAGCTGGGCACACAGGTGACAAATGGAGATGGACAGGTTTTCAATTCCTTCCTGGAATATGGTTTGGAACTTCCAGCAGTTGTTAGTGCTTCTTGCCTTGATAGAGGAACAGGTATGAAAGCAAAGTGTTGGCAGGTCACTTTGTGGTCCCCTTCACTGTGGGGGCTCTTGCCTGCTGCCATCAGCTAGGACACTTGTGAAAACAGCCAAGAAGGAAAAGAGAATTTCACTGACCAGCTTGGAGAGATGTGGCTGCCTACAGACACCAGGGCCAAGGCCACTCTGGTCAGTGTGTTGGCACTCCACACTCTGGTGTCACCTCAGAGGGTCCAAATGGTGCACCTGTAGTCAGAATGCCCCTTATTCCTCTTCCCATTTGCCTGAAGGTGTCACTAGAGGAAATACAGTCATGATCTTGCCTGGGTCAACCCGGAAATGTCCCTGAAATCATCTGGGCTTCGTTTGGGAAGAACCACAGAGGGTATCTGGGGACCAAGAATGGCTTCTGGCCCACCTTGGCTGGGCTCAGGTCACATCCTCTCTGCAGCAGGGCACCTTGGGAACACGCAGCGGGCTCCTAGTATCTGTGATACCTCCTTCAGGGGCTGTGCTTCCTCATGGGAGCAGTAGAACCAGTGGTCCCTCATCAGTGACATGTCCTGTCAGTGCCTACAGCTTCATCTTTGACTGTGTGCTGCCCCACCTCCATCATCCTGAAGTCACCCCAGGTTCCAGCACCTACCTGGTGCCCAGCCTGAACTCCCCCTGTGCCTCATGGCACCCACCTCCCCCACTGTCCTCCAGGTTACTCCACCGACTTCAGTTGCTGCTCAGATGCCCCTTCCTCCAGGAAGCCTTCCCTGTCTTCCTGTTCCTAGGTCTCTGTTGCCTTAAGTGCCCTCAGCTGCACTCCCATCTGCCACCTTGGCACATCCATAGCACATGAGCACTGGCTGTGTGTGCCCCAGTGCAGAACAGGTGCTGCCCTCTTGTTGGTACCAACCAGAACATTTTCCTCCAGGATCTGTGCTCCATCCTGCCTTTCCCTGTGAGTCCCTGAGTGCTGTGCTGAGAACCCAGGGACCTTCAGTGAGCCAGGACAGGTAGGGCTTAGGTCAGAGCATTCCTACAGCACTCAACAATCTCTAAAGGGCCTTCACAGTCACTTTCTTTGAGATCAAGGGAGAAAACCGGCATCCACTGCAATGGGGACAGTTGTTTCCTGTGACCGTGAGCCAGTGACCAGGACCTGGGGCCAGACCTACATGGCCTTGAGAGGCCTTTGGCTGAGAGAAGAAGGGAATCTGAGGACAAGCTATTCCAAATTAGATTTCCACAAAAAAACTCCTTCCTTCCTCGTAAGCAGACACATAAGAAGGCAGACTGTCATTATCTTAGCTGGTTCTTGGTTAGGAGGTCATCTGCACTATCACTTCTCTTGTCTTTGTGTCCAAGGATGAGCCCAGCCAGGGCTTCTAGGCACTTCCAGTGTTCAGCCTGGGCCAACTCTGGACTGAGGACATGTCTCCTCCTGAGTCACAGAGCCCTTTGCTGATGGACACAGTGCCCACCCTGGGCTCTGAGGCCAGTGGAACAGCAGGGACATTATGGGTTCAACTGGTTGTCCTTCTCCATGGAAGATCTGAGCTGTTTGGCTCCCCTTCTGGGAGTGAGGCTGGCAGTGGTGGTCCAGGCCATATTGGAACTGGAGCCCACTAGGCCAGTAGGGAGGGAGGAGGAAGGGGCTGGCATTATTATCAGTAAGAACTTGAGTCTTTCTTTCACGTGCCACACACACGCACACACACTTTTTTATTATTGTTGCGGTAGCAAGTGGAAAGAAAGTACAAGGGAGAAAAGAGAAACCATACTATTTCCCACAAGTACGTTTTCTTCTCTAATTGAAACCATAGTGTAAATTACACACCATGAGTGTTGCTCCATGTGATTCAAAACTTACTTTTAGTGACTGCAGATGATCCCCCCTTCTCTGTGCTCTGCAGTTGGCTCTCAGACGTTGAATGTGCAGATTTCTAATTTTTTTGCTCCTGTAAGGAATGTTGCCACGGACATCCTTGTGTGCAGATATTTTACATAGCTCTGATTTCCTTTGGGAATTCCTAGGAGTGGGATTTCTGGGTTGAATTGTCTGAGTGTTTTAATGCTCTGAATGTGAGTGTTAACCTACTTTTCACACCTAGAAATTTCACACCTTATCCAGTTCTTGCCCATGGCATTGGAGTACCCATCTTAGCAGCACCCTTGTTGGTATTATTGTGGTGGGTTTGTTTAAAGTTTGCTTTCTTAAATCGGCAAAAAGTGCTTATCTTGTTTTTATTCCAAAGTCCTGCCCCACCCAGGCACCATTGGGGTGGCCCAGCACTTTAGGGGACTGGGGGCAGCTGTGCTTCAGTCACCCCAGCTGCCTCTCCACCTGCTCACAGATGTTTACATCACCCTTACTTAGAGAGGGGTGCAGCCTGGAATCGGAGGGAGCCGGGCAAGAGGCCATGGGGGTAAATAAGGAGGCTGGTGAACTGTTCTTGTCCCCTGAGTTCTCAGCAGTACTTAAGAGTGGGTTATCTCATTTGGCCCTTGATATAGTTGGGATATTGCTTGCGTATGCGCCCCCACCACCACCACCAAAGGGTTTGTATGTTGAAAGCTTAGTCCCAATTTGGTGGTGCTGAAATGGTGGGACCCTTAAGAGGTGGGTCACTGCCCTCAGAAGGCATTGATGTAGTTCTCATGGGACCCTGGTTAGTTCCCTAGTTGCTCTCTAGCTTCCTGTCTCACCATATGATCTCTCTCAAAGCTCCACCCTGACACCATGCACCATGAGGCTTTAACCAGATCCAAGGTGGCACCATGCCTTTAAACCTCCCAGAACTGTGAGCTAATTAACCCTCTTTTCTTACTCAGTACTCAGTCTCAGGTGTCTCGTTGTAGCAGTGGAAAACAGACCAAGGCAGCAAAGTAGGTGTGTGAAGGGTGGCCTGTTTTCCACAAAAGGAAGTCATGGCCCAGAGAAGTTTGAGACCTTGTTTGAGTTTGAAGAAGTTTGAGTCCGTATGCCTGGAGGACCAGGAGCCAGGATTTGGACATCTATCTGTCCTGAAGCCCATATGCCTGGCCCAGTCCTATGCCGTGCCGTGCCCCACCCTCTGGTGGGGAGGACCATCCCCAGATGAGCATGGCAGCCACAGGATTCAGAATGGGTGGCCTGCCTTCTGAGACCTGGGCAGACACGCACAATTTCACACGCAGACCTGCGTCATCAGGTTTTCTGGAAAACATCTGGCAGCCTTCAAGTAGCTGCAGGATGAGAACTGGGCCGCGTTCCCCTGGCTCTGGAAAGGGAGCACCAGAGAGGTTTGCTGAGGGTCAGCAGAGCCCATCCACGAGGGCACTTAACTTATAGCACAGCCTGGCCAGCATCTGCCACACCTCCCCTGTGTGGTCAGGTGGTTCCCAGGTGGTCCTTGGGACAAGAACGGCTGAGTCCACCTCCTGACCTGGAAGGATGGGCCATGTGAGAGGCAGTGCTGGCAACCTGGCAAAGCTGGGGCTGAGCCCCGCTGGCCTGTGCCCCTCAGCTTCTGAGTCTGTGCTCTGCCCTGCTGGGTGGTAGACGGTAGGAGGCCTCCCTCCCTGGGTGTCCTCACCCTTTCTCTTGAAACCTTGTGGGACTGAGCTGAGTCCCTATGTGAAAGACTGCAGGATGTCTCCAGGTCAGATGTCTAGCAGCACAAAATCATGGAGGGGGGGCTTCTGGAGCTGGGATCCCCCTTCACCTCATGTGTGCCGTGGGTTTGAGGGATTTGAAAAGGAAAACAACAGAAGGCACACTTTGGGGAGCAGGTACTATAGGCCAAGCCAACTCCCCAACCAACCAGAAACAGAAATGACATTGAGACCCGTACCTCTGGCCCTCTTGGGGGTGACATGTGGTTGTAAAATGTTTTGGGTGTATTTGTTTTTCATTTCTAAAGATTCTTGTTCTTGCGTTTTCAAGAACAGTTAGCTCTTTCCCTACCTGGTAAGATTTTACTGTGTGTGTTTTTTGTTTTGGAAAGAACATGTTAGGTTCACAGAATGCCTATGCTCTGGGGTTGAGATGCTGCCCTAGCCACAATGACAGACCTGAGTGTGTGTGGTGGTACCAGGAGGGGTGGTCTGAGGGGTATGGAAAAGACCCTCCTCTGGGGTTTTGCAGGACAAATGAGAGTGTAGACAGGAAGCAGTACTCTGGAACCAGTTAGGGTTCATATATGTCATCTGAGATCCACAGCTGCTGGTGGGGATGAATGGGAGCAAGAGAGAGCCCTGGGACAGGATAACAGAGGCCCAGGTGTTGGTGTCCATCTACCCTGGAATGCAGGACTGTTAGTTCCTGGCTATGTGACTTGTGGTCCTATTCATCCCTTGGTAAAATGCCCCCTTCCAGGTGTGGTATTGTCCCAAGTCCCCTGCATGTAGGGGCTCTCATTTTGGGAAAACATGGCATGCCCATGTACACAGGAGAGACTCCAAGTGGACATTGTTAGAAAACATCAGAGAGGGGCTGGGGATGTGGCTCAAGCGGTAGCGCGCTCGCCAGGCATGCGTGCGGCCCGGGTTCGATCCTCAGCACCACATACAAACAAAGATGTTGTGTCCGCTGAAAACTAAAAAAAAAAAAAAAAAATATTAAAAAAATCCTCTCTCTTTCTCTCTCTCTCTCTTTCTCTAAAAAAAAAAGAAAAAGAAAAGAAAACATCAGAGGCAGGCAGAGGACAGAGAGTGTCTGGACACAGAGGCAACCTACATCCTACCCCAGTGCTGAGGAGAGGCTGGGACCTGGAGGAACCCACTCCCGCTGGCTGTGCCCGAGGGAGCTCCTCCCAGGCCAGGCTCCCAGCCAGCTCTGTGGGTGCTGGGAGCTTTGCTGAGGACACACAGCCCATGGGGGTGTGGATGGCCTTTCCTGCAGCATGACCTGCTCCTACAAAGGCCTGAAGTTCTCTCCAGGGCAGCTGGACCATTGGGGAGACCCAGCTGTCAGTCCATTCATATCATTCACTCAGCCCTGTACCCTGGCCTGGGCAGGCTGCCTGCTGCAGTGACAGATCCCAAGTTCCACCACAGGCTGCACAGGAGCTCTTGGGTCCTCTCTGTAGACAGGACTCTCAGACTCCAGGGGAGGAAACAGAGAGACGTACCTGCTTGCTTAGGCCCGTGGGGCATATTGGGATAGGGTCCTTCTGGAAAGAGGAACCCCCTGAGCCAGCCTTCCTCCCAGGGTGGCTCATGGCTCGGGGGGAAAAATATTGGACCTCAGATTTCCCATCTCTGAGATAGAGATGTTTTTCTCTCATTTGTTTCTATAGAGACACCAGTGACCACTTATCTGTGATTTCCTGTGACGCTATGGTACCTTCAGTCCCATGTCTTATGGGAGCCTTGACACACATAACCTCTTAGAATTTCCCGGTGCAGTTGGAGGCCCAGTTCCTCCTCTGGAAAGCAGGCTGTCAGCAGCTGCCCACAGTGCCCTGGTGAGGTGGCAAGGCTCCGGGCTGGTGCACTGCGCCGGAGGGAGCTTCAGTGAGAACCTGCTCTCCGCATCTGTCCTTTGAGAGCTGCAGCTGCCTCTGTTTGTTTACACAGGGAACACTAAAAGGCCCACCAGGGGGGACATCAGAACAAATCTGTAATTGTCTGGCAAGATAGTGACTAGAGAGATTAAAACACAGGAGGAGTTAATTGTTTACAGAACTGTGGAGCCCACAGAGGTCAGTGGCCAGGGTCACCCACCCCCTCTGGTCATGGGCAGGAGCTGGCCCCTTGTTAGTTCTCTCCCCGTGGCAGGGCCTCCAGGTCAGGGTAACAGGCCCAGGTCCTGTCCTTTCGGGGTCCCTGGGAGGACCTCTCCTCTGGTCAGCTGAAGCCATTCTGCAGAAAGTGCTTGGCACCACGTGTGAGGTGCATCTTGAAACACCGGCTTCCAGCTTGGACTCGATTCCCCACCTGGAACCCTCTGAGCCATGTTTATGTTCCCTGCCTTGTGGAGTGGTGGGGGCAGAGCCCAGGACAGAAGGTGGTATGAGTGCCTGGAAGCAGGGAAGCCAGCTGGGGAGATGGGCCACCTGGAGCCGGGGACCACCAGGACTTCCTCAGGCAGCAACAAGAGCAAGGGGAAGGACGCCCCAGCTTGGTGCCTCTCTAGCTCTGCAACTTCTCTGCCATGGGAGAAGGTGTTTGGATTTGTGCATGCAGTCCCACTGTGGGCTTCTTTTTGTAAAAGATTGCGATGAGTCTTATCTCTTTGGGGGGACAGGAAAGGGGCCTCCAAGCCAAAGCCAGGAGTTTAGTTTACCATGAATTGGTGTGCTTGAGGGCCAGCCCAGAGCTTCCCTTAAAGCAACTAAAATCTATGCAGGTAGGGTCCCTTTATCTGGGACATCCTCCACGTATCAACACAGGTCTTTCAAGGTGACAACCTGGGATGTTTCCTGCTTTAGCCATGGGGTCGTCATCTCACCCTGGGCTGTGGCATTGGGAACCACCCAGGCCTCCTGTCAATGCCTACTTAGCAAAAGGGCTTTGCAGTGTTTGCTCCCTCGATCTCTAGAGAGCCCCTGCCCTCTCTGGCCAGTAGCCAGATGTAGAGGAGCTAAAGGTCTAGAAGCTAAAGGGACGCAAACACCATGTGAGAGTCTTGTTCCTCAGGAAGTGGCAGTTCTTCCCCTCCCTGGTGCCCTCCAGCTGTGGGCTGAGCCCAGGCTTGGATCACTTCCACAGGATGTCTGCGGGTGGTGCAGCTGGGACCTCGGGCTGTGGGTTGTGTATATCTCTGTCCCACTGCAGGTGAAGGAGAAGTCTCCAGACACCCCACCCTATTGCCACTATCCAGCATCTTCTCTTTCAAGTACCTTTTATACTTCCTTTTACACGTTGGCCGCAGACCTGTGAATCCCTTAAACCATACGTAGTGCTGTTTTGAGGTTTCAGACTTTCTAGAACCCTGTATCAAACTGTATTTAACCTTCTACAACCTGCTGTCTTCTCTTAGCCCGTTTCTGAGATGTATCTGTGTTGGTCCATGACATGCATATTTAATCCATCCACTGCCGGATTTATTGTCATCGCTGTCTAGACATAGCTCCCTTTCCCTCTGCTTTGTTCTGAAAAGAGCCGGGAGCATGTTTGGCTTTGACTGTCACAATCCTGGTGATAGTGATTGTGCCTGCACCTGGTTCTTGTGTGTCCCTAGCAGTGGGTCAGAGGGTATTCTGTCCTCAGCCCAGAGTGGTTCCTCCACCTGACACCTGTGCTGTGTCAGGTTCCCCCCTGCTTGGCTGACGGACGTGGGCATTTTTGCAATCCAGGAGCTGTAAACGGAGACCACTGTGGTCTCAGTGCACATTTGCGCTATACTAGTGAGATCTTCATGGGGTGTTTATTGGCCACGGAGGTGTTCACCATCAGTTATCTGTGTCTTTGGTCTGGGTTTTCCCTGGAGTTCCCTATGGATCTGGGACAGTGTTCTCTGTGTATCTTGGTGTCAGACTCTGTGAGTGATAATCCCAGCAGGCATCTCCTCCCACGAGCCCGTTCACTCTGTGGACCTGTGATTTATGGCACCTGCACCAGGTAGGGGTCGAGCTGGACCAGGCACACCCTGTCCTTTGTCCAGTGTCATGTACATGTGGGCAGGGGTGTGCCTGATGACCTCTGAACCCCTCTGGGACCTTGCTGGTCATGGGATCTCAGCCAGAGGCCTCAAGGCTGAATGGGTGGACAGATGGCCAGCTGACTGCTGTCCTCACTGCAGTGTGGACACCCCTGGGGCCTTCCCTGGAGATGCTCAATAGTATCCAAGGCAGCAGCTGTACAGGCTGAGCCCAGGAGGACCAGTGAAGCCATCAGGGCCTTCTGGTATTGGCCCCCTTATAAGGGTTCCTGTGAGATTGAGTTGGAAGAAAACAGCTAAGCACAGAGCTGGGAACCCACTGCTCTGGAGTTCACAGGACCCTCCCCCTTCCACATGGAGATCTGAGTGGGCCTTGCCCAGGTAAGGCCTGCCCTTGTTACCCACTCAACCTGACCTTGATGCTGGACACTCACCCTGGGCCTCAGTCTCCCCCAGTGACAGTGCCAGCACTGCATAAGTAGCATCCAGGAGAGGAACCCATCACCAGGTCACCTGGGAACCTACTTCCACTCAACTTGGACCCCCTGCTGGCTGGGGGTGAGTAGCCCCCAAGTCCCTGTCCAAAATAAGAAAGCTCTTGCTGCCGCTGCAGGGCTTGCAAGACCCCAAGAACAAACACGGGCACCCACTAGCAGCCCATGGGAAGCAGGGAGAGCGTTTCCCCTCTGAGTAATGAGTGCCAAAACTCACATGTAAATATTTACCTCTCTGGAGCTTTGGCATCTTTGGGAAATGGGGACCTGCCAGCACTGAGGTTCTGTGTTTGCATCACCATGGCAAAAGGCAGGAGGGGATGCCCTTTCCTAGCAGTGAGCCTGGGGGTGTGAGTGTGGCACCATGACTTCTGTGGAGTCCTGATGCCATCATGTGGGGTAAAGCTGCCCAAGGTAGCACAGCCGGGGAACGGAGGCACGTGGGCATCCCTGCCCTAGGTCACAGTCCTAGGAGCAGAGTGTGGCTATGGATGAGTGCCACCCTCACTTGGTGCCAAGCCTTCCTCATACAAGCCACACTATCAAGGGCCCCATCTTACAGCTGAATAAACCCAGGGGCAGAGGACCTACATACCTTGTCATCTAACATCCCATGTGGCAGAGCCAGATTCACACACAGGCCTGTGGCTCCACAGTTCCCCCTCAGCCCTTCCCATGGCAAGGAGCCAGGCAGTTCTCCGTGCCAACAGAGCCAGAAGTCTGTCAGAGTGTGGACTCATGGCCACCAAATGGTGCTGCTTCATGGGTGGGCTTGCCAGGTCTTGAGGAGAGCTCCCCGAGTGACCACCGGCCCCTACTTCTCAGAGTCCAGCTGAATGAATTTGGCTGCCTGGCCCCAAACAGCCAAGTCATCAGGTCTAACATGGCGGCTCCCTGGAGAGATCCAAAGGCAGGGTGGGGGAAGGCAGAGCAGATGGTCTCTCAGGGGAATTTGGAGGTATCTGATGTCACCTGGAAGGAGAGGCCCTGCCCAGGCACGAAGCCTACAGGTTCCAGCCCTTCCTGGAGAACAAAGACCTCAGCTGGCCAGGCTGGAATCCTCCTTGCCTGCTCCAGTCCCTCCAGGGTTGGGCTCAGAGGGGCTCCTTCAGCACTTCCTCTCCAGCGCCTGCTCCCTCTGGCAGGCCGGCAGGTCCAGGCGGTCGGCTTTGTTTGTGCAAGTCCCGGCAGAGCTGTTTGTGGGCCCACCTCCTGAACCCTGAGAAAGTTCAGGGCCTCCTGCATGCCCTTCGGGAAGCAGAGTCCTGTAAAGGGAGATTTATTCCTTTGCTTTCCTGGAAGCTGGACTGGCAGCGTGCCCAGGGGAAAACATAGTTTTCATAAAGAGTGGTCAGGTTTCAGCCAAGTGGGTAAAAGGCAGGAATGGGGACTGATGGGCTACTCCAGGGCTGCAGCACATCAGCCCCCAGCCCCACTGCTCAAGCGCTTGGATTGAAAGGGGGCCCAGGCAGGCTTCAGGCCAGAGACTCTCAGGGGTGTGGAATGTACTCAGGCCAGCAGAGGATGAAGAATCCCTGAGTAAAAGAGCTGAGGGGCCCCACCAACCTGAGGCATCTTCTTTCTGGCTCCTTCTGCAGCACAGGGCCCCCTCTTACTTTGCAGGTCCCTTGCTTTGGCCTATGAGATGCTCAGAAGTCTCCAGAAGCAAAGATTGTGTGGCCAGTGTCAGGACTCCCTCATCCACCACAGCCCCATCCAAGTTGGCAAGTAATTCATCGGATGGGGCCTTCCGGACTAGGGAACCCCCACAGCTAGGGAGATGGGCATTACTTGGTACATCACAAAACTGTGGCTAGCTGAGCAGACCACTCCAATCGCTATTGCCCACCCTCATTCTCTGCACCCTACCCAGTCTGAACCTTACTGTCACTGGTCACTGTTCCCTGACCTTTTACACTTCCTTTTACACGTTGGCCGCAGACCTGTGACTCCCGTAAACCATACATAGTGCTATTTTGTCCTCTGCCAGCCAGACCAGAGGTGGCTTGAGGAGGAACTGAGCATGAAGGAAGTAACCCCCGGGGATATGGATGGTGATGACTTAGCATTGCCCTCACGGTGCAGCCCGTGGGGTGGGGGGTATGGAGTAAAGTTACTGCCGAGCCCAGCTGGCCTCTTGCATGACAGTGACCCCTTCATGTGACACATCACATAAGCTATTCTGGGGCATCAGGAAGACCTTGGTTCAATGGGTTACTACAGAGCTGATGGCCTTCATGGGTGCAAGGATACTTGGTCTGAGGAAAGGGAGCAAGTAGCCATCTCCTGGGAAGATGACATGGTATAGGGACATCAGCTCTGAGCAGCTGCCCCTGTGTGAGAGTCATCCAGGGCAAAGCCCTCCCTGTCAGTCTTCTGGTGAGTACCTGAAAGTACCACTTTCAGGTGGGAGAACCACTCAGAGTTGAGGGACTCCACCAAGGGACTGAACCAATCATCAGCAGAATGGGATTTACCCCAGCTAGCCCAGAGGTCTTTGGAGAGTCCTGTGCTGACATCCATTAACAAGGCAGCCTGTCAGAGACCCAGAACATTGCCGTCTATGACAGTCCCTTATTTCTTCCACCTGCTCCTTTAACCAAAGGTAGACAGTTCAGCCCCATGCAGTACTCAGCAAAAGGGTACTTGGAATAGCAGTGGTCTCTGTCCTAAGGGGTTCATGGCCCTCCTGCTGTCAGGCCTGGCACTTGCACCATCCCTGTCTCCTGGGGACGGACCACCAAGCCCTGGGGAAATCAAGCTTCCAAAGGGTCAGCATGCTTTAGATAAGTAGACATGGCTAGTGGTATCCCCCAAGGGACAGCTGTAAATTCTCCAGAGAAACAGAACCCATAGGATGTAAATCGGTACATAGGTGCATGGGTATGTGGATGGATTGAGTAGGTGGGTGAATGGTTGAATGGGAATTGGCTCATGTGATTATAGTGACAGATGTTTTACGGTAATCTTCTGCAAGCTGGAGACCAGGGAAGCCAGTGGCATGACTCAGTCTAAGACCAAAGGCCTGATAACCTGGAACTCTGATGTCCAAGGACAGGAGGAAGGTGTCCCAGCTCCACAGAGCAAATATGCCCAGATTCTGCCTTTTTGATCTGTGCAAACCCACATTGGGTGAGGGTGGACCTTCCTTACTTGGTCCATTGATTGAAATGCTCCTCTCTTTCTGAAACCACTCTCAGACATGTCCAGAGAGTGTGCTTTACCAGCTAGGGGGGTATCCTTCCTGCTATCAAGTTGACGCCTAAAATTAGCCATTACTAGATCCTTTGAGTTGGGACCTGAGATGGAAACAAGTGTTGGGCAACAGCTTGGTGGGGCAGCCAGAGTGGCAGCAGTGTTCTTCAGAGAGAGCCTTGGTCATGTATTTTGAGGCACCCACTTAATGACCCCCTCCAGCAGGCAAGCTGGGTATTACAAAGTAATAGGATATTGGCAAGATATTCAGCAGGTAGCAGATGTCCCCAGCCATGTATGCAAGAGCTTCCTGGCCTCAGCAGGAGAGATTTGGTGGCCAGCAGTATATAAGTGGATCACCTTCAGGGTTTCTGCTAGCCCTGGACAGCAAAGAAGCAGAGCAGTTCTAGGGCCAGGCCCCCCGCAGAGCCCACCCCCTGCTAGGGCTGAAGATCAGGGGAGGAACCCACCCCCCGCCCTGCAGTGTACCCTGCAGACATTGTCCCCTGCTGCTGCTTCCTCCTGGGTACTTCTCCCTTGCTCCACCATCAGGCTGGGCCTTGCCTCCTCTGGTTTCTTAGTCTACAAAACAGGGTTGTGCACCCCAAGCTGTGGCAAGGGTGAAATGAAGCCAGGAATCAGCACATGGAGCAGATCAGCAAGACCTGAAAGGTTCTGAAGGGGTCAGGGCAGGGTCCCCCACAGGTGTGCCCCAGAACTTCATCCCTGGGTTGCCTTAACTATCCCCAGCAAATGGCAGAGTAAGTGCTAGCAAGTGCTGGCCATCTTGTCTGATCTAGAAGGCCAGGAGGCTGGCCGTGTCCCTTACCATTTGTACAGCTAGGAAGAGACCAAGCACAGAGCAGCAGCCTTCCCACAAGGTGACCCACAGGAGCCCTGCACAGCCTGGCCACCTACCCTTTAGTTCCTAGAGCCCTGGGAAGTGCCTTAAACCAAGCAATAGGTGGGGAGGCGTCCCAGGGGTTGACCAGAAGAGAGCCAGCCACAGGTCAAGGAGGCAACACAGGAAGCTGAGGTAAGTGACAACCAAGTGCTTCTGTGCAGAGCCTTCCCTGGGCCTTCAGAAGGAACTAAAACCTATCCTTCAGGAGCTGCTGCCCAAACCTGACGGAGCTGCAGAGGAGTGAGGGACGGAGTGCTCTGGTCACAGATGTTCTCAGTAGGAGGCCCAGTGAGAACTGCCATACACACACACACACATATACATGTACACACGGCCTTGGCTGCATAGACCAGCCCTGCCTGACCCGGGCATGCTGGCGCCAGCACTCTTGACTTCCCGGTCTGTGAACTTGGGGGTCCCACAGCTCAACAGGTGGCCTCCCCTTGCTGTGGCCCTGGCAGCAGCACCAGCTTAAGATGCAGGCCTTGCTGGAAGCCACTGGACAGCACTCTGCTCTTCAGTTTTCCCATGTGCAGCAACACCTTGTATTTGCAGGTGCTGGTGGGTGTTCTTGAAGGGCAGGACTGACTTCATGGCTCAGCCACAAATGTCTTTTATTATGTAGGGAGAGCACCCAGGGCACCACGGAGAGTCCAGTCCTTTGCCTTCCCTCCCCTCGTGCCATCTGTGATCTTGGTGAGCTAGGTGTCCCCGACTGGTCGTCAGCCTCACTGCTGCCTGCATGAGCTGGTGGAAGAACAGGCCAGTGGAGCCCCAAGAAGACTGTCTGCCACGGTTTTCATCAGTGCAGGGAATCCTGTTGGGGGCTGGGCCCTGCTTGGCAGGATCAGCCACAGGCTTTACACCTGTACAGGCATGCCCTCAAGGGCAAGAGGTTGGGAGAGTCCCAGGGCTAACCAGGGGCAGCACAAGGCACTAACCCCCCGACAAGCACACGTGTGCACGCTCCCAGGAGCAGCTCAGGCCTCAAAGCCAGCGGTGACTCAAACATTCTGGAACAAGAATTCCTTTTTTTCTTTACAAGTGGTTGGCACTTGAGACATTTCCTCCCATTTGAAATTCCTTCCCACTAGTTCCCACTAAAAGCTGAGCAATTTTCCACTCGGTGGCTGGGCTGCTCCTAAATCCCCAGCTCTCAAAATGCAGCCAGGATATTAGAGGAAAAGTGTTTTCACAGGTGATTTGCAGAAAAGGGGGTGGGGGGGCAACTTGGAGCCTCCATGTGTGGGGTGGGATCTCCTGCCCATGAGGGTGACTACAGGAGGCTGTGAAAGCACTAGAAAGCCAGACTCCAGTGGTGTCCTCTTAGGATTCCCTTCTGCCCTCCCAGGAGTATGGGTGCTGAGGGTGTGGTTGGCAGTGTTAGCAGGATGCCAGGTCCCAGTTGTTTTTGCTGCTTTTATTTTGGTTTTTGTTTAGTTTTTTGATACCAGGGATTGAACACAGGGGTGCTCAACCACTGAGCCATATCCCCGGACCCCTTTTTAAAAATTAGTGTATTTAGAGACAGGGTCTTGCTGAGTTACTTAGCACCTCACTAAGTTGCTGAGGCTAGCTTTGAACTCATGATCCTCCTGCCTCAGCCTCCTGAGCCACTGGGATTACAGGCGTGTGCTACTGCTCAGGTTCTGGTGTTTTCTAAGCCTGGTTGAAGAGATCAATTACAAATGGGAGGCTGGATGGACAGAGAGTCATGGCAGAGAGGGCATCTGCCCCTCCCCTTCTCACTGGAGAGTGGCCTCTGGGGATGGACCTAGCAGAGGCTGGAGGACTGTAGCCATTGGAGCTACTCGGCTGAGGAGTGAGGGGTACAGGGATAGGGGGCAGGCTGACTATGGAAGCCACACATTGGATGACAGCAGCTACAGTGTTGGTTTTAGGGAGGGAAGGGGCCTTCCTAGCCTCCAGTTTGTCCCCATCCCTGCCAGGGATGTGCTCTCTGCCCCTCAGGAGGAGGTATGCTCACCAAGCCCCTGCTGTTTGACCAGAGTACAAAGACAGGTTCTCCTCCAGGTCACACCTGCATCCTGGACCATGCCCAGGTGCACTTCTGCCCCATCCAAGGCCAGCTCTGGTGCCTTCAGTCTTCCCTTTGGTCCTATCATTCCAAGAGAGTCTAGGAGACGGTGAGTGGCAGGTTTAGACCAAGCAGACATCATGTGTCCTCAGTCACTGAGGGTCCCCAGGATGGCAGCACCCAGAGAAGAACCACCATCTTTCCTGAGAAGCCTGCAACAGGCACTCCATTGTAGGGAAACTTTTGGTTTTTCACTTGTAAAATACACAGAACGTGAAATTTATGAAGTGAACCATTTTGTGGTACAGTTCGGTGGTATTATGTCCCTTGTCAGCCTTCATGCCATCCATCTCCCAAACCTTTTTTTTTTTTTAAATCTTCCCAAACTGAGATTACCCATTCAACCAGGACACCCCAGTCCCCTTTTCTCAGCCCCTGGCAACCACCATTCTACTTTCTATCTCTAGGAATTTAACTGTGCCGGGTACCTCATGATGTTTGTATTTTTGTGACTGGCTTTGCATATTGTCTTCAGGGTTTACCCAGGTTGTCACATGTCAGAATTTCCTTCCATCTTAAGGCTGGTTAGGTTCCATTGTGTCCATAGACCACATCTTGCTAATCTGTTCATCAGAGGACACTTGAGTTGCTTCCACATTTTGTTGCTGTGAATGATTGCTGCTGTGAACATAAGTGTACAAACACCTGTTCAAGTTCCTGTTTTCAGTTCTTTGGGGCATGGACCTAAAAGGGGAAATACAGAATGATATAGTGATTCTGTGTTTCATTTTTTGAGAAACCCACCCTACTGTTGTCCCACCAGCAATGTACGGGGGTTCTATTTTCTCTGCATCCTTGCCCGCATTTCTTATTTCCTGGATCATTTGTTTTGTTTTAATTTCTTTTTTTTTTTTAATTCTTTTTTTTTTTTTTTTTTTTGGTCATTAGTGGACCTTTAATTTATTTATTTGTATGTGGTGCTGAGAATTGAACCCAGGGCCTCACACATGCTAAGCAAGCGCTCTACCACTGAGCCACAACCCCAGCCCCTTTGTTTTGCTTTTTATTGAGAGACTGGGTTTCACTATTGCCCAGGCTGGAGTGCAGCAGCTATACATAGTCACAGTCCCACTGCGAATACTTAGTATAGACCCCCAGCAGCCACAATCCACTGTAGCCTGGAACTCCTGACCTGATGCCATCCTCCTACCTCAGCCTCCCAAGCAGCAGGAACTGCTAGTGCATACCTCCATGCTTGGTTGGTTTAATAGCCTCCTGATAGGTGGGAATTAGGATCTCATTACAGTTTTGATTTCCATTTCATTAATGCCTGGTGATGTTAAGCATCTTTTCATGTGCTTGTTGGCCATTTGTATATCTTTGAAGAAATGTTTATTCGAGATATTTGTCCTTTTTTTAAACTGGATTGTTTGATGTTTTTATTAAGTCCTAAGAGCTCTTTATATATCCTGGATCTTAGTCTCTTATAAGATATATAATTTGCAATGTGCAAACATTTCTTCCATGGGTTGGCTTTTCATTCTGTTGAGAGTGTCCTTTGTTGTATAAAAGGTTTTTGTTTTCTGTTTTTTTAATTTTGATGAAGTCCAGCGTAACTACTTTTGTTGTTGTTGTTGTATGTTTGGGTGTCATAAAACTTTCCTCTGTGTTCAAAGAGTTTTGTGTTTGGGGCTCTTATGTTTAGATCATCAGTTCATTTTTTAGTTAGATTTTATATGTGGTGTAAAGTAAGGATCCAATTCCATTCTTTCGAATGTGGCTGTCTAACATATTTGTACACTCAATATTCCCAGCACCACATGTTGAAAAGAATGTCCTTTCCCCCATTGAATTGATTTTGGCACCCTTGTCAAAAATCATTGGACCATATATACAAGGGTTCATTTCTGGGTTTTCTAATCTATTCCATTGGTCCCTGTGTCTGTCTTTATGCCTATACCACACTGTTTTGATTACTGTAGCTTTGTAGTAACTTTTGAAATCAAGGGATATGAGTCTTCCAACTTTATTCTTCTTTGTCAAATGCTTTGGTTATTTCTGACCCCTTGGAGTTCCAATAATTTTAGAATAAGTTTTTCTATATATGAAGAAAATACTGTTGGGGTATAACAGAGGTTGTGTTGAATCTGTAGATCCAGTTGAGGAGCACTGACATTGTAACACTATTATATCTTTCAATCTATGAGCATGGGCTGTCTTTTCATGTATTGATGTCATCTTTAATTTCTTTCATTGTCATCCTTTTCATGATACAAGTCTTTGACATCCTCAGTTGAGTATGCTCCTAAATTTTTGTTTGTTTTGTTTTGCTGTGCTGGGGGTCAAACCCAGGGCCGTCTGCATGCTGAACAACTACCATTGAGCTATATCCCAGCCCCATTTTATTCTTTTTTTATACTATTGTAAGTGAAATCACTTCCTTTTGGATAATTTATTGGTAGTATGTAGAAAGACACCTGATTTTTTTTTTAAATTCTGTCTTTACAACATTGCTAAATTAGTTTATTAGCTCTAACAGATTTGGGGGGGGTGAATCATTAGGGTTTGTTACATATAGCATTGTGTCATCTGCAAACAGAGATAACTTTACCTTTTCCTTTATAATTTAAATTACTTTTATTTCTTTTTCTTGCGTAATTATTCTGGCTAGAACTTCTAGTACTATATTTTTAAAAATTTATATATGACAGCAGAATGCATTGCAATTCTTATTACACACATAGAGCACAATGTTTCATAACTTTGGGGTGTTTTCTTTTCCTTTTTAAATTTAGTACTCTGTTTGCTAGAGGTGGCAAACGTGGGCATTTTTGTTTTGTTCCTGATGTGAAAGGAAGAGCTTTCAGTGTCTGAACATTATGGGTGATATTATCTCTGGTCTCTCATATACGGCTATCTTATCCCAGCTGCTGTAACAAATACCATAAACTGGGGGCGACTTAAACAACCTTTATTTCTCACTGTTCTGGAGACCTGAAAGTCCAAGATGAAGGGACCAGCAGATTTAGCATCTGACACTTCTTGTCATATACCTTGTGTGTATCCTCACATGGCCCAGAGAGAGACCTCTCTCATGTCTCCTATTTATAAGGGTGCTAATCCCATTCATGAGGGTTTCACCCTCATGACCTCACAACCTCCCAACGTCTTCACCTTTAAATACCATCACATTGGAGATTAGGGCTTCTCTAAATGGGTTTTGAGGGAGCACAAGCATTCAGTCTAGCAGTTGTCTTTATTGAGGTAGATTTCTTCTCTCCCTAGTTTGTTGAATGTTGTTTATCATGAAAGCATATTGTATTTTGTCCGGTGTTTTTTCTGCATCAGTTGAGATCATCACATGGGTTTTTCCCCTTTGATCTGTGTATCTGGCATATTGCATTGATTGATTCGAATATGTGGAACCATCTTTGCATTCCAGGGATAAATCACACTTGGTCATGAGACATGATTCTTTTAATATGCTGTTGCATTCCGCTGGCAGGTTTGCTGTGGAGTTTGATATTCATAAGGGGTATTGATGTGTAGTTTTCTTGTGTCTTTGTCTGGCTTTGGTATCCGGTTAATGCTGGCCTCATAGAATGAGTGAGTCTGCAGTCTTTGGGAAGAGTTTGGAAAAGGTGTAGACTCCCGGGGTGCCAGGAAGGAATCAGTATTGCCTACCCTGGGGTGGGGGTGAGGACCAAATGAGCAAGTAGGCATGAGCTGTTAGAAGATGCCCGGCACAGGGGAGCACCAGGGATGCGGGATATGCTGTCGGCCAGCACTGTCAGCCCATACTACGGCAGCTCTGTCATCTTTCAGAGGGACCGGGAGCTCAGGTGGCATTGGCTCTGTTGGGGCCTCCAGTCCCCTGTCTCCGTACCCCTGCTTCCCTGCCTTGCCAAGGAGGAGACTTAAGAGGGGCAGGTGGGACAGGTGTAGGGCCCACTGAGCCTTAGAGCCAGTATCCTGGAAGCTTCTCTCTGTATTTTCATTGCTCCTCCTGGAGCCCATCTGAGGAGCCAGTCTGTGTCTGTGGAAGGTCAGCACAAACATCCCTGAAGGAAGAGGTTTCAGCAGGCAGAGCCTGTCCACCTACTCTGACACTCTTGAGAGTCACCACCAGGCAATTTTTGGAGCCTGGGTATGAGAACGTGGTCAGGAGACCTGTGTGTCCCCCACCCCACACATACACCCTTAAGGCCTGGATCTCCTAATGGCCTCTGGCCAGCATCCTGACCTTCTTCCCCTCAGGCAGCCTACCCTCTCATCAGGTCTTCTACCTCTCGATCCTGGAGGCTGGAGGAGCACACTGTGCTGAAAGTAGCTCATCGCCACGGCTCTGGGGGCCAGGGGGGCCAGCCTGAGCCACTACCCCAAAGCCAGCAGACCTCTTGACCCTGGTGGACTTCCCCAAAGTAGCTTGCATGAGGCCCTGCCCAGGAGAGTTGGCAGCTGGAGAATGAAGGATTGCCCACAACAAGATCTGGGAGGAGCCCAGCCCTTCCACCTCGGGCAGTGACCTCAGTGCTTAGGGTTTGAGGACCTCCTGGGGCAGGTCCCAGGACCTTCAGTCACAGCCCACCCCATCTCTGCCTCCTCTGAAAGATGCAATAGAGTTGCAGGTTTCACTGGCCTAGTTTATGAGAGCCCAGTGTAAGCCAGACAGGGTGGAGCATGCCTGTCCAGCGGCTCAGGAGGCTGAGGCAAGAGAATCATTTGAACACAGGAGTTTGAAGCCAGCCTGAGCTAAATTGAGTGAGACCCCATTCCCCGAAAAAAAAAAAAAAAAAAAAAAAAAAAAAAAAAAAAGGAGAGAAAGAGGAGCACAAAGAAAAAGAGGGCCCAGAGCACAGACAGCAGTGCCAGGACCAAGAGCCAATATGGGGTCTTGTGGTGGGGTTGAGGGTGCAGCGACAGTGTTTGGTGGAGTTTGTGCAGGTATGCAGCAGAAGGTCTGGGCCAATAGAGCAGATGCAGAGAGAGGGCAAGGCTTCTGCCCTTGAGACCACAGCTTAAGTGTACCAGCTCTGTGGCCTGGGTCTTCCCAGTGGCCCTGAGTGGTCTTAGCCTGGACCCCTGATCTGCAGCCAGGCCACCACACCACCACGCTGCCTCGCCTCCCCAGGAGTTCCAGCATGGCAGTTCCATGGTCTAGGGACTAATTGGGCCCCAGGTGGCTACCAACCCCGTGTACATAGATCTCACCCATTCCCTCAGCTTCCTGCCTTCCAGGCTGGTTGGTAACATTCACAGCCCTGCAGGCCACTCAGAAGCAGGTGCTCAGATGCACCTGTGGCTTGGATTCCCTTGATGGTGGCCTCAGGCCACCCTGATGTCCTCTCCTTGCTCATCTGTCCTATGGGACCAGTGAAGCTAGGAGTGCAGACCAGTGGATGAACCTCTCACTGTCAGGATCTGGATTTCTCAGGGATCCCTGCGCACAAGGATCAGCATCTAGAAACTCCCAGCATCAGCTGGGCATGGTGGCACATGCCTGTAATCCTAGCAGTTCATGTGGCGGAGACAGGAGGATCGTGAAACTGCCAGGGTCTTAGGCTATAATAGACCAACTACTCCTGTCCTACGCACCACACAGGGTCATTGTGGCCATCCAGCAGCACTGTTCACAGGTCTGCAGGCTCCGTGAGCCTGTGCCTCCCTGCTTCCATGGTCAAGTGTAAGCCCCTTTCCCACACAGCAGCTGGTGCTACTATCATCAGAAGCCCAGGTGTTACAGGTGTGAGCCTCTGCTGGCAGGAAGGGGCCCTCAAGACTGTGTGGCCACAGTCTCTTGACTAAGCCTCCAGACCCAACCTAGACCACATTATTTATTCCCCTATGTGGTAAATTTTGCAAATGTATTTTCTCACCTCCTCATGGATACACTGGAGCCCCAGGCCAGGGCTAGTCATGAGATGCAGAAAAGGTGCATGCAGGAGGATGTGGCAGGACCTCTGCACTGTCCTCTTGGTATTCTTGATACTGTGTTTCATAAATGTGGAGCATTTGTCTTCTGGGTACTTCCTTTGGTCCCAGCTACCTGTTTCTGTGGATCCCAGGTCCTTCACTGCTTCCTTCTACCTGGAGAGGCCCTGCCCCTCGGGGTGGGAGGGGGTGGGAGGAGCCGTAGCTCTGGGAAATAGGAAGCTGCTCTGCAGGCCTCCTTCCTGACCTCCCCTGCTGCTGCTGTTCTGGCTGTGCCGGGCTCCACCCAGGGTTTGTGCAAGTGCTCCTTAGGTGGGGACAGTCACTGCCACTGTTTGCTCTAAGTTTTATGGAGTGGCTGTTGTGATCACTAGTGGGTCAGCTTCTTTCTAAGCCTCGAAGCCTTAGCCACTCTGAGGCCTCACTCTGCCCAGACCCCATGGGACCAGGCTAGCAGGGAGACAGGCAAGGAGAGGAAAACAGCATGGTACTGCCTGAGGTGCCCCTGGCCTGGGAGTGGGAGGTGCCTGCAGGCAGCACTCCTTGGCAAGGGTATGAGGTCCGGGGTGGGGTACTTAGATACCTAGTACTGTGAGTGCAGAATTGGGCACTCGGGAAGGAAAACTGAGCCAGGGAGCAACTCGATCAGACCCAGAGACAGAAATCACACAAGCTGTGCACAGGTAAGGGCCTCTAGCCACACCAAGGACCCCAGAGTCACCTGGGAGATCTCCAGGGCCCTTTTGCAGCAGGAATAGGAGCAGACTACAGGAGGGCCAGACAGGTGGGAGGTGGTCCCAAGGAGTCTCTGTCTGGGAGCCTGTCATGCAGAGGGAAACCATGGGCCATGCCCAACAGCAGCAGGCGTGGGGTCCCTCTTGACCCTCAAGGTGGCAGTATGAACCCTTAGAGGAGGTGGAGTTGAAGTCATGTCCAGCTAGTGGCATAGGATCAATAGACCTCAGCCCATCTCCCACTTCAGGAATTCTGCTCAGCATGAAGGGTGTAGGGACCTTGTGCTGTAGTTTCTTGATCTTGCTGCAGGAGGTGGACACCAGGGGTTTTTCACACTCTGTGTACTGGTCCTCCCTCTCTTATCTCAGACGCCCTCCTGTGTGAGTCAGGTCTTTTCCACTGGGAATCCATCAGCTGACAGCACCCAGCCACCCTTCCTCTTGCTCTCATGAGTCATTGCCCCCTCCCCCACCCGGGCCATGTGCCCTGGCCTGCAGCCTGAGTGCCCCAGATCAGGGGCCTGGCTCCCTGATCCAGGTGCATTTCCCCTGCTTCAGGGCATCACAATCCCTCCCCTGCAGTACAGTCCCGGCCTCCTGTGCTCCCACTGTCCATTCACACTCCCCTCTGCCAGGCTCTTCCTGTGAGTCCATCAGCCCTCCTGTAGCCAGGGTACTGGAGCCCTGGCATCCTGCCCTGAAGCCCTGGCTGATGGGCTCTCTGCCTGCTCCTCCTTGGAAGCAGGACCCTGGAGCTTGTGGGTGAGGAACACATATCCTCCTCCCCTGTGAGAGACTAGCCCTGAGTTGGCTCTGTGTTCAGGCTCATGTGGGTATCCCTGCCCCCAGTGTTCAGTCCACAGATGGGCCAGAGCCTTGGGCCCAACTACTCTCAGGAAACCACCCTACGTCAGAGCAGGTCCAGGCCATACAACCCAGAGCCCATCCAGACCAGTGCCTGCCAGGATCCAACCCCAGGGAAAACAAGCGTGCAGCAAGTGGGCAAGCCTGTCCAGCCAGGATGGCCCCCATGGGTCCTCTCTCCCCATCTGCACTGAGGGGATGTCTCTAGCAGTGAGAGAACCTGAAGCAGAGCAGGGCTGGAGTCTCTGGTGGTATTGCTTGGCCCTGCCCTCTGACCTCCTCTCCCAGCTCTCCTCACTGCTGCCCTGTACAGCCCCCACCTCCAAGACAAGCCCAGGCTTCTCCAGAGATCCAGAGCCCTTCTCCTGAGCCAGACCCTCCCCTTATAGCCACTTGGGATAGAAGAGCTTGATGTGCAAGAGTCACCTGGGCAGCAGTGGCAGAGGCGTACGTTCAGAGGTCCCTGTGGCCCTGCACAATGAGGGAGTTGAATGGGAGAGGAGGGCTGAGGCTCACTCGGGGATGAGTGGAAGAGTCTGGGCATGCAGCCAGCTTACAAGGCTCTGAACACATCCTGGCATGGTAGAAGGCTCCAGGTGGAGCATGGCAGCAGGACCAGTGCCATGGGACAAATCTTGGAGAGACCCTGCCCCACCAGTGTGTCTTTTAAAAGCCCGGCCATGCCAGGCAGAGCACAGCACGCACCAGGGTTCCTAGATCCACCTTGCTCCAGGCAGGCACCAGCCAGCCCTGGGAGACCCCGGCTTCCACACCAGAACTCCCTTAGGACCTACTGAGCTTGCTCGGAAGCTGGCTGCCCTGACTGACGCACCTGTGAGCTCACCTAGCACCCCAGGAGGTCCATCACAGGAAGGACTCTGCAGAGGAGGCCACTGCTTCCTCCCACTGCTCTGGGCCTCCAGAATCTCCAGCCTTCTAAGAGCAAACCATATCCCTAATGTCAGGCACTCTGGAACCCTGGGCAAGGGTAGAGGGTACGGGAAGTCTCTCTCTCCCATGCTGGTGGCTCCAGTTGACCCAGGAGACGGTGTGTAAAGCACCCAGACCAGTAATGCCTGCATATAGGAGGGAACTCTGTCAACAGTTGTGTCTCTAGTACCTTGGCATTTTGTCATATCAGCTTAGGCCCCCATATGCAGAAAGTTGCTGGCAGGAAGAGGAAGCATTTTTGTCCTGGTCCTGATCTGGGAAGAAATACATCTAACTCTTACCCACAGGACTATGTTTTCTCTGAGTTTTGGGGTGTTCCATTACATTAAGGGAGTTCTCTTTTATTCCTATTTTACTGAGAATTTATATTGTGAATATGTATTCAGTTTTAGCAAATGGTTCTTGTACACCTGTTGAGATCTATAATGTGTTTCTAGGGTAAGTCACAAATGTGTCTTTTTTCATATTAAACCATCCTTGCATACCTGGGATAATCCAACCTGGTTATAGTGTAGTATATGTTATATGATGTTTTGGATTTGATATGATGTTTTGTTTGGGATTTTTTTCTTGTGGATTAAATGGACTGTAACTTTTCTTTCTTCTGTGTTTGTCTGATTTGGGTATTGGGGTTCCATTGGCCTCATAGAATAACTTAGGGAGTATTCACTCCTGTACTCTGTCTAGAGGAATTTCCATAAAACTGGATAATCTATTCCTTATAAATTTGGTAGAAGCTGCATGTACACACCTGTAATCCCAGCAACTCTGGAGGCTGAGGCAGGAGGATTTCAAGTTCAAGATCAGTCTCAGCAACTTAGCAAGACCCAGTCTAAAACTAAAAAGGACTGGGGATGTAACTCAGTGGTAAAGTACCCCTGGGTTCAATCTCTAGTGCTACATAATTAATTAATTTTGGAAAATATAATTTGGTAGAAATAGTCTGAATTTTCTTTGTAGAAATATTCCCCTCCACTTTTATTTTGAAAAATGTCAAACCTATAAAGAAGTCGAAACACGGTTTCAAAGAAGTTGAAATAGTAGTAAAATGAGACTTTTACCTTTCACCTAGATCCACAAAATAAAACATTTTGTTTTATTTGTACTCGCTCACTTTCTACATACATATGTGGACCTGTAGATAACAAATATGCTTACGTATATGGACACTTGCGTGTGGTTACATAGGTGTGTTTGCTTTTAGCATAAACATTTTTAAAGTAAGCTGTGGGTCTTCCCACAGCTTTTTAAACTGTTGCTTTGACCTTTCTTTGGAAGTTATAGAGCTATTTATGAGTTGTACATTTGAACATTTTATGCAGATTATCTGACGGCTTTTCTCTTTCTCTGTCTCTTGCATGCTCTCCTGGTGCCGTCCTTCAATTGGCGAGAACAGGTAAGTCCATTACAGCTGTTTCCTCTCCTTTCCATGCTGGACCAGACCCCACCTCATGCAGGGCACCAAGCTATGGACCTCAGAAAAACAGTGCCAGAGGTGTTTCTTGGGGAACCTGTCATGCCCACATGGCTGCTCAGTAACAGCCCTTGGCAAGCAGGAGATGTATTTCCTGATGCTTATAACAACACTCCCAGTTCTTATGAGTACACTGTGGGCTCCATCCTTGGCAGACACAAACCAGGCATGTGGTCTGGGATCTGGGATCTGGGAGTCTTCAGGTGCAGGAAGATGAGCCAGTTTGCCCATCTGCCGAGGGGGGTCTAATAATGTTGACCATAGCAGGCGTCACAGGAACAAAGCAAGGGAATGCCTGGCAGGCCTCACTCCCCCTTGGAGGTACCAACCACAAAAACACTTGATAGGACAGGGGCCCTAAGTGGCCCTGTGGGCTGAGGGAGGACTCCCGAGGCAGCAGGACCAAAGGTCACTATTGAGGTGATAATTCTGCCAGTGCGTCAACCAGAGGAGGTTACCACCACCCTGTGAACAGAGCCAGGTCAACAGCACCTCAGGTGGTAGAAAGCAGAGTAGGTCTGCCGATTTGGACTTGGGGTGACTTCTTTCTGAAGTGTACTGTTTGAGGCTCTGACTTTTTCTATCTAGAGTAAAATAGCCAATGCTCCAGAGCATTTGAGGCCATCTGTCCCCTGCTCCACTGTGCTTATATGGGTAGATGGTAGGGGCAGGTGTCAGCCCCATCTTCTCTGGAAAGAGGGGCAAGACCAGGAGCTTTTACCTGGGATCTTGGGAGAAGAGGTCATTTTGGAGTGTGGAGCCACACACCAGCTATGGGGTCCACAGATTGGGCCTGGAGGAGATCCTAGGACACTCCTGTGGTCTTCAGTCAAATCCTGGCCCTCCTGACCCTCAGAAAGGGAGATCATTTGTGGCCTCGTGAGAGGCCGCTGGGAACACCCTGAGCCTCCCAGGCCTCCCTGACCACACCTTCTTCAGAAAGAAAATCAGATTCAATTATGGACATTACCTTTTTGTTTGATTCTTTCTTCCTTTGGCTTGAATAAAATGGGAGAAATATAGAAAAAGCAAAAGAAAAATTGACCAGGATTCCAGGCAGGGACAAGCCTCTTACCACCCAGATGGTATTAGTGATTCTGCCCTGTCTTTCTTCTGTGCCTCATTGGCAGAGCATTGGCCTAAGGGTATATCTCCAAGCTTGGTGTGACTCTTGCTCATTGTGCATGTAGAAGTTTGCTCCTGGGTCAACAACTCAGTGAGGCCCTAAGCAACTTAGCAAGACTCCATCTCAAAATAAAAAAATGAAGAGGGCTGGGGATGTGGGTCAGTGGTAAAACAACCCTGGGTTCAATCCCCAGTACCAAAAAAAAAATGTTCCTGGGTTACTGCAGATGCCCCAGAAGGGCTGTGCCTCCCGGTTGCCATGGAATTGCCAGGCTTAGCATGCCCTTGACCCCTTGCTTATTAGCCCCTGAGCACTTTGGAACCTGGCAAGGACAGTCTCCAATAAGCTGCAGAGTACTGTGTGGTCCCTTTGTCCATGGTTATGCTGGGTAGGGTCTATGCCTGACACACACCTGCTGAGAGATCTGCCTAATCGTGGGCGTCAGGATCAGGTGGAGACTGGCCACCAAGGACCAGTATATTGCATACCCTGGCAGAGCCTCAGCCAACCTCACAGTCTTCACATCCCCCCTTGGGCCTGGGTAGCTGTAGAGTAGGTGGAAGTTTCAGGCTGTGGGGACATGGGGGAAGAGCAGTTTGATCCCTGGACAACAACCCTATCAGAGGCTAGGAAGCAGAAAGAGTGAGCCCCAATACTCTTAGCAGGGACAAGAAGAGATCAGGGCCCTGGAGGCAGGTCTCCCTGCTGCCTGGCTACCTAACTCCATATCCAGCAGAGGAGCAAAGCACCATCATCTTCCCTGCCCCCCCCCTCCACTTCCCCAAGGAGTGAGTGTGTGCATTCAGACAGAAGTGACATCTCACTGTGGGTATCAGAAGCCAGAAAGTTCGAGGCAGGTGGGTGTAAAATATGAGTGAATGGCAGCCCTTTGGGGTCTTGAGGCCTAGCTGGGCTCACCTCCTTGTCAGGGTCCACTCACTGGAGCACTGCCCAGCAGTATTAGGGGCTTGGGAGTTGGGAGGGCAGAGGGATCTGGTCCTCACCACCCGCTGCTTATACTCAGCCTCCAGGCAGAACATCATTCTGATGTCCAACCAAGAGAGCCCTGCTCACTGAGAAGGCTAATGGAAAGTACCCTCAAGCTTGGCCTTGCTGGCCAGCCTTGCTGAGAGGACACGACCAATACCTCCTCATCCCACCCTAGGCAGGGCTCCTGGGACCTCCAACTATACCTGACATCTGCCAAATGGGGACACTCACGGGCCTGGCATCCCAACCCCGCCTCCCAGTCTGCTGGGTACCTGAGTAAGGGACTTGCTGTGAGTCTGCATCAGCCATGCATGGGGACACAGCTGGGAAGTGTGTCCAGGGGGAAGGGACCTCACCTGTGCCTTTGTAGGGGGGCCCAGGTCTTGAGCAAGTCCACTGAGGCACCCTCAGTGTGGGGAATAGGGAACCCTCCTAGGAATGGAGAGTGACCAGTACACAAGCTGGGGCCAGGGGTTACACCCAGCACCTTCCCCACTTACTTCCCCCTTACTACCCATGCACAGGTAGGTGTACCCTTGCAGGTATGTTGACTGACAGAAAGTCACCCACTCCCCAGGGCTCTCCTGGGGCCTTCTCATGGTCTAGTGAGATTATGCAGGTGAGGGGGGTTTGGGGCTTCCCCCAAGGAGGCCTGGGCCTTCTGGGATACCTTCGAAGGGTCTGCCTGCCTTGAGGACATTATGCCATATGATGCATCCAGATGATGCCTCAGTTTCTCTGCCCGTGTGGGTGGGACTCTGCAGGGAGTCACTTGGTATAACGGACCACTGTGTTTCCTCAGACTTTGCTCATTGTGCAGAGACAGACAGACAGACACAGAGACAAGACATACCCTTTCAGGGCATGCCCTACCTCCTCTCACTAGGCTCCCTCTCCAAATGTCTCTGCCACCTCCCAGTGGCACCACCAATTAGGGCCCAGGCTTTCAACACATGAGCTTTGGGGAAAAGTCCACATCCAAACTACAACACTAACCTATTCATAAAACAAGTGAAGATTTTCAGAAGCCCACTTTAATTATAGATGGTGTTAGGAGGGAGAAGACTGGAGGTGTATCCTACGCCCAAATTCATAAGACTGCTAGCATTGTCTTTTTTTTTTTCTTAACAATTGGGTATTTTGAAACAAGGATGGGAAATTTCATTTTTCCCACCATTTCCTAACAATGTCCTATCCTTGAAACCAGGAACTCATTTCCTCTTCTCACCCACCCATGCACCTGGGTGCCCTGCCAGGTCTAGACACACACCCCTGTCTCTGTCTCCCATGGGTTTTTCTGGAATGTTCTCGCCCTGCCCTTTGCCAGGACTGCTGCTCTGCAGCTCAGAGCTCTCATCCTCGGAGGCCCTGCCTGACCAGGAGCCACAGGAGATGCTGTCCTTCCCATGGTTCTTGCTTATCTGGTTATTTAGCAGCTGTATTCCTTGCCTTCCCTGAGGCTGCTGGTAAGAAGGAGTGTCCCCCTGTCCTGCACATAGCAAGCACTCAGTGAATCCTCCTGTGAAGGGCAGACCAGAGGGGACAGGGAGCTGATCCCTGAAGTGAGTGAGGTGACACTGCTGATACCTGTCCCTTTTCCTGGCACCTGAGCAGGTTGTACCTCCTTGGGATGAGTGAGTAGATGAGTGAGTTCCTCACCTTTGGATCCTTGCCATACACATCCTTCCACCAGTCCTTATGGACCTAGGAAGTAGGTGTGCTCTGGCAATCTGTTTAGTAAAAACAGCTAGGGGCTCAGAGGGACCAGGTGATTGTCCCCAGGCCACCTGGGGGAATCTGACAGAGCACAGTCCCACCTGCCCATCAGTCTGACTCTGAGACCTCTTCCTTGCTCTGCTCCCTTTTATATGTCTTCTCCCTCCTCAGGACAGAGCTGATGGAGCAGCTAGACTGTCTCAGTGCTGACCCAGGAGGGGGCAGACATGGAGATGGAGGCTCCCAGCACCCCCTTCCCACCATTATACCTCCTCCCTACCCCCCATCCATACAGAAAGGCCCAGGCCCCCTGGGGGGGCATTTGCCTAAGCTGTCACCAGGCAATAATTGGCAGGCAGGAGTTTGCACCTGGATAGGAAGATAATAGATGCCACCAGGCCTGGGGCAGGATTTAGCCTGGTGGGGGGGGGGGTGTGGAGGCAAAAACAAGGGTAGTGCTGATGCTGGAGGGGCCCTCTGCTGTCTGGAGCTTTGCTGGAATACAGCATCTGCTCAAACAACCCTTTATCCTGGCCACAACTCCCATGGGACCCAATGGCACCCCCACACAGGGGCTCTGCCTGCACATCCTTTTCTCTGTGTATATGTGATACTGGAGTCAAACCCAGGGGCATTCAACCACTAAGCTGTATTCTCAGCCTTTTTTTTTTTTAATTTTATTTTTTTAGTTTGTAACGGGGTCTCACTAAGTTGCCCAGGCTGGCCTCGAACTTGTGATCCTCCTGCCTTAGCCTCCCAAGTCACTGGGATTGCAGATGTGCACCACCACACCTGGCGCAAGCCTTCTCTTCTGAGGCTTTTGCTGGCTTCCATAGTCACTGTACAGCACCATGCTTTACGATGAGATGAGGTCTTGGGAGGACGAGCACAGAGCACCTGGTGTGGAGCAGTGCAGGCCCACACACCCCCGAGTCTGTGCCTGCTGAGGCTCTTTGGGTTCCACTGGAGTTTGGCAGGGAACAGAGAACATGGGTCCCCACCAGACTTCTGGCCTGGGGACCCCAGAGAGGAATATCAGAGCCCAGAGAGCTTGGACCACACATCACCCTGGCTCCAGGAAACAAGATCACCTTCACACAAGAATCTGCCAGAGTTCACAGAAAATTCAGCAGCCGGAGCCCTGTGCAGGCATGGTCAGAAACAGTGTGCTAACACTGTGAGAGAGAGGAGAGATTTCCCCAGGAGAAGCTGGCAGTTCTGGCCCCCGGCCTCTACCACCTGACCTGATGGGCCCAGGTGGGGCCTTTGGCACCACCCACCCCTGTGTTCACTTGTAGTCATGCAGTACGTGCAGTTCACATCCATGTCTGAAAGCAGCAGGACCCGAGTTCAAATCAGCATGCTCGGTCTCCCTGAGCCTGGTCCTCGGAAGTGGCCCAGAATCCCAAAGCTAGTGGGCAGATCGTACATACAGTAAGTAAGTGCTTAATCAGTACAGGTTCTTTGGTATGCTCAGGTTTCCTGAAGACCAGAGATAGGTTCACTCCCCTGGGGGTGTTCTGGTGAGTGGCAGGACAGCAGTGGAGGCAATCCTGGGGGCCAGCACGAGGACCCATTTGACCAGATACTGGGTATCTATAAAGGCTGTGCTCAGATTAGGCTACTCCAAGGTGCCTCGCAATAAGGGGCTCCAGCTGTATCATCCTTACTGGAGGAAAGTCACACCCTCTCAGGCTCAGTTCTTTTTTTTTTTTTTTTAGAGAGAGAGGAGAGAGAGAGAATTTTTAATATTTATTTTTTAGTTCTCGGAGGACACAACATCTTTGTTGGTATGTGGTGCTGAGGATCAAACCCGGGTCGCACACATGCCAGGCGAGCGCACTACCGCTTGAGCCACATCCCCTGCAGGCTCAGTTCTTAAGGGACAGAGAGTCATACTTCCTTAGCGTGGTAGGTGCTGGTGTGTCCAGGGAAAGGGGGAGGTCCTGGGGCAGGGGCTGGGCGCATGCCTGTGGATATGTGTAGGGCAGATGGCAAAGTGTATAGGGCAGATGGCAGACTATGGTGAGGGACAGATGGCAACAGATGGGAGGGAAGGTCCTAGAGTGGGGGTAGGGAAAGATGTCTGTTGCCAATCCAGGGCACAGAGGCCAAGGGAGGGTCACACGAAAATGCCTAAGCCCATGAATTCCTGCCTTTTCCGAGCACCCGGCTTCACGTTTGGCCCATGAATTCCTGCCTTTTCCGAGCACCCGGCTTCACGTTTGGCCACAGGAGCCTGAGAAGACTTGGAGCCAGGAAGCCTGCTCCCAGCAGGAAGCCCCAGAGCACTGAGCAGGAAGGAGGATGGCTGCCTGTGGGTCTGGCCGATAGGGAGCTGAAGGGGGTGGGGGCTGCCCAGCCCGTCTGCAGCTTGGCCCAGGCCTGTGTCCCCTGCCAGGGGAGAGCTTCCCCAGTCTGTTCTCTGGACCTACAACGTAGGGGCTAGGCCTGGGGGGCTCATTTTTATCATTTTCATCTCCAGGTCTCCCACAGTCCTGGGAGGTGATTGTAACCCCCACCCAAGCTTGGGGTGGGAGAGATGTTTCTGCAGGGGTAGAAGCTGCCTCGGAGCTTAGCACAGCTGAGAGATGCCAGCCCTTTGCCAAGAGGGAGCAGAGTTCTGTGTGCCCCGGGCACCATGCACCTGCACTGAGCCAAAACCCACCCCTGCTGGCTTTTGACAGAAGGAAGGGAGAATGTGGCAGACACATACTAATGGCAGAGTGGGCACCTGTGACAGGGCTCAGCTCCCTCGAGATCGCACAGTTCCAGATGTAGTGCCACTGCTAGAGGCCACTAGCTCACCCTGGACACCTGGCCCAGGGGTCACCTCCTCCTGGAGGCCTCTTGGTTGTTCCATGCATGGCAGAGCCTCACATTGGAATAGCTTAGACAGTGACTCCCAGGCCACCAAGTCCCTTGATGAGGGGTCTCTGGGATGCTCAGGGATGCCTTCCACAAGAGAAGGAGACCTTGAGTGAACATCAGAGTCAGAGTTCCTCCAGGGTCTCTCTTGCTCAGACCCGTAGATGCTTGGCAAGGTGACAGTGACAGGTTCACCGTGTTCCATCCTGTGAGCAGATTCTAGTGTGTTGCCCTTGGGCTGCTGTCACCTTCTCCCCAGCTCATCACCATGTGGGAGGAAGCTGGAGAACCCTGTCCCCATTTTCCCTGCAGGAGCTGGGAGGTGGGCTCATAGTGTGGCACACCCAGGATCACACAGCTATGGGCCTAGCTGTTTGCTGGAAAGGTGACCTGGAGGTGTTGCTGAGTGTGTCAAAGTAGAGACAGTGTGACAGGGAAGTAAGCCTGTCCCTGGAACTGTCTGGTCCCTTGAGTAGCCAAGGCCCAGGAAATAGTGGCCATTGAGGTCTGTCGGCTGGGGTGGCTTGGAGCCTGGGCTTGCTCAGGTTTCTGAGTTGAGCCGTCTGCTATCCCACAAGGCTTGGTCCCTCTCCAGATGGAGTTCCTGGTGGCCCCGGCTTCTGTCCTGCACTCCCACCCTGGCCTGACCGCTGGTCTGTGTGGTGGAGTTGGGAGGGGGCTGGAGTAGCTGAAGAGGCCCTGAGGTAGGGGCTCACTGCAGCCTCTCCCGTTGTTCCATGCATGGCAGAGCCTCACACTGGTGCATGCCCTCCTGCCTCCACGTCTCCACCCACCTGCCTTCCCAGCAGGGGGCAAAAGTGCTGATAGGACTCCACCCAGTGAGCTGGCATCTCTGTCATGAGACATCTTCCCTGTCCCCTGGTAGGGTAGGGCCATGGGGTGTGTAACCAGAGGGGAACCTGTCCAGGCCAGAGGAGGTGGCCCGCCCCAGCATCCCACAGCAGGTACTGCCCAGGGTGGGTCAAAGTCCAGGATGTGACCTCTGTCCCCATGCCACCCAGGACTGTCCTGGTTTCTGTTTAGAGGTTTAGAGTCATTCAGCCCTGTGCTGGTGTGTCTTCCCTGCAGGTCCAGAAGACTTCTCTGCCTCTTAACTAATTCACTGTGCTTGAAAGGAAATAGCCTGTGACTTTTGCTGACAGCTAAGTTAAAAAACACTACCACTCTGGCCATAGTTTGGACATGGGTCAGCAGGGTGCCCAGGCCAGCATTGTGGACAGGCTGATGGACAAGTTTACCTGGCCTCCCAGGGGCTGTCCAGATCAGCCTCTGCACGAGCCAGGTGGTGGCTCAGTAGTGAGCTGTTCTTACCAGACAGTTAGAGCCCAGGTCTAAGTGGGCCTGGCCTCCACCCACACTGCCTGGCCAACTCTGTGGCCCGAGTTAGCTGTCGGGACCCCTTTAGGACTCACTTTCCTTGTCTGCAAAATGGGAATCGATCTTGCCCACAGGTGTGAGTGAGTGGTCAGGATGACCAGGTAGAGCACCAGCAGTTCAGCTAAGTCATTAATTTGGCATTGCTGCCACCCTGACACCACAGGCCCTGCTGACCCAACCTCCACCACCCCACCTCCAGAGCTCACCCTCTGATCATGCCTAGGTCTTCAGTGCATGGCTCTGAGTAGATGGATCAGGTTCAGAGGCCAAAACAGGGTGGCTATAATTTCCCTCCCTTTGCAAAAGAGACTAGCAGAGACAGGATATGCTGGGGGTTCAGCTAGGGAAACACCAGGGACCCAGGATCTTTCTCTCACCTCCATCAGCCCCAGAAAGTGGACCTTCCACCTCATGGTTCAAGATGACTGCTGATGCTCAGCAGTTATATCCACATTCCAGCCAGCAGGAGGAAAAACAGGACCAAGAAGGATGTCTCTAAGGACATCCGGATGGCCAGACTTAGTCACACAGTCACACCTGGCTGGGAATTGGCTCTTGGGCTGCTTCCTCTTTAGGGACTTCTATGCTGCTTCCTGAACCTATCTCTGGAGGACAGTGCACATGAGCACAGCTCTTTGTATTAGACAGTCTTCTTCCGACCATCATAAGAATTCAGTTTACCTGGGTGGGCCAAGGGAGCCCTCCTCACTTTGCTAGAGGCAGGTGAGGCAGGGAGCAGAGTCGTGAGGCCAGCAGGGCCGCAGCTAGCCCGTCCTGCCCAGGATCCGGGGTCTCCTATGTCTGGGATTTGCCCTGGCCATGCTCCTTTCCTGTAGGAAGGTCAGTGCTCCAGGGGCTACACTGAAGCTGGGATCCTCCAGGGACCCGGGGACTTTGGGCCATTCATTTGCCCCTCTTTTCCTGTCTGCACCAGGCACCCAGATCTCACGGGTCACTAATGAGACCTTCAAGGGCTCTGCCAGCTGCACATTCTGTCTGCCCTGGGCCTCCCAAAGCAAAGGGGGCCCTAGGAGAAGGCTGGGCAGCCCTGCCTTCCCAGGAAGCTCATGGGCAAGCGCTGCCCACACCTGTGCCCACACGGCACCTGATCCCTGAGGTCATGAGGCCTGCCTCTGAACCTGAGTGTTTTGGGAAGCAGATTAAGTTAATCGACAAAGATAACCCCTGCTGTCATGCAGATGTTACCAGGAAGGGACAGTGCCCAGCAGCATTTTCCACCCTGCATTTGGAGATGGGCTCCCCAGTTGGTGGTCTGGATTTTCCTGCAGGGACCAAGAAGAGCAACCTGCTCCTGCATACAGGTCAGGTGCAAGGAGGTGAGATGCAGGTTATGGAGCCGGTGCCCATGGGGAACCTGTTCAGCAGCATGTTCCTGTGGCAGCTGGGAGCAGGTCATCTCCTCTGGGTTGTGCCCTTTGCCGCCTCCTCTATCTGCTGCTGAGCCCTATTAGCAGGGAAGTGACACAGCCTTACAGCCCTGGGGATCTTCCCGCTGTGGGCCCCTTCCTGCTACAGGAAGGGGGAGGAAATAGCTGGACCCACAAGGCTTCCACCTCATAGCGGGACTCTGAGCCAAAATCAGACTTCCATTTTTCTTTTCCTTCTCCCCCTCCCCTGCAGATTAAACACAGAGGTGCTCTGTCACTAAGCTACATCTGCAGCCCTTTTTTGTTTGTTTTTTAAATCTTGCGGCAGGTTTTTACTGTCAGCCAGGTGTGGTGGGGCACACCTGTAATCCCAGCAGCTCAGGAGGCTGAGGCAGGAGAATCACAAGTTCCAGGCCAGCCTCAGCCACTTAGCAAGGCTCCAAGCAACTTAGCAAGACCCTGCCTCAAAATAAATGATAAAAAGGGCTGGGGATGTAGCCCAGTGGTAAAGCACCCCTGAGTTTAATCCCTAGTACCAAGAAAGAAAAAAAAATCTTGCTATGTTTCCTGAACTGGCCTTGAATTTGAGATCCTCCTGCTTCAGCCTCCCAAGCCACTGGGATTATAGGCATGTGCCACCGTGCACAGTCAGACTTACATTTTTCTAAAGAACTAAGCAGGAACTGGGCCACTTAGTGCTGCCAGTAGCTGTTACATGAGGCCATCTCAGGACAAAGACAGCTCATACCTGGCAGGTGGGCAGCACTGATAAGGGGCTGGCCCAGGTGCCTTAAGCCCTGGATTTCCCCAGCTTTGACAGTCTCCTGAATGTTGTCACTTCTAAACGTCTGAAGTCTGGTCACTTACCACAATCACTTCCCCTGCTCCGTGATGCCCATGAGCCTTGGGATGGGGAGCAGCAAAACAGTCTTGGGGAAGCAGGGTACCATCATTGGTTGCTTCCAAGCGCCCAAGCATTCCTGGATGACCTGTGTCTGCCCTCGGAACTACTGATACCCCTTGGAGTGTGGTTTTAAAAACCAGTCGTCTGAATCTAATCCTAATGGTGTGGACTTTGTCATTGTGAAGGGTCCCCTGGGTCCCAGGAGACCAGCGTACACAGTAGATGGGGATTGTTGGAGCCCCTCACAGACCATCTCCTGCCTCCCTCTGACCCTGCTAAGCCTGTCCTGGCGGAGAGAATGTAGCAACACCTTCTCGTTGCTGAACTGAAACTAGCACCCAAGGACTCTTGGTGAACCGTGACATCAACTTCCTTCCAGAGCCTGCTTCAGAAGTTATGCTGAGATATTCCTTTTAAAAACGGGTTTGTCATTCTGACTAAATAATAGCATTCTCACTCAAAAGAGGGGGGTGATGAGACTCTGCTGGCACTGATAGGAAAGTGCCTCTGTTTTAGGGTCTGAGTGTAGAACTCATAGGTCATGCCCTGTTCTCGAAATGCCCCAGGTCCATCCCTTGGGTGGAGCAGGAGGCACAGTCTGAGTGGCCCAAGGAGGCAGCGTGCCCTCATAAAATGCTGCATTCCCCCCCCCCCAAAAGGGCAGTCGAAGGCAGAACTTGCAAAACTACAAAACTAGCCCTTTTGCACTGTGACACCCATCCCTTTTTTTCTTTTTTTTTTTTTTTTTGAGACAGGGTCTCACCAAGTTGGCCACACTGGGATACTCCTGTCCCCTGAGTTCTTAGGTCTATAGGTGTGCACCGCTGCACCCAGCTTACTTCAGTTATTCATATACAGACTGAACATTCTTTATGCTTGAGACCACAAGTGTTTTAGATTCCAGATTCTTTCAGATTTTGGAATGTTTGTACCTACGTAAGGAGTAGATTCATTTGTTTCATATGCATCTGATGCACATAGCTTGGAGGTTGATTGTATAGAACATTTTTAGTGTGCCTGGGTTTTGACAGAGGTCAGACTTTTCATCGGTGGTATCATGCTGTACTCTTAGTTTCTTTCAGGTTTTGGAGCATTTCAGATTTTGAATTTCCAGTTAGGGATGCTCAACATATAATTCATAGTTGCAGACAGTGCAGAAATGCATAAAGAAAATGCTAAAGTCACCCATTTGAGTTGATAGATTTTCACTGAACTTTCAACTTTGTTGTAAGCTTGAAAATGTTTATAATACAGTGTTGGGGGACGATCCCAACCTCCCAATCCTGAAGCAACCATTGAGTAGTCCATTACCATCCTGGGTGGTGGGTTGGTTTGTTTGTTCGTTTTTCCTGAACATATATAATTTTTACAAAATTGTGACCACAGTGCAGTTATCACTGCTCTGGTAGATGCAGGCATTTCTATTGTGGGCTGCAGGAGAGTCCATGGTGTATGTTCATTCATCTTCCTCCTGTATTTCCATGTCTCCCTGGAACAGAGCACTGTAGGAAACATGCTCCATATGGCCATACCTCACCCCTTCTTTCCAGGTGGAATTACTGTGCAAGGCCCTCACCAAGCCACCAGCACCCCCAACTCTGGACTTTCCACATGCCTTGAGCCAGATTCATGGTCTTTTGATATTGTTCTTGCTGTGTTGCCGAGGCAGGCCTCAAACTCCTGGGCTCAAGCAACCCTCTCACCTTAGCCACTCAGGTAGCTGGGACTACAGGTGTGTGCCACTGTGTCTCCTGAGCCAGATTTAAGGTCTTGTTTCTGGATGGAGTCCTGGGCTTCCAAGGAAGAGTTAGGAATGATAGATGCAGGCATCATTTGTGTCAAACCAATCCTCTCGGGCAGAGGAGGGAAAATGAAGTCACCTCCAGTCACTGCTGTGCCCAGTGTTTAACTAAAACCATTTATTTTTTTTTTAAGCCAGTGCTGGGAATGGAACCTAGGGTCTCATGCATGCTAGGCATGACTCTAAGCTATACTGCCACACCCCCCCCCCCATCTCTTCACTAAAACTCTTGAGACTAAAGGATCTGTGAAATAAAAGGGTTTACTGAGCTGTTTCAGATGCTACCCAGGAAAGGACCGGTCTTGGGACAAGATTCCATAGCCACCAGCAGCAAAGTTCAGTAGCAGTTAGAAGTACCTCCCCGGACCTAAGAGCCAAGACTATTGTCACAGTGAAAATTGAGGGAAGGAAAACATAAATTGTTCACATTGAACCTAGTTGGCTGTAGATAAGAGGAACAGGATTATGTTAATAAGGGAAAGTTTTGAGATAGGTGCACAGTCCATAAATAAGTCTACTTATTGCTTCTGTATTGATATTAATAGTCCCAAAAGTTTATATGTAAATAAGGCATGGTGGTGCCTGGTCCTGAGATTTAAGTCAGGAATTTGAAAACAGTCTTGTTGGTTTGGCCCTCCTCTTTCAGCCAATTAACTAAGTTCTTTTTCTCTCTTCTTTGCCATCCTCCTCCAGCCTTTGCAATTTATGACATCTCAGAGGTTTGGGGGGGGGGGGTTATCAGCAAAGCTGCCTGCTCTGGCCTGGGGTCATTTGGCACTGAACCCAGTTTTCCCATCACTTATAAGGTCTAGTGGTGCTAGAATCATCTTGATCCAATCCTCATTGGAGCCCTAGCAGTTTCACAACTGTCAAAAGACCAGATTGAAGCTAATTTAAACTAAACATCTCAATTAACTCGATTTATGATTCTAAAATGAAGCAGCACTTCATTCCATAAAATAGAATGAGTGATCCAATGATCTGAGCAGAGGAGGTTGGTTTTATAGAGAGAAAAGGCTGAAGAAAGCAGAAACAAAGAGCAGTTGGTCATTTTTTAAAAAATATTTATCTTTTAGGTGTAGATGGACACAACACAATGCCTTTATTTTTATGTGGTGCTGAGGATCAAACCCGAATCCAGGTCCCACTCGTGCTAGGCAAGCGCTCTACCACTGAGCCACAATCCTCGTCCCAGCAGTTGGTCATTTTAAAGTTACTTTCCTTGTAAGGCAGGGGCAAGGAGACAGACTAACGAAGGGGAAATAACTGACTGGTTAATATCAGGTTAGGTTTTTGGGTTTTTTTTTTAAGGATTAATTAAGGCAAAGAGAACTTTTGTTATCCTGCCCATTGAAACTGGCCTGTTGGGGAAATTTGTTTGTTGCTGTCTCCTAATTTCTCCAAATCATCAGCTAAGTTTGACAACTAAGCTTGTGTTTGGTGATACGGAATTTTAGCATGAGTCACTCCATTTTGGTTTTTAGTGTGGTCCATTGGGCCAGTGTAGGAGTCTTGTCCAAAACAGCCACCTCCTATAATTCTTATTTAACAGACTCAAGAAGAAAACGTCCTCCTTACCCACCAGGATCTTACATGATTGTAGGGCACTTTAAACCAGTGCCCACAAAAATGTCAGAACACCCGAAGGTCAGAGAATGCATTAGAACAGCCATAATTAAATGCCAGAGTGCATGATCCCAGCGATAAATCCCATGGGCTGTCAGGAGAAGCTGCTTTCCACACAGAGGAGAAATACTCCACAGGGCAGAAGTTCTTTGAGGTCTCATGCTTTATCTTTGAATTCCATGTGAATTTTGCATTCTGGGCCATTACCCATTTGAGCTTATTTTTCTATAAAATAGGCAAGACCCTCCTTAGCCTGGCTTTGCCTGAGCCTCCAGCCTCCACTGCACTTCCTTCTTGAGACAAGGCCACGCCCCCACTGTAAGGCTTCCTCTAAGAAGCCCCCCTGTCCCCCCACATTCGAGATTGGTGCCCACAGCCCCAGGGATCGCCACCTCCCTTTCTCTTCTGGTCCTACTCCACCCAAACCAGAGCACTTGGAAATGGTACTGGAAAGCCAACATACCCCACCTCTCAGCCTTGGGACACCCCGTTGTGGAACAGGAGAAATGCCTGCCCTCCCTAAGCAGACACGCAAGTACTGGCTGCTGTCATCAAGGGCCAGAGGCATTGCTACTTCATGTCCTTTGTCAAGCATTAGTGTGGAGGTTTAGAACCTGCCTTCCCACGGGCCACCTAGGTGCCAGGACAGGGGCTACTACTTCACCCCATGTCAGCCCCACAATGTATCCAATCCCAGAACCCGCTGGCCAACAGTCCACCAGTTCCCATGTGACAACAGTGAGCTGCCCAGATATGAATTCATGGCCAACTAAAGGGTTGGAGGCCAAATACTGACAGCACAGCCATTTCCGCTTCCCAATGCTCCTGGCCCCTCCCAGGTGGATGGATCCCTTCCTATGCAGCCCACCTAGGCCCATCCTGCCCTGTGGCCAAGGCCAGCTAGCCCTCAGACTGATGTGGGCATTTGGCACTCTCAGCAGTCTCTCCCCCATCACCCTGGGCAGCATGAGCTGTCCCAGAATTACCAGGACTGGCTGGCACATACAGGCCTAGGGACAATATGCCCACAACTATAGAGGTGCTGCCCACAGCTCATCCTGTCACAGACTGGAGGGTGGTTATAAGCAGCCAGAGTTGCAAGGGAGGCTCAAAGGAAGAAGTATAGGCAGGGCCACCTCTTTACCCTTGGGTGACCAGTACATGACCCACTGCAGGGTGACTGCTGAGAGTCCAGAAGGGCACACAGTAGGCATCCAGACACCTGCAGTGGAGGTCAGTGTGCTGTGGGTACTATGTAGGGGAGGACCAATGTGCTCATAGAAGGTTCCAGGGGCCTGTCGCCCTGAAAGAGCATAATTTGCTACTGAACAGGGTCCCTGATCCCCTGCCTCTGGGTTAGAAGTAGTGAAGTCCCTGGGGTCAGAGCTGTTCCTGTTTTCATCCCCAAGTCCCTCTGGATGACGAGACCAACCACCAGCCGGATGCTCGGGCTCGGTGAGACCTGAGCTTCCTTCATGGAGAAGCCACAGAGCTGTCAGGCTCATTACTGCAGTTAGTTAACAAACCACAGGGCAGCCCCAGCTGACCTGGCAGCTGGCCACCCTTGCCATCCCGAAGTGGAGACATTCCCCCATCACTGAAACCCACAGGAGCCTCCCCCTCCGGGCTCACTGCAGTAGTGTTGGCATAGAAGGGACAGGGAGGTGACATGCTGGAGATGTGGAGGTAGCTGGGCACTGGAGGTGAGAGAGCGCAGCAGGAGCAAAGGTGCAAAGTGGCCTGGGAAGCTGTGTGAGACCAAGGCTCTGGCTCTGGCAAGATGGCCAGTTTCCCTGTGAGGCAGCGGGAGCCTCTTGGACTGTCCTGCAGGATCTATCTTGTCTGCCTTCCTTCCCTTCTTTAAATCTTTTGTCACGACATGTTTGGTACATACAGAACTTGCACGATGTACGTAAGAAATAAGTCATAATAAACACCTGTATCCCCACTGCCCCCCTCCAGAATCGGGACATGATCAGAGCCGCCATGAGCACCCCTGGTGCCGTGCCTGGCCTCTCCTGCCCCCAGAACACACCAGGACTAGCCTCTGACTTAAATTTTCCATATGTGTCATCTTTCACACTTTTTGATAATTTTCATATATGTGTGTCACTAATTTTTCTTGGGTTTTGTTTATTCTGAGAAACTTGATAAACATATACTTGGTGAAGTTTTCTTGTTTTCCCTACAACGTCTTATTCTTCCAGTTTGCCCATGTTGTGAACAGCTGAGTAGTATTCCTCCAGAATATGCCACCACTGATGTGCCCATGCCATAGGGTAGGTGTCTAGGGGAGTCACCAGCAATGCTGCTGTGGACAGTCTTATCCCTGCCTCCTGCTGCACATGACAAGATTTCTGTGGGATGTTTGCCTCGGAGAGGAATGGAGGTGTCATGGGGTGTGTGCATGCTGAGCTTTCCGGTGAAGACCCTAAACACCTGTCCCCATTCACATCCTACATCCATGCCCAGCTATTGGCCAGATTTTTCCTTCTTGTCACTCAAGTGCTATCTCTTGATGGCTTAACATGCCATTGCCTCAGTGATCAACGTAGTGGAGCATTTTCCCAAGGGCTTTTTTGACCAGATTCCTTGTTGCAGCTCCCAGACACAGGAACACTGTCACTCTTCTTGTTAAAGGTGGAGTTTAGAAGCGAGGTACACGAAGAAGGCAAGGAGCAGCAGATGTCACTAAAACTAAGTGTGAGGATAGTCATAGGAGCTCCTGGGAACGACCCCCAGCCTATAGCCTAGCCACAGAGGTCAGGCATTGCAGGACACCCCTTGGTGGTCCCACTTGGTACCTTTGTTCCCCGGATGGGTTCCTTCACATCTCAGACTCCAGAAATTGGATTCTGACAGCTAAATACAGCAGTTAGTATCAGGGATGAGGTTTCTTGCTCCCGAGTCCTGCAGTGGAGACCCATATAGTCACAGTTCCAGCCTCCTTCCCTCCCGCCTCATCACCTGTCTTACCTTAACTCCTCTCCTGGTCTCCTTCTCCTTGCAGGAAGTTCTACTACATCACCCTACTACGAGACCCCGTGTCGCGCTACCTGAGTGAGTGGCGGCACGTGCAGCGTGGGGCCACGTGGAAGACATCGCTGCACATGTGTGATGGGCGCACGCCCACGCCCGAGGAGCTGCCACCTTGCTACGAGGGCACGGACTGGTCGGGCTGCACGCTGCAGGAGTTCATGGACTGCCCGTACAACCTGGCCAACAACCGCCAGGTGCGCATGCTGGCGGACCTGAGCCTGGTGGGCTGCTACAACCTGTCCTTCATCCCCGAGGGCAAGAGGGCCCAGCTGCTGCTGGAGAGCGCCAAGAAGAACCTGCGCGGCATGGCCTTCTTCGGCCTGACCGAGTTCCAGCGCAAGACCCAGTACCTGTTCGAGCGGACGTTCAACCTCAAGTTCATCCGGCCCTTCATGCAGTACAACAGCACGCGGGCGGGCGGCGTGGAGGTGGACGAGGACACCATCCGGCGCATCGAAGAGCTCAACGACCTCGACATGCAGCTCTATGACTATGCCAAGGACCTTTTCCAGCAGCGCTACCAGTACAAGCGGCAGCTGGAGCGCCGGGAGCAGCGCCTCAAGAGCCGCGAGGAGCGCCTGTTGCATCGCGCCAAGGAGGCGCTGCCACGGGAGGACGCGGAGGAGCCAGGCCGAGTGCCCACCGAGGACTACATGAGCCACATCATCGAGAAGTGGTAGTGGTGGCGGCCGCTGGGGAGGCCTCGCAGGGGCAGGGGTGAAATGGGACGCAGACTCACACACAAAAGGGCCCACCCAAAACTGTTGAGGGGAGCATCCCAAACCCGTTTATCAGAAGGCAGATACATCCTGGGAAAAAACGGAGTGGGGAAAGGGTGAGCCAGGCAGGGCGGGTCTTGCTGTTCGCCACAGTCTGGAGGCCTGACAACGTGTGCAGCCCTGTAGGTCAGAAGAAGGTGTGCTGGGATGCCCCAGGCATGTTGGACATGATTGGGCTTCTGCTCTCCTGACCCCCACATCACTGTCACAACAGCAGGAAGTTTGGAGAAGAGAGACATCAGAGTGAGGATGTGCCAGGAATGAGTCCCACACCAACTATGCACACACTTGTACTCTCTTGCCCTCTGTCCAGGCCAGTAGGGTCGAGAGACCAACTCCAAGCAACCAACCCGAAGTTTTTTGGCCTCTGAGGGCGCTGATACCCCCAGGTCCTAGAAGGGTATCCCTGGGAACCCAGGCAGCTGTCTAAAGTGTCCTCAGGACCGGAACTCTAGGTTCAGCCATCCATAGCTGCTTGACGGTCAGAAGCCACCCCAGGCTGCAGCAGAGGAGACTCGTGGCCTCTGGGAAGCCCACTTCTCTCTCTGGCCCCTGGTCAAAATTCAGTCCAACCTGGTCTCTAGGGGTGACCACCCAGGCAGACCAGGCTCAGACAGCAAAGGCATGGGCATTAAGAACTCTCCCGACCCCTGTTCTTTCTGACCCTCTGCCCCCAACCCCATCACTGGGGCAATTAGTCAAGGGCTCACATCCCACTGCTCCTACAACCCTGAGTATAAAAGTACAATAAGCTTCCATTGGCTGGAAGGCGGAACCACACTGCTGCCTGAGCTGCACCCTGGGGCCACAGTAGTTCTGGATGGCCAGGAAGAACTGCGTTAGATTCCGATTTTCAACTAGGGTTGGAAGAAACAGCTCTGGTACCCAGATACACAGCCCTCCCGACCCTGGCTCTCTGCACTTCCCTGCTCCTCACAAAGACTGGCCAGGCCCTGTTTCCAGCAGCCCCGCAGGCTAGCCAGTGGCCCTACTAGAAGCCATGTTGTGAACACTTGACCCGTGCCCTGTCCCCCATTCATTCTAGGAGGCGTAGGGGAGTCCTCACCTGAGTGTCAGGCACTCTGGCTCTGCAGAGGGCATGTGCATGTGCCCAGAGGCTGCAGGCTGACCCCAAAGCAGGACAGGGACCTCTTTCCTGCCCCGGGTTTCTCTTGGCCACCCTTGCTGTCCCACCATGGAATGAAGGCATCTGTTGCCACAGGCAGGGGGCAAGGGACTTTTTGGTGTCCCAAGGCAAGATAGGCTCTAGGTGGGCATCATCCAGCCCAGAGCCACCTCCCGCATGAGTGGCCACACTGAGGAGGTGGGCACCGAGGTGAGTCAGCAGGGTGGCTCTTTTTAAAGAGAGGCCAAACCACGTGGAAGGATCAGTTCTGATGCTTGTCTGGGGTGGGCATACTCGTAGGGAGAGGACGAGTTTGTTGGGGGAGCCCTGCAGTCTTTCACAGGCCACAGCAAGTGGGTACCCAAATCTCAAGATGGCCTCTCCTTGGTGTGCTTCCCGTGTGCGCGGGCCTGAGTGTAGGATCTAATTTGTACATGTTGGAATATGTTTTCACTTACACCCCGCTGTCCCAACTCTCATGGAAGCATGGGTCTCTCCTCAATATCTGCTGCATTGGGAAAATAGCCCCCTCTCAGGCCATCACCAGGCTGAGGTACCCTCAGTTCCTCGGCCGTCCAACCCAGCACTTCCCACTCAGGCCACCTGCTTTGGGGGCAAAGTTTCCTTGTGCCCACAGCACCTAGATGTCCCAGGACTCAGAGGACAGAAGCCAGCAGGCAGTGAGCTAACAACTTGGTCACAAGCACCCTACAGACCTGCAGATGTCCCCTCCTGGAAGGGGAGCCAGGGACAGCAGAACTGTCCAATCAACACGTCTGAACTTTTTGGGAACTGGAACTGTTTAACTTGAACCCAGGAGCGTTTAAAAGCTTTATTTATTTATAGCTTCTTATTAAAAAAAAAAAAAAGTGTTGAGAAGAAATCTTTTGGTTATTCATACAAAAAAAATGAGTTGATAATGGAAAGGCAAGTCATAATCATCTAATTGTTTTTGTCTAGGTTGAGAATGAATGTTAGCAGATGAAATAAACTCTGAAAAGGAAGGCTGTGTGCTGTGGTCTGTGGTGGCAGAGCAGTCCCTGGCATGGTGGCTGCCTGCCCCATGTGATTAAAATAGCATCCCTGAGCACAGGCGGTCTTGTGGGTGCAGAGGGCCCAGGGAGAGCAGTAACATGGAGTGAGATGTGCCCAACATAAAAACTGTGACTGTCCTTACCACAGAGAGGAACGGTGCATTAATCATTTATTACAGTGTTTGGAAAGATGACAGAAGAAGGCTGACAGGAACGGTGATACCACTTGGTTACATTGGCAATGACCTCTTCAACTTTTCAACTTTTATTTGGAAAGACTTCAAAAAAATCTAACATAGACACTAGGAAGCTCTGTATTCGTTCCTTTTATGTTGCCAATAACACAACACCACAGACTGCGTGAGTTACAAAGGAATGAAGGTTTAATTTGGGCTCATAGTTCCAGTCCAAGGTCAAGGGACAGCATCTGATGATGGCCTCACAGGCACAGTCCTTCCTGCCTTGTGGCACGGGGCATCACACAGCAAGAGAGGAAATCTGTGTGTCCTCTGTTGTCTCTATAAAGCCAGCAGGAGTGGAACTTACGACTCCACCCTGATTAGACTTTGTCTAATCCCACTCACCGCCAAAGGCCCCACCTGTGGCCTCTATGGTCAGATGCAGTTCCCACCCTCTGACACGTCACAGTTGGGCTTGAGTTCAACACAAGCAACGGTATCCAACCACAGCAAGCCTGCAGGTACTGTGCTGGCACATTTTTTCTGTGCTCACACTCCCATTTGTCTCTGGCATGCACACAATGTGCACACTCACATGAAACATTTGAAAACAGACTGTGCTCATCAGAATACTTCAGTCCGGGCTGGGGATGTGGCTCAAGCGGTAGCGCGCTCGCCTGGCATGCGTGCGGCCCGGGTTCGATCCTCAGCACCACATACAAACAAAGATGTTGTGTCCGCCGAGAACTAAAAAATTAATATTAAAAATTCTCTCTCTCTCCTCTCTCACTCTCTCTTTAAAAAAAAAAAAAAGAATACTTCAGTCCTAGATGCTTCCACACCTATCCCCTAAGAACGATATCGGGCTACAGAACTCAACCCCATTATCACATTCCCAAAACTTAATATTGATATATCATTATGTAAGGATCTATAACCAGAGTTTCGTCTTGTCCCAAAGATGTCTTCAGAAGACCTTTGGAACCCCAGGACCTCACAGTGCAGCTAATGACTCCCCTCATCTCCTTCATCCAGAGTCCCTGGGGTGATAGGCCCGCACCACCGTGCCCAGCATTATTTCTTTTAATATTGATATTTTTGACTAAGTCAGTCCTCATTTCCTCATGATTGGATTTGGTTAACATCTTGGGCCTGAATGTCAGGCAGGGGAGGTGGTTCTCCGGGTGAACGCTCTGGTGTTAGTTTTATTTCTCTGTTCTGCTGGGGCAGGGGTACACCTGCTTGCTCCCTACTGGCTGCCTGCAGAGGAGGAGTTAGAAGAGCCACAGGGAGCCCAGGCCAGCTCTCAGCAGAGCCCCTAGGAGCTGGTCACCTGGGGGCTTGTGCCTGCAATTTTTTATATATATATATATATTTTGATCTTTCTTACTAGTTAGGCATGACAGTAGAATGCATTTTGACATATTACTCATGTGTCATATTACACATATGGAGTACAACTTCTCACTCTCTGGTTGTCCATCATGTAGAATGACACTGGTCGAGCCATCATCTATGCACACAGGCAAGTGAAGTCTGATTTAGTCGACTCTCTTTCCTATTGTGCCTGCAATTTAGTCAAAACAAACAAAAGTGAGCACCTCCTGCAGACCTGCAGACCGGGCCTTTCTGGAAGAATCATGGCACCAGCAGAACAGGAGGAGGATGAAGCTGCCCCTTCAGAGCCCAGCCTCAGACCCCAACACGTGGTCCAAGTAAGGAAGGAGCGGCCACTCTAAGGAACTGCCTCCACGTGCAGAGATCTCCAGGGGCTTCAGCCCCTCCTAAACCCTTCATTTGAGGTTTCTTTGGGATGCTGTGGACCAGACCTCCACCCGGCTCTTGCTACAGAGGACCAGGATGAAAGGGTGGCTTTTTGGTGGCTCCATTCAGCCCTGTAGGGCTGGTATTGTGATCAGAGTTGAAATCAGTCCTGAAAATAGCTCTCCTAAAAACAGGGTTTTTTTTTTTTTCATCCTCCTCTGTCGGTGTCAAGTTGAAGACTACTTTGAAGCCAGATCCAGGGGCTCCAGTCACCCCCAGCCCAGCCTTCATCACTTCTGGTGCACGGCTCCTGATGAGGTCAGGCCCACCTGCTGGTGGCCCCCTGCACCTTCCAGTAATGTTGAGAAACCACATCTTTCCTTCCTCCCCAGATCTCTGGGTTCAGACAAAAGCAGAACCCTCTTCGCCTACCATCAAACCCACACCACGACTGGCTGTCACCCAGCCCAATCCTGCTGTCTTCTCTCAGTCCCCAGCAGGCCTGGCTTGTCCTCACCCTTCTCTGTCGGGGACACCTCTGCACACTTGCTGCCTCTTTTCTTTCTTGACTGTCCCCTTCTAGGCCTGGTCTCACAGGTGCCTAGCTTAGGACCCCTGCTCCCCTTAACAGGGGCATAGAGGAAAGCCTGGCCTCTGGCCAACCTCACAGGGATGGGAGCCCCAAGTCCCCTCTGGGAATATGCAGGTGGTCTTGGGTGCCCTCAAGATTAGAAGGCCTCCAGGAGGACACTGGGTGACAGGGCTGCTTTTCCCACGGAGGCCTCACCTCGGGGGTGCAAGGGGACGCCCACTCTTGTGGGAAAGCCTGGTCTCGCTCCCCTCCCCAGCACACTGCATCAACAGAGACCTCTCAGGAATTGCTCTGTCATGGAGGACCGGACTCCAGCTGGACCACGGACAGACGGGCTGCCATTTTCTCTCTGTCAGTTGGGAATGCTGCTGGGGATCCCGCCTCCTTACGTCCAGTGGAGGAGCTGGGCCTGGCAAGGTCTTCGCCCTGGGCCCACTCCTGCCGTGAAGACAGTCTCCAGCCCTGATGACAGAGGGACAGTCCCCTCCCTAGGAGGGCTCACTAAAAAGCAGAGTCCTGGTGTTAACCTGAACCAATGGGATCAGACCCACGGCGTGGGCCACCACGCAGCAAAACCACGTGGACCCCAGTCCCTCCTACCTGAGGACCATCCTGGATTCCTTTTCCTGCAGTTCTGGGACCTCCCACACGCTGGGCGGAGCTACACCCCCAGCCCTTCTATTTATTTATCTTGAGAGACAGTCTCACCAAGTTGCTGAAACTAGCCTCAAACTTGCAATCCTCCTGCCTCAGTTTCCCAAATCCCTGGGATTACAGCAGGCACCACCATACTCAGCTCCCCGCCACCCCTTTTTTTCCTCCCCAAATTGCTGAGAACTTCCCACCCATCACCCTCCACCCACCTTGCCTGATCCGGTCATCTTGTTTTCTGCCCTCCAGGGCTGGGTGGGTCTCTGTCCTATCTTCTCCTAGCAGATAGCCTGCTATGTTGCCCCCTGGGTCTCTGCTCACTCCAGCTTCCTGTCTAACAGACCAGACCAGCCCACTCCCAGCCCAGCGCCCCAGGCCCTCTGGTGGAGCAGGGTTCCTGGCCCAGGCTGAGGAGGGTCTAGACACACAGCACTGCCCAGACTTGCTCTAAATATCCCCTTTTTAAAGAAACCCCTCACATTCCCTGAAGGATGATTTACATTTTTTCAAACTGTGTCCAGTCTAGTGATGTCTCTGCTGGTTTGAACCAGTCTTTTAGGGTCCCCTCTCCATCTCTGCTTCCCCTTCACTCTGGGGCACACTCAACCCCTAGCAGTGACAAGTTACCCACACAGGGTCCCCCCACCACCTTGTCAGGGCCTTGGCCAGGATGCCAGTCCCTGTCCCCATGGGGTGCCCAGGACAGATGGAACTCAGGGGTCTCCCCTGTTGGCTCAGGCAAGGCACAGAGAGCCCTCCTTGGGGCCATCTGCCCCATCCAAGGCTCGGCTGCTGAGTCCCCACCTCAGCACAGGTTTCTAACTCCGGGACACAGGATCCCCCTGTCACTTGACCCCTCCGTTCCACTGCACGGCCTGGGCTTCCAGACTGGCAGCTCTCAGCCCCTCCACCTGTTCCTACTGCCTCCACCCTGGCAGGGACCACGTGTCTCCCTCCCTCGCTGCCCCAGTGCCCACAGCTCCCAGCACCTTGGCAGCTTCCCCCAGTCCTCCCTGTTCCCTGCCCTCCCCCTCCCTCTGGCTCCTCGGAGCCCTGATTTCTATGTGAGAGGCAGCCTGGGGACTTTGCAAAAACACTTTTCTTTTTCAAACAAAAAGCCAGGCATTCAAGACCCAGAGGCCGAAACTCCAGGGAGTCGGCTGTGGGCCTCTGGCTTCCAGCTCAGCAAAGCTTCTTTGTTCCCAAAGGAGCCCGCCCTTCCCCAAGCCCTAAGCCAGCCCGGGGCACTTCAGGCAATATTGTTCCTGAGATGCTGAATGACAGGGGCTTGGTGTTTCCACAGTCCCCTCTCCAGGGAGTGGCGTGGTATGACAAAGCCTTGGGGTGGGGTGGGGTGGGGGGGCAGGAAGAGCTTGGAGGGGGCGCTTGGCTCAGAAAAAGGGCTTGAACTGGGCCTAACAAAGGACCCTCCTGTGGGACTTGCTCAGTCTTATTTAGGAAGCAGTCTGAACCTGTGTTTCCAGAGGATGTCCTGAGGCACTGCGGCAAGCTGCCTGAGGGGTACCTGCCTATTTTCAGCTGGCTGTCCCTGCCGTAAGGGCCTGTTCCTCTTGAAAGGATTAGAAACTGGGGCCTTGCAGCAGAACCTGTTTTCTGTGCCTTCTAGTCGTAGAACCTCCACAGACCAGTGGGCCAGCCTCTACTTCCCAGTCTCCCTTACAATGAGATGTGGTTCACCCCCATTCCTGAAAGCTCGGTCCTTGTCCCCAAAGCCAATCCAATCATGAAGATGAGGTTTTGGGGAAAAGGAAAAAGAATGTTTATTGCTTTGTCAACAAGGGAGAAACACAGGGGACTCATCCCAGAGTTTGTGATTCTGCCCATCAAGGAAACAGGGGCTTTTAAAGAGGTGATTCCAAGGCTACATTCCAAGTGTTCCCAGTCTGGAGATGTAATTCACTTGCTAATTTGAGAGTCATTTCTTAGATCCTCTGGTGCCATCCCCAAAGTCTGAATTACTTCATTTCACAGTGGCCAAGCAGCAAGGGCTATATTCAAAGCGCAAAGCGAACCACTGTTACACCACCCTTCTATGACCAACAGAGTATCAGAGGAAATGTCACTTGGTTCTTAAGGAAACAATCCTGAAAGAGAAGCAGCTGGCCTTGTTTCTTCTTTCCTCCTACCTAATGGCTAGACTGAGGATGTGATGTCTGGAGCTCAAGCATCCATATTGGACCAAGAAGTAGAAATCATGTTGTGAGAATAGTAGAGCAGGTCCCTGAAGATTGTAAAAACACCCTAACTGCTTTGGACTGCCCACTTTAAGACTTTATCTGTGTACAAGAGAAGTAACCATGTACCTTGTTGAAGACAGTGTCTCTTGGGGTTTCCATCATTCTCTAATGAACCTAATCTTAATAATGGTGTAATACATGAAAGAATCACTAAAGATCAAATTGCTGCAAAGAAAACACAATTGAAGGCCGCAGCCCAGTAACAGCACCCTTGATTCACACTGCTGGGGATTACTGCCTAGAGCCTGCCCCCTCCTGTTCCTGGCCTCATTTATCTGGAAGCATTAATATGCAGAGAATGGAAAGATATTTTTTCCTTTTCTGTCTATTGAATTTTAAATGCGAATGGATCACCTATTCAACAGTATCTGACTAAAAATAAAAACTAAAGCAAAATTTTCTTCAAGTTACTGATTGAGGCCAGGGTGGGAATCCAGCTTGGAGGAATGAAGGAAAGATACAAAGTTCATCTGTAACATTTTCTATATTTTAATTAGAAAGTAAGATGGGCAAAGGGACAGTTGTCACTCCTGGGTGATGGGTGATAGTTATATCTATATATTTGTATATAAATAAATATTTTATGATGATGTTAATCATATAAATACTAGAAAATAAAAACATTCTTTGTACTTTTCTGCATGATCTTATATGACTCAAAATAAAAGTGGCAATTGTTAAAAGTCTGCCTGGAGGCAAAAGCTACGGTTAAAATTTAGTCTTCAGAGTCCTGAGGCAGAAAGGGGCACTGTCACCTGGGTCCAAGGATTCCCAGGATGTGTACAGAGGAGCCCACCAGGACTGGGGAGTCGGGGATGTGGCTGGTGGCAGCTGCGGGACTTTGAGCACCTGTTTGCATTATTTCTGTTTGAGCACCTGTTTGCATGCCCCATGGCTGAAAGCAATGACCTCCATCTTGGGTCACCTCATCACCATCTTCAGTAGGGGCCACTCCCAGTTTGGAACTCTGACTGGCCAGGTACCCAGGGTCTGACTGCCCCCCTCCCCAGCAGCCACTATCCCAGCACAGTGACATTCTGGTTACCCTCACCATCCCGAGGGCGGAGATGCCAGCCAACAACAGACCACCCAAATATTGGATGAGAAGGAAAGCAGGAAAGATACTGATCTCCAACCAAAAATATCCTTGTTTCTTCCTTCAAGATTTTTTTCTTCTTCTTCCTCTCTATTCTCCGGCCCTCACATCCCCAACATTTGTGAAACCAAGTACTTTGCATGAACTAGGATTTTGAGGACAGGGAGGACTGAATAGGATATTACAATTGTGATTGATATATATATATATATAGGTTTGTTTGTTTGTTTTCCCTTTTTTCCCACCAATTTCTACTATTTTTACCTCTTTTTAATTTTTCTTGATATATATATGCTTGTTTTATGTCCTCTACTGTCTTCCCACTTACCTGTCTACCAAAAATTACTTCCTGTCTCTTCTCCTGCTACTAATCTTCCTCTTAGTTTCCTCTTTCACACTTCCTAAGATTTAATAACTCTACATCCATCATCACCTCCTACTTCCTTGGCATACCATCCTACTCCTCACCCCCAGTTCTTTGTCCACCATCAGAAACTGTAAACCCTTTTACAAACTTACTGAGTATATTGTAGATAAAGATTGAATTCAACATTTCTGTACATTGTGACCAAACTGCAAAAGTCTTAATAGCAAACATTTGTTTTTAGGGTGTATATTATTTATACTGGGATCTATTAACATTGTCCTTCACCTCAAAGGATAGGTATTGAAACTCTACAGGGGCACTATAAGCCTGGGATCCACAGAGCTAGAAGGGCAGACACACAAGCAATATGAAAAGACAAGGGAAGAACGTGCCCCAAACAAATCAAGATACCACATTATTAGAATCCATGGCCAGAACAGCAGATGAAATGACAGAGAAGGAGTTCAGTATGTACATAATTAATGTTCTGCAAATTGAAGGATGATACAAGAGAGCAAATACAGACAGCAAAAGATCATTTTGACAAAGAGCTACATAAACAAATAGAGGAAGCAAAAGATTCCTTCAGTGGGGAGATAGAGGTTCTAAAAAACCAAACAGAAATCCTTGAAATGAAAGAAACAATAAACCAAATTAAAAGTTCAGTTGAAAGCATCACCAACAGATTAGACCACTTGAGAGACAGGACCTCAGACAATGAAGACAAATATATAATCTTGAAAAGAATGTAGACCACACAGTGAAGATGGTAAGAAATCATGAACAGAACATTCAAGAAATATGGGATAGCATAAAAAGACCAAATTTAAGAATTATTGAGATAGAGGAAGGCATAGAGTTCCAAACCGAAGGAATGAGCAACCTATTCAATGAAGTGATATCAGAAAATTTTCCAAACATGAAGAATGAATTGGAAAACCAAATTCAAGAAGCTGATAGGACACCAAATATACAAAATCTCAACAGAACCACACCAAGGCACATTATAATGAAAAGGCCTAACATACTGAATAAGGAGAGAATATTAAAAGTCATGAGAGAAAGGAATCAGATTATATACAGGGGAAAACCAATTAGATTATGTGCAGATTTTTCAACCCAGACCCTGAAAACTACAAGATCCTGGAACAACATACACCAAGCTCTGAAACAAAATGGATGCCAACCAAGAAAAAGGAGTTGTGAAATTCATCTGGAAAAATAAGAGACCCAAAATAGCTAAAGCCATCCTTAGCAAGACAAGTAAAGCAGGTGGCATCACTACACCTGACCTTAAACTATACTACAGAGCAATAGTAACAAAAAACAGCATGATATCGGCACCAAAATAGACTGGTAGACCAATGGTACAGAACAGAGGGTACAGAGACTAACCTACATAATTATAGATATTTTATATTAGACAAAGGCACCAAAAACACACACTGGAGAAAAAATAGTCTCTTCAATAAATGGTGCTGGGAAAACTGAAAATCCATATGCAACAACATGAAATTAAACCCCTATCTGTCACCATGCACAAAACTCAACTCAAAGTGGATCAAGAACTTAGGAATTAAACCAGAGACCCTGCATCTAATAGAAGAAAAAAAATAGCCCCAAATTTTCATCATATCGGATTAGGTCCCTACTTCCTTAATAAGACTTCTATAGTGCAAGAATTAAAATCATGAATTAATAAATGAGATACATTAAAACTAAAAAGCTTCTTCTCAGCAAAAGAAACAATCTGTGAGGTGAATAGAGAGCCTGCAGCTTGGGAGCAAATTTTTACCACTCACACATCAGATAGAGCACTAATCTCTAGGGTATATAAAGAACTCAAAAAGCTAAATACCAAAATAAATAAATAAATAAATAAATAACCCAATCAATAAATGGGCCAAGGACCTGAACAGACAATTCTCAGAAGATTATATACAATCGATCAACAAATAAATGAAAAAATGTTCAACATCTTAGATGGGGGAATGGGTACATAGCTCAGTTGGTAGAGTGCTTACCTCCCATGCAATTAGAGAAATGCAAATCAAAAATACTCTAAGATTTCATCTCACTCCAGTCAGAATGGCAGCCATTAAGAATACAGACAACAGTAAGTGTTGGCGAGGATGTGGGGGAAAAGGCACACTCATACATTGTTGGTGGAACTGCAAATTGGTGCAGCCAATATGGAAAGCAGTATGGAGATTCCTTGGAAATCTGGGATTGGAACCACCATTTGACCCAGCTGTCCCTCTCCTCAGTCTATACCCAAAGGACTTAAAAACAGCATACTACAGGGACACAGCCACATCAATGTTTATAACAGCACAATTCATAATAGCTAAACTGTGAAACCAACGTAGATGCCCTTCAGTAGATGAATGGATAAAGAAAATGTGGCGTATATACACAATGGAATATTACTCAGCATTAAAAGAGAATAAAATCATGGCATTTGCAGGTAAATGGATGGCACTGGAGAATATAATGCTAAGTGAAGTTAGCCAATCCCAAAGAAACAAATGCCAAATGTTTTCTCTGATATAAGGAGGCTGATTCATAGTGGAGTGGAGAGGGGGAGCATGGGAGGAATAGACGGACTCTAGATAGGGCAGAGGGGTGGGAGGGGAAGGGAGGAGCATGGAGTTAGAAATGATGGTGGAATGAGATGGACATCATTATCCAAAGTACATGTATGAAGATACAAATTTATGTGAATAAATACTTTGTATACAACTAGAGATATGAAAAGTTGTGCTTTATATGTGTAATATGAACTCTAATGCATTATGCTGCCATACATAACAAATTAGAATACAAATAAAAAATAAAAGGGGTGGGCCAAAGCAGTGCTGCATGCCTTTTATTCCAGGTTCTCAGGAAGATTAGGCAGGAGGCTTGCAGGCTGGAAGCCAGCCTCAACAATTTAGCAAGACCTTGTCTCAAAAAAGGGCTGGGGATGTGCCTCGGTGGTTAAGTGCCCCTGAGTTCAATCCCCGGTACCCCCCCTCCAAAAAAAGAAGGTCCTGAATATGTACAGACTCTTGTTATTGTTCCCTAAACAATATAAACAGTGTATCCTATTCACATAGGATTTACATTGTATCAGATATTATAAGTAATTGAGAGAAGACAAAAGTATATGGGAGCCTGTATATATGTTCTAATGCAAGCACTATTCCATTTCATATAAGGGACATGAGCAGATTCTGGTATCCTAGCGGGGCTCCTGGCACCAATCCCCAGGGATACTGAGAAACAACTGCATATTTATTTCTTCTCTTGTTTTTATGATTGTTTATACTTCTCCTTGCTTTGGGTTTTTCTAGGTTCTTGAGGTTTGAGCTTGTATTTTAGATTTGAAACTTTTCCTCTTCTCTAATGTTAGCATTTTGTGCTACAGATTTCCCTCTCAGCACTGTTCTAAGTGTATTCCATGAATTTCAACGTTACATATTCATTTTTATTCCATTCAATGTGTGTTTTGTTTTGTTTTGTCTTGTTGAGATGTCCTCTTTGATTCATGGATTGCTTAGAAGGATATCTAGTTTCCAAATGTTTGGAAATTTTTCTATTCTCTTTCTGTTATTAATTTCCAGTTTTATTCCACAGGGTCCAAGAACACCCACTACATGATTCCAATTATTTTAAATTTTTTGAAATTCATTTTATCATCAAGCATGTGCCTTATCTCAGTTTATGTCCCATGAGCACTTGTAAAGAAGATATGTGTTGCTGGTTTGGGGCGGAGTGTTCTATAAATAGCAAACTAAGACTGCTAGGCATTTATTTCTTCTATTATCACTTCAAATTGTCTTATTGTTCTATCAATTTTTAATTTTTTTAATGTTTAATTTTTAAGCATGTAAAGACATCAAAAATTTTTAAAAATATATTCTACCTAGCACATATTTAAAGATTTTTAAAATTTGTTCTTTTTAGATATACATGACAGTTGAGTATATTTTGACATATTTTATACATGGAATATAAGTTACTCTACTTAGGATCCCATTCTTGCAGTTGTACAGGGGGAGGAGTTTCACTGATTGTGTATTTATATAAGCACATGGGAAAGTTCTGATTCATTCTACTGTCTTTTTTATTCCAATTCCCCCTCCCTTCCCTTCATTCCCCCTTGACTAATCCAATGAACTTCTATTCTTCCCTCACCACCCCTTATAGTATGCTAGCATCCAAATATCAGAGAGAATATTCAGCCTTTGGTTTTGGGGGATTGGCTTATTTCAGTTAGCATGATAGCCTCCAGTTTCATCCATTTACTGGCAAACACCATAATTTTATTCTTCTTTATGGCAGAGTAATATTCCATTGTGTGTGTGTGTGTGTGTGTGTGTGTATCACATTTTCTTTATCCAGTCATCTGTTGAAGGACACCTAGGTTGGTTCCATAACTTAGCTATCATGAATCGAGCTGCTATAAACATTGACATGGCTGCATCACTATAGTATGCTGATTTTATGTCCTTTGAGTATCAACCTAGGAGTGGGATAGCTGGGTCATAAGGTGGTTCCATTCCAGGTTTTCTGAGGAATCTCCATACTGCCTTCCAGAGTAGTTACACCAATTTGCCACCCCACCAGCAATGTATACATGTACCTTTCCCCCCATATCCTCACCAACAGTTATTGTTACTTGTATTCTTGATAATTGTCCTTCTGACTGGAGTGAAAGAATCTCATTGTAGTTTTAATTTGCATTTCTCTAATTGCTAGAGATGTTGAAAACTATTTCATATATTTGTTGGCCATTTGGATTTCTTCTGTGAAGTGCCTGTTCAGTTTCTTTGCCCATTTATTGATTAGGTTATTTGGTTTGAGGGTGTTAAGTTTTTTGATTAATAGAGATTAATGCTCTATGTGAGGTGCAGGTGGCAAAGATTTTCTCCCATTCTGTAGGCTCTGTCTTCAAGTTCTTGATGGTTTCCTATGTTGTGAAGAAGCTTTTTAGTTTGGTGCCATCCCATTTATTGATTCTTTATTTTACTTCTTGTGCTTTAGGAGTCTTGTTGAGGAAGACAGTTCCCTGGCCGCTATGATGGAAAGTTGGGCCTATGTTTTCTTCTATAGTAGGTGCAGGGTTGTTGTATCAATATTTCAGAGCAGGACATTGTAATCTCCAACTGTAGTTGTGAATCTGTGTTATTTCCATTTGTCTACTCAGTTTCATGTCACATAGTTTATCATTGCCTAAGATCGTTATGCCGTCCTGGTGAATTTTGACCCATTAACATGTTGTCCTCACTGTCTCTGAAAGTTGTCTTTGCTCTGGAATATACCTTCTAATATTATTATAGCCACTCCTGCTTTTTTCTGATTAATACTTCATCATATACTTTTTTTCATCCCTTTACCTTCAAATTGTCTATATTTCTTTAATCCTTTTATTTTCAACCTGTCTATATTTCCTGGAGGCAGCATAGAGTTGGGGCATGTTTTTTAAACCATTCTGCCATTCATGGCCCTTTTGGGGGATGGAGGTACTGGGGATTGAATACAGGAATGCTTTACCACTGAGGTATATCCTCAGCCCTTTTTATTTTTTATTTTGAGACAAAGTCTTGATAAGTTTCTTAGAGCCTCACTTCATTGCTGAGGCTGGCCTCAAATTTCAGTCCTCCTGTCTCAGCTTCCCAAGTTCCTGTCATGCACCACCATGCTCAGTCAACTATTGCCATTTTTTGTGTAATGTTGAGGATTGAACCAAGAGCCTTGTGCATGTGAGGCAAGCACTCTACCAACTGAACTATATCCCAAGCCCCAACTATTGCCTTTTAACTGGTGTATTTATACCATTTACATTTAGTGTATTTGCCCACATTCTGGCTTACCATGTCCTTTCTCCCTTTCTGGTGTTCCAAGCTTCCTTCTTTTATTGTTTCCTTTCTGGTCAGTGACCTTCCTTCAGTAATCCCTTGAAGTAAGTGTGCTGTTGGCAATTTCTCATAGTTTTCCTTTATCTGAGAATTTGGTGGTTCATTCCTAAAAAATATTTTTGCTGGGTACAGGATCTTGGATTAACAATATTTTTCATTTAGCATTCGAAAAATATGCCACTTCTTTTTGGCCTCTGTGGTTTCTGATGAGAAATGCACTGACATTTGGATCTTTTTTCCTCTATAGATAATGTATTTTTTTTCCATCCTTCTGGCTACTATTAACATTATTTTCTTTAGTATTCAAAAGTTTAATTATGTCATCATGGAATTATTTCTTTGTGTTTATCCAGTTGGGCATTCATTCATTCAGCTTCCTAACTAGGTAGACTTATGCCTTCTGCCAAATTTGAAAAGTTTTCAGCCAGTGTATGTGCACATACTTTGCCAGGTCGACTCTCTTTCTTCTTTCCTTCCAGGACTCTGATGATGTTAAGATCTTGTTAGAGTCCCATGAGCTCTGTTCATTTTCCTTAAATCTGACTTTTCTTTATAGATGTATATTTTAGTTGTCAGTGGACCTTTGTTTTATTGATTGATACGCGGTGCTGAGAATCAAACCCAGCACCTCACACACTCTAGGCACGTGCTCTGCCGCTGAGCCACAACCCCAGCCCTGATTTTTCTTTCTTTGTTGTTCAGATTGAGTAGTTTCTATCGTTGGTCTTTCAGCTCACTGATCCCTCCCACCTTTCCCTTCTACTCTTGAGCCTATCTGAGCTTTTTATTTTGGTCACTGTGTTTCAGTTCTGAAATTTCCACTGGGTTCTTCTTTACAGCTTCTATTTCTTTGCTGGGACATTCTATTTTTATGTGTTTCAAGAGGTTTCTATAATAATTCAACGAAGCATTTTTTCATGGTTGCTTTAGACATCTTTGTCAAATGGGTCGTCCAGTAATCGTGACATCCCTGTGTTCCTGATGGTCCTTTGTCACTCAGCTTGAGATTTTCCTGGCTCTGGATAGGATGAGTCGTCTTCCATTGGAACCTGGACATTTTTACATTATGTTACTCTGGATCTTTTTTAAACCTTTTGTGTGGCCTCAATGTCACTGTTAGCACTCTGGCTGGGACATGGGAGAGGGACCTCTTACTTTCAGGTGGAGGTAGAAGCCCAGTTCCCTTCATGACCTTTCTCGGTATCTGAGGTGGGGTCTCCTTCTCACTGAAACCTGGGAGGAGGGGACTTGTAGCCAGCTAGTGGGGATAAAAGTTCTGAGCCCCCACTTGGCCTTCTCTGACAGCACCCCAGCAGGGGCATCAGGGTGCCCTGTTATAGTGTAGGGTCTCCACTTGCCCTTTTTCCAGTTGGGAGTAGGTTGGGGCCCACAGATTTTTCTGAGGTGTTTAGCTGGACTAGAGTGGCTAATGCTAAGAATTTTCTGCTAGACTCAGGCTTTCGTGGTCTTTTGGTGAAGACATAAGCTTTCTTGGATTTTTTTTCGTCTGTGCCCATGGGCATTTATGGGTTCCTTGTTGGTTCTGCTCCAAGGATAGATGAGGCAAAAAAAAAAAAAAACTCAGAACATCACTAGGTCATTCATCAGGTCTCAAGGTCCCTAGCCAAAACTGTTCCTGTGCTCTTCTCTCCACTCCGCAGAACTCGGTTTTACTTTGTAGGAGAAAAAGGGAAAAGCACATCTACTCCATATTCTAGAAGCAGATTTTACTCTATCCAGCAGAATTTTATTTTATCCAAACTGAGGATTGATTGATTGATTGATTGATGGTAGTGCTAGGGGCCAGGGCCTTGCACATGCTAGGCAAGTGCTCTGCAATTGAGCTACACTTCCACCCCCAAGCTGAGTTATCCTTAACCAGGACAGACATCCACGTTTCCTTTGGACCCAAGAGAGGCTCCATTTGAAGACTCTCCAGACTCAATAACTGAGAACGTTGATGTGAGGACCTAAAGAATGGCATGTCCAGTCCTTGGCGCCTCCAACTTTATCCATTCAGGACAGGCTTATGGCAAGCATTGAATGGAGACCAAAACCTCTGTCCAGGCCCTTCCAACACCTAATACGTTGGACTCTCCCAGCAAGGGAGAACAATTGCTCCTCACCAGGCTGGGGCCATCTTTTGGAGGGACAACCACCACCATCTCCCCTCTACAATCACCTATTTTGCTTCTTTTCTCAGTTCCCTTGAGAACCTATCCTTGGAAGGCCACTATGGCTTCTCCTGCATGGGACCTGGCCTCTCCACGGGTTGATCCACTGCAGGTCCTTTACACAGAGGGTCAGATTAGGCAGGAGTCACACTGAGAGGGGTGCCGAGTCAGAAGTGGGGGCCTCACAGTTCTGCCCTCAGTTCCACTCTACTCACTTGCTAAAGGGTCAGGAAGGAGGGTGTGCCCACTGCCCCTGAGTCCAGCCCCTGCTTGTCTCCCATAGGCCTTCACGCTGGCCTAGAAGCTGATGTGGAAAATCGACCCGTAGCTCCTCTACTAACCAGTATTAAGTGTATTGCACTTACACTCCCTGAGCATGTATTTCTACTTAAAATGACAGGTCTGGATACAGGCACGTGACCACGTGGTAAGCTGTAGCCTGGACCTCTCTGTGTAGCAGGTGGAGAAGTAAAGGCCAGAGATGAGGATACATCTCCCAGGTTCCCAAGGGGATTGACCCCAGTTGCTAGGAGGACCTGCTTGAATAGATGCTCTTCACCTCCGCACTTACCTGTGGGAGAGTCCAGCGGGGCCTTTGGAATAGATTACTTGCAGTGGAATCCTCATAGAGGCCACTTCAGGGGGACACTATCTAAGAGACCTTGAATTCAGAGCAGCCACCAGAAGCCCTCTTTTCACGCTGCTCCCCGCTTGTTGAAAACCGTGGCAGGATGGAGGGGAGGGAAGCGGGCCTCCCTCACACACCCAGCCCAGGGCCTGGCCTGCCAAGAGTGACCACTCTGCGTGACTCCAGTGACTTGGTGCAGAAAAGAGCCTCCCAGGCTGTTGTCCACTCAAAGCCACACTACAAAAGGGCCCTTCTTCATCCCGGCTGGTTCAGGCCAGGTCCTAAGAAGGAAATAAAGGGTAGAGAGTGAGGGTGGGGTCAACCAGGCTTAATTATGTGTGCTAGAAAAAGCTATTTCCACCCTTAGGCCAGGAGAAAAGTGCCTCGCAGAAGGTCAAACCATAGGCGTTGCTGTCCCCGCTGTGTACGGCACACAGTGTGCCTGTGTTATATGTTCTCTGTGCCACACACCATGCACGCTATGCACCATGCGGGATACGTGATGCATACAAATGCCATACATATATGCGGTAAATATGTTACACATTATACACACGTCATGTTATATGCTATACATTCACACATCTGCTGCGTGTTGTGTGGCGTTGTAGTGTGCGGTGTGCATATCCCATGGTGCACATGCACACATGACATTGTTTCATGAGCAGGTCGTGTGTTTTATGTGTGGCACGCTACATGTGGTTTGTGCAGCACATGTACACTACTGTGTGTTACGTACTATACACACATAGTTTTTGAGAAATGATTGGATGTGATTGTTATCTTTATTCTTTATAGGTAAGGTGTTTCCCCCATCTGGAGTCTTTCAAAATTCTTTCTCTAGCTTTAATTCTCTGTAGTTTGAAAATGAAAATGTGTAGGGGAAGAGTTTTTTTTTAATCATGTGTTCTGTCTTCTATGTTTCCTGGATATGTACTTTAGTATCTGATGTTAATTAGGGGAAATTTTCCATTGTTATTGTTTCTAATATTTCTTCTGTTCTTTTTTTTCTTTCTTCTCCTTCTGATGTCCCCATTATGTGTCTACATTTAATAGCTGTCCCACTATATCCTTGTTCTGTTGGTTTTTTAATTTGTTTTCCTTGATGTTTGTTCTCTATGCTTTTCATATCTATATAAGCTGTAGATGGACACAATACCTTTATTTTGTGTATATTTATGTGGTGTCAGGGATCAAACTCAGTGCCTCATGCATGCTAGGTAGTAGCTCTACCACTGAGCCAAACCCCAGCCCCCAAGTTTTGGAAATTTCTATTAATATACTCTTTTTTATGTAATTTTTAAAATTTATATATGACAGCAGAATGCATTACAATTCTTATTACACATATAGAGCAAAATTTTTCATATCTCTGGTTGTATACATAGTATATTCACACCAATTTGTGTCTTCATACCTGTACTTTGGATAGTAATGATCATCAAATTCCACCATCATGAATTACCCCATGCCGTCCCCTCCCTTCCCCTCCCACCCCTCATATTCTTAAACTGACAGAGTCTTTCTTCAGCTGTGTCCAGTCTTCTAATGGGCCCATTGGCCATGATTTGGATCTTTCATATCCACAAAGGATCATATGGTAAAGGCTGGCCCCTAACCTATGGCACTATTGGGAGGTAGAGCCTAGAGGGAGGAAGTTAGGTTATTGGGGTCATGCCCTTGAAGGGGATATTGGGATCCTGGCTCCTTCCTGTCTCTCAGTTTTTTTTTTTTTAAAGAAAGAGTGAGAGAGGAGAGAGGAGAGAGAGAGAGAGAGAGAGAGAGAGAGAGAGAGAGAGAGAGAGAGAATTTTTAATATTTATTTTTTAGTTCTCGGCGGACACAACATCTTTGTTGGTATGTGGTGCTGAGGATCGAACCCGGGCCGCACGCATGCCAGGCGAGCGCGCTACTGCTTGAGCCACATCCCCAGCCCCCTGTCTCTCACTTTGTTTCCTGGCCACCATGAGGTGAACTGGCCTGCTCTGTCATGTGCTCCCACTACGATGTACAGTGCCACCACAGACCCAAAGCAACAGAAACAAGTGACCATGGACTGAAACCTCTGAAGTGGTGAGCCAAATAAATTTTTTCTCCTTATAAGTTGATTATCTCAGGTATTTTGTTACAGTGACACAAGACTACCTACACACTATCAAAGGCTTCATTCCTATTATTGGGCTTTTCATTTCTAACATTTTTCCCCTTGGGATTTCTATCTTTTTGCATTGCCAATATGTTCCTGCATGTTTGCTACTTTAAGGTCCTTAGCATATTAATCATAGTTGTTTTATTTAGTGAGTACTGTGTGTGTATGTCTGTATTAGTGAGGATTGAATCCAAGGGTGTTTGGTATACCCCAGCCCTTCTTATTATTTTTTTAATTTTAGTTTTCCATCTATTTATTTATTTATTTTTATTTTTTTGTGGAGCTGGGGATTGAACCCAGGGCCTTATGCATGCGAGGCAAGCACTCTACCAACTTAGCAATACCCCCATCTCTTTTTTTTTTTTTTTTTTTTTAATTTGAGATAAGGTCTTGCTAAATTGCCTAGGCTGGCCTCAAACGTGCAATCCTCCTTCCTCAGTTTCCAGAGTAGCTGAGATTACAGGCACACACCACTGGCCCTGGGTAATCGTGATTGTTTTAAATTCTCTGTCTGACAATTCCAATATCCCTGCCAACTCTGGTTCTCATGTTTACTCTGCCTCTCCAAACTGTGTTTGTTTTTTATTTGGTTTCGTTTGGCTTTGGTGTGCCTTGTGATTGTTTCTTGGTGGTGGACATGAGGTCCTGAATAATAGGAACTGCTGTACGGACGCCCACAGTGCTACAGTGTGCCATGTGGGCAAGAGGAATTGCTCGGTGATAGTTAGCCTGGGGTTACCTAGTCTCGAGAACAGTGCTGTGGCTTATTTCAAATGATTCTGCCAGAAGCACAGGGAATTTTCCTCTGCTCACTATGGGGACCTACCCAGAGGTCAATCTCACGACATTGGACCCCCCACTCTCCTGACTGAGTCCACTGGAGGTTTTACTCTCTGACTCATTCACACTTGCCTTCATCACTTTGCCAGTGACAGTTCAGGATTTCCTACCCCAACACTCGTGTCCCCCCTTCCATGGCCTCTGGGTTTCTACTCTAGTAAGCGACACCCCCCTTTGTCTGGGGCAACCGTTTCTCTTGTCATTAGGATGCAGTGGTGACTTCCAAGCTCCCCATGTGGAACTTGAAACTAAAAGTCCACTTTCCTCTTTTGTTCCTTTTTAAAAATTAGACAGTCATGTTAATTTTCAGTAAATCTTTAAATATTCTTGATGAGAATACTTTGTAAGATTGTTTTCTGAGTATCTTCTCCCCGTCTTTGGCTTAACTACTTATTCTCTTGATGAAGAGAAAAATCCCAGTTATAATAAAATCTAAATTGTCAATTTTTCTTTTGTCTTTTGGATAGTGTTTTCAGTGTGTCTTTTTGTTTAGTGTTTTTAATGTCTTTTTGGTTCAAAGAAATGTAAGCATGAACATTACGGAGTACTTCCAGGAAGCTTCCTTAGAAAGGACAGGGTCTAGCCAGGCACAGTGGCACACGCCTATAATCCCAGTTGGCTTGAGGGGCTGAGGCAGGAAGATCTCAAGTTCTAAGCCAGCCTCTGCAACTTAGTGAGACCCTAAGCCATTTAGGAAAATACTGTCTCAAAATAAAAGATATAAAGGGCTGGGTGGTGGCTCCATGGTTAAGTGCCCCTGGGTTCAATCCCCAGTACTAAAAATTAAAATTAAAAATAAAATAGAGGGGCTGGGGTTGTGGCTCAGCGGTAGAACACTTGCCTAGCACATGTGAGGCCCTGGGTTCGATCCTCAGCACCACATAAAGTTAAATAAATAAAATAAAGGTATTGTATTTAGCTACAACTAAAATATAAATACTAAAAAAAATTTTAAATAAATAAATAAAAATAAAATAGAGTACTATGGTTTGGATATGGCTTGAGTGTGTCTCCCAAAGTTTCATGTGGTAGAAACACATATGTGTGTGTGTGTGTGTGTGTGTGACAATGTTGAGAGGTGTGGCACGCTGAAGCCGTCAGGCCCAGTGAGAGGTAATTAGATCATGGGGTCCATCCTCATCCTTATAAAGGGATAGTGCTGGTCTCAGAGTGAGGTGACTCTTGTGAGAGCTGCATATTCTCCAGTGAGGTCACCCTGTGAGCCTGACCCCTTCTACAACCCCCATTTCCCTTTCCTTTTCTTCACCGTCTTGTGAGGCAGCCAGGGTGGAGGGGCCCTCACCAGAGGCCAATCAAGTGAGGCCACCTGATCTTCAACTTTGAGGCTCTTAAAACTGTGAGCTGAATAATCTATGTATTATTACCCAGTCCCAAATATTTTGCTATAGCAACACAAATCAAACCTACACAAAGGTTAAATGAAATCTCAACAGGAACAATATCCTTCTAAGAGGAGAAAGAGAGGGCAGGGATGAGCGTGCACAGAGAAGAGACCAGCTACAAGCCAAGGAGAAAGGCCTCTGAGGAAACCAGCCCTGACCATGCCTTGACCTTGGACTTCCAGCCTCCAGAACTGTGGAGAAGCGAATGTCTGTTGTGTAAGCCTCCCCAGCCTCCCAAACAGACTAGGACAGTGCCTACAGCCCGAGGTTCCCTCTGGACTGCCAGGATGGGGCAGAAATGCACATGAGTGAGGTGTCCTGGGCCTCAGCTCCACACTCCTCTCAGCGGATCCCGGGCCTGGCAGGGTGGGTCCCCTCCAAGGCCACCATCCCCAAATCAAGCCCCTTTCCACCCGACCCTGCCCATAACATCTGCTCATCTGACAGATCTCTGAGTCCAATTTGGGGACCACCATCTTTTTCCTGGTTTTCAAAGGTGGATTTACTTAGCACATTTCACCCAGAAGGAAATTATAATCCCCTTGTGGAAATCAAAGATGATGAACCAAATGAGATGTGCAAAGTTTACTTCTCCAGAGCTTACAATAGCAAGGGAGTCAGCTACCCTCACCTGTGCTTTGGCAGAGTGTCTGAAGGCAGGCAGAGGGTTGAGGAAGCATCACAGTGGGTAAGGGACAGCTCCAGGGGTACCCTGGCTGGAGGCTGCTGACTGGGGAGGCTGGAGGCTGCTCACTAGAAGCAGGGCATTCTAGGATGGGCTAGAGATCCATATATATATTTAGTTGCGGATGAACACAAGACCTGTATTTTACTTATTCATTTTTTATGTGATGCTGAGGATTAAACCCAGTGCCTCACACATCCAGGCAAGCGCTTTACCACTGAGCTAAAGCCCCAGCCCAGGATCCGTAGTTGGCCTTCTCTGATTGGTCCCAAATTGGAAGTGGGGACAAAATTTAGGGAAGCATGAAGTTGCTAATCAAATCCTGGCCATTTTGAGATGACTGTTACAGTGGTTATAGTTTAGTTTCCTGCACTGTATGCTATAGATATCCAGGTAGATTCCTAGGCTGGTTACTATAAGTGATGGGTAGGTTTCCTGGTATGTTGCTGCAGCTTCAAGTCCAAGTTCTATTTTTATATACGATCTGGCCATTGTCTGTTTGTATATCCAATCTCGTAGCAGTGGAGGTTCAAATCAAGTCCTCAGAATTTTAGATAACTATGAAAATCAAAATCTGAATGTGTCACATCTTATTTTTTATCAATGATTTTTTTTGTTAGATGCCTGGAGAAAAGTGAACTTTTGTTTAGCAATGATTTTTCTCAACCTTCTTGTTATAACTGAAATCATACTGAAATTACCTAGATGAACTAAATCTGGCAAAGTTAAGTGATGAATCTAGGTACTTGGTGTTTTTACTGAAGTATTCTTTCAACTTTTATATGCATTAGAAATTCTTCATGGGGCTGGGAGTATAGCTTAGATAAAGTGTGAGGCCCTTTTTTATTTATTTCTAAAAAAGGAAAGAAAATTTTTGGAAGAAGTTGGGGGGAAAAAAACTGATGCTGAACTTTTATTTAAGCAGAACACTGACTAGAAGTTGCAGGTTGAATTGCAAAACCCACAACTGGATTTAACCCAGGGGAGATTTACCACTGAGCTACATCCCTTATCCTTTTTATTTTCTATGTTGAGACAGGGTCTCACTAAGTTACCCAAGCTGGCCTCAAACTTGAGATCTTCCAGCCTCAGGCTCCTGAGTCACCACTGCACCTGACTCTACAACTTCATTTTGACTTACAAATTGACATATTTCTTTCCACAGAGCTGCAGAGCCAGGGATTGGCTAGTGTGGTTTGCCCAAATTGGACGGCACCATCAATGTGCCCCTATGGGCCACAAAAAGCAGCTCTTGCAGGAGTGGCTGACCTGCTGGCCCCTCCATATGGACACACACACACACACCAGGAATCCAGTCCTCAGCACTTGGGCCCTCTGCACACACTTTCTCCCTCTTGACTAGAATTGTTCCATCTCACTCCATTTCCGGCCACAGCTGCCCTGTCAGCACTTGAGAATGATCAACTCAACGTTCACCTGCTAAGTTTCTTAGCCCTTAGCCCCAGGCTCAGGCTGACCACATAGGGCCCAGTGCTAATGGGGTGTCTTGATTTGTGTTTTGTTTCTGTTTCCCTCAGTGAAACAGTCGACCAACCAATCTATGTCTAGCTTCAAAGCACACCTAAGGAACCCATAGCTTCTCACCTCCGGCACCACCATTCTGGTCCACGAGGTCACGGCAAGAGTCTCCCTTCTGGCCTTCCAGCTTCCCTCTGGGCCTCTCTGTTTCCTCCATTCAGCATCCAGAGTGGCCCTGTTCATACTGAGCCATGCCGGGTTATTTATTTGCTTAAGTTTTTCCACTGGTCCTCCCCATTTCTCAGAGAATAAGCCAAAGTCCAAACTCTGGCCTACAAGAGGCTCTGCCAATAGTTGGCAAATCACAGCCCGTGGACCAAATCTGGCTCATAACCTGATTTTGTGGGTGTTTTATTGGAGCATAGCCACACCCATGCATTTATTATTATCTGTGATTATTTCAAGCCACAATGATTCTTCTGAGATCACCCTAGATATCGCCACAAAGATACCAAGTAGATCCACAGAGAAGCCAACAGGCAGCTCTGTTCATGAGTGCTCCACCTTGGAATAGGTCCTCCAGCCCCAGCAGAGCCTTCAAATGACTATGGCTTTTAGTGACAGATACCAAGTGCAAGCCCAGCTGAGTCTTCCCCAAGCAACCGATGCACAGACTCTGAGGGCATAAGCTGTGATTGTTTTTATGCCACTACATTCGTGGGTGGGTGTGTGCACAATGGCAACTGACCCCAGGGCCTTACACATGCTAAGCACATGCTCTACCAAGAAACTACACGCCCTGTCCACCTCTATGTTTTGTGATGCAACTTCATGTAAACCCATTCTACCATAAAGAGTCTGTATGCATGTATGTGCTACCTTATAAATATGTGTGAAATGTGGATATTGTTTGGATTTACTTTCTTTCTGTTTCATTTTTCTTCTACCATCTACCTCTCTGCTCTCACATACTCTATATCAGTAACCTATCATATTCCACATATCCTCCATTCTCTACATAGTACCCCAATAGTCTATAGTCCCTAATAGACCATAACTTACTTATTCAGTCCTTGGTGATGGGCAGGCCTTTTGCTACTAAGTTGAGGTCAGTAGTAACTTCCCTGTACACCAGCCTCACCTACTTGGGTTTTATTATGGTTTAAATATGAGGTGTCCCCAAGAGCTCATGTGACAGACAATGCAAGAATTTTCAGGAGGGGGCTGGGGATGTGGCTCAAGTGGTAGCACACTCGCCTGGTATGCGTGCGGCCCGGATTCGATCCTCAGCACCACATACCAACAAAGATGTTGTGTCCGCCAAAAACTAAAAAAAATAAATATTAAAAAAAAGAATTTTCAGGAGTGAAATAATTAAGTTATAAAAGCTTTCACCTAATCAGTGGATTAATCCACTGCTATGAGTTAATTGGGCCATAACTATAGGTTGGTAAGGTATGGCTAGAAGAGGTAGGTCACTGGGGGCATGACTTTGGGGTTTATCTTTTGTCCTTGGTAGGCAGAGCCCTCTCTGCTTCCTGATTGCCATGTCTTGAGCAGCTTCTCCCCTCCACACACTCCAACCATGGTTTCTGCCTTACCTCAGACCCAGAGCAATGGATGTGGCTGTCTGTGGACTGAGACCTCAGAAACCATGAATGCCACATAAACTTTTCCTCCTCTAAAACAGTTCTTGGCATGTCTTTTGGTCACAGTGGGGAAAAAAAGCTGACTATAAAAGCTGTCTAATACAATACCAATACCAAGTGTACAAAGAAGTACATACAGTGGTACTTCTAGGTACACTTGTCCTGAGTGGGGTTGCTAGGTCTGAGGAGAGATGCATCTCAAATTTTAACAGACTCTGTCCCAGGGCTTTTGAAGGGTTTTGATGCACAGCCCTGGAAAGACCTGGACCTTTTTCTTACTGACATCACAGGGCCCGCAGCTGTGCAGGTCTGTCACTGGAGGTCCCCACACATTCTACGCAGCTCAGTGCAAAGCCTTTGACAAATCCATGTCCTGTTGTTTCTCTCACTTTCTTTACTTTTTCTTTCTTTTTATTTATTTATTCTTTCTCCTCAATGCTGGGAATTAAAGCCAGAAGCACTCTATCTCTGAGCTACATGCCCAGTTCGTCTTTTTTTTTCCATACCAGAGATTGAACCTAGGGGTGCTTAACCACTGAGCCACATCCCCAGCTCTTTTTATTTATTTTTATTTTTATTTATTTATTTATTTATTTTTTGGTGTGTGTGTGTGTGTGTGGTGCTGGGGATTGAACCCAGGGTCTTGTACATGCAAGGCAAGCACTCTACCAACTGAGCTAGATCCCCAGCCCTCCCAGCTCTTTTTATTTTGAGGCATGTTCTCACTAAGTTGCGTAAGGTCTTGCTAAGTTGCTGAGGCTGGCCTGGAACTTGAAATTCTCTGTCTCAGCCTCCTGAGTCACTCGGGTGACAGGCAAACCCCACATGCCTTACTCCCCAGTCTTTTTTCTTTATTTTAATCTTGAGACAAGGTCTCAGGAAATTACCCAGTCTGGCCTCTAACTTGCTACCTTGCTACCGGCAGCCTCCAGAGTAACTGAGATTACAGATGTGTGCCACCTGCCTGGGCTTGTTTCCCCCACTTTCTCAGGCCCAGCTAGACCTCACTGACTCAGCAATACTGCTTGGGTCCAGATAAAACCACACGGAAAATCCCTTTCTGGAGTTTGGTTTTCAGAGAAGAGATGCTGCCATTTGTTAGTGGTCCAGCAGAATAAGGGCAAAATGGAAGGTCACCGCTGCTCTGTCTTTCCTGGTATCAGGCCTCTTTGGTATCCTACTTGTCTAGAGGGAACTAGGGAGCCACACACATCTGTGCCTCTGAGGGCAGATGTTAATTTTTTCATTTACAAAGCAGAGGCCCCCAAACTCCCTCAGTTCATGGAGGCCTAGGTGTCTCAGACAATTTTCAGCACTGCCTAGGACAAAGGAAACAAACTAGTTTGTTTATCAAGTAGTTTGGTCCAAACCTCTTAACAAGTATCTATAGGACAATAATGTAGGCATTTGAGAAAGAGATATGCATCAATTCAAAGTGAATAGTTGGCTGAGAGTGGTGGCAATCCTGTAATCCCAGCAGCTCAGGAGGCTGAGGCAGAAGGATTGCAAACTCGAGACCAGCCTCAGCAAATTAGGGAGACCCTGTCTCAAAATAAAATAATAAGAAGAACAACAAGTTCAGTGGTTAAGCACCCCCTGTGTTCAATCAACCCTGGTACCAAAACATCCCCGGGATAGGAGGGCCTGGTGGACGCCCACCCTGATTGCCTGTCCCACGGTGATTTCCACGTGGAACTAAGCTCACCTGTGCAGAGGCAGGGCGGTGGTGTCCACAGCACGCAGACTGATGGGGGTTTGCACCCTGACCAGCAGAGGGCTCGGTGCTTCCCTCCGAACAGAGCGCTGCAGAGCCAGAGAGAGCGGAGTCTCTCCCCTCCACCTACTTTTCCACTGGCCGGTTCAGCCTCTGAGACCCGCAGGAATCAGGGAAGGGCGACGCGGCGGGAAGCAGAGGTGGGTCCTGTACCAAGCGCCTAGCTGTGGGGTCGCCCCTAGCAGAGAGCATAGGCACAGAGATCCATGCTCCAGGGACCCCATGGATAGATGAGATACACATAAACTGAAAGAAACCCGTTTACCAGGAGTGGTGACCATCCTGGAACCCCAGCGACTCGGAGGATGAGGCAGGAGGATCACATGGCCATTGTCCCAAGAAAGCCGGTGGGTCAGTTGTGGTGGACGCGACTCTGGGGCGTGAAGGGGGCTCCGGTGGTGGCCCGCAGAGAACCCCGACGGGCCGCGGGGACGGAAAAGCCACTTGACAGAGAAGCCAAGGTCGGGTTGGTCTGTCTGCAGGGTCAGGGAGCCTCCCGGAGCTGGGGGGGGGTGGGGTGGGCGGCTTCTCACGCTGTTGGGGACACAGTGGGTGCTGCAGTGAATGTTTAAAAGAATCGCTCTGCAGAAAGAAGGGAAATACACTATTTTGGGAACTATAGGGTATTTTTCCTTTTTCTGCACCTTTGAAGTTTGCTAAACTTCTGCAGGTGTCACTAGAACAAAACCGTGGACTCCTCGCTACCTATGGAGACTGAAGTCTGAAAAGGGGAGTTTCCAAGCGCAGCGCAGCCTGGGGCCAAGCCCAAGGCAGTAGGGAGCGCAGGGACCCCGAGAACCTGGCTCGGAAGGAAGCTGTTGGCAGGATGATCTTTAATCATAAAAGCCCTGAGGGCAGGGCGCATTGTGAAGATAGGATCCAGCGAGACAGAGTCCAGGGTGACGTAGCAAGAAGCAGCTCCCGGGTGCCCGAGAGGCGGCAGGAGGGGCGCGGGATAGGGCGACACCTGCTGGCCGTCGCCGCGCCCCTGCCCTGACGGTGAAACAAGTCATTGCAGGTTCCAAGCTGAATGGGCTGCTGGCTCCCAGGGCTTCATTTCCACCAGAGCAACAAAGGCAGCTGTCCAGCCTCCCAGAGGTGTGGGGATAGGGACACTTGTGAACTGTGAAAATCTGCAAGCCTCAATATGGAAAGCATCCCAAAGAAACTCAAAGGGCATAAAGGCGAATCTCGTCTACTCTGGAGAGGGAAAGAGAGTTAAGACAAAACAAGCATAAGATAAAAAGCAAAAGATTGTTTTTTTAAAAAAAAATTGTCCACGTTTGGAGTGAAGGTTGCTCAGCGGTATAGCACGTACTTAGCCTACAGGAGGCCCTAACAATCCCCAGCACCAAAAATAAATTAACTTATTCATAATAAAGAAATGAAGTCTACATTAAAATTATGTTCTTTAAAAGACTTCATAAGCAAATCAACAATGATACGGAGGGTATTTGCAATGCATATACCTGAAAAAGGATTTATACCCAGAATATATGTCCTTTTTGGAAAAAATCCATGAACCAAGATACAACTCATCAAATTAAAACCTAGAGCAGGTCTTCCTAGAAAGGAACCAGAACGCCCATTAACTGTGAAAAGATACCTAACCTCATCTGTTATCAAGAAAATATAAATTAAAACAATGATATGCAATCCCACACTCACTAGATTAGCAAAACCTCTACCAACATAGAGTGTTAGGAAAGACTTAGGGGAAAGAACTTGAAGACACTGCTGGTGGAAATGTGAATAGGTTGCGATCATTTTAGAACACAGCATGACTTGACCTAATAAAGGTGAACACCTAATAAAGGTGCCTCCCAGTAGCCAGTAATGCCAGTGCTCCCTGTGTGTACCTGGCAAAGATTACTGCAGTTTTAATCAAAATCCCAGCAAGCTTTTTAGTTGAGATTGGCAAGTTTATTGTAAAATTGATATGGAAATGTAAAGAACCTATCGTGGCCAAAATAGCTCTAAGAAAGAACTTACATTACCTGATTTCAAGACTTATTATAAAGTTGTAGAAATCAAGACAGTATGATATGGATCTAAAGATCCATAAAAAGAAGGAAAAAATAGAAAGCACAGAAATAGACCCAATCATATAAGCTTTTATCTGTCAGCCTTCCGTTACTCTGTCAAGTACCTGAGGTATATCAACTTAAAAAGAAGAAAACTGGGAAACAAAAAGATGATTGAGGCATCCCCTTTAAAGGGCATGCCCCAGTGATTTAAGATCTCCCACCAGGCTACATACCTCCTAAAGTTTTTACCATCTCCCAACAGCACCACCCTGAGACAAAGCTTTTAACACTCTGGTTGACATTCCAGATCCAAACTATAGCAATGGTCAATTAATGGTCAACAAAGGCAGTTCAACAGAGAAAGCATAATCTTTTTTTAAGAAATAGCCATATATTGCTGAGGGCCATTGCCAAGTAGGAATGACGCATCGAAATTTCCTTGCCAGCGTACCCCATGTTGCTTAGAGGACATTCGCTGGGACATTGCATGTATGCTTTAGTAAGGTGACCTTGCTCAAGGACCAGGGCGGATCCGGTTTAGAGCTGATCAGGTTTTAGGGAGTATCCCGTCCTTGGGTTTAGGGAAGTTCCAGGTTTAAGGTGTACCCTGCGGGGGAATAGGGCGTATCCTGCTGCCTCAGGCACGCCCGATCCTTGAGTTCCCATTGAGTTCTCTTGAGATTCAGAAAGTATTGGGAAAAAAAAGCCTCGTGGAGTAGGTGAATTGGGCGGCGGCAGAACTTGGATTTCCCCAGAACGTGTGTAGAGGCCGGTGTGAGTTCGGGAATAAAGAATTGCTGTTTGAATCTACAAGGTGTGTGGTGGCTCGTGATTCTGTGCCCAGCCAAGACTGCGGCAATATATAAAACAATTTGAGCCTAACCTTTACTTCTCACCATTTCCAAAAATTAATGTGAAATAGGTCACATATGTAAGTTGGAAAACTAAAAGCATAAAACTGCTGGAAGAAGTAAAAAATTCTGGAAGAAAAGATAATAGGGAAACTTAGCAACTGTATGGTCCACAAATTTTAAAGGGACACTCCTCCCTTCAAGAGGTGGAGCTTAGCCAGGCCTGGTGGCACACGCCTGTAAATCCCAGCATTGAGCTCAGGTGGTTGAGGCAGGAGGATAGTGAGTTGAAAGGCAGCCTCAGCAACTTAGCAAGGCGCTAAGCAACTCAGTGAGACTCTGTCTCTAAATAAATACAAAATAGGGCTGGAGATGTAGCTCAGTAGTTGAGTGTCCCCTGAGTTCAACCCCTGGTACCAAATTCTCTTCTAGCAAAAAGAATATAGCAGATGTGGTGGGACATCAGTTTTGAGATTAGTGTATAAAAAAACTGCAGTTTTCACTGTGGGTTCTCTTGTCTGTCTCTGTTTGTTATTGACTTTGCAGGGGACACCGATTGCCATAGCATGAAACTCCCAGGGAAGAGAGCAATCAGCTGCCTTGCTATTGGAAGAGGCCCTTGTGGTGAGGAGCAGGAGGGTTACCATCGATCTCACACATGAGCTTGGCAGCAGATAGTCCCCTCACCAACCTGAGGATGACCACGACCCCCACAAACAAGGGACAGCTGATTGCAACCTCATGAAAGATTGGGTGGCCAGAACTACCTAGCTAAGCTGCTCCCACATTCCTGATGCATGGAAACTGTGAAGTAATAAAAATGTTTATTGTTTAAAGATGCTAATCTTGAGCATAATTTATTATATGGTAACTAACTCAGTGACAATGAGCTTGGCAAAAAGTTCTTAAAATATGACACAAAATATGACATAAAGTATAATAGAAAAAATTCATAAATCAGATTTTTAAAATACTTTTATTTATTTATTTTTTATGTGGTGCTGAGGATTGAACCCAGGGCCTCACATAAATCAGATTTATAATCAGAATTTAAAAATTCATTTTTTGATAAAAACCACAGCAGAAGCCAGGTGCAGCGGCACACACCTACTTGGGAGGCTGAGGCAAGTATATCACAATTTGAGGCCAGCCTCAGCAATTTCATGAGACCCTCTGTCAAAATAAAAAGATCTGTGGCTCAGTGGTAGACTGCCCCTGGGTTTAATCCCCAGAACTAGAAAAAAAAAAAAAAGAGAGAAGGAGAAGGAGAAGAAGAAGAGGTGGTGGTGGTGGTGGTGGAGGAGGAGGAGGAGGAGGAGGAGGAGGAGGAGGAGTTGTTAACTGCATGGGAGTTTCAGAGAAGATGCTACAGACCCATTTCTCCCTGCTCCTTCCACGAAGGACAACAAAGACCCTCAAAACGGACTATGAAAGATGCAAAGAGGAAAGCAGGCTGACTCTAGACAATAGCAGGCAGCACAAGCAGCCTAGAGACAGCACTTTATTGCCCTGGCAACATGCCATCCATAGAAAATGAGTCGGGAGACTTCCCTCCAGCCAGCAGAGGCAATCAGCAAAGGATGTGATATATTCCTCTCCCACAGGCTTGGTGCCCCCAGATACCAGGTGGGCATTCAGGATTGCAGCCACCCCACCCAGTGGAAGCAGATGGGCTATGGCAGGACAGGGATAGCAGATGATACAGGTGGCACTTTCTCCCCTACCTCTACCAGCTGCATTAGCCAGGTGAGGAGTCTGCACTTCCATCCACCGCCCAGCAGCATCATAGTGTCCAAAGTAGTGCTTCCTTCCCAAGGACGGCACCAGTGGAAACCCAGTGGGAAGCCTGTGCTTGTACTTCCCACCCAACCATGGCAGGCAGAGCTACTTGTCACCCTCCCAAGACAGGAGGATTATAGAAACAAGAAAATTTGGGAAAGGGATTCTCTAAATCTGCACAGGATATCCTGAGCTGATGGCTGACCAATGCACACAAGAAACTGACCACAGTGAATTTGCTGAGAGATTGGAGATACAGGTTTTCAGAGCAACCGTTAGCTATCACACCAAGAAAGCAGACTAGAGGAGCATGCAAGGACATAGAAACCAAACTGTCACTGGAACTGGGTGTCATGGTGCACACCTGTAATTCCAGTGACTTGGGAGGCTGAGGCAGGAGTATTGCAAATTCAAGACCAGCCTCAGCAACCTAGCCAGACCCTCAGAAACTGAGCAAGAACCTGGCTCAAAAAATAAAAAGGGGGGCTGGGGTTGTAGCTCCGTGGTAGAGCATTTGCCTGGCAGGTGTGAGGCACTGGGCTTGATCCTCAGCACCACATAAAAATAAATAAATAAGTAAAGGTATTGGGACCGTCTAAAAATATAAAATACATAAATAAATAATACAGGGCTGGGAATGTAACTCAGTGGTAAAGCACCCCTGGGTTCAATCCCCAGTACCAAAAATCAGTAACAACAAAAAATTGCAACAGGAAGCTACAGCCTTCAAAAAGTAGACCAGAATCAACATACTAACCTATGGATCACTGCTTGCTAAAATAAAATGTTGAATAAATATAGCATGTAAATATACATAAATAGTATAAAATAAAGTATTTCTAAAATAAATATTTAAATAAACCCCAGGGTCACAGAGTATAGTAGCTATAATGTCTGGAATACAATTTTTAAAATTACTTGCAATACCAAAGGCCAAGGAAATTGCGACTGAAAGGAGAAAAGACAAACAAATCCCATCCCTGAGATGTCTCAGATGTTGAAATTATGTGTCAAGGATTTTGAAACAGATCCCATAGCAATGCTTCAGTGAACAATTTCAATACTCTTGAAACAAATCAAAAGAAAATAGAAAATCTCAGTAAAGCAATGGAAAATATAAGAAGAACCAAGTGGATACTATAAAAAATTCAATAACCAAAATTTAAAACACACTGATTGGACCTGACAATTAATTGGTTGGAGAGGAGACATAAAAATTCTGAAAACAAACCAATAGGATTTACCTCATCTGACCAAGATAGAGAAAATAAATGACAAAGAAATGTACAGAGCCTCAGAAATCTGTGGGAAAATAAAACAAGATCTATTATTTTTGTCATCGAAGGAGAGCATAAAGTGTAGGACAGGAAAAATATTTGAAAAAAGTAATGGCTGAAAATTCCCCAAATTTGATAAAAGGCATAAACCTAGTAAGAAGATGAATGAATCCCAAACAGGAGAAACATAAAGAAACCCACTCAAGACATATCATAATTAAACTTCTGAAAACTAAAAGCTAAGAAAAATTTCTGAGACAGGTAGAAAAAATAATGCATTACCCATAAAAGAACAATTCAAGTGATAGCAGATTTCTTATCTGAAACCATGGAGGATGGAAGAAAATAGCTCAATATTTCCCAAATGTTGAAAAGAATTGTCAATGCCAAACTCTGCACTGAATGAAAATATCATTTGAAAAATGAAGAAAAATGAAGTCATTCCCAGACAGAGGAACGCTGGGAGAACTTGTTAGCAGCTGACCTGCCCTGAAAGAATGCTTTACAGACATTCTCTGTACTGAAAGGAAACAATAACAGAAGGAATCTTGGAACTTCAAAAAGAAAAGCAAGAAAAATGTTAAAGAAAGAAGAGTGGGGGTGGTGCTGGGTTTGTGGTTCAGTGATAGAGCGCTCGCCTCGCACATGCGAGACCCTGGGTTCAATCCTCAGCACCACATAAAAATAAATAAATAAAATAAAGCATTGTGTCCAACTACAACTAAAAAATTTTACAACTAAATTTTTTTTAAAAATTAAAAAAAATAATAATAAGTGAAATAAGGGTGTTGTGTTCGAATACAACTAAAAATAATTTTTTTTAAAAAAAGAAGAAGAATGGAATGTGCAGATGTAACAAACCATATTCCTTATAGTTTTTTTAAAAATCATATTTGGTATCTGAAGTAAAAATTAAAACATGATCTGATGTTCAATATATGTAAAAGAAATACTTTAGACAATTATATTTTAAAGTAAGGAGGGTAAAATAACTAAATGAGAGGACTATTTCTACATTTTATGTAGTAAAACATAAGTACTAGTAGTCTGTGAGAAGTTCTATATGTATATTTTCATACCTAGAGTAACTACACACACAAATAAAAGTATACATAGAGATAAGTTTTACAAAAATCTCTAGAGAAATAGTAATGGAAGCCCCCCTGCAAGATCTAAGTAATCCAGAGGAGAGCAAAAAACAGAGGAACAAGAAACATAAAGAACAACAGAGCAATATTAGAAATATTTGAAATACTGATGAACTCTATACTCTTATTTGGATATGTACACCTCTTTGGGGCCATGTCCCTGGAGCACTTAGGTTTAGATGGACTATACTACCTGTGTTAGTCTGTTTTCTACTGATAATAATAAAATACTAGAGAGTGGGTAGGTTCCAAAAAAACTGATGACTCTTTTGGCTTACAAATCTGACCCACAGTCAGTGGGCTGCATCTGGTGCTGGCTTTCTTTCTGGCAGATTTCCAAGGTAACATAGGACTTCACCTGGTGAGAGACAGGGTGTGTCATGGTTTGAACAAGAGGTGTCTTCCAAAAGCCCCTGTTAATGCAGGAATATTCAGAGGTAAAATGATCAGACTTTGAGAGCTGAAACCTAATCAGGCCATCCTGGTATGAATGGGCTCACTGGGTGGTAACAGAGGGTTGTTCTTCCTGTGTCCCCTCCTCTCCCTCTTTCTCTCTGCTTCCTGACTCCACCACAAGCTGAGAAGTTTTCCTCTGCTGGACCATTCCACAATGACTGTGCTGTCTCACCTGGGGCCCAGAACAATAGAATTGGCCATCTATGGACTGAGACCTCTGAAACCATGAGCCTCAAATAAACTTTTCCTCCTATAAGTTGTTCTTGTTGGGTATTTTGGTCACAGGATTGCAAATGCTAACTGAAACAGAAACTGGTACTGAGAAGTGGGATCATGGCTGTGGCTAACCTGACCCTGTGGATCAGAAGCCATTGGAGCTGGCTGGCAGCTTAAGTTCTGGAAATTTATGAGATGCAAACTGGAAAAGCTTTAGAATGTGGTTAGCAAAACTTAATGGGCCATTCTGATGGAAGCTCAGAAGACCAGAATGCCAATGAGAAAGTGAACCACGCTCGCGAGGTTTCAGAAAGAATCAAGGACCCTATTAGGAATTGGACTAGAAACCATTCATTTATATTCCAGAAAAGACCTTGGCTATGTTTTGCCCCTGGAGACTTTGTGTGAGGTTGAATTTAAAGGTGATGGGTTGATTAATCTGGCAGAGGAAATTTCAAGGCAGCACAGCATTTAGTTAGTGGCCTGGATATTGCTGGCGGCTTTTAGCTAGGTTTACTATGAGCATCAGGAGCAAGAAACAGAATTTAAAGGGTTTTTTTGTTTGTTTTGTTTTGTTTGTTTTTGTCTTTTTGGGTTTTTTTAGGACTGGGGATATAGCTCAGTTGGTAGAAGGCCCTGGGTGCAACAATAACAAAAAAAAAAAAAAAAAAAGATTTTTTTAAAGTTGTAGTTTGACCAAAAAAGTTCATTTAAAGCTGGGACCAAGTAAGGTATAGTTGTTAAAGAGATTATAACCCCTAAAGAGACACTTAGTATTTTGCACATAGACAGTAGGAAAAATAGTTTAAGGGCATCTCTGGAATTTGTATGACCACATCCATTGTGGACTCAAGAGTCTAAAAGGGAAAATTCCTTTGAGATTAAATCATGGGGGCACTCTGTTTGCATGAGGGGAGAGGCTAGGAAGTTGTTTTACCATGCTGAGCCACAGGATCCCTCAGAGACCACTGCAACCATGATTCCAGGGTGCCCAGTATTGCAACAGCTGGTAGCAGACCGTGGTATCATCCACATCGTGCTGGTTATGGAGGCAGGATGGGAAAGTTAAGGGGTCATGGAGGCTTCCACCGAGATTTCAAAGGAAGGCCTGGGAGGCCAGGCAAAGAGTAGCAGGGCCAGAGTCCCTGGGCTGCCCCCACCCCCGGAGGGCAATGCATGAAGCTGTAAAAGTGAGCAAAAGCAAGAATGGAGACCCCAGGAATTATGGGGGTCTGTCTGCTGAGAAAAGCTGCTGACAGTGGGAAAAGCCAGGCTAAAAGAAAGTCCATCTGCACTGCAACAGGCATAGCCAAAGTGGGTCCGTTCGACCCCTTTGGAGAACACATCTCATAGCTGTAGTAGAGTTGTAGGCAGAGTTCCTGTACCTGTTTGCCTAGCTGGATTTTGATCTTGCTTTGACCCTTCCCTTCTTTCTTTGCCCACATTCCTCTCTTTTGGAAAGGGAATGTCACTCTGTTCCACTGTGTATTGGATTTATGTAACTTCCTTTTGATTTTTACAGAGACAGCAAAGAGTTTGCCTTAAATCTCAGAAGAAACTTTGAACTTAGACTATGGGACTCTCGCTAGGTATGTTGCTACACACCTGTAATCCCAGGGACACAGGAGTCTGAGGCAGGAGGATTGCAAGTTTGAGTATAGCCTCAGAAACTTAGTGAGACCCTCAGCAACTTAACAAGACCCTGTCTCAAACCAAAAATAAAAAGGCCTGGGGATGTGGCTCAGTGGAGGAGGGTTGGGTTTAATCCCTTTCCTCCACCCCCGCCCCCCCATGCCCCAACAGCAAAAAGTACTCTGGGACTCCTGGAGACAGGTTAAATGCATTTTGGATTATGAGATAGACATACTTTGGAAGGCTAGAGGTGGGATGTTATGGTTTGGATATGAAGTGTTCCCTCTTACCTCTTGTGTTAATGCAGGCATATTCAGAAGTGAAGTGATTAGATTCTGTAACCTAATCAGTCATCTTAGTTTGGATGGACTAACTATAAGAAGATTGGCATGGCTAGAAGAGGTGGGTCACAGTGGGTATGCCAAGGAGAAGATGTTCTTCCTGTGGCCCCTCCCCCGCCTTCCTGGCCCCATAATGAACTGAGCACTTTTCCTTACCTGGGCCCTTCCCCAGTGATGTGCTACCTCACTTTGGACCCAGAGTAATGGAGTCAGGATCTATAGACTGAGACCTCACAAGCCCCAAATAAACTTATCCTCCTCTGAGTTGCTCTTGTTGGATATTTTGGTCACAGCAATGCAAAACCTGACTAAAACAGGGTGCATATGTGTCTATATGTCTCTTCAGAGAGTCTCTCTCTTATTATAAAGCCACTAGGATTCAATTTCAGGAAGCCCATCCTGACAATCCTATCTAATCCAAATTACCTCCCCCAAACCCCACCTCTAAATAATATAATTGAATTTAGTTTCTACCTTCCTAATACCTTACAATAGATTTAATATGCATTTCAGAGGAGACAAATTGTACTCAAACCACAGCATTAACTGAGCTTTAAAATTATATTTATATAAATAAGTCAAGATGAATTTCTAAAAAAAAACAAGTTCAGATAATCCATAGGAAGGGGGGAAAAAAGAAACAGAAGAATGAGAAATAGGAAACAAACACAACACCTCTAATAACATGGTAGCTTAAACCCTAAAATATCAGTGATTAAGTCTACAGTATTTAAATTACCACTTAACACAGAAATGGGCCAGGGTCAGTAACACATGCTTGTAATCCCAGCAGCTTGGGAGGTTGAGGCAGGAGGATCATTAGTTTAAAGGCAGTCTTAGCAACTGAGTGAGGCCCTAAGCAACTCAGTGAGACCCTGTCTCTAAATCAAATCCATGAAAGGGCTGGGGATGTGGCTCAGTGATTAAGTGCCCCTGGGTTCAATCACTGGTACCAAAAAAAAAAAAAAAAAAAAAAAGACAAATAGGCAGAGTAAATAGAAAACCTACAATCTAACTGCATACTATCTACAAGACACTTATTTTAAACAACAACATAGGTAAGTTGAAAGTTAAAGGATGGAAAATGATAAACAACACAAGCATTTTTTTAAGTCAGGTTAGTTCTATTAATATTATGTAAAGTAGATCACAGGGAGAACATTACTGGAGACAAATTATAATTTACACGAGGATAAAAAGATCAACCTACCAGGAAGACATGACAATCCTAATATGTAAACACCCAACAAAGGAGCCTGAAAACACATGAAACAAAAAATGAAAGAAGTAGACAAACCTATGGTCATAGCTGAGGGCTTCAACATCTCACTTTCAGAAGCTGATAGAACAATCCTACAGAAAACCTGTAAGGACATGCAAGAACAAAGCAAAACTGTCAAACAAGGTTAGACTGGCATTTACAAAATATCCCAGCCAATAACAGAACATTCTTATGTTCTTATGTTGTGCCCATGAAATATTCACCAAGACAGATCATATTCTAGGTCATAAAGCAAGTTATTACAAATTAAGTAATGTAATTAAACTAAAAAAAAATACTTATAAAAAGAGGGAAAATCTCCACACACTTGGGAACTAAACAATACATTTCTAAGTAATATTTGAGTAAAAAAAATGAAAACTTCAAATAAAATAAAAAATATATAGAATGAAACCTAAAATACAAAATATCAAAATTGTTGAGATAAATCAGAAGCAATGTTGAGGGAGAAATGTACAGCAATAAAAGCTTACATCACAAAGGAGAAAGGATTTTATGTCCTTAATATAAGTTCCCATTTCAAGAAATTAGGAAAAGAATAACAAAACCAATTCAAAGTTAGAAGAAAAAAGGAATATAAATAAGAGCATGGCACACACCTGTAATCCCAGAGGCTCAGGAGGCTGATGCAGGAGGATCATGAGTTCAAAGCCAGCCTCAGCAAAAGCGAGGCACTAAGCAACTCAGTGAGACCCTGTCTCTAAATAAAATACAAAATAGGGCTGGGGATGTGGCTCAGTGGTTGAGTGCCGTTGAGTTCAATCCCTGGTACCAAAAATAAATAAATACATAAATAAAAGCAGATTTCAATGAAATTGAAAATGAGAAAAAGTGGAGAAAATCAATAAAACAAATACTGGTTCTTGAAATGATCAAGCACTTGATAAATTTTGAACAAACCTGACAGACAGCAAAAGAGAAACGATAGAGTTTCCAATATCACAAATGGAAAAGGGGTTATCAGTACAAACCCTGTAGCTATTAAGAAGATTATCAAGGGAACATTATTAAAATACTATATACACAGAAATCCAATCACTTAGATTAATTGTACCAAATCCCAGGAAACCAGAAACTATCAAAATATTCCCAAGATGAAATAGATAACCTGAATACATCCTATAATTATTAAATAAGTTGAATCTATAATTTAAAAGCCTCCATAAATCTCCATGCCCAGATAGTTTCACTAGAGAGTTCTACCAAACATTTAAAGAATTAACACCAAATCTATATAATCTCTTCCAGAAAAATAGAAGAGTAAGGAACACTTCCCATCTCATTTTATGAGACCCTGAAACCAAAACTAGAGAAAGGTCATACTTAAAATTATAGACCAATATTCATGAACTTAGACATAAATTTCCTCAGAAGGGCTTGAGGTTGTTCTACGGGACCTTTGAGTTAGTTCTCCCAAGAAAGTTGCTTTGGAAGGATCAAGTATGGCCCTTACCTCTCTCAGGCTTCCTGTCTAGTCCTATGATCTTTTTCTTCCACACACACCCCTGCCCATGCTCCACTGTGACACATCTGTCACTCCAGAACTGTGAGCTTATTAAATAAGCCTCTTTACTTTTTAAAGTTAGCCTATCTCAGGTATTCCATTATGGAAACAAAACAGATTAATATAGACCATAACAGGATATCACTACACATTTTTAGCATAGTTAAAATAAAAAGTCATAACAATACCAAATGTTGGTAAGGGAATAAATAAATGGGATGTCTTATGTTTCTGATTGGAATGGAAAATGGTACAGTTGGATGGAAAACAGTTGGATGGTTTCTTATAACCTAACCATGTACTTATAAAACAACTGGAAATCACACTCTTGGACCTTTATCCCAAAGAAATGAAAACTTATTTTTACCCCAAAACCTGTACACAAATATTCATCCAATTTTATTAATAGTATTAAAAGCTGAAAATAACTAAAATTTCCCTCAATAAGCAAATGGCTTAAAAAAATCTTTATTATATCCATACAGTGGAATACTACACAGCATTAATAATCAACAAAATATTGATACACAAAATTTAAATGGATCTAAGGGGAATTATGCTTAGTGAGAAAAAAGTCAATATCAAAAGTCACATATTCTATGATTCCATTTTCTGTCTGATAGTGTTTGGGAAATGACTAAATTATAGAAATTAAGTACAGATTTGTCATAGGGGTAGAGATGTGGGAGCTGAGAGCAGCTGTAAAGGGTGTCCCAACGGAATTTCTTCTTGGTGAGGGAACATTTCTATGTCTTTATTGTGGTGGTGGCAACATAAATTTATACATGAGGTCAAATTGCAAACTAGGCTCATGTATTAGATGTGAGTACGTATCAAAACTGATTACCCAGGTGTGGTGGCACATGCTATTAATCCCAGCTACTGGGCAGACTAAGGCAGAAGGATTGTGCGTTTAGGGCCAGCCTCAACAATTTAGCAAGACTCTGCTGAAGATAATCAATCAGTAAAACGGCTGGGACACAGCTCAGTAGTAGAACAGCCGTGCGTTTAATCCCCAGTACTGCAAAAACAGACTGACTAAAGCTGACTGGGTCTGTATTCTAATTACCAAGATTGTACCATATCATATTCCTGATTTCAATGTAACACTTTAGTTGTATGAGGTGTCACCATTGGGAGAAAATGAAACAAGGTAAATGGGACTCATAGGTTTTTCAATTTTGAGTCCATAGTTATTTTAAAATAAAAATTTCCCTGAGGATTGAACCCAGGACCTTGTGTATGCTAAGCAAGTGCTCTACCACTGAGCTACAGCAGTCAGCCCCAAATTAAAGTTATTTAAATGCATATATGGAGACTTGGGTTCAATCCCCAGCACCACACACACACATACACACACACACAACACACACACACACACACGTTACAAAAATGAAAAAGCAAGTCATAAGTTGGGAGAAAATATTTCAAAAATATATAATTAACAGAGGGCTTGTATCTAGAATACATAAATAATTCTTACAACAGAAGAAGACAAAAAGCTCTAAAAAAAGAATAGAACAAAATATTTGAACAGATGCCTCATCAGAGGTAGTATACAGACAGCCAATAAGCACATGAAAAACATTCACTATCACCAGTATTAGGGAAATGCAGATTAAAACCTTAATCACTGTGGACTAGTTGTATAACTTCCTAGGGCAGCTGCGATTTTAAAAGACTGGTCACTCCAGGTACTGGCAAAGATGTGGTGAAACTGGAAATCTTTTGGTGGTACTAGGGATTGAAACCAGGACCTCAAACATACTAGGAAACTGTTCTACCACTGAGCTACATCCCCAGCCCTTTTTAAAAATTTTACTTTGAGACAATATCTCTCTAATTTGCCATGTCTGGCCTTGAACTTGTGATTCTCTGGCCCACCATGCCTGGCTAAACAGGAAATCTTATCCTCTGCTGGTAGAAATGAAAAATGGTAAAAAAATTATTTGGGCAGTCTCTTCCAAAAGCGAAACACACACCTTCCTGAGAATAAAATCAACCTAGTCATGAAGGAAGAAAATTACATTTATCTGGGGGCTAATTAGGGTTGCAATCTGGGAAAACACCAACAGTCCTGAAAATGTATTTGCGCTTCTGCAAAATGGTGGCTCTATTTCTGCTTTAAGCTGTAAGGGGGCCGGAAGTTACATTCCTTGTTATATTTGTGCTCTAAGAATTAAGCTCTTGGTAAAAAAGGAATTCTGTGTGGTCTCAGGCTCTGAGTAGTTTGGGAGAAGGGGTCCCTTGTACAGAAGATCAGCAGATGTAAATAAACAGTGCTTCAGGAATCTGTAGCTTGACCTAGACCTCGAGTCAGCTGGCACAGGGGGTGGAGTGCATATCTGTAGTCCAGTTCAAAGGTTCAGAGGCACCGTGTCTAAAATGGGATTAACAATGGCTTCTGGCTCCATTTTAAGTGCTTCCTAACCAATGCTACCCCATTGGTTTTGCTTTGTTTTGTTGTTGTTTTTTTTCTTTCCTTCTCATAATCTCAACTCTCCATTCCTTGATATGTACCCTGAAGAAATTAAAACATGTCCCCCCAAAGGCTTGTACATCAATGTTCACAGCATCTTCATTTATAAGAGCCAGCTACCATGACCCATCCAGGACCCCACAGGCAAGGACGGGTAGAGGGTACATTAAAACACTGGAACTCCCTTTTAAGTCATGTTTAGAGCTCAATTAGATTCTCGTTTTTTTAATATTTATTTTTTAGTTGTAGTTGGACATAATACCTTCATTTTACTTATTTATTTTTATGTGGTGCTGAGGATTGAACCCAGGGCCTCACACGTGCTAGGCGAGTGCTCTACTGCTGAGCCACAACCCCAGCCTTAGATTCTCATATTTATATGGATATTTATAGCTGCACAAATGGATGTGAACAGGAAGGGTTAGGGACAGACCTGGGAAAAAGAGTTTGCCTCTGCGTACAGTCATTTTAGTAGATTAGGACTTCAACATATTTGTGGGAAACACAGTTACAGTCCATGATAGCTACTTCGCTTAATGACGTAGGAGGAGAAAGGGGAAGGCAAAAGATGTTGCTGTAGGGGAGCAAAATCCTCAGTTTTCATACTAGATATGTTGACAATGACAATATAGAAGTATGTTCTTGAAAATTTGGAGAATACTGGAAAAAACTGGCATAAAGAGTTGAAAAAGAGCAGGATGTGGTGGTGCACAACTATAGTTTCAGCTACTTAAGAGGCTGAGCTGAGAGGATCGCTTGAGCCCATGAGTTTTGCAGCCTACCTGGGAAACACTGGAAGAGCCCACCTCAAACAAACAAACAAACAAAAAGTCAAAATATATATGCCTTTGGATGAAGCAGAGTTGAATTGTCAACCCTCTGATTTCTTTTATTTTTTCTTTCTTTTTTTTTTTTTTTTTTTTTTTTTGTACTGGGGACTTAACAAGAGGCACTCTACCACTAAGCCACACTTTCAATCCTTATTTATTTATTTGTTCGTTTGTTTGTTTTGGTACTGGGGATTGAACCCAGAGGCACTCAACCACTGAGCCACATCCCCAGCCCTTTTTGTATTTTATTTAGAGACAGGGTCTCACTGAGTTGCTTAGGGTCTTGTGAAGTTGCTAAAGCTGTCTCTGAACTCGAGATCCTCCTGCCTCAGCCTCCCAAGCCCCCAGGATTGCCACTGGGATTACAAAGTCCGCCACTACGTCTGACCTTTATTTTTATTTTGAGACAGGGTCTCACTAAGTTGCCAAGGCTGGCCTCAAACTCAAAATCCTCCTGCCTCGGCCTCCTGAGTCACTGGAATCTCAGATGTGCACACTGCTCTCAGCAATCTGCTGGTTTTCATGTTTTTTAAGCACTGTTTGGTTTTTTTAAGTTTTCACGGTGGACATTGTGATGGACCTGCTAATAATCCACTCCTCTCTCCACCTGGGCTCCTGTGACACAGCAGCAAAGACACTGAGGGAATTGATCTCAGATCCAGAGGTGAGCTGGATTGATACCTAGTGACTGGCTGAAGAATAGAAGAGGCTTGTCCAGTCTTCTGGAAAGACCCCTCCTGACACTGAATAGCAAGTGGTCTCTGTGGGAAGCCAGGTTCTCCCACCATGTGGCAAGGAAACCTGTATGGTCACATGCTTTGGGCAGCCATCCTAGTACAAAGCTGATGGTATGTATGGGCAGATGGCAGGAAGAGCCTGGGACCTTCATGACATCTATGAACACCTGAGTCACTCATCCAGGAGACTGTCTTTGCTCTAGCTTCTGCTGTGGAAGCATCATCATATTTTCTGATTAGGGATGCCAGCCTGCAGGGGGTTTCCTCCCCTTTGCCACTGAAAGCATCCTATGAGATACAACTCCATTCATGCATCAAATTGCTAAAAGTAAAACTGTATTTTAAAAAATGGTACACACAACAGGGTCCTACTTCTGAAATGCATATGCATATGTGAATGTATGTGAAAATGTTGATCTCTCGAAGTGGAATCTTTATTTTTATTTTCTGTATGTAAATATAGTCGGTTTCCTGCATATCAAATTTAGTCGTGGGATCAGATCATTTTATCATTTTCTTCCCCTGTTTTGCTGATTGTCAACCTTTTCAAATTTTATTTAAAAAGTGGAGAGGCCGGGGATGAAGCTCACAGGGAGGGCTTGTGTTTAGTATATTCAAGACCCTGGATTAAATCTCCAGAACATTATTAAAATATAATAGTATAGTATAGTATATTTTCTAGTATTAAGGGTGTTGATAACATCCTTACAAATAAATTCGTATTTATAATATGGATATATTTACTCAAATATTACTAAGTCCCATTCAATATAAAGCTAAAAGCAAACAAAATTAAACAGAGACATCACAGGACAAAACTAAGACCAATCTCTTATGCATGTAGATGAAAAATTCCTCAATGAAATTCTAGCAAGCAAAATACAGCAACATATTAAAAGGATTGTAGGGGCTAGGCTGGGGCTCAGAGGTAGCGCACTTGCCTGGCATGTGTGAGGCACTGGGTTCAATTCTCAGCACCACATATAAATAAATAAAATAAAGGTCTATCAACAACTAAAAAACATTTTTAAAAAAAGGATTGTATTTCATGACCAATTGGATTTATCTCAGAAATACAAGTTTGGTTGAATGTTGAAAGAGCAATTAATGCAACTCACCATATCAAGAGTATAGAGAAATAACATCATTTTTATGTCTCAATAGGCATAGAAAAAAGCATATGACAAATTCAAGAGCTTTCATGATTAAAAAAAAATAAACTAGGAATATAAGGGATCTTCCTCAATAGCATTAGTTAACATCATCCCTTTTTGGGGGGGGCAGGGTACTGGGCATTGGACCCAGGAATTCTCTACCACTGAACTATATCCCAGTTCCCCCACCTTTTTTAAAAGGAGGACACAATGTCTTTATTTTATTTTTATGTGGTGCTGAGGATCAAACCCAGTGCCTCATGCATGCTAGGCAAGTGCTCTACCACTGAGCCACAACCCCAGCCCCCCTTTTTGTTTTTTAAACTGAGACACAATCTCACTAGGCCTGAGCCTGGCCTGGACCCTGTGATCCTCCTATTGCTGGGATTCCAGGTATGCACCACTTCCCCTGGCAAGGGCTAACATCATTGTTAATGGTGAAAGAGTATTTTCCCAGGCAGAAGACAAGGATATCTGCTCCAATCCCTTCTTTTCAAAATTGTATTGGACATTCTAGCCAGAAAAATTACAAAATAAAAATAAATAAAAAGCATTTAGATTGGAAGGAGAAAGTCACCCTGTGTTTATTCACAAATGATATTATCCTGTGCAAAGAAAATCCAAAAGGAATCCACCAAAAAAAGAAATTAGGCCAGCAAAGTTACACAATGCAAAGCTCAATATACAAAAATCAATTGTAGCCAGGCATGATGGTGCATGCCTGTAATCCCAGTGGCTGGGGAGGCTGAGGCAGGAGGATCACAGGATAAAGCCAGCCTCATCAACATAGCAAGGCCCTAAGTAATTCAGTGAGACCCTGTCTAAATAAAAATATACAAAAGGGCTGGGGATGTGGCTCAGTGGTAAAGCAACCCTGGGTTCAATCCCTGTTACAAAAAAAAAAAAAAAAATCAATAGTATTCATACATATTTACAATGAACGATCTGCACATGAAATTAAGAAAACAATTTGATTTACAACAGCAACTAGAGGATAAAACATTTACAATAAATGTAACAAAATAAATGTAAAATTTACACTTAAAGACTATAACACATTGTTCAAATAAATTAAAGATCTAAATAAATAAGTAGAAAAATAGTCCATGTTCACGGACTGGAAGAATTGGAATTATTAAGATGGCATTTTCACCCTGTTATGGTTTGGATGAGAGGTGTCCCCCAAAGCGCACGTGTGCGACAATGCAAGAAGACTCAGAGCAGAAATGATTGGGTTATGAGACCCTTAACCCAATCAGTGAATTAATCACCTGATGGGACTGAGTGTTAACTGAAGGCAGGAGGGGTGTGGCTAGAGGAGGTGAGGCGTTGGGGTGTGGCTTTGAGGTATATGTATCTGGCAAGTGGAATCTCTCTCTCTCTCTCTCTCTCTCTCTCTCTCCCCCTCCCTCCCTCCCCTCTCCCTCTCTCTCTCTCTCCCTCTCCCCTTCTCCCTCTCCCTTTCTCCCTCTCCCCCTCTCCCTCTCCCTGTGTCCCTCTCTCTCTCCCTCTCTCCCTCTCCCTCTCTCTCTCCCTCTCCCTCTCCCTCTCCCTGTGTCCCTCTCTCTCCCCCTCTCTCCCTCTCTCCCTTTCTCTCCCTCTCCCTCTCCCTCTCTCCCTCTTTCTGCTTCCTGATCATCATGTGAGCTGCTTCCCTCTGCCACACTCTTCTGGCCATGATGATCTCCCTTGCCTTGAGCCCTGAGGAATGGAGCCTGCTGTCCATGGATTAAAACTGTGAGCCCCAAAATAAACTTTTCCTTCTCTGCAGTTGTTCTGGTCAGGTCTTTAAATCACAGCAGTGAAAAAGCTGACTCAAACACACCCAAATTGATGTACAGGTTCAACCACAATTCCTATCAGAATCTCAGATCTATTTTTGCAGAAAAATTAAAATAGAATATCAGAAGATACAGAGTATTCAAAGCAAACTGAAAAAGAACAAAGTAGAAACACTAACACCTCCCAATTGCAAATCTTATAAAGCATTAGGGTTTTAGTCAACTCTTTCTTGCTGTAACAAAAATACCTGACATGAACCACTTAGAGAAGGGAAAGTTTATCGGCTCACAGTTTTTAGAGGTGTAGTCCATGGTGGGCCAACGCCATTACTTTGAGCCCAGGGTGAGGCACAACATTATGGTGGAAGTTCATGGTGGCAGAATACTTCTCCATATTTGGTGGCCAGGAAACAGGAAGAGAAAGGGTAAGGGGCTGTAGGGAAGATGAATACTTCCAGGGCATGCCCCAAGTGACCCACCTCCTCCAGCCACGCCCCACTTGCCTACAGTTACCATCAAGTTCATTTAAACAAGGACACACTGATTAGGCTACATATCTCACAATTTAAACATTCACCTCCTGCACTAATCATGTCCATCTCACAATACAAAGTTCATCTCCAAGAGTCCTGAACAGTTCCAGCATTACACAAAAGTCCAAGTCCAAAGTCTCATCTGAGACTCAAGGTAGAATCTTGACAAGGATCTCCTGTCAAAATCAAAAGCAATTTACATATATTCCATATACAATGAATGGCACAGAGTAAACATTCCCATTCCAAAAGGGAGGAAGAGAACACACAAAGAAGGAATGGGATCCATGCATGGCTGAAACCCAGACAGGCAAACTGTTCCTATGAGTCTGCGTATAGCATCTAGGACTTAGGGTGTTGAGATGTGCTCTCCAAAGGGCTCAAGCAGTACTGTTTAGCCTTGTCTGTGGCAGCTTTCATGGTATATTTCAATCTGGATTTCTCTGAAGTCAGCAGTTTCAGCAGACTGTCCATGTATCTCCTAATTCCTGGAATCTTCATTTCAGCTTCACATATCGCCCTCTCAGGGGCAGTCCACAGGGATGTGGACCCTGCTACACTTTCTACAGGCCTTCTTTTAAAATCTTAGTGGAAGCCTCCCTGAGCCTTTAACTCCAGCATCCTGCATTCCTGCAGAATCAGCACTGTGTGGATGGCACCAGGATCAACCACCAACTCAGGTAGTAGCTGGACCCCCCTTGGATCATAGCTGCAGTGGCCTCTGAGGGCTCGGGTGATTGAGCATGATGAAACTTCCTAGACCCCTAGTTGAATAACTCCATGATCTCAAATGAATTTTCCATTCTGCATCCTTGAACCTGCAGTGGGTGTGGTCCTTACAAATTCCTGATATGCTTTTAAGCCATTTTTTTTCTATCTGTGCAAAATACTTAGCATCTTTTTGGGGGCTGTAATCTCTTCAACAACCACATCTTTTTGGTCCCAGTTTTACCCAGACTTTTCTGGTCAAATTGCAAGTTTTCAAACCCTGTTTCAGCTCTGTTTTTCAATTCCTGATTGTCACAGTAAACCTGGCTGAAAGATGCCAGAAATATTCATGTCACTGCCTGAATGCTGGGCTGCCTTGAAATTGGTTCTGCCAGATTAGTTAGTTCATCATCTTTAGATTCAGCCTTACACAAAGTTTCAGTACATGGACAAAACGTAGAGAAGTTCTTTGGCCGAATATGAGTGGCTTCTAGTCCAATTCCCCATAGAATCCTCATTCCACTCTGAAACTCCATGAGCACAGTCTTTACTGTGTGCATTCTGGTCTTTTGAGCTCTTACCAGAACCATCCATGAAGTTCCACTTACAACATTCTAAGGCTTATGCAACCTTCGTCTCCAGACTTTTCCAAATCCTTCCTGCTAATCAGCTCCCAAGGATTCTGAACCATATGGTCAGACTAGTCACAACAATGCACCCACTTCTTGGTACCAATTCCTGTGCTAGGCAGCTTTTTGTCACTGTGACCAAAATACCTGACACAAACAATGGTAAAGAACGAAAAGTATTTGGGCTCCTGGTTTTCAGAGGTTTAGTCCAAGGTGGGCCAACTCCATTGCTTTGTGCCTGAGGTGAGGCAGAATATCACGGCAGTAGAACTGTTTCTGGTGGTGGAGGAGCACGGCTCCATTCATGGTGGCTAAGAAGCAGAAGTATCACAAAAAAAGATAAATTCTTTCAGGGCATGGCCCAAGGTCATGCTCCTCCAGCTGTGTCCAAGCTGTGGACTGATTAGGTTACATATCTCAAAAGCTAATAATTTAATCTCTGAATATTCCTGTACTGACACAGGAACTTTGGGGGAACCCCTCATACCCAAACAATAACATTGGCTGAGTTTATTTCTAAGTATTTTATGCTCTTTCATGCAATATAAGTGGAATTTCTTTGGGGATTATTCACCAGTAACATACAACAATACAACTGACTTATGTTGACTTTATATCCAATAACATTACTGAATTCATTATTTTGTTCTAATATTTTTTGGATTCATTGTGATTTTTCTACATATAACATCATCTGTGAAAAGAGATTACTTTTTTAAAAATTTTTCCATTTGGACACTTTTTATTTCTTTTTTCTGCCTCATTTTCCTGGCCAGAACTCCCAGTACCACGTTGAATAGAGGTGATAAAGTGGACATCCTTGTCTTGTTCCTGATCTTTAGCTTTTAGGTTTTTATTATAGAGTATAAAGTCAGCTGTGGATTTTCACATATGGCCTTTATCATGTAGAGAACGTTCCTTTCTATTCCCTGTGTGAATATTTTCATCATAGATTTTATCAATTACTTTAATTCAATCGAGATGAGCACATAGTATTTTTCCTTCATCCTACTAATGTGAAATGTTTATTAAAATGAATTATTTTTGTATGTTAAACTTCCCTGGTTCTGGAAAGAAACAGCTCTTGCTCATGGTATATAATAGGACTTCATATGCTTCAGAATTTGGCTTGATAGTCTTTTGTTGAGAATTTTTCATCTTCCAAGGTATATTGGCCTCCAGTTTTCTAGTAGAAATCTTGTCCAGCTTTGGTATCAGTGCAACGTCAGCCTCATTGGTATAGGTGGAAGTTAAATGTCACCCAGAGGCCCATGTGTTACACACTTTCCCCCCAGAGTGGTACTATTGGAGGTAGAACATTCCAGAAGTGGGGCCTATTTAAAGGTTTTTTAGGTCATTGGGGGAATGTCCTTGAGAGGGATCCAGGTCCCTTCCTCTTCCTCTTTTTTACTTTCTGGTTGTGAAGTAATTTTCTCCATCATGTGCAATCTGTCATCGCCATCCAGAGAGAAACACCAGAGACCTAAAACTATGAACCAAAATAACCTTTTCCTCTTTATAAATTAATTTTTATCAGGCATTTGTCATAGTAACAGAAAGCTGACCAACACTCATAGATGAATTAGAAAGTGTTCCCTCCTCTTTTTTAGGTATTTAAGGATTGGTGTAGGTTCATCTTTAAATATTTGGTATAGTTTACCAGTGAAGCCATCTAGTCTTGGGATTTTCTTTGTTGATAAGATTTTTAAAAATTATTTTATTTTATGGTATAGGGGATTGAACTAAGAAGCGCTCTACTACTGAACTATATACTCAACCCTTTAATTTTTTATTTTGAGACATGGTTTTGCTAAGTTGCCAAGACTGGCCTTGAACTTGTGATCCTCCTTCCTTATCCTTCTGAGTTGCTGGGATTGAGTTGCTGCCAGATTATGTGTCACCATGACTGGCCAGGAGGCTTTTAGTTACTAGTTTAACCTCCTTACTTATTATAGGTCTGGTCTGATTTTTCTATTCCTTCTAGTGTCAATTTTAGTGACTAGTATAATTATAGGAATTTCTCTTTCAATGTTGATTACCCAACTTAATGGCATAAATTGTTCATAGCATTCTCTTATAATACAGTTTATTTCTACAAAACAGGTGGTAATGTTCCATTACCACTTCCATTTTTTCATTTTGATTATTTGAGTTCTGTTTGGCAACCTTCTCAATATTGTTGATGTTTTCAAAGAACCAACTTTTGGTTTCACTGATGGTCTCTGTTGTCTTTATTATCCTCTATTTAATTTATCTCTGCTCTAATAAGCATGATTCCTTTCAATTTTCTAGTTGTATTTAATGTACTCTTCTTTTTCTAGTTCTTTAAAATGTACAGTTAGATTATTAGAATGTTAATTTTCACTTTTTTGGTGAAAGTTCCAGTTCTCCTTCTAATACTGATTGAAAGATACTTTGCATGATTTCAATTTTTAAATGTATCAAGATTTATTTTAGAGCCTAACACATGGTGTGCCCTGGAGAATGTTCTATATGAGCTTGAAAAAGAACACATGTATTCTGCTGCTGTGTTGGGTGCTCTGTAGGTATCTTTTAGGTCTAATTGGTTTAAATGGTTGTTCAATTCTTCTATTACACCCTTATTGATTTTCTGCCTGGATATCCTATCAATTTTGAAAATGGAATATTGAAGTATCCAACTATTATTGTACAACTGTTTCTCCTATCAATTCTGTATATTTTGGGGTCACATGTTTTAGGTCTATGTTGTTAGGTGTGTGCATAATTTTTCCTAGATTGACCTCTTTTTTTTTTTTTAAGAGTTTTATGTTTAGTATATAATATTCTTTTTTTGGTTGAGAGGATTTTTTTTTCTTCCAGGACACAAATATATGATTGCACTGCCTTCAGATCTCCAAGATTTCTGATGAATATTCAGTTGTTAAATTATTTGTATGTGAGGAGTGTCTCTCAACACTTTCAAACTTCTTTGAGTCTCAACAGTTTGGCCATGTGTCTTAATGTAGATCTCTTTCAATTTGTGCTTTGAATTCATTGAGCTTCTTGGATATATAGATTCATGTCCCCCATCAGATTTGGAGAGTTTTCGGCTATTATTTCTTCAAATAGTTTTTCTGTTCTTCTGTCACTGTCTCCTCTTTTACAACTCCTATGATGCACGTGACTTGGTGGTGTCCCATAAGTCCCTCAGACTCTGCTCATTTTTCTTTACTCATCTTCTGTTCTGCTTTCCAGACTGGATAATTTCAATTATCTTGTTTTCAGGTTCTCTGATCCTTTTTGTTCTGCTTGCCCAAATCTGCTGTTGGAATAAATATTTCATGTCAGTTATTATACTTTTCAGTTCTGGATTTTCTGTTTGGTTCCTTGTTGTAACTTCTCTCTTTTATATCTTCACTTGTTCATACATCATTATTCTGCTTTATGTTAATTCTTTGTGTTTTCTTTTATTTCACTGAATACATTTAATGCAGTTGATTTAATTTCTTTTTCTAATAATTTCCATGTCTGGACTTTTTCAGAAATGGCTCAAATTATTTTTTTTTCCTGTAATGGTGCCATACTCTTCTGTTTTCTAGTACGTTTTGTAATTTTTATTGAAAAAATGGACATCCGGGTATTATTGTATGTTAACTCCGGAAACCTGATTCTCCCAGAATTTTTTGCTTATTGAGGGTAGAGCCAAATAAGCATAACTTTTCCAAACTACTTTTTTTTTTTTTTTGCAAAGTATGTATTTCTTGTTATGTGTGGTAGTCTTGAAGTCTCTGTTTTGTTAGCTCTATAGTCAGTCAGCAACCTGAGGACAATTTCCCCAAATGCCTGGCTCCAACATGAAAAAAAAAAAAAATGGTGCAGAGGGTGGGGGTCATACCTCTTTAAATCTTCTGATAGCACCAAGTAGCCCATTGCCACCACTGCCAAGAGGAAACAAACAAATGTCCATGTCAGTTTCTCAGGGTAGCCAAAATGCACAAACCTAAAATTTTGGAGATCACCACTGCCTACCCTGGTATCAGACAGGTGCTCCAAGAATGCAGGCTGCTATCCCTGTACCAAGGAAGCACCCAGGAAAGGGGGTGGTAGTTAATTCATGCCTCTTCCTTCATGAAGCACCCCCTACAGGTTCTAAGTGTCTGAAGAGGTTCCAGTGTTCCCAAACAGTTGATTCCAATTGATCTTGCCAGATCAGTAGATGATTCAGAGCAGTGATCACTGTAGACTTTTGTGGAAATTTGCAAGCCATCATTCCTGCTTCATATATTCTTAAGTTATATAATTAGGTACATACCCACAAGCACATCATAAAGGCATTTTGGTCCATGACAGACTGCATATGTGATGGAGGTTGCATATTCTACTACCCAGGGATGTCTTGTCTGTCTTAGATGTGTAAGTATGCTTTCTGATGTTCACATAATGATGAAATTACCTAATGACACATTTCTCACAATGCATCCTCATTGTAAAGCAACACAGAACTGCTTAGGTTATTGATTTATTGATTAATTGACTTTTATCATTAAAGGATGCCCTTCTTTTTCCTCTCGTAATATTGTCTTGAAGTTCATTTCATCTGATATATAACAGTTACAGCAACTTTCTTACTGATAGTATTGGAGTCATGTATTTCTTGATTTCAACTTATTTCCACTTAATATGCATCTCTGGTAAACTGCTTCTTGAATGTCAATCTGAAAATCTTAGTCTTTTATTTAATTTATGATGTAATCATTGATATCTTTCAATCTAATGGCTACTAGTTAGCTATTTGTTTTTTCTATTTATCTTCTCTAAACTTCTTTGTTCTTTTTCTCTTCCTGCCTTGAGTTGATTGAGCTTTATGTTTTGGGTTTATTGTTGTTGTTATTTTAAAATTAGCATTGCATTCTAAGTTTTCTGCTTTGGGGTAATTATTGTGTGTGTGTGCATTATGATTTAATCATTCACACATAATTTAAGTATCTTACAATTCAAATTCCTTTATGCAATTGTCATATATTTGTTATAAACCCCACAATATACATATCATTTTTGCTTTATGAAATCAATGGTCTCTTTAAGAACTGAAGAAAAGAATAGCATATTTACCCATATATCTACTATTTCTTTCCCTCCTGTAGATCTGAATTTAATTTTGGCATCAATTTCTTTTTATCCTAAAGAACATTTTGCATTTTTTTGTAGTGTCCATCTCTTGCAATGAATTCTGTAAGTATTTATTTGCCCCTGAGTTTTATTTCACCTTCATATTTGAAGAATATTTTTCCTGCATATGGAAAACGATTAGCTTTTCTTTTTTCAGCATTTTAAAGATGCTATTACACTGTCATCTGTTCTCCATTTTTCTTAATGAAATGTCAATTATCGTTCTCATTGTTGTATCAGGTATTTTTTGTTTTCCCAGCTCCCACTTTTTAAGGCTGCCCGCCAGCCCACCCCGCCACCTGCTGTACTGGGGATTGAACCCAGGGGCCCTCTACCACTGAGCTATGTCCCCAGTCCTTTTTTTATTTTGAGGCAGGGTCTAGCTAAGTTGCTTTCTTTCTTCTTGGTTTTGTGTCATACTGGTCTCAAACTTGCAATCCTCCTGCCTCAGGTTCATGAAGAGCTGGGGTGTGTGCCACCATGCCCAACCTTTTAGAGATGTTCTTTCTCTTTCAGCGTTTGGCTACAATGTGACTAGGTGTTTCTTCTTTATACTCATGCATATCCTGCTTTAAGTAGAAGGGGATGCTGGAGGTGTAACTCAGTGGTAGAAAAGATGGTTACACGGTTGAGGCCCTAATTTAACCCTAGTGCCCACAACAAGGACTGCACACACACACACACAAAGAGGTGTTAATAAAGGCGAAGAGAAACAGTTTTACAACTTTGTTATGCTCATAGTCCCCTGGGGAGAAACAGCATGCCAATGCAGGGCCACTCAGGGGAAGTGAGGGAATTGGCTGGGCATAGAAGAAATGTGTGCAGGATCCTTTTTATCCCCGAGGAGGGAGCGGTCTCTGATCGTCTACACCTGGCCATGTGGATGGCAGGGTGAGCACCCAGTATAGGAGGTGGCTGAGGGTGTGAACTTAACTGGTCCTCTGGCCTCTAGCCAGGGCCTCAAAACTGGGTCAAGACAGCATTAAAAAATACAACCTATTACAGGGAGTTACCGAGATGCTTGGATTCCCAAGTTTGATATTTTAAATCTTAACTTTTTAAAAAAATGGCCATATTTCTCTAAATACATTTTTTTTCTTCTGCCACATTTTCCCTCCTTTCCTGGGACTCTAGTTACGTATTTGTTATATTTTCTCACAAGTTATTGAATCCCTGCTCATTAATTATTTTTAATCTTTTTTAAAAATTCTTTGTTCTTCAATTTGGATAATTTCTATTAAATTGCCATCAAGTTTATCCATCTTTTTTTCTGTAGTGTTTTTGTTGTTGTTGTTTGTTTGTTTGTTTGTTTTGAGTTAGAGTGGGCCTATTTATTTTGTCTCCAGTCCTAGGGCCTTAGAACCCAAGTTCTAACATACGGTATTTAAGAATAAGTACACAGGAATAAAACAGAATATGCTGAAGGTCCACATCTGAGTTTTCAGTAAAAAGCCTGAAATATTTATCAAGTCCCTCTAACTTAATGGGATACAAATTCCCAACTTTTCCTCCCCAGTGCCCAGTACTTACTGGAATCTTGACTTGGTTTTTCCAGCCTTCCCAGTATTGCTTTCCACTGGACCTTTTAGAATCCTGCTGTTTATGCCCAGTGAAGGCAGCTGAGGGCTCCAGGGGAACATGTAAGGCAAATTCTGGGAGTCTGGGGCTTCTCCTTCTGGGATTTCCCCCTTCAGCTTCCAGCTACTCAGCCAGCCCTAACCTACCTTGGTCCCTCATTTTATGTCCTATTTCCTGTGAGCCACAGAAGGTACATTACTTTAAATGGAAATTTTGCCCAATGTATTTCTCTTCTTTTGATAGTTGAAAATTCAAATGTGGTCTTTAGGACAGCCAGGCACAGTGGCACACGCCTGTAATCCTAGCAGCTTGGGAGGCTGAGGCAGGAGAATGTCGAGTTTAAAGCCAGTCCCAGCAAAAGTGAGACACTAAGCAACTAAATAAAATACAAAAAAGGGGCTGGGGGCTGGGGGCTGGGAATCAGTGGTCAAGTGCCCCTGAATTCAATCCCTGGTACACTGCCACCCCCAGCTCCGAAAATTTTTCTTTTAAATTTTTCTTAGTTGTAGTTGGATAAAATACCTTTTTTTTTTTTTTTTAATTTTTATGTGGTACTGAGGATCGAACCCTGCGCCTTGCCCGTGCTAGGCGCTCTACCGCTAAGCAATAACCCCAGCCCCAAATATTCTTGTGGACCTATACAAAGTAGGAGCTCAGAGAACTGGTAGAATAAACAAAGACCATGCCACCCTCTGAAGAACTCAGCAAGAAGGCAAGGCCCAGCTATTTCTGATGCCACCTTGTCTTAAGGTTTGGCTCCCTCTCTACCAAAGTTGGAGCTGTCAGGGCTGCCTGCCTGCTAGATTCTGCCTGGGGCAGCTCCTAAGAGGTTTGGGGCCTGGAGGGGACCTGGGTGCTACCCAGAGAATCCATAGCATTGGCTGCAACCAGAACCCAGCTGCTAAGTGAGACAAGACTTCAGGTAGAGTCCTCCATCCCGTCACTTCCTGTGCAACTTCTGTCACATGAAGGAGTTTGACTTTATAGATTTGCCCTTCCTGGACATAAAAACTGAATGACTGGCCAAACAGTTTGAAAGAAGAGAGGAAAAAGTTTATTGTGTTGAGCAGACCTTATTTTCATTACAGTATCAGGAAATTCTTTCTCAATTCCCTTTGGATGCAGAGATTCTGCAGACATTTAAAACCCCAATGCTGTTCCCAAGCAAGGGGCAGGCAGCACCTGAGCATGATGTTGCATTTAAAGGAACAGGATTACAGCAAAGTAGCATGATTTATAAAGATTTTTAAAAACTACATGATTTCTTTAAAAATTCTAAGCTTTACCTCCATTTTCCCTGTTTACCTTATTTCCATGGATAATTGGTGGGAAAACATGGTAGTTGATACTCTTTTGTTCCAAATTGTCAACCTTGGTAATTTGCCTTTTTGTTTTTGTTAAGAGGAATTGTGCCCATTTCTTTGGAAAATCTAAATTGTGACAAGTAAGGCAATGCATAAATACAGTTAAACCTTCCCCCATCTGGCCTCAGCACTGCTAAGGAATATGAAAGGCTCAGGAGAGGGCCTCTTGCTTGCAAAACATCACTGCAGAGTTTAAACTTTATGGACTTCTTCTGGGAAGCATGCAACTGCTTGAAGCTAATTTTGTGGTTTGTTCTGGCAAGTTCTTAGCATTCAGTGACACCCTGGGGGAGAGAAATCCTGTACTCAACTCACTGACTCACTACCACTATATGATACATAAGTGCTGTTTCTGTAATATGTGGAGGAATCACAAACCAAATAATGAGAAATGTGTATCCGCCAGATACTTTGAAATACCAGTAACAGCCTGAGCTAATGATGTCTAATTCGCCTGAATTAAATCAGATAATTACCAAAGTCCTCATTAAGATCTTTTTCTCACTACATTAAGGCAGAAAAAATATGAATTTAAATAAAAAACCATTACCTTACCAAAGTAGGCATATGACAAGCTATATTTCAGTTGATTACCTCAGATTGTCCCCAAAATTCCCTCTAAAATCAAGTACTTAAAACACTAATTATTAAAATTACATAACAATGGAATATATATTTAAATAACTTTGCACATAATACAGTCTCCATTTTTTTGTTATCAAGACAAAGTTCATCAGGTGGCTGGACATTTCCACTTCTATTTCCATGAAATTCTATCTAGAAAAATGGATCAGCTCTCATAACTCCTAAATTGAACTATTTTTTAACTTACGTCAAATTAGGAAGAGCAATGAACAGCAATCTTAGAAAAGGACTGCTTTCATGTAAGTAAAAATGTATTCATGGGGGAGATGGGAGTTAGGGAGTCACTTTTTTTGTGGGTAGAATTCAGGTAGTGTCCAAATTAAGGTGTCAGAGAAGTATACTTCTTACCTAAATTAGGAATTCTTTCCTCCCTATCACCTGGGCCAGTCTTTCAATAACTGACTTCCATCCCCAGCCCTCAGCCTTCATTCAGGGGCCCAGTCCCCCAAACCAGGTAAAAGTTATTCAAGCAGAGTTTTAACAAAACTCAGAACAGGACAGGATGTAAGAACAGAAGAGATTAAGCTCCATTTATGCAAATTGTTTCTTAATATACATAATTCATGTAATCTGCGTCTCCCAGGAATCAAACACAATGCATAGGCCTATCAGATAGCTTAGATATGCACACATCAATATGTTCAACTTGAAATGCAACATTCTGACAGACTCACAGTCAATCTTATAGAAAACCAACATGCTATCACTGTCCATGTGGGTAAGTATTCAGCATATTTTTAACCAAACCCAGGAGTCCAGAGACTCTGATGGTGGCATGCCCCCCAGCCAAGAAGTAGGCAGTGATGTCAATCACATATCACTGTTCACAGAACATAAAAACAGGCTCACAGTCCTGCATGTCACATTATTTCATATTACTCTGCCAACTGATTCATAAAGGAAACTCTCTACTATGGCATGATGAAAAAGAAAGAAAAAAAAACATTACATACAAATGTTTTCTAAGAACAATGTGCTGTGATCAGTTCCCTGAAGCTAGAACATTCTGCACAATCAGCTCTTGCTTCTTGGAAAATAAAATTTCTTAACTGTTTTTTTAGTCACAGAATGCTTTCTCACAGTAGAGACAACAGCAAAGCTGATTAGGATCCCATTTTAGTGGCAACATCCTTTCCTGGAGCATTTGTTTAATTTGGAGAAGTGATTATGCCACATGCAGCCAGGAAAGAAACTGGCAGAAGGAAGGTCTAGACCACTCTAGAAGCTGGGCCTCACATAATCAGCATCAGCTATTAATAAGACAGATGTCAGGATGGTGACAAAAGAGAGGCAATGAATGACATTAGGACACACACCCTACAGAGAATACATTTTACTCTGTATATCTTTCTTCCATGCAGAATAAGCATAAGACCAGAGAGCCGGGAGAAGGATGGCTGGTGGGAACAGCATTTAAAAGCATGTCCCAGTGACTCAAGCATTTCCTACTCAACCTCCCAGACGACACAATGGGAAAATGCACATTTCTTCCCACAGTTGTAGACAGCAGCTGCAGCAGTCTCTCTGAAAGCTTAACTAAATGTGAAGATGAAACCTGGACAAATGTTTCTTGATTCCACTGATCCTATTCCTTCAGCTGCTTGGACCAGGCGAGAGGTGGGGTGGGGCAGGGTGAAATCATGCCACAGCCTTCGTCACAGCAGCCACTCTGAGTGACCTTTCTAGTCTCAGACAAACTTATCTATTGAATTCTCTTCTGAGTTTTCCCCTACCCAATTTTTAATGAAATAATGAAACCAGAGTCAAAAAAGCTCCTTCAGACTGACTAGGAGGCTCCTAAGCTAACTTCTGCATTTGAAAACAGAAAAAATTAAGTTACTTGTATTTGTGGTAAGATTGTGATTTTTTAAAAAGACTGCCCGTCAGCATGTTACCTGGCTCAGAAGGGTGAGGATGTGGCTATGCACTTGTGCCGGCTCATTTTTAAAATTTCTTGGTGGTGCTGGGGCCTTTCTCGTGTTAGGCCAACACTCTACTACTGAGTTCCTTAGCCTTTTTCATATTTTAAAAAAGCAGGCAAAAGAGGAAAGAATAAGCCTGTGTGAACTGGTAGGCAGATGTGGTGCCCATCAGTGCACAAACTGCTGAACTCCACGCGCCTGGGCAGAGATGGCACCTCACACCTGCTCAGGCCAACACCACATCCAGGAACCTAACGGCCCATCGGTTAGGAAAGGCTGCTCCTATGGGGCGACACTGAGCCACTGCAGTGAAGACACACAAAATAGACTAAAGGGCTGACAGTGCTTTGTGATGCAGTCAAATTGTGTCAGAACTAGTGTGGACTCAGTCATTTTCTGGAAGTTGAAGGTAACCAACAGATCTAAAGTAAAAGGGATATGGGACAGTGTAGAGAAAAATACAAGTTCTGAAGTCAGAATCCTTCCTCGACTTAGAAGCAGGAGCATTTTGGTAAGAAAAGTCCAAGCCAAATGTCCCCTGGGTCTGAGAGAAGTGTAAGCAGGAAAGGGCAAACAATACGGTGACCATCCTGAGGGAGCCCAAGCCCTCAGAGATGGATCGGATCACTAGAGGGACTTACTATGGCTGTGTCCAGTCAGGAAACTGATAACAGATGTTCTTTTAAGAAAGTGGGAGGAAAAAGTAAGGATTTTCAAAAGTACAAAAACTGTTTACAAAATAATTACCTAGAAAGTTCACTGGGACTGGGTAGAGAACAGGAATAATGTTTTCATTTCAAATTAGCCACGAAACTACTGATGGTTTATAAAAGAGGATGGCCAATTTCTAGTCTTCCTCCCCCAACACACAGAGCCCTTCTACTGTGCTATCTTCCCTAGCATCTCCCCAACCCACACCCATCCAGCTCCCAGATTAATTTGCTTAGCCACTGCACCAAGCCAACCTTAAAGATACATGATTGTTGGATGGGTTTCAATTAAACAATGATGCTAACACTTGGGAAAACAATGTGGGGTTGGTAAGGGGTGGGGAGAAGGGGGCTAGGAAGAAACATGTTGGCATAAACCTCCAGGTGTGTAGACCTTGGATAAGGCTTCTGCTGGCCTGAACCAGAACAGGTGGGCATCTGCAGTGCAGCCTGAGCTACAGGTAAGCTGAGGTAAGGAAGAACATGGCATCTCTGCTGGTCTCCTTCCCATGACAGTACAGCATGTATGTGATCATTTTGGTAAAAAAAGGACTTGTTTTCTTCCAGTTGCTGCTGCCATTTCTTCTTCTAGTGAGAAGACTGCTCTTTACAGAGTCCCAAAAGATCAGCCATTTGTCTTCCTCTGAGGTACAAATCCAATAGAGCCTTAACCCCCCAAATCCAGCATCCACTGGAAGTCAAAGTCAAATGCTCAGAATCAAAAGGTGTGGCACACCTGCCTAGTCAATTACCAGCAGTTGTATAGACAGATCAGAAAAAACTAACATTTAGTATAAAACTGTTTTTCAAATGGTGTCATTTCTTATCTTCTCCAGAGATCATAATTCTTCATGTTTCTGATATTCTATAGAGAAGGAAAACAATGGAAAATAAAACAGATTATCCTCTAGTTATAAAAGAGTGGGCATCTTTTATAACCTATGATTTGTACCCCCACCTCCACTGTATCACTTTTTCTTTAATTTTAAGAGCTTTAGTTTGATGTTTTTGAAAGCAAAACTAAAATAAAGGACACTTTTATTTTTAAAAACATTGAAACTGCCTGCAAACCCCATTCCAAATGAATTGTCTTCACCGTGTAGCGTTAACTTTCAGTACATGAGCAGTGTTTTCAGTCAGCTATCTTCTTTTCCCACTTATTATAATATAAATATTTCTCTACATATCAGCGTAGCTCACTTTTGGACGTTTAAACAGTTTTTATTGCTTTTGGTTTACAAATAATAATAAATTTCTTTATGTACATAATTTTTTTCTTGTGCTGAATTATTTCTTTAAGATAGATTCTCAACCAAGAATCTGAGGGCATAGCACTTTAAAGCCTGGTGATAAATACACTGCTTTTTAACAAGGGTATCCTAATACACAAAGCCTCGGGAAAGCACACACACAGTTCATCACCATCTTCCCCAACAAATGTGTCAATATGTCTACTTTTACTAATGACAGACTACTTTAACTTGATTACTGTTTGCTAAAATCCACTTAGTATTTGTGTTCTTCTCTTATTGGAACAGTGTATTCACATTCTTTTTCCATTTGTCTATGGAAATCCTTGAGGTTTTATAAATGAATTTGAATTATTTTTATAATGACTATGTAACATTTCAGCATCATAGTACAGTCTTCAGGATGTACAGGCAAATCATTCAGGTCCATGTTCTGCATTTGCTTTTATATATTAGTTTAAAGCAGAATAAACCTTAACTTCCTGAGCCTGGTTTATTAATAGTTTTTTTTTAAAGTCACTTTTGTATTCAAATGAATATTTTTCAAGTGACTACCATTCAATATAACAGGGAGAACATAGTATAAAGACTTAAGTCCTTGTTATACTTAGCTTGAATTAAATAGAAACATTTCATCCCCACCTCCGAGAACTATTTTAAAAAATCCATTTCCATATGCCTATTTTAAATAAATAATATATTTTCCAAATCAATACAATATTTTGTCTTGACCTAAGTTTGTTCATTCACTACTGCCTAAACTAAAAAAAATTGGGAATCTGAGAAGAGCTTCCCAAAATATCAGGCTTGGTTTCAATGGCACAAAACTCCTAAAGCTAAATAATAATCATGATTAAAGCATCCTTTTCCCCCCTCAACCAAAAGAAAGGAAAGAAAGGAGGAAGGAAGACAGGCAGGGAGGTGAGCAAATGAATTAATAAACATTGCATAGAAGGCAAAATGAAAAATAGACATTGATTGATGGAAGGATTCATCATTCTGTCATTTTTGCATCAAATCAGAAACACAGAAGAGCACTTACCCAAAGCCAAATGTCTGCACTTACCTTCTTGGCTCTGATTTTTTGTCTTCCCCTTATATAGTATTCCTATTTCTTTCTCTTTCTGAAAACGGTTCTGTAGCTGTTTGATCTCTTGATCATAGTCCTGCCACTCTGGGACAATCCGCACAGCAGCCTCCAGCTTGGGCTCTTTGGTCATTGGATTATTACACTGTAAAAACCAATAAACACAATTCAGCTGAGTTGAAGAAAGGGTGCATTAACATACAGAATCCAAATAAGTCTCTATTCTTGGACAAAATGAACAATACTGAGAATCTCAATGATATAGTCAGCAGAAGCAATATGGGAGTGGGCTATATAAAGCTGTAGTTACTTCTTCTATGAAGAAGTTGTGGAGAGCTGCCAGAAGGCAACAAAAGCAAAAGTCCAGTAGGAAAATTAAAAGGCACAGAAATGAGCCAGAAGACAAGAGTGACTCAGCAGTAGGTAAGTCCCGAAAACAGTCCCATCTGATGCTAGGGGAGTTAGCTACCTGGGCGGGTGAAGAAGAAGAACATCATAGACAACTCACCAGATCAATGGTTTTTGCCCTTTTCTTAGAAGCATCATCACACCATGTTTCACACCAAAGCCATTCTTGAGGGAGGGATTTGATTGGCACCTGATGGATCATGTTATTGGGCAAATCCTGTTTGGTAAAGAAAATAAAACACAAGAATCTAAAGTTCTGGAGGAAATTTAAATAAATGCATTGCAAAGCAGTGATGTTAGATGTTCACTATGCATCCCATACCAAACATAAATGTTTAGAACTAAAGGGGTCCTCACTAAAAGACTAAGAGAAATTAAGGAATTTATTTATGGCATTTTTTGAAATTTCAAAATCTAGAGAATCCATGAGCAACTGAAAACTCTACCCATAATAAACAAGAGAAAAATGCTGGCTTATACCCACACTTCCTTCTATGGAGGCGATAATAAGAAAAATACTCCTGCTTACTTTTGAAAGTGAGTATAGAGAGGTGGTTCTTAAAATTTATAGTTTTCAAAAAAGGGAAGCTCTGAATCCTTCATGTGTTGAGCTCAGCTCCCAAAAGGATGAGGCCCTCATTTTTCAAGTTTGTCACAATAAAAATGTTCCATTGCCCTAAGACTTACACAGAACAAAACACTGATGGAATAAAGCAAGGCTCTGGGTTCAATCTTTAGAAGAAATGAAAAGAAAGGAAGAAGAAGGCACTTGAAGGCATGGGAGAGCTAAAGGGACACTAAGAATTATGGGGACACAGGAGAAAAGAGACCCACAGAGATAACTCTAGAACCTGGGGTTTTCCACTCAGGGCTACATAGTTTAATAAGGTTCCCTGAGGCTTTTAACAGCAACTCAGGCCTAAGGTAACAAATATTTGTATATAAGGCCTGTGGTGGCTGAGGGGAGTTCTGGTGAGACCAGCTTTGGGCTGGTGTACTAAAGGAACACACCCTATGATTAGAGACAGAATCAGCTCCACTAGAGACTGTCTAACTTCAAATCATCAAAATCCTAAACCTGGATTAAAATCATCCTGGACAACTATGCCCCCAAGTTTCTGACAGAATAAAACATAAATTCTGTTGAATGATACCATTAATCTAGGCCTCAAATTATCTCCATAAATAATTGGGCAAAAACAATGACTGACACACTAAAAAAAAAAGAAAAGATACATGAGAGATGAGAACAGGAATGGCAGACAAGAAAATAAGATCCATGGTAGCTCCATAATTGATACACACCAGATATCACACAAAGACTTGAAAGATATTCACTATGTACAAGATTTAAAAATTTTAAAATGAGAATTTCAGCACAGAACTGAAAACAAAGATATCTAAATGAGAACACACAGCCAAAATACCATAACCAAAATAACCAAAAACAAAGACAAAGTTAAATAAATTAGATAGCAAATAATAAAAATGAAGCACAGAAAGAAAATAAGGGAATAGAAAAAAGGATGTTGGAGAAATTCAGAGTTCAATAACAGAAGTTTAGCTTACGTGTAACTAGAATGTTAGAAAGTAGAGAATAGGACAGGAGCATTACAAGGATATCACAGGGAATTTTCCAAATCCACTCAAGAGATTTAAGAAACCCTAAGACATTGTAAGAAAAATCAAAGTGAAAAAGTAGGTATATATTGTAAGGAAATCTGCTGAAAGCCAATACAAATGTTAAACAGAGCCAGAAGAAAAACAAATAATCTCCAAAGGAAAAACAATTAGAGCAGTAAATAATGTATAACGGAAATATTTGAAAAAGATAATAGAAAGGTAAATTGTATTTAAAGTTCTGAAATACTAAATAACTGCCAAGCTGCAATTTTAAAGTCAGTGAAAATGTTCTTCAAGAATAATTGCAGGGCTGGGGATTTAACTCAGTTGGTAGAGTGCTTGTCTTGCATGCACAAGACTTGGGTTCAATCCCCAGCACCACACACACACACACACACACACACACAAAAAAAAAAAAAAAAAAAAAAAAAAAAGAAAGAAAGAAAGAAAGAAAGAAAAGAAAAAAAGAATAAGTGAAAAAGAATGAAGCTGGATGGACCCTTACCTTGTATGATATATAAAATTAACCAAAAAATGTTTAAAAGACTTAACTGTAAGAACTAAAACCAAAAAAATCTTAGAAGAAAACACAGGGGAAATCTTCACGACACTGGATTTGGCAAGATTTTTTTAGATGTGACAGCAAAAGCACAGTGGGGTTGGAGGTGGTAGGGATTAAACTAGGACTTAGCGTATACTAAGCATTACCACTGAGCTACTCCCCTAGCCATGCAACTCACAATTGATAATGGGTTAATATACAGAATATAAAGAACTCCAACTCAACAATAGCAAAATCAATTAAAAATGGGCAAGATACTTCAACAGATATTTCCCCAAAGATCATAAACAAACGGCTAACATAAATGGCCATAAAAAAACATCCAATATTTTTACCACTAGAGAAATAAAAATCAAAACTACAAAAAGATCTCATTTTAGGATGATTTTGTTCACTGAAAACTTTAAAGAAAAAAAATGCTTTCAAAGACAATTAAATTCATTCAATGAATGAAAACAGACTTTGGGTGTTCAGGTAAAGTAAGCATTTTTCTACAGAAATTTTTATAATTTTAAAAGGTAATTGGATCACCAGAGTACAGCTTTGGCCCAAATATTTGATATTTGGGTGAAAAATCAGTGAATATTCCTTTGAAAGTTTGAATACTTCTCAGGAAAAGATAAAATATCTTTCTCTAAATTATTATAAAGTGCTCTTATTACAGAAAAGTCAGTAATGTAATAGAAAATAATTTGTTTTTTATTTGTTTGTTTGTTTTTGGTTCTGTTCCTAGCAAAACAATGTAAGGCCTCTCACTAGACCCTGGACATGTATGGCTTATTGTATAAGAGAATAAATTAAACAGATAATCAAACAAACAAACAAAGATCTCATTTTATACCCAATAGGATGCAATTATTTTTTTTAAAAAACTGGGTGGGGAAAGGGGTGGAGAATAAGAAGTTTTGGCAACTGTATGGAGAAAATGGAACATTTATTTGTACATTTCTGGTAAGAATGTAAAATAATGCGGCTACTGTAGAAAACATTTTGGCAGTTCCTCAAGAATTTAAACAGAGAACTACCAAATGATTCAGCAATTACACTTCTTGGTATATTCCCCAAATTGAAAGCAGAAATTCAAATAGATATTTGCATACCAATGTTCATTAATAGCCTTGTAGACAATATTCAGAGATAGAAATAAGTCAATTATCTATGAATAGATGAATAAATAAACAAAATGTATACACATATACAAAAGAATATTATTTAGACTAAATAGAAAGGAAATTCTGACATGCTACACAACACGGATGGACCTTGAGGACATTTTGCTAAGCAAAATAATCCAGACAAAAAAAAGACAAATGTTACATGATTCCACTCATATGAGGGACACAGAAGTAACCAAATTCATAGAGACATAAAGTAGAAAAGAATTTACAGTGGCAGAGGGTTACAGACAAGAGGATTATTTAATGGCCACAGAATTTTAGTTTGGGAACATGAAAAAGTTCTAAAGATGAATGATAGTGATGGTTGCATGACTATGAATGTACCTGATGTTACTGAATTGTACTTCCAAAAGTGGAAAAGATGCTATTTTATGTATATTTCCCCACGATTAAAAATAATATTAGGGCTGGGGTTGTGGCTCAGCGATAAGAGTCCTCACCTCGCATGTGTGAGTCCCTGGTTTCGATCCTCAGCACCACATAAAAATATATGAATATAATAAAGGTATTGTGTCCAACTATAACTAAAAAATAAACATCAAAAGATAATAATAATATTAAAGGTAAAATAAAGACACATAGACAACAAAACTAAAAAAAATTGATACTAGTTGAACAGACACAAAGAAAAATTTAAAAATATTTTTCATCAAGTCTACTGGCATACAAATAATGGGAGTCCTAGAAGAAGGAGGAACTAGAGGGAGGAAGGAAGAAGGAAGAAGGGAAGAGGAGAAGAAGAACAAGGTGTAAAAAGAATAGAAGAAATAATGAAAACTTCCCAGATGTAATGAAAAAAAATCTACACATATCCAAGAAGTTCAACATACTCCAAGTAGGACAGATTGAAATAGACTCACACCTCAACATATTAAACGATCAATAGAGAGACATAGAGAGAGGGTATCTTGAAACCATCATTAGAAATGCAACATGTCATGTACAAGGGATCTCACTAAGACTACATCTAATTTCTTATCAAAAACCACGGAGGCTAGAAGTCTTTAGAGGCCAAGATATTCAAGGGGTTCAAAGAAATAAAAACTGTCAAGCAAAAATTCTTTTTTTTTTTTTTAAAGAGAGTGAGAGAGGGAGAGAGAGAAAGAGAGAGAGAGAATTTTAATATTTATTTTTTAGTTATTGGCGGACACAACATCTTTGTTTGTATGTGGTGCTGAGAATTGAACCCAGGCCGCACGCATGCCAGGCGAGAGCGCTACCGCTTGAGCCACATCCCCAGCCCCTCAAGCAAAAATTCTATGCCCAGCAAAACTCATCAAAAATAAAGGAGAAACTTCCATGCCCTATGAAAGTTTGCAAATAGTGAAGTCACGCTGTCAGAAATACTAAAGAGGGTCCTTTAGGATGAAATGGAATGACACTCGAGAGTAACTGGGATCCACATGAAGAAATAAAAAGAGCATAACAGTAAATATTAGAGATAGTACCAATGCATTTCTTATTTGGAACTTTTCTCCCTCCTATCTGGTTTAAAAAACAACTATGAAAAGAAATAATTATAAATCTGTTGATGGGCACATAATACATATAGACTATATAAAAATACAAAGGGTTAGCTCCCCCTGCCCCCAGTGGGTTGGGGGTGGGTACAGGGATTAAACCCAGAGGCACTTTATCACTGAGCAAGATTGCCAGTCCTTTTTATTTTTTAAAGTTGCTTAGGGCCTCACTAAATTGCTGAGACTAACCTCAAACTTGCAATCCTCCTGCCTGAGTCTCCCAAATCACTGGGATTACTAAATGAGGTTGTTGTTTATGCTTTGAAATAATTCTTTGGTGTATTTGAATATGCATATTTTTGTTTTGTACACTCCATGGACACTGCATAGCACAATAAAGGTTAGAATTTTTTTTTTCTTTTTTTATACTGGGGATTGAACCAGAGGTACTTAACCACTGAAAAATATTCTAGCTTTTTAAAATATTTTATTTAGAGACAGGGTCTTGCTCCATTGCTTAGGGACTCACTAAGATGCTGAAGCTGGCTTTGAACCCATGATCCTCCTGCCTCAGCCTCCCAAGCCTCTGGGATTACAGGCATGTTCCACAGTGCCCAGCCAAGGTTAAAAAAAAAAAATGGGGGGGTTGGTAGGGGGTGGTTACTGAGAATTGAACTCAGGGGCACTCAACTACTGAGCCACATCCCAGCCCTGTTTTATATTTTATTTAGAGACAGGGTCTCACTGAGTTGCTTAGCACCACACTTTTGCTGAGGATGGCTTTAAACTAGAGATCCTTCTGCCTCAGGTGTGTGCCACCATACCTGGCAAAATTTTTAAGGCAACTTAAGCAAAACAAGTATGTGAAACTATGTATTTAAAACACAGCTTTTGGGGCTGGGGATGTGGCTCAAGTGGTGGCGCACTCGCCTGGCATGCGTGTGGCCCGGGTTCGATCCTCAACACCACATACAAACAAAGATGTTGTGTCCACTGAAAACTAAAATAAATAAATAAGTAAATAAATATTTAAAAATAAATAAATAAATAATAAAACACAGCTTTTGGGACTGGGGTTGTGGCTTAGCGGCACAGCACTCGCTTCTCATGTGTGAGACCCTGGGTTTGATCCTCAGCACCACATAAAAATAAGTAAAGAAAATAAAGATATTGTACCCATGTATGTATGTATAAATAAATAAATAAATAAATAAATCACAGCTTTTTAAAACTCCAATATCAACTCTGAAAAATGCTTAGCATTAATAAACAATAATTCAGCTAACTTTCTTGCAACATATCATGGTTTCTAACAGAAAAAAAGGGAAACTGCAATACTACACTTAATTATGTGAATCCTGAGCTATCTAGTTCCTAAACTGGGGGGGGTGGGGGGTGGGGATTGACCCTACAGGCAGAGAAACAAATTTATCAGATGAGGTTAAATACAAAATTAAAAGATAAGGTAATGGTTCCAAAAGACAACTCCCTCCTTACATTTTTTACTCTTGCTATGCCTTCTCTTGAGGTCAGATGTAAATGTCATACACACACACACACACACACACACACACACACACACACACACACCTTTTCACGAAGAAATAAGACACAGCTCTGAGAGTAGAGATTTGAGACACAAATAATACTTTGTTTTTCTGACACAACACACTATACCCACCACTGAAACTATTAACCATAAAAAAATGGCCACTTACTTGGTCAAGATTTGAAAGGCTGTTAGGATCTTGACTCAGACCTTGGTACTGTCCCCTGAGTCTGTCACCAGCTGCTATTTTCCTAAATTTCTTCAGATCCACAACATAGAGTGCACTAAACAGAGAAGACCTCTTTTGTTAAAACCAACCATGGATTTATGGCAGAAAAAGAAACCCCACTAAATAATGGAATAGCCAAACATTCTGGTTTCTCTGTGAAAAGGTGGATTACAGCCCTATAGTAGAGTTACTGCAAAGTTCCTACTCTGTCCCAGTAGCTCATCTTGGTCACTCTTCCTTATTTGTCTTCCAAGGAAATAATCTCTGGCAAAAGACTTCTACAAATACAGCATATTTGGAATAAAGCTACAACAACTGATAAAGAACCTTTAGTCAAAGATATCCTAATGATTCCCATATGTACAAAGGAAAATACCTACAGTATTATAGTGTTTTTGGATCAGGACCTAAAGACTGAAACTAGTCACTACATTGCATCAATCACCTGTAGGTGCCACTTCCTACAGGTAGGTCCCCTGCCCTCCATATAGTCTAAATCACACTTTTCCCAGAGAAAACAATGAAGAATTTATTAGAAATGCAATGAATGTATACAATGATTAAATTAAGAAGTCTCCTTCTAGCAATCTATCCTATAAATATATCTGAAATATGCAAAATAATATATTTAAGAGATTATTCATTGCATTATGGTATGTCATAGGAAGAGACTACAAATAACACACATATGCGAATAATATACAGCTTAAAAAGGGGAAAAAGGTCCCTCTCTATATAGTGACACAGGATCTACAGGTAAGGTATTTAGTTTAAAAAAAAAAGTAACAAAATAGTATTAAAAAAGACGGTATATTTTGTATAAAAAAAGGACATACATTCATAGCTATTCATATAAAAATTAGCCTCCAGAAGAACAGATAGTAAATTTAGGGGAGGTTATCTGTTGTGGGGGTGGGAACTCGGTAAAAGAGAGAAATAGGAAGGTTTTTTCCCATTGGTTCCCCTCCCCCACAATTTTCATTTTTTTAACCATATTAACGTATCACCTATTTGCAATTTTAAATACACATAATTAAGTTTAAAGAACAAAAACTACAAAACATTATTAGGCATTTTCTTTTTTCAGTACCTGATATGATACTTTCGCCCAGCTAAGTGACTAGCCCAGTACCCTGACTTCCAGAATCTGTAGCCATCCATTTCTCTTCGGCTATCACAGAAAGGAGTATAACCATAAGGGGCACCATCCAAATTGAAATCTCTTAACTCTTTCAGATCTGTTCGTACAATCTAGAGAAAAAAGTATCAAAAGTCATTTGTTAAGCCACCATGCAGACATCTCTAATGCAGTTTCCTTAGAATACAGAGTGCATCAGATAGGTGACAGGGAGGGCAGTTAGGTGAGTGATGGCACAGGCTCTAACAGACACACTTCAAGCCTAGATTCCTCCACTTCGTAGCAGGATGCTCTCACTAACATGGAAGACACTTAGCCTAGTATATGGAAAATAATATTTTAACTATTCAAAAGAAGTAGAATAAACTTAAAATGCTTAGGTTTACTGTGCGTCCGTTTCCTCATCTATAAACTGGAGATGATAGTCCCAATCTCACAGTGTTGTTGGGGGAATGACATAAGTTAACATACGGAAAGCTATGGAACAATGCCTTCTCCAATGTAAGTGCTCACAAGGACAGAATATGGCCATATTACAATCAGGAAAACGTATTTCAGGTTGAGCCACCTGAGACAAGAGGTTCCAAAGAGGTGGTGAAACTTTTTTGTCCACATGACTTTTGCACACATTATATCACTTTCATTCAGGTAACTTGGGTTTCAAGCTGAGGGTAAGACAGAAGGCTGGAGGGCATAAGTACATTTATGCAATTTGAGTTTGTATGCTTTAAAATGTGTTCCTTGTGATTAAGTAAAATCCTGATAACTGGAAGAATATCTGTAGCAGTCCTAATTATCAAGGCCAAGCATCCACTTGAGCTTTTTCTATCACCCAGACCAATAACACCTTATCTTTGGGGCAGAATAATGAAGATGGTGGCAAATACTGTTAAAACTTTATTTCCTAATTTTTCATTTTTTTGTTAAATGAATTACAATATAAGACTGCATTCATGATGTTATCATAATTACTGTTAAAAACACACAGAAAAAGATAAAAAAACATATAATAAATGCAAATTAAAGTTAAAAATTGATCACACCTGGGTGATACCTTCTATATTTTCTTAATAGTGTAAACATAAGCAGGCACTTTTTCATAACTGGAAAATAACATTTTAAAAACAGAAAGAAGTCTGTTGCCTTTAAGACAAATTATTACAATCTGGACTTTCAGAGCTTACCTGATCAGCATCCACAAACAGAAATTTGTCAACAACTAGTGGGAAAAGTACATCCAGGAAAAGAATCTTGTAGCCCCAGATGATACGCTGTTTTTCAGTCTGTTGATGAAGCCACCGAGGCCATTTGTACTGAACAAGTTCATACTGGAAATTGTATTCATTTGCCATGTAAGGTATAAACTCCTTTTTTTAGACAAAGGGAACAACAATCATTCATTATGATTAAGAAAACTGACTTCATAATATAAGTCAACCACTGTGATTATGGTACAAGTAAAACACATTTACCAAAACAGCAGTCTAACAAAAAAAATTGGAAACCAACAGACTTGAGATTACGTTAAAGAATATATGTAAAACTCTTGTCAAAACCCTTTCTTTTTGACTTTTAGTTACCCCATGAAATGACAGAATCTGCAGGTGAAGGCTTTAGATCTAAAACCGCGCAGGCGCGCACATGCATACATACATGCACACACTTAAAGACATATGAACTTCAAGTTCATTTGTCTAAATCTGATTTCAGTAAAAATATTTTTTTTAAATAAAAATATTTGGGTTTTTTTGATGATGCTAGGGATTGAACCCAGGCCCTTGGGCATTCCAGGCAAGCATTCTGCCTCTGAGCTATACTCCCAGCTCCCAGTTAAATATTTTTTGAGCTTGATTATAAGCTTTTCTCAAGGTTAGTTCTAACCAGGGAATAAGATAGCAAAGCCAAAACCACACATAAATTTATTGTCATTAATAAATAAAACTTTTAGATTCTAAATACAAATACGTTTAGGGGACCAGAATTATTTCTTTATAAGTGATGTTACTGAATATATTAAAAGGTGTTTAGTGTGATAAAGGGGGAAAAATTAATTTAGGTGACAAATCCTAACTGATACAAATAAAGCAGAAAACTTCCCAGGTGTGTTTTTGTTTTGCATAGATGAAGCATCACTCCACACATCATCTGGCAGTGGTTCAGGAGAAAACTAATCCTTCTCCTCCACATAAACCATCACTGACTTTTCTAATTAAGTCAGACATGCATGTTTCAGAGGAAGGGAATGCTATTTCATTAAAACACTGCTTCTTAAAAAGATTAGACTCTCCTATATTATCTAAGTTTCAAACAGGTCATAGTTTTGTAACATATGTTCATCCCATAGAACAATCTGTAAGGAAAATCAACATAGACATACACAACTAAATTAGGGTAGTCAAATAAAAGGAAAAATTTTAAAATATAAAGATAAAACAAAATCAGTAAAAAAAATATTGTAAATATCTCCCTAATAAGAACAGTTTTCTTTTCCCTATGAAACAAACCTTAAATGTGGGGGACAAATAATTCTTCAAGAACCAGAACTTCACAGGAGTCTTAGTATTCTTTAGCACTGATAGCATCATTATGCTGCCAAACAAAAACAAATAATAATAATAATGATGATGATGTTTCAATGCTTTTTAACTCAATAACATTAAGCAAAATCAATAGCAAGGCAGCACAGCAAACAGAGACCCTTAGTAATGGAAAATGTACTTATTCTTATTTGTAAAGTTATCACTGAATGGGAGAGAAGGGGCATTTCTCTATAAAAATATACCTAGCTAACTGAGGAAAATGTCAATTCTGCTGTACCTTTAAGTAAACTGCTTCATGAATTGATATATCAATTACAGCACAAGTAAACACTAGAGGTTGTGGTAACTGAATATATCATTCCTCAACACCCCTGTCAAGGCACAGCAGCATTGGTCCTGAGAACATGTACATACATGCATTGCCTCCTTCACAGAGAGCCCTGCCAAGGAGAACAAGGAAGAGCAAGGGGAGGACAGTGGGTACAGGCTCAAGATTCCTCAATCAAGGCATTTAATTAAATAAATCATTACCATTGTCATTATTTTAGGTCAGAGGTTTTTTAGAAACTAAAGGATAAAAATGACATTTTGATTATTTTCTATACTAGATTTGTAGTGAAAAAAAGAAAAAAGAGACCTGATTATCAGGCAAAGGGATGTCTTCAGAACCGAGTCTCTCAAGTGCCTTCCTCTCTGGTGGCCTCAATGTCGACAAGTCAAAACCTATAGTCCCTCTTGCCTCTGGTTATGTGACCTAGGCAAGTCCCTTCCAGCTCTAGGTCTTAGTTTGTATAAAACAGAAGTTTTCTTACCTATGAACTAAGATTTCTCTTGACTCTGTAGAAGGTGAAGTGTTCATGGTCCTGTTCTATTCTCTATGTCCATCTCCTAACATTTAGTAGCCAAGTAAACAATATTATCTATAAAGTGTGCACATGATATTCAAAATCCATAGTCTTACAATATCCATAGAGGTATTCACTACTAGGCTTCATGGAGTTGACCAGATCAAAAAAAGAGGACTGCATATAGTAAGCTACTCAAAGTCCTCAGAGTTCTCTAAATACACTTAAGTACAACAGGCAGAATCCCAAAAAACCTCTAAATAGGAATACCATGACAAATTCACTTACAGACAACAAAATAATCAACAAGACTAACCGAAGAAATCTTTCATAGAGATGACCAGATGCAACAGAGAAAATGTTAATTATGTCATCTTTATCTTGTTTCACTTCCTCTGCCTTCTGCCCTCCTGAAAAGCCCCTGTAACAAGAGATAAAAACAGGATTCCATTATTCTACTGTTATGTATATCTAAAAAGAACAAATAAAATAATTATTAAAAAACAAAACAACAACAACAAAACAAGACTCCATGAGATGCTGGAAAGAGAGTGCCTTCCCATTCCTATTCTTGCCCAAGAGGGTAAGAAGGGGCAGAGGTGTCACAAAGCACCCAGCACTCTGGGAACAGGCACAAGGCTGAGAAGTCCATCCACAGGCTAACAAGGAGGATGCTCATGTTAACAAGGCATTATGTTGCTTTAGGAATAGGTGGCACATAGGCTCCACAGACACAGTCTGTACAATCAGAAGTAAACTAAGCAATTATCAATCACTTCTCCAAAGAGCAGGCACAGCCCAACAAAAGTTAAGAAGCATGGAACAGAAGTAAGTCCATCAGGAGACACTAACCTCCTTTGGTTAATTAACTGGAAAATACTCATCTATTCCAAAGTAAGAATACTCACCTATTCCAAATCTGGCTACGAGAAGCAGAATGGAAAGTCCCAGATACTAACTCAAAAGGAGGGATGGATGGTGCTTATATCTGTTTTTCCTTAAAAACATTATTTTATGATGCCAATTTACCATTTGAATGAGTCCCAAAATCCAGATTCATTCTCATTTGTCCCGTCACTCAGCAAGTCTTCGTTCACCATGTCTGCCTTCTTCTGAACCTGCAATGTACATGGCAGATTATATTCCTCCTAGTATGTCCAAGAGACGTAAAACTAACTTACACTGGATGTATGCTGTGAATTCTCTCATAAGCAGTTACAGCCCCAGATGGAGCCTATCAGAATTCAACATAAATGCCTTCATCTGATGTTTACATTAGAGCCTTAAGTGAGAAGACAGTCATCTCTTTTAATGAAATAACCATTTTTAATTTGTATAATGAGCAAAGAACCTCAAATTCAGATGTATTGAAAATGTAGTCTAAATAAAACTAGAGGCACAAGTCACCAAGCTAACAGTGGATTCTAGGAAAGAGACATTTAGGTCATGACCTGTTTTCAGGTTTTACTAACACAAACACAGGGTGAATTTTCTCAATAGCATGGTTTTCTGCTCAACCATGGAGGCTGACTCTATGTTTTCCTGTGTGTAATGATTATTTATTCCAAAATACATTTTACTTTAATTGAAGGCACAAAGAACTTCAAAATGTTGAGGAAGAACTACCATTTCATTGTTCAATTTTCACTGTCATTTTCCCCGAATATTCTGAGAATGAAAACATGAATAATACTATAAATTGTGACTACATAGCAACACTTCTCTACTGAAAACATTTTATATAAAATGGGAATGATTGCTCACTGAGACTACCCAAAAGGTACGATCTCTTGGTAAAAGAAAATCACCAGTTCACATTTACAAAGACATTGTGGCTTAAAGCGACATTCCTAATATTGCTACAGTAAATTCCAAAGAGAATCCTTGGGCTGGTTTCAGCACTCATTCCTCCCCCCCCATCTATGGGAGATATGTTCAATGACTCAAGTCTCTCTGTGGAGCCTAAAATCTCAAGCCCTGTATACTATCTTTTTCCCTATACACACCTACCTGTGATAAAGTTTAATTTATAAGTAAGGCACAGTAAGAGATTCACAATTAAAAAAAACAGAACAATTACAGCAATACATTATAATGAAACTAAAGTGAATGTAGTGTGTCTCTCTCTCTCTCTCTCTCTCTCTCTCTCTCTCTCAAATCAAGAAAAACAGTAGTATTTTCAGACCATGGCTGACCGTGGGTGACTGAATCCTAGGGTTAAGGAGGAACTGCTGTCCATATTTTTACATGTTATCTTCTGAACACAGAGTACTACTACTTTGACCAACTATAAAGAGGGCTGTCTTTCATACAGCAAACTCACCTTCACTTTAATAATTTTGCTTTTGAAGTTGTTGAGGACAACAACCACCTCATCAGCATCGGGAGGAGAATCTGTACCGTCGTGGCTTAGAGAGAAAAGCAATACAGACATTACAAACCATAATTCTCAAAATGCAGTAGATGGTCAGCCAACAATATGCCCTATTTTTTCATCACCTTTATCATAAAGGAGTTTTTCAGAACCAGTAATTTCCTTACAACCTGAAGGAAACCCCTTCAAGCTGCACAGAAGCACCTGTTGAGCTCTCTATATGGTGAGTACCCAAACTTCCTTCACAAGTTCTCCTCCGAATCACTTGTCATAGACTGAGAGGTTCCCAGGCATGGAACACGCACGTGGTGAGCACTGAACAAGAGCATGTGCTCACAGGTCTGACCCACACAAGGCACTTTGAGTAAAGAACCACAAAGGGGTTGGCTACTTTGAACCATCATGAGAACTACCTCACTTCTACTTTTTAATTGGAATAGCTTTATAAAGAAGCCTACTCTCCCTCTGTCTGGAGGTATATAAACTGCCAAGTCAAGGCCCTGAACTCAATTTGGTGCCTCCAGTAAAAAGAACTATGATCAGGAAGAACTATAATTAATTTTTAGGCAGACACAACAGTGGAAGAAAAAATTTACATAAGGTTTTCCTACCAACCAATTGTAATGCTTAAAACTTCGAAACACCAAATTTCAAGGTGCAGAGGTCACAATAATAATGTGAATGCACTATATTTGCTGCCATACAGCAGAGAACAGAGTTCTCTGACAAAAATAAGGTTTTGACAGGGAAAAACCTGAAGTATGAAACACTCCAGCATCAGAGAATATCTACCCAGAGGCAAATGCTAGACAGCCAGGAAGAAAGGGGACGCCATAACCCTAAGGAAGAGGGAAGACAGGAAAGTCACACACAGAAGGGAGAGAATTTAGAAACACAATTAAAATTCTCTAAGACCATTATCTGGAGAAAACATTATTTGGAGAAAAACCCACTATTTAAAATAAAATGTTATTATAATACAAATTTCTATTTCCCGGGTAAGAAATATGAACTAATCTACATTGCTTTCATGTGTGTTAGTAATGCTATGGAGCCAAGGCAACACACAAGGGAGTATTTCAAATAAACTCTAATGAAGACCATTCTCTAAATAAATCGGTAGGAATTTTTTTCATAATCTAAAACTAATTTAAATCATGTTAAGCTGAATTTAGACCAAACTTATTTAAAGGCAGTATAATATTTTTTAACTAATAGATATGAGACATAAACCTTAAAGGCAAAAACCCAGCTACTGACAAAATGTTCTAGAACAGTTACTTCTTCCACACCACCACAGGGAAGAAATGGAGCAGACAGAATGGCTGAGGCTCATATGGCCTATGTATTTGCAAATCTCTCAGGTCGGATATACTCTTCAGGTAGAGAAGTTTGAATTTCTTTTTTTCTCCCTTCTTCAAATGACTAAATTTCTCATCTGCCTATAGAGTGCATCATAGTGATAAAATGATTTGATCCTGAGATAGTGCTGGCACAAAGGAATCACTGAAGCATAATACCTGACTATTACTCTCTACACCTCTTATTATTCAATTCTCTCTTAATAATTATAGCACATTTACTTTCCTGGAAAAGTATCACACATATGACTATAGATTAAATTGGTGATGCCTGGCAAAATGCCAGGGTAGTATCCAATTAGAGCTGATTCTCATTTCAAAATGCTTAGGAAAAATGTACCTGCATCACATAATCCTACCTGTAGATTCTATAAATATCTTCGGACCGTCCCTTTCTAAGTCTGAGAAGCCAAGCTCCTGGGTTGGCTTTTAGCTGAAAGTAGCCCTAGGAGAAGAAAAACAAAAGCCAAATTTTAGTTCCTTTTTAAAAACATCAAAATGCTGTTTCTTAGGAACAGTTACTCCTTTGGGTGTCTAAAATATGATATTTATCTTATAAATAAGATAGTTAAAAAATTGGGCAATGCAAAAAAAATAAAAACAAACCAAATAATTCAACTACACATTAGAAACTCTAGAAAATACAGTTCAGTCAAGCCAAGAAGTCTGCCCTTAGCTGTGCTTCAGGGAAGAGTCAATGTTCGATGACTAAATAAGCTGTAAACTTCCTAAAGAAAAGAACAAGGTTGACAGCTCATGAATAATGCATTTCCAGGATCCAATTCAGCTAGAGCATTGTATTGCAGCATGTTGATTTTTTGCTTTATTTTAAAAACTTGACATGTAATTCTATTTTCCAAATTTAACCAAACTAATGATATTTATGTTGCTTGTTTTGTTTTCCTCTCAGTGCTGGGGATTAAGCCCAGGAAGGCCTTACACGTGCTAGATAAACATTCTACCACTGAGCTACCTCCCATCTCCAACCCTTAGCAATGTTGTATTTTAATATTTTATTTTTAAATTTCTATTTATTTATTTTTGCAATGGGGGGTTGAACCCAAGACTTTGTGGCAAACTAATGATTTTTATATTAACCAAATTCTGTCGATTATGAATCGCATTCTCACTTTATGGTTCAGAATGCTGATTGTTCCATCGTAAATGACAGTGCCCAACTCAATGTGACTGCCACCTCACCACCTGATTCTCTGATTATTTACCAGATTGGCCATAACAATGGTGTCCACAATAACTGGGTCAGCTGAAGTTCCCAATGTGAACTGCAGTCCTCGTGGGGGTTGGCCTGTGGTGATGTCATAGCAGTGGCCTTCTAGTAACAGATACTCCAGCTCATACTCAGCAGCCACTATGCTGTCCACCTGCAATATCAAAATCAAATTACCTGAGTCTATTCAGCAACAACACGGATAAGTCCAAAATGCATTTTTACAAAGTAATGAAGAAGTCAAAAAGACTTACATATTACATGATCATATTGCATGAAATTCAAGAAAAGGCAAAACTGCAGTGACAGAAAGCAAATCAGTATTGCCTGAGGCCAAGATGGGGGACTGCCTGCAAAGGGAATAAGGACCTTTTGGCAATGAAGAAAGGTTCTGTATCTTGATCGTGGTGATTACTGATTGTGTATAATTATAAAAATTGGGTTGAAAGGAGAAAAAATAACATGGAAGTCATTGCAAAAATAGAATAATACTCCTAACATTATAGAAAAAATTTAAAAACCTAAATAAATGGAAAGGCATCCTACAGTCATGGATTAGTAAAAAACTTGTACATTAACATTCACAGCAACATTACCCATAATAGCTCAAAGTAGAAACAACCCAAATGTCCATCTGTGAATGAATAGAGTGTGGTATACATATACAAAAGAATATTATCTGGTAATATAAAAGAATGAAGTACCAACACATGTGATAACATGGATGAATCTTTGAAGCCATTTTTTAAGAGAAAGAAGCCAGTCACAAAAGGCCATGTGTTACATGACTCTATATAGACAAAATGTCAGAATAGGTACATGCACAGTAATAGAAAATAGATTAATAGTTGCCTGGACCAAGGGAACAGGGATTGACTGCTAATGAGTATGGAGCTTCTTCTGTGGGTGATAAAACATATCTGGAATTAGTGGTATGGCTGCACAGTTGTGTGAAACCTTTGGCCTATACTCTTCAAAGGGTAAATTTGAGGGCATAAGAATACATCTGAATAAAGCTATGACTTTTTTTGTTTTTTTAATACTTATACATTTTACTCAGATACTAATTTCTCAAAGGTCCCTTGATTCATTTTATTCAGTCAACCACCACTAGTAACATCATAAATGGGTTTTATACATGATTAAATATTTGGAAGCGATGACATTCTTACCTCTTCTAAGTAAATGTTATCAAGGTCATATGGTGTTCTGACAGATTCTACCATCCAACTCTCAGGTGTGTTCAAGTTCAGAGTGAACAGTGGAGACTGTGGCATATCCAAAAACTTTGCTATTGGACCCTTAGCAAAGCTATTATCTGAAGTGAAAGAAATCTCTGGTTCTAAGACATAACGGTAAAAGCTGAAATTGAAAAGAAGAGTGTTAAGATTTTTTTTCTAGGCAACCATAGTCCTTGAATTTGCAAGCATCAATACAAGTAAACACAGCTTAAAACAAAGTAGATTTGGAGGAATATCCTTCCAGATTGGGAGAAGTACTTCCCAAACTATCGTTTAAGTTAATGATGCTTCCAGTTATAGATGCAGAAGAAGGGAAGGAGAAGTAGGATTGAGGAGGGAGCCATTTCTTCATATGGGTGACTGCAGTCAAGGTCACAAGCATTTCCTGAGCACTTTATTTCCCTTGGGAAGAATCCAGTTTCCCCTTAAAAACTAAGTTCTGAACCAGGTGTGGTGGCACACATGCCTATAATCCCAGCAGTTTAGGAGACTGAGGCAGAGGATCGTGAGTTCAAAGTCAGCCTCAGAAACTCAGTGAAATCCTGTCTCTAAATAAAATACAAAAAAAGGGTTGTGCATGTGGCTCAGTGGTTGAGAGTCCCTGAATTCAATCCCTGGTACACAAACAAACAAACAAGTTCTAAATGGTGATTGAGTTCTCAGGCTAGCCCTAAAAAAACACTACCTATAATAATTTAAACATTTCTTTATGGGAGGACAATGGTGAATGCTGGGAACCCTTTGGTCACTTGCTAAGACTCTTTCAAAAGGCTCAGAATTTAACCTATAGAACATAGCACATTTGCAATTGAGGAATGTATGCTACACTATTAATTCTTTTTATATTACTTTTTCCATAAATAACCATTCCAAAGCCTTTGACAATAGAGAGCTAAGCCTGTTCTCTTTTTCAAGATACATGTAAACTAACCTAAGCAAGTTTCCTCTAATATATCCATTGCAACCTGAAGTGACCACTCCTTCAAGATGAAAAGCAAGTACAAGTAACCTGGTTTTTCACTAGCACCTAAATACTCCCAAGCCCACACTATGTTCTTAGAAGTTCAGATTAGAGCTAAGATTTGGCACAACTGAACATTTATTAAATGACCCTTTCAAGCATGAAGTCTACCTAAAACCCACTAAACTCCTTAATATTTAATCCTCCTATTGGATTTGGTTCCATTTTTCCAATTGTTGTCTTAAATAGTATGTTTTACCTTTTTAAAGGCATGTCCGAAAGTTTCGATTGGCAGTTCATAAATATCCTTAGGTTCATGTTTATAAGCTGAGTTAAAACCTAAAAGACCAAATCAAATGACAAAATATTAAAATTTTCTCTTCAGAGATTTTGTTCTTCAAGAACATTTCTTAATATCTCAAGAAAAAATATAAAGCTGGGTGCAGTGGTGCATGCCTGTAATCCTAGCAATTTGAGAGGCTGAGACAGGAGGATTGTGAGTTCAAAGCCAGCCTCAGCAACTTAACGAGGACCTAAGCAATTCAGCAAGACTCTGTCTCAAAATAAAAAGTAAAAAGGGTTGGGAATATGGCTCAGCTGTTAAGTGACCCTGAGTTCAATCCCTCATACCAAAGGGGGGAAAAAAAAAAGATAACTGACATAATGTCTGTAGTGAGGAAATTTCTGGAAATCACAACTCCTGAACAAAATTTACATCACATATACATATGACTTGGGTAGGGGGGGAAATAAGCTATCACATATCACTCCTCCTTTTATAAAGAAGTTTAACACAAAGTCATAGGGAAGCAACAGATACATGACAAATATCAGATACATGATAAATATCTATCTACACAAGGAAAACGTAAGGGCTAGGTGATAGCTGGGCACAGTGGCACACACCTATAATCCCAATGGCTCAGGAGGCTGAGGCAGGAGGATTGTGAGTTCAAAGCCAGCCTCAGCAACTTAGCAAGGCTAAGTTTTATTCATCTCTAAATAAAATACTAAAAAGGCTGGGGATATGATTCAGTAGTTAAGTATCCCCGGGTTCAATCCCCAACATCCCCGACACACACACACACACACACACACACACACACACACACAGTTAGGTAATTATACTTCAAAAAAATTATTACCTTAAAAAAATCCAAATAAAATGTTGAAGTGTTTTGGTTAGCGCCTTCAAAACGTATTTAAAATTATAACATCTTTATAATAAAAGCTAAAAGACAGCTACAACAAAAAGTCCATGGTAATAATAAAAAAGGATAGTGAAAAGCAAAATTCTTTTACCTTATTTATGATTTTGCTACTAGAAATTAAAATATAGCATAAATTAATTTAAAAATAGTTTGCTCTGAATGAGGATGCTACTAATTTTTTTAATTATATGAAATAGCCAACAAAACTTGTACCAGCTTCCTAAAGTTATAAAGTTGTTTTCCAAGCCATTACAAACTTTATGATGAATACTCTGCTGAAGATGCCTGTAGCATTTTCCAATTACCCTTGAAGATGACAAAGGGATAAAGGAAGTTTTCAGACAATTCAAGAGTACAAGACTACTTCAGATAAAAATGATATGAACTGATGAAAGTGGTCCTTACCAAGAGCAATGGGGCAAGCCTCTGTGCTTCTCTGGTGACAGGGTCAACGACAGCCATGACATCAAAGTATGTCTCTCCTTCCTTTGGCCTCAGTTTAATTGCACTATGAAACATACAAATGATAAAACATTAACACGGAGGAAACAGGAAACAACTTTAAGTTATTGTGATGTTTTTGTTTTGGTTCAAGATAACCTATTACTCTTTCAACATTTCAAAAAACTTTAGATCTGGAACAACTATACTACGATGGTGGCCAACCATAAGATTAATCTATTACTAAAGTTTATAAAACCCTGATAACTCAGGCTTACTCAAAATGTTTTAAAGATGTATATGAAGAGAAGAAAACCAGCTTGAAACAGTATTTTTCCCCAAACTGCTAAAAGCTACTGATGTTAGGTTCTACAACTATTGGAACATCACGCTGATTTTTACTTCCTGGCAAAAAGAGTATGAGGAAAGAAGAAATAAATCATTTTTAAAAGTAATAGAGCTGGGGATGCAGTTCAGTGGTAAAGTACTTGCCTAACATATGTGAGGCCCTGGGTTCCATCCCTACTATCACAAAAATAAATTAATTAAAAAGAACATAAGAAGATTCCAAAAATCTGCAAAACCGAGAAAAAGAAAAAAATGCAATCACAAAAACCTCATTATCCCAATGACTAGCTGCATTTCTATGTAATCCTTTTTAGATGCAAAACCGAGAAAAAGAAAAAAATGCAATCACAAAAACCTCATTATCCCAATGACTAGCTGCATTTCTATGTAATCCTTTTTAGATACTTATATGAAAATTAGTTCTAAGTATAGACTTAGGAAATTTAAAATAATTTCCTCCAACCCCAACCACTTCAACATAAATATTTCCACATATTGTTACACACCAAGCATCCTGAATAAGAAATGATATTTTATTTACCAAGTGAAACTGCCACAGTTTATTACTCTTCAATGCTGAAAATTTAGACAGCTTTCAACCTTTCAGTCTGTATAGGGGCTGGGGATGTGGCTTAAGCGGTAGCGCGCTCGCCTGGCATGCGTGCGGCCCGGGTTCGATCCTCAGCACCACATACCAACAAAGATGTTGTGTCCGCCAAGAACTAAAAAAAATTAATATTAAAAAAAAATTCTCTCTCTCTCTCTCTCTCCTCTCTCACTCTCTCTTTAAAAAAAAAAAAACAGTCTGTATAGACAGCTTCTCCATATCTGCAAAGTTCTTTAGAATCAAAGAAGATCTAGACAGAAGATTATGGGGTCATGGGATACAAATATCTTTGTGACTAATATGCGTTGTTAAACTGCTTTTCCTGAAGATCTATAGTAATATGCAAGGCAAAACAATGAATCACACCACATCTTTGTTAGAATTAAGTTATACATATTTTGTCTGTTCTTATAGCTGGTCACTCTTTGGTTTTCTAGAAAGAATATACATTTATTCACATAAAGCTTCCTGTTACAACGTTTCCCTCTGAAGTCACACTGACTTAGGTGACTCAAGAGAAGCAAGGCCCTCTAATGAAGTTTAAAAATTTGAATAGATTTAAACTTCACCCAATTTTTCAAAATGACTGGTTTTGTTTTGTTTAACCTGGTAAGTATATTCTTGTGGTTCAATGCTGATCTCTACTCTTATATGCAAGAGCATTTACTCAGTGGGATGAAAACAAAAGTATAACACAAAGCAGAACATAATTATTACAATTGGGTAATAATTAGATGCTGATGAAGTTATTTCAAATTTTAAGTGATTTGGAAATAATAATCACTTTAGAATAGCTTGTTATGCAGCAGATGCTTGCAATCTCATAATATTAACAACTTCAGATTCAATCACCTACAATGATTATTCCAATACAACAAAACATTTTTACCTTAACGTAGTTATTCTCAAAATGTGGCTCCAAACCAGTCGCATCAGCCCCACCTGGACATTTGCTAGAATCAAACTTTCTGGCTCCCACCCAGATTTATTCAGTTAGAAACTCTGGGGGCAGGTCTAACAATCAGCATTTTTAAAAGCTTCTGAATAAAAGCCAAAATTTGAGTGCTACTGCACTAATATAATTTGCAATTCTGTGCTACTTTGGAATCCTAGCAGAAAAGCTCATTAGAAAATAGCATTATAAGGCTGAGATTGTGGCTCAGTGGCAGAGTGCTTGCCTTGCATGTGTGAGGCATTGGATACAGGATCTCACCAGCACAATGATCTGCAACAGGCATGCCCAGCCAATGATCCTGTGAGGGCCTTTAGCCACCCCCACACTATACAACAAGAAAAGGGCAAGAGAAAACGAAAGAAGAGAGGAATGTTGGTGTGCAAATGGGAACAATATAAACTAATGATATTACAGTTAAATATACTTGCAGTATTAGTAAGAGAAAAGCCAGGAAAAAAGCCAAACATGGTAGAGGAACAAGATTTTGAGATATATATATATATATATACACACTTAGAGTGAATAAAGCAAATATCCAAGAATACTGTGTTTCACTAATGATGATATTCACAAGCATGGACCACACTGTGACAGTAAGGGTATACAAACTTATGGTCCAGACCTTTTCATTCTAGCATAAATGAGAAATTTCTGATTTAAATATGAAAAAACATTCATTTAGCTAAGACAACCCCAATAAGAATTTCTCTAATTGTAATTTGTATTGTAATAAAATTTGTAATTAGGGCACTTTAATTATATAAAACTCATGGAGAAAAGGATATAGATAATATATTATTATTAAGACGTATGCAGTGTTGAAAAGATGGGTGCAAAGTGGGTGCAATCTGGCTGCTAGTGGCAAAATTCCATGAGGGTTAGATGGGAGCTGCAGAAGTCTCCACCCACAATTAGGAGGCACATCCAATTCAAGCAGAGAGGGGATCAGTCCCAACTGCCATCATCAGACAATCTAATCCCCACCAGAATTGGCTGTGAGAAATCACAAGTGACTACACCAACCAATCCATGCCAGGTAAATCAGGTCAGAATCACACAAGAGAAGCACATATAGAGTCATATTTAAAGCCTTCCTGGGATTCTAAGATGCAATCACATTACATACTTTCCAGGCAATTGTACAGTTCTCCCCCAAAACAATTTAGTCTAAGTGGAATCACAAGGGAACAACCAGACTCTAGAACATTCCACAAAACAAAAGACTTGGATTCTTAAAAAATGTCAATGTTGGGGCTGGGGTTGCGGGTCAGCAGAAAAGTGCTCATCTAGCACACGTGGGACACTGGGTTCGATCCTCAGCATCACATATAATAAAATGAAGGCACTATGTCCACTTATAACTAATATTTTAAAAAAAGCCAATGTCATAAAAGACAATAGTCCCCCCTCCTCCCCCAAAAAAGGGGAAGGGGGACTCTTCTGGACTAAAAGAGACTAAAAGGAGAACTAACTGCAACGTGTGTAATTAGGTTCAAAACAACAACAACAACAAAAGCACTTCTGAAAGGTCATTACTGAGACACTATAGAAATGTAAATAAGGATTGTGTATTAACATTACTGCATCAAAGTTAAATTTCTGAGGTAGCTATCAGTACTGTGGAAGACATTCCTGTATTCAGGAGATTCATGCACACACACATATGCCTATATGTACAAAAAAATAACATGGTCACAAATATATATATGTGTATGTGTGTGTATGTGTGTGTGTGTGTGTGTGTGTGTGTGTGTTTTCACATGAATTTGTTTATATGAAAACTGTACACCAAATCTTCCATTTCTATAACAACTTATACACAAACCTGATATAGAAAAATAAAGGTAAAGGTAAGCCTAAGAGTTTAATATGCAAGAACATGTACAAATTCAACATTAATTCTATACCTGTGTCTGTCTTCAAAAAACCGGTACTCAATTCTTGCATCTCCTTTGGGTTGAGCTGACAGGAGAGCATCCACCTTCATTACCAAGTCACTTGCCCTGAAAGAAGAGATTAAGGAAATCTTACCATTAGTTTAACCATAGGTTTTCTAATCATTGTTAAACACATCACCAGCCCAAATACTGAATGCTGACCAGGATGGTTTAAAGAAGACATGAGGGGCTGGGGTTGTGGCTCACAGGTAGCATGCGTGAGGCACTGGGTTCAATCCTCAGCACCACACAAAAATAAAATAAAGGTATTGTGTCCATCTACAACTTAAAAATAAAGAAGGCATGAACTCACACCAACATGCATTAAAAAACAGTACTGATTTTGTAAGTGATTAGGAGGATGGCCTTGAGGACATTACTTATTTTTTGCATATATGAAGTACAGAGCCCTACTCTGCAGGACTCTTTTAAATACTGTGCTGACTAAACATATCAAGCACTTTGCATAGTGCCTGATTCATGACAGGTTGTCAATATTATTTACAAAACAAAAAAAAAAGTTCCTTCACTGGCTTTTAAATGATGTTATTACTTTCTGTGAATATTAGAGTAATAATTCACTGGAAAAACATTGAGAGAAATACAAAGGAGAACATGAGATTACACATAATAATCACATCAAAAAATTAGCTATGATACTGTAACTCATAATTCTTTTTAAATACATATGAACAAAAGTGGGATTATATTTGATAACCTAACTTTTCCTTAAAAATACATCATAAAACCTTTTTATTAGTTAATAAATACAAGGATATATTTTTATTTCAAAAACTGTATTATAATATACTATACATATATCATAATCTATTAAACCAAGTAGCTATTAAACACGTATGTTGTTGCAATCAACACTATAGTGAACAATTTAGAAAAGTATTTGTTTTCCCTACTTCTTCTAAAGTTGACTTCTTTATTTTTGTGGTACTGGTGGATGAACCCACGGCCTTTAGTATGCTAGGCAAGCACTCTACTACTGAGTTACACCTCCATCCCTAAACTTGATTTCTAACCAAGAAAGATCTTGAACTACATCAGGAGCCTAAATAATCTTTTATTTAAGACTTTCTTTTTTTAAAAAAAAAAAAAAGCACTTGTGACTATATTTCTACTGTAATCAAGTTTATATATTTTTATTTGAACAAAAGAACTATATCAGATTAGCTTTTTTGGTTTAATTTTTCAATACTAATTCTGAATACAGATAGAACAGGCTATTTTCTGCCTGTGATACTTTAACATGGTCACAAAACAGGGCAAGGGACACCCAGTTATGTGGGATGGTGTGAGAAGGTTAACAAGTAATTCCCTAAAGGTTCACAAAGTACCATGGATAAAGAGTACACAGTCAAGCTTCAGAAGGCTCAGAATAGCCTTATGGCTTTAGGTTTGGGTTATGAATGCAAGCTGTGGCTGTAACAGAGCAGCCACTCCAAAATGAAACTGCTTTGGTGCTAATAAAAACCCTACACCGGCAAGGGAATTCTGAGACTCTGAGTTTTAGTATCAATTTCCTAGAAGCTCCATGACTACCTTATTTCTCTAAATAGGGATGAACAGACCCAGGGTCATTTCCTGTTGGCAAAAGGTGAGTCTTATAGGAAGAGTCTGGCAATTATACAGTCTACAAAGACATAAGGAGCTCCCCAGAAAGCAGCCACAGAGAGAGGGATTGCTCCAAAGGCATGCCAAACCAAGTCTAGGTGTGACACAGTTGCTTCAATGCATGAGGTATCTCCTGGTTTGCATAAGGGAAGCATTTCATAGCCTGGGACAAGAGGCATCACTCAAGAGCCACTGAGGTAGGAGGTAGGAGGGAACTTCTTTCTCTATTGCCCTGGTATTGGCCAAGATGAAAAAAACATTTATTTGTGGCTCAGTGGAACAGCAATTTGTCCGGTATGCATTAGGCCCTGTGTTTGATCCTAGGTATCATTTTTAAAAAAGATATCTAGAAGATATTATGTAATCTAGAAGATTACATGAGACTTGAAAAATACACTACTCTGGCAGTTATCAAAGTCAAATGTCACTAAAATGTGAATCTTGAACTCTGCAGCAAGATGGTACATGAAAAAGATGAAGGAAAAATAAGACAACTTTAAAATCTTATATCATCCAACTATGAATCAAAGAATACTACCAAAAGAGTGAAAAAGCAACCCATAAAATGGAGAGAAGGGCTGGGGATGTGGCTCAAGCGGTAGCGCTTTCGCCTGGCATGCCTGTGGCCCGGGTTCAATCCTCAGCACCACATACAAACAAAGATGTTGTGTCCGCCGAAAACTAAAAAAATAAATATTATTAAAAAAAATAAAAGGGCTGGGGATGTGCTCAGTGGTCGAATGCCCCTGAATTCACTCCCTGGTACAAAAAAAAATAAATTAAAATCGAGATAAAATATCTGCAATACATGTACCTAATAAGGAACTGACATCAGAATATATCAAGAATTCCTACAACTAAACAATAACAAAAAACCAAACAGCCCAATTAAATATAAGCAAAGAATTTAAGTGACATTTTCCCAAAGATATTCAAATGGTCAATCTGCATGTGAAAAGACATCCAACATCATTAAAGATTACAGAAATGCAACTCAAACTGCTAGCAAATACCACTTCAAACCTATTAACATGGCTATTAAAACCACACACACACACACACACACACACACACACACACACACACACTTAAAAAAAAAGGGACTAACAAGTGTTGATGAGGATTCGGAGAAACCCTTAGGTGTAGGAATATAAAATGGTGCAGCCACTGAGGAAAAAGGTAGCTGAGGATATAGCTCAGTTGGTTGAGTGCTCGCCTTGCATGCATAAGGCCCTGGGTTCAATCCCAAGCAATACACACACACACACACACACACACACACACACACACACATATAATAATAATAATAATAAATATAAAACTTATATTAAAACAATTAAATATAGAGCTATATCCTCAAAATACACATACATGTGATATTTAGTGTAGAAATCAGGTTTGTATGACTACAAGTTCCAGTTATATAGCAGGTACATGGTCCTTTCAAATACTTTATTTTCTTTCATTAAGAGAAATAACTCACTAAAATACATTAGTTAATAAGCATTAAAATAATTAAAATAAAAAGCCAACAATAACCAACATCACTTTTGGAGGATGCAAGAGCAACAACTCTGTATTCTGTACAGGGGGGGAGGGGAGGAAAAGAAGTATTTAACCTGCCCTTCCTCTCCTGAACAAAATAAAACTGAAGGAAAATAAAATAAGATTAAATAAGAAAGTCTCTCTTTCTGTAGATATTCCAAGAATAAATAAGCTATGTCTACATATCAAAAGTTTGACAACATACCAGAATCAAAAATAAATAAAACTGGGAGAATTCAGTTCTTTAAATAGCAGCCTGTGAAATAAATTAGCTGTTTTAACAGAAAGATAAATTAAAACATGAGGATTATTACAATTTAAAGCCAGAAATAAAACATCTTGGACTAGGTAGTGAACAATATATAGTGAGAAAAGTCTAATTAATATAAACTCTATATCATGAACTAATTTCTCTATGACTAAACTTACACATCTTCTTCTACTCGAAGCTGCTGAATATGAGATTTTATTTTCTGCCCAGAAGTTTTCAAAATGATATTTTCTAGGAGGTGGAAATCATCTTGGTTAAAAAGCTCACTGTCCTCCAGAGGCCCAATGATCTATGAGGAAAAGAAGAGTAAGTGGTCAGAGCAGACAAGCCATTCATGAGCAGCAGCTAAGAAGCCCCTCTACTGGCCTCAGGCTATCTCATACACCAAATGCCTTAGACCCAAGGCAGGTACAAACCAAAAAAAAAAAAAAATAGTGAAAAAATAAAAAGAAAAGCATGAATCATGAATCAACTCATAGTTATGTGTTTACTTATTAATGTCTCAGGCACATAGATTATACATGTATGTGTTTCACATTATTTTACAGTAAGCAAATTCCAGAGTAAAGTAGTAATGTAATGTAGTCTTCACTCATTCTCACCAAATATCAGTAATAAAGCCTACTTCTATGTATCAAAGTGGTACTGAGTTGGGTTCTGAGAGCCACCACACTCTCACTACTTCCCACAGTCAAGACACAAACAGCAGAAGGTTCTATATCCAAAAAGCACACTTCCCTGAAAACAGGAGCAGAAATATCACTGGCACCTCAGAAGCCCTAATCACCTTTGGAAAGAAGGTGGCTCTGTTGGAAGAGTTTACTAGGTCAGAGGAGCATGCTGCAAAGAGTGTTCGTGGACCTAATGTGAAGTCAAGCTTGTCTCAGCTTGACAGATCCTCACCCTTCCATTGCTGATCACTGCCCTCTGTCCCTTCTTCAGCTTCAGAACATCCCTGCAGTACACGGCGTGAGATAAAATGAAATCCATTTTGGAAGACTCAAAGACCTCTTTAAAAAGACTGAAATCCATGCCCTAGGGAAGTAATCATTTTTAAGGAAAAGTCATTGTTACTAAGCAAGCCATGATGAGTAATCAATGAATAAACCATATAATGCTCTTTTATGACAAGTGAATTTCAAAATTAACATTATGTCTCAATTCTCCACTCCCCCCCCCAATAAAATACCCATTCCTTTCTCCTATTCTATCATGTAATTTGTTCAATTGGCAGTCTGTTTTCCATACCTTTACTTTGCATTTTTAAATCTTGTTAATTTCAAGAGAGAGCTATTTTCTCTAACTGGAACTCAGTATATCTAGCATCTTATAAGAAATTTTAAAACCACACACACTGTCAAAAATAAGTAACATTAACTAAATGAATAAATGCTGGCTTTTATTAGAAAGATATCAAGAACAGAGAAGCCTGTAACTCATAAGTGGCTCAAATCTCCATTTTTTTTTTTACTTTATAAACAAATCAAATATTGTCTGTCTTTCAAACTGAATAAAAGGCATTGTCTCTGAAATGTAGGCAAGTTTAAAAGCTAAAGGGAGGAGATGTAGCTCAGTGGCAGAGTGCTTGCCTAGCCTATTCAAGTTCCTGGGATTGATCCTCAGAACAGGGGGTGGGGGGGGGAAACAACAGTAGGGTCGCATCAGAATCATTTCTTAGAAAGATTCTTCTAAATTAAAGAAAAAAAAAGTCCTTTGAGACACGAGCTAATCACAAATCCTGATATTGAATAGGACACATCAGCCCAAGGGAGTGAACAGCTATGGCAGAAGAGGGAACATATGGAGCCTTACCCCAACAGAGAACTCCCCAATGTCAGCTCCTATGGCTAGGGCCTCTGCTGTCTCCTCCTTGGCCATTTTGGTGATGAAGTTCTTAGCAGAGTTGGAGGTCTGAGTCTGGAGAGCTGCCCAGATTGCTCTGGAGATCTGAGTGTTCTCATAATTTATCTCTTCACTTGGATTATTGATCATGCTTATCCTAACATTGTTACTAGATTTCTATTCACAAAATGGAATAAAGAAGTATGAGGCAGATGTTTCAGACTTAAAAAGCAGCATTAACACCAATCATAAGTTCTCTAAGAGTGAAATAACTGCTCCCTTAAAAGTCCTCAGTAGTTCTCCTCCGTGTTCAGAATGAGATTCAGATGCTAGTCACATCTTCAAAATCCTACATTAACTGGCCCAAACCTTCCTTTCAAACCTAATTTCTTACCACCCCTGTAATACAGCAGACATTACAGACCATCAGAGCCTGATTTTCCCCAACACATTTTACATTCTTCTAACAAACATCATGCCTCAGGCTGGCCTGTGGACCTCAACTACATTCCATCTTTTCTCCCATAAGTTCCAATCACTCTTCAGGGCCCTGCTCAAATCTGTCTTCATGCATATGGTCTTTCTACCTGCCTACTAAAAATTAATCTTGCCTTGAGTGAAAAGATAGGAATCAACATGGAAGAAGATATCTGGAACCCATAAAACCTAAAATGGGCTTGTATCAAGAATATATGCAACATAAATTCTTATGTATCAAAAGACACACATAAGAATATTCATAGCTTCATTCTTCACAATGGCCCCAACTAAAAACTTAGTTGCCCCTTAAACCGTTTACACAAAGAACAAAATTTTGTGGTACAGCCATTAAGATATAATACTACACAGAGAAAAAGAACTAAATATCACTGAGCAAAGAAACCAATTATAAACAAATCCATATACTAAGATTCCAGTTAAATAAAGAAAAACACAGATAGATGTTCTGTGATGTGAGAAGAGGGAAGAGAGTGGGTAGTAACCAGGGAATTGGTGGGGGAGGGATTTCAGGAATTCAAGAATTCTCTTTTTCTTGATCTGAGTAGCGGTCACATGGGTGACACAGTATCCTATGATTTGAGCACTTATTAATCTTTATTTTACCTCAATAAAAATATGTTTTGAAACGGTATTCTCCTTCCCAGTTCTCCCACTCAAATACCATCTGAGTGGTTCATCAGCTTGTTAGAGTGCCTCATACATAAATCACCTTTCACTAGAACTGCCTCTGACTTAACCTTGCACAATAGACGTACTTGGCACCATAATAAAATTGAAATCATCTATGTACTTCCTTATTTCAGTAGCCTTTCTGAGGGCACGGGAAGGAAAGGAGACACAATGAATGAATGAATGAAGCTGCAAATTCAAATAGTTCAGGTAAAATAATTTTGACCCCTCATCCTCTGACAACAGTACTCTCTAGAAGAAAGCTTCTTGTCAACCACTCAGCATTGTCATTCACTCAACAACATCTTTCAGAGCATCTCTGTGAATATTCCTCTGTGTAACTTGATCTACTTTTCTGAAAAGTTGGCCTCTCTTGAATCTCTCTCTGTGATACACAAGATCTCCGTAGCATCTCTGGAGCAAGAACATAGTCACCCAAGAGAAACTTGTCTGATATGGTCTCACTAGTTTTCTTTTTTTCCCTAAAAGAATGTATTCCTTTAAATAAAGCCAGGACACTACAGTCTTTGATCTCATTTCTTAGGAGCTGACAGACCTCTGAAGACCTAACACTCTTTCCCCTCAAGCACTAAGCAAGCAGGGCTCCCAATACCCATCAGAATGATCACATCAGCACAGAGACACTTACGAGGACAACTGCAGTCTCAAACAAAATTACAAAATGAAGTCCTAGGTACTTGCCTGATGTTTGATAGCATCATACAATAACTGCCTTCCAGAAGGAGTATCAAAATCTCCAACAATCCAGAAAGTTACTGGCCTGATAAAAGAATCATCTGTAAAAACAAACAAAAAAAAAACCAGCAAACTGAATTGAAAGAAAAAAGCACATCTTAGCATATTGTTACGAAGCCAAATAATTTCTAAAAACCATGCAAAAAGTAAGAAAATGACCAGTTTAATGAAGATAGAAAGCAAAAGTAGTGAAACTTCTCTACTAAAATGAAAGCAGAGTAAACTTTCAAGTGACTTAATTAGAAATGAAGAACATGCACTGATTAATTAGGAGATCTGGGGATCTGTTAACATATAGAATGAAACATGTGAGTAACACAGAATAGACTTTAATCACATCAACTGATAACTAGAAACTATTATGCTCTGCAAAAACTTTTGCAAAATTTCTCTGCATTAATATAGCCTATTGTTACCCACAGGTTCCAGCAACATCATATAAAGTGTCAATAAATTTTGAATAACAATAGTCTCTGAAGATAATTAAGAAAAAGAATAGAACATTCTGAAGTTTTGAGTTACCATAGATTTCCTTGGAGGACATTCCTGGACAAAGGTGAAGGAAAAAGAATAGAAGAAAAACAAAATGTCATTTCTATAATTAACGCCCACTATAAGAGTCAAAAGATTAAATGATGGATAACACGATCTCTGCTTCTTTCAGTTCTTTAATCTCTTCAGTGCTACAGCACTGTCCCAGGACCACTGAAACAATTTCTTGGAGGAACCTAGTAGGGTAGTTGCCTATACTCATATATACCCGAGGAACCAGAAATCCTCCCTAAGAGAAGATCATCACAGGGATAAATATGGAGCTATGTTAAATGATAGGCATTGCTTTTTTGAAAGGACAGTAAATATGAACAGAGAGGGAAAGAATCTCCCTGCTAGTGAAAAAGCATTTTACACAATCTTAGCTTAATTAAGCAACTCTACATTTTCAAAAAAATCAGTTTAAAAAATTTACACCAGTCTTTCTAGAACCTAGTTTATCTTATAAACTCTAAAATAAAATTACTCTATGGTGTCACTGAAGAGGCAAGTAAAAACCTATTTTCAATCCATTAACCCATTTTTATATCATATTTTCCCATTTTGAACCTTAAAGGATTTTTCCCTTTTAACTTTAATAGCTAATATAAAATTTATAAAGACAACATTTGAATTTTTAAACATATATAAAGAATTAAATTTTAAATAGGCATTTTCTATAGACTCAAAAAGTTAAAAGAAATTGTGAGATCTCTTTCCCCAGATATTAAGATTAAATTATGTTTGTAAATACCAAAACAACAAGAAAAAAATATTAAATCCAAGATAAATCCCCTAAAAAATTACCTTTCTTTGTCAGATAGTTCATACTATTAGCTAGAGCAGCAGTCTTGCCTTGGGAATCCAAGGCAGAAAATCTAGCATAATCATCCACAAAGAAGTTATCTGGGAAAAGAAAAAATGAAATAGATGTATAATTAATATACTTCAGTTCAATATACTGCTAATATTCAACTTATTACCTGCTTTGATCACAATAAGATGTATAAAAATACACGAGTGAAACATATTAAGTTCCAGGTTTACTGAACAAGTTCACAGCATGATCCCTACCCCATTGATCAAACTTCAAGACACAAAGTTAATGAGTCATGAACATGCCCCACAAATCTATCATGTATGCATATGCATCAGTTTAATGGTTTAAATGCATCCTGTTTCCACTGTCACTTTGCAACTCTTAGAGATCTCTTAGAGATCCTCTCAATTCATCTCTCCTTATTCTAGTTCATCACTAGAGTATACTCCTCTCTAGATCACAGGGGGAAGATATAAGAAGAATCTGATTTTTACTTTCCATGTCTAAGAAAATAACATTTTTTTCTCTAACCTTAATGGAAACAAAAAGTCATTTTCACTATTTTTAAGTAAGTATTTTCTTCAATTATTTCCCAAAGGTAGCATTCTTATTATCATGGTTAATGAGATCACTCCTGCTAAGACCTCAGTTTCATCAAGTCATTCCCTTGCTGTAAACTACCCAGTAATTTCTTCCCATAAAATGGTCTGCTATCTACTATGATAAAAAGACTGCCTCAAGCAATCTACCCCACCTTAATTCCTATTACAACATAATACACACACCTTTCCCCATTACTGTTCTCCAAGAACACCTGCTTGCCTGCTTACCTATCTACTTGTCTGTGCACCCACTAACCCATCTATTTTTTCACTCAAGAAAGTACTCTGAAATGAGATGGACATCATAACTCTAGGTACATTTTTGATGGCACATATAGTACAACTTTACATCATATACTACTAGAGAAATGAGAAGCTATGCTTTGTTTGTGTACAATGAACCAAAATGCATTCTGCTATCATGTATAAATAATTAAAACAAGTTAAAAAAAAAAAGAAAGAAAGAAAAGAAAGTACCTTGATAGTCACTTTCACTACTTCTATTCAACATAGTTCTGGGAACTGTAGTTAGAGCAATAGAAGAAAGAAATTAAAGAGATACGACTAGGAAAAGAAGAACTCAAACCATCACTATTTGGGGGTGACATAATTCTATATTTAGAAGACCCAAAAAACTCCACCAGAAAACTTCTAGAACTCATAAATGAATTCAGCAAAGTAGCAGGATATAAAATTAACACCCATCAATCAATTATGTTCCTATACATCAGTGATTAATCAACTAAAAGAGAAATTAGGAAGACTATTCCCATTCACAGTAGCCTTAAAAAAATAAAATATTTGGGAATCGATCTAACAAAAGAGATAAAGGACCTCTACAATGAAAACAACAGAACACTAAAGTAATTGAAGAGGACCTTAGAATATGGAAAGATCTCCCATGTTCTTGGATAAGCAGAATTAATATTGTCAAAATGGCCATAGTACCAAAAGCACTATACAGATTTAAAGCAATTCTAATTAAGGTTCCAATGACATTCTTCATAGAAATAGAAAAAACAGTCATAAAATTCATTTGGAAAATAAGAGGCCCAGAATACCCAAAGCACTCCTCAGCAAGAAAAGTGAGGCAGGAGGCATCACAATACCAGACCTTAAATTATACTACAGAGCTAGCGTAACAAAAACAGCATGGTATTGGCACTAAAACAGACATGAAGACAAATGGTACAGAATAGAAGACACAGAGACAAACCCACATAAATACAGTTATTTCATACTAGACACAGGAGCCACAAACATACATTGAAGGAAAGATAGCTTCTTCAACAAATGGTGCTAGGAAAGCTGGAATATTCATATGAAACAAAATGAAACTAGAACCCTATCTCTCACCCTACACAAAACAACTCAAAGTGGATCAAGGACCTAAGCATTAGACCAGAGACCCTGCACCTATTAGAAGAAAAAAGTAAGCCCAAATCTCACCATATTGGATTAGGTACCGAATTTTTCAACAAGACTCCTAAAGCACAAGAAGAAAATCGAGAATCAATAAACGGGATTTTCTCAAACTAAAAAAGCTTCTTCATAGCAAAGAAAACAATCAAGAACGTGAAGAGAGAGCCTCCAGAATGGGGAAAAAAAATTTTTGCCACCTGCACCTCAGATAGAGCATTAATCTCCAGGATATATAAAGAACTCAAAAAACTTAACCCCCTGCACCCCAAGACAAATAACCCAATCAATAAATGGGCAAAGGAACTTAACGGGTACTTCACAAAAGAAGAAATATGACTGGTCAACAAATATATGAAAATAATGTTCAACATCAGTAGCAATTAGAGAAATACAAATTAAAACTACACTGAAATTTCATGTCACTCCAGTCAGAATGACAACTATCAAGAATACGAGTAACAACAACTATTGGTGAGGATGGGGAAATAGTTACACTCCTACATTGCTGGTGGAATTGCAAATTGCTGCAGCCACTATGGAAAGCAGTATAGAGATTCCTCAGAAAACTTGGAATGGAAACATCACCTGACCCAGTTATCCCACTCCTGGTCATATACCCAAAGGACTTAAAATCAGTATACTACTGTAACACAGCCACATCAATGTTTTACAGCAGCTCAATTGACAATAGCTAAGCTATGGAACTAACCTAGGTGCCTTTCAACAGATGAATGGATAAAGAAGATGCAGCACATATACACAATGGAATATTACTCCACCATAAAGAAGAATGAAATGCTGACATTTGCCTGTAAATGGATAGAACTGGAGAACATCATGCTAAGTGAAATAAACCAATCCCAAAACACCAAAGGCCAAATATTCTCTCTCATATTTGGATGCTAACACAATAAGTGGGCAGTGGAGTGTGGGTGGGATAGAAGTTCACTGGATTAGACAAAAGGGAATGAAGGGAAGGGAGGATGGAAAAAACAGTAGAATGAATCAGACATAACTTTTCTATGTTCATATATAAATACACAACAATGTAACTCCACATTATGTAGAACCACATAAATGGGAAGTTGTAGTATATGTTTGTATGATGTCAAAATACATTCTACTGTAATGTAAAACTAAGAGGAACAAATTAAAAAAAAATTTTGAAGCATCCTGATTGTCTTATACTGGCAAACATGTCGCATGACATCACACATCAGGGTAGAGAAAGAACACCACAGTCTTAAAGCAAGGATCCTTTTTGTTATGGTTTGAATCTTAAAAACGTACTCCAAAGGCTTCTATGTTAAAGACTTGGTTGTCAACCTGCGGTGCAACTGGGAGGTGGTGGAACCTTTAGGAGATGGGGCCAAGTGAAAGGAAGTTAGATGATTGGGACACTTGAAGGCGATATTGGGACCCCAGGCCTTTCCCATCTTGTTTTGCTTCCTGCCACTAGGAAATGAGCAGTGTTGCTCCACCATTCACTTCCCAATAGAGTGTTCTGCTTGCTACAGGTCCAAGAACAACAGAGCTAACTGACCATGGAATACAACTTTTGAAACCATGAGCCAAAATAAACCATTCCTCCTTTTTAATTTGGTTTTCTTAGGTATTTGGTCACAGGTGACAGAAATCTGACTAATACTCTTCTTAAAAGGTCCCAATCAGTAAAGACCAGAGAAGATTAGGTGAAGGTCAGGAGGATGCCAGTGCCTGCTCACTAATATCTGCACTTGCTTCAAAGTGCAAATTGCAGCTATGCCATTACAGACCAGCACTCTTTTACAGCTCATCACTACACCCTTTGGTGAAAAAGGAAATCCCCAAACCCCCAACTGCTACCATGCTCCTTATGCATAGATACTCCAAACACTACCCTTCAAATCTAATAAAAAATGATAAAACAACAAAGCTCAGGACAAAGCACGGTAGGTAATACTGCTTGCCTTGCTCTACTAAAACTTGTGATAAAAGCCAGGCACAGTGGCACATGCTTGTATTCCCAGGGGCTTGGGATATCCTGAGTTCAAAGCCAGCCTCTGCCAAAGCAAGGCGCTAAGCAACTCAGTGAGGCCCTGTCTATAAATAAAATACAAAATAGGGCTGGGGATGTGGCTCAGTGGTCAAGTGCCCTGAGTTCAATCCCTGGTACCACACACAACACCCCCCCCCCCAAAAAAAAAAACTTCTAGTAAGAAGCTAACACAGTTCACTTTTTGAGCAGTTTCTTTTTAACATATAAGCATATATTTATTTTTCCTCTGTGTGTTATGTTTGTGCATATAAATACATTATATTTTTCAAATAAGCATAAATTTACATTTTTTTCTACCTAAAAGGAAAGAAATTCAGTCTCAAGTAGATTAGTCATAAGAACTATAAATAGATTTGCATTTTAATTATACCCAAATACACCAAAAAATACACTTGGTTATGATTTCACCTATCTTTCCTTCCCCAGCGATGATGACAGCTTCACCTTATTTATAGGTGTTTGCTGAAGTGGCCTGCAGAGTCCCAGTGGAAAGAATAAGAAACAAACTGCATGACGGCATAACCAAGTTCTTAAAAGGTATTGCTGTGGAAAACATCTAATATCTATCAACTGAGGAAAGGGTGGAATAGTCCACAAAATGGAATATTTAAGCCACTAAAAAGGAATGAAATATTTACTGATATGCTACAACATAGAAGAGCTACAGAAATATGCTAAAGGAAAAATGCCAAGCACAAAAGGCTTCCAATAACAAAATGTCCAGAATAGGAAAAATAGGAACTGGGCTGCTGGGGGACAGGAGGAGTGGGGGGTGGACAGTGGCCCATGGGTTCTTCTCGGGCGATGATAACGTTCCAAAGTTAGATAGTGGTGATGACCACACAGCTTTGAGAATGAACTAAAAACCATAAAGTTGTGCACTCCAAAAGGCTAAACTGTGGGATGGGGATATAGCTCAATGGTAAGGAATAGCCTAGCAAGTGTTAGAACCTGGGTTCCATCTTTAGGAAGACCAAAAAAAAGGTTGAGTTTTACAGCATATACATTATACCTCAATGAAGCTGCTATATTTTTTAAAGGTATTCTTATGTTCTCAGAGTAAAATCTTTGGAGATATTTGTTGACATTACAAATGACTAAATCTAGAGAATTAAGAAACCTCAACTGCTATTTGACTGTAAGAATGCCAATAAGTTGGTATTTAAGTGGCACTGAATATATTCCAATGATAAACTTTCTGGTTTTACCTAGGAAGAATTCATCTTCTTTAGAAGGGAATTCTTATGAATTTGAAAGCTCATATTATGAACTCAAGGTGCAATGAGTTTAAAAAATCAAATTGTGTTATAACCTTGCATTATCTTATTAACATTACAGTCTAATAAATGAAAAGAATTTGAAGCACAAATCAAAAATCCAAAAGTTGTTCCTGAAATGCTCCTTACTACTTGCTGTTAAATCCAGGTACTCTCGCTCAGCTGTCAAAATCCTGGAATTGATTCGTGGAACAACATTCGGCTGATTCATGATATACTCTACCACATCTTGATCGTGGGACAGTTCACCCTACAGTAAAAAAATAAACAGAGGGGACAGGGGTGTTATGCAAATATCTCCGATAATAATTCACTAGGAAGTAAAAAACTATCAGCTTGATAATAGCTTCTTTGTGTTGATAACAGCTAAAGACAGAAGTTACATGTCATTGCCAAGCATAGATAGATAGGTGTTTTATGTGCAGAATCTCTAACTACATCACCAATGTGAGGTAGATGTTATTAACATTCATTTTAAAGATCAGAAGACTAAGGCACAGAAAAGTTAAGCAACTTACTAAAAGTTACAGAGCTAATAAGAAGAGAGTATGAAATGCAAACGTTCTCTCTACATACTACTGTGCTTCCTCAGAGAAAAAGCAAGCACTTCAAATCAGTTAAGAGTTAACATAAGCAGGCCCAGTGCAATGGCTCACACCTGTAATTCCAGCAACTTAGGAGGCTGGGGGAAAGGGATCATAAGTTTGAGGCCAGCCTCAGCAATTTATTAAGACCCTGTCTCAAAATAAAAAATAAAAAAGACTGGGAACATAGTTAAGTGGTAGAGCATCCCTAGGTTCAATCCATAGCACCAAGTAGACACAAAATAGAATGAACACAAGCAGAAATTCACTGAGATCTACTAATAGCTCCCTTTTTTCTAAAGGGAAATTCAAAGCACTATTATCAATCACATAATATGCTTTGTAATAAAATCGCTCGTAGCTTTTATCAATCTCAGGAATTCAAGTAATCCTGCATCTCTTAAGTCATGATTACACTGCAGGGAGGAGAAATCATCTGTCATTTAGTCAACTCTTTTGTGCATCTCATATTATAGAAATAATTGTATTTCTTAAAAGTGATCTTAGAGTTAGTAACTGGAAATCTGCAAAATTTATCATACTTAAAATATTCAATATAAAAGCACTTTTTAAAAAATTATTAATTGAATATAAACAAATCTAAAAACTCCCAATTAGATGTTGTTTGTGACTATATATCCTTACATTTATTTATGTATTTTGACATTCATACCATCTATATTGCATATCTTTTTGAACAGTGAGTTTAGACCAAAATTTAAAATGTGCACTACTCTGACACACAGTTCTAATTCTTGGTATTCATTTTTAAAAATGTACAAAGATATACATTTAGAATATTCACTGTAGCACTGTGAAAATCTAGAAGCACTGTACAATATTAGGAGACAAAATAGATGATTATTCTTAAAATTGGGATGTACATGGCTAAAATGGATTGAAGGATGATATAAGAGAGAAAATACAGGCAGCAAAAGATTATTTCAAAAAAGAGCTAAATAAACAAATATAGGAAGCAAAAGATGACTTCAACAAGAAACAAATCCTTGAAATGAAAGAAACAATAAACCAAATTAAAAGCTTAACAGAAGCATCACCAACAGATTAGATCACTTGGAAGACAGGCCCTCAGACAAAGAAGACAAAATATAAAGGAATGAACAACCTATTCAATGAATTACTATCAGGAAATTTTCCAAACATGAAAAATGAAATGGAAAAATCAAATACGTAGAGGCTTACAGGATACCAAATGTACAAAATCAAAACAGATCCACGCCAAGGCACATTATAATGAAAATACCTAGCATACAGAATAAGGAGAGAATTTTAAAAGTCACAAGAGAAAGGAGTCAGATTACATACAGGGGAAAACCAATTAAGATATCTACAGATTGTTCAACCCAGACCCTGAAATCTAGAAGATCAAGAATCTTATATACAGCAAAATTAAGCTTTAGATTTGATGAAATAAAAACCTTCCATGATTAAAAGTTAAAAGAATTTACAACAAGAAAGCCTGCACTACAGAACATCCTTGGCAAAATATTCTGTGAGAAAACGAAAAACAACAATGAAAATTAGCAAAGGGAGGTATTACACTAAAGTAAATACTAAACAAAGTCAAGTTAAATACCAAAAATAAATAAATATGACCAGGAATACAAATCATGTCTCAATAATAATCCTGAATAATGGCCTAAACTCACCAATCAAAAGACACAGACTGGCAGATTAGATTTGAAAAAAAGAAAAAAGACCCAACAATATGCTGCCTTCAAGAGACTCATCTCATAAGACAAGACACAGACTAAAGGTGAAAGGTTGGGAAAAATCATACCACTCACAGGGACTGCAAAAACAAGCAGGGATTTCCATCCTCATATCAAATAAAGTAGACTTCAAGATAAAGTTAAGCAAAAAGGATAAAGAAGGATACTTTGTACTGCTCAAGGCAACCATACATCAACAAGACATAACAATTATAAATATATATGCCCCAAACAATGGAGCATCTATACCTTCATCAAACAAACTCTTTTCAAGTTCAAGAGTCAAACAGACCACAACACAATAATTCTGAGTGACTTTAACACACCTCTTTCATCACTAGATAGATCTTCCAAATAAAAGCTAAACTAAGAAACTATAGAACTTAATAATACAATCAATAACTCAGACTTAACTAACATGTATAGAATATTTTATCCATCAATGAGTCAACACATTTTTTTCTCAGCAGCATATGGATCCTTCTCTAAAATAGACCACATATTATGCCACAAAGCAACTCTAAACAAATACAAAAAAATAGAGATACTAACCTGCATTACATCAAATCATAATGGAATGATATTAGAAATCAATGATAAAATAAAAAATAGAAGCTTCTTGACACCTGGAGACTAAATAATATGCTATTAAATGAATAATGGGTTGCAAAAGATGACAAAGAGGATATTAAAAAATTCTTAGAGGTAAATGAGAACACTGATACAACATATCAAAATCTCTAGGACACTATGAAGACAGTACTAAGAGGAAAGTTCATTCCACTGAGCTCATTCCTTAGAAGAAAAAAAGTCAACAAATAAATGACCCAACATTCCACCTCAAAGTCCTAGAAAAAGAAGAACAAATCAACACCAAAAGCAGTAGAAGATAGGAAATAATTAAAATCAGAGCCGAAATCAATAATATTGAAACAAAAGAAACAATTGAAAAAAATTGACAAAAACAGAAAGTTGGTTCTTTGAAAAAATAAATAAAATTGATAACCCCTTGGGGCTGGGGATGTGGCTCAAGCGGTAGCGCGCTCGCCTGGCATGCGTGTGGCCCGGGTTCGATCCTCAGCACCACATACCAACAAAGATGTTGTGTCCGCCGAGAACTAAATAATAAATATTAAAAATTCTCTCTCTCTCTCTCTCTCCTCTCTCACTCTCTCTTTAAAAAAATAAATAAAAAAATAAATAAATAAATAAAAATAAAAAAAGATAACCCCTTAGCCATGCTAACGAAGAGGAGACACAAAACTCAAGTTACAAACATCCATGATAAGAAGGAAATATGATAGACACTAAAGAAATACAGAAGACAATTAGAAATTATTTGGAAAGTTTGTACTCCAATAAAATAAAAAATATCGAAGCATCGCCAAATTTCTAGAGTCATATGATTTGTCCAAACTGAATCAGGATGATATACACAAATTAAACAGATCAATTTCAAGCACTGAAATAGAAGACACCATCAGAATCCTACCAACCAAGAAAAGCCCAGGACCAGATGGATGCACAACTGAGTTCTACAACACCTTCAAAGAAGAATACCAATAAAGAGAGACTTCCAAACTCATTCTATGAGACCAATATCACCCTGATTCCAAAACCAGGCAAAGACATAGCAAAGAAAAAAAACTTAAGAGAATATCTCTAATGAACATAGATGTAAAAATCCTCAATAAAATTCTGACAAATCAAATACAAAAACATATCAAAAAGATAGTGCACCACGATCAAGTGGGGCTCATCCAAAGGATAAAAGGTTGGTTCAACATACGAAAATCAATAAATGTAATTCATCACATCAATAGACTCAAAGATAAGAATCATATGATCATCTCAATAGATGCAGAAAAAGCATTCAACAAAATACAGCACCGCTTCATGTCCAAAACACTAGAAAAACTAGGGATATTAGGAACATATCTCAACTTTGTAAAGGCTATCTATGCTAAGCCCCAGGCCAGTATCATTCTAAATAGAGAAAACTGAAAGCATTCCCTCTAAAAACTGGAACAAGACAAGGATGCCCTCTTTCATCATTTCTATTTAACATAGATAGGTCTTGAAACACTGGCCAGAGCAATTAGACAGATGAAAGAAATTTAAGGGACACAGATAGGAAAAGAAGAATTCAAATTAGTACTATTTGCCAACCATATGGTCTATACCTATAAGACCCATAAAATTCTACCAGAAAACTTCTAAAACTACTAGATGAATTCAGCAGAGTAGCAGGATACAAAAATCAACACCCATAAATAAAAGGCATTCCTGTATACCAGTTACAAATCCTCTAAAACGGAAACTAGGAAAACTACCCTATTTATAATAGCATCAAAAAAATAAATAAATAAAATACTTGGGAATCAATCACCCTAACAAAAGAGGTGAGAGACCTCCAAAATTAAAACTACAGAATGATTAAGAAAGAAATTAAAGAAGACCTTAGAAGATGGAAAGATCGTCCTTGTTCTTAGATAGGCAGAATTAATATTGTCAAAATGACCATACTACCAAAAGCACTATAAAGATTTAATGCAATTCCAATCCAAAATCCCAATGACATTCCTCATAGAAACAGAAAGAGCAGTCATGAAATTCATCTGGAAAAATAAGAGATCCAGAATAGCTAAAGCCATCCTTAGCAAGAAGAGTGAAGCAGGTGGCGTAGGAAAAGTAACAAAAATGGCATGGTACTGGCACCAAAATAGATTTGTAGACCAATGGTATAGAATAGAGGACACGGAGACAAACCCACATAATTATGGTTATCTCATATTAGACCAAGGCGCTAAAAACATATATTGGAGAAAGGATAGCCTCTTCAACAAATGGTGCTAGGAAAACTCAAAATCCATATGCAACAAAATGAAATTAAGGCCCTATCTCTCACCATGCACAAAACTCAACTCAAAGTGGATCAAGGATCTACAAATTAAACCAGAGACACTGCATCTAATACAAGAAAAAGTAGGCCCAAAACTCATCATGTCAGATTAGGCCCTGACATAGCACAAGAAATAAAATCAAGAATCAATAAATGGAAGGGATTCAAACTAACAAGCTTCTTTTCAGCAAAAGAAACAATCAGTGAGGTGAACAGAAAGCCTACAGAATGGGAGCAAATTTTTACCACATACACATCAGATAGATCACTAATCTCTAGGATATATAAAGAACTCAAAAACTTTAGCATCCAAAAAATAATAATCCAGTCAATAAATGGACCAAGGAACTGAACAGACACTTCTCAGAAGATGACATACAATCAATCAACAAACATAGGAAAAAATGTTCAACATCTCTAGCAATTAAAGAAATGCAAATCAAAACTACTCTGAGATTTCATGTCACACCAGTCAGAATGGCAGCTATTAAGAATACAAACAACAGGGGCTGGGGTTGTGGCTCAGGGATAGAGTGCTTACTTCGCCCCTGTGAGGCACTGGGTTCGATCCTCAGCACCACATAAAAATAAACAAAATAGACGCGGCTCCGGCTTTGGTGCCCTCCGCCCGCTCCAGGAGCAGGTACTTAATTTGTAGGAAGAAGATGCTCTGTTTTATGGACCTGAGTATTCCGGGGACTGAAATGTAAGAAGACAGGAAGAGGTGTAGAGTTTGCAGGTATCAACTGCGGTCTTAGTAAGCATGTCAATAGCATCAATGCCAGATAGACGCATCATTGTCAGAATTCCATTCTTCATCCCAGTGCCGGTGAAGACAAAGATAAAAACAAATTACAGTTTCTTCGATAGTTATCACAACAAACTGTATAAACTGATGCATCAATGAATAATAACTCAACAAGTAATGCTCATTCAAGGAGTCAATTTATTTAGGGAGGATATGGACATATTGATAGATTCCTCCGCTTTGAACTGCTTACAGAACTTGCCTGGACTATGTGTCACTTGTATGCATTGTGCTCTATCTGTTGATGCAGCGAATTATGGTAGTGCTGGCGTATCTTTGCTGATGTGTTGCCAGTGTTGCAATTTTTCCTAAAGAGCCGTCAATTGACTTGGTGTCGTGGCATTTCTGTATCCTCCTCCCTTCTACTAGTGATGGTCTAATTTTGGGGGCCAACAGAGGTGAGGCAAAGAACCTCACCCCCCCATGGGCACCAAGGCCAAATTTGGGGGCCAACAGAGGTGAGGCAAAGAACCTCACCCCCCCACTGGTACATAGGCCTATCCACAAGTATGGCTATATGCTGGACCGGTAGTCAGTGACAGGTATGATCCAATTGCAGTGGTATCAACCTAAGACAGGAGGCTGACGCCTAGAGGTCAGTTATCCGATGATGGGTAAGAACCATATGTTGAATTGGACAAACCTAACAGGCACGGTCCCTAGCCACATTGCTTGTTGCTTAATTAAACAAAAGGGGGGAGATGCTAAGAGCCACAGCCAAGTAATATGATGCATGGCATTTTTGGTTGAAAGGTGACACCAGCTAGCCATTGAGATGATATGATTATGTTAAGATTTGCATTCATATGGATATTGGACTCCTGCTGTCCACCTCAGCCTGCTGGGACTCCTGGAGAGTTCCCATTGGTTGGGGAGGAGAGAATTCCGGAGGAGGAACTTCCTCTTGGGAGCCGGGAGAACGCCGTGTGTGTCCATCGGCGAGCTTCCCGGGAACGTACAGGGCATTGGCGGCAGTTTCAAAAAATAAAGTTTGTTCCTACTTGAGTGGCTCGTGATTTTGTGCCCAGCCAGACTGCGGCACCCAGCATATTTGGACAAACTTTGCAAGAACTTGTCTCAAAATTTTAAAAGGACTGGAAGTGTAGCTTGGTGATAGAGTACTTGTTTAACATATACAAGCTCCTGGGTTTAATCCCTTGTACTACAAACAAACAAACAAAACTAGAATTGATAAGACCACTGCTTGCTGTGCTGGAATGCTATGATAATTATCAGGGAGTAAATATTTATCAGTTATTTTCTCTATCAGTTTAAAATTGAATATTAGAGGTAGAAGGGTTTGGAGAAAGTGTATATATGGAATTTATGTTCATAGTATTGTTATTAATAATTATCTGCTCTTAGGTTCTTTATATGAGCCATTTTCTAATATGAGTATATTTATAAAATATATTAAACCTTACTCATTCTTATTTTACATATCCTTTTAGGATACTCAATTAAGGTCAGGTTTATATGTGAAGAAACTGTATATGCTTTTTAAAACTTTTGTCTTAATATTAGACTCTCCTGGAAAAGTGATGATATGCAAGATCAGATTGTATAACAGTTAAACATGAACATCACTTATAGTGGAATAAGTGGGACTTAAATAAATTGGATATATAGAGTAAAAATGGTGTTTGGGAGGTAGTGCCAGCTTTGTATGTTTTATATATCATACTTTTTTTCTCTATACAAAACATTAGTTGGATACTCAGATTACCTATGTATTTAGATTTTTTTTTTTTTAATACCAACAGACAAAATGAAAGAAAAGAGTGTTAGGAGATATATAATTTGTACACTGGTGAAAGTAAGCATAAAGGAAAGTCCAAAACTCATCTTTAGTTTATGATAGTGATTGTTTTTTCCGTGATATGAAAAACGTATATGTTATAGATTACTTGAAAAATCCAAAAGTACTATGTAAAAAATAAAATCACCTATAATTAAAAAAAAAATAAAAATAAACAAAAGTATTTAAAAAAAGAATACAAACAACAATAAGTGTTAGCAAGGATGTAGGGAGAAAGGCACACTCACACATTGCTGGTGGGACTGTAAATTAGTGCAACCAATATGGAAAGCAGTATGGAGACTCCTTGGAATGGAATCACCATTTGACCCAGTTATCCCATTCCTCAATTTATACCCAAAGGACTTAAAAACAGCAGACTACAGGGACACAGCCACATCAATGTTTATAGCAGCACAATTCACAATAGCTAAATTGTGGAACCAACCTAGATGCCCTTCAGTAGATGAATGGATAAAGAAACTTTGGAATATATACACAATGGAATATTACTCAGCATTAAAAGAGAATAAAATCATGGCATTTGCAGGCAAATGGATGGAGTTGGAGAATATTATGATAAGTAAGCCAATCCCAAGAAACCAAATGCTGATCCATAATGCAAATGGGGCAGAGAGCATGGGAGGAATGAAGGAACTTTAGGTAGGGAGGGGAAGGGAAGGGCAGGGGAATAGGAAGGATGGTGGAATGAGATGGACATTATTACCCCAAGTACATGTATGAAGACATGAATGGTATGACTCTACTTTGTGTACAACCAGACACATGAAAATTTGTGCTGAATATGTGTACTATGAATTGAAATTCATTCTCCTGTCATATAATACAAATTAGAATGAATAATGTAAAACAATTTAAAAAAACAGAGTAGATCTTTGTTGTTGTGTTAAGGAATTGCTCTTCATGGAGCTACTGGAATGGGTATATGAAAACAAGTTTTCATTTGAATGAATTTGACATAGTTGCTTAAAGTTATGAACCTCTAGGAGAAATGGTAATTATTTTTCTTTATTTAAGTGATATAAACAGATAAAACATTTTCCAGCCTCCTTTTTAGAAGTTTAAATTTTTTTCTTCAGTGTTAGTTATAAAAATTCAGAAGAGTGTTGGGGACATAGCTCAGTGGTAGAATGCTTACCCAGCATGGGTAAGGTCTTGGGATTGAACCACAGCACCACAAAAAGAAAAAAAGAAAAAAAAAAATCAGAAGAGCTTTTGTTTTCTGTTTTTCAGATACCAATATATCTTTTGTTTATAAGAGTAACCATGTAAAAATATCCCCTTGGTGATTACTGATTTTCCTCTGCTCCCACTTGTTTGGTTGGTGAGAAGCTTGCTTGGGCAAATAGGAAAATTTTTCCTTTATTATGACAAAAGCCATATATGCTTATACACATATTTAAAAAATGGCTAAATTTAGGAAAAATGAAGTATATAAAGTAAAAAGTAGAAATTCTTCCCTTCATCAGTCCCTTGAAACATGCATGTGTATCTGCATGTATATTGGAATGATTCTATGTGTGTGTGTGTGTGTGTGTGTGTGTGTGTGTGTATTATATATGATCCAGCAACTCCACTTCTAGGTTTATGACCAAAATACCTGAAAGCAGTATTTAAACAGATATTTGTACACCAATGTTGATATATATATATATATATATATATATCCTTTTTTCTGAGAATCAAACTCAGGACCTGTGCATCCTAGAAAAGTGCTCCATGAATAATCAAAATATGGTATGCTACACACAAAATATGGTACACACATACACACACACACTCTCTCACAGGAATTCTGATATATGCTACAATGTAGATAAACACTGAAACAGACTAGACACAAAAGGACATACATTATATAATTTCACTTGTATGAGAAATAGGCAAATTCATAAAGATAGAAAGTAGAACACTGGTTACCAGTGGCTGGGGGAAGAGAATGTAGGTATTGATTGTTTAATGGGTAGATGGTTTCTACTTGGAATGATAAAAAGTTCTGGAGATAAACAGAGGGGAAAGTTGCACAGGATTGTGACTATATTAAATGCCATTGACTTGAACACTTAAAGTGGTAAATTTTGTAACTTTTACTTCAACAACAAATTTAAATACATTTATTTTTACTTAGGGTTACTGTTATATCAACATCATTTGATATTTAAAATATTTGAGACAATTTGCAGAAATGACAAAGTAAAGACCTCTGACAAGTTTCTCTTCCAAAAAAAAATTCTTTTTACAATGCTAGAAAACCTAGTCAAGCCAGGCATGGTGGCACAGATCTATAATCCCAGCAACTCAGCAGGTTGAGGCATGAGGATTGCAAGTTTGAGGACAACAGCAACCCTGTCTCAAAATAAAAAGGGCTGGGGTGTAGCTCAATGTTAAAACACCGTGGGTTCACTCTCTAGTACCAAAAAATGTCAACCACCTTTCCCAAAACTGGATATTAACTGAAGGCTTGCAAAACTCAAAGGAACTTTTTTTGAAGAAAAACTGACTCTCGGTAGGAAAGTGACCTTTGTGACCCCACCGCCCCCAACACACTCAATCCTGGGTATAGAACTCGGCGCCTCACACATACTAGGCAAGCACTCAGCTACATCCAAGCCTTTTTAATTTCGTATTTTGGGACAGGGTCTCAATAAATTGCCCAGACTGGCCTCAAGAAAAGTGATAATCTTGTCTCGGTATCCATAGTAGCCTGGGATTACAGGTGTATGCCACCATGCTTGGCTGCCTTTGTGACATTTTATCTTACCCTATTACTTGAACACCAACAGCCCAATAATAAAGGCAACAACAATTAAAATATGTGAATTTGCAGGAGGTTCTCTTTATATATTACTTTACTCTGTACCAACAGCCTTTGCCCAGGGGATATTTATCCAAAAGAATCAGGAGCAATTGTTTAACATCTCAGCTGCCTAGGTGATAATAGATGGGGTAATATTAAGCTGGAAAAAAATTAAAAGCTGAAAAATGACATATCCATAAGTGGATATGAAAAATTCTGACATATTATTCCCTATAATCTAAAAGACCCCATACATGATACCTGAAAGTATGTGAATACTGAAGAAAAATTACAAAAAGCCCTAAACTCTCATAATCTTAAAACTGTGCAAGCAAGAACTGAAGGCTAACAACAATGTTGTCTATAGCCTAAGTCGTGAAAGAATACTTGACACAAAAACAAACTCTTGAGGAAAATGGGGACTTTTAGATCTATACATCCTATTTAAGAAAATCTCCGTTGCTTCATTAGCTGATCAATAAAACAAACAAGCAAAAACTTCAGAGGCCACACATGACAAAGAATTTATTCAGATAAGTCACTAGACAAAAAACAGCCACTCCAACAAACAATAGCAAATAGCACAACAAAATTAGTGAGCTTGAAGATAAATCAAATAAGGTTGTCTAAGAAACATAAGCAAAAAGACATATAGGACACAACAGAATATTAATATCCACACATCTTCAGAAGGAGAGAAAACTGACAGTACATAGCAAATAATTTAGATAGTCTATATTCCTGATTCCAGGTAAGAACCTCTTAATCCAATGATAGAAGTGTCTTTGTTGTTCATAGATGGCCCCTCAGATCGCATCTGATACTCTGTATATATACCCAAAACCATTGACTTACATGTGTTAGAAACTTGAGTTTTTATGATATGTGAATTATATCAACAACTAGAATCAATAATTATGTATAAGTAAAAATGTTTCAGTCTTTCCAAAGTCAAAATTTCTTACAAATAGAATAAAAAGTCCCTTAGGAATTCTTACAATTTAAATATTTAATGCCAGAGATATAGCTCAGTGATAGAATGCTTGCCCAGCATGCATGAGGCACTGGGTTCAATTCCCAGCATTGTAAATAAATAATAATAATAATAAAATAAATATTTAATCCTGAAACCAATAAAAATTGTTATTTCAATTATACTATACAGAAGTTTTATGAATATTTTTAGTTATAGCAAGAGTTTCTAGGAGTCTGCAAACCAATTAGTGGCACACAGAAAACAGTGCTGCTTAAAGAGTTTTACTGCATACTACAGAAGCTACAAAAATGAAAGCTAACTGTTCTCTTGCAAGAGAGTTTTACTGCCAACTACAGAAGCAACAAAAACATAAGCAAACTCTTTTCTTTCAAAGTCAGCCCTGAAATGCTACTCACCAAGTACACAGCTCTTTGGAAGAAGGTAGTGGTCTCCAGGATTTTGTGCATTGTGAGGGTTTCCAGCTCATCAGGATCTAGCTGTTCCTTTTCAAAGGGCATTCCATTGAACAGAACGACAGGCAGCGGACCGACACCAGTCTGCTCATAGTAGCCTCTTCCTTCCTAGAACACAAGGGAGCACAAAACCGTACATTTTTTGCCCCTCATGACACAAATGGAACAAAGCTTATTTTTCTTACATACCTCTTCTAATAGGAATAAATGAGTTTGAAGTATAAAACCCCCCAAAAATCAAATTAGAAATGTTATGTGTGTATTGCAGGCTACATATTGCATATACTATGGTTAACATTATAAGTACAACAGAACTTCCTGTAATGATGTAAATACTCTGTGTTGTCCAGTGTAGTAGTTACTAACTGCCTGTGGCTACTGAGCACTTCAAATATTGCTACAATGACTAAGTAACTAAACCTTCAATTTTAGTTAATTTCCATTTAAAAGACCACATATAGCTGGGGGGTTACCATAACCACTCAGCACAGCTAGCTTCTACCATAAATTAATAATACTCTTGGGCAGAATGCCCTGAAATATTTACACCCGATTCAAAATAAATAAGGGTCCATATCACGATCAAAAAATTATACCTGTAGAAAACAAAATAAGGTTTCTGGGGAAACAGGGTTCAAAAATTGCTCCAAGAAATACTAAGTCAAATCTTTCACCTTTTCTAGTACAAAAGAAGTTTCTTAATAAGAAAATACCAAGGCAACAAAATGGTAAATAGATCTGAAATGAACACTTCTCCTATCAACAAGGGTACTGTTCCCTCAAACTAACTTTTCTGACTAAAAACTACATTACTACCTAAGATGTAACAAATACCTTTTAAGTGGATCTTTTCTGAAAGTTGCACAATTTATAACTTTTTCTTAGATAGGCCAAACAAAAAACTAATAATTAATATTAGTCATCAATAATAGATTTGACTCTAGTCAGATCTAGCCCAGTAATAAGTAACCGATGGAGTATAATACAGTACAGTCAAAAAGGCTTTCTAGGTTGATTTCAGTGTGTATGTATGTATTTATTCAGTGCAGTACTGGGGATTGAACCAACAGGCACTCTACCACTGGGCTACTGATGTAGGGATCCAACCCTAAGTTGCCCAGGCTGGCCTTATACTTGCGATATTCCTGCCTCAGCCTCTAGAATCGATGGAATTACTTACAGGCATGAGCCACCATTCATTGTTTAAAATGTTTAAATTAACACTTCCAAACTCATACCATATTAATTCTATTTTAAAACCTCAACTATATCACAGAAGTCCTTAAAAACTCAATTTTAATATAACTTGAGCTTTGATACCATCCTCCTCTACCAATTAAAACAAAAAAGTTAGGTAAGGTGGTGCACACCTATAGTCCCAGCACTCAGAAGGCTGAGATTGGAAGATCACTTGAGCCCACGTTAGAAACCAAAAGGCAGAACACAACAAGATCCCATCTCAAATTTTGAAAATAAAGCAAAACAAAAAACCTCACATTATAATTCCAAGAGATAATAATAAGTAACATGGATCTTATATATAGAAAGGTATTGGAGTCACAGTCAGGAATGGAAGGAGGCAATTTAACTAATTTGCTTTCTTTTTTTACCACTTGTATATAGTTTATAATACAAATAACAAAACAACCCAGTTAGCAAAGTAGGATTTAAGCATGACAAGTGAGATTTTTCTATAAACAAATCACTGGAAATGTTAATGATAAATTACTAAAAACCATTAATTACTGTCAAAGTCTTGTAATGAGCCACTCACAAATGACAAATGAGATTAATACTCATGGTTATATATGTCAAAAGTAAAATGTTTGCATGTACAAGTTAAAACTTCTCCTAATGGCTTTGAAAGATATAAATATACACCTAATCAGAAAAAAATCTGTTCAGCTAAAAAGTTCTACTTAAATTGCATTGTCTACTTATCACACACAAAAGATATTATTACTTCAGATTTGTTAACAAAAAGCACAGATATATTCATAAGTACAATTATATAGGCTAAAAGCAGTCATTTTTTCCTAAAACTAATTATTTCAGAAGAACCTGTTCACGTGTTCGTGTGTGTGTATGTGTGTGTGTGTGTGTGTGTGTGTGTGTGTGTGTGTGTGTGTAGGTAAAGCTCTTGTAGTTTAAAAATTCTTATTAATCATTAGATTCTTAGGACTTCTAAGATCTTCTCAACATCCTTGCTTTGAGAGAACTTTACCTAAATAGTTAGGAAACTAAGCAGCTTAAATCTGTTGAGACAGATGAGGAAAATGGCCAAGTCTGGGAAAGTACTTAAGAGCCTGGTCTGTGATATTCTCTTCAGATCTTTAGCAGAAGCAAGATTTAAACACAAGTAAAAATAACCTTTCTCCCAATTTGTCTCCTCTATTCAAAAATTTTCAAGCAAATACTTTTTCTCTTTTTAATGTAATGTTAGAGATTAAATACAGACCCTCATATACTCGACATGTACACTCCAACCCCAAAGCAAATACTTTTGATAAAGCAGTCATCGGAAATTAAAAAAAAGGCACTTGTACTTTTTCTTCAATAGGTGAAGAGAAAATGAAAGTTAAACATTTCTAAGTGTTATGAATGGGAAAATTCCATAAATTCTCTCAAATTTTTGATATTCCCAAAGTGATCCCACTTTTCCTTTACTTCACTTACTCTTTTTCTACAGAATATTATTCCTGCTGTTTTTGTATCAATATGGAAAAAAAATTACTAGGTTTTATTGTTTTATTTTGAAAAAAAAAAAACAGAAAAGGGGCTGGAGGTGTAGTTCAGCAGCAGAATGCTTGCCTAGCACGCTGGACGCACTGGGTTCAATCCTCAGTACCCAAGGGAGAAAAAAAAAAAGAAAAGAAAAGAAAAGTAAGTGACTGAACACAAGGTAGCCATCCTCAGGCTACTCTGAGACCTCATTTACCAGTGCTCCCAAGAGACCTTCAGGCTTCCTCTTGCCCCAAAGTGACAGAACTGCCCTTTTCTGCACTGGGCCTTCACAAACAAGGAGCGAACACTCAGAACATCACCATCATCAAAACAATACTGTTCTCATCTCTTTGTCTCTTCCAATGAAGCTGTGTGAATTCCCCAAAGTAGGATTATCAGGGCTGATAGCAGGGGGTTGACCAGTATTATTACTGTTTTTAGAATTCAAACTTTATTCCTTACTCCAAAACAGTTCTGAAATTTCTCTAGTTACAATCTTGTGTCTTGTTCTTGCTAAATAGTATTTTGTGCAATCCCTCTAAAACTTGAATCACCTTCGAGTAGCATATCTCCTAACAAATCTCAATTAACTAAATTACCTGATTAATAAACACTTGCTACTATAGTATGGTGAGGTGGTCCTCTTAGAGCCTTGGATCCCCAGCAGCTTTGCAGAACACTTAAGTATTAACTTCATTTAAGGAAACCCACAGACCATTAATGGACAGAATATGAATCAATTTGATTTTGGCATTCAAATTCTAGCACTTTGGGAGAGCACAAAGTTTTTGAAGATCATGGTCTATCAAAATAATGCACTTAAAAATTTGAGTTTAAATTACCTCATCAAGGTTTACATTCTCTCCAAAAGTTTCAAGTCTCAGCTACATTAAAGTTCTGCACTGAACTCTCTCACCAAAGAAAAAAATTAAAGAACTAAAGTTCACTAATATTTTATGTCCCTTCCTCTGACTTCTCTTCAAGTTCCTTGGCCTTTAAAGTCTCTTTTTTAAAAACGTTTTTTGAATTTTTCTTACTTATTTTGTTTATTTATTTTTATGCGGTGCTGAAAATCAAACCCAGTGCCTTACATATGCAAGGCAAGCGTTCTGCCAGAGAGCCACAACTCCAGCCCTATGGTCTTTAATATCACCAATGTTCCTTTAGACTAAAGCCAGAGAAAGAGTGTCTCCCCCAAAAATATATGATTTGTGGCCTTGAATATTCATTGGTAGAGAAGCATAAATTTGAGATCTAAATTTAGAATTAGGTCTTTGGTTATATCCTGCAAAAAGTTGAATAAATAATAAGAAAATGAGGGTGAGGTACTAAAAAAAATTGAGTTTAGATTATACCCAAGATGCTTAAATCACTTACCTTCTGGGACCAGGAGTTGAAGGAATAACATACAACTATGTAATTGGAACCTATGTCTATACCGCACATTTTACCAAAACTTTTTTTATGCATATTATTTCATTTGATCCTCAAATAATCCCATGAAGTAAGTAGGGAAAATATCAGATTCACTTCAGAGATTATGAAATTACAATTCAGAGAGGTATAGTGATTTACCTAGTTATATCATTCCCACTAAGAGACAGAAAACATTAAGGTTCAGGGATCTTTTCTCTAAGTCATTCCCTCAATTCTTGGGTCCAGAAGATAAGTGATAAAAACACATCAAAACTAAGTACTGGGGCTAGGGTTGTGGCTCAGTGGTAGAGCACTCACCTAGCACATGCGAGGTGCTGGGTTTGATCCTCAGCACCACATAAAAATAAACAAATAAAATAAAGGTATTGTGTCCAACTACAACTATTAAGAAAAAAAAAAGTAAGTACCATGTGCAGGCTGAATATGTAGTAATAACGCTGTATTATGGGATTTTTTTTGGTGTGTGTGTGTGTGTGTGTCTGAATAGATAGAACACTGTCATGAGATAATTCTAAGGAGACGTAAGACTACATGTTCTCTAAAATTACATATCACCATTGATAATGCTCTGGAGCACTTATGGGTTGTAACATTAGTGATTTGCAAAATTTACTTACTAAGTTGTGACAAGCACTTATTTTAAATCAAAGAACATCAAGTAGGGCTGGGGATGTGGCTCAAGCGGTAGCGCGCTCGCCTTGCATGCGTGCGGCCCGGGTTCGATCCTCAGCACCACATACCAACAAAGATGTTGTGTCCTCCGAGAACTAAAAAAATAAATATTAAAAATTCTCTCTCTCTCTCTCTCCCCCCTCACTCTCTCTTTAAAAAAAAAAAAAAAAAAAAGAACATCAAGTAGAATACATCACAATGCATCCCATACAGTAACCGTAAACACTGTCTTACCCAAAACACTAACACTAGTGAAGAACTCTCCAGAAGGCTCATGCTTAGTAACCATTAGTTGTTTCTGTTCCCAAATCAACTATTTCATTAGTGAAATAACACAATTTAATACTACATAAACCAAAAAATGAGTACAGAAAGAAAAAGTTGTTCTACCTACAAACTGAATGACTGGAAAACTCAAAAAGATAAGGATAAAACTAACTGAGGCTAAACTGAGTATGGGTCAGACAAGTTAAAATGCTTGGAAAGAAGATTATAAAAATCTAGAAGGATTCTGTGCTCAAATGAAAAAAGATTATAAATAACTCATTGACTGTGGTTCATAAAGGAATGATAGCTCAAAGAAATAAAAGGCTTTGTTCTTCATTGAAAAAAAGGAAAAAAGTTGGTAAAATTTTTTTTCTTTTTTTTATTTATTCTTTTATTAGTTCTAATCAGTTATACATGACAATAGAAAGCTATGGAGCAGACTTTTTCATTTCTCAACCGTACAGGACATAAAGTCACACCATTCGTGCAATCATACATGTACCTAGGGTAATGATGTCCATTTCATTCCACCATCTTTCCTACCCTCTTGCTTCCTCCCCACCTCATATATTTTAAATTAAAATGTTTCAGAAATGTATTTTGATTTCTTGCCTTAACATACATTTTCAATAAGCTGACCAAATTGTTCCTGCTTATAACAGGTAAGGGTCGTTTATTGTATTTAATGTCTCATAAGAAAAATAATTATCTTTAAATTCCCTTATTATATCCTTACTATCGCTTTGTCACTTCTGTTTATCACATTTCTTAATATATTACCATCTCCAGCCCAAACAATTAAAGCCAATATGATATATATTATAAGCTGTATATCATCTCCCAGCTGGACATTTCAAAGTTTTTGTCTAGAACATACTTCATACAAGCACTACTACTAAATTATAAAAAGTATTTATTCTGCAATTTAATAGTTAATATGCAAGTTAAAATCAATGATAGCTTCACAAAACTGAAATATAAACTACTTTTTCAAACACTAAAAAGTGATCTGGTTTCTAAGGGTTTTTTATTTTAAATTTTTTGCACATTTTTAATTGGTGCATTATAGCTGTACATATTAATGGATTTGTTGTTACATATTCCTACATGCACACAATATAATGACATAATTTGGCCAATATCACTCCCCAGCATTACCACTCTTCCTACCCGTCTCCCACACCATTGTCTCTTCCTTCTACAGATCTCCCTTTGAATTTTTTTTTTGACATATCATATTTCATACATTAGAATCAAGTGGGTTATGAACTCCCATTTTTACCCCAAATACAGATTGCAGAATCACATTGGTTACACATCCACATTTTTACATACTGCCATATTAGTGACTGTTGTATTCTGCTACCTTTCCTATCCTCTACTATCCCCCCTCCCCTCCCCTCCCATCGTCTCTCTCTACCCCATCTACTGTAATAATGAGAGCAACTAAGAACAGAGCAGGGAGGAAGAGCAGGAAGAAAAGATTAACATTAAACAGAGACATGAGGTGGGAGGGAAAGGGAGAAAAAAGGGAAATTGCATGGAAATGGAGAGAGACCCTCATTGTTATACAAAATTACATATAAGAGGTTGTGAGGGGAACGGGATAATAAACATGGAGGGAAATGAATTCCCTTTGAATTTTTTTGAGATCCAACCCCATTTTTGTTTTTCTTTTTCCTCTCTAGCTTCTGCATATATGAAAGGAAAACATACAACACTTAACCTTCTGAGTTTGACTTATTTTACTTAACATGATGGTCTCTAATTCCATCCATTTTCCTGCAAATGCCATCATTTCAATTTTATTTATAACTGAATAAAATTCCACTGTATATATATACCACATTTCTAATTTTTTAAAAGCTAGACAGTCAAGTGTTGTGTGCCTGCAGTATCTGACTTAGGAGGATCTTGAGTTTGAGGCCAACCAGGACAACATGGTGAGGCCATGGCTCAAAAAAGAAAACCAAAAGCTATTAAATTTTTAAATGTTAAGTACTGAACACTTCAACTACACTCCCCCCGTTAACAACCCTCCCCAAAAGAAGACAGTACAATATTGCAGTTAAATGAGATGTATCAAAGAATTTATTACCTTCCGATTCTGATCGTAAGCAGAATCAATTCCCAAAATGCTATTCACTTCCACATATGGATATTTCTTCTCCAGGACACTGACCACATGTTCAACTTTCACTTTTTCTCCAGTTCTCACCTTGTTATAGATCTGAACAAAGAAACCAACAGGTAACCACACTTTTAAACCCAAATTTCAAAATGTTCATTATGAAGGATTTCTGAATGTAGAAAAAAAACCATTAAGAGGTCAAATTGGAACACAGTAGGAATTCTCCCTTTTCTAAATACTTCATTAAAATGCCTTCCTAGGTGAGAAACTAAATAATTTTGAAATGGCACAAAAAAAGTTTAAATTAAAAAGTTAAGTGCTCCAATCAATTCATAATCACATTAAGTTCCAAATGCAAAATTCATTAAGGAAAATCCGAACACTTATAAGTAATCACTGAGATGAGGATGCATTTCCATGATGTTTAGGGTAAAAAAAAGGTAGAAATTATATATGGCTAAATCCCTGTGTTTAAAAAGCAGATAAAGCTGGGCAATATGGTGCACACCTATACCCCAGGAGGCTGAGGCAGGAATATGGTAAATTCAGAGCCAGCCTCAGACAAGACAAGCAAGTCAATGAGACCCTGTCTCTAAATAAAATACAAAATAGGGCTGGGACTATGGCTCAGTGGTCGAGTGCCCTGAGTTTAATCCCCAGTACTGGAAAAAAAAAAAAAAAACCAGATAAGAAATAAATAGCAAATTGTGTCTATATGTGTACAGTTCAACATCTAAAAGGCTGCAAGGCAACCCTTTAATGATACCTACTTTTAAAGAGGATCAGGGAAGGGAAAGGGGTGAGACTGAGAAATTTTAAGCTGATACAAATATTATTTGAAATTTTTAATAATAAACATGTATTATTTTTATAATAAAAATTAAACAAAAAAATAAAATTTGTATTATCCTTTCCTTAACATGCCTATCCAGGAAGGTGGGGGAGAGGGGCTTTGAAAAGCAGACTTTTAAAACATTTGTTATTCTGAGTGGCCTCTTTTTCTATTTCATTCTCCACAACCCCACTGCTAACTATCTTCCTCATAATTTCTCATGGAGATAACAGAGCAGCTTATCAACTAGAATCCCAGTTACTCCCTTTGCCCTGCATGAGATCAATCTCCACATTGCAGCAGAATCGAGTTTTTAAATCTGCCTGCCATGTTCCACACACCCCAGCTGCCTACACTACACAGGCCCTGAGGAATAGCTCCCCCTTCCACTTTACTCTCATAATCCCCAGCTCACACTAACAACTTGGAATCACCATGTCTGACTTGCAACTGCTTAACTGATTACCACTTTTCCTCCTAGACTCTGCTGGGACAACTTCCCACTCCACAAAAACACCCAAGACCTTCCCAGCTGGAACAAAGGCCCTGTGCCACATAGCCAGCTATGTTCTCCACAATGTAGAACACTCTCTCTCTGTATCTGTCCTCCAGGAAGTTGTAATGTCATTGAAGACAAGGGTGAAGTCTTATGTCTTTCTATTCGCCACAGCTAGTACCAGGCCTGGCACATGCTGGGTCTTCAATAAATGTTTGCCAAAAAAGTAAGTGAACATTCTAATGAACAAAAAATGTCTCAAATGAAACTCAAAACAATAAATATAATAACATGCAGACTAACATCATGTATTTGGATAGAAGTGGTGAGATAAACGCTTTAATGTATTATTTAAGGTTATCATTAATCTGAAAACAAAACAACTGTTACTTACAAAGTTGTTTATATTCAAAACTTTTAAAAAAAGAAATAACAAGAAAACAGAGAATTCTGATTGAACTTGTATAAGTAAATCCTTTGACTATACATACAAGTCAGAGCATTTCAGATTTTCTAACAAATATAGAAAAACAAGACTAGGATCAATAAGAATTTTATGAGTTATATGTTACGCTAAATCCTAATTTTAAAAAATCATGACAGTCTTAAAAGAAAAAAAGTAAACTTTTTTTAAACAAGTAGAGACTATCATATTTGATAGAAGATATTAACCAGTGATTTCAAAGCACCAAATGGCAGATGACTAAGATGCTCTGGCAGGGCTCCTAAAGAATCTCATCTTGGATGAAATCTTAGCAATCTAATATTGATGTTAGCAAATCAATATAGTAAAAGCAATCCCTGAAATACAAAACACATAGTTTATGTGAATAATTTACAGAAAAACAAAATCCTTCTTACCACATTTTATGCTTTACACCAAGTTAAATCTTAAAAAACTATATGTCATTTTGAACAAAAACATACATGTGTCAGAGTTTGAAAGGCATGATAATCATCCACTTCTTGGACAACGTAATTATATGCTCTAAGAACAGCCACTCCAGCATCTTGCATCCCATCAACATCTTCAGAGTCGTTAACCACAAATACAAAACCAATTCTAGAGGGGAAAGAAGAAGAAACATCTCAAAGAATGAAAACCAGCTGAAAAGAACAGCATCCCATCCTCAGGTACTGCAGATAATATAAGGATACAATTAGTAAGTGAAAAGCACAGTTCACACCCCACTCTAACCCAGTTGACAGAGGCAGTCACACTTCACATACAAAAATAAGAGTAGGTTCTTGTAGGCTTTTCCAATGTAAAAGAAAGCTGTTTCTAATCACACAGAGATTCCGTTACTGACATGAAGGGAATTACTTACTTAGTTCTAGATGGAAATTTTATTCTGCTTTTAAACAAAAAATTGGAGAAATGAAAGCTTTTGGACACTAAAAATAAACAAGGATAGCTTCTGAGATTTAACACAAGCAACATCAGAAATATAGATAAAAGGAAAATATGGATAAAAATTTATAATTGTCCTATACCAAAAAGCCACAACCAAGGTTAAGTTTATTACATTTTAAAATAAAGACATAAACCACAAGAAAAATGCTATTATGCATCTACAGATGGGATTAGGAAAGATACTAGAATGAATCAGATGTAACTTTCCTATGTTCATACATGAATACACGACCAGTGTAACTCCAAATCATGTACAATCACAAGAATGGGAAGTTATACGCCATTGCATATATAATATGTCAAAATACATTCTATTTGTCATATATAACTAAAAAGAACAAATAAAAATAAAATTATATTTTAAAAAATTAAAAACTTTTGCTCTATAAAAAGCAGAAGGAAAAGCCACAGGCTGGCAGAAAATCTTAGCAAAATACCCATGTGATAAAGGACTGGTAGCTAAAATATAAAAACAACTCTGAAAACAACATTAGGAAAACAACCAAATTTTATAATGGGCAAATGATCTATACAGACACTTAACCAAAAAAGATACGCGGAACATCCTATGTCATTGCAGAATTATAAGTTAGAACAATAATGATATATTACTACACGTCTATTAGAATGGCCAAACACAAAAACACTGACAATACGAAATACTGGCATGGAGTGGAACAACAGGAACTCTCATTCACTGCCAGTAGAAATGCAAAATAGTGCAGGTACTTTGTAAGACAACTAAGCGTACACTTTTGTTTTATTTGTTTTTGCTATTTTTATTTCCTCACTCCTGTCCTTTTCTTCTCTCCTTGGCCCCATCCTAAAGTAATATCCATGAAGGGAGCCTCTAGCATAGCAATCCCTACATTTCCCATCAAATATCTCTTTAATTCTAATGAAGCATTTTAATGGAGGAACGCTGGTGCCTCGTTGGGAGCAAAATAAATGTTAACAGTGGCCACAATATTGTTTCTGTGATCTCTGTATAGGTTTCAGAGAGAGAGTCAACTGGGGGCTAGTTTTAGAATCCTTGAGAGTGAGGTTGGCAATAAAAGAGAAAAAAGGTTGGAGGTGGGATAAAGCATCCCAGAAGAGTTTTGTGACTGGAGACCAACAGAGACACCAGCCCTTTGATTTGAGTTGTACAGGCACTTGAATAAATAGTGAATTCTGGCTAACTGCTTTTAGTCATCACAGGCACTAAATGGAAGATTTGAAACAAGGAACACTAATATTTATCTGCATATTAACAAATTAAAATGAGCCAAAAATGTTCTCTTCCTCCGGAAAATACACAATACATTCATACAAACTAAATACCTGCCCACAGGAATGATTTTGCCAGATGTCCTTTTAATATTAAGGTTAATAACATCAGTGTTCTTTAGTACTCATGTGGAATTAAATCATGATTTGCCTTGGATAAGTGGATTTGTGCTCATTACCCAATCAAATAAGATAGAAGACTTGAATACCGAGATAAAAGCTACATATACCAAAAAACCCACTTGGATTTGGTGCATGAGGGATGTTGCATAGGGACAAATGGCCACAACAAGTTGTATCTCTGATGGTGTACAAAGTGGTGATGAGTCAGCCTTGATGATAAACAATGAGAGGGCACAAAATTAAGCATACGCTTATCACACAATCCAGAAATTTTGCTTGGTATTTAGCCAATGTTAGCAATGTTATCTGTGTCCACACAAATACCTGCATACAGACGTTTTCAGAAGCTTTATTCATAATTGCCCAAATTTGGAAGCACAAAGATGTCCTTCAACAGGTGAAGAGATAAACTGTGATATATCCATAAAAGGGATTAAAAGACATGAAATTATCAACCCACAAAGAAATGGAGGCCAGGTACAGTGGAGCATGCCTGTAATGGCTCAGGAGGCTGAGGCAGGAGGATTGCAAGTTCAAAGCCAGCCTCAGCAACTCAGCGAGACCCTGTCTCTAAATAAAATATATAAAAAAGGGCTGGGGATGTAGCTCAGTGGGTTCAAACCCAGGCACCAAAAAAAAAAAAAAAAGCTACAGAAGAATCTTCAATGCAAGGAAGCTCATTCAAAAAAGACTATATACTATATACTGCATGACTGAAACTATGTGCCATTCTATAAAAGGCGAAACTATGAAGACTGTTAAAAGATAAATAGTTGCCAAGGCTCTGGGGATAATGGAGGAAGAAACAAACACGGGGAGCACAGTAGATTTTTAGAGCAGTGACTTGAACTCATATGATACTATAATACAGATACTTGACATTCCAAATTTGTCCTTTATCAAAACCCCTTACCATGTGCCACACAAACAGTAAATCTTAATAGAAGCTTTGAAGTTTAGTTAATATTAGTGTACCAATATTAATTAATTAATCAACATAGTTCTGGAAAAGCAATCTATTAATATTAGAATAGAGGGCTTACAGCTTAAAAACAGGAAAATATAAAGTTAAATATCAAATTGTTAAAATTGATTAGCTCTGCTGAGGTGGATGTTTATGTGGACAGAGATAGAAAGATTTTTTTAGTTGAAAACTGTCTTTTTTTTTTTTAATCCCACTTCTGATTGAAATCATGAAAAGCAGTCTAATATTCTTATGTAAGCAAACATATGAGCTAACACCAAGTTAGAGCAGCAGAACCTTACTATCTCCTTACAACTAATTCCTCATTCCCGAGTTTCCAATTTGGAGTACAGGATTCAAAGGTTTTTTTGTTAGCTTGGCCAGGAATTATCTTCTGGGCCTCCCTCCACAGATATCAGGAGGTAGTCTGAAAACCTGTAGGCACCTCTCCCCTGCCAAAACCTTAGTGCAGGACCACATTCACCCACACCAAGAGCAAAAGTAAAGCCTGCCTGCTCACGTCTCCCCCAAAACTGTTCACATCACACTTTTCGTTGCCTCAGAGTCTGGGTGCCTTATTCTTATCTACCTTTGTCAACTGAAGATCACAATCCTTTTTCCTGTCCCTCAGTACAATCAATAAATATTTCATCAGTGCCCACTGTGTACCATGAGTCCACTTCCATATTCTTAGATGTCCCTTTTAATCAAAATATAGCTCTGGTTGTGATTCAGTAATTTATTCCTCCATCTTATCAAGTACATTCGCGTTTTATATGAAATGTTTTAACTGAACTAAAAATCTCTGCTTTCTTAGCATTTGAAATTCTGTTTTCTTCAAAGTCTCTCTGAAAAACAACTTCTTCCACAGATTGAGATATCTGAGCATGCCAAACTTCTCAGTCTATTGTTTGTTTCCCTGAATTCTAAAGCACTTATAGCTAGTATGATATAATCTAGCACTTGATCTTCTAGAAGTCTTAAGGGTTTGAAAATACACTTGAAGATTTCTTCCAAGAAGGTAGGAATACAGCTTTTAAAACATCCACAACAGTTTGGTGTTGGACACGAAACACATGCTAATACTTGCTGGCTAAACAGTGCTTTCCATCTTTATTTTCTTGATTTTCTAAGAATACAAATTTCATCAACATGTAAAATTATCAGAAGCATTCAGAATAAAAGTAAAAATATCTTAACACTTAAATGTAAAACTTTAAACATTTTTTATTCTTGAAAAAAAACTAGAAATTTGGAAAATTTGGCGATATGACTGAAATAAATGTGTCTGTCTGCACTATAAAAGGCTGTGTTACATTTTGTAACATTTAGTCCCTGATGGTCTGACAGCAACTATGGCATAGCTCTATATGTTTGCCAAAAGTGGAAATTGGCTTTGTGATGTGGTCACTCAACCTAGGAAAACTCTCCTGCACTGGAAAGCAAGCTGAAACCACGAACTATTTTTAAACAGGTATTTATTAATAATTCAATGGTGGTAAGCTCCTATTCATTGAGAATCAAATTCTGAGCCCCAAAAGATACTGGCTTCAATTCCAAGTAGAAGGTAAAATTGCCATTAATGATCCTCACTATTAATTACCCTACAATTCAGTAGCACCCAGATTTATACTTTGGAATGACAAACAAAACCTCAGCTAAAATAGAGAGATTATCAAATCAATACTAGTGTTACCTTAATGGTATATGATTACTGAGGAACATTTCAGCTGTGTTAATCAACTCTGCTGTGGCCTCATGTGCAGGATCAACTATGATAACCTGTAGGGAGAGGGTAAGGAAAAGAACCCATGAAATGACATTTATTCAAATATTCCTGGGCCAATAGAAATTAGTCATCTTACACGAAGCCAAGATTTTTGTATCTACTACCGAACCACATAAAAGAGGAATTAAGACAACCAGCAGCTGTATCCATCTTTGTCAAAGAATGTGGTTAGTAAAGACCACACACTTAAAGTGTGTAGCTCAGTTACTGAGCAACCCTGGGTTCAATCAAAAGTACTGCCAGAAAAAAAAAAAAAAAGATATTAAAGAAAACCAGTAGTAATATGCATCTTCTAAGTGAAAAGGAGAACTGTCTCAAAACTTAAATTGCTATGAACCTAAAACTGCTCTTAAAAAATAGTGTTAACTAAACCAGAGGCTGGAGCTCAATGGCAGAATGTATGACTCATATATGTGAGGTCTGGTTCAATCCCCAGCACTGCAAAAACAAATACAAACAAAAAACTAAAATGATGTAGCCTAAATCTAAAGCTTTGTGTTACACATGCGGAGCATTTCCTCACACACTGATACAGGCTGCAATGCTGATGTAGCATCTCAGCACAATAAAAGATCCATATATTCCAAAGCCCTTTCTGTTTGAACAAGAAGTTGAACTGATGATGGTAGTAGTTGTGGGGAAGCAACTAGTAAAGGACAAAAAGATAGGAAGAGGGGAAGGGAGAAACAGAGTTCACAGGCAAACAATAAGTAGAAGTTTCATTTACCATGTTATGCAAGTTTTTCCTAATCTGCCGAATAACACCAGGAAAGGTAGGTCGAAGCAACTCCTGTAGACTAGAAGGCCATGAATTATATCTGCTATCAGCCTCCAGGTTATTGACCCACTAGAAAAAAATAACACAACATGGCACATATACTTTAGTCACTAGTTACTAAAATTGCAGTTAAGACTTTATTTTGAGAAGAATTACACGGAACAAGACCCTTTTCAAAGACATAAGAATCAAGTAGAAAAATAAGTGCCTAAAAGACAAGCCACAGAATAAATAAAATTATTTCAGCCAATAAAAACAATAAAGGGCTAGAGTCATGAAATACCAGTTTAAAAAAAAAAAAAAGAGGCAAGCAATTCAAAGGAAATGTGTCAAGAATATGAAAGTAATTTATAGAAGAAATCCAAATGGGCAATAAATACAAGGAAAGTATATACCCTCAATTGTAATCTGGGAAATATAAACTAAAACAACACTGAAAACAAATTCAAACTTTGTCAATATCCAAGAACAGGCAAAAATGTACAGCAATATGAACTCTCACCCAATGCTTGCGTCTGGAACATTCACTTTAGAGAAACAGACCTAATAAAGCTGAAGACTTGATTCATACCCTACCCCTAATTACTCCAGATCTAGGTTATCTACCCCAAAGACATTTCACATGCACATGCTCAAGGGAAGATGTACAAAAAGAGCCATTAAAGCACTGTTTCAATAGTAAAATTAGAAATGACTTAATATCCATAGAGAAAACAATGAACAAACAGTATGTATCTATGTACCTATCGTTTCTTTAAAAAGAGTAGGGGTGAAGGAATTATGTGTTTATTTCCTTGTTCATGGATGCATAGAGTATTTCTGGAAGGATGTAAGTTAAATGCTGATCCTTGCTGACTCTGAGGAGAAAACTGATGGCTGGATAACGATTTGCACTACATAAAGCTTTTATATTTTAAAACTAAAAATGTATAAAAGATTTTCTTTAAAAAAGTAAAACATAAAAAACTATGTATCAACATCAACCTACAAGTCTTGAAAAAACTTGCTTAAAAAAGGAAGCTGATGAAGGACAATGATAGGGGAATAGACTATCCAAATATTTAAAATATTTAGTAGGAAATAACATAATAAAATAAGGGACAGGGGAATGCATATCAACTACAGAGAATAATTACTTTCATGGAGGAAACAAGTGAAACTGGGAAGGGAAATACTGAAATATTTTTTCCCAGAGATTTGACACAAAATGATTATTTAGAAAGTATATAGATGGCTCATATAGTTGTTAACCCCTTTATTAATAAATATGTCATATTTATGTTATTCTCTTTACTCATAATATAAGTAAAACATTTTAATCATAAAAACAAATGCCATAACAGTATTCATGAAAACACATAACAGTTTTTTCTATCAAAATTCCTAGGGTGCTAAAATGTACTAGCCATATGAGGTCTACTCCAATCTTATTATTACCATGACCACCTACGATGACACTACTCCCCACATTCTTTCTTAAAGGTGACAAAGGCTCAGAGAGATCACATAGTAGGTAATAAAGTACTAGAAAGGAAGGTTATTAACGAAACATCATACTTTTTTTAGTTTTTTTAATTTGTTCTAATTATACATGACAGTAGAGTGCACTTTGATACATCATACATAAATGGAGTATAATTTCTCATTCTTCTGGTTGTACATGATGTAGAATTACACCAGTCATATAGTCATATATGTACATAGGGAAATAATGCCTGATTCATTCTACTATCTTTCATACTCCCATACTCCCTCCCCTCCCTTCACTCCCTTCTACCTAATTTAAAGTAACTCTATTCTTCCCTAGCCCTCCCCCCCTCCAAAATTCTGAATTATTTAGCAGTTTTAAATCACACACATTGCCACAAAATCTCATAGGACCATATGTAGCTGATAAAACACAAACTAGACTCTCCTTCCTGAGAGGTGCTCAGCTGAATCCTAGGGATACGATGTAGACAGAGATCATTATCAACCAAAGCAGTGACAATAACTCAACTTTTAGGAGCATTTAAGAGCTACTTTGGGGGCTGGGGATGTGGCTCAAGTGGTAGCGCGCTCGCCTGCCGTGCGTGCGACCCAGGTTCGATCCTCAGCACCACATACCAACAAAGATGTTGTGTCCTCCGAGAACTAAAAAATAAATATTAAAAATTTTCTCTCTCTCTCTCTCTCTCTCTCTCTCTCTCTCTCTCCCCCCCCCTCTCACTCTCTCTAAAAAAGAAAAAAAAAAAAAAAAGAAGAGCTACTTTGTAGTATATGCATAGTTCCACATAAACAGTTGCAAATACATGATGGCAACACAAAAGATGGTGGGAATAGCTGAACTCTCAAAAAAGACAAATTAGATAATTAAGATGCCTGACTAGAATGCCCCTTGATACCTCAAAGGAATACTCACTGAAATAGCAGAACTCCTGATGTCTACAGCATAGTCGGCCTCAGAAGGCTGGATGTTCAGCTTCAAAATATTATGCAGAGCGATGCCTTCTATTCCCAGTCTGTGCAGACCCTCCATTACCCGGGCTTCATTCCTCAATACATCAAACAAACTAGGGGGAAAAATAAATTAAAAAAGCAAACCTAGGTATTTAGTAAGAAAAATTTAGATCCTTGCTGTGGGGGGGAAAAAAAGAAAAGAAGATTCATCAGGTCAAACTCAGTGCCAAATTAAACTGAGAAACTCAACAAGGGAACTTTTCCCCTTGTTTTATCCCATCAAAGTGTGCAGACAGGAGGGGTAGAACATGCTTCTTGGCTCCTATTTATTTACACTTCTCAGTGTATATATAGATTATCTCTAAGTATAAATACAATTTGAGGATGAAATAACTCTAAATCTACACTACACTGCATGTTTTTAAAAACAGTACACTAGCCTCCCTGCATTATTTCTAACAACTGCATGTGAGTCTACAATTATCTCAAAATAAAGTTTAAAAAAACACCACAAAGATACTAAATTATATATCTTTAATGTTTATATCAATATTAATTGACACAGGCATGTATACACATACACACACACACACACACATGACCACAGAAAAAAGTCTGGAGAATTGCTGGGGAAGAAGAAAGGGAGTTGGATAAAATAAGATGGGATGAAATTTTACATCTTAGTTCCCTTATCTCTGTATTATTTTGCATTGGTTTTAATGAGCAAGTACACCATTTTAATATACTAAAAAGGACTGTATATGTTTTTAATAAACCATTCAATAAAAACAATTTTTTTTAAAGTATTCATATCCATTTAACTGACTTATCACTAGCTCCATAATGCAATAAAAAGGCATAAATGTTTAATTAAAATAACTAATATGAAAATATTTTATTGTGTAAACTACTTCTGAAGTATTAACAATTACTTTTTATTTTTGCAATTAGGAAGCCAGTGACAACTGTCTTGATTTTAATTCCAAGGGAAAAAATCTGAATTCTACCTGACTATCCATTCCCCTCCCACTAAAATCATAAAGATAATTTGGGGCTAAATAGTTTTAAACTACATTTTAAGAATAACAAAAAAGTAGGTTTTCAAATAATAATGCCTTCAGAGACAGCATTTTGAATAAACCCCTTTGCACTATTCCAAAAGCAAGAGGTCTTTTCTGATGCTATCCTTAACAGGTAAACTTTAGCTCTAAAAGGGCATCCTTGAAAAACAGAGTCCTTGAACATGTATTATGTTACAAGATGGCACTAGATCACAATGTCCACCCCAGGGACAGCATGGGCCCACCTCCACACCCTTGGGGTTAGGGAGTACAGCCTGGTAAATTGTCCTTGCCTCATGCCACAGTAAGAAGGGACAACACATCACAAGGAGCCACATACACATTATAAAAACTTACAAAATGAGAAAAAAAATATCATCTGTACCTGAATATATCCTGTGTATCTAAATCAATATGAAGCCCATTGATGAAGAGAGCAGAGTCTCCAGGCTGTAATCCTAAAGTTCCCTTAAAATACTGAAAAAGAAAAGGAAATTATTAGAGAATGGTGAGAGAGTGTTGAACAAACCCTTCTGCATTGCTGGGGTTTACTGTCTGTACAAATCTTGATATTCTAAGGCGGGGTTAAGATTTCCTTCCATATACTCTCACATATACTCTCACACATCTTCTTTGAATTCAATATAATAAATGAAAGTGCTGATACATAGGACATACACCTTTCTTCCATTTCCTCCTTCCCTCATTCTAATGATGATAAGGGAAATTCTAAAACCTGTCTGAAAAAAAAGTCAACAAGAAACCCAAGTTACTCAGTGGAGCACCCAAAGACTCTTACTTTTGTTCACCAGTGCCAGACAATAGTGGGCAAGCTTTCTACCCTTATCTTTTTTACATTTCTGCTGTTTTCCCTATCTGTGATATCAATTAAGGCTGTGACAGCAGTCAATAATAACAGCTGAACCCTCTTGATGAAGTTCAGGGATCACACCAAAAAGGGTTTCCATCAAACCAAGGCACACCAAAAAACTAAGCTGCTGTGCTGGGGACAACAACACCTCCTGCTGCCTAGATCTGGCCTCCATGCTGTCTTTCACCTGCCAGTCCCCAGATGCTGACGGTCCTGCACTCAGATGGCTATGCAGTCCCTGAGATTTGCCTGAGCCAATGGAAATTGCTCTGATTTCATGTTGAAGTATCTGTTAATAATGACCTTTCCATTCAATTCCTCTTTCTCTCAAAAGAAACTATTATTGGTATATTCTATACCACAGGAAACTGAGCCACATAGTGGAAACCAGAAGAAATTAGATACCAGAAGCAAAACTTAATCCCTTAGGAACCTACAGCTGGAGAGGGAACCACTGAGCTCCCTTCACCCACTAATTGTCAGCAGACTAAGAAAAAATATACTTTTAAGATCTAGTGTCACATGGGAAAAGAACAAAACAATGAGGAAGCCATAGCTGTTGCTTCATGGCCATCAGGATTAAATAGTAAGCAAGATAAGGGGATAATACTAAAATACACATATATTTCAAAATATTGGGTTGTATACCACGAATACATACTTCCCAATTTAAAAAAAAAGGGGGGGTACGGGGACAATGCAGAGTTGCATCAATTGAGAATTGGCATTTCTTCCATGGGAGAGAAGAACTACACACGTCCACTTATTCCGGAGTCAGAAAAACTACCTCTCAGCTGGTAAATACAGTTTTTATCTGTTTCTAGATCTGGACACTAGTAACACAGATGAGTTTACTTTGGGAAAATTAATCAAACTGAAGATTCGGGATCTGGGCACATTTTTGTATGTTTTATACTTTGGGATGCATTTTTTATGTACTTTATGTTTTAATAAAATGTTTTACTCAAAAGCAATAAGAACCCAGGAAACACCAATATATCCTGCACAATTTAATGTTCTGTCTTCTTGGTGGGGGAAAGCCTAAGTATTATTTGATATTATTATTCTGGAAATTTGAATTAAATAGTTTTGTTTTTATTGTTTTGTTTTGTTTTGTTTTTTGATGCTGGGGATTGAACCCAGGGCCTTGTGCATGTGAGGCAAGCACTCTACCAACTGAGCTATATCCCCTGCCCCTGAATTAAATAGTTTTGTCAAGTCAGTCAATATTTGAGAAATACTTGGTTTGCTTATTTCTCAGAACTATTTAATTAATTAGTATCCTACACATAAAAGTTAAGGAAATTTGGTGTAAAGGCAGTGAATTGAACACAAGTATTTTTTTCCCTCCTGAAACTGTACTGAAAAGCCAGGAAAAGAACCTTTTTTAGTTATGAGTTCACAGGGCAAAAAGAACAGAAAAGAAAAAGGCCAACAAATTTTGGAAGCAGAAGGGAAAGGGGTGAGTAATAACTGGACTAGCAATTCCAAGAAAGCTTATTGCTAGGTAGAAGGTAGGAAAAGTCAATAAGAAACCCAAGTTACCCTGTGGAGCACCCAAAGACTCAAGAATTCACAGCCCAAAGGACACATGTATAAAAGAGGCTGGCAGAAAGCCTCTTTAAGACATGGCCCTGGGCTGGGGATGTGGCTCAAGCGGTAGCACGCTCGCCTGGCATGCGTGCGGCCCGGGTTCAATCCTCAGCACCACATACAAACAAAGATGTTTTGTCCGCCGAAAACTAAAAAATAAATATTAAAAATTCTCTCTCTCTCTCTAAAAAAAAAAAAAAAAAAGACATGGCCCTCCTGTTGATCCCACACAACCCGGTGACTATTGTCACTGAACCCTACACTCCAGAAAAATGGAGGCTCATGGCCTGGAAAGAGCAAAACAGAGAATCTGTGGGCTGTGGGAAATTAGATAAGCACAGGGGTCCCTGCTGAAAATGGGAGATTGAAGATGTTTCCAAATGCTCTTCCCTACCAAGTTTCTATAACCCTGGCAGCCAGACTATACCCTCCAGGCAGAAAATTCACAAATCTTCTGGAGACTGATCAGTCTCTTTGATGAGAGTTTTCCTACAGCTGTCAAATTTTTAAATTCCAGGAGTTTTTCATGCTCTTGAATTCTTCTTTGCTGGTATTCTCATGGCTCTCTGAGGATGAAAAGAGTGCCTTTGTTTTCTTCTCTTTGCGATGCCTACTTCCTCTTCTTTTTGTTGTTTTTGTTTCCACCCCCACTTCTTCCAGACAGTGCCTTGCTATGTTGTCCAGTCTCACCTTGAATTTCTGGGCTCAAATGAACTTCCTGCCTCAGCCTCTCTAGTGGCTGGACTACAGTGCCCAGCTCACTTCCTCTAAAGCAGCCTGTTTGGGATGTCAGTCTCTTGTCTTTGGTATTGGGGACTTTCCTCAGGTGTCTAGTGATAAGTGGCTAACTGCTCATATTGAAGTGCAAAGCACTAAGAATCTGATAGGCCTGGGCAGTCTCTACAAATCAAGGTACCCTAGGAAATGGCCACACCAGAACACCCTATAGTAAAAAAGTCTCATCCTTAAGGCTTCTAATCAGTTTATTCAAATTACTAGGGTCAAAAAAAAAGGTTACAAATAATTCCAGGAAGCATAAAGAGGTCTCATATAAAGGCTTCAAACTTCGACGACCACAATGGACATCAAAATTTCAAGAAGTAATCCTTCAAACTTCTAAATTGACTCCCAATCTAAAGCCACATACCTAGCAACCGATCAATAAAAACAAGTGAAAAATTTATGTTACAAAGGTTAAAATTGACCTCCCTTGCAACTTTCTCACATAGAAGGATATACTGTATCAAAATAAGAGAGGAAAAACAAAGAAGACATGGAACCCGAGAAAAGCGGTTAAAGGAAAGCCCCAGGATGCCTTGTACACATTTGACATAAAAAGCAACTTATCCAAATTTGAGTGATCAAAACTGGATAAAATTGCAATAGGGAAGGCTAAGGAAATGGGACAAGTACCAATATGGAGAAGTAATGGCACACTAAGGGGTTTTGACAGTGGAAGAAAGATAAATATCATCCTTGAAATAGAAAGCTAAAAAATAAAATACCAACTTAGGCATACTAGAAATCTGAAGAAAATTATCTGAAGAATCAGCTAAAAGTTGAAAGTGGATGCTCTAAGAAGAGGTAAACATAGTATGAAATGCTGTTAGGGAACATGTTAGGAACTCAACAGGGTGAAACATCAGATAATGCTGTTTTTTAAACAATGTGGTAGAACCACTTGATCTTTCAAGTACATTCATATTCAATTTTGGTCAAAAACTAAAAACATAAGATAGAAATGAACAAAATATCATCATCCTTGATAAATGAAAAGTAGCAGTATTAAATGCTACTGATTAAATTCAGACTTCTTCTTGAAAGGTACAATACAAAACAGTCAATATTTTCCAATGGTTAATACCTTCTGATTCTCTTCAACTTCAGTTCTAAGTTCCGAACTCACAGCTGTTTTCGTTATTGCTCTAAGGAACAAAATCATTATCAGCGCTCACAATAGACAAATCTTCAGTTTCTATTTTTCTAATTATAAAACATATTGTTCAATAAATTACAAAAAATGAACAAAATTTTAAACCTATACAATTGATAAACATACTTCTACTCTCATACATGTCCAATTTTAAATCACTATATATCACCTGCCTAGCATGCACAAAGCCCTGGGTTCAATCTCCAGTACTGAAAAACAAATAAAATATAAATGAACAGAACAAAACAAAACAAAACAAAAAAAAGAAGCAAATAGCAGTACTTTGAAACAAGTGGAGTTGTTTCCAAGTTCTTACTTAAATGTGTACCATGCTCCTATATATGATTTCTACTGCTCACAGACTAAAAGATAATATTAAATAACTAAGGCAGCAGATTGTGCATCCTTTTTAAGTAGTTATGGTGAAGGTGGAATTCTCCATCTTTATCTTCAAGTAGGATGCTAGACCAACAACACTTAAGTAAAAAACAAATTTATTTATAAAGCATCTCACATCAAAAGTCAAAACACTGCAGTGACTCAAGAAAGAAGCAGGCAACCATTTATCTCAACGCTTTCTAAAAATTTGGCTTTTAAAACAATTTTAAATAATCTTAATAATAGAAAGCAATGTTAACAAAAAATCAAAATGTTATTCTTGGGCAGTAGCTCAGTGTTAGAGCACCTGGTTAGCATGCATAAGGCTCTGGGTTTGATCCTCAGCACAATCTAAAAAAAAAAAAAAAAAAAAAACTTATTCTGTCACCATTAACAAGTCACTTCATCTCCCTGACTCAGTTTCTTCTTCAAGATTCAATGAGATGACACCCGTACAACCCCTGAGAAAGCCATGGTCTGTGGCACACTCTAGATTAGTAACATCAACATATGTTATACTCTGTGACTCACTCAATTCTAAAAGGCAGGTATTGTTATTCCCACTCTATCATTGAGATAGTGATGTAAATAGAAATTGTTCATTTGCAAAGTCACTTCAACTAGTAAATAGCCAAGAATGTTGCCTACATCTGTCAACCACACCATGCATGATCTTGTTCTCTTCTCACAAAGAGGGTTCCACTCACAATAGTGATGATGAATAAAAATTTATATTTTCTAAGCATTTTCATATTTTACTTATGTCATTTAGCATGTAAATATGAAGATAATTGGTATATCACTAAGAAGAAGAAGAACATATCAAAGTCTTACTCAATGTTACCTGGCTTTGGTAGGAAAATTCTGACTAAGATCTTTCATCACCACTAAAGCCAACTCCACAGGAGCAGACAAGATTCGGGCAGCAGCCTGGAAACTGAGGTCTGCAACAATGCCAGATACAAGTTAGAAAGTATTAGCCTAACACAATGAGAAGCACATAAAAACCACCTTTTCTTCCCACTATTTTCTTGATAATAAAGAATGTCATAGAACTCAACCATTCCAAAAAGTGCCCATGGTGCAATTTCAGGTTTCCCACCTCATGGATCCCCAGAGTGTTCACTGAGCCAATCCTGATCTTTCTGTAATAAAACACTAGGACACATACTAACACCTTTAGAAGAGGCTAAATTAAGCCCAAATTCTTTTCCTTCTTCTGAATTTACAATATAGCACACAATATAACATTAAGACATTTAGCAAATTACATTGGGGGGGGGGCTTGGTAACTTGCTCTTCAGAACAGAGAAGTACACACGCACGTTCTACCCCCTATATTCCTTCACATTATATAGGTATATATTTTAAGAAATGAATGGGGAATGAGAGTTGTAGTTGAATGATAGAGTCCTTGCGTAGCAAGTACCAGATTCAATCCTCTGTATCACCAAAAACAAAAAAGTACACATATAAGAACATAAAGACAAGATACATATTTCTGACATCCAAGCTTATACGTCTGATCACTGAAAGATCTGACATTCATTTATGTTGTACTTAAGGCCTAATGTTCTCTGTCTACAAAAGGACTTGCTTTCTTGTCAACTAATCATACCTGCTTGGTCTTTAAAATCTTAGAATTATGTGAATACATTCAATCAAATTCAAATTCTGCATTTAATACAACAAAATTTATAAAATAAGGACAGAAACGATCTCTCTAAATTTTCATCACCTTGCAACTGCCAAACTTTCAAAGGTGCCATTTCATTGGTACTCTCTACAAGATGCTTTCTGAGTTCTTTCAACTGTTCCTTCAGGTCAGGGTGTAAGTCTCTGAAAGAAATATAAAATCAGTCCTTTCCTCTCAATTGTTTTTTCTCTCTCAAAGTACACTTGTACAAGGACTCCAACTTCACAATTTCCCCCTCTCAACTCTAAAAAACCTTCTTGGATACAGGTAAAAAAAATTACAGTACAATTATATTCCTCTAAAAATAAGATAGGAAATCAGTTAGTTCAAACACGGTAAAATTTACACACTGAAATATAAAGCACTATAATAGGGATTCCCAACTATAGCAGAAGTTAGTGAAACTACGAGTTTCTTTTTTGAAGAAAAAAATGGGGCCTTCAACTTTACCTGTAGTTTTTTACTGGAACTGTTTTATTTTTAAGTAAAAGAAGTCTTATATTAGGATTTGGAAAAAAAGAAAACTTTACAAAGTAGTTCTCTGGAATACAAAAACAAGTATACCAACAATCAATTCTGGGCGGTGAGTTGTATGGGTATATATTATTCTCTATACTTTTCTAGATCTTTTTAATTTCTCAAAGAAAATTGGGTAAAAATTTCTTCCAGTCCCAAGATGAATTTCCTCCAGCCTATATATAGTGATAAATTATCTACTCAGTTATGAATTCTTATACTGAAATACAGTACAATCCGTTTAAAGCTACTGAAATAGTTATCAGAGACTTATGGCTGGGAGATTATGTTCTGTTAAGTGCTAAAAACTCAATTCCCCTAACCAAGAGGTACTCTAGCCTTCTCTAATCACCAAGATACAAGCTCAACTCTTTTTTTTAAATTTTTTATTTTGAGAGAGGGTCTTCCTAAATCCCCAAGGTAGAAGTTGAACTTGTGATCCTCCTGACTCAGTTCTCCTAAAGAGCTGGAATTACATGAGTCCAGCTAGAAACTTAAAATTTCTTAAATGCAAAATGAAGAAATTAAAATATTCTCTCAGATCCCTCACCTTCCAAACAACCCAAGGGATCCTCCTGACCCAGCCTCCGTAGTGTTGGGATTATCGGTATACACCACAATATCCAGTTTGGTTTTTTTTAAGATATTTATATTTTTGTTGTAGTTGGACACATTACCTTTATTTATTTTCACGTGGTGCTAAGGATCAAACCCAGGGCCTCACATGTGCTAGGCGAGTGTACTACTGCTGAGCCACAATTCCAGCCCCACCATATCCAGTTTTGATATGCCTTTTTTGGGGGGGAGGTGGGGGAGGGTATTTTCTTCACTTTTTTCTGTAGCGTAATTTTTTTTTATTAATTGCTCAAGACAATACAATGATCTTGACATATCATACATTTGATTCAAATAGGGTATGAATTCTCATTTTTCCACATGTACAGATTGCAGGATCACATTGGTTATACATCCATGTGTATTCATACAGTAATCCTAGTGTCAGTTGTATTCTGCTGCCCTCCCTATCCCCCGCCTCCCCTCCCCTCCCCTCCCATCACCTCTCTCTACCCATTCTACTGTGACACTTATTTCTCTTTTTTCTTCAAAAAAGAGAGAGATAATTGATTATGCCTTTTTAATCTTGAATCTATAGATGATGCCTACAGACTGATGGACTGTTCCCACCACACCCTTAGTTCATGTTGAAATCTTAACCCCTAATGTGACAGTATTAGCAGATGGGCCATTGGAAGGTGATTGAATCATGAGGGCAGAACTTTCTTTCTTTCTTTCTTTTTTTTTTTTTTTTTTTTTAGAGAGAAGTTTAACATTTATTTTTTAGTTTTTGGCAGACAAAACATCTTTGTTTGTATGTGGTGCTGAGGATCGAACCCAGGCTGCACTCGAGCCACATCCCCAGCCCGAGGGCAGAACTTTCATAAATGGGATTTATTCCCTTGAAAGAGGTTCTAGAAGATGGGCACAGTGGCACATGGGTGAAATCCCAATGACTTGGGAAACTAAAGGAGGATCCCAAGTTCAAGGCCTGCCTGGACAACTTAGTGAGAGCTTATCTTAAAATAAAAAGTTTAGGGGCTGGGGATGTGGCTCAAGCGGTAGCACGCTCGCCTGGCATGCGTGCGGCCTGGGTTCGATTCTCAGCACCACATACAAACAAAGATGTTGTGTCCACCAATAACTAAAAAGTAAATATTAAAATTCTCTCTCTCTCTTTCTCTCTCTCCCTCTCATTCTCTCTTTAAAAAAAAAAAAAAAACCTATATGAACTTGAGCCTTGATAATTAAAAAAAAAAAAGAAAAAGAAAATATAATTAAAATAAATAAATAAATAAAAAGTTTTTAAAAAAGAGGTGGGGGATGTAGTTGAGTAGTAGAATGCCCTTGGATTCAATTCCCAGAACCAAAATAAATAAATAGAAGGATAAAATAATGTCTAAGAAGACTTTTCTTTATAAAATACTATGATGTTTTCATAAAAATGGTTTAGAATTGTGAAACTTTAAATAGTATCATTAAGAATATTTTCTAGGGGCTGGGGTTGTGGCTCAGCGGTAGAGCATTTGCCTAGCACATGCAAGGCCCTGGGTTTGATCCTCAGCACCACATAAAAAAATAATAATAATTAAGTAAATAAATAAAGGTATTGTGTCCAATTACAACTAAAAAAATAAACACAAAAAATTTTTTTGTTTGTTTTAAAGAATATTTTCTAGGAGGGGCTGAAGCTGTAGCTCAGTGGTAGAGGGGCTTGCCTCCCACACGTGAGGCACTGGGTTCGATCCTCAGCACCACATAAAAATAAAGATACTGTGTGTGTCTACAACTAAAAAAAAAAAAAAAGAAGAAGAATGTTTTCTAGGATCTGGGGCTGTGGCTCAGTGGTAGAGCGTTTGCCTAGCACATGTGAGGCACTGGGTTCAATACTCAGAACCACATAAAAAATAAACAACAGGGCTAGGGTTGTGGCTCAGCGGTAGAGTGCTTGCCTCGGACGTGTGAGACCCTGGGTTCCATCCTCAACACCACATAAAAATAAATAAATAAAATAAAGGTATATTTTTTAAAAAGCTTACATTTATTTAAAAAATAAATAAACAATAAAATAAAGATATTGTGTCCATCTACAACTAAAAAAATGTTTTAAAAAATTGTTTACATTTCTTTAAAAAAAAAGGCGGGGGGGGATATTTTCTTTTTTTTTTTTTTAAAGAGAGAGAGAATTTTTTAATATTTAGTTTTCAGCAGACACAACATCTTTGTTTGTATGTGGTGCTGAGGATCGAACCCGGGCCACACGCATGCCAGGTGAGCGAGCTATGGCTTAAGCCACATCCCCAGCCCGGGGGGATATTTTCTTGCGGGGCACATGCCTGTAAAACTCAGTGGCTTGGGAGGCTGAGGCAGTAGGATCACAAGTTCAAAGCCAGCCTCAACAAAAGTGAGGTGCTAAGCAAATAAAATACAAAATAGGGCTGGGGATGTGGCTCAGTGGTTGAGTGCCCCTGAGTTCAATCCCCAGTATGAAAAAAAAGAGAATATTTTCTAGCTGGAAATGGTGGTGCAAGCCTTATCCCAAACACTCTGGAGACAGAGACGGGAAGACAGCAAGTTCCAGGACAGCCTCAACAACTTAGCAAGTTCCTAAGAACTCAGTGAGACCTTGTCTCAAAATAAAAAATAAAAAATAAAAAATAAAAAAGGCTAAGGATGTGCCTCAATGATTAAGCACCCCTGGGTTCAATCCTCAGTACAAAAAAATAAAATAAATGAAAAATTTCTCTCCCCTTTCATAAAGCCTAGTCTAATAAAATATATTTTAATTGAGCAAGTACAAAATCTATTATACATCTTTTACTTTTTTTCAGATTATGTTTAGGATAAGCAAATAGCTACAATCACTCCAAGTTAAACACCCATCTATGAGAAAAAAATTAAATAAAACAATTTGGTTCACCCTATTATTCAATCAAAAACTGGTATTTAACTTTATTCCATTAACTGAGAGGGAAAGAAAATTAACCGAAGCTACAGGCAGGTCATTTAAGAAAAAAGAGATTTAGTCAGGTGTGATGGGACACACCTGTCATTCCAGCTACTCAGGAGGCTGAGGCAGGAAGACTTCCAGTTCAAGGCCAGCCTCAGCAACTTGCTGAGACATATCTCAAAATAAAACAAAGAGGTAGCTCAATAGTAGGGCACTTCTGGGTTCAATCCCCAGTAATGCAAAATAAATAAATAAATAAAATTAACAAATTTCACAATAACTGAAAATTGCTCACTTTTAATTAGAAGCAAAGTGGGCATTTCTCCAGTTTAGACTACAAATATAAAGTGCTATTAGATCTGTACTTAAATAATCATGAAAAAGATGACACTAGGAATGCAGGGAACTCTGAAGATTTAAAGAGAATAAAGGATATTTTTTTAGAAATAAATAGAATATACATACATACCTTAATTTTCCAAAGAGGAATCCCTGAACCTCATCAATAGGATCATTTTCACCAATTACTGTAGTGTTTACCTCAGTTCCTATAAAAACAGTAAATATATGTCTAATGGTTCAGATTAGAAATACAAATGTTATAATTTGATAAAATTTGAGTAATGTAAAAATAAGTCAGAAACACCTGAAATAAAACCATTTAAAATGTAAATACCCCAATTAACATTTTGCAATGTCTTTAAAAAATGTGTTTAACATTTCCTGTGATCAAAAAGAATATTTTTCCCATAAACTGTAAAAAATTTCAGATGCTAGAATTTCAAAATTAACAGCTTTTAATATTATGAACAAAGGGTTCTTCAAAATCAAAATTCTGAAGAACCTGCAATTAGGCAACTTAATCCTAAATATAATTATTGAAAAACCAAAATGAGTACAAGGCTATTTTCTACTTGCTTCACTACCCAAACTGGTAACTTTTATGCTTAAAAAGAAAAAAAGACAGCATGTAAAACTTGTGGTTGAAATAATGATTTCAAAATCCCACAAAATTAGAACAAGAAAAATTCAGAGTAAACCATTTAAGTTGAGAAAATAATAAAGAACATAAAACTGTTCATCAAAGAATATTTAAAATTTCACATTGTAATCACAAATTAACGGTTATTTGCAAATCATAACATCAAAAAAACAGCTACTACTAATACTTATTAAACTTTCTGTGCAAAAAACTATGCTAAATTCTTTACTTATTTATTCATCCAAAATACTTAAAGAAGAATATTGTCATCACCTGCATTTACAGTGAGAGAAAATTAGGACCTAGAGAAGTTATTTTAAGGTCAACCTCCAAAGAATTATTGGACAAAGAAAACAGCAGTAATGACTCCTAAATCTGTTCTTTTTCATATGGAAACAAATTCCCTTTTAGTTCATATTTAAAGAAAACACATTGGTCTTAATTTTACAAATTCACCTTTCACCTGAGTATCATCCTTGGCCTTGTACTCAGTGCTCTTAATGGCCAATTCCACACCATAACCAGAGAGATGAACTGGCTCCCTTCTGGGATTCTGCAGATAAAGCAAGTATTCCATCATTACTACCTAGCTTGTTATAAGCCAGGTGCAGTGGCACACGCCTGTAATTCTAGCAACTCGGGAAGCTAAAGCAGGAAGATAGTAAATTGGAGAGCAGCCTCAGCAACTTAGCAAGACCCTTCTCAAATAAAAATTTAAAAGGCTGGTGATATAGCTCAGTGGTAGAGTGGTAGAGTTCAACCCCCAGTAAAGCCCCCCCCCAAAAAAAAGTTTGTTATGTGTCACAGCACACTTGACTGTACATCATTAACATTGCATCTATTAGATATCACTTAAGATCATGTACTTAAAATATCTTTAGCTTATTTTTTTAAGGATATTAACTGTGTGTTCAAGAGAGTTTGCTACATACCAACAGTAATAAAAGCACTTATCTACCATTAAAATATTCATTCTATTTTTGGAAAAAAAAAATCAATTACAACTTTATGTTTCTCTCTCCAGAAAATCCTAGCCTCCTTTACATATTGCATCTCCAGGACTGTGAGAATTAAAATTCCAATGTAGAAGCAAAAATCAGATGAATGGACAGTTGAAAGGGCAAAGATTCTAAACCATGTGAGAAAATGGAGAATGAAAACAAGTAGCTCTAGAACCTACATACAGAGCAGGGTTGAAAACTGGTGAGGTCTCAAACCCAGAAGGGCTTTGTTAGTACCATATGTGTATATGTATGTTTTTTACTGAATTTTTTTTTTCTTTTTGGTAATGGGAATGAATTCAAGGGCACGCAACCACTGAGCCACATCCTTAGCCCTATTTTGTATTTTATCTAGAGACAGCATCTCACTGAGTTTAGTTTAGCGCCTTGCTTTTTGCTGAGGCTGGCTTTGAAGTGGAGATCCTCCTGCCTCAGCCTCCTGAGCTGCTGGGATTACAGGCATGCACCACCACACCCGGCCTTTTTTTTTTTTACTAAATTTAAATGCTTCTGGCAGGGCATGAGCTAACAAAATGCCACAGGCTCACCACCATCCTAATAAATGATGGTCCTTTTAAACTTGTTTTGTTTTGTTTTGTACTAAGGTTTGAACATAGGACATTGCACAGGGCTATGTAAGCCCTGAGTTACATCCCCAGCTCTTTTTATTTCATTTTGAAACAAGGTCTTACTAAGTTGCACAAGCTAGCCTCAAACTTGAAATCCTCCTGCCCAACCTCCACATAAGCTAGGATTATAGGCTTGAAGAACCATGCCTGGCCCCTTCAGACGTTTAAATTTCAAAACCAACAAGGGTCTAGCAAGAAGAAAGAGGGAGAAAAGTTGTTTAAAACTCGACTTTGATAAAATTTGTTTCTGCTCATTTAAATTTTCATTTAAAATTTTATTTTACTTGTACAGATTTAGCACCCAATGTTCACCAAACTCATCATTATATACAAACCTTAAAGGCTAACAATCTTAACATAAAAATATTTTAAATGCTAAATGTTACAAAAAGCTTAATTTTAAATCAATTCTGCCTGATTTCACCTCTTTAGAAATCTTCCTTTTCCTACAAATGAAAAGGTGCCAAAAAGGAAAATAAAAAAGGTATGTAAAGGAACTGAATTCAAAAATCAATTTCATAGTATGACAGCCATATTAAATTTAACGAAGATTATTTACATGATTAATTGTGAAATAAAATGCACACTTTATTAAGCCACTTTTTTAGTAAAATTGTTTTATATTTCTTCAAAAAGGTAAGCCAGGCAATGTCTATGCACAAATAATAGATCTGATAAAAATTATTTGATTTTTCAAAAAGAAGTTCAAATAACTAAATTATTTTTAAAATATTTTTTAGTTGCAGATGAACACAAAACCTTTATTTTGTTTATTTATTTTTATGTGGTGCTGAGGATTGAACCCAGTGCCTCACATGTGTTAAGCAAGCAAGCACTCTACCTGTGAGCCACAACCCCAGCTCCTAAGTTATTTCATAAAAAGGGAAATTATGAGCTTATGTTCTAAGGTCATGGAAGGCAAATTAATATACAAAAATTAAAAAATAATTCAATACTTACAGATAAATAATGTCTGAATACATAATTGATTTTGCCTAAATTGCTTTTTGATATAAGTTGGTGGTGGAAATTAGAAAAGTTCTCATAGCCAATTTCAGAGTAGAAAATCACCACTGGGCTTTCAGGATTGGATGAGGGATATCTGTGATCTCCTTTGAACAACAAAGGTTTGGGTCTGGAAATAAATATTGAAAGCTCAAAATTATCAAGTTAAAAAAGATTTTAAACATTAAAAAAGGTACAAAATGTAAAGTATAGCTAAATGACTTAAGTAAAGATTATAAGAATCTTTATATAAATGGTATCACAGTCTTAGTCTTCACTTGGTAAGAATATTGTCAGGTGCAAGCCTGACTTGTTCATGATTACAAAAAATAAAAATACATTATATAAATACTAACTATAAATACAAACACAGATTAATAATTGTACCAATTCCTAGAGAAGGGGTAAAGGCAAGAAAAATAATACATATCCAAATCTCTCAGTACTAACTCTGCAGGATATTTTTTAACCATATAAAAATGATCATTCTTTTGTCTAAAAACCTAAGTACAAATACTGCAAAAAGCTTCAAAGTTGATGCCAATTATAGCAAGTCTCTCCTGTACCATTGCAACTATTACAGTCTTTCCACTAATGGATCTAACATTTCTGTTTCCTCACATGTTTTAAAATTTCTAAAAAAAAAAAAAAAAAAAAAAAAAAAAAATCCCTAAGGGTGATCATGATACTAATAGATCTTAATGTACTACCTACTAATCCCTACTACGATGCATTCAACAGAATGAAAAGACATATGAATGAAGTTGTTCATTGTAGCCTTTTTAGAAGAGCAGAAAGAAATAAAAACAAAAAATGGAAAAACCATCAGTAAGACATTTTTATAAAAGTTTTATGCCTGTGTTTAAAACACTGAGGTACACCTAAATGTACCAAATGGAAAGATGCCTCTTACCATGAAAAAAATCTAATAGGATAAATGCCAAATTATGAAAAATACTTATAGCCTCTCAGAAGAGGAGACACCATTGCTCTCTTTATAAAGGTCTGCATTATGGTTATAACAGATTAAAGTTTTTAAAAGAATTTTAAGTTATTAATTTTGTTTGCTCAAGAGAGCACCATTTTACTATGCAGCCATTCTTGAATGTTCTTGACTTGACCCTGAGCTACCTAGAACATACACTTAATACAGTGGTTGTCACCTCACTAAGAGCACTAATGTCATTTGGTGGGCAGACACAGCTGGGCACACAATGTCCATAAGGAGATTCACACCACCAAAAATGTCATTAGCATTTCTGATAGAGCAGACCTCCACTATATTATATTTACAGCAGCATTAGAGGAGGTACTGAGGGTTTGCTGCTACCGCCAGACAGCAAAGTAGGTACTCATTATTGCTGTTTATTACAGAAACCTAAACCTCTTTAGGCAAAGAAGCCTAATTTGGTGGGGTGGAGGTTGGTTTTGATTTTTTTTTTTTTTACAGTACCAGGGATCAAACCTATAGCCTTGTGCATAATAAACAAGAGCTCTACCACTGAGCTGTGCTATACCTCCAGACCAATTTCATTTTAAAATCAGGTTGCAATTATCTTTTACTTTGTCTTAAGCTAATAATATCATGAGAGATCATTATCATTAATACTATTACTTTAGGCACTATATTTTATACACACAGTTTTCCTGCTAAGCTAATGACAATAAGTTAATATAGCTCAGACAGTAGTACTAAATCAACAGGAATATTTATACTGTTATTATCTCCATTTTGAAGAAAGAATAGGAAAGATAGTACTTTGCTTCATTTTGCAAAATTATTTTAAGTGATGGAAACAAGATTCACATCCAGTAACTCTGGTTTCAGAATCCACACTATAAACTATTACACCTATAGACTATAAAATAGAAAAGAAAAATCAGAAGGAAGACTTAGTACAGGGGAAAAAAAAAAACACAAAAAAAATGCATGACACTTAAAAAACACAAAATCTACCTCTCAGATGCTGTAAGTAGAAGAGTCTCCAAAGTATGAAAATCACAGGTCTTCTTTCCATGAACTGAAAAAAATGAATCACATCCTTCTGGTGGAGGCTCATTAGCTGCTATCTGTTGTAGAAGACAATATCGATAATTTTTTACAGCTTTTTACCAAAGTCAAGTTAAAAACATGTATGTTCTAAATATGTGATTAAATTATAAAAAGATATCACCAATAAAGGCAAAACTAACATCTACTCAACACCCACTCTGAGCCAGGCAAGTAAGAGCTTTCCAGGCCAGTGCTCTTCGTATACACTCAGTTCCTCCCACATCAGGAGGTAGGTGCTAGTAGTTCTCCAAAATAAATGTTAAAATTACATCTTGGAAGACATTGAAAGATATCTATGGAATGAATATAGAATGTAGCATGTAAAAAATGAAGCTCAAAATGTCAATTTTAAGTGCCAAGGTATAATTATGCTGTTCTAATTAAAGATAATATGTAAATTAACATTAAGCCCCTCACTGAATAGGAAGAATTACAGACTCTAAAAATTAATTGAGTAAAAAAAAAGCCCTTCAGATGGAAAGGAAAATTATATGCACTGCACAAAGATATTCAAGAACAAGGCTGAATGAGACATGAGTTTTTGTGTGGAGTGGGTGAAACACATTTAACACCAAAGGAATAAAAGAGACAATGAACTGCAACTTTAAGGAGAAGAACTCTGAAGAGGACAGATAGGAAAAGGAAAAGATATAATGACAAGCCCTGGTGTGTACACTCGTATCATCTATGTAACATACTAATGTTAAGATGTCCTTTTCTATATATGTAATACAAGTAATTGAGAAAGACGGGGAGAAATGGAAAGTCTGTTATAAAAATCTGAAAATATTAACGTTTTCATTACATTCTTCTATTTTTATTAATTTTTTTTTAAAAAGTACGAACCAAAAAAAGAATAATATAACAAATCCTCACATTCCCATCACCCAAATTCAGTAAATATCAACTGGTTGTCAATCTTATTTCATCCACCTTTCCACCATACTCCACTTTGACACAATTCCCAAATAACTTATTTATAATGTTTTATTTATAAAGTCTCTTATTTATATCAATAAGAGAGATCTTTTTTAAAAATATACCACTATCATACTTTTTTTTTAAATCTTCTGCAAAGATGACAAATGGCTTCATAGTTGTTCAATCTTCCTAATTTACTCCACAAAAACAGAGTAACTAAACAGCAAAGCTCCATGAGAAGACATTTCTATGACACAAAATACAATAAGACCTGCAAACATGCAGAGGTCATGTAGTGGGAAGTAACAGAGGATGTAAAGATCCTTCGAACAACAAAACTCCAAAACAGACAATAGTTTCTCAATGGAAAGGAAGGTGGCCCAATGATTTCTGTCCAACTAAGCAACAGGTGAGCATGAAGCATCAGTAGTAAAGCTGAAAAGGGCTGGGGAGATATAGCCACTCTGTATAATCTCTCAAAACTCATGAGCCAAGACTCTCTTTCAGGACAGAGCTCCACTGAAAGGAGAAACTGCTGAAAACTTGAGGAGGCCAGATACACAGAAACCATGGAAGAGAAGGTCCAAATAAAGATGCAGGAAGGGGGGCTGGGATTGTGGCTCAGCAGTAGAGCACTCGCCTAGCATGGGCAGGACCCGGGTTCGATCCTCAGCACCACATAAAAATAAAGGCATGTGTTGTGTCCATCTACAACTAAAAAAAAATATATATATATTAAAAAAAAAAGAAAACACTAAGGTTATAAAAAAAAAAAAGATGCAGGAAGGGAACAATAATGAGATCTCAAACAACAAGCCATTGTATTTTCTTAACACCATATAAAATCAATAGCAGGGGGAGCAATGTTAATTTCTAATGGCTAAGAAAAACTAATCTCACAACAAAATGAGCAGAAAAGTCTCTATATCAAATCCCATACAAAACTATTGTAAAGGGGGGGGCTGGGGATGTGGCTCAAGCGGTAGCGCGCTCGCCTGGCATGCGTGCGGCCCGGGTTCAATCCTCAGCACCACATACCAACAAAGATGTTGTGTCCGCTAAAAACCAAAATAAATAAATAAATAAATATTTTTTTTTAAAAAAACTATTGTAAAGGGCATAAAAAGAAATAGAATTAACATTTATAGACGAGCATTATACAACAGAAATTACAGGGATAGAAATCATTCACATCTGCCCAGAACAGTGGCACAAATTTATAATCCCAGAGACTTGGGAGGCTGAGGCACCAAGATCCTAAATTCAAGCCTCTGCAATTTAATGAGACCCTGTCTCAAATTTTTAAAAAAAGGGCGGTGGATGAAGCTCAGTGGTAAAGCATCCCTGGGTTAACTCCTATTACCACAAAAAAGAAGAGAGAGCGATTATCTATATCTGTACTGTCCAAAGTGGTAGCTACTTGCCTTATGTGGCTTCTGAGCACTTGAAATGTGGCAAGTTCAAGTGAAGAGGTAATTTTTTTTTATTTAACTTTAATTGATTTATATTTAAAAGGCCACACATTGTCAGGGCCTACCATATTGGACAATATAGCTAGAGGCAATAAAACCATGTCAGAAATATACAGCCAGAAGATAGATTAAAGATGTAATCTATTACAAACAAGTTAAAATGTATTAAGATGATAATACAACGGATTGTGGCTCAGTGTAGAATGCTTGCCTGGTACGTGTGAGGCCCTAGGTTTGATCCTTAGCACCATATAAAAATAGATAAATAAAATAAAGGCATTGTGTCAATCTACAACAAAATAATAAAAAAAGATATTACAAGACATAAAAAATAACTTTAAGTTAGAAAAACTCACAAATGAGGTGATAAAACTCAAGAAAGAATTTTAGAGATTTAAAAAAATCATTTTAGAAATAAAAACTAAGCTAGAAAGAATATGAAAATAAACACAACAAGTAATGATTTAAATTAAAGTAGCTCAGCCAAGCACAGAGGCACATGCCTGTAATCTCAGCAACTTCCAAGGCTAAAGCAGGAGGATCACAAATTCAAGACCAGCCTGGGCTGCTTACTTAGCAAGACCCTGTCTCAAAAATAAAAGGCCTAGAGATGTAGCTCAGTGGTTGAGTGCCCCTGGGTTCAATCTCCAGTACTGAAAAAAAAAGAAAAGAAACTAAGAGTAGCTCAAGGTTACAGCACTTGGCTAGCATGTGTGAAGCCCTATGTCTGATCCCCTAGATTCAATCCCCAACACCACAAAAACAAAACCAAAAAATGGGGCTGGGGATGTGGCTCAAGCAGTAGCGCGCTCGCCTGGCATGCGTGCGGCCCGGGTTCGATCCTCAGCACCACATACAAACAAAGATGTTGTGTCCGCCGAGAACTAAAAAAAAATAATAAATATTAAAATTCTCTGTCTCTCTCTCCCTCTCTCTTTAAAAAAAAAAAAAAAAACCAAACCAAAAAAAAAGAAGTTAGAGATAATGGCTGGGAGTATAGCTCAGTGCATGCTTAGTATACATAAGGCCCTGGGTTTGATTCCCAGCACAAGACAGAGAAATAAAGAAACAAAAGCAATTTTCTTAAATTTAAAAAAGAAAAAAAGCTGGGCACACACAGTAATCACAGAGGCTCAAGAGTCTAAGGCAGGAAGATGACAAGTTCAAAGACTCAGCAATTTAATGAGAATCCAAGCAACTTAGCAAGACCCTGTCTCAAAATAAAATGTAAAAAAAAGGGCTAGGGTCAGTGGTTAAGCACCCCTAAGTTCAATTGCTGGTACAAAAAAAAAAAAAAAAAAAAGAAAAAAAGAAAGAAAGAAAGAAGACATTCAAGAGAATAGGATGAACAATGAAGATCAGCAAAGAAAAATCAACATATATAATATGAATCACCAGAGAAAATATGTAAAAGGGGAAAGAACAAATTATAATGTAAAAAAAAAAAAATCTGAAATAAAGAAACTATTTGAAATTCTGTACTAAAAGCACATATTGTATACCAAATAATATTGACCCATAAAAATCACCACTAAGTTATATTCTTTTTTTTTTTTTTTTAAGAGAGAGAGGGAATTTTAATATTTATTGTTTCGTTTTCGGCGGACACAACATCTTTATTTGTATGTGGTGCTGAGGATCGAACCCGGGCCGCACGCAGGCCAGGTGAGCACGCTACCACTTGAGCCACATCCCCAGCCCCAATATTCTAGTAAATTATAACTTACAAGAAAAAATCCTCTGGACTTAATAGACAAAAAGAGGATTGAGAATATAGCTCAGAGGTAAAGAAGCTGACTCATATGAATAAGGCCCTGGGTTTGATTTCAGCACTACTTATGGACAAAAAAAATAGCGCAAAAAAACTTTCAAGGGAAAGAAACTGAGATTATTATCACATTATATGTGGAAGACTATGATGAAAGAGAAATGAATGGTTAAGATATCCAAGAAATGAAAATATGAACCAAAGTTTTATATCTAGACTTCAAGTGCAAAGGGCACATAGAAACAATTACCTTAACATACAAAAACTGAGTAAATATTATTCCCATGAGCCATTCTTGAGGAATCTGCCAATAGCAACATCAAAAAAGCTAAATAATTAGAGACATTTGCCTAGACTGGTGGTGAGTAATAAAGATATAATTATAGAACTAAGATGAAATGAGTTAGCCTAAAGTAAGCCAAAAAAAAGTATCAAAACAAAAAGGAAAAGGACTGGGGATGTAGCTCCGTGGCAGGGCAACCCCTGGGTTCAATCTGTAGTATCACAAACACACACACACACACACACACACCAAAAAAAAAAAAAAAAAAACAGTAGAATAGTGGAACATACACACTTCCTGATTTCCAAACTTACTACAAAGGTACAGCAATCAATGTGGTACTGGAAATAAAGATAGAACAAAAGACTAGAAGAGAGAGCCCAGAAATAAATGTTTGCATATATGGTCAACTGATTTATATATCAAATTATGATATGAACTACTATCCAGAATATATAAAGATTCCTACAACTCAACAAAAATCAAACAATCTGATTCAAAAATGGGCAAAGGAGTTAAAAAGACATTTCCCCAGAGAAGATATGCAGAATGACACTAAATAGATAAAAAGATGTTCTACATCATTGGTCTTAAAGATAACACAAATCAAAACCACAAGAACAAACCACTACAAACTCATTAGAATGGCCAATTTAAAAATCAGGAAATACCAAGTGTTGAAGAAGATGTGGAGATTAGAACCCTCATGCATTATTAATGGCAATGTAAAACGATGTGGCCAACAGTGAAATAACATCTTTTTTTGTGAGGTGAAAAAAGTTCTGAAGATGCATTAATGCACCTAGTATCAATAAATTGTACACTTAAACTTAAGAGCAGCAAAAATCATAAATGTTGGGCTGGGGATGTGGCTCAAGCAGTAGCGCGCTCGCCTGGCATGCGTGCGGCCCGGGTTCGATTCTCCAGCACCACATACAAACAAAGATGTTGTGTCCGCCAATAACTAATAAATAAATAAATAAATAAATAAATAACCAAACAAGCGATTTAAAAAAAAAAAAATCATAAATGTTATATGTATTTTACCAAAATAAAGGAAAAAATAAACAAAAACCTAAATGGTTAAACCAGAAGATGATATTGAATTCTGGTAAATAAAGGCAAAGAATCAAGTAGGTGTTCTGCCTTTCCTATGTTGAACAATATCACCGAACAATACCAGATTAGGATATATATCACATTCCAGAAACAAATGAATATGAAATGACAGGATGAATCACCACTTTACAACCCCCAAAGAATTAATAGATTTAGCACAGGGCAATAATGACTGCTAAATCAGAAAAAAAGAAACCAATTATTAGGTGTCTCTAAGAACAAAACATTACCTATAGACTGAACAAAGACCCAATTCTGATCAAGCTTCTGGACTCAACTGCCAATTTGTAGGAAACAGACAACAGAGGAAAAAGTTGAAATGTGTCACTTCGAAGTATGTGATCAAAAAATATAGTCCATGAAAAAAAAAATCTACAGTGCAAACACTCCAAGTCATACAATGGAAAAAGGATGGAAGAAAACCTATAAATTAAGAAAACCCCTTCCAAAGATATCAAATTTTCTAACACTAGGCAAAACTAACTAAATTGAGTCGATGTGCATGCTTACACAGTAAAATGATAGAGAACCATAGAAGAAGATTCCAACAGAACATGACAATGTGGTTCCTTTCAGAAGACAGAAGGTGGCTGTGATGGGGTCAGAGTACATGGAGTGCTTATAGGGTGCCTGGTTAAGTCCTATTTCTCTGACTAGGTGAAAATCACAAGAATGCTCACTTTAAAATAATTCATTTGGGGCTGGGATTGTGGCTCAGTGGCAGAATGCTTGCCTCGTATGTGAAAGGCACTGGGTTCAATCCTCAGCACCGCATAAAACATTAAAATGAATGAATGAATGAATGAAAAGAAAAAGAGGTTAAAGAGGTTTTAAAAAAATAATTCTTTATACTATATATCCATTGTGAGTGGTTCTCTATACCTATTTAATATTACAAAATGGTTTTTAAATGAACTTTTCTTTCATATCAAATGTCCACTTAATGTACACATATTTGTCTCTTCTGCTCCCGTCTTTGTCAAGATTCAAACAAGATTCCTGCACTACATTAAACATTTTTTAAATTCTCTCCTGAAGTTGCTCTGTCCTTTTTCTTTTCCTTTAATCATTTATTCATTGAAATAACCAGATCACTTGACTGCAAAAAGTTTCCCTAATGATAAATTTTCCTGATTATATCCCTGTGATGCTGCTTGACACTTCCTGTCTCCTGTATTTCCTGTGAACTGCTTTCAGATCTAAAGGCTGTGATTAGATTTAGGTTTATTAGTTTAGCAAGATTACACCTCCCAGACAGTGTGACACACACAAAATCTGGTTCCCTTTTTTGTGCAGATTTTTTTTCCTTTCTCATATAAACATAAGTGCAAATTACATTTTTAAGTATCTGTGATTTGAAGACTTAACATCAGTTTTGCTTATTATTTATAAATAAATCACAAATCCCAGAAAAAGTCAGGCAAAAAAGTGATAGCTCTGTAATTCAATTCCAGGACAACTGTCATCTATCCAATTATCATGTCATATACCATTCAAAATGCTGTTAGCTAGAAGCACTAGATTTACCTGCTGGAAGGCCTGAATTGTAGCCGAGTAGGAACGAAGAGACAGACAAAATTTCAACAAATTCTGCTGTAGAGGTGACAAAAACTGAAATGCAGCTTCCAAAATCGAATGATAATAGGAATAATCAGTACCTGTTGAGGAAGAAAATTAACCAAAACAGTTGTATTTGACATGAGATATCCAAATAAGATAGTTTTTTGAACTTTTGTCAAATGCTTAAAAATTCCCTAGAATATACAATGCAGTTGGATTATTCTTCTCTTCATCCTTTGGTTCAAACTATTCCCTCTTCCTGGACTATTTTCCCACTTACCTGGATGACTTATTCTTCCCTACTTTCAAAAGGAGAATTTAACTGTGAAATCACCTACTCTAGGAAGTCACCCAGATCTCTACTCCATGCATCAATGAACTAGTTACAGTATTTCTTGGATCCCAGAATATTTCTTTGCTTTCACATCATTTACTAAATTATTTATTCACTGTCTATCTACCACCAAACTAAACTTCAGGCCTCACAGGCAGAGGCCATGACTTATTTATCTGGGTATCCTGGGTACCTAGCATATGTTTTCTACCTAGCATATGCTATTTACTCAAATAACTAAAACAAATTTTTAAAAAAATAGAAACTGAGCAATGTGATGAGAAAATACAAGGCATTAAAAGAAACTGATAAATTCATAAAGTTTGAAAAACATTTAAACAAAAAGTTGAACCAAATTATTTGAACGGGAATAAAATAATCTATTAGTATGAAAAATTTCCCAGGTAAATAAAAACTACAAGGTACTAAATAATGTACATAGTAAACTATGTTTTTTTACCAAAAGAATGAGAAATAAGGATATATATCTGTCTTGTCTGTGTGTGTATATGTGTGTGTGTGTATACATACACACGTGTCTGTATATTGTAAAAAATTAAAAAAAAATTACTCAATTTTAAAAGGAAAAATATTAACATTTTTAAAAGCTGAATATAGGGCTGGGGATGTGGCTCAAGCGGTAGCGCGCTCGCCTGGCATGCGTGCGGCCCGGGTTCGATCCTCAGCACCACATACCAACAAAGATGTTGTGTCCGCCGAGAACTAAAAAATAAATATTAAAAATTCTCTCTCTCTCTCTCTCTCTCCTCTCTCACTCTCTCTTTAAAAAAAAAAAAAAAAAAAAAAAGCTGAATATAAAAGGTTCTATACAATATTAGATATTAGCATCTTTTACACAGAAAAAAAGAACAGAAAGAAATACCTCAAAATGTTGCCAGAATACTAATGGTGTCAATCTTTGGGTGGTAGAAATATGAATATTTCAAATAAATAACATTTTTAATATACTCTATGATCACTTCCAAGAATTCATACTCCTGAAACCTTAACCAAGAACATATATCAAATATATTGAGGAAATTTCCTTTCAAATGTCAAATTTCAAGTCTCATTATAAAATCAACTTTGATAAATTTGTTCCATGAAATCCTGAAGTAAAATGATTTTTGATAACTTAATTCTAGTTGACTCTAAAATATATATAAGAATGCTTATTCAAAACCTTTATATATTTCTATCCCAAAAAAAAGATTCAGACAACTATTAAAATGTATATTATTCTATCGGTGTTATTTTAATGAAATTAAAAAGTTATACTGGGCATGGTGCCACACGGCTGTAGTTCCAACTACATGGGAGACTAAGGCTTGGGCCCATGAGTTCAAGACCAACCTGGACACATAGCAAGACCCACATCTCAAAAAAAAAAAAAAAAAAAGAGTTAAAAATCAATTTTAATAATTAACAGCAGTTACATAGTTTTCAAAATTTCTTCTTTAATAAGGACTTACACCTGTAAATGTAATATTCAAGGTATGAGTTGTTTTTGGGTTGTTTGGGGGTTTTTTGGGTGTTTTTGTTTTGTTTTGTTTGTTTTTGTACTGGGGATTGAAACCAGAGGCACTTTACCACTGAGCCCCATACCCAGCCCTTTTTAATTTTTATTTCGAGACAGAGTCTTGCTAACTTGTTTAGGGCCTTAGTAAATTGCTGAGGCAGGTCTCAAACTTTTTGTTCCTCCTGCCTCAGCTTCCCAAGTTGCTGGGATCACAGGCATGCACCACCATGCCCAGCTCAAGGTTTGAACTACAGTCATATATCACTTATCGAAAGGATGTGTTCAGAGAACTGCATCATCATCATTAGGCGATTCTGTCACTGTGTAAACATCAGTGTACTTAACACAAATTAAGACAGCCATGATGTCATTAGGCAATATAATCTTATGAGCCCACCATCATATATGTGGTCCATAATTGACCAAAATATGATTATGCAGTGCACGACTATACTTGTACATCAGCATCTTTGACTGTATATCCTATGTCACTTATATCAAATTAGAGAATGTTTGTGAAAGCACATCATAAACAGTAATGAGTGACCCAGGATATATCACTAATTTGATACCTTGACACTCAAGTGGTGGGTGGCTGGCAGGCATAATGGAAAACATTCTGGATGGCAGGAACTTAATGATAAAACTTAATAGATAATAGATCACTTGTGTAATTATTTTATAATAAAAGAGAGTGAATCAGGTCAGATGGATATTAAATTAACACTAAATGGTTTAAAATAAAATGTACTTCCACACTCTAATAAAAGAACAATACAAATACTGGGACAAAAAGTCAAGGCTTATACTCAAATTTATAAACTGCATCAAAAATAATTATTTGGGCCAGATGCAGTGGTCCAGGACTATAATCCCAGCAACTGGGAAAGCAAATGCAGGAGGATTGAAAGTTCAAGGCCAGTCTCAGCAACTTAATGAGACTCTCAACAACTTTGTGAGACCCTGTCTCAAAATACAAAAATAAAAGGGATACAGCTCAGTGCTAAAGTGCCCCTGGATTAAATGCCCAGTCCCAAAAATAATAATTATTATTATTATTATTATTGATATTATTATTATTTGGGCCAATAGTCCCAGCCACTCGGGAGGCTGAGTCAGAGGACTGCTTGAGCTCAGGGGGTTCAAAGCCTGGGCAACACAGTAAGAGATCCCATCTCTTAAAAAATAAATAAATAAATAATTGGTATAAGTCTATGGGGATTATGGGTATGGCTAAGTGGTAGAGCATGTACTTAGCATTCACAAGGCCCCAAGTTCAATCCCTAACACCAAAAATAAATAACTGTGTGTGCTGTGTTGGCTCTTCCTGCCTACCATCACAACTCTAGCCCTTACAGATAAAAATGTTTTCCATTAATTGTCATGTCACACATACTATAGAAGAAATCACTTTTTCTAATATTTTCCCAGACACCAAAGTCAAAGAAGCATTTGCTTCAATTTTACCGTGATGATCTGATGATCCAATATTTTGACTGGCTTCTACAAAATTCCAAAATTTCTCTTGACTGTCTTCTGCTAAAAACTCACTGGGAGAAAAGGGGGAAATGTCAGAAAAAAAAACTTAATAAAATCTTCTAATATAAAATATATTACTACAGAGAATAAAAAGAGGTTTTGAAGTTTCCAAATGTCCATAGTTTGACTTTTAATTTATAATATATGTTATACATTTTTACATACAATGTATATTTTCTTACTAGCTCATTAGCTCAATTAATAACTTATTAATAACTTTTTCACTTAATAGGTTAACAGCTATTTCTTAAGAAACCTGGAGTAATAAAAATGTTGTTAACAGGGAAGTCCCAATATAAAGAAAGCTCATGAAACCTCATTAGTAAAAATGCTACTGGTAATAGAAGCAGAATTAGGAATTGATAATTCTAGTACTAGTTCTGCTGTGATTTTCTGAAAGACCTTACAAAGAATAAAAAGTTTTGCCTAAGGTTCTCCCACAGAAAACATGAACCCTAAAAAAATTTTAGGAGACTAAAATTTTGCTAACATCCAAAAATCCAAATTTTCAAGATCATCAAACTTGAATCTAAAATTAGCACTGATCTAACAAAATCAGATCTCAGAACTTAATGTTATCTTAATATTTTTTTCAGCCTTAAACTATTACCCTAAAATAATGACCACTCTGAATTTCCCTTTATTAAATAATCTTAAAATCCCTAAGAGAAAATGCATGTAATAACTGAAAGAATGATTCATGTAAACTGGTTATCTTAGCTTCCAAGCCACAGAACTAATGCAGTGGTGATCTTTCAGTGTCTTAAAGCAAACTACAGATCTGTATCTCTGCTTACCTAGCCAAAGGAAGACTTTCCCATTACTTGTCAACACTGGGGTGTACAACTCTCACTCTACTCCACAGCTAGACACAGAAATATGGGAAAAATAAGAAACATTTCCTGGTAATGCACAGCTTCTCTAAAAATAGGTTGCTGAAAACACCTCTTATCATAATGTATTAAATTATTTAGTGCCTCCTGAGGGTACTATTTTTCTCAGCTTTCTAGTAACTGACATAGACATAAGACCAACCATAGAATACCTTACAGTCTAAGAAAATAGGTACTAACATATGTCATGATTTGCAAATAAACACAAAATTCATGAATTACAGCTGTATTCATAAGTTAGCAGAGGGGTGGTATGTGACATACTCATCAGTTGTGATAAGAACAAAGATTTAGTTAGGCTAAATATGTGCTTTTCATACAATTACAGGAAAAATTCTTGAAATACACATTCTTTTACATCCCACTACATAAATAAGTCTTACAGGTCTAACTTAGAAGAGTCTTAAGAAAATGAATTACTGGATCTACTGAAATAATCCAGGAAAGAGGTAAATAGAAGACATTATTAAAAAGAAGGCTGCCATTTTTCTACAACATAACTAAGTTCACTTTTTCTTTTGTTTCTTATACTCATTTCACTGAGTAAATCTGCGGTCTTATAGATGAAAATTATATAATAGCTGAGATTTTGCTTTAAAAATATGCCAGTGGAGAAGGGGATAAGGTGGTAAGGGTGGTGATAGCTACTGGACTTCAAATAATAATTGCTAAAAGGTACAGGGAGAACAGATTATACTGTTCTCTCCATTTGTAAGCATTCTGAAGTCTCAAAATAGGGATGAGGATGTAGTTTAGTGATAGAACACTTGTCTAGCATGCAAGAGGCCATAGGTTTGAGCCCTAGCACCACAAAAACAAAACAAAAGTCTGGAAAAATAAAAGAAATGTCCAAGACATGAAAAAAATTACTTACTAAGAAATCTCATAATAAGGGGCTGTGGCGTGGCTCAGCGGTAGAGCGCTCGCCTAGCATGTGTGAGGCTCTGGATTTGATCCTCAGCACCACATATAAAAAAATAAATAAAATAAAGGTATTGTGTCAACTACAACTAAAAAAATATATTTAAAAAAAAAGAAATCTCATAATAAAAAGCTTTTCACTTATGACAAAAAAAAAAAGAAAAGAAAGAAAGAAACACCTGCAAACAACCTAACTATCCATCAGATAGCACAAACTGGTGGTTAACTTGTTTTCTTAGATTTCTAAAGTTATTGTTGGAGATCAGAAGAGGTATTTTCTACACAAGACTAGAAGGAGAAGGGAAAGGACTTAAGTATAAGAAGGGTCTGCTATGCAGCAGTCATTATACTTGGCATATCTATCAATGTCAACAAATCCTTACAGCTACCAGCAGTTATAAGCATTTTCTAAATAAAGAAACTGTGATTTGAAGGCAACAGAAACTTTTTTTAAGGGCACAGAGTTAGTAAATGAAAAAATCCAGAATATAAATTCATGTCTATTTGATTTCTATCTCTATCATGCTACACTCTTGGGCCATTAAAATACTAAGCACCCAATAAATGAGTATTGATTTCAACTTTATTAAAAATATCTGTTGGGCTGGGGATGTGGCTCAAGCGGTAGCGCGCTCGCCTGGCATGCGTGCGGCCTGGGTTCGATCCTCAGCACCACATACAAACAAAGATGTTGTGTCTGCCGAGAACTAAAAAAATAAATAAATATTTTTAAAAAATTCTCTCTCTCTCTCAAAAAAAAAAAAAAAAAAACATAAAAATATCTGTTTACAGGGCTGGGGTTGTAGCTCAGTGGTTGAGCGCTTGCCTCACATACATGAGGCACTGGGTTCGATCCTCAGCCCCACATATATAAATAAAGATAGTAAATATATATATATATATTTATTTATTTTAAAGCAATAACTATTTACATAACATTTCTATTAGTAATTATAGTTGTCAAAACATATTCAGGGGCTGGGTCTAGGGCTCAGTGGTAGAGCACTTGCCAAGTATGTGTGAGGCACTGGGTTCAATTCTCAGCACCACATATATATTAATAAAATAAAGGTCCATCAACATCTAAAAAGAATTTTTTTTAAAAAACTATATTCAGGGTTTTACTTCAATCAAATACATATAATTACACTAGTGACCATGAAACTACAACCCCCTTCATTAAACACTGGGCATAATCTAAAATATATGCAGGAATATTTTTAGTCCCAAAGGGCTAAAGGCTAAGAAAGCAAAACGGTCTGTAATACCTACACACCTTGATGTGTAGAAAAAGATTCTGACCATTCATCCTCAACCAAACGGACAAAGTGCCATAACCCATCATTACACACAGGAGGGAAAAATAGTGGCCTCAGATAGCTCTGGAGGTAAACATGGAGTGGTTTCAGATAAGAAGAGTTCCATTCTGAGTTGCCTATAAGTCCCATTACCTTGGACATCTATTTGCAATTAGCCACAGAAAAGGCCTAAAAATAATGACCCAAAAGGCAAACAACCAGGGGTATCATGAAAAGGGGAGATGTTTGTGATGAGGAAGTTGGTGAAGGAAACATCATATTCTACCTATTTCATAGCGATCAAAAAAACTAAAAAGAAAAAAATATTAAGCAATTAAGGCTGCAATTTTAGCAGGCATTCCCAAAAATCCACAAGTATATGTCATAAAAATCTTCTAGGACAAAGTACAAATACCAAGAAATTAGTTAATATAAAAAAAAGTGAGATGTAAGTCAGTTAAGAATGTTAAGCAGAATATCACAAAACATCTGTTACGGTTAATTCTTCAAGATTATTCAGAGAATAACAGCAAATCTCAATGACTTAGATTTATACCAGACAAATGATCCAAAATTAAATTGGCAAAAAGGAAACAAAAAAACTTTAGTTACTAGAGTCCTGGCTCAGGTACTCAAATAACCTTCAGTTACTTCAATTTTATGACTACTAATGAAGTTCTGACATTTGAGGAGCTCAATACATTTATCAAATTAGTTATTGCAATATCCTATGAAATACAGTGTATGTTTTGGTGGGGCTTTTTGTCTTTTTTGCCATTTCACTGATGGGAAAGGGGACGCAAAGAAGTAATGGAAAATCTGTTAAGCAAAGTCTATTAGGCCCTGAACATGTCCAACTCAGCTTCTATGTGCCCCACGCCCATGGACCCTCTTAGCAATACCAAATGTTGCTTTGTGCTTAGAAAGGGCAACTACTCATATAAATAATCAATGTAACAAAATTCTGCTTTCATATTTTTTTAGGAATTAAGGAGAAAATATTAGAAGACAAAATTCTAAGTTGAAGATGACAAAGATAAACCACGAAGGTAACTGAAATATGGTATTTATATTATAAACACTAGCTAAAAAGCACACTGGGAATACAAGATTTCCCAAGAAATTGTTGTCTATATATTTTATTGATTTGAAGACATACTAGAGTTTTGTTGAAAATACTACCAATTTTAATTAAAGATAACTTCCTGATTTGATAAAAACACATCCTGATTTGAGAAATGTTAAAATGTAAACAATGTACATTTTAGAACAGGTAAAGCATGGTCATTTCCTCAGCTCTTCCCCTCCCCCTGCTCTCCTTTGTCCTGGGGTCTTCTTCCAAGTTCTTAGGAAAAATGTGTCTTCATTCATTCCCCTACCTTAACAACCTCTCTTCTATTCTATGTATTAAACATTTCTTCAAATAAACAAAGACTTTTTTTAAATATAATACTCTCTTCCATTATTCCCACACTTAAACTTTTCAAAAAAAAAAAATCACATGATAATTTAATCACTTCATAATATTTATTTAAGAAAGTTCCTAAATGTCTCTATGAATCAATACAGCCCTGTTCTAGGGAAAGACAGGTTCTGTATCCTAACAGGCTTTCTATGGGAGGTATTATAGTCTACATTGAAAGGGGCGGCTCTTAATAAATGCATCTGAGGATCATAATCTCACTCCCTAAAAAACACCTGAATATTCATGGCAGAGCCTACTTTTACACTCCAATATGTGAAAGAGAAAAATGTCTTTTTACCTGGCTTCTAACAACAGTGGGGTGGAAAACCACTTTGTTGTAAGAGACGTTGTAATGGCTTTTGAATCTGCCTTTACTGAAGAGAACAGCCATAGTCCAGTGAGTGCAATCAGAAGTTCCATTTTATAGCAAAGCCCTAAAAGGGGAAAAAGAAGGTAAAGTTTAAATCTTATTACTTGGAGACACAAAATAATAATCTTAGTACCTAGAGATTAAAAAAAAAAACAATATTAATACTAGGAGCCACAAAATAACATTAAAGTTACAGAAACAAACATTTTTGAAAGGTACACAGCACTTAATAGCTACATAGTCTAATAGATATTTTCTGAGTAACTGATACATAACTAAAGGCAGGTAGAATATTTTATTCTTCCCTACTGAGGGTCCAGTTCACTTTCTCCAGTGTATACTAACAGAAATATAAAAGTCAGTGGGTGGCACAGCAGGTTGCATGTAACCGGATTTTATAAAACATGGCAATAAAGCTGAGACAGATGGAACACAAATGATGGATGGTTATTATGGGTTGAATTTTATCTTCCAAAACTAGATATGTTGAAGTCCTAACCCCCAGTAACCTAACCTCCAAACTATGAACTTACTTGGAGACAAGGTCTTTACACAGTGATCAATAAAGATGAGGTCTTTAGGATGGGCTAATCCAATATAACCAATGCTATAAAAGAGAAACTTGGACACAGAAACAGAAAACAATATGAAGAGACACAGGAAGAATGCCAGGTGAAGACAGGTAGACATTCAATTATACTGCAAGCCAAGGAATGCCTGCTGCTATCAAAGAAAATATGCAAAAAATAAAATCTTTGGAAAATAGAGCTAACCAAAGCAGATATTTGACAATGAAACCAAAAAGGAGTGATTACCAGCTACAGGAATCTAGTAAAGTTATTGACATATCCCAAAGAAGAGTGAGCAAGGACCCCAACTTATACATACAACTTTAGATCACTCTCAACTATAAAATAGGAATAACAATCTATCACACAGAATCACTGTGAAAATGAAAAGACAATATGAAAATCACTTTGTAAAGTGCAAAAACTACTATCCCAGAATCATTCACTGTAGTAAAACATTTTATCATAACAAATTGTAAATTATAGAATGGCATATCATCAAAAATAGGCCCTGGAAATTTATTCTCTGTGGCTAGGAGGAAAAAAAAATCCTCCAAAAAAGTCACTTGAATTTCTAAATTGGAGACAAAGCATATGAAGATATCGAAGCATTATTATGATTCTGGCTATGTTTACAATTTATCCTGAAAGGGCCTAGATGCTTAATACCCACAAAGTGGTGATTCCTGATGACAACTGAACACCACTACGCAGTAACCCCAGGCAGACAGCAAGTAGATTGTGGTTAGGGAACTAAGGGCACAATAAAAGCCCTCTGAGAAACCTCAGCCTTTACAGAACAATGACTTTGGGCTAAGCATCATGTTAGATGTTCTAAAGGTAACCGATGTGATTCTGCAATCTGTATACGGGGTAAAAATGGGAGTTCATAACCCACTTGAATCTAAAGTATGAAATATGATACGTCAAGAGCTATGTAATGTTTTGAACAACCAATAAAAAAAAAAGAAGAAAAAACTGGAAAAAAAAAAAAGATGTTCTAAAGGTACCATGTTACCTAATCTTTACATAATAATCTGGGAACTGAAGTTCCTTGAGGGTAGCAACCTTGTTTGCTTTCTTCAAAATAGTAAACAATACAAGTACCTGGCACATGGTAGGCAGTCCATAAATGTTACATGAATGGATAATAACATCCCCACTTCAAGAAAATAAAAGCTCAGAGGGGCTTTTACCTAAGGCATACTGGGCAACTACTAAACAGCACCTTGGAACCCATACCTACCTGTTTTTAAAGTTCTAAAGTACCATCCTGTCTCCCCTTGTTCTCTGGTTTTAGAAGAAAGAAAAATTCATACCACACAGACTGAGAATAAGCAAAGGCTTCACTGTGAGAACCAAGGCAAATCCAAGGATTTTTCATGAAACAAGAACCTGGGACACAAGTGGCTGAGAGAGGAACAGTTTCAACCCAAAACCAAGGAAGTAGGCCTGAACCTGGAATGAAAGCAAATTGACAAACAAGCCTGACAAATCCATACTTAGACTAGCTTCAGGGACTGAATGTGAGCTCCCCAAAAGCAGGAAATTCTGTCATGGTCACCGTGCCTAGCATATTGCCTAGAACACAGGAGGTACTCGGCCTGAAATAAACAAGCTTCATTCATTAAAGGAAGAAAAAAAAACAATAGAACAGAAAGAAGTATGGAACTGGGTTGTTCCCCAGCACATCCCCCTCCAAATTGCTATTTGGCAACATCTAAAATTTGCCAGGCACATGGTGATGTACACCTATAGCTCCAGCATTTGGGAAGCTGAGGCAGGAGGACTGCTTGAGCCCAAGAAGTTCAAGACCTCTGCTCAAAATAAAAACAAAATAAAAAAAGAAGGGAGTGTGGCCCCAAGAATAAAGCTCATACAAACAGGCTAGGACTATAAGAAAGATGAAAATGAAAATCCTACATATCTATGAGTTACCCAGAGGTCCCCTTGTTCTATTTAAAGAGAAGGTGTCTGTTTTTGAGAAGGCACAACACCAATAGAGATGAGAACAAGAGAAAAGGTACACATTAAAGAGTTTTGCCTAACCCCACATTGTTTCTACAAGTAACACCACAGGAAAAGGTTGTCCAAAGAAACAGAAGAATCTCACTCAAGTGCTTTTTGTTTGTTTGTTTGTGGATGTCTTCATCTTATGAGATCTTTTATTATTCAGATCCTAATGGTTCTTCAATGTTGCTCATAAAGATGAACAGTCTGAGTGATAAGAGCTGTCAAACTGTGCAGTGTGGCACTGCACAATCACAGGCACAATGCTTGTACTATGATGGCTAAATAGAAAACACTCTTAGGTTCTAAGTCCAACTGTACCATCAAATATCTGTAAGATACTACTATGCTTAAATTAAAATGATACCTTTTGCTCATTTATCTACAGTAAGATATAGAAAATATAAAAGAAAAATTAGGGCTGGGGTTGTGGTTGAGTGCTCACCTAGCACAAGCAGGCCCTGGGTTTGATCCTCAGCACCACATAAAAATAAATAAAATAAAGGTATTAAAATATATGTATATAAAACGAAAAATTATGTATGGTTAATACTTCATTTTTTAGAAAACAACTGGCAGAGTGATGTTAAGTCATCACCAACTTTCTCATCTTCCATTTTTACAGTGGAGAGAACAGCTAACAAACATTTTAAAAATAACCTGCAATCTGCAAGTTTATGTGGTCAACTAAGTTTCAACATAGTTGGTAGTAAAGAGAAAAACTATTAGGAAGCAACTTCTAAGAATTAACTTCTCAACTAATTAGATTTACATTGATACATGCATATCAATTAGCAAAGCCGTTTGCCGTGAACAACATAAATCTAATTTCAGCTAAAAGTATATTGTATTTAACCTGAAAATGATCAGAGAAGTTTAACTGCAGAAGTAATAACTAAATTTTCTCGTAGTTAAACTTATTCCGTTGAAGTTAAACCTGCATTAAGACACGGTGTTGGTGCAGCTGGACACGGTAGCACACGCCTGTAATCCCAGCTGTTCCAGAGGCTGAGGATCACAAGTTCAAAGCCAGCCTCCCGATTTAGCTCAGTGAGACTCACCCTGTCTCTAAATAAATACAACAAAGGGCTGGGGATATGACTCAGTGGTGTGTGTGTGTGTGGGGGGGGGGTATAAAACGTATTATGTTTACTTCTCTTAATAAAAAGTTTCAAATAAGTTCATCAAAAGCAAACCTAGTGGAAAGGCTACAATCATCTCCACTTTTGTGGTGTTAAACTATTTAAAATGCCTTCAAGGGCTGGGGATGTGGCTCAAGGGGTAGCGTGCTCGCCTGGCATGCATGCCGCCCGGGTTCCATCTTCAGCACCACATACCAACAGAGATGTTGTGTCCGCCCAGAACTAAAAAATAAATATTAAAAATTCTCTCTCTCCTCTCTCTCTCCCCTCTCTCACTCTCTCTTTAAAAAAAAAATAAAAATAAAATGCCTTCAAGTGTCGCCAGGTACAAGGTATTTCAAGAAACGAGGGCACTTTATACTAAAATTGTTCACCAAGTGCACCGATGAATGATTCCAAAGCATAGTAAGGTATAAGACACCAGGACTAAGAATAAACAAAATATGTCCCTTCACAAATCTGTAAAAAAAGCCAAACAAGATAAGAGATTTCGGCCAAGGAACAAGAACAGTTAACATTCATAACTTATTGGCGATGCACGCAGATATTCTTCTGGAAGGTCCCACACTAAAAGTGAAACCGGATCATCCAATTTCCAGCCAACAGAGCCTAGCATTAAATGAAAACGGCAACCAATATGCCTCCCCCGAATTCATGGTAAGGAAAACAGAAACCTATAAAAAAGACCAAATAGTTCATCAATCAGAATCCTGCAAAGTGCTGGTTCTCGACCTACTTAGGGTCAGGCTTGGTCTAGATTCATGTTAGGGCACTTCCTCCATCTGCACTTTCGTACGTGGGTCTGAGAGCTCTTCAAAGAAGGCTTGAGACCGATCAAGAGTCCGCCACCACGCCGGAGCAAGAGCTACCTTGCACCGACGACCACTGCGGACAACCTGGGCTCCTGAGGAGGAGGAAGGCTGAGACGAAGGAAGAGAAACTGAGTCAGGCTAAAGGCGGAAGCTCAAGGTGACCTGAGCACAGGGTCGCCTCGCGCCCCAGACCCTCTCCTCATCCACGAGGCCTTCCCACGCCGCCCCTGGGTACCTGTCACTGGTCGCGCAGCCGCGACACACGCGCTGCTCGCTACCCCCTGGCTGCCCACGCACCGGCCGCGTTTAGTCCACTACAGCGCCGGTGACTACGCCGGGGCGGGGCGGCAGCGACAGCGGCAGAGGTTGCGCCAGTGAGAAGCCGACACGCGCCTTTCCCGCGGCTCGGCTCACGAGCCGGTCCCAGAGCAAAAGCCTAGCAGCCAGCCGCCCCTCTACTTCCGCTTCCTAAAGGCGAAGACTGGAGGACTTCCGAATACCGAGTTGTGACCAAGGCGGTCCAGAGCGTCGCGCTGCCGCCATCTTGTCTCCAGGCAGACCCCGCCCCTTTCCTTAGTCCCGCCCCGTCCCCTAGAGTGGTGAAGGCAGCCGCGAGTCGGCCAGGTCTTGGGAAGGTTCCTACCCCTGGCGGCCGAGACCTGAAAGCTTTACCCCCTGGGGAAGCCAGAAAGCGAGTTCGGTCTTCAGTTTTTCCGATCTGGACTCTGTGGCCTACCCAATCTCTCCTAATTAAAACCACTGTTGTACGATAAAAGACAAATTGTCTTAATGTTTCTGAGCATCTTAGACTTTATTCGAAAACCTAAAATTTGACAGCTTCGGTTCCAGGGGGACTAGGGTGAGACGTAAGGGACAAAGACTAAATTATTGGAGCCCTTTAGTTTATCTCATAGGGGCAGTGGCAACTTAGTCTACAGGAACGAAAATTTTTGTCCTATGAATTTGTTTTTCAAATATAAGTCAGTGTGGAATTGTTTTAGAATATGTGACCACCGAACAGATCGTTTTACGCACGCAAAAGTGAATGCCTCTCTGAAGGGTCTATTTTTAACTATTAAGTCAGTGAACTAAAAGCCAAGAACACTTGGAAAACCACATTAAAAAGTGTACAATTTTCACTATTAATTATATGACACAAAGATGACCTTCCCTGCAAATGTCAGAACAAAGACTAAAAAACCTTTGCTCAACATAATTGTTGTGTATCTACTGTTCTTATGAACTTCTGTAGCTAGCTGTTGGGTTAGCTTTTCTAGAAAAAAAAAAATGAAGTTTAAAAAATTCTTGAATATAAGCGTCTTAAAATTTATTTCCTGCGGGAATTTTTGTGTAAGTAGCTTTCCATAGTGTGTTTTCTACCCCCCTTAAAATCAGGACAGGTGATGCTTTCATAAAAAAGGAATTGTTGCAGGCCAGTGGCACACACCTCTAATCCCTGTGACTCTGTGAGGCTGAGGCAGTAAGAGACCAGCCTGAGCAACTTGGTGAAACCCTAACTCAAAATTTAAAATGATAATAATAATAAGAGGGGCTGGGGATGTAGCCTGCTTATCACACTCTGAAGTCATGGTCTCAATCCCCAATACCCACCCCGCCCCCCCCCAAAAAAAATAATATTTTAATTGGTTTTGTGGGAGTTTTTTTCCTTTTCTTTTGTGTTGACTTGGTCTGTTATATGATACTGAACAAAACCAAAACTAAATGGTACTGCAGAGATTCTTATTGTGTATGGGGGGGGGGTAGTAAGAATTCTTTGTTGCATTAATTTCCACACAAAGGTGGTTACCATAGGCAGAGTAAGAAAGAGGTGGCTACCCTATCATACCCAGAGTAACCCAGAGCTTCTAAGAAAGTTGTACTTCTCTTTTTTTAAACCTTTCCCTTAAAAGTGCTGTCTTATCTGAACAGAAACATATATTTTTAACTTCTTATTTGAAAAATAATTACAAATTCACAAATTGTAAAATAGTACAGAGGAGTCTCCATTGTACCCTTTATTTAGCCTGGTCTCCAATGTTTTCATCTCAAATATCTGTAGTACAATAGCAAAATCAGAAATTGATTTTGTATAATGTATATATGAATATTTCTGTCATTTTTATCATATATAGATTTGTGTAACCATCACCAAAACCAAGACACAGAACTATTCCTGCAACACTAGTATCTCTCTTGTGCTACACCAATTATAGTCACAGCTGTCTTCCTACCCCCTGGACTCCCTAGCCAATGGCAACAACCAATTTGATAGATAAACCTAAAAGTTTTCATTTCTAGAATGTGTGTGAATGGAATAACACATGACTTTTTATTTTTTATTTTTTCATTCAGCATAATGTCCTTCAGAGGTATTCAAGTTGTGTGTCTCAATAGTTGGTTCTTTTTTTATTGCTGTCTGTCTTCTATGATAGACACCTACAAGTTAGTTTAACTATACACCTAGTTAAAGGCCATTGGTTTTTATAATTCTGGGCTATAACAAACACAACTATGAATATCATGTTTTTCAGGGGCTGGGGTTGTGGCTCAATGGTAGAGTGCTCTCCTAGTACATGTGAGGCCCTGGATTCAATCCTCAGCACCACATAAAAGAATGAATGAATGAATGAATAAATAAATAAATAAATAAATAAATAAATAAATAAATAAACTGTGTCCATCTACAACTAAAAAAATATTTTAAAAATGCATGTTTTCCAGATAGATGTAAATTTTCATTTATCTGAGATAAATGGCAAAGAGTGCAATTGCTAGATCATATGGATAGTTTCTTAAGAAACTATCAAACTCTTTTCTAGAATGGCTATGCCATTTTATATTCCAGTCACCAATGATGGAAAGATCAAGCTTCTTTGAGTTATTATCAGCATTTGATACTATCACTATTTTGTATTTTAGTTGTTTTGATAGGTTTGTAGTAAGGCTCATCGTGGTCTTGCTTTGTATTTCCATAATGGCTAATATTGTTGAACATATTTTCAAGTGCACATTTACCATCTGTAGAGGCTTTGGTGAAATGTCTCTTCATGATTAAGTCCATTCTCCATTTGTTTGTCTATGACTGAATTTGAGATGTGTATATTTCAAAAAATATAAGGGTGGGGCTGGGGATGTGGCTCAAGCCGTAGCGCGCTCGGCTGGCGTGCGTGCGGGCCAGGTTCAATCCTCAGCACCACATACAAACAAAGATGTTGTGTCCGCCGAGAACTAAAAAATAAATATTAAAAATTCTCTCTCTCTCTCTCTCTCTCTCTCTCTTTCTCTCTCTCTCACTCTCTCTTAAAAAAAAAAAGAAATAAAAAAATAGACCAGTGCTGTTCAATAAAAACAATATGTGGGGCCCATACACAATATTATTGGGTTTTATTTATCATCATCATCATCCTCATTTCGGTATCAGGGATGGAATCCAGGAGTGCTCAACCACTGAGCCACATGCTCAGTCATTTTTTATTTTTTAATTTGAGACAGGGTCTCAATAAGTTCCTTAGTGCCTCGATAAATTGCTGAGATTGACTTTGAACTTGCAATCCTCCTGCCTCAGCCTTCTGAGCTGCTGGGATTACAGACCTCTTTGTCCAGCTTCATCATTTTGCAGTTGTGCTTGAACCCAGGGTCTCTCTCATGCTACCATGTTCTTTACCTCTGAGGTATATCCCCAACCCACGTATACAATCTTAAGTTTCCCAGTAGCCGCATTAAGAAAGTACAAAGTAATAGGTAAAATTAACTTTGAGAACAATTTATTTAACCCAATACATCTTTTTTTTTTTAAGAGAGAGGAGACGGGGGGGGGGAGAGAGAGAGAGAGAGAGAGAGAGAGAGAGAGAGAGAGAGAGAGAGAATTTATTTATTTATTTATTTTAGTTATCGGTGGACACAACATCTTTCTTTGTATGTGGTGCTGAGGATCGAACCCGGGCCGCACGCATGCCAGGCGAGCACGCTACCGCTTGAGCCACATCCCCAACCCAAACCCAATACATCTGATACCTTGTCATTTAAACATATAATTACAAAATATTGTTAAGATATTTTACTCTTTGTGTGTGTGTGTGTGTGTGTGTGTGCGCACACACACATCTTTGAAATCTAGTATACACTGTAAGCTTACATTTTTTATTTATCTATTTACTTTGGTACTGGGAATTAAACCAGGGGTGCTTTACCACTGAACTACATCCCTGTCACAATGGCAAAAGGTGAGACTTATGTAGCTCAGGGGGAGAAATAAAGAAGGTCCACACACTTCTGCTCTAGTCAATGCTTTATTTTTTTTGTTTGGTTTTTTTTGTTTTGTTTTGTTTTGTTTTTTTTAAGAGAGAGAGACAGAGAGATATTAATATTTATTTTTTAGTTTTTGGCGGACACAACATCTTTGTTGGTATGTGGTGCTGAGGATGGAACCCGGGCCGCACGCGTGCCAGGCGAGCGCGCTACCGCTTGAGCCACATCCCCAGCCCCCCTAGTCAATGCTTTATTCACTCAGATTACTCAATACAATTTCTTAATCAAGAAAATGACAATCCTTAATGCTAGGCACTGCAATAGACATAATCAATGCATAGCAAACAATTCTAAGCACTGCAAACACACTTAATCATGACAGACATTCCCTCTGCGTGCTACGTTCAAGTGTCAGATCAAAAGTCTCAAGCCTTAGGCTCTAACTCCAGCAGATGCACACTCACTCAGACCTCAGTGATCAGGTTAGGAACCAAGGCAAGCTTCTCCTTGGATGGAGCTGATGGCTGGTTGGGGGAAGGGTCATTGGGAGAAGTTGCAGCTCTCCCCAGGGTCAAGAAGTTGCTGTAAGTTTGAGAGTGGTGAGAAAAATGCAGAGGCTCAGCAAATGATGAAAAGTGTTGGGATGTCAGTCCAGGTCCTCATCAGGCCTTCAATGTGAGGGCATCAGTATCAGCTGGCTGAATGTCTGTTCATTTGCTCTATTATTTATACCAAATTTGGGGGCTTTTGACCCCCCCTTTCAGTCCCTATCAGCTGTCACCCAATCTCTCAGTGACATCATTTACTCTGGAGTTCAAACTTCTGGTCTGCTGGTTCCCACCCAGATCTTTTCACCTTTCCCTCTTATGGGGAAGTACAGCCTGCCAGGGGCTTCACTCTGAGTTTATCAGGGTGGGGAGAATTAACTTGTTTGTGGCTGAGGGCCACACTGGTGGGCTCCATTAGGCGTGTCTGGTGAGACTGTGGGTTTCAAACTGGAGTTTTTAACATGGAGTTGCTTAGGCTCAGGCCAAAGGCCATCCTCACAATCCCAGCCCTTTCTAATTTTTATTTTGAAACAGGGTCTTTCTAAGTTGCTGAGGGTGGCCTCAAACTTGGAATCCTCCTGCCTCAGCCTCCAGAGCTGCTGGGATTACAGATATGTGCCACCATGTCTGGCTCGTAGAGTACATTTCAATTCATCCCTCAATAGTTTCTCAATAACCACTCAATCTCTGCTAACTGCTCACCACTGTTCCTTTTCCTACTGCCTGAATAGTCCTCCCCTTTTACCCACAAAATTTTCTCAACTCTTCATCCCAGTCTATGTCAACATATGTCTTCCTGATGGCTCCACAAAAGTCCCCCTTCTTTTTGCCATGCTATCTTTTTTTTTTATAGTATGCATTTCCCCCCTTAGGTGTCACTCCATGAGAACAGGGACATCATTTAGTTCAGTGCTACATGTTCATCCCCTAGAATGGCGCTCAGCCAATGAGCACAATATATCTGTGGCAACCTGCTCTATCCGCGGAGACACAGTCAACTGAGATGTCCTGCTGCTGTTCTTGGGCCATTGGCCTGTGAACAAGGGAAATGCCCATGGTAGGGACAGCCCTGGAGCTGCTGGCAAGATAGAGCATTGAATCCTCCAGGTTTGTAAACTCTTTCTTTCTTCTTTCTTTCTTTCTTTCTTTCTTTCTTTCTTTCTTTCTTTCTTTCTTCCTTTCTTTCTTTCTTTCTTTCTTTCTTTCTTTCTTTCTTTAAGAAAGGGTATTGCTGAATTGCTTAGGGCCTTACTAACTTGCTAGCTGGCTTTGAACTTGTGATCCTCTTGCCTCAGCCTCCCCACTGAGATTACATGCCCAATTTATAAGCTGTTTCTTATTCAGAAAACTAACACTTGGGATACGGATATTGCTCAGTTAACAGAGTGCTTGCCTTGCATGCATGAGGCCATGGGTTCAATCCCTAGCACCACCACAAAAAAAAAAAAAAAAAAGAAAGAAAGAAAACTAACACTTAAATTGACTATTGTCTTTTAAAAGTGGACTTAGGAGTAGATGGACCCAATGGAAGATTTAGATCCTTCAGGGCTACTGGGCAGTCAGGTCCAGCCCATCAACACTTTAAGCCAACCAAGCTCTTGCTAGAGTTTCTCAGGAAGAAAATTCTGGCAAGTAACTTTATAAGCATAGTAAATATAGAGTATCTAAAGATAGACATCTATGTTAATCATAAATACATATTATAATATTTCACACTGTTTTTTCTATGACTACACTAATTTGACTTTCCTCCCTGCAATTTAGCCATTCATGTTTTTCTACCAAAAAAATTCCAGTGCCTTACTCTTTCATCTTTGGTGATTGGTTCCATAATGGCTCCTAATGTAGAAAAAGGAACTGAACTCTCTTGAGGATTTCCAGTTGTTCATCTTAACATTTAAAGTGCTAGGCAGCATCTGGCCTGTTTCTGCCATATAATCTCTCTTTTAACCCTTGTGCCTCCTTTTATAACTGCTGGTTCCTTGCACAAATATGCACACACATTTACTGTAACATCCCAAAGCCCCTGCAGGACAGTGCCCACTTATTCCTGAGGAAGTCTAGTCCACATTATCTTCTAAACCCTCAGCACTCATTGTATCTGCCTCATCTCTTTTTTCTTTTTTTGGTACTGAGGATTGAACCCAGGAACCACTTACCACTGAGATTATCTCCCCGATCTTTTTGATCTTTTTCACCTTTTGTTTTGAGACATCTTGCTAGTGTGCTGAGGCTGGCCTTGAACTTGTGACCCTCTTATCTCAGCTTCCTAGGTTGCCTGAATGAATCCAACTTGGGAGGCTGCAACAGGAGAATTGAAAGTTCAAGGCCAGTCTCAGCAACTTAGAGAGACTTTTCCTCAAAAAATAAAATAAATAAATAAATTAAAAGGACTGGGGATGTAGCTCAGGGATAAAGTACCCCTGGGTTCAATCCTCAGAACAAAAAAAAAAAATTACTTCTGGGGTTACAGGAATAGACCACCACACCCAGTTTATTTCTACTACTTATTTAACTACCACTAGATAGTACCACAGAGCTTCATAATTTTGCCAAATTGTTAGAGAATGATATGAGACTGGTTTAAAAGTATAAATGAATTAAATATTTGAGCTGCAATGATGAAAAAAATGGTAGTGGGGAAAAAAGAACATGCTCAAGAAAAAGAGAGATGAGCAATATTCATACAGATGGTAAGGCCAGAAACCTGGTTCCAAAGGGAGTCATGGCTGGGATTCCCAATTTGCATAAATGGTGGAGAGTTTTTATAATATTGGCTGTAGGGCAAGTGCTATGGCTTGGATATGGTTTTGAATCTGTTCTCAAAAGTTTCATGCTGAAGCTTGGTCCCCAGTGCTGAGGTGATGGACCTTGAAGAGGTGGGAATGTGTTACCCCAGTGCAAGGCTTCCCAATCTTGAACTTGAACATTCAGAACCATGAACCATAATAAACTTATCTTTACTTCATAAATATCCTGTGTCAGGTATTTTGTTATAGAGATGCAAAGCTACATAGCACATCTGTGAGACCAGGCATAAGCCTGACTGGTCTGCAGCCAGCAATGCTGAGTGATAAATTCCACATGTACTGGTTTCCTCCTCTACTCAAGAAGCCCTGATTATACAATCTGACTAGTCATCAGCCCCTCAGGGCTGCTTCTGATCAAGCCTGACCTTTAGGATAATCACAGAACCAGGGTGAACCAGTTCTCCCATTTCCAAGGATTCAGGGATCAACCTCCATATGCACCAGTCTGTTAAAATGCATTTCATGCTGGTACTCCTGAGTTAAGCAAGCTTTCCAGGTATAGAATGGACTCACCAAAATGACATCCAGTTACTTATTCAGCAGGAGATTAATCTACTGATGAGGTTAGACCCTTCATGGTTCATTCATTTCTCCAAATCCCCACTTCTGAACATTGTGGGGAACAGGGCTTCAACACATGAGTGTTTGGGGGACATGCCATCTCCAAACCATAATGATCCCTCCATTTTTTCTAAACCATCTCTATCAGGACACATGTACAGCAATCAACCTCAAAGTTCTCCCATCACAGGAAGTAAGGCCATCACTTGATACTTTTCAGATAGCCACTGGACACATAATTCCCAACTATCACCCTCACAGAACTTTTGAATTTGCTGTAGCTCCTGGAAATCTTCTCCTCTTTCGAGGACTTATGTGTTTATATTGTGCCCACTTGGATTATGTCCCTATCTGAAGCTCCATACCCTTAAATCTCACAAGGAGTCACTTTTGTCATGTAAGGTCATATTCAAAGATTCCAAGAGTTAGAGTGAAAGAGTAAAAGAAATTGAAGTTAAAATGTAAAGGACCGGGTATTGTTATGTTTCTTTGCTACACTCAAAGCCTGAAATTCCTGTAGCTGTCAGGACAATTCCCGGGACTGCCCATTAGATAATCCCCCCTGACCACTTAGTTGTTTAACAACTTGGACCCAGTGCAGCTCGGCACATAGGCACCTCAGGGCCCAAACCAATCAGTTTGAATGTATCCCCCTCCTTAGGACTGACCTATCACTCTCGCCCGACCTGTTCCCGCCAATGAATGTGCTAATCCTGTTTGAGAGTTGTTGTTTGATTTTCCCGCGCCTCATGATGATTTGCTCTGATGTATGCAAAGCCCCCGGCCTCCCCAAAAAGTGTACTTAAGCACTGCTCAACCCCTGCTCGGGGCTCTTGGCCGCTCTCCCTTCTTGAGTGAGCCTGGAGCCCCAGCACGCTGGATCCTCAATAAACCCCCTTTTGCTGTTGCATGAGTCGGTCTCTTGGTGGTCTCTTCCTCCGTCGTCCGCCGGACCCTTACAAGAGCATGGACAACTTTGGGTACCATTATTCTGCAGATCACATTGCCATATAAATGTCAGCTTATGGGGCTGGCAGGGAGGGGCATAGCTCTTGCTTAGCATGTGCAAGGCCCTGGGTTCAGTCCCCAACATGGAAAAACAACAATAATGATTTTTTTCTTTGTTTTTAGATGTAAGCTTACATATGCACATTTTATTGATAACAAAGACTAGGATTACTGAATGGATTTTTTTTATCACACTTGAGGATGTTTTAGATCCAGGACTTTGAAGAACAAGAGCCTTAGAAACCTCCATCTGGCACTTTCTCCATAGGCTTCAAAGAGTCATTTGCTCTTCCAGATGGTGTTTTAATGTCTATGCATAAATCTGGGTACACACAATAACACACAGGACTCATGTTTAGGTGTAAACACAGAGGAATACCAAAGATAAAAAAGAGCCAAACCTCAACCAGTCTTTACTTGTAATTCAGTAGACGTGAAAAGAAAAACCCTCAAGTGGCAGACAGAAAATCTGTGGTCTAATGTTGGGATTCGGCTACAGTTTATTCCTGGGCAACTGTGACTGAGCTCTATACTGTGTTGATGAGGTGCGTTTTTCTCAGTCTTCTGTAATGGAATAAAGACATGTTTACACAGAATTAAAATAATGTAGCTGTTTGGTCAGAGGGCCATTGTTGTGGTTGGATCTTGAATGTCCCCCCAAGGCTCATGTGTTGGGGTTTTGTCCCCAGTCTATGGAGCTATTGGGAGGTGATGGAACATTTAGGTGGGGCCTTGTTATGGTTTGGATGTGGGTGTCCCCCAAAAACACATGTATGAGACAATGCAAGAGGGCTTAGGGGTGAAATGATTGGGTTATGAGATTCTTAACCAATCAGTGGATTAATCCCCTGGTAAGGATTAACTGAGTGGTAACTGAAGGCAGGTAGGGTGTGGCTAGAAGAAGCAGGTTATTGGGGGCATATCTTTTGGGCATAAATTTTGTATTTAGGGCTGGGGATGTGTCTCAAGTGGTAGCATGCTTGCCTGACATGCATGCGGCCTGGGTTCCATCCTCAGCACCACACACAAATAAAGATGTTGTGTCTGCCGAAAACTAAAAAATAAATATTAAAATTCTCTCTCTCTCTCTCTCTCTCTCTCTCTCTCTCTCTCTTAAAAAAAACTGTATTTGGAGAGTGGAGTATTTTTCTCTCTCTCTCTGCTTCCTGATCATGTCCTGAGGCACTGTACTGTTCTAGCAAGCTGCTCTGCCTCACCTCAAGCCCCGGGAAGTGAAGTTGGCCTTCTGAGGGCTGAGACCTCTGAAACCATGAGCCCCAAATAAACTTTTCCTCCTCTAATTGTTCTTGGCAGGTCATTTAGTCACAGTGTTGTAGGGACAAACGAGGCAAGGCACCGAAGATAGCAGGAAACAGTTTTATTTGGCTGCAGCCAGGTTCAGAGGGCACAGCTTTTGCTGTAACAACTCAATCCCCTGAACCCCGAGTTCAGGGAGTTTCAGAGTTTTATACCCAACATGTAAGGGGAGGGGCTCAGAAGTTCACAGTCTGCAGAAGTTCACATAAAAGCAGCTTTTTATCTCACTGTTTGGGGCAAGTTAACCCTTCAAGGACAACTCCTGAGAAGGGGAGAGCTTCTTCTCCTCTATCTTTCCTCCCCCTGCTGCTGTTACCATGGAGTAACTTTTCTTAAAAAATGTAGACATCTCTGTGAAGCCCAGCTCAAGGCCAGAGGCCTTGTTTGCACATTTCCACAAACTACTATACTAAATATGTTTGTGAAAAACTAGTCAGGGGGTGTCCAGCCATGGTGAAGTTTTCTGGAGAAGCCCAGTTAAGACTTTTTTGTGGAGAAAGGGGGGGGGGCACTTCCACAGCAGTGAAAAATCTGACTACAACAGGCTAGTGGAAGAAAGTTGGGACATTGGAGGTGTGCACTGGAAGGGGACATTGGGATCCTGTCCTCTTCCTAGTTCTCTCTGCTTCCTGGCCCTATGCTATAAACAGCTTCCTTCACCATCTCTCCTGTCACGGTGCCCTGTGCTCCCACAGGCCCAAAGGCAATGGGATCAAGTTGCCATGGACTGAAACCTCTGACTTGTGAGCCAAAATAAGCCTTTCTTCCTTTTAAGTTGTTTAACTCACGTAGGTTTTTTTTTTTTTTTAAGAGAGAGTGAGGGGGGGGGAGAGAGAGAGAGAATTTTAATATTTATTTTTTAGTTCTCGGCGGACACAACATCTTTGTTGGTATGTGGTGCTGAGGATCGAACCCGGGCCGCACGCATGCCAGGCGAGCGCACTACCTCTTGAGCCACATCCCCAGCCCTAACTCAGGTAGTTTATCACAGTGATTAAGAACTTACTAGCACAGTCTTGAAAGGGCTTCGTATCAGTTGAGTTCTTTTCCATTACAAACCGGCTCTTCCATTCCAGATTGCTAACTGTGAATCTAACCATAAATCTTCCTGGACGTGGCCCCAGGTTATGGCATCAGACTGGGCTGAATTTCCTCTCTACCACCTAGTCATATTGAGAGACTTAGTCTCCTGAATGGGAAAGTTGGGGTTTGGGGGCAGGGAGGGGTTGTGTGTTTTTCAGTAGTTTTACAACTTTGATAATAAGCAGTTAGTTCTCCACCCCATGGACTGTGGATTTTTGGAAATGAAAATTGTGAAGGGAACATACAGCTTATTTAGTGAATCTTCATACTTATTACATTTCCTGGACAACCACACACATGGAAACCATATGAAACATTTCTTAATCATTTGGCCCAGATAGTTTTGCTGAGCCTGGTATCATTGTACACATCTGGAGTCTCCATCACCCTCCTGGTAGACTTCCAGATCTTTTTCAGATCTGAGTGCCTAAAGGATACACTTTTTGACTTTGTTTTGTTTGGCAATGTGAGGACGGAAACCCAGGACCTCATGCATGCTAGGCAAGCACTCTACCCCTGAGCCCAGCCCACAGACTTCTGGAAGCCCATTCCGTGGATGCATTTTTGAATATTGATGATATATTCTCGAGTCACCACCTCATCGAGGACAGTTGGCATTTCTTCTTACTCCTGCCTTTGCATGAGCCATTCTGCTGAGTCCAGTTTAGAAAGGAAGAACCTGAGGGATGTCAAAAAGTCAGCTGTTTATTTAGTACACAAAGAATCTTCTTTGGGGCCCCAAGCCATCTTGTACAGAAACTTTCTACAGAATTTCTAGCATTGGTGACTCATGTTCCCCAAACCCTTTGTTTAGAGATCAACCCAATCACTGGCCAATTGTTACAAGGTAGGTTAAGTGAGGCTTCGTCATAGTCTTTTGGCCTCTGTGACCACCACTCACATCCAGAAGCAATATCACTGGCTCCTACTCCAAATCCATTGTCACCACAGAATTATCCCACTTTTCTAGTTTTTTGGTAGAAGGATGGTATTTCTAGTTTTTTCATTCATGTAGTAAACTGATGCTTACTCTGTGTCAGAAACAATGCTTGCCTTCAAGGAGCCAAGGTTATAGGGAGAGAGATACAGATGCTATCAAATAGAAGGCCAGGATAAAGGTTACCTTGGACTCTGGTGACCCATTGAGGAGGAGCATTGGCCAGCTAGTAGAGGCAGGGAGGGCTTTGGGAAGAACTGAATGCCGGCACTGAAAGCTACTAAGCAGTTCACTGTGTACCTTTCTTTTATATGGTAATGCTTTTCATTATAAAAAAAATTAACTCACTGGTAAAAAACAAATTTGGAAAAATCAGATATAGAAAACATTATCTATGCCTTCATGGTCCAAATATATCTTTGATTTAATTTTTTTATTTTAATGCTGTATTTTATTTAACCCAGTACATTAAAATTATCATTTCAGTAGGTCATCACATAAAAGTAATCTCATTATTAATAAGATATCCATGCTACATCTTATCAATCTGGTATGTGTCCCATGCTTATAGCACAACTCAATTAAGACTAGCCACAAGTCATTTTAAATTTTCAAGACACTTCCTTCTTTTTTCCTTATTCTATACTTCTATTCTTTTTTCTATGTATAGACATTTTTTCTCTTGAGGAGATTTCATTTTAACATGCAAATTTTACATGCAAACCCCATCTTCCAATCCTTAAAACTTTAGCTGATCATCAGTACATAGATTTGGAAATCCATGTGACATCACTACTTCATACAAATTCCTTGACTATGTGTTTTATTGTGGTGGTGGTGGTGGTGGTCATATAGGGGATTGAATCCAGGGGCACTCTACCACTAAGGTACATCCTCAGCACCCCCTTTTTTAATGCTTTTATTTATTTATTTTTATGTGGTACTGAGGATCAAACCCAGGTTCTCGCACATGCTAGGCTCAGCCCTTTTAATTTTCTCTTTTGATACAAGGTCTCACTAAGTTACTGAGGCTGGTCTCAAACTTGTATTCCTCCTGCCTCAGCCTCTCAAATTGCTGGGATTTGCACTGCCATGTCTGGTTAATTCATTCTTTTTAAAGAACAATTCTGTGTATTTTGAAAAACACATTTAGTTATATAATGACTACTACAAGTAAGATGCATATCAGTCCCATCAGTTTCCCCAAATTTTCATGCCTGTTTGTATTCAAACCCTTTGACCACCCTTACCCACTCTTTTGTCCGTATAATTTTGTCTTTTTCAGAATGTCATAAAAATAAAATCTTTCAATATGTAGTCTTTCGAATCTGGCTCCTTTCATTTAGAAAAATATATGTGATATTCATATGTGTTGCATGAAGCAGTGCATTCATTCTCATCATTGAATGGATGCATTGCAATTTGTTTATCCATTCACCAGTTTTTGAATATTTGAGTTGTTTTACTGATTATAAATAGAGCTATGGTAAGCATTCATTTATATTTTGTTTTAAGTATTTGTTTTCATACATAAAAATGTAAAGACCAGCTGGAGAGTGTAGCTCAGTGTTTAAGCATGTGTTTAGCATGCATGAGGCTCCGAGTTCATTCCCCATATTGGAAAGAAAGGAGAGAAAAGGAAGAAAAAAGAAAAGAAAGGGAGGAAGAAAGGAAAGAAATCCACAAAAAAAACATTTTTAGTTCATGATCTCCATTGGCCCATGGGACACAATCTGGTGATTCCTGTTCTAAATATTTTTTTTGGCATAAATTTCATAATATTCCTTTTTTGTCCTTTTAATGCCTGTCGATTCTATAAAGATGTTGCCTTCCTGGTATTGGTAATTTGTATATTCTCTCTTTTTTCCTACTCAGTCTACTTAGAGATTTATCAATTTTTTATTGCTTTTCTCAAAGAAGCAGCTTTGTTTTTTTATTGGCTTTCTCTATTCATTTTCAGTTTTCATTTTCAAATTTGCTTTTATATTCATTTTCTTCTTTCTGCATGCTTTGGATTTAATATGCCTTTCTTTTTCTGGTTTCTGAAGGAGGAAACCTTGATCATTAATTTGAGACCTTTCTTCTTAGTTCTCTGAATTTCCCCCTGAGTTGTGCTACTCAACCTCTTGAGTAGCTGGAACTACAGGCACAAGTAGCCATGCTGGGTTAAACTATTTTGATTCCCATTTTCTGTTCTCTTTCTGTAATAGCTATATACAGATTTAGTTTATTTTTGTCTGTCCATTTCATCCATTTAGGGTGGTTTACAAGATTCTTAGTCCAAGGACATTCCTTCCTATCAGTTTAATATGGTATAATTTCTTTAATAGATAACTTTTTTCCCCTCAGTGTTCCTCTGAATTTTTTTGGTGTCTTTGTCTATCATTATTGTAAAATTTTCCTTCGGTTCTTTTCCCCCTCATCACCCAATCATCAATAATAACTGCCTCCCTCCACCCCCATTACACACACACACACACACACACACACACACACACACACACCTTATTTATTTTCCCCCTAGGTGCTGGGGATAGAATGCAAGTTCTCTACCACTGAGCATCTCTACCAGCCCCAGAGCTTTTTAGTTTGTTTTAATTTGGGGTGGGGGTGCTGGGGAATTTACCAAGACCTTGCCTGTGGTAACTAAGAGCTGCATCATTGAGCTGCACCCTCAACCCCCTATTCTTTTTTTTTTTTTTTTAACTTCTTTCTTCCTAAAATGGTACTTTGTGAAGATAGCTACCACAAAAACCATCCGACCTTTAATTCTCTTTCTTGACTCTGACACTCTGGCACACACCTATAACCCCGGTAACTAAAGAGGCTGAGGCAAGAGGATCACAAGTTCAAGCCAGCCTCAGTAACTTAGCAAGACAATGTCTCAAAATAAAAATAAAATCCAGGCACAGTGGCGCCTGCCTTTAATCCCAGTGACTCAGGAGGCTGAAGCAGGAGGATCACAAGTTCAAGGCTCACCTCAGCAACTTAGTGAGGCCCTAAGCAGTTTAGCAAGACCCTGTCTCAAAACAAAAATGAAAAGGGCTGGGGATGAAGTTCAGTGGTAAAACATCCTTCAGTTAAATTCCAGTACATTGGGGCAGGGGTGTCTCTTTCTTAATCAGTGTTCAAATCAATATTGAATGAGCCCGTAGAGGCGCACACTGTAATCCCAGCAGCTCAGAAGGCTGAGACTGGAGGATTGCAAATTCAAAGCCAGCCTCAGCAGCAGTGAGGTACTAAGCAACTCAGTGAGACCCTGTCTCTAAATAAAATACAAACAAGGGCTGGGGATGTGGCTCAGTGGCTGAGTGCCCCTGAATTCAATCAAAATATTGAATGAATTTCTCAATATTTATACACTAAAAATGAGAGTTTCTTTTGTGAGGTGATTTTGATCAGTCAGAAGCTCACTAATACCTTTGTTCCCTCTCAAATGAAGCTTCTCTCTGTAAAAGTTTGAGCTGGAAACATTAGCAATAGCTCATTAATAACATTATTATTATTTTTGAGAATATGAGGAGATACAGATTTGGGCAATCATAATTATTCTAGGTCAGTCAGAAATTCCACTTTCACTTTCTTAATGTCGTTCAATGATTAGAAGTTGTAAATTTTGATGTAGCTCAATTTTTCAGTTTTTTAACTTTCTAGTTAGAGTTTTTTATACTCTATGTAATAAATCTTTAGTTTATGCCAAATTTATACATTTCTGGATGCTTTATAGAATTATTTGTTATATTTAGGTCTATGAACCGTCTTAGATTATTTTTCATGACTGGTGGGAGTAGGGATAAAGATTTAAGTTCTTCCAAGCTGGGGCTGTGGCTCAGTGGCAGAGCACTTGCCTTGCACTTGTGAGGCACTGGGTTTGTTCCTTAGTACTACATAAAAATAAATAAATAAAATTAAGGCATCCTGTCCAACTACCAAAAAAAAAAAAAAAGAAAGAAAAGAAAGAAAGGCTTATGTTTTTCCACACAAACAACTATTTATTTCTGTACCATTTATTAAAAATATATTTATTTTTCTTTGTATTTTTTCTAATGAGTTTTGCTCAAGATTTATGAGTTTATTAATCTTCTTAAAATGTATTTATTCTAATCATATATATATGACAGCAGAATGCTCTTTTGCAAATGATGCACAATTTTTTTCTAACTTTTATTTTTTAGTTTTTAGATTTAGGTGGACACAATATTTTTTCTAAATATGTTTTAGTGTTGATGGACCTTTATTTTATTCATTTATTGATATGTGGTGCTGAGAATTGAACCCAGTGCCTTATGCATGCCAGGCAAGCACTCTACCACTGAGCCACAACCTCAGCTTCTGGAGCACAATTTTGACTTCTCTTTTTTTTTTTTTAAAGAGAGAGTGAGAGAGAGAATTTTTTAATATTTATTTTTAGTTCTCGGCGGACACAACATCTTCGTTTGTATGTGGTGCTGAGGATCGAACCCGGGCCGCACGCATGCGAGGCGAGCGTGCTACCGCTTGAGCCACATCCCCAGCCCTTGACTTCTCTTGTACTCACACCATTTGTACTTATTTTGCAGTTCTCTCTCATGTCTTCAGGTAGAAGCCTAGACTATTGATTTTAAACATTATTCCTTTTCTAATAAAAGGATCATGTGTTACAAATTTCACTGTGAGCACTGTTTTTTTAATATTTATTTTTTTAGTTGACACAACATCTTTATTTCACTTGTTTATTTTTGTATGTGGTGCTGAGGATTGAACCCAGGGTCTCACACGTGCAAGGTGAGCCTTCTACCCCAGAGCCACAACCCCAGCCCCAACTGTGAGCACTATTTAGCTGCATACTACAAAATTTTATATAGTGTATAGATTATCATTTGGTTTCAAGTATTTTATAATTTTCCTTGAAAGTCACAGAACTTTTGAGATATTTCTATTAGGTGTCATAATGTAATCTGTCTCCCCATGTTTGTGTGTGTTATTCCCACCAGACAGTATAAGAAAATCTAATGAAAAAAATTTTTTTTTGCATTCTCTGAAGCAACTATCATAGGGTTATTTATGCACTTAGTAGGTAAAGAGAATCTGTCCAATCAGCTAAAGGTTCTATGATTTTACACAGCGCTATAAAAATGGCTTACAATTATGAGGTCCATATATGCTAAATTCACGTGGAATAGTTATTATTGTTTATTTATTATTGCTTATTGAACCCACATGCAGTAATAAAGCTATTTATTTATTTATTTTTAATTTTTTAAATTGATTTTTTAAAAAAACAAATGACAGCAGTGTTGAGAGCCACAGTTTAGTCGGAATGATGCCTGGCATTTTGCTAGAGGGAATGGTTGAAAGGTGACCCTGCTCTGGGATTAGGGCAGCTCTGTGATTAGGGTGGATCCTGCTGGGAATAGGGCGGCTCCAGGATTAGGGCGGATCCTACAGCCTCGGGCACCCGCTACTTTGGAGTTCCCATTGAGTTCTTGCAGGGTTCTGGGAGAATTGGCACGCGGAGCCCAGTGGAGGGAGTGTGTTCCCAGGAAATGTGTGTAGAGTGCTGGTGAGAGTTCGGGAATAAAGAGTTGCTGTTTGAACCTACAAGGCTGTGTGGCGGCTTGGTTATTTTGTGCCCAGCCAGACTGCGGCACAGCAGAATGCATTACAATTCTTATTATACATATACAGCACAATTTTTCATATCTCTGGTTATATATAAAGTATGTTCACACCAATTCGTGTCTTCATACATATACTTTGGATAATGATGTCCATCACATTCCACCATCCTTGCTAACCCCCTGCCCCCTCCCTTCACCTCCCTATCTAGAGTTGTCTATTCTTCTTATGCTCCCCCTCCCTACCCACTATGAATCAGCCTCCTGATATCAGAGAAAACTTCCGCATTTGTTTTGGGGGGATTGGCTAACTTCACTTAGCATTATCTTCTCCAAAGCCATCCATTTACCTGCAAATGCCATGATTTTATTCAGTAATAGAGTTCTTATTAAATAAAGAAATCTGTATCAATAGATGGTATTAGTCTGGATGTTTTTAATCCTATTCCTTGGAGTGGAAAGGTTTGGGGGAAGTGTCCCAGGGATCAGCTTCTTGAGAAAATGAGGAAGTAGGATTGGGAAGAGGAACAGTTAACTACAATACAGATATGATGGAGGACTCAGGTTATCTCCTAAGGAGATATGGAACTAGAACAATCCTTCAGAGTTTCCCCAACTTGAGAAAGGATTCCAGGCTTTTATAACAATGTATCCACCAGGAATTGAATGAAAATTGCCTTGTGGCTGCAGCCTCTGGAGAGAGGAATACATTATCCTCACCTGGCAAAAAAAAAAAAGGACGGCCCCTGCATCCTCACACGGCAGAGAGATGGGCAAAGGGAAAGAAACACAGTTCTCGCATAGCAGAAGGGCAACACCACAGGAGAGGCAGACTTTGAAGCTTCTTTTATAAGGGCATTAAATTCACTTCTGAGGCCAAGAGCCCTCATGACTTAACCACCTCTCCACACCTCTAAATACTGATGCTGCAGATTGTTTTTTTTCATTTGTTCTAATTAGTTATACATGAAGGTAAAATGCATTTTGACACATTATACATGCATGGAGTAACTTCTCATTCATCTGGTTGTACATGATGTAGAGTTACACAGGTCATATAATCATACATGCATATAGAGTAGTAATATCTGATTCATTTGACTATCGTTCCTACACGCATGGTCCCCCACCTTCACTCCCCTCTGTCTAGTCCAAAATACCTCTATTCTACCCACCGCCTTATTGTGAATTAACATCTATATATCAGAGAGAACATTCAGCCTTTGGTTCCCTGGTATTGCCTTATTTTGCTTAGCATACAATTCTCCAATTACATCCATTTACCTGTGATGCCATAATTTCATTCTTCTTTAGGCTGAGTAATATTCCATTGTGCATATATGCCACAGTTTTCTTATCAATTCATCTGTTGAAGGACACTAGGTTGGTTGAATAGCTATTGGGAGTTGAGCTGCTAAAAACATTGATATGGCTGTGTCACTGTAGTATGTTGATTTTAAGTCCTTTGGGTATAAACCTGGGAGTGGGTTAGCTAGGTCAAATGGTGGTTCCATTTCAGGTTTTCTGAGGAATCTCCATACTGCTTTCCAGAGTGGTTGCACCAATTTGCAGTGCCCCCAGCAATGTATGTGTGTACCTTTTTCTCCACATCCTCTCCAATATTTATTGCTGCTTGTATTCCTTTTTTTTTTTAATATTTGTGTTTTAGTTATATGTGAACACAATATCTTTATTTTATTTTATTTTTTTAATGTGGTGCTGAGGATTGAACCCAGTGTCTCAACACATGCTAGACCACCTCTGAGCCACAACTCCAAGCCCCACTGCTTATATTCTTTTTTTTTAATATTTTTTAACTGTAGATGGACACAACACAATGCCTTTATTTGTATGTGGTGCTGAGAATCGAACCCGGGTCCCGCCCGTGCTAGACGAGCACTCTACCGCTGAGCCACAATCCCAGCCCCACTGCTTATATTCTTGACGATTGCCATTCTGGCTGGAGTGAGATGGAATCTCAGTGTAGTTTTAATTTGCACATCCCTAATTGCTAGAGACATTGAACATTTTTTTCATATATTTGTTAATCGATTGTTATTTATTTTTCTGTGAAGTGTCTATTCAGTTCCTTTACCCATTTATTGATTTGGTGTTTTGGGTGTTAAGTTTTTTGAGTTCTTTATATATCCTGAGATTAATGCTCTATCTGAGGTAGGTGTGGAAAATATTTTTTTCCCATTCTGTAGGCTCTTTCTTCATGTTATTGATTGTTCCTTTTCTGTGAAGAAGCTTTATAGTTTGATTCCATCCCATTTATTTATTCTTGATTTTACTTCTTGCACCTTAGGAGTCTTAAGGAAGTCAGTTACTAAGCCAACATGGTGGAGATTTGGGCCTACATGTTGGAAATTTAGGCTCAGGGTCTATGTTCTAGTGCCTAAAGGTCTTTGATCCACCTTGAGTTGATTTTTGTGTAGTGTGAAAGATAGGAGTTTAGTTTCATTTTGCTACATATGGATTCCCAGTTTTCTCAGCACCATTTGTTGAAGAGGCTTCCTTTTTCTCAAATGTATGTTTTTGGCACCTTTGTCTAGTGTGAGATAACTGTATTCATGTGGGTTTGTTTCTGTGTCATCTATTCTATACCATTGGTGTACATATTGATTTTGGTGCCAATACACGCCAATTTTGTTACCATAGCTCTGCAATATAATTTAAGGTCTAGTATTGTGAGGCCTCCTGCTTCATTTTTCTTGCAAAGGATTGCTTTGGCTCTTCTGGGTCTCTTATTTTTCCAAATGAATTTCATGATTGCTTCTTTATCTATTTCTATGAAGAATGCCATTGGGATTTTTATAGGAATTGCATTAAATCTGTATAATGCTTTTGGTAATGTGGCCATTTTTACAATGTTAATTCTGCATATCCAAGAGCTTGGGAGATCTTTCCACCTTCTAAGGTCTACTTCAATTTCTTTTTTAGTGTTCTGTAGTTTTTATTGTAAAGGTCCTTCACCTCTTTTGTTAGATTGATTCCCAAGGTTTTGTTTTGTTTTGTTTTGTTTTGTTTGTTTTGAGGCCATTGTGAATGGGGTAGTTTTCCTAATTTCTACATCATCCTTTACTTCACAGATCAGTTTAACTAAGTACATTCTAAACTTCTTCTCTGACATTTCTTCCACTGTGGTGTCGATGGATTCTGTTATTGGTTTATCTTGGTTTACTTAGGTGATTTGTTCCCTTAGTTTTTCATGGTGTTTGACTGTCTTCCCATCTAACAGTATGGATCTGATGCAGTAAAGCCTGTGGACTTTTATTATCCCTGAAGGTTTCCAGTCCCTCACTGTTTAGGAGGAGATAAATAATAACAACAATGAATGCAAACTTTTTACAGCATTAAACCAAATAGTTTCTACTATGACATCCACAATGTTAATTATCACAATGAACAGAAATGATATGATCAGTTACTGCCTATAAGAAAAACAGCAAGTTTGCAAAAGGGTTTACATTTTCCAATGGTGGACAGAAAGAGAACAGAAGTGATATAAAATGTGATGATTATGAGGGAGGAAGAGAGAAAACAGAAGTAAAATATTGAAGCAAGAGTGAAGGAGAGAACAAATGATATTGGCTGTTAGCAGAAGAAAAGGGAGAATCAAGGGAGACCGATTAGTAGGAGAATATATAATACATAAAGCAATTTCCAAAAAAATAAAAATAAAGAATATAAAACAAAACTAAAGGGCTGGGGTTGTGGCTCAGTGGTAGAGTGCTCATCTAGAACGTGCAAGGGCCTGGGTTGATCCTCAGCACCACATAAATGTAAAATAAAGATATTGTGTCACCTAAAACTGAAAAATAAATATTAAAAAAACCTAAAATATACTAATCAAAGATTAGTTCACATTAGTTACAAAAAAACCTAATCCATGTAAAATAACTGGGCTTCAAAAATCCTAGAGATGAGTGGGGGGGGGAATAGGAAACTGTACAAATGTCCATGTACCAATAAGGTTGCAATTAAACAGTTAAAAATAATTTAAAGAAAAGAATAAAAACCTTGATGAAAAGTTAAAGAATTCTTTCCATTGGTGTTCAAAATATTCTCAGCTTCTCTTCTCATCAGTTTTGTTATGGGCCAGGCTATATGGGCAATGACCAGACCCCATTTTGCTCTGAGACTCCTTGTCAAGTAAGAAGTGCTTCTCCCATGGGAAGCCCCCCACCTCTGTACCCATCAACAGTTGCTTAGCATAGCACGTTTGGCAACACAAAATGGCAATTCTTATATAATGTGAAATTGTTCTATTTTTGGTTCCCACTTTTCTTAGACAATGGATCCTGTCAAAGAATGATTGTCTAGACTTTAGTAACCATTCTTTAACTTGTAATCAACTAGGGTCGTTTTGACCCACTTCCCCTTCTGCTTATGATTTTAGATCTCATGACATTTGTTTATATTTTGAATCATAGCAACAGCCACTTATGATTAACATGGTTTTGGATTATAAAAGGTGTACTCAAACCCTAGGAGGGGGTTGAAGGGTGTAGACTTGCAGCCTGCCACCTGGCTCATTAGTTGGTGAAATCTGGACCTCCAGCTGGTGAATAAAGTTTCTGTCTCCTGCTTTAAGAGTGACTTGGTGATTTATTGCAAATTCCTATAATAGTTTTAGGTGAAGTCTTCTGGAGTGTGATGCTCTACCTTCTGGATTGCTGGAGTGAGAAAAGTAGAGTTCCTGGAGGCGGGGGTTAGGCTTAGGTGGGCTCCAGACTCTTTGCTGAATGCTAAATGGTCTGGAGATTTTACTTGATGGTCCATTCTGGAACTTTACTCAAGGGATCTCCCCTGGGTTCAACTCACATGGTGAGGGAGCCAATACTTAGTTCCCTATGTCACCTGTAGGTTTCCTGGTCTCAGGTTCAGTCTCCAAGCAATTTCTCCTGTCCCTGCCCTTCCTAGTTCCAGCCAGATGCATCTCTCCCAGCTGGTCCTGCAAGCAGCAGATTGGAGGGGATGGGTAGAACCAGGTGGGTTTCTGAGACCAGTTGTCCCCTGTGTGAACCTCTCTCCACATTTGATTTTCTCCTGCTCACTTAAGCACATCCTATGTCATGTAGCGTCTGTTTTCTGGGCCCATATTTTGGAACAAACATGAGTTTGCCAGGAATTGGTTTTCTCTGTTGCTGGTACCCTACCCATGCCACAGCTGCAAAATGATTCCCTCCTCCATCCTCTATAGGCCTGGAGAGATGGCAGCTTCTTTCCCCACACACAGATATCATGCAGCATGTCCTTCAGGTTCTTGGGCAATGTCCTTGGTCTCTAAACACTCCAGACCCAGAACGCCTTGAGCCTCCCAAAAATGCAGGTTCCTTTAATCCCCTTATCCCTCTACTCTGGTCATGGAGGAACCACTCTGGCTGGATCTCTGGCCCACCTGTGGCAGCAGCTGTGCCACTAGGAATTTTTTTCTTATTTTATTATATCCAACCTCCCCCCTGTCTGGTTTGAATGTCATTTTAGGTTCCAGTAAAGTCCTCCCCACTTCCCGCCACTTTTTTTTATTCACCCACCTTGCAGAGAAGCTGCCTGTCTACTTTCTTGGTTTCATGCCACAGAGCAGCCAGGATCCAAAACTCCTCTATTCCAGCATCTTGGATCTCTCCATACAGATTGTTTTTAACATGATTTTTGGAAAGAATACTTATCATTCAAACCATAGCAATAAATAACCCTCAAAAACATGCTAAACAAAGAAGCCAGATACCAAAAGTCATATATTGTACAAAACCACCTATATGAAATACCCAGAATACATTCATTTATAGAGGCAGAAGGTGATTGGTGATAAAGGTTTGGGCTCAATTTATTTAGTCCTAATTTATTTGAACAGGTAATGAAACTACGTAACTAGGTAAAGGTATTGGTTGTGCAACACTGTGAGTGTACTAAATGAAACTGAATTTTTCACTTTAAGATTATTAATTTCATATTATGTGAATTTTATAAAACAACAACCAAACAACACATACACTCCCGGCTCTTGATGCCCTGACCTGACTCAAGGATCAGTCAGCAAGAAGGCCATAACCACATACAGCCATTTGGCCTTGGACTTCCTGAATAGTGAGTCAAAACAAATCTCTTTTTGTATAAGGTATACATCCTCAGGGAGTTTATGATAGTAATTTTAAATGACCAATACAAATATAACCCCTTTCCATATCTTTGGCCTGTCCCAACCCTAATCTCCATGGATTTCAATGGTTGGCCCCAGGGAATCTCCCTGGACCACCCTGCCTCTGTGAATGACTCACTCATGAGAGTCCCCCTTGCTTGAGACCTCCCCCTGGCCACAACCAACATCATTCTCACCCCAGAGCCTGAACCAGAGTACCTAGGATTGGCCTCAAAGCCTCCATTCCCTCTGCTGACCCCACTGTATTAGCCACAGTTTTTATTTTCTGTGCCATGTCATGTTTTGACATCTCAGAAATTTTGCTGGCCAGGGAGACAGACTGGCTCTGCCAGGGCTAGCCAATTCTCAGAGATGGCCAAGGGCTTAACTGGAATGCAACTTTCATCTGCAAGACTTTACCTCCAACCTCTCCATTTCTCCAACTCACACACAAAACCTATAATTCCCCTCCAAGTTATCCCAGGGACAAATATCAGGCAACTAGAAACTATCCACCCCTATAATCCAGAACCTGCAGAAATTATTCAAACAAAGCAATCCTATTTCTGCCCCACCCTCCCTTTCCCATGGAAATCCCCAGCAAGGTCATGGCCTCAGCTTGCCCTACTCCTGCTTCTACCACCTGACCCAAACCTGGTACTACCCCATGTGGCCCTCCGTGGTATGCTCATAGAAAATGTGAGTAATAGATTATTCTTTCCACAGGAAAAAAAAAGTAAATAAATATTTTAAATTTTTAAAAAATCAGATCATGCCATTTCTTGGCTCAAAAATCTCCAGAAGGGGGCTGGGGTTGTGGCTCAGTGGTAGAAAGCTTGCCTTGCAAGCACTGGGGCACTGGGTTTGATCCTCAGCACCACATATAAATAGCCCAAGCCCATGCTGATGAAAATCATAGGACCAATCCCAACCACCCCACGGGCTCTCATGCTGTCCCAGAGCAGGATCCTCTATGGGATTACAATACCCCTGGAGGCTTGCAGTCTCGTGACCTTTTTACATCCTGCCTCTTGGCGGCCTGAAAAAGGCCACCCGCAAGGCTGTTAACTTTCAAAAGGTGCAGGAGGTCATTCAAAGAAAGGAAGAAACACCTTCAGAATTCTTGGATAGACTAACCAAGGCCCTTCAACAGTACACAAACCTCGACCCAGAAACCCCTGATGGCCGTCATGTCTTAATGACATATTTTCTGGCCCAAAGCTACCCTGACATTAAAGCCAAGCTTAAAAAGCTTGAATAGGGCCCTGCTACTCCTCAGACCGAAATCCTCGCTGTCGCTTTCAAGGTTTTTCATGGTAGAGAGGATGAAAGCGAACGCCGTAGGCAGAGGGCTGAAAATGCCAAGTTCCAAATGTTGGCCCAGGTCATTCAGAGAAGGTCATCACCACGCCGTCCTAATAAGACACCCCCTGGAGCTTGCTTCAAATGTGGTAAGGAGGGACATTGGGCCAAGGATTGTCCTTCACCAAGGACACCCTCCACCCCCTGCCCAAAATGCCACCAAAGGGGACACTGGGGGGTGGACTTCCCAACAACCCGGAAGGGAGGTTGGTCAGCCGCCCAGCAACCCCAGCCTCTCCTGGGCTTGGCAGAGGAGGATTGACGGAGCCCTGGGCCTTCCCTCCCGACTATTACCATCAAGAAGCAAGAGCCTAGGGTCACCTTCCTGGTGGATGGACGCTTCATTACCTTCCTCTTAGACACTGGTGCCGCTTTTTCGGTCTTGAGGGAGTATTGGGGTCCTACCACACCCTCAAAAACTCCTATTGTCGGGGTAGGAGGTAAACAGATTTTCCCTCGAACCCCCCCCCCCTTATCATGTTATATGCAGGGATCCCTTTTGTCCTTCACACACTCCTTTCTCGTTATGAGCCATTGCCCCACTCCCCTTCTGGGAAGGGACATACTCTCACTATTGAAAGTCACCATTCACATATCACCCCACATCTCTCCTACCTCTCATTTCCTCATGATGTTCCTAGGGGCAGACACACCTCCTTCACACACTCTTCCACAACTATCTAAACCAGTTAACCCTGAGGTTTGGGACACAACTACACCCTCTATGGCTAAATGCAGTCCTATTCATATTGTCTTATGGGACCCTTCAAGATATATTAGTCAACCACAATATCCACTCACAACCACAGCCCTCCTCGGATTAGAACCCATCATCCAAGATTTATTACGAAAGGGATATCTTAGGCCTACACACTCTCCTTTCAACACCCCCATTCTGGCAGTTAAAAAACCTAACGGGTCCTACAGGCTGGTTCAAGATCTTCGCCTTGTCAACTCCTCTGTGGTCCCCATCCACCTGCTAGTGCCCAACCCTTACACCCTCCTCTCTCAGATCCCTGCCACTACTGCCCACTTCTCGGTCCTAGATTTGAAAGATGCATTCTTTTCTATTCCCTTGTCCTCAGAATCTCAGGATATCTTTGCTTTTACGTGGACTGACCCTCACACCCGCCATTCTCGTCAGCTTACCTGGACTGTCCTCCCACAGGGATTCAGGGGTAGCCCCCATCTCTTTGGCCAAGTTCTTGCCCAGGACCTCACATCCTTTCACCCCACCTGTCCTGACTCTACTCTCCTTCAATATGTCGATGACCTTCTTCTATGTAGTCCCTCTTGGGAACACTCTCAATCCCACACCGCCCAGCTTCTTAATTTCCTAGCAGACAAGGGATATAGGGTGTCTCCCCACAAGGCCCAGGTTTCCTAGTCTTCTGTCATCTATCTTGGTTTTCGCCTTATACCCGGGAAAAAGGAAATAACACTGGATAGGAGGCAACTCCTCTCTAATCTTCCAGTGCCCCATACGAAAGCCGAAATACTACCATTCCTAGGACTACCAGGTTATTTTAGGGCCTGGATCCCAAATTATTCTCTTCTAGCCAAACCCCTGTATGACCTAGCAAAGGGACCCCCTAGTGAATCTCTTGCCTCTTCCCCCAACTACCACTTCCGCAGGCTTCAGCAACTCCTCTTAAAGGCACCTGCCCTTCACCTTCCTGATCTTTCAAGACCATTTCATCTATATGTCCATGAAAAAAGGGGGCAAGCACTTGGGGTCTTAGGTCAAAACTATGGGCCTACATTTGCACCTGTGGCATATTTGTCCAAGCAACTAGACCCTACCATCCGTGGGTGGGCCCCTTGCTTAGGAGCTCTGGCTGCTGGACAAATTTTACAAAAAGAAGCCTCTAAGCTGACTTTTGGGGCCCCTTTAACTATCCACTCCCCACATCACTTGAAGGATCTTTTAGCTTATAAGGGCCTTCAAACCCTTCCTCCATCCAGAGTTCTGTCACTCCTCACTTCCTTTCTGGAAAACCCTAATATTATGTTCCTCCCCTGCTCTGCACTGAACCCTGCCTCACTGCTCCCAACAACTCCCATGTCTGACACACCAACTCATAATTGCTTGGAAACCTTAGATGATTTCCTCCCCTGTCATCCTTCCATTTCTGAGGGACCACTCACCAAGCCTGACCTTATCTGGTTCACTGACGGCAGTTCCTTTAGACAGAGCGGCACTCATTACTCTGGATACGCTGTAGTTTCAGCCACTGAGATTATAGAGGCCAAAGCTCTGCCTTCAGGAACTACCAACCAGCAGGCTGAACTCATAGCAGCCACTCATGCCTGCCTTCTAGCTCAAGGCAAATCCCTCACCCTTTTTTTTTTAAAGAGAGAGTGAGAGAGAAAGAGAGAGAGAGAGAGAGAGAGAGAGAGAGAGAGAATTTTTTTTTAATATTTATTTTTTAGTTCTCGGCGGACACAACATCTTTGTTGGTATGTGGTGCTGAGGATCGAACCCGGGCCGCACGCACACCAGGCGAGCATGCTACCACTTGAGCCACATCCCCAGCCCTCCCTCACCCTTTATACTGACTCAAAATATGTCTTCCATATTCTATTATCCCATGCTGCAATGTGGAAGGAGCGAGGCCTACTTACCACCAATGGTAATGCGATCACTAATTCGGCTCTTATAACCAATCTGATAGAGGCCTCCCACTTACCCACCCAGTTGGGAGTTGTCCATTGTAGGTCCCATCAGAAGGACAGCTCTCTTATCACTGAGGGCAACGCCAAGGCTGACCAGGTGGCACGAATGGCTGCTACCACTTCCAATTATGGCCCCCCTGGGGGACATATAATGGCCACCTTAGACAGCTCATCTGAAGCCCCTACTTCTTCCAGTAAGAACAAGGATCTTTTCGAGTTCCTTCATACTCTATTCCATTCCAACTCTCAGTCTTTGACCCTCTTTTTACAGAGCTTCTTTTCCCTCACCCCCTCTGACAAAGCCATGCTACAGAATATAGCCTCTAATTGTCAGATCTGTCAGCGGACCAACCCTCATACTCCTTTAAGGCCTAAACCTTTCCCCTCCCACCAAGCTCGGGGACACACTCCTGCTGCTGACTGGCAGGTAGACTTCACCAACATGCCCACAGTACGGCACACTAAATACCTCCTTGTCTTTGTGGACACCTTCTCTGGTTGGGTTGAGGCATTTCCCACTTCCAATAAAAAGGCTTCCACTGTAGCTTCAATCTTACTGACAGACATCATCCCTAGGTTTGGTATGCCCACTTCCTTACAATCTGACAATGGTCCTGAGTTTATTTCTAAGATCACACAAAAGGTCTCTCAAGCCCTCTCCTTCAAGTGGCATTTCCACTGTCCATATCGCCCCCAGGCTTCAGGGAAAGTGGAAAGGGTAAATCGGACTCTAAAGGAAGTCCTTACCAAATTGACAATGGAATTAAACTTAGACTGGGTCAAACTCCTTCCCTTGGCTTTGCTTCGAATCAGAGCTCTCCCTAAGAAACCATCTTTACTGTCTCCCTTTGATATAATGTATGGAACACCTCTTATACCCCCTGGGTTGGTCGTTTCACAAGGACCTCTCACCCGAGATTTGTCTTTGCCTCTCTTGTTTCATCTCCGCTCGGAACTCTGGAAATATCAAGACTGGCTTCTTCCGGACCTAGTCTCCTCTCCAAACACTTCCCCCCTTAACACCTGGAAGTCTAGTCTACTATAATTCCCCAGAGGAGAAAGGGCCTCTTACCCCAAAATGGAAAGGCCCCTATCCTGTCATTCTCTGTACCCCCACCGCCGCCAAACTCTCCTTACCAGACAACCGTCTCACTCCCTGGATTCACATTTCTAGGTTGAAGCCATATCACCAGGAGGCCCCACCTGCTGACGACAGGACCACCCCAGAGGAACTCCAAGAATCACCTCCTGAACCTCCCCTTTACTCCTGCTCTCCACACCCATCTCACCCCTTTAAGTTGCGGCTCACACGGTGTTCCCCGCAGCCCAATTCCTCTTAAAGAAGGCACAATGAGCTTTCCCAACACCTCAGTCTTCTCTTTCTGCTTGCTTTTTGTGCTCTGCTTCTTTTCTGTGCTCTGTCAGGACCGGTCTTTACCCTCCTCTCCTACCATGTATCTATTCACTCTTCGGGAACGATACTCAGAACATGGCATGCTGAAGGTCCGCGAAGTGGATGCAACTACTTGCTTCATCCACAACTGCACCTCTATTTCCCTAAAATTGTCACCTTCCAGGACCTTCGTCCCTGGTAGCTGGAACTGGCCTTTCATTTGCTTCCTTTTTGATCAAACCAAAGGCTATTGCCATTGGTGGCCTGAGATATATAATGGGTGCCCCTATTGGTCATGCAGGTTCCATGATGAACGTGGTAGCTATTCTTACCACTCACTTGGTTACCCTGTAGGATGGACTTCTAGTTACCTAAAATGGCATAAAGGCTCTTCATCCGATAACCATGGATGGTATACTTTAGACATACCTGACCCCAAGGCCAAACGTTGGGACTATGTTGAGTTTGCTGTCTATGCTCAGACAACCTCAGCCAGACCCACAGGGTGGATGACTGTTGGCTGCACCCTGATTACGCCACCTAAGGCACCATCCAGGTAGTCGAGCACATCAAGGAGTCAGAATCAAAACTTCAAGATCTTATCCATAGCCCATCCAAAGAGGATTCAGAGCCTTCAACCCCCTCAGGCCTCCCCCCCACATGGCTCAATTTGCTACACCAAACTCTTCGATTATTAAACTCCACCCCTCTTTCTGTGCCTACTTCTCAGTGCTTTCTCTGTGCTTCACTTAGTCGTCCACTTCTAGCAGCGGTCCCATTAGCAGCAGGAAATATTTCAGCAGAAACCTACAATTTCTCTAAGAAAGGACAACCCCTACACGTGACACATATCCCACTATGGGAAAGTTATTCCACCAATACTTCATTTCCTTTCATCTGTTTCCACCTGCCAACAATGAATCCTTTACCCATTTGTTCCTTGAGCTATAGCACCCCATCGAGCCCTGCGTTTATGCAACCTGGACATTTCCTCTGGTGTAACGGGTCTTTAAGTACCTCAACAATCAATGTCTCTGGCACCTGTTTCTTGGTCACTGTAGTTCCTCAGCTGTCTTTGTATACTCCCACCGAATACCGACAGTTGGCCCTACCTTCCCGCACCCGTAGGGCAGTCTTTCTGCCGGTTCTGGTAGGCCTCACTTTAACAACCTCAGTGGCGAGTCTCTGACTCTCCGGTGGAGCTATAGGTCATGCTCTATGGGCATCCAATGACCTGCAACAAAAACTGCAGGAAGCACTCGATACCACTGCTGAGTCTCTGGGCTCCTTGCAGCGGCAGGTTACTTCATTGGCACAAGTGACTTTACAGAACCGAAGAGCGATTGATCTTCTCACTGCAGAAAAAGGGGGTACATGCCTGTTCCTCAGAGAGGAATGTTGCTACTATGTTAATGAGTCTGGGCTAATAGAAAAAAAAATGTTGTTAAATTGCAGGAATTATCGACCCAATTGCTCAAACTCACCTCCTCTAATCCCATAACAGGGTTCTTCAATCCTCTCTTGCCACGTACTTACTACCTATCTTGGGGCCCCTTATTGGGATGCTCCTTTTCTGTGCTCTCTTGCCCTGCATAATGAAGTTCCTTCAAACCCAATTGCAGAAAATTTCTAATCAAACTTTCAACCAGCTTCTGCTTAGGCACTACCAGCCTCTGATGACCGATGAACCCCCGACATCTCCAAGAGAACAGTTCACTCAATGCTGAAGCTCCCTACCAGGCACGATGGAATGCAACGGACATCAGACAGCGGGAGACAACGAGCCCAAAGAACCTCTTAATCTGCCATCCTGGATCCATAAGTCTTTATGTCCTTTTAAGCCTCCTCATGGCCCTTGGCCTCTTCTCTGTCAGTCCCCCAACATGGAACTTCTGCCAAAAATTGACCTTTGCTTTAATTTTTATCTTCATTCTGTTTTTATTCGCTCTGATCTTCTTCAGGTGCTGGTGACGCCATGTCCAGGCAATGCTTCCAGTATTTCCTAGAGTCTCTGTTACAGGACCAGTGGCTGATACCAACAATCTCCTCCATCCAGGACTGGTTCGATGCCATCGACGACTTGTGGCTTCAGGGAACTTTCATAGACTTCACCCCTATGGAAGTAGCTGTCTATAGCCACTGGGTTTTATTTCTGGCTGCCATGATATCCCCAGACCTGCCCCCCCCCCGAACATTCCTCCACTTCCCTTTCTAGGCCCTACGGCGCCCCCACCCAGCTGGAAGCAGCCGGATCTGACTAACGACGCCCCAATTCCTAAGAAAACAAAAAGGGAGGAATGTTGGGAAAAGTATAAATGGCAGCCGTACCCCAGAGAAAAAACCCCAACATGGCGCCTAAGGACTTCTTCCTACCTTCTTCTTCTCTGCAGTGGCGCAAAAAGTTCCCACCCTTGTGAACTCTCCCGCCGGCGCCAATTTCAAACCTCGCTGGCGGGGAACCTTAGCCCCAATGAGAGCTAATTCCTGGGCGCGGGAGCTGATATCTGGAAGAACTTGCCAATAAACGGGTGGCCTGCCATTTATCTAAGCCCTACCATCTCCCCTTTAGTTCTATATAAGCACACAGCTTTTTGCAATAAAATTGGAATTCTCCCGGCAAAGTGTCTTTGCGTGGGGAATTCTTTCAGTGCTGAGGATCGAACCTGGGCCCCACACTTGCCAGGCCAGCGCGCTACCGCTTGAGCCACATCCCCAGCCCGAACTTACCATTCTTCTCTCACTGACTCTGGCCCACCTATCCTGGTCTCCTCTGCTCTTCCTCCCATCTAATAGGCAATGACCATGTTAGGATCTTTGCACACACTCTTCCCTTGGTCTACCTGCATAGCCCACTTTTTCACTACCTACAGGTTTTTCAAGTGTTACCTTCATTTTTATATTTTTGGGTACCAGCAATTGAACCCAAGGGTGCTTAACCACTGATCCACATCCCCAGCCTGTTTTTATATTTTATTTTGAGACAGGGTCTCGCTGAGTTGCTTAGGGCCTTGCTAATCACTGAGGCTGGCTTTGAACTCATGATCTCCTTGCCTCAGCCTCTGAAGCCGCTGGGATTGCAGGCATGCACCACCATGCCTGTCAAGTGGTAAGCAATAAGGTGCTCATCAGCAACTCTATATGAAATTACACTTGCTAGAGAAAATGTCAGGGAAGATGGTGGAGCAGGAAGCTCCAAGAATCCATGTCTCCACCTGAACAACAACTATACTGTAGAATTTCTCTGACGTAAACAAGTGTCGAACTCTAGAGTTCATTTGAAGGGCCTGCAGCTTCCTAAGAAAAGCTTTGATAAACTACAGTTATTTGTGTTTAATTTCCACTCTTAGCAGGGTAGCAACTATCCAGCCTCATGGTAGGAAAACATTATGGTTTCAATTTTCAATGTCTCCCAAAGGCCCATGTGCTAAAGTCTTTGTCCCCAGCCTATGATGCTATTTGGGGATGATAGGAGGTGGGACCTGGTGACAGGAAGTTAGTCTATTAGAGGCATGTCTTTGAAGGGGATACTGGGACCTGGACACCTCCCTCTCTTTTTTGCTTTCCAGCTGCCAAGAAGTGAGGAGCTTCCTTTGCCACACCCTCCACCATGATGTTCTGCCTCACTACAGGACCTCCAAAACAGGGACAAGTAACCATGGACTGAAATCTCTGAAACCACGAGGCAAAATAAAACTTTTGTTCTTTAAGTTATCTCGGGTATTTTGTCACAGCAATGGAAAGCTGACAAACACACCATACCAACATTCCCAGAACAGCCTACAAGAGCCAGGCAGATGATTCCTTTGGATTACAGAAATATAACCCAAAGGTAGGCCATCATTACTGTAGCTATATTGGCTAAAGTTATTTCCAAGAATTGGAATACCAGTCTTGCATTTTTTTTCCCTCCTTCATTTTCTCCACTTTTACACATCAGACACTTAAGGATTAGAGTATTCCAAAGTGACTACATGCCCAGGGAAAAACACAGGCTCAGAAAAGCCATAGGAAGATCTTAAATTTATATTGTAGGCTTATATCCAGCACAGAGAAATCCTACAATAAGTTTTAAAGGATAAAACCTAAGGAAGGTAAAGAATATGATTTTTCAGACTTGCCATACTATTAAACTCAAGTATATAGGTAATCTGGGTTTGGTTTTGGGGTGTTTTGTTTGTTTTGTTTGCTTTTGCTATACTGGAGATGGAGCTCAGGGCCTCACATACTAGGAAAACTCTCTACCACTTAACAATACCCACAGTCCTGTTTGTTGTTGTTTCATACATGCATCAAAATCAATTTCAGTTAATGATATACCCTTTTTCCTCCCCTTTTCCCTCCTGTCCTCCCCCTCTTGCTTCTCTTTTCTCTACTAGACTTTCTTTCTCTCATCTATTAATTTGTATTTCATTGGTTCTTTATGTTACTTATCCTTCCATACCCCTTTCCTTGATTTTACTCTAGCCTCTGCATATGAGAGAAAATATTTGACCTTTGAGTTTCTAAGTTTGGCTAATTTCACTTATCATGATATTTTCCATTTCCATCCATTTACTGGCAAATGTCATAATTTTATTCTTTTTAGTGGCCGAGTAGAACTCCAGTGTGTGTGTGTGTGTGTGTGTGTGTGTGTGTGTGTCACAATTTCTTAATCCATTCATCTATTGACAGGCATCTCAGTTGATTCTAAAATTTAGCTATTATGTATTGTACTGCTATAAGCATTGATGTGGATATGTTGCTGTAGTATGCTGATTTTAAATCTTTGGGGAAAATACCCAGGAGTGGAATAGCTACCCACAGCCATTTTGAATTATTATTTTTGGTAAAGGCCCTGAGAAGCCTCTGTGTTAGAGCCTCATCAAGTCTCAACCTTGATTGCAGGCACTTAGCTCCTGGGAATAAAGGAACTTATTTGCTAGATAACTACGATATTTCGCCAAGCTCCTGGATCTGCCCTCCTAACAGTAACTTCAGACAATGGACTTTCTTGAGAACTGCACAAAGCTCCTAACATTACAACTGGTGCCCAACATGGGGCCCGAGAAGACTTTTCTCACCACATAGCCACTTACTCCACAGAGAGTTTGGGATAACAAAAACTGCCTCGATAGAGACCCTTCCAGATGTTGACATGTCAGGTAATGGGGGAAGGGAATAGTCACTTATGCCTGGAATAGGCTTTTGATTCGCCTTTCATCACCTGGTACCAATCCCTAATCAGTAACTACAGTAACTATGGGAAATTCTCTATCGGATACTCAACGACGTCATCGGGCAGAGCTTTCCTTTTTCCTTCACAAGGTGGGACATACCATAAGCAATAATAACCTTGCTGCCTTGCTGACAGAAATAGATTCATCTTGTCCTTGGTACCCAGAAAGTGACTCATTACATTCAAAAGATTGGGAGGAGGTAGGTAAGACATTTCATGAGGAACCACTTTCCTGCCTCTGCTCCTTGTCTCTGTATCTCCCTTTATTATTATTCTTTACAGATCATGAGCTCAAGAACAGCCTCAGCAATTTATTGAGATCCTGTCTCAAGGGCTGGGGATGTGGCTCAAGCGGTAGCGCACTCGCCTGGCATGCGTGCGGCCTGGGTTTGATCCTCAGCACCACATACAGACAAAGATGTTGTGTCCGCCAAATACTAAAAAATAAATATTAAAATTCTCTCACTCTCTCTCACTCTTTCTTTAAAAAAAAAAAAAGAGATCCTGTCTCAAAAAATAAAAAGAACTGGAGATGTAGCTTCCTGATAGAACACCCTTGAGTTCAATTCCCAGTGCCCCTTAATAAATAAAATAAATAGAGTTAAATACTTGAACAATTATAAAATCTAGCAATATTGGAATTTTGGTGTTTAACTCCATTTTTATTTTCTACGTAATTTAAAAGACATATGCAGGGCTGGGGATGTGGCTCAAGCGGTAGCGCGCTCGCCTGGCATGCATGCGGCCAGGGTTCGATCCTCAGCACCACATACCAACAAAGATGTTGTGTCCGCCAAGAACTAAAAAATAAATATTAAAAATTCTCTCTCTCTCTCTCTCTCTCTCTCTCTCTCTCTCTCTCTCCCCCCCCTCTCACTAAAAAAATAAAAAATAAAAAAAAATAAAAGACATATGCATAAAACAATTATTAGCCCATGTGGATTACACAATTTATAAAGATGTAATTCATGATATCAGTAACTGAGAGGGTGTAAATATAGAGCTGTACAGGAGTGGAGTTTTTGTATACTATTATAGTTAAACTAGCAAAAATCCAAATTGCAGTATTACAACTTTAGGATGACCTGTGTAAGCCCCATGGTAGTTACAAACAATAAAGCTATAGAATACTCAAAAGAAAATGAGAAGGTGGCCCCCCTGCCCCGCACCACAGCGGCCCAGAGTTCCAGGGCAGAGCCACCCTGCACCCAAGGGATAGCCACCCTGAACCAAAGCCTGGCTCCACAGCCCAACATCAGGAAACATGCAGGCTTGAGGCTACCACCACCATGAAACTGGGATATCAACGCTTCTATCAAGAGACAACAATAAGGTCCCCGTAAGATGTCACCAAGGTCCCTGTGGTCTGGCTGCACCAGAGGTTTGTCTACCAGGGATGCTAACAGCTATCCTGTTGCTGAGGTAACAGGGAATCTTGCATAAGGTTGCTTATCTCTCGTTTCTCCTAATGGTCAACTTCCTATGATTACCCTCTCACTAGTCATATAATCTAATACCTCCATATTCCCACAGCCTACCTCATAAACACCTCACCCAACCTCCAGGTCCCCTTCCACCATCAGAAACTGTAAACCATTATGCAAACTTATTGATTATATGGTTGAAGATAACCAAATTCATTATTTCTGTGTATAGTGACAAAACTGTAAATGTAAAAATAGAAGCTAACTGATATATGGCTGCACATTGGGTATATTGAGTGCTATAATATTGATTTCTCCCTTAAAAGTGAAGTTTTGGTAACCTGTATGCACACTATAAGACAATAGGGCAGAAGCTGTAATACATCAGATCTAGTCTGCAAGAGAGGAAGACACATAGTCATCATGAAAAAACAAGGGAGGAAAATACCCCAAACAAACTAAGACACTAAAACAATAAAATCCATGGATAGTGAAGTAGGTGAAATGTCAGAGAAGGAGTTCAGAATATACATGACTAAAATTATTTGGGAATTTAAAAAATGACCTAAATGAGCAGATACAGGCAAAAATCTATCACTCCAACAAAGAGATAAGAGAGAAGATTCAGGACACCATCCATCACACCAACAAAAAGATAAGAGAGTAAATACAGGTTGTAAGAGATTACTTCAAGATATTGAAATCTTTGGGACACTATGAAGGCAGTGCTAAGAGGAAAGTTCATTGCATGGAGTTCATTCCTTCAAAGAAGAGAAAGTTAACAAATAATGACCTAATATTACATCTCAAAGCCCTAGAAAGAAAAGAACAAATCAACCCCTAAAGACAGAAAATAATTAAAATTAGAACTGAAATCAATGAAATTGAAACAATTGAAAACACAAAAAGTTGGTTCTTTGAAAAAATAAATAAAATTGATAAACCATTAGCCATGCTAATAAAGAGGAGACAAAATTCAAATTACTAACAGCCATGATAAAAAATGAAATATTGGGGCTGGGAATGTGGCTCAAGCGGTATTGTGCTCGCCTGGCATGCGTGCGGCCCGGGTTCGATCCTCAGCACCACATACAAAACAAAGATGTTGTGTCCGCCGGTAACTAAAAAAATAAAATATTAAAATTCTCTCTCTCTCTCTTTAAAAAAAAAGAAACATGAAATATTATAACAGACACTATAGAAACACAGAAGATAATTAGAAATTATTTTGAAAATTTGAACTCCAAAATAGAAAATATCAAAGGCATCAACAAATTTCTAGGGGCATATGATATGCATAAACTAAATCAGGATGATATACACAATTTAAATAAATCAATTTCTTTTTTTTTTAAAGAGAGAGTGAGAGAGGAGAGAGAGAGAGAGAATTTTTTAATATTTATTTTTTAGTTCTCGGCGGACACAACATCTTTGTTTGTATGTGGTGCTGAGGATCGAACCCGGGCCGCACGCATGCCAGGCGAGCGCGCTACCGCTTGAGCCACATCCCCAGCCCTAAATAAATCAATTTCAAGTAAGAAAATAGAGGTCTCCATCAGAAGTTTACCAATCAAGAAAATCCCAGGACCAGATGGATATACAACTGAGTTCTAAAAGACCTTTAAAGAAGAACTGACACCAATACTTCTAAAACAATTTCATGAAATAGAAAAAGAAGGGACACTTCCAAACACATTCTATGAGGCCAATGTCACCCTGATTCCAAAACCAGACAGACACGTCAAAGAAAGAAAACTTCAGGGCTGGGGCTTGTGGCTCAAGCGGTAGTGCGCTCGCCTGGCATGCGGCGGCCCGGGTTCGAACCTCAGCACCACATACAAACAAAGATGTTGTGTCCACCGAAAACTAAAAAAATAAATATTAAAAATTCTCTCTCTCTCTCTCTCTCTGTCTCTTTTTAAAATAACTGAATGAAATAAATACATAATAATTTTAAAAAAGAAAGAAAACTTCAGACTAATATCTCTAATGAATATAGATGCAAAAATTCTCAATAAAATTTTCATAAATCAAATATAAAAACTTATCAAAAAGATAGTGCACCACGATCAAGTAGGGTTCATCCCAGGAATGGTTGGTTCAACATACAAATATCAATAAATGTAATTCATCACATCAATAGACTCAAAGGTAAAAATCATATGATCATCTCAATAGAGGCTGAGAAAACATTTGATAAAATGCAGCACCCCTTCATGTTCAAAATGTTTGAAAAACTAGGAATAACAGGAACATACCTCAACATTGTAAAGGCTACCTATGCTAAGCCCCAGGCCAACATCATTCTAAATGGAGAAAAATTGAAAGCATTCTCTCTAAAAACTGGAAGAAGACAGGGATGTCTTCTGTCACCACTTCTACTTAACATAGTTCTTGAAACTCTAGCCAGAGCAATCAGACAGATGAAAGATATTAAAGGGATATTGATAGAAAAAGAATAACTCAAATTACCACTATTTGCAGATGATATGAAGACCCAAAACTTTCCATCAGAAATCTCCTAGAACTAATAAATGAATTCAGCAAAATAGCTGGATATAAAATCAACACCCGTAAATCAAAGGCATTTCTGTACATCAGTGACAAATCTGCTGAAAGTGAAATTAGAAAAACCACCCCATTTATAATAGCCTCAAAAGATAAAATAAAATACTAGGGAATCAACTCAACGAAAGAGGTGAAAGACCTCTACAATGAAAACTACAACACACTAAAGAAAGAAATTAAAGAAGACCTTAGAAGATGAAAAGATTTACCTAGTTCTTTGATAGGCAGAATTAATATTGTCAAAATGACCATACTACCAAGAGCACTATACAGATTCAATGCAATCTCAATCAAAATCCCAGTGGCATTCCTTGTAGAAATAGAGAAAGCAATCATGAAATTCATCTGGAAAAATAAGAGACCCAGAATAGCCAAAGCAATCCTTAGCAAGAAGAATGAAGCTGCTGGCATTACTATTCCAGACCTACAACTATATTACAGAGCAATAGTAACTAAAACAGCATGGTATTGCCACCAAAATAGACCTGTAGACCAATGGTACAGAATAGAGGACACAGAATCTACCCCACATAACTTCAGTTATCTTATATTAGACAAAGGCACCAAAAACATACTTTTGGAGAAAACATAGCCTCTTCAACAAATGGTGCTGGGAAAACTGGAAATCCACATGTAACAAAATGAAATTAAACCTCTATCTCTCACCATACACAAAACTGAAAGTGGATCAAGGACGTAGGAATTAAACCAGAAACTTCACGCCTAATGGAGGAAAAAGTAGGCCAAAATCGCCATCACGTCAGTTTAGGGCCCATCTTTCTTAATAAAACTCCTGTAGTGCAAGAATTAAAACCAAGAATTAATAAATGGGATGGATTCAAACTAAAAAGCTTCTTCTCAGCAAAAGAAACAATCAATAAAGAGAATAGAGAGCCTACAGAATGGGAGCAAATCTTTACCACAAGCACATCAGATAGAGCACTAATCTCTAGGATATATAAAACACTCAAAAACCTTAACACCAAAAAAAAAGCAAATAACCCAATCAATAAATGGGCCAAGGAACTGAACAGACACTTCTCAGAAGATGATGTACAATCAATCAACAAACATATGAAAAAGTGTTCAACATCTCTAGCAATTAGAAAAATGCAAATCAAAACTACTCTTAAGATTTCATCTCACTCCAGTCAGAATGACAACTATCAAGAAGACAGACAACAATAAGTGTTGGCCAGGATGGGGGGGAAAAGGCACACTTAAACATTGCTGATAAAAGACAAATAAATAAATAGGGGATGTGAACAACACAATAAGCAACAAATATACATATACTGAACACTCTACACAACAACATACACTTTTGTTGTTGTTGTTTTGTTTTGTTTTTGTGGGGTTTGTTTTTTTGTTTGTTTTTTGGTATCAAGGGACCCAGGGATGCTTAACAACTGAGCCACATCCCCTGCTCTTTTTATTTTTTATTTTGAGACATGATCTCACTAAGTTGCTCAGGGCCTTGCTAAATTACTGAGGCTTTTGTTTGTTTGTTTGTTTGTTTATTTGTATATGGACAGTATGACTTCATTTTATTTGTTTATTTTTATGTGGTGCCAAGGATCAAACCCAGTGCCTCACATGTGCTAGGCAAGTCCTCTGCCACAGCCCCAATCCCTGAGGATGGCTTTGAACTCAAGATCCTCCTGTGTCAGCCTCCTGAGCCACTGGGATTACAGGCGTGCACCACTGAACCCAGCACAACATACACATTCTTAAGTGCACTCTGGAACATTCTCCAGGATAGACCATAAGTTATCCCACAGATCAATTCTTAGCAAACTATATGATAGTGATCATAGATACATTTATCCAAACACAAGGGAATGAAGTTCAAGTTATTCTTAGCAATTCTCCTTTCTTCCTTTATTACTTTTTTCTTTCACTATCTATCACGCTATACCTGTGAATTATTTTGTTTCTTTTCTGTCTCCACTCATTTATTCTAAGAATTTAAACTTCTGAGCCTAAGGATTTTGTTTATTTTGTTTATTCTTGCATTCCCTATGCCTGGAACACCCCTTGGCTTAAAGTAGACATAATAAAATAGTTGTTGAATAAATAAACTATTTTAAATATACTTCACTAGAAAGGTTTCTAGCAAAGTAATTGCTTCATTTGAAGCAATAATATGGTTCTTGTCTTTATTCCTCTTGTATTTGTTTTAGAAGTTCTCTTTTCTTCTTTCTCTGAAATTTGATAATGTAATTAATGTCTTTATTGAGTTCATCTTTCCCCTCCTCTGTTCTTTTCTGATCAGATTAACTTGTCAATTTGAACCTTTGTCTTTTACTGTGCACAGTAATAATTATTTAGTTCAATTGAATTTCCCTGACTTTTATTTTTCTCTCTCCGGGAGTCTTAAGTTTGTGGTATATTTTATTGTACTCTAATGCAATAAGAGTCATTACCTATTAAAATTTTGTTTCCTACATAAAAAATATACATATACCAGGCCTGATCAGTGGTTCCCTACCATTGCACAATAGAAGATAGTAGAGACATACTTCAGAGTTTTTTTTTTAAAGAGAGAGATAATTTTAATATTTATTTTTTTTTAATTATCGGCGGACACAACATCTTTGTTTGTACGTGGTGCTGAGGATCGAACCCTGGCCGCACGCATGCCAGGCGAGCGTGCTACTGCTCGAGCCACATCCCCAGCCCCCAGGGTTTTTTTTTTTTGTTGTTGTTTGTTTTTGTTTTTGTTTTTGTTTTTTTAGCTGTAGATGGACACAATATCTTTATTTAATTAATTTATTTTTTATGTGGTGCTGAGGATCAAACCCAGTGCTTCACACATGCTAGGCAAATGCTCTGCCACTGAGCCACAACCTCAGCCCACTTCAGGGTGTTTTTAATGGTAAGAAGTTTCATTAACATCAGATACCATCAACTTTCTATTTCAGTGGTGGTTATGTGAGGTTGTCAGACTGGCCCTGAGCATCCCATCTCTTTGCTGCTCTTCCAGAGCAATGGGGCTGAAGCTGCAGGAGCATCCCACAAGTCACCATGTCCTTTGTGGGTGGCTCTGCTGGCATGTATTCTCTTGTCCCTCTGGTCCCATGGGAACCCACAGCTGTGTTAGTTATTATTCAACCTAGCCATGTGCTGGCTTCTCAGACCTGCAACCATGAGACCTCAAGCAGAACTTCAGCAGTTTTCATCAAGAATAAAAAAGACCTTTGTCTCTTCCTTTGTAGTCGCTACCTCTTCTCAATTTTTTTCCCATTAGGTGCTATGCCTCTACCTCATTCGTGTGGTTTATATGGTTGTTAGAAAATACACTGGGATATACATAGTGTGGACATCCAGCCTCCCTTGCAAGATGTCAATAACTCACAAATCCTTACATAAGAAGACTTAGGAGAAGAGTTCCTCTTCACACTCTGCTCAGGGGTATGTGTTGAAACTGGCCCCAGGGAAGGTCTGGGTCAAATCCTATAACACCACTTGAAGTTGAAGAATGTCAAGGTAGGGTAGTTGCAGTACAGTGTAGGGCTTAAATTCAAGCAGCCTGGTCTGCTGGGGAAGGCTATTTGAGTGTGTAATACAGAAGCCACAAGGTTTTACAATAGCCACAGTTTCGACTAGGCCAGAGAGTGAATTCCTAGTTCACAGAAGGGATACAGCTGCATCCTGACAGGGTGGCTGGGTCAATCAGAATTCCACCAGGAAAGCAGAAGCCATCTAAATAGTCCACAAAAAAAGTCAAGTAGTGTAGGCACAGTAATATGGCCCCAGAAATGCCCATCTCCAGGTGTTCACATCACATGCAACCCCCTTTTCATGAATGTGGACCACCCTAGCAATTTGCTTCTAATCAACAGAATATAACAAAGACATGTCATTTTCTAGTGACATTTAAAAAAAATGTTACCTTGATGAGTAGGTTATAAAAGATTGAGACTACTTTCTTGTTAGCAAACTCCCTCTATTGTCTTCTTTCTTTGCATATGTGGATTAAACAAGTAGCCATATTGGAAAGATTTACAAGGCACAGAACAGAGAGTGGCCCTTCAGCCCAGCACCAGCTGAAACTTGGGGCCCTAAGTCAATAGACCACAAGGACCTAAATTATGACAATCACTTAACACTGAAAATAGGTCCTTTCCCAATCAAAGCTTCAGAAGAAACTGAAGCCCTGACCAACTACTTAATTGCAGTCTGGTGACAGACTGGAAACAGAGGTCCAGCCAAGCCATGACCAGACTCCTGACCCATAGAAACTGTGAGATAATTTAAGCTATACGTTTGTGGTCCTTTTTTTTTTTTAAGAATTAGAAAACTAATACAACAATTATTCAAAGGCTCAAAGAGTAAATGTCTAGGAGGCTGTTACTGACTATCTTAGCCATTTGCAGTACCACAGTGGTTAAGAACTTACTATTTCCCCTTTATCTGCCAGAAATTGCTACTGTAGATTCACTTCTGCCTTCAATACTTTTTCATGTGTGTGATGCTAGGGATCAAAACCAGGCCTCAGTCACGGTAAGCAAAGGCTCCACTACTGAGCACCCATCTTCCACCTTCAAAATATTATGCAAGGCCAGGCACTGTGGTATATGCTCGTAATCCCAGTCACTTCAGAGGCTGAGGCAGGAGGATCGCGAGTTCAATGCTAGCATCAGCAAAAGCGAGATGCCAATCAACAGTGAGACCCTGTGTCTAAATAAAATACAAAATAGGGTTGGGGATGTGCCCCTGAGTTCAATCCCTGGTACTCAAAAAAAAAAAAAAAATTATGCAAGGGAAATACAAGATGAGTGTGAAATATCTTGTGATACCATAAAATACAGACATGCTTAAATAAATACAGGGGAATATCAAAAAGAACCAGAGCCAATCAGAGAAGTTCTTAACATCCAAAGCTGGAACAATTTGAAAAACTAAGGAATAGGAGTATAACTCAGTGGTAGAGCACTTGCTTAGCATGCATAAGGCCCTGGGTTCAATCCCCAGCACAGCAAATAAAGAAAAAAAAAGTAAAAGAAAGTAAAAAATGTTAGTAGTAAATAATAGCTCATAGAATAAAAACAAGTATCCATATTGATAAAAATAAATAACTGAAAACATAACTAATCACAGAGAGGGAACATTTCTTCCTTAATGTATTATACCAATTATAAATGAAGAAGAAATAAGAGAAGTGTACAATAACAACTAGGCAAACATCATGGCAAAATTCACCAAGGGATACCAAAATAAGTGGGCAAAACAGAATATTACTATAAATTCTCTCACAAGATAGGTTACCAATTGTGAAAAAGAAAAATAGTAATTTTACATTGGAGGCCTTCAGGTAATACTATCTGCTGTATTTTATATCTGGAATATTCTGGAAAGGCCGGTGTCTTAGGGCTTGGTCTCCAGCTTGGTGCTATTGGGATATGGTGGAAACTTTAAGAAGTGGAATTTTGTGAGAGGTCTTCAGGTCCATTGGGGGTGCCCTCCTTGAAGGGGATGATGGAAACTTAGGCCCTGCCTATCCTCTTTTGTTATGTCCTGGACCGCAAATATGCTTTTTTTTTTTTTTTTTGGTTGTTCTTGTAGATAGACACAATATCTTTTTTAAATATACTTTTAATTTTGTTTATTTGGTTTAGTTTTTTGTTTTGTTTTGTTTTAATGTGGTGCTTGGGATTGAACCTGTGCCTCACACATGTTAGGCAAGCACTCTACCATTGAGCCACAACCCCAGCCCCTAAGCAAATTTGCTTTGCCATACACTCCCCACTATGATGACCTGTCCCCCGCTGCCACACACACACATACACATACACATAAAAGGCAATGGAGCTAACCAACTGGGGACTAAAATGTCCCAAACTGTGAAATACAATAAACCTTTTTTTCTATATAAGTTGATTATCTCAGATATTTGTTATAGTAACATGAAACTGACTAACACACCATTTTAACCAAGTGGTGATGAAATGCACTGAGAAGAAAAAAAAAATGCATGCATGACTTCAATCTAATATAAAGGAAACATCAAACAAAACCAAATAGGAGAGAGACTCTCCCAAATACCTGACTGTCTTACAATGGCCACTATACAATAATGTTGATCACTCTGGAGTGTGGACAGTAGGTGGGTCAGTCCATTTAATTAAATGGTACAACCACCCACGGGGATGATGTATCCCATGTATATAACTAACTAACTCCGCATCCATGGATTCTGCCCTGAGGCATGTGGTCAAAATGACCTTGCTGAGGTCAGGTCCAAGGTTGATGTGTGGTATCAAGAGATGAAAAATCCAATAATAGGCCAGGAAGGACCAGCAGAGCAGTCATACTTATAGCACCATTAGTGCATGTATTTAAACCCTGGGTTCCTTCTCACCCACCCATCCAGGGTTAAATTCTTCAGAACAGCAGGTCTCAGCCATTATATCCCAACATGTTTATTTGTCCTAATCTATATTTTTTTGCTCAGTTACTATAAAAAACACAAATTTGCAAATAATTTGTTTAAAAATTTAATATGAAGTTAAAAAAAAAGCCAGCCTCAGCAATTTAGGGAGACCCTAAGCAACTTAGCAATACCCTGTATTGAAATAAAAAATAAAATGGGCTTAGTGGTTAAATGCCCCTGGGTTCAATCTCCAGTAACATAAAACAAAACAAAACAAAACCTGACCATTACTCATCAAAAGTCAAGGTCATGAAAGATAAGGAAATAAATAATAAATTAAAATAGAATCAAGAAACACAAGTTAGAGAACAAAAGTTTTTTGAAACAATGTACACTGGCAGAGTCTAACGTGGAACAACATGGGGAAAGGGATGCTGGTCACATAATTCCAGACTTTTCCTCTGTGATTGAGAGAGTACTGTAGGAGGGGGCAATAGTGATGACAAGCTTACAACAGACCATCTAGCACGTTCCCCGCTTTGAAAACTCAGCATGCACACCTACACTTCCACTCACGTTTAGAAATGCCAACAATCAACAGCAATTTCATCATCCAGGTTCTGCCTAACATCGTGCTACTAGCCCTACCCATCAAAGATGCTCCCAGGTTCCCTAAAAAGGTAAGAGCCCCCCAGGTCTCATAAATCACTCTAAATCTAGGTTCCTTTCCTAGTTCACATACATTCATTTATTTATTCATCTTTTGGGGGTTGCCAGGGATTGAAACCCGGACATCAAGCAAGCTAAGCACATATTCTACCACCAAACTACACCCTCACCCTACTTCTGATATATAGTCATCTAAAGCCCAAATTATAAGTTAATAATTAACAAATTTGATTTAAGGTAAGTAATAGCTTCTCATGCAGAACCATCTATAAACTAGGCCTGAGAAAGAGACAAGTATTTTTCAGCCAATTAGTCATAGGCAGTTTTCCATGAAGCCACATATGGGTTGAGAGGAGTATCCATACAGCAGGAGTAGCAACCATGGAAGGCTATTTGTTCCTGCAACTCACCTGTGCCATCAGGACATGTTCAGGCACAATTTCATATATACTGTTTCTACCTGATGTTGAATTACTGGTATGCATGATCAACTTTATGGCTTCATGGATCCAAAAACACTCAGATCAGGATACGCAAATAAAACTGGGTGATAATTAAACTCGGGAGATCTATTTCAAAAATAAAGAATAGCTCATTTCAAAAGTTGGTTTGACTTTGCTCCAAAATCCTACAAGTTTGAACTGCCTTTCTATGTGTAAAGAGCGTGTCAGTACTATAATGCTTAGGAATATGTTTGGAACTAGACAGGATTGTCTTTCACATTAAACAGGGTTTGATTTCTGTCAACAGTGCTTGACAGGACTCTCTTGTGGAATCCCCTTTGTAAGAAATGAAGCTCCCTGGGCAAATAAATGCCATCTTCTGTGACCAATAGACGGTCTACAGTAGTAGAAACCTCTCACCTTTGGATATAATGCTAGCTGTGGAAGCTTGATTAAGTTTAACAACAGAGCAATTTGGAAGTCAAATACCAGAGTGTGTTTGTCTTTTAGTTATAAATTTTAAGATTGGCTTCCACCAGGCATAATGGCACATACCGGTAATCTCAGTGTCTCTCAAGGCTGGGGCAGGAGGATTGCATGTTCAAAGCCAGCCCCAGCAACTTGGCAAGGCCCTAAGCAACTTAGCAAGAACTTGTCTTAAAATAAAAAATAAAATGGGCTGGGGATGTGGTTCAGTGGTTAAGCATCCCTGGATTCAACCCCTGGTACAAAACAAAACAAAACAAAAAAAAACTAGTTTCCTCCAGGGAGGGGAACTGAGGAGTTGAGAGATGGGAGCAACGGGACTTTGCCTGTATGTACCTTTATAGTGGGTTATTTATTCCTGGACAATCAAGACCCCAAATACCTGGCCTCTTAATCAGAATCAGGATAAGGCCCAGCTAAACCATTATAAGAGAGGCCCAGTGCCTGACCCTTGCTAGACTGCTAGACACAACAATTTGGCACCTAGTACTTGGGAAGGCTACTCCAACTTCCGAGAAGAGGCCTGGGTGACTGCATAATGACCCAGGTACTTTGGAGACCCTGGCATTCATCATAGCAACTTAATGGTATTAAAACTTTGTGTGGTTCCTCCTTAAACTGTGTGTCCTATTAATAGGTACTGTACTGTGCTCCATGTAAGTATCCTTGGGGTAAGGATCTATATTTTAATACTGTTACCGACACTTCATTTTACTAGCAAGAAATCTTTGATTTCGTTTTATTCTTTGTAATTCTAGGCATTAGATTGTAATTATCCACATTTAAAAAAAAAAAAAGAGATTGTGGGCTGGGGATGTGGCTCAAGCGGTAGCGCGCTCTCCTGGCATGCGTGCCGCCCGGGTTCGATCCTCAGCACCACATACAAACAAAGATGTTGTGTCTGCCGAAAAACTAAAAAATATATATATATTAAAAAATTCTCTCTCTCTCTCTCTCTCTCTCTCTCTCTCTCCCTCTCTCTTTAAAAAAAAAAAAAGAGAGAGATTGTTAGATTTGCATCACTGTGACAAAACACCTGAGACAATCAACATAAGAAGAAAGGTTTATTTTGGCTCACAGTTCCAGAGGTCTCAGTACATGGTTGTTTGGATTGGTTGTCTATGGGCTCATATCAGTTCAATACATCATGGTGTGAGTACAACGTGGTCTCCTCATGGTGGTTGGCAAGCAGAGAGTCAGAAAGTGGTCAGGGCCCCAATATCCCCTTCATTGGGCCCCACTGAACTAATTTCTTTCATTAATCCCCATTTTCTAAAGGCCCCACCAACTCCCAACAGGGTAGAGACCAAGCCTTCAACACATGGACCTGTGGAGAACATTCCAGATCCAAATTATAAGATGGGTGCAGTGGTGCACCCTTGTAGTCCCAGCTAATCTGGAGACTGAGGCAAAAGAATCCATTGATTTCAGGAGTTTGAGGCCAGCCTGGCAACATAATAAGACTCTGTTTGGAAAAATAAAAAATATATAGCAAGGATATATTTTCTTGCACAATTTTCAAAAACAGAGACAAGTTTCAGTCCCAATGCTATCCATTCTTTTACAGCTGTAAGTTTTCTATTGCAGAGACTAAAAAACTATAGACTATTCTTGCCAGGCATGGTAGCACACTCTCCTAATCTCAGCAACTTGGGAGACTTAGAAGGAGGATCACAAGTTCAAAGCCAGCCTCAGCAATTTAGCAAGGTCTTAAGCAACTTAGTGAGACTGTTGGGAGGAACAGACGAGGCAAGGCACCAAAGATAGCAGGAAACAGTTTTATTTGGCTGCAGCCAGGATTAGAGGGTACAGTTTTCTCTGTAATCAATTAATCGCCTGAACCCCAAGTTCAGGTAGTTTCAAAACTTCATACCCAGTGTAAGGGGAGGAGCTCAGAAGTTCACAGTCTGCAGAAGTTCACATAAAAGCAGCTTTTTCTTTCACTGTTCTGGGCAAGTCAACCCTTCAAGGACAACACCTGAGAAGGTGAGAGCTTCTTCTCCCCTTTCTTCCCTCCCCCTGCCAGCTGGTACCATGGAGCCCAATTAGTAACTTCTTCTATCTCGGAAATGTAGACATCTCTGTGAAGCTTCTTCAGCTTAAGGCCAGAGGCCTTGCTAAAGGATTTGTCTTTTTAAAAAATTTTTAATCACATTTGGTATTTGCAAACACACTTCTACTATACTGAATACTATGTGTGTGTGTGTGCATGTGTGTGTATATATATATATATATATATATATATACACACACATACATACATACACACTGGATACTATGTATATACTATTCTATACTGTATAAACGTTTGTGAAAAACTACTAAAGGGGTGTTCAGCACCTGGAGCTGTGATTTCTTCCAGGCAAGGGGCCAAGCAAGATAGAGCAACGGGAAAACAGGAAGTTTAAGCACATTGTAGAGACTCTTTTGCTGATAGTCCTAAAATCAATTATGGTGGAGATTTCTAGAGAAGTTTAATTAAGATTTTCTGTGGAGGAGGGGTGCTACTACAAGACCCTGTCTCAAAACAAAAAATAAAAAGGATCAGAGATGAGGCTTAGTGTTTAGATGTTCCTGGGTTCAATCCCTGGTACCAAAAGAAAAAACCTTTCACGCATCTCCACACTTAAAAAAAAAATTAAAAACTGTAGACTATTATTGAACATTCCTTGAATACCTCTGCATCAGGGAATCTTTTTTTTTTTTTTTTTTTTTTTGTACTAGATTTTAAACCCAGGAGTGTTCTATCTTAGAACCATATCCCCATTTCTTTTTATTTTGAGACAGGGTCTTGCTAAATTGCTAAGGCTGGCTTTGAACTTGTGATCCTCCTGCCTCAGCCTCCCAAGTAACTGGGATTACAGGCGTGTATCACTGGCTCTGGGACTATTTTTCTAAATTGAAGACAGAATTGGACTGTGACTGGTACAGATGTGACAGACTGGGATGCTCTATGTTGCTTTAGAAAATGTTACTTTATAGCAAAAGTTAAACAGATTAAAGTAGTAAAGAGTACAACAAATCAAGGTCAATTTTTTGTAAATAAATTTTGTAGGATAAAATTCTCATTCTTAGGGAATGCCTAATGCAGTATTTTGTTCTATTTATTTATTTATTGGGGATACTGAAGATTGAGACCAGGGACTCTCTACTACTCAGTGGCACCCCCAGCCCTTTTTATTTTTTATTTTGAGACAGTGTCCTGCTAAGTTGCTTACTGCCTTGCTAAGTTGCTGATGTTAACCTTGAACTTGTGATCCTCCTGCCTCAGCCTCCTGAGCCACTGGAATTACATAGAATAGTATGTTAGAGTGAAACAACTTTATGCTGCACTTACTTTCCAATGCTCCAGAAAAAAAAGGGGGGGGGGAATCTAATAGCACACACAAGCACACACAATCACACACACACATATTGAGGAACAGTTGAGGGCACAAGGAAAGCAGATGTGCAAGATGTTAAAAATTATTGAATCTAAGAGGAGGAGATATAGCTGTTCATTATATGATACCTTCAACTTTTGTAATGTTTGAAAATTTTCAAAAAAAGCTGGGAAAAAATAATGCAAGTGCTTCTTACAGTCAGTTTAAAGCGGAAAATTAAAACTAAGCCACACAGAGCATTGTTTCTTTCTAGACAGGAGACTTGATGAAACTGAAGGTATGTCTTTGCCCCCAACTGGTCGCTCTTTGTACGTGTGGTCGCACTCAGGGCCTCCTGCATGCTAGGTTAGTACTGTATCACTAAGCCACTTCTTACCCTTTAGTTTGAGACAGGGATGGGTTTGAACTTGCAATCCTCTGCCTCAGCTTCCCAAGTAGCTGGGATTACCCCAGCCAATTGGTTGCTTTCTAGATACACCCCCTGCTCTGTTTGCCAAAATCTGGAGCTTCCATTAAGGGGGCACTTACTGATAGGCCAGGCTCAGCCTCTGCAATCAAGAATCTATCTGCATTGTCACCATCAGAAAGATTAAAGTGTAGGGCTGGGGATGTGGCTCAAGTGGTAGCGCGCTCGCCTGGCATGCGTGCGGCCCAGGTTCGATCCTCAGCACCACATACCAACAAAGATGTTGTGTCCGCCGAGAACTAAAAAATAAATATTAAAAATTCTCTCTCTCTCTCTCTCTCTCTCTCTCTCTCTCTCTCTCTCTCTCTCCTCTCTCACTCTCTCTTAAAAAAAAAAAAGAAAGAAAGATTAAAGTGTAAATCAATGGAAGTGTAACTGATGTGATTCTGCAATCTGTATACGGGGTAAAAATGGGAGTTCATAACCCACTTGAATCAAAGTGTGAAATATGATATGTCAAGAACTATGTGATGTTTTGAACAACCAACAATAAAAAAAAGAAAAAAAAAGATTAAAGTGTGTGTGGGGGGGTGGGGGGGCGGGTTTGTGGCTCAGTGGTAAAGCCTAGCACGTGCGAGGCCCTGGGTTTAATCCTCAGAACCACGTTAAAAAAAATGAATAAATAAAATAAAGACGAGAGAGAGAGAGAGAGAGAGAGATATTGATTAAAGTGGTGCTAAGTGAAGACTGGTGAGAAAACAGAGCAGACAGGGCACATCACAGTGGGCATTCCTGCCCAAAAAATAGCAAAGGACATCAGTACATTTAGGGTGTGTGGCCAAGAGCTGAGCTCTATTCTCAAGAATAGCTGGTGATTCAAGTTTCTGGATCCCATTCAGTCCCTCAGGCTGCTGGGCCGCTCCTCTCCTCTTCCCCATTCCTGGGGATCCCTCTAGAGGCCAATGTGAGCCACTGACTCATGGGTGGTGCAGGGGCCGCTGCTGCACATGGCTCTCTTCTGTATGACCTCTCCCACTTGGGGAGTTGGTTGGAGATTTAGTAAGGTCCTTACCCATGACAGAAAGGAATATTCTATTCTGTGGAAGCGTGAAATGCCTTCAAATGTTTGCCTGGTGCCAGGATTGGAGTTCTGTGTACATGGGGACACCAAGGGAGTGACAATCCTAACCACCCTGGGCTGACAAAAGTGGTATGCATGGACACTCTGTAGGTAATAGAGATATTCTATTTGACCATTGGTGGGGCAAAGTGGGCAATGGAAAGGATGCCTTTGGTGGGTAGGACCTTGTGTGATCCTACAAATTCAGATTATGAACTGGGGGCAGGGGGACAGTCAGGGACGCCAAAAAAAAGCCAACACTTTTCCATAGGACCTAGAACGGAAGGAGTACCCATTTCATACTGCTGATGACATTAGCTGGTTTTCTAAGGGTCATCAGTTACTTAGGTGGCCCAGAGTGGCTAACATACTTTCTTTTGGATGGTCTTCAACTGTCCTGAACTCAGACCCAGAGGGTAATTTCCTGGACCTACCAGCACAGGGCCTCTATCCTTGGGTAAATGGAGAGGTGGTAAATGGAGAAGCAGGTTTGCGAAGATGTCAAAATTAGGACCAAAGAAGTCCTCAGTTAGAAGAGACTGATCAAAAGAATAGTTAAAAGGACAGAAGCTAGAAAAAGCAGATAAGAAAAGATTGAGCTTCAAATACAGAGGAGGCAAGGCCTGAGTCTATAAGAAGTTAGCAATAGGGAAGATGTTCTCAAATTTTTATCTGCCACAGACTACCTTTGACACCCTCATGAAGCTATTGGAGCCTTCCCCCCCCCAAAAAAAAATGCTGTTTTTCCTTTTCCTTCGTTTTTTTTCTTTTTTTTCCCTTCAGGGCTGAGGATTGAACCCAGGGCCTCATGCATGCTAGGTAAGGGCACTACTGCTGAGTTTCATCCCCAGATCCCCAAAAATGTTTTTGAGTGCATAAGATAATATACCTAGGGCTCCAAAGGGAACAATTTGAATACTTATGTGGTTTTATCAAAATATATTTTAAAAATAACTCAGTGGGGCTGGGGATGTGGCTCAAGCGGTAGCACGCTCGCCTGGCATGCGTGTGGCCGGGGTTCGATCCTCAGCACCACATACAAAGATGTTGTGTCCGCTAAAAACTAAAAAATAAAATATTAAAATTCTCTCTCTCCCTCTCTCTCTCTCTCTCTCTCTCTCCTCTCTCTCTAAAAAATAAATAAATAAAAATAACTCAGTGCATAGTATACCTGTGTTTCTTTATTAACTCATTGAATACCAACCCTTATCAGTAAATTTAATAACCAATATAACTTTGATCCAGTGGTGCACTTTATATTTGAGGTACAGTTTCTGTAATGTGACTTGAAAACACGTGATTTCTACTGAGACAAAGTTGCAGATACTGCTAATATGACTGAAATCTGTTACTTCCATTTGTCATTTACAGAAATGGCAATTTCAGGGCTGGGGATATGGCACAAGCCGTAGCGTGCTTGCCTGGCATATGTGCAGCCTGGGTTCGATCCTTAGAACCACATACAAACAAAAATGTTGTGTCCGCCGAAAACTAAAAAATAATATTAAAAAAATTATCTCTCTCTCTTAAAAAAAAGAAAAGAAGTAGCAATTTCATACAGATATTAATGAAAGTTTCTAATTTTTTCCCATCCAAGATCACAATCCCCCTGAATTCTAAAAGATGATTGTCTCTAAATTCTATACCCAAAGTCCACTTTAGAACACTGCTGTAGGGCTGGGGCTATAGCTCAGTGGTAGAGCACTTGCCTCGCATGTGTAAGGCACTGGGTTCAATCCTCAGCACCACATCAAAATAAATATATTGTGTCCATCTACAACTAAAAAAAATATTTTAAAAAATAACACTGTTCTAAAGTCTTTTTCATACAGAATCCAAAGTCATACAGGCCATATCTTTTCCTTCGTTCCTCCCCCAGATAATGTGTGCCCAGAATATCTCTAGGTTTACCTTGTGAAAGCTTCTTGTCAATTGACTTATTTCAGGGTGAAAGGCAAAATCCTTCATTTCTTCTACTCAGTGTTTTTCACATATTTTAACCTGTGGTCCATAACAGGAAATTCATCTTACATTGAGACCCATGTTTTAATATACGTACATATAACTGAAACCACAAATTCTTAAGGTGAAACTCTACTCCATATCATATATTAATTTGCTAGGACTGCCATAATCAAATACACAGCCTATACATCTTAAATAACAGAAATTTATTCTCATGGTCCAAAGTTCAAGATCTGAGCAGAACTGGTTTCTCCCAAGGGGCCTTTCCTTGGCTTGCAGGTGGCTACCTCCTTCATGTGTCCTAACGCATTTTATCCTCTGTGACCAGCATGCCAATGGAGTCTGTGTATTCAAGTTTTCTCTTCTAAGAAGGATGCTAGAGGGCTGGGGATGTGGCTCAAGCGGTAGCATGTTTGTCTGGTTTGCGTGCGGCCCCGGTTCGAACCTCAGCACCACATACAAACAAAGATGTTGTGTCCGCTGATAACTTAAAAAAATAAATATTAAAAAATTGAAAAAAAAAAAGAAGGATGCTAGATATTTGGAGCAGTGGTGTCTGCTTGTAATTCCAGTGACTCAAGAGGCTGAGGCAGGAGGATCCCAAGTTCAAAGCCAGCCTCAGCAAATGATATCAATTAATAGGATTAGGGTGTGCCCTGGAAGTTTCATTTTATCACCAAATATATTTACATTCTGAAGTACTAGAATTCTGTAATTAGGACTTCAACATGCAAATTTAGGAAGAAAACAATCCATCCCATAACATAAAATAAAATCAATGACACATAAAATATGATTTACTAGAGTTTAAATACAACAGTGTCAGCTGGGGAAGTAGGCATGCCTGTAATATTAGTGACTCGAGAGGTTGAGGCAGAAGGATCACTAATTCAAGGCCAGCCTCAGAAATCTAACTACACTGTCTCAAAAAATACATACATACATACATACATACATAAAAAGGCTGGGGATGTAGCTCAGTGGTACAGCATCCCTGGGTTCAATCTTCAGTGCCACAACTATAATAATATCAATTAATGAATGTATACATTCTACATACAAAGTGTCCCCATTTGGGCTGCTGTAACAGTCACCCTAGGGTGACTTAAACAAGACATTTATTCTAGACATTTATTCTAGTAACTGGAAGACTGAGATTAGAGGCCCTGATAGCTCTAGTGTCTGGCAAAGTTCCTCTTCCTGTTTTAACCAATTTTCATTGGATCCTCAGATAGGAGGGAGAGGGGGAGGGGGAGGTGGGGAAGAATGAGCATGAACCATTTCTCCTGTGTCTGTTTTTATGATGGCACAAATCCGATTATGAGAGCCTCTCCCTCATAACCTAAGTATGTCCCAAAGTTTCCACATCCTAACACCTTCATGCCGGGGATTCAGGCTTCAACACAGGAATTTGGATAGCAGTACACAAATATTCAGTGCTGGAGATGTGGCTCAGGGACAAAGTAGCCCTAGGTTCAACCCTCAGTATGGTGAAATAACAACAGTCATACCAGACAGTTGATATTTTTTCATTTTGCTTAATGTTTTATAATCATCCTTAAATGTAAATAAAAAAATCACCTTCCGTAAAATGCCATGATCAACATATAAATATTTTATCTAAATATGTTTCTTTAGCTGGGTATGGTGGTATATGCCTATAATGCCAGTGATTTGGGAGGCTGAGGCAGGAGGATTGCAGGTTTGAGACCCTCAGCAAAACCCTGTCTCAAAATAAAAAATAAAAAGGACAGGAGATGTGGCTCAATGGTAAAGCACCCCTAAGTTCAATCCCCAGTACCAAATAAATAAATAAACATGTTTCTTTAATGTTGCGAATATTCTTATGGAAGTTTATTAGCAAACGTTTCAGATATATGTACGATGCAACAATATTTCTAATTTTGTTTGTTAAAACTACCTTTATTGTAATATTTTTTTATATTGTAGCTGGGGCAATATTTTTTTTTAACTTGCTGTAATAGTAATGTCTTTTGAGCCCTTATATAGCCTGACTGTGTTGAAATTATGCTTCCCCTGTGACTGCAAGTTTAGTTTAAAAATGTCTGAAAATTTTTTATTTAAAGAGGCCAATTTTGTTGCCCAAATAGAATCTTTAAAATATTTGCCAGATGAGATTGCTTTCCAACTGGAAAAATGTGACTCTCATCCTTACATTCATATCTACATTTAGGGCTATTCCTAGCACGAACATCAGTAGGATACAGAAAGTGGATCTGATTTGCCCTAGCCACTGAATAGTACATGTCTAGAATGTGGCTATTTGGCAAATTAACTTTACCAAAATAGAACGAACAACTTTCATTAAATGTTTCAGTAACTTTCATGAGAATTAGCAAAATTTCTCTGGACATCAGAATTTCAAGACGAATAAAATAATGATTCTAATCAGCACTGCTATTGGCAACGTGCATATATTAATGCTCTGTGCTGTTTTCTGGTCAGATTTACTACTTTGTCTCTTTGAATTCTTCACTTACATATTAGACTTACATTGTTGAACATTGTATTTTTCCAATTCTATAAATGTCTATTTGTATTGGAGTCTAATTTTAGACCCACCAATGATAAGTGCCACAAATAGAGGTCAGTTTTGTTCATCTTATGTTTCTACCACTGTTATAATGCCTAGTCCATATTAGGCACTAAATAAATATGTGATAAGTAAAATAACAAATACTGTATCTGATAGTGTTAGTATACATATCAGAATTAAAGGGTTGCAAGACTTACACCATCAAGGTGAACAGCAAATTCTATAAATATTCCTGTCAATGTTTGTTAATGGCATAGATTAGATCAAATATATTGTCACTTGAAAGTAATTTTTAAAAATCTTTATAATTTATTTATTTATTTTTATGTGATGCTGGGGATCGAACCCAGTGCCTCACACAGGTAGGCAAGTGCTCTACCACTGAGCTACTACTGCAGCCCACTTGAAAGTATTTTAAATTTATCACTTATCAAAAGTCAATTGCATGATAGAAGACATTTTTTAATTTATTTACATAGTTTTATTTTTTATTTTGGAAAAAACATTTTTTTTTCAGTACTGGGAATTGAATCCAGGGCGGCTCTATCCATGAGTTACATGCCCAGCCTTGTTTACTTTATTTATTTTTTTTTAATTTTGAGGCAGGGTCTCACTAAGTTGCTGAGGCTGCCTTCTAACTCATGATCCTCTTGCCTCCAAGCCTCCTGAGTCACTAGGACCACAGGTGTACAACAGCACACCTGGCTGGAGCTATATGCCATACTTTATGTCATCATATATGACACTTACAAGGTATTTTGTTAATTTTGGGAAGTACTTGAGATTGAACCTAGGTGCTTTACTATGGAGATACATCCCCTGCCTTTTTAATTTTTTGAGACAGGGTCTCTTCAAGTTGGTTAGGGTCTTGCTAAGTTGCTGAGGCTGGCCTCTAACTGTTATCCTCCTGTTTCAGCCTCCTGAGTTTCTGGGATTTCAGGCATGCACCAGCAGTATTTTGTTAATATTCACACAACAAGATATTGGAAAGACAAATTTCTCTTTCCTTGAACATATTAGAAGGGTTTATCCACAAATTCAGCATGAGTTAATTTCTGCAAATAATTTGAGGTACGGGTCAAGGTCTTTGTTTTTCTCTCCACACAAATACTTAGTTGTTCCAGCAACAGTTATCAAAAAGATGGTTATATCTTCATTAAATTATCTTTGTGCCACTTTGAAAATCAACCATATATATGGAGGGGTGCATTTTTAAGTTCTCTATTCCATGGATCAACATGCCTAATTTTGTTTGTTGTGGTGCTGGGTTTGGAACCCAGAGCCTCATGCATGCTAGGTAAGGGCTCTACCATTGAGCTACACTACTAACCCAACATCTTTTTTTTTTTAAGAGTTTTTTTTTAATATCTTCACTTTTATTTTTATGTGGTGCTGAGGATGGAACCCAGGGCCTCACACATGTGAGGCAAGCGCTCTACCGCTGAGCCACAACCCCAGCCCTAGCCCAACATCTTTACTGCAAGAATATCACACTGTTGTGATTATTGTAGCTCTGAAGTAAGTCTTAAAGACTTGAAATCAGATGGTGTGTGTCCTCAGATTTTATTCTCCTTTTTTTTTTCTTTTTTTTTTTTTTTTGTTTTTAAAGAGAGTGAGAGAGGAGAGAGAGAGAATTTTTAATATTTATTTTTTTAGCTCTCGGCGGACACAACATCTTTGTTGGTATGTGGTGCTGAGGATCGAACCCGGGCCGCACGCATACCAGGCGAGCGCGCTACCGCTTGAGCCACATCCCCAGCCCAGATTTTATTCTCCTTTATGAAGATGTTTTGGCTCTTTTAAGTATATTACATTTCCATGTACATTTTAGAACTTTTTTTTTTGACACAGGGTCATTGTTCTCTGGTTCTCCAGCTCTCCAGCACTCAGGCCCAGTTGGTTTTCCAAACATATTTGAAGGAGGCAGCTTCTTTCATCCCATGTGAACTAATTTTGCAAACCTGCAGTGACCAAGTGAGTGCAATGGTGGAATAGAGGTCAAGTCTTGTATTGTCATTTTAACTAAAGACAGGAGCACCAGAGCTAGAAATGGCATTGTATTTTGAGTGTACAGAATTCCTAAGATGAGAAAATAAATTGTTTCAAATACAAACATTTGTAAATATTACAAAATGTTTCCCTGGTCTTTCCACACTTTGATGCTTCCTTTACCTTCTATTCCTCCACCCAAGAGACTCCTGGGAGTGCTACTTCTGGTGTCCTGGGTGGCTTCTCCTCCACCTTTTTGCTATATAGTGCTTCCCCCAGTGCAGGGTTTTGAAGCACTATCTCTGGGCAGCAAGTCCAGTCTAGTCGGGACTATACTGCAATCATTTCCCTTTCTCTCTCACCAAGCTGGGACATAGTCTGGCTTTTGAAATATTCTGGCAACACCCCTTCCCCAGAGGACTCCTCTGTTGGGTCCCTATTTAGGACCCTGTTTTTTGTTGTTGTTGTTGTTGGTTTTTTTTTTTTATGAATAATAGTGGAGGTGGTGGTGGGTGCCAGGGAGGAGGCTGGGAAATTGTCAAAGTTGGAGGACACCAAGGAAGTAGAAGAGCATCAGGGATGATTAGGTGAGTGGCAGAGAGATTGGAGACTGAGTTAAGAGATAAAAAAGAGGCTGACCAATGTCTAAATTAATGACATTACACTCACAAAAACATGTGTCTCGGGGTAGATAAAAGTTTCATGATTTTAAAAAGGAAATATCAAGGTATACCTTTTGAGAGAAGTTGTTGCGTGACTTGGAGGTATGTGGATCAAAGCAGGGGCAAACAGTCTGAACTTGTCTAACCAGCCATCTATACTTTTCCTATCTCAGGTCCTGTGACTATTAGGTCTATTTTTGAATTGTTTTTCTCCTGAAGAGGTGGAATTTATGGCATTCCTGACCAAAGGTATGATCAGCAGATGTGGCTAGCCATCAGGGAGCCCCAGGGAGTTTGCCAAGCAATGGCTTATAGGAAAGGAGACAGACCAGAAGCATCCACTGGGGTTTTATAGGGACAAATGGTCTGCATGTCCAGGAATCGATCACATCCAACTGTTCTGAGGGCCTGAGTCCATGAGATAACTACAAATCAAAAGGGGCCAACCTGGGCACCTCAAAAGACTCCTAGAGTTTGCAGGGGAATCAGGGCCCAGAGTGTGAGCCTGAGACTCTGTCCTGCTGACTGAGTTGTCACTCACAGTGTGGTTGCCTCAACATGGTGAGCTCTGATAGCCCAGCTTCTTTTGGCCTTTGTGGAAATCCCCCAGCTCCAGTGCTCCTACTCTACCTCTTTAGGCTTAGCCCTACCATATAATAGTGATGTAGTTTGGATCTAGAAATGTCCCCCCAAAATCTCACGATAATTAATGCAGGAATATTCAGAGTGAGACAATTAGAGTGCTATAACCTCATCAGTGGATTAATCCATTTCAATAAATTGATTATTTGAATAAATTACTGGGTGGTAACTGAAAGCAGGTAAGACATGGCTGGTAAAAGTAGGTCACTAGGGGTATGTCCTTGGTGGTTATATATTATCTCTGGCCCCTTGAATATATACTCTCTTTCTCTCTCCTTTCCCCCTACTTCCATGAGCTAAGAAGCTTTCCTCCATCATTCCCTTCCACAATGATATTCTGTCTCATCTCAGGCTCAGAGCAATGAAGTCAGCCAACCATGAACTGAACCTCTGAAACCATGAGCCCAAGATAAACTTTTCCTTCTCTAAGTTGTTCTTGTCAGGTATTTGGGTCACAGTAATAAAAAAGTTAACTAACATAAACAGCTAATAGGCTTCTCTATCAAGCTGTATTGCAGGCAGTGTCCACGTGGCTTCCCAGGACATGAACTCCTTTTGTGACCTACTAGCATAAAGATAGAAGTATTTGACAAGTGTCAGAAAGCTAACTAGTAGCAGAGTTGAAAGAGAAATCAGGTCCCATGAATCCCAGGAATGAATCAGACATACAGTGTGACAGATAGAATAATACCCTCTCCCCAAAATGCATATATCCCAATCCTGTAAACTGTTATTGAATCACCTTCCATGGAAAACGAGAGTCTATAGATTGATGAAGAGAATGGTAGTTGAGATAAATTAGGGAGATGATCCTAATTTATATAGGTGGGTCCAGTTTAATCACATGAGTCCTTAAAATCAGAGAACCTTTCCTGGGTGGGTCAGAGATGAGACAGAAAATATGGCTGTCTGGAATGAAAGTTTGACCCAAAGTGGGAGAAATTTGAAAATGATGTGGAGAGACTTGAAGGAACAGATCTGAGAAGCCTGAACTCCATGGAAGCCATAAGAAAGCTGAGTCAAGAATTGGCAGAAACCTTAAAAGAGAAAAGGGCAGCATGGAGTTTTCAGAGACAACTGTCAGTCAAAGGCAGTTTCTAAAAGCAGAAACAGAGAGAGGTCAGTAGGTAGGAGATGATAAAACACCCATTAGTAAGCCAGAAGGACCCCCTCATCACATGGGAGCCTTGTGGGTCTTGAGGATCGGATGTGATTCTATACTTGGTGTATTAGCCATATTTTGTGGAGCAAAGTACCACAAATTTGGCTTAAAACAACATTTATTATGGCACAGCTCCTGTGGGTCAGGAATCCAGGTGTGCTAGGTGTCTGCTCAGGATCCCATGAAGTTGCAAGGTATCCACTGGGTTGTGTTGTCATCTGCAGGGTTAACTAAGGAAGAAACAACTTTGAATCTCACTTGACTGTTGGCGGAATTCATTTCCTTGTTGTAGAACTGAGAGTCCTGGTTTCTTGCAGGTATTTGGTGGGAGGATGCCCTGACTCCTACATGTTGCTGCACTTCCTACAGGCTACTTGTAGTTTCTTGCCATGTGGGCTTTATCACTGCTTCATCAAGCTAGTAAGGAGAGTCTCTATAATGATCTGGGTAGCAAGACAGAGCTTTCAGTAAACAAGGGAAAGAAAGAAAATCTCAGCATCTCTGTCATATGCCATTAGGTAGAAGAAAGTCACAGGCCTTACCCTCACTCAAGGGAAAGGAATGATTCAAGGATATGAATACCAGAAAGGGATCTTGAGAGACCATTCTAGAGTTTTCCCATCACATCCAGCAAAGCTGCACTTGGGGTGGGGATAGTGTTAGAATGTGGTACTTGTTCTGGGGATGTAGCTCAGTAGTAGAGTACTTGCCTATCATCCACAGGCGCTGGGATTGCCCCTCCCCCATATTACAAAAACAACCCCCAAAATAGAATGTGCTGGGAGGAGAGAGATGCTGAGTTTGGCCTGGATACTGAAGAGATGAAAGTCATAAAAACAATGGGCAAGTTCCTTTGTAGATGTAGCTCATTTAATCTATACAATAACATGGAGATATGCCATGGTATCCTCATCTTACAGATGAGTGAACTAGAAGAAGGGATAAGGTGTTCTCTAATTGGAAAAGTAGGCCAAGGGGAGTATTTGGAGAGAAAGAACTCACAGAATCAATATCATTAAATCCACTCAGGCTGTGACAGAGAGAGAAACGTCTGGGTCTAGTGACAGAGGGGCCCTCTAGAACTTCACCAATACTTACAGACCACTAGCTAACATTTGACTAAGCACAGGACACTGTATGAAGAACCAGTTCTTCTTGTGCATAAAGGGCAGTAGGTTTTTGCTTTTTTCTAGAACACCACCCAGCACAAATGGTGCCTGTTGATATCTTTGCTTAATACATTCAAACTATCTTGGGTGAAAACATCATCTTCAAAAACCCAAGAGACTAATAAGCCCCTGAAACTGGCAAAAGGCTTGAACATTTGAGGAGAAAAAAAGGTTCAGCCTAACTGGGGCATAAGGTTTGTCTTCAGCACACCAAGTTCAGTGGATGAGAACTCTAAATCTTAGCAATACGTTGATAGATGAGGCATCTGTTCTTGTTTAAGTATTCACTATAGACATGGATGAATAAGGCAGTAGAGACTATCCTTAGAAAATTTTTTTAAAAAACATATTTCATTCATGTACTCTGGATGTGTTTGTGATTACATTCAGCAAACATTTATTGCCTGAATATAAAATCCCATGGATGGAAGATATAAAAATGAGTAATTTCCTTCTCTGCCTGCTCCAGGGAGAATACATATAAACACAGACCACAGCTATAATAGAAATACCTAAGAAGCTTCATGGAAGCATTCTAGAAGGCTATAGATGGAGAATAATTCAAGGAAGGCTTTTTCCCCCCATTTTTATTGTTATTTTTAATGGTGCTAAGAATTAAATACAGGACCTCATATAGGCAAGTGCTGGACCACAGAACTACATTCTCAGACCTTTTTTTTATTTTTATTTTGAGACAGGTCTGGTTAAGTTGCCCAGGTTGGCCTCAAACTTATGATCCTCCTGTCAAGTGTATGCCATGGCACTTGGCTTAATTAAGGCTATATTTTTAGTACTGGGGATTGAACCCATGGGCTCTCCACCCTGAGCTACATCCCCAACCTTCCCCCCCACCTTTTTTTTTGAGAAAGGGTCTCATTAAGTTGCCAAGGCTAACCTTGAATTTACAATCCTCCTGCCTCCGCCTCCTGGGTTGCTGGGATTACAAGTATGCGCCAAACTATCTGGTTTGATGAAGGTTTCTTTTTAAAAAAAAAAAAATTTTAAGAGAGAGAGAGAGAGAGAGAATTTTTTAAATATTTATTTTTTAGTTTTCGGCGGACACAACATCTTTGTTTGTATGTGGTGCTGAGGATCGAACCCGGGACGCACACATGCCAGGTGAGCACGCTACCGCTTGAGCCACATCCCCAGCCCTGATGAAGGTTTCTTGAAGAAATTATTTTCTTTTCAGTTAAGGCATCTACTAGATGACTGCCAAGGATTAGGTCCTATAAATAGAAGGAATTTCAGGCTAGAGCAAAACCCCTGAAGCCAAACTGTGAAGAGAAACTGTTGTTAAGAGAGTGTCCAGTGTATGGAGATATAGAAGGAACTAAATTTTTTAGATTGCTGAATACTGGAGTTAGGGGTTTAAAATATATTCTGAGTTATTGGACCACCATGGATAGGAAAGACAGATTCACATTAGTGATTTGGAAAAACAGTTCCATGGAGGACAGATTAAGGGTAGGAAGGGATTTGTTGGAGCTGAATTATTGCAATCCGAATTAAAAAAATAATGAAGGTTTGAGCAGTATGGTGCCACAACTCTGTAGTCCCAGTTATGCAAGGAGGCTGAGGTGGTAGGATCACTTGGGCCCATGACTTTGAGAGACCAGCCTAAGCAACACAGCAAGACTCCCATCTAAAAAACAAAAGCAAAACAAAAAATAATGAAGGTTTGAGCCAAGACTGTGTAAATGATTGGAAAACAGGTGGAAGATGAAAGAGTGTGAAACAAGTATTATACTGAAAAGGGAAAGAATTGTGAGGCCACTAACCAGAAATCAGAAATAAATAGGTGAGCCAAATCAATGAAGGTCTTCAACATGTTAAGTTCAAAGGGCTTGTAAGACATCTATGGGGATTGGTGCAGCAGGTGGAAATACAAGTATAAAGCCCAGAGAGGTCCCTGTGTATATAACATCTTCGATGATGATAATTGGAACTGCCATAGTACCTTAATCCATTTAGGAAGATCGTATAACATTAAAAGAGTATTGTGGCCTTATATAATGCTGTATTTATGAGAAAGAGAAGGTATTATGGAGCTTGATATAGATAGTAGAACCAGGAGAGAACTTGGTTCTAGAGGACGACAGAAAAATGTTTTAAGGATGAATTATTAGTAAGCTAAACAAGAGGAGATCTAAGCTAGGACCACTGGATTCGAGGCTAAGTAGGGACTGGAATTTGGGGGGAGCAGTTTGAGAAGGGTGGTGAGAGTGGAATTCAACAAGGAGTAGAGACTGCCAAACAGGTTAAAATATATTAAGGTCAGTAACTTGTAGAAGTTTGAGAATGAAGGGATAAAGTGAGGAAGGAAAGTGGCTTGAGAGAGGAGAAAGGGTATTTGACACTCATCATTGTAGTCCTGAGATACTCTTTTCTTTCCAAGCTATTGACTTATACCACTGTGCAAGACAGAAAGGATTTTGAGCCCCATTTCTTTCTTTCTTTTTTTTTTAAGTTGTTAATGAACCTTTATTTTATTTATTTGTACGTGTGCTGAGTATTGAATCCAGTGCCTCATGCATGCTTGGCAAGCGCTCTAGCACTGAGCCACAATCCTAGCCCCTGCATTTATTTCTTAACTAATCACAAAACTCCAGGCCTAAAAGACCATCGGGGAAGGGAAGAGGAGATCGTAATCTCTCATCAGACCCAAATTTCGTCTCAGTAGCTTTGGTTAAGTCTTCTACAGGTGCATAAACTCTCAACTCTCCATCCCAAACCAGACACATCACCCCTCTTGAGCAGGTGCACAACTGCCTTCCCGAGTTGTGTGCCCTGAGTCCCTCTCCGGATGGCCAGCTTTAACTCCCAGAGCGCTCCAGTGCTGCGCGCCCGATCTTCTCACGATGCCTAGGCTTCACAGGCCACGGCTTTCGGTGCTGACTTTAAGACCTGCACGGCGGAGGGAAAAGGGAAACCCGCAGTCTGGACACCCTCGACCCCGCCTGCGGCCCCTCCGGCCGCTGGAATCGTCCTCCATTGCCCTTCCCACGTCGCAGCTCCCCCACCTCGGAAAAATGAAACCCAGCAGAGTCAGGCTTAGACCAAGGGGTGGGATCCACTATCTTCTCACTCCGCAAAGAGAAAAGGCAGAACCGACTTCAGACAGCAAAGGGGTGTGTTGCCCCACAGGGTCGCAGGAGGCTCCGCCCCGGCTAACCACCTCCTTTTCGGCCCCGCCCTCCTGGAGCCGGGGACTACAGTTCCCGGAGGTCTCCTCGGCCCTGGGGGGCAGGACCGTCCGCTCTCCCGCTCACGCAGAGCGGTGACTGGCTTTCCGTGAGTGGGGCGGGGCCTGCCTCAGCCAATAGATGGAAAGCTCGTTACGGCGGCGGAAGCAGCGGCGCTGGAGTGAGGGGTGGGGGGCAGAGTGCTAGCGCCCCGGCGGCGGCTGCGGGTCCGGAGCCCGAGGACGTCGGCTCCACAGTCGGAGAGCGCACGGGAGCGAGCTCGAGGCGGCGCGGCGGCCACTCTTCGTAGCACTCAGGTAATGGCGGGACGGGTGCCCGAGAGGGCAGGGGAGGAGGCGAGGGGGCGGGGCGGCCGAGCCGAGCTGCAGCGTCCGTCCCGCTGCGCGTCCCCGGGGAAGGGCAGAGGTACCCCAGCTTCTGTGTCTCGGACTTCAGCTCTTTCGCGAGCTAGGCACGGCGGTTGAGCCGGCGGCAAGGGCTGGATGTCTAGTGGCGGGGAAGGGAGAAGAACCGGGAGGGTGGGCCAACCTGGGAGTGGGGGCGTGGCAGACGTGAGCCTTGGCGGGGAAGCGGGGTGGCCGGGGGAACGCGGGCGGGCGGGCGGGCGGCCCAGGGAGTTTGGCTCCTGAAGCAGTTTAAAGTGACTCTCCACATCCGGGCCCTGCGCCCGCCGCTTTCAGACCCCGACTGAGGCGGGGCCTCCCCACTCCCCGCCCCCCTCTCCGGGAGTGCTTGTCTTCCTCTGCCATTGGCCCAGCCTCGAGGGGTTTGGGCTGCCCCGGCGAGGTTCGCTTTTGATTGGCTGTTGATCGGCGGGAGGGTGGGGCGGGCTCAGAGCGTGCAGGCCTCAGTAGATTGGTGCCGGGCCTCCAGTGACGCGTCGGGCGTGGGGCCAATGGGCGGGCGGGGGAGGTAGGGGCAGGTTCGGGGGAAGAGGACTGGGAGCCGACCGGCGGCCGGGTGGCGAGGGTGAGTGGGGTTGGCGGGGCTGGACAGCGGCGAGCTCGGGTGCGCTTCGGCACGAGTCCTCTTGTTGTCCCCTGAGCCCAGCGCTGCGGCCAAGACGGGCCCTCCGCGGCACCCCCAGGCCGGAGAGGTGGAAGCGGGAGGTGCGGGCGGCGGGCGGCGGCTACAGGTAAAGAGGCACACTGCTTGTCTTGTTGAGGTACTCCCCAGAACGCTTGGTTCCTTCCCCTGGGAGACGGAGTCTTGGACACCCGAAGTATCTGGAAACAAATCTGTCCTCTGATCTCAGGGAGCGGGGGCTCGGGATGGGGTGGGGTTAGGGTCGAATCAGGGGAGCTTGACCCCTGAGGGAAAAGTAGGGGACGATTTGAGAAGGTGCAGAAGGTGTCTGCCAGATCCTTCTGGCTCAATGGGATGTCTTTGAAAGAGAAAAAAAGGAAATCTGTAAATGGAGGCCTTTGCAGAAAAGCGTTTGAGAATTCCTTGTACATCAAGTCTTAATGTAAGATTTCTAATCCTTTCTTGGGGCTGGGCATTTCCCCTCTTGCATCTTTTTATGACATACTAATTACTGTTCTTTTTACTTTGGCGTGAGGTTTGTCTTTCAAAGAGACATGCTATTTTCCATAAAACTTTACACAAAAGATAGATATGCCTTGTGGTATTACCTGTCATGTGGCTGTTGTACAGGATTTAATGTCCTTTTTTTTTTTTTCCCACATCGCAATCCACAAGTATTTATGGAGGGTCATAGTATCCCCCAGTGACGTATAAATGATGTTATTTAAATTTAACCTATGTGCATTAAAAAACTTTCATAATTTAGCTAATGTCTGTATTCATATTATCATTGATTATTGTTCTAGATAAATGATTCTGCATTTGCTTTTCCAAGGAAACATTATGGATACCAAAGATTAAAGCCATTATTGACTTTAATCTCAGAATCTTGTAACAACTTATATGACTATGTACTTGCAGGTGGAAATGAGTTCTCAACAGTTTCCTCGGTTGGGAACCCCCTCCACTGGACTGAGCCAGGCACCTTCACAGATTGCAAACAGTGGTTCTGCAGGATTGATAAACCCAGCGGCTACAGGTGAGATGTGTACTATTCTTCTATATTGCTTCCTATTACAAGACTAATGCCAGTTTTGTAACTTAAAAATTAGCAGATTCCTTCTAGGATTTAAATACTAGGTTATTGAATTTAAAGAAAGGGTATGTTACTGTAGTGATTGAAATACGAAATTTTTTATTACTCTATTAGCCATTTCATTCACACATACTGAGTATTCATGTGACTTATAGTAAAGCATGCCTATAAGAACTATTTTTTAATGCATGGATATAGTCTCATCTCATTAACACCCATATGTATAGTAGTGCATAAAGGGAGCACAACAGTGTGTAAAGATAGGCCACCTCTTAGGAACTAGCTAAATAGAAAAAAGAAGAATATATATAATATATATATACACACACACACACAAATATAAGCAATATGGTTAGTTAGTGTATCCTTTGAGTGGTATAGATGAGTTGTTGTCAGTGGGGGTTGATTTTGCCATGAGGAGAATATTTGGCTGGAGACAGTTTTGGTCGTCACAACTAGGTGGTGCTTTCAGCATTTGTTAGGTTAGAGGCCAGGGATGTTGCTGAATATTAAAATGCACTGGACAATCTCTTCCCCACTCAAAGAATTATCCAATCCAGTCAACATTGCTGAAGTTAAGGAATTCCTTCAAATATCATTTTTTTTCTGTATATTAAGGAAAAACATGATATTGCAAAGTGAAATATATTACTTTTTCTACTATTTTCTTCTTTACCACCCAGTGGTTTTATTCCTTATGGTAAATTGTACCATTGTTGACTCATTGCTCAAATGAGGATCTGAGGCATCTTTAATTGCTCTGTCATTGTCTCTTACCTGTGAGCCTTGACCCTTGTCTAATGTTCAGTCTCATTTCAAATTGCTTTACCGCCATCCTGCCAACTCCATCTTTTGTTACAAATTTATTTTAGTTCTCTTTAGTCTCAAAATTACTGTAAGCTGTGTTCTGCCTCCTGCTGGATGGGATCTACTCATGTTTTCTCAATGAATAATTTCAGGTTCTTAGTTTTCATGACCTTGGAACTTTGCACATTCTTTTCCTAAGCCACAAACCTAAAACCTTTCTTTCCATACACAGTTATTTGGTTAATCCTTGTTCTTCCTTAAGGTTTCATCTTAGATGTCATTTAGATGTCATATCTTCCACAGCAATCAGGTTGTGACCTCCCCTGGAGTGAAGCTCAAAGGAGAGCCAAGGCCATCTGTGTCTCTTACATCTTTGCATATGCTATGCTTGCTATAGTGGAGGGCACAAAGTTATGGTCAATGACTTCTCATAAAACCTCCTAAAGTTTTTTATTCCTTAACAAATATTTTTGATAATATTTTGTCTGTGGCATAAATTCACAATAGGAAAATTGAAAGGAGCACAGTTAAGCAGAACAGTTTTTAACACTTTTTCCTTGCAAGGAATTATACTGCTCACTTAAAAAGGTGTTACTTAGCGATTATTGTCCTCAAGTTTTACTGACAAACAAATTATTAGAACAAAAGTGTCTGAAATTTTACTTCTCAAGGGTGCTTATATGTATATTCTTTCAATGGTTTTAAAGAAATAAAATAGAATTTTTCTCTTAGTAGTTAGATGTCTCTGTTTCCTATGGCTTGTGTCATAAGAGACGATTTGAAGTTCTGAGCATGTCAGGATCTGAATGAAGTACATATTCAAAGTTAAGAAATATAACATAACTAATGCTTCAAGATTTTTTTTCCTAATAGAAATAAACTGAAATAAATCCAAATATCTGGAAGGAAATGATAAATGAACCCCAAAAGAGTCTAATAGGAAATGATCAATGCATTCTATTTTAATGAAGTTGTTAAAAATTGGTCTTCTTGGACAAACAGATTATGGGAAATGGTGTGGAATTGTTCTTTTTCTTAATTTTATTTAGGGACAATTTGGGAAAAAAAGGAAAGAATAGACATTATGATTGCTGTATGTATATAGGTGACTATGACCAGTGTGATTCTGCAATCTGTACAATCAGAAAAATGAGAATTTATACCCCAATTGATTCAAATGTATGAATTGCCAAGATCATTGTAATGTCATGTGTAGCTAATTAAAAAAAACTGAAAAAAATAAAACAAACAAAATATGATTAAAAAAATCAGTAGAAAATGGAGAGAAGTAAAACTGTCCTTATTCATAAACAACATGATACTATATGCAGAAATCCAAAAGAATCTTTTAAAAGTGTTTCAACTAATAAGTGAAATAGGTAAAGTTGTAGAATACAAGATCAGTGCACAAAAATGAATTATGTCTGGACATTGCAATAGAAAAGAAATTTTTAAAACATCATTTACAGTGGCATGTGAAAAAAAAATTACGGAGGAATAAATTTAACAAAATTAAGACCTAGTCTTCCAGGGTTAGGAGACTAAAGCTTTACTGAGAGAAATTAAAGAACTAGGTAAATGAAAAAAAAATCTATCATATTCATGAGTGGAAAAACCCAATATTTTAGGATATTGGTCCATTCAAAGACCTCCTAATTAAAATCTCATCAGGGTCTTTTTGTAAAATTTAACAGCATAATTTTAAAATTATGTGGAAATCCAAAGAACTTAGAATAGCTAAAGCAGTTTTGACCCCCCCCAAAAAAAAAAAAAGTTGGAGGACACTGTTGCCTTATTTCAAAACTTGCTACAAAACTACACTAATCAATATGATGAAGACTGGCCCAATCATGCACATCTTTAATCCCAGGTACTCTGGAGGCTGAGGAAGGAGGATCACAGGTTAAAGGCCAATCTGGGCTACTTTGTGTGACCCTATTTGAAAACAAAAATTTTTAAAGGAGTGGGGATGTAACTCAGTGGGACAGTGCTTGCCTAGTATGCAGAAAGCTCTGGGTTCAATCCTCAGTACCGCCCCCAAACAGAGAATAAAATAATGTGGTATTGGCATAAAGAGACAAATTATAGATTTGTAAAATAAAGTGGAGGATCTAGAAATGGACCTAGATGTGTGATAATTGGTTTTTTAAAATTTTACTTATTTATTTATTTATTTATTTTGGTACTGGGGATTGAACTGCATTTGACCACTGAGCCACATCCCTAGCCCTGTTTTGTATTTTATTTAGAGGCAGGGTCTCACTGAGTTGCTTAGTGCCTCACTTTTGCTGAGGCTGGCTTTGAACGTGCAATCCTCCTGCCTCAGCCTCTCTAGCTCCTGGGATTACAGGCATGCACCACAGCACCTGGGTTGATCAATTTATTTTTGCAAAGGTTTCTAAGTAATTTGATAGGGAAATGATAGACTCTTCAAAGTAATGTGGAAATTCTGGAATATCCATTTGGGAGGTAAAAATGAATCTGGATCCATACTTTCTTCACATACAAAAATTAACTCAAAATACATCATTGATCTAAATGTAGAATTTTGAAAATAGAGGAGAAACTGTTTACAACTTCAGGGTAAACAAAACTTGCTCAGGTCACATGCAAAGAGAAGCAGTTCATACAAATTTAAAAATGATTACTCTGAAAAAGATACCATTAAGAAAACCAGAAGGTGTGCCACAGAGAGGATATTTTCAATAAATACATCTATAATGGTTCTTTTTTTTTCTTTTTTTTTTTTTTTTTTAGAGCTGGAGAACAATTCATTCTTTACTTTTGTACTTGTTCATATGCTTTTTTTTGTTCTTATTTTTTTAGTAGAATGTATTTTGACATAGTATACCTATGTATAACTTATTCTTCTGGAGTGTAACTTATTCTTCTGGTTGTACATGATGTAGAATTGCATTGGTTGTGTAATCATATATGCACATAAGATGATAATATCCGATTCATTCTACTGTCTTACCTATTCCCATTCCCCCTCCTTTTCTTTAATTCCTTTTGTCCAATCCAAAGTACTTCTATTCTTTTTTTTTAATATTTAGTTTTTAGTTGTAGTTGGACTGAATACCTTTATTTTATTTATTTATTTTATGTGGTGCTGAGGATTGAACCCAGGGCCTCGCACGTTCTAGTCGAGTGCTCTGCTGCTCTTCTATTCTTAACCCCTTGCCCCCAATTGTGAGTTAGCATCCATATATCAGAGAAAACATTCAGCCGTTGGTTTTTGGGATTGGCTTATTTCACTTAGCATGATATTCTCCAGTTCCATCCATTTACTGGCAAATGCCATAATTTTTATTACTTTTTCTATAAAGGATTTTTATTCTGAATATATAAAGAACTCCTGTAACGCAATATTAAAAAGATAGCCTTAATTTTTTTTAAGGGAGCAGATTATTTGAATAGACACTTCACTAAATTATATCTATGAATGGGGCTGGGGTTGTAGCTCAGTGGTATAGAGTGCTCATCTCTCATGTGAAAGAAACTGGGTTTACTCCTCACATTTAAAAAAATAATAATAAAGGTATTCATCTACAACTAAAAAAATATTTTTTAAAAAAAATCTATAAATGTTGAAGAAGCATGTGAATAGTTGCTCAAATTATTCATCCTTAGGGCAATGCAAATTAAACCCATGTTGAGAAACTACTACACATCCAATAGTGTGACTAAAACTAAAAAAAACAACAATACCAAATATTGGTATGGATGTGGAACAAAAGGAACTCATATTGACAGGAATGCAAAATGGTCTAGCCACTTTGGGAAACAACTTAGCAGTGTCTTATCAAATTAAACATATATTTTATAAACAACCAACAATCGTACTTACTATGTGTTTACCTAAGGTAAATGAAAGTATGTTTATACTTTATACACTTGACTGTTCATAGAAACTTTTGTTTGTACCAAGCAGTCACTTGGGAAAACCCAATGTTTATCAACGACTGACTGGATAATAAGCAAATTGCACATAACCATATAATGGAATACTATTCAGCAATAAAAAAGATCAGGCAGGCTACCCGTACACTCACCAACACAGAGGGACCTCCCTGTTGTAGTACAAAACATTGTACTAAGGAAAAGAAGCCAGACTCAAAAGAACCATAGATTGTCTGTTTGTAGAAAAATCTAGAAAAGACAAAGTTGTAATGACAAAGCAGATCACTGTTTGATGGGAGGGGAGGGAAATGAGAACAAAGAGACATGATTGAACTTGTCAGAGTAATGAAAAATGTTGCATATCTTGATTGTGTTGTGGTTACATCACTGTATGCTTTTGAAAAAATTTAGTTAAACACAATTAGTGAATTTTATATGTAAGTAAATTTGATTGACTAAAATTGATGACTAAAAAATTGACTAAAAGATGAGCACATACTTCACAAAAGAAGATATATCTGAGGCTGGGTATGTGGCACATGCCTGTAATCCCAGCATTGAGAGGGGCTGAGCAGGAGGATCATGAGTTCAAAGCCAGCCTCAGCAACTTATCGAGGCTGTAAGTAACAACAACAACAATAAAAGATACATCTGAATGTCCTGTGATCACATGAAAAGATGTGCAGCATTGCCAGTCATCGTGGAAATACTAAGGCTGAATGGATAATTTGTGCCTTGTTCACACATTGGCATACTATGCAGCATTGAGATGGCTATATATCAAGCATTGGTGAGGATAAGAAGCAACTGAAACTCTACATAAAATGATGCAGCTGCTTTCAAAAGTATTTTGGCAGTTTCTTAGAAAGCTAAACAAGTACTTAACATTTGTCCCTACTTTTCTTCTTGGAGTTGCTGAGGCTATTTCTTTAAAAATCATTGAAGAGTTGGGTGTGATGCTTATGCCTCCCAGCCACGGTGGAGGCTAGAGCCAAATTATGGCAAGTTCAGGGCCAACTGGACTACTTAGCAAGACCCTGTCTCAAGATAAAATTTTTTAAAGGGTTGGGAATATAAGTCAGTAGTAGAATGCCTGCCTAAGCATGCACAAAGGCCCTGTGTTTATTCCCTAGTATCATAGGAGATGGGGAAATCATTCTTTAGAGTAGCCATTTTATTGTATGTAAATTAGAATTCAGTCAAGTGGTTTTATAAATCAGAATTCTAAGAATTCTGAATGACCTGAGAGAAAAGTCAGTATATAGCAATCTAGAAATATGCATCAGTTTTTTCACCCATCACTTCTATATTTTTTTTTTTCCTAAAGAAACCACTTGACGAGGAAAATTTAGAAATAACCTAAAGTAACATAGTGGTTTTAAAAAACTGTTTTTTTATTATCTGGGTTGTAGAATTCCAGAGAACCTTTAAATGCAATATGTACATACTGTATATTACTCAGCATTTCAACTTTCAGGTATTTATCCAATAGAAATGATATTTATGTTCACCAAAAGACATAACTAACACTAACAGCCACACACAGTGGCACACATCTATAATCCCAACTACTGGGGAGCTTGAGGCAGGAGGATCATAAGTTCAAGGTCAGGTATTTTACTTAAAGTAAAATAAAAGGGTTGGAGATGTAGCTCAGTGGCTTAACACTTCTGGATTCAATTCCCAGTTCTGGCGGGAGAAAAGAATATTAGTAGTTATTCATAATATTTTGATAAAAAAACAGAAAACTATTTAAATGCCTCTTAACAGTAAAATGGATAATTTGTGCTTTGTTCACACATTGGTATACTACACAGGTTTGAGAATGAAAAATCTATAGCTCTGTATAGTAATGTGGATCATCATATCTACAAGTGAAAGAAGCATGACACAACAGGGCATATTTGTTAACAACCTGGTGTTAAATGTTTAGGAGAGTGGGTATCTTTGGGAGGGATAGGACTGCAGTGTAGCAGAATGGATAGGAGGATATCCAGGGGCCAGAAATGTTTTGTTTCTTGAGCTGCGAACTGGTGATTCAGGTGTATTCTTGTTTGTGAAAGTCCATTGAGCTGCACAGTTAACATTTGTGCACTTATCTTTAAGACAGTTACACGTCAATGGAAAATGGTTAAATAAAACCTACTCCAAATTAAAAACTGGTGAGAAGTGTCTGAAAGTTTTAACTGTTGGTGCCTTTGGGTTATAGATTTTGGGGCATCTTTACTTTCTTTATAGATTTCCAAATAATTTAAACTTTCCACATAAGTAAATATTTTCTCTGTGTTCAGAAAAATAAAGCTATTAGTATTATTTTAGGAAAAAATGATAAACAAGTGTAAGTTAGTATTTCCACAAACTTTCTCCTTTATTACCCTAGTATTCCTTGATTATCTTAATTTTTAAATAGGTCATGTGTTCTGGTAATCTAAAATTCCAGAAGTTAAAGAAGTTTCAGTGAAAAGTATCTCCAGCATCCCTGATCCCTGTCCTCCAATCTTGAAAAATCATGTTCTTAGAGTTAGGAATTGTATTAATTAATTGCGCGCGCGCACGTGCGCGCGCTCTCTCTCGCGCTCTCTCTCTCTCTCTCTCTCTCTCTCTCTCTCTCTCTCTCTCTCTCGTCCTGGGGATTGAACCCAGAGCCTTGTGCTTATAAGACAAACACTCTACCAACTGAGCTATACCCCCAGCCCCTCTTTTTTTAAAATATATATTCTTTGTTTTATTTATTTAGCTTTTAATGTGATATGTTGGGGATTAAACCCAGTGCCTCACACATGCCAGGCAAGCTCTCTATCACTGAACTATAACCCCAGCCCCTAAACATATCTTTTTAATGTAAGAGTTTTTTGTTTGTTTTGCTTTGCTTTGTTTTTTTGAGGCATTTTAAATAAAATTGTCTTATATCTTGTAATGCACTTTCAACTATTTGAGCTTATTTTAAATGGTTGTCAAACCCTTTGTAAGTTTGAGAAAACCATAATATCCAGAATAAATGTTATGTTTCACACTTGTGACTCTTGGGTCTGATGTCTATCAAGACAATCCAACACCCAAATCCTTCTTTTTAAGAAAGCCCCCAAGAATGTGATCACTTTGTTAACCCTGAAATTTAACTGCAAGTGCCACTGTATCCATTCTGCTGTGTTAGTTAATGTTGAAAAATTGTGACATACTTTCTTGCCTTCATGTCTTTCCTAGTCAACGATGAATCAGGTCGAGATGCTGAAGTCAGTGCCAGGGAACACATGGGTTCCAGCAGCTCCCTCCAGTCCCGGGAAGAGAAGCAAGAGCCTGTTGTGGTAAGGCCGTATCCACAGGTGCAGATGTTGTCTACACACCATGCTGTCGCATCAGCCACACCTGTTGCAGTGACAGCCCCGCCAGCACACCTGACGCCAGCAGTGCCACTCCCTTTTTCGGAGGGACTTATGAAGGTAATGGAGAGCTTTAATATTTCACATTAAACCACATCTAATGGTGGCAAATATTTTTAACAAAATCTTGGGCTGTTTCGTAGAATCATGCTTTGGTGTTTTTTCCATTGTCCTACCATTTCAGCTCTTCTGTGTAACTCAGAGTCACTGCCTGCAGTACCTAGGCATGGGCAGTTGGAATCACAGGATCTTTTCTGTTATTCATTTTGACATTGATGTTAATTTATGGGCTTGCTAGTTAGTTTTTATCTTGGGGTAGTACTCTTCTCCAAGATTTATTTTAATAGCTGGCTAATTTGGAGGTATTTTAGCATATTGCCTTGTATATTTCCTTGCGATTATGTTTTAGTTACTGAGAGTTTTGTTTACTTTTGCCCAAACTTGGGAGGCAGTGCTGTGTAGAAGAAAGGGCATGGGCTGTGTGCCATATAGATCTGGCTTTATTCCCAGTTCTACTTTTTACTGTCTGTGTGATGCTGAGCAAGTCACTTAGCCTTGCTTTGTACATTTCCTCCTCTCTGAAATGAAAGTGCTAGCACTTCAGTGGAACAGCTGTGATGCTGACAGATAAAGCATATAAGGCTTATGGCATCTTTCCTGGCACTCGCCGGGTTTGATTTGTGTACTTTTAACTATAGAGTAAAATGCATCACTAGAACAAGGCTATTGATATATTTCGTGTGGTTTTCTGTTTGCAGCCGCCCCCGAAGCCCACCATGCCTAGCCGTCCCATTGCTCCTGCTCCACCTTCTACCTTGTCACTTCCCCCCAAGGTTCCAGGGCAGGTTACCGTTACCATGGAGAGTAGCATCCCTCAAGCTTCAGCCATTCCTGTGGCAACAATCAGTGGACAACAGGTTTTTTTCCTCTTAATTTGCTGATTTTCAAACTAAGATTCCAAACTGTTGATCATTATATATTGAATGCCAGCAGTACATTAGGCACTATCCTAAATAAAAAAGTAAATAGTCACTGATATCTACAAATGGGAAGATAGTAGATTTGAGAGAAGGGATAGGAGTAGAGGCCAGGGTGTGTAGTGGTGGTGTAACCCATATTTATTGAGCATCTGCTGCTATATGCTAGGCACTGCCCCAGTGAGATACAAATCCAATTTGGATGGTCCATGTCCTTGTCAGAGTCCAGTTGTCCTTGCTTATAGAGAGAGCTCTGAAGGATTGGGAACCACCTCACAGCAGCAGTGTTGGGCAGTGCTTCTCTCTAGGTTTTTCTCAGGAGCGCAAATATGTATCTCTTGGGATACTGGTAGGTTTGCTCAGGTAGCCCTCCAGCTATGAACATTTATATTGAAGTTACCTGGTTTTTCTTCAAATTATTGAAAAGTTGCAGTCTTATCCCTTTATATATTTGACTTATTAAATATTTTAAATTATCTACCTATGAAAAAAACTAATTCCTAGGATTCTTCCCTTTCATAGTTTCAAGAAAAATTAATACTCCAAAACAATTCCTTGTGATGCTGTGCTTTTGTCATATTGCTAAGTATTCCCAGAAGTCTAAGAATTGCCATCTGAGAAGCACTGATATCAGAAGTTGGGACATTTGAGGGGTGAGCCAAAAATGGGTAGAGGAGTACCTGTTGGGTACTAACTGACATTTACTTGGAAATTCCCAATAGCATAAGGAATGAGGGAAAGAGAATCATTGCAAACAGTGAGAATACACAAAGTAAACCTTTGGCCAAGAAAGAGAAAGCAAGTATGAAAGGCTAATATTGCAGATGAAAAGGAGACAGTAGAATATGTCATGTGTTACTGGAGTCTAGCAACTAGCTAGCCTGAAACAATTGAAGGTGCCTCAGAGTCACTTGTGGCATGACTGTTGGCATAGATCATTATGCAGTACAGTGCTTAAAACAGATAAAGCTAAATGTCCTCAGCCCTCCCTCGGGGTACCCATTATCTAAAAGAACAACCTGACCCACATTTGGAGGCAACTGACTTCTAGAGGCAATAGGTAAGACCAAGTACATGAAAATGATATTATATCCCATTTCTTTCAGGGACATCCCAGTAATCTGCATCACATCATGACCACAAATGTACAGATGTCCATTATCCGCAGCAACGCTCCTGGCCCCCCTCTTCACATTGGCGCTTCTCATTTACCTCGAGGTAGAGAATGCATGTTTTGTTCAAACTCTGGAAATGCACATACACATTTGGTTGAAGATATACTTACAAAAAATGTATTCATAATCAGCATATTAAGTGGCAGGACAGTAGAGGTAAATTTAAGACAATATACATTTTTAATGAGGTCTAAGATGTGCTTCTTAGAGTTGGGTTAGAACAACTGTATGTGTAAAATTAGTGTGAATTTTTAATTGTCTAAAAATTGTTCTTTACTCTGAGGAACTCAGAAGGCTATGGTAGTCTGAACATGATATTCATTTTTCATAAGTAAGTCACTAGTATTAATATTAAATTTCTTTCTCTTTTTTTTCCCCCTCTTTTTGTTGTGTGTGTATATTGAGAAATCAAACTCAGGTCCTTGCCCATGCTAGGCAAACACTGTACCACTGAGTTACATTCCAGGCCAATACTGAATTCTTTCAAAGTATACTGTTAATGGTCACTCAATTTTTTTTTCTTTCTTTTTTGGGTACCATGGATTGAACTCAGGGGGCACTTAACCACTGAGCCACATCCCTAGCCCTAGCCCTTTTTTGTATTTTATTTAGAGACAGGGTCTCAAGTGAGTTGCTTAGCACCTTGATGTTGCTGGCTTTGAACTTGTAATCAGACTAATAAATTAAAAACCAGGTTTGCTTAGTCATACCATAACTCAAGTGATTGCCAACATGTGATATTCACAGGCCCTTTTAAGAGGCTACAGGGTCACAACTATTTTCATGAACGCATTAAGATATTCTGCCTTTTTCACAGTGTTGATAACTGCACTAATGGAACAAAGGCAGTGGTGGGTAAGTGAAGTGTCACTGTCTGATGGTTAAAGTGTTCCAGTGCTAGCCAGAAAGTATACAGCAGCACCACACTGTGCTATTCATTTTGTTTTGTACTTGGAATTAACAAGACACTAGCTAGTTTCATTTAAGAATATCCTTGAAGTAACAATATGTGTTATCTTATTAAATCTTTTTTTTTTAAAGAGGAGAGAGAGAGAGAGAATTTTTTAATATTTATTATTTTTTAGTTCTCGGCGGACACAACATCTTTGTTGGTATGTGGTGCTGAGGATCGAACCCGGGCCGCACGCATGCCAGGCGAGCGCGCTACCGCTTGAGCCACATCCCCAGCCCATTAAATCTTATTTTAGTCTGCTTTTTCATTGCTATAACCAAAAGACCTGACAACAATTTTAGAGGAGGAAGTTTATTTGGCTATCAAGCTTTCAGAGGTATCAGCCCATAGACAGCCAGCTCCATTGCTCTGGGCCCTTAGTGAGGCAGTGAAAGAGTATGGTTGGGGAAAGCAGTTGAGGACATGGCACAAGGAAGCAGAGAGACATAGCAGACCAGGGTCAAAATACGTACCCTGAAGGCATGCCCCCAGTGACCCACCTCCTCCAGCCACACCCTATCTGCCTATAATTACCACCAAAACAAATCTCAACCCTTGAGTACAGCTTTTCTTAATTTTCTTTCTTTCTTTTTAAAAACCTTTATTTTGTTTTTATGTGATCCTGGGGATCAAACCCAGTGTGTCACATATGCTAGGTGAGCGCTCTTCCTCTGAGCCACAACCTCTTAATTTTCTTTCGTTATTTTTGAAACTATATGTCTTGCTGTGTTGCCCAGGCCATCCTGGAACTCCTGGGCTCAAATGATCCTCCTGCCTCAGGTTCCTGAGTAGCTGGGACCATAGGCACTGTGCCTGGCCTTTTCTTAATTTTCTTTAAGATGAACGGGAAGTATGTAGAGCATACTTCATCTAAATACCAACATTATTTGAGTTTTAGAAGTCATTTTCCTAGGGGATATAATTGGATCTATTTAAATACTAATAATTTTTTTTTTTTCAGGTGCAGCTGCTGCAGCTGTAATGTCCAGTTCTAAAGTAACCACAGTCCTGAGGCCGACTTCACAGTTGCCAAATGCTGCTGCAGCCCAGCCAGCAGTGCAGCACATCATTCACCAACCAATCCAGGTACGTCAGGACCAGGGCTTCTTATCCTGCAAGATTAAGATTTTAGTGCCTAGGGGCTGGGGATGTGGCTCAAGCGGTAGCATCCGTGCGGCCCGGGTTCGATCCTCAGCACCACATACCAACAAAGATGTTGTGTCCACCGAGAACTAAAAAATAAATATTAAAAATTCTCTCTCTCTCTCTCTCTCTCTCTCTCTCTCTCTCTCTCTCTCCTCCCTCACTCTCTTTAAAATAAAAAAAAAAAAGATTTTAGTGCCTAAGTTAGTCACTGCCAGACACTGATAGAATCCTTGACTTTATTGACTTTTTTTTTAATAGAGAGAGAGAATTTTAATATTTATTCATTTTTTTTTTAGTTTTCGGTGGACACAACATCTTTGTTTGTATATGGTGCTGAGGATCGAACCCGGGCCGCACGCATGCCAGGCGAGCGCGCTACCGCTTGAGCCACATCCCCAGCCCCGACTTCATTGACTTTTAACCTAGTTTTTTTTAAAATTAGTGCTACCTTGTCACTTCCCAAAATTAGGGAAGTTTGAAGGATATACAGTGTCATGTGAGTTGTTGGAATATAGAACAGAGGTAATAAAGGAAGGCCTTTTGTTGGGATGAAAGTAGTAGGGAGGATTCAGAGAAATGAAGAGGGAAATGAAACAATGTCAAGAAGGAGAATAATGGTGATAGTGTATAATGAAGGGTAGCTAGACCTGAAAGGGATTTTAATTTTGCTAGAGGTCAGTGAACCGCTAAAGGCTTTATGCACATTTTTATACATTAAACGTGGTTTTCCGAGAATATAGCCTGTGCCTTTCAACTTCTTTTCAAGGAAATCTATGGCCTTGGAACTACCAAAGTATAGTGTAGATGATAAATCTGTAAATTGGGAATGCTAAGGGAATACAACATTCCTTTTTGTGTAGAAAGCCACTTGCGCGGGGGGTGAGGGGGGTAACCAGAGATTGAACTCAGGGGCACTCAACCACTGAGCTACATCTCTAGCTCTATTTTGTATTTTCTTTAGAGACAGGGTCTCACTGTGTTGCTTAGCACTTCACTTTTGCTGAGGCTGGCTTTGAATTTGTGCTCCTCCTGCCTCAGCCTCCCAAGCTACTGGAATTACAGGCATACACTGCTGCACCCAGTGAGAGCCACTTTTTTTGTAACCAGTTATATCCAATCAAAAAAAAAATTCAGGCTGGGATTGTGGCTTAGTGGTAGAGTGCTTGCTTATCACTAGTGAGTTACTGGGTTCGATCCTCAGCACCACATAAAAATAAATAAATAAAAATATTAAGTTCATGTACAACTTTAAAAAAAAAGTCTTTGAAAGATTAATTTTTTTCATTAGTTTTTTTTTAAGACAATACCTTTTTTTAAATATTTATTTTCTTAGTTTTTATTTAGGTGGACATAATATCTTTATTTCATTTTTATGTGGTGCTGAAAATCAAACCCAGTGCCTCACACATGCTAGGCAAGCGCGCTACCACTTGAGCCACATCCCCAGCCCATAATGCCTTTTTTAAAGAAATTTATTTTTATACAGTGCTAAGGATTGAACCCGGTGCCTCACACAAGTGAGGCAAGAGCTCTATCACTGAGCTACAACCCCAGCCCAGAAAGATTAATCTTAACTGAATTACACAGAGGAGATGGAAATTCTAATGCTTTTAGAAATCATTGAGATAATGTGTGTGAAACAATTGTGTTTATATAATAGAGCAGAGTCCCGATTAGGACAGTGAGTAGTATGTTTTACCTAAAACTTTCAAACTACGTATTTCATTGTATATAATCATCACAGATTTTATGCCAATTTTTTTAAAAGTGGGGTGTGACCATTATGTAAAGCTTCTTCTTTTTTTTTTTTTTTTAAATAGTGCTGGTATTACTTAAAAAATAATTTATTACTTTACGGTCTTTGGTGCAAGATTAAGGTGCATGGAATACTCATGAATATATATTAATGTGGTGGCAGTGATTATGTGCTGAAATATAGTGAAACAAAAGACCTTCCCAGCAAAACACAGTTGGATGGCATTGGCATTCAGGAGTACCTATAGAATATATGAAAAATTAGAGAAGTATGAGAGCCAAGACTAGGAACTCACTAGTGAGGAAGTGGAGCAGTAGCCCTAGTGTGAGATATATAGCTGTACACAATAGGAGCAGCAGATAAAAGACTGAGGTTTTTGAAAAGCAAGGATAAAGAATGGGCAGAGTGTTGGCACCTTGGAGCACATCTGTACTCCCAGCTGTTCAGGAGGCTGAGGCAGGGGATTACAAGTTCAGAGTCAGCCTCAGCAACTTAGCAAGGCCCTAAGCAGCTCAGCAAGACCCTGTCTCTTTATAAAACATAACAAAAGGCTGTGGCTGTGGCTCGGTGCTTATACACCCCTGGGTTCAATCTTTGATACCAAAAAGAATGGGCAAAGTTTGGGGATTTGACATCAGGATCAAGATGTTGAGGGCTGAATCAGAAGACAGGTGAGTAGAAGAATGACTGTGAATTACAGTGTGAGGCTCTTTTATCAGATGAAGATTTTATACATTGATGTGGTAGGTTAGAGGGCTGTGTACCTGTATGAAAACATCCAAGAAACATCTAAGCATCAAGACTTTTTTGTTTCTTTGAGCACCTGACTTGCCAGCACAGAATACTGTTACCCTGTGTTTATGTTTTTTTGTTGTTGCTATTTGGTTTTTTTGTTTTTGTTTTTGTAGTGCTAGGGTGAAACTCAAGGCCTCCTGCATGCTAGGCAAGCACTCTGCCACTGAGACACGTCTCTGGCCCTGTTTACTGTTGTTTTGCAGTGCTGGAGCTCTAACCTGAGTTTGCCTTTTGAATGCTAACTTCACCTGAAAGCTAATAGTAGCTGAGAAGGGCACTTGGTTTAGCAGTGGTAAAAAATGTCTATACCAGGACTCTCAATAGACTGTAGGAACTCCAGGTATGAAGGGTTAAATTCTAGTTTGTACGGAGTCAGGCAGTATTTTGACTCTAGTCATATTTGGAAAGGAGGGACTTACATGCTGTCCAACCAAAATAAGACTCTTGTTCTTATAATAATCTATCTGGAAAAAGAATTATTTAGTTGGACTGTAAGAATTTACTGTCATTTGGGCATAGGTGCACAGGCTAATACCAACATAATCTCCTCTTCTCACACCCCCCCCCCATGTAATTCTTCAGAAATTCTTTTGACTTCCTCTTCTAGTATCAGAACATGTCATTCTACCTCCATTATCAACTCTACCAGATTCTGCCTATATACCCTCCTGTATGATCTCTGCTTCCCAGCTGTGCCATCTAACAGCCACGTTTCAAATTATATTTTTATACTTTTAATGTTTGACTTAATATGTTTTATTTTGCCTTTTGTTTTAAATAAAGTATTTTTTTCTTCTTCTCTTAATAGTCTCGTCCACCTGTTACCACCTCCAATACTATCCCTCCCGCTGTGGTTGCAACTGTTTCAGCCACCAGAGCTCAGTCTCCTGTCATCACTACAACAGCAGCACATGCAACTGATTCAGCACTGAGGTATACTTGGGGGGTGTGAAGATGGGGCCATCCTGGTATCCTCCCTGCTTCCTTTCTTTTTCCTTTATTCAGTAAATGTTTCAGATGCTTTTTTTTTTTGAGGGGTGGAATATGGGGGATTGAACTCAGGGTCACTCAACTACTGAGCCACATCCCCAGCCCTGTTTTGTATTCTGTTTAGAGACAGGGTCTCACTGTGTTACTTAACACTTCACTTTTGCTAAGGCTGGCTTTAAATTTGCAATCCTCCATCTTTAGCCTCCTGAGCAACTGGAATTACAGGCATGTGCCACTGTGCCTGGCTTAAATGCTTTTTATATAGTGTTCTAGACACTACATAAAACAATTAACAGGTGAAGAAATTTGTCCTTGTAGAGATTCTATTCCTAGAGGTACAACAAATAATTTTTTTTTTTCAGCAATGAAAAGAGGTGAGAGCATTTGGAGTGGGAGGGAGGTGGCATAGGAGGCTTATTATTTCATACAAGGTGGTCAAGGAGGACTTTGTTGATAAGAAAATATTTGAGCAGAAAAGCTGTATTGGAAAGAGCTATATAGTTATAGCTATATGAAATAGTATTCTAGGCAGCAGGAATTGTTAGTGCAAAGGACCATAAGATATAAATGTTTGCCACATATGAAGAGTAGTCAAGGAGACCTCTGTCAGGAAGAGGGACAGAGATTAGTTTAGCAGGTAGCATGAATTCTAAATCACAGAGGACCTTATGAACACTCCAGGAATCTGGGCTTTGCTGGGTGTGATAGGAATCCTTAGCAGAGCCATGTCATGATCTGAAGTTTTAATTGGATCACCTTGGCTGTTAGGTTGCACAGTTGGGAAGCAGAGATCATACAGGAGGGTATATAGGCAGAATCTACCGGAGTTGATTATGGAGGTGTAGATATGGTTTGATACTAGAAGAGGAAGTGAAAAGAATTTCTGAGGAATTACATGGGGGGGGGGGGTGCAAGAAGAGGAGATTTATGTTGGTATTAGTTGGCCTCTGCACCTGAGAAAGTAGAAGTGCATTAATTTGAGATGGAGAACAGTGAGGAAGAATGGTTTTGGAGATGAATTCCAGACTATAGTTGGTGTCATTTTAAGGTTGTGATGACTTCCAAATACCCAAGTGGAGATATTGACAGATGAGTTTGGAGTTCAGGGAAAGATCTCAAAGAGATGATCCAGGGAGATGGTCTATATGGGAAGCAGGGATATGAGAGAAACAGCTCCTTCTGGAGAGGGCTGAAAGGCAGGAGTAGTCTCGGGGGAGAACCAAGGTTCCTTCAGGCAGAAAGGGAAGGGTATATTCAGAGAAAGGTTGACGACATAGGATGTAACGTTTTTGCTAAAGATGACTTATAAGTCCAGATGATACAGGTTGGGTATTTGAAAGGGGAAGGTAGTGCTATTAAGAGATTTATAGAGCCATCCAGAGATAAAATCTGGTTGATGAGAGATGGTCACAGAAGCTTTTCGTTCTACTGGGAATATTGAGTTTGTGGAACAATCAAGTGGCTTTTGCCAACAGGTACTTAAAGAAATGTCTGTGCTGGACATAAAGAGTTTAGAAGGAGTCAGCATGTGGGCCAAAATTAAAGCTTTGGGTTACTTGAATCTGCCCACAGAGGATCTGAAGAAAGTTAACATTTAAATGAAGAATAATGCCTAGGGTTTATCTTTAATCCTTAACACTCTCACCTGCTAGCTGTTTGACATTAAGCAAGTTTCTCAACTTCCCTCATCATTAGTTCCCTCCAAAAAAATAGGGATACTTTATTTTGTGGTACATAAAAATGCAGTTTTAGTTATAAAGACACACAACCGCCCAACATAAAATAGACTACTTGTTCATTTTAGTTTTATATTCACATATACTTTTTTAAAAGTTACTATGTTCAGATGATGTCATAAAATTCAAAATATATGAGTAGATAAATCAGTAAAAACTAGTTTTAGGGCTGGAGTTACAGCTCAGTGGTAGAGTGCATGCTTAGCACATGTGAAACTCTGGGTTCAACCCACAGCACCACAAAAAGAGTTAAAAAAATTAAATAAAATAAAGGTATTGTGTCCATCTACCAAAAAAAAAGTGTATTTAAAAATAGTTTTAGGGGATTATTTATTTTGAACTGGGGTTTCACTTTGTTGCCCAGGCTGGTCTGAAATTTGGGCTCAGGTGATCCTCTGGCCTTAGACTCCTGAGTAGTTTGGGACTGTAGGCCCGAGGTTCCATTGCCCAGTTAGGGTTGGGTTTTTTTTGTTTTTGTTTTTAAACAAGTTATCAAAATATCTTCTCCCATGTATTGAGTGCTTCAATAAAAAGTGGACCTTGAATTTTGCCAAATGAGTGTTCAGTATTCCCTTAGACAACAAATACTGTAGGAACTCTGTGTGCACAGGAGATGTGTTAGTAAATTACACAGACAAATCCTAGTGATTATTTGATTTTTTTTTCTACTTATGTCTGTAATTATCATAAGTTTCTAATATCTAGTTCTCTGAATTCTGTAGATAGCAAGTTTAAACAGACCAATTTTTATGGAAGAAATAGAACAAAGAATTCAAAGTATTGTCTCCCAGAAAAGCAATAGGCCCAGGTGGTTGAGTAAAATTCTACCAATTCTCAAAGGCCAGATAAACCAATGTAATGACATTGGTTCCAGGTATACAAAAAGAAGTAGTCTATTTTACTTCTAAAAGAAGTAAAATTCCAGAAAAATTTAAGGTAAGTTTTATTGAATGTTAAGTAATTCAATCCTGCATGCCAGTTCTTTGGCTTTTTCTTTCTATTCATTTGTCACTTGGTTAAATAATATATGTTCTTTATTATTTTCTTCAAAAAGCAGTGATCTTTTTTTGTGTGTGTATGTGTGTTTCCTAGGAATCAAATTCATGGTCTCGTACATGCTAAGCATGCACTCTACCACAGAACTACACATACCCCAGTCCCTAAACGACCTTATCTTAAAGGACTGATAGTTTAAATTTTCACATGCTCAGAATCATTTCCCAGATGTCTTTACACTTAACTGGTAGTTGACTAGTATAATTTTTTTGTTGTTTCTATGTACTTTCCTTGAGTACTTTACAGGTATTTTTTCCTAACCCCTAGAGCAGGGTAATGCTGTTGAGAAGTCTGCAGCCAACCTGATCTATTTTCTAACCCCTAAAAAGACTTTGATCTTTCTGTTTGCTTGCCCAAGAGTCCTTATCTTTGAGTTTCAGCAACTTAATTAAGATATGTTTTGTGGTGACTATTGTGTATGGTTTGTTTTGAAATATGGTGTGCCTTTTTAATCTGTAACATAAAACTGTACAGAAAATTTCCTTGAATTATTGTTTTATGTATTCATTCTGTTCTGACCTATTGGAGAGGAACAATTATGGTATGTGGAATCTTTTTGTATGCCTTTCTTATCTAATCCTTTTAGACTACTTTTTCTCTTTAAATTGTGCCAGTGATTCCCTTTCTGCATTTTCAGCCTGCTCTCTTATATTTTACTCTTAATTTTGCCTTCATTCTTTAAGTGGCTGAACAATCGACTTGTTTCTTTTGAACTCTACTCATTTATTTTGTCTCTTTTTGTTGTCTTGTCATCACTTCCAGTGTGCTTTTATATCTTTGTATTTTCATTTCATAGAAGCAGTTATTTCATTAAGTTTTAAAATTCCTGGCACAATTTTCATCTGCCTAGTAAAATCCTTTCTATTATGTTTCCCATTTCTTTCCACCTTTTTTTTTTTCTTCCTTAGAGCACTTATTTAAAAGTTACTATCCTGGTTCCCTTTTGAGTTCTCGTCTTTGATTAGATTTTGTGTATTTTGAATCAGTTATTTGTCATTGGTTCCTGTAGCCTGGGCTATATACTGGGTTAGGAGAAATGTTCCTGAATGACTTAATGTCCTGTGTTTGTGTTTTTGGAGGCACCTCTCCTGCCAGTGAAGATAGACCACTCAAAACAGAAAAGCTTCTCTACTGGGTTTCATTGCACACTGTCTGTCTTACTCATGTATCTATGCAATTCCTGGCTCAACCTTATATTCTTTGCTTCTTAACCCTTGGAATTGGTCCATGTTCTACTTCACTACCAGCTCTGTTCCCAGCGGTACAAACAAAAGAATTTGTTTTCCTGTGTCAGAGTATGTTCCTTACTTCAAAGAATTATACTTTGATGGATTTTAATCCCTGAAATTATAACTCTAGAAATTCTCTGTTCCTTTGCTCCTGGATTCCTGTTTAGTTTTCACTTCCTTTGCCAGTTCTGCTGTCCATTCTGAGGTTTAAGATTTCAGGTGTCTCCTAATTTTGTCAAAATGGAAACTCAATTCTTTTTCTGTGAGAGGGGAAAATACCAAACTAGTAGTCTCTGCCTATAGTCCTCTTGTCCTTACTCTAAAGTCAGGTAAGGACTCAGCTGAACATCAGAAGATGATCATAAGTCCACTTGTTGGAAATCAAGTTGGAAATTTTCTGTAAATGTCAGGTGAGGAAATTGGGTCTCTATAACTTGGGTTGCCTTTCAGGGTGCTTTAAAAAAAATTGATCACTGGAAGAAATATAAGATTAAGCCAACAGATTAAGGAGCATTTTGTAGCTGTGTGACCTTATTTTGTGGTATTTGAGGTTGTCACACCATGAACTCATGGATGTTACATTTATTCAGTGTGTCTTAAGAGTCTTTCTTTTTCTCACAGTTCCTTGAATTTGGCTATGGTAACCCCTCTGAGCTGGCCTGAATGTCCTTTTTGATTACTCAGTAGTTTTTGAGTACTTCTTTTGTCTTGAAATCAGCCATTTCTACAACCTCTTGGTTCATTTGGGTGAAGAATAGTAGTTGGAACCCAAGTTCTGGGTGCTAGGAGTACTCATTGCTTCTGGGGTGTCATTGCTTTGAGGCTCTTTCTTTGGAGTGGCATTTTCAATTGAAACTTAATATCACATTTTTTTCTTGCTTTTTTAGAATTTATATTTGTGTATCTTTTTCCTTGCACTAAAACAACAACAACAACAAAAAACCCTTATTTCCTTAAAGACATTAATGTAACGATTTGCTTTTTTCATCTTATATACAAAAATCTTACCATATAGCAGTACATTCTGGAGATGACTCCAAATCAGTATATAGGGTTCCTAACTTATTCTTTCATATTTGCATATGCTGTTGAATGTTTGTAATGATATGGTCATGCATTGCTTAATAATGAGGAAATGCTCTCAGAAACTCATTGTTAAACAATTTCATCATTGTACAAACATCAGAGTATATTGACATAAACCTAGATGATTGGTCACTCACTCAGCATCACCTCTTAATACAGTTAAGAAACAGTAAACATTAGATGTATGAGACTGCTATCCATGTAAAATGACAACTTTTACGGTAAACAGTTTTAATTAGTAGGAGTGTCCTCTAACAATAAAAAGTATAGCAAACACATAAATCTTTAATAGTTGTTATTTTCAAGTATCATGTATTGTACATAATTGTATGTGCCTTATTTCTTTTATTTTGTTTTATTTTATATTTTGGTGTGGTACTGGAGATTGAATCCAGGGGTGCTTTACTACTGAGCTACATCCCCAGCCCTTTTGTTTTGTTTTGAGACAGAGTCTCACTAAGTTGCTGAGGCTAGCTTCAAACCTGCTCTCCTCCTACCCAGTCTCCCGAATCTCTGGAATTACAGGTGTGCTTCATCACCAATGATGTGTGCTGTGCTTTTGCACAACTGGATATAACCCAGGTCTTGTGCCTGTTAGGCGAGTGTTCTACTGCTGAGTCACATATTACTACCGCTTCCCCCCACCCCAAGCCCCTTCACTCATTTACATGGTTCCAAAATATAAAAGCATAAAAAGGCATGTAGTAAGGAGTTACTCTCTCCTCTGTCCTCCATCTATCAAGAACCTGTTTCTTTGCCTTTTTCCTTCTTTTAGTATAATTTCCATTTTATTTTTTTTACCCAGAGGACAGTTTTTTCTTTAGTCCTTAAGGACTCTGCTTCTTCCATGGACTTCTGTAGTCTTAAGCAGCACTAGCAAGTATAAATTGGGGTAAGGGTGTCTGAGCTTCTAGACTTTACAAGAATGATTTCTAATTACGTTGCTGTGAAGACTTTGTCCTTGAGTACACATTGGGTGCAGTTGCCCATGCGGCACATAGGCTCTGTGTGGATGTGGCCCTTTGGGCACAACCATTGTTCCATTTTTCTTTTTTTCATCTTGGAAGCAAAGATCTGAGAGAACCTTTTACCTTTCTAAGGCAACCTGTTAATAGCTTTTTGAATATCCTCTTAGTATCTCTTTATGCAAATCTATTCGGATTCAAATGCAGTTCTTATTTTTATCTTATTTACCCAGAAGAATGTTTAATTCATATATTCCTTTTTACTTTTTTCCATATAACATATTGGAAGGATGCCATCACTTTTTTAGTAGCAACATAGTGATCCCTTTTATAAATGGATTTGAGGTTGTCTCCAGTTCTTTACTATCATAGATAATATCACAGTGAATAACCTTATAGTTGTTTCATTATGCATGTAAACAGAGGGTATATGCAATTGTAATTTTGATATCTACCATCTGATTGCCTTTCTTAGGGTTTATACCAGTGTACCCTTCTTCTACATTCTTAAAAAATCCAATAGGTGAGCAGTGAGCAATGCTATCTCAGTGTATTTTACCTTGAATTTCTCTCTTTAAGAATGAGAGTGAGTTAGGCACAGTGGCACACACTTGTAGTGCCAGCTACGAGAGGCTGAGGCTGAAGGATTGCTTGAGCTCAGGAGTTCAAGGCCAGCTTGGGCAAATAGTGAGACCTTGTCTCAAAAAAAAAAAAGAGAGAATGAAGATGTTTTCTTAAGGAACGCTTTCTTTCTTTGTTTCTTTCTTTCTTTCTTGAACTGGCTGTTCATACTTTTGCTTCTCTTTTCCTTTTTTTCTTGTTGATTTCTAGGACCTTATAGTTTATTAGGAAGATTACTCTTTTGTCTTTGCTTAATAGTGTGTTTTGCCATGTATAGGAGGTTTGCTTGTTTGTTCACATAGTCAGATTTATTAATATTTTCTTTTGTAGCTTTTGGACTTTGTAAGTTTTTATGTTTGTTTTCTTCCCTGTGTTAAAGATTGAATCCAGGACCTCATGCATGCTAGGCAAGATCTCTACCACTGAGCCACATCCCCAGCTCCGAAAGCTTTTAACATATAGAAAGCTTCCCTCACTCCGGGATTTTAAAGAAGTCTCCCATCATTTCTTCATATACATTTCTTAGTTGTCTTAAATCTTTAATTCTTTTAGTAATCATCCTAGCATACTTGTGAGGTAGGGATACAAATTTATCATTTCCAAATGGCTTCATAGTCTTCCTAACACCATTTATTAAATAGTCCATTTTTCCCTCTGATTTGAGACGACAGTGTTGTTATATTGTCAAGTTTTCTTGCCATTGTTGCAATTTCTGTACCTTACTATCAACCAATTGGCATGCTGTCTGTGTTGTTATCCCTTTCAATCATTAGTCAATTATAACTGGAACTTCATGTCATTTTAAGAATGTCCTTCCATCTGGTAAAGTATGATACAAGTTTAAGGGGAAGGACAATGCTTCAGGAGTCAGGTTTAAATGTTGTTAATTGTGATTGCCTGTAATCTTCCTTGGAACACTTGTCAGAAATTCATGTGAGAACCTTAATGTATATCTTTAGATTTTTCCAGAGTAAAGTGTAATCATTATAATAATGCTTACTCAAGTTTGTTATGTAAGGCTGGGGTGTAACTCAGTGATAGATTCCTTGTCTACCAAGGCCCTGGGTTTGATCCCCCTGTACCACACTCATAAAATAGTATGGAGTATTGATTAACTACTTCATAACTGCAGCTTAATTTACTCAATTTGTGGTATATATTCATATCTTTCAAAATAAGACTATGGCAGTTTGAGGAGAGAAACTCAGTGGACCATTTACTTCACTGGTATGACTTAAAGACCAAATATTGGTTTAACTGTGGACTTCATAGACCTATGAAAAGATACAATTTGTGACTGTAATCTGTACGAGATAGTAAATGACCTTGATTGCCTGCACTGTGTCTGTGCACTAGTTATAAATCACATAATATCTTTTCTGTCTTTTCAGTCGGCCCACTTTGTCTATCCAGCATCCACCATCTGCAGCAATTAGTATTCAGCGTCCTGCTCAGTCACGGGATGTGACAACAAGAATCACACTACCATCTCACCCTGCATTAGGGACGCCAAAACAGCAGCTTCATACGATGGCTCAGGTAAAACCAGAGGTGAAGAATCACCTGTGTACTTTGTGGGATAAACCCAGAGTCATGCACAGCTTTCTGAGGACCTGGCAGTATGAGAGCGATGATTACTTTTGGACTGAATGGAATGAGAAATGTTCTTGTTTATAACTGTGTTGCGGGGTTCCCCCCACAGAAAACCATCTTCAGTACTGGCACCCCGGTGGCCGCAGCAACAGTAGCACCTATTTTGGCAACCAACACCCTTCCTTCAGCAACCACGGCCGGTAAGTCAGTTGCCCTGCTCTCCTTCCTGCCAGGGATAAAAAGGGACATAAGGGGTGATTGAATTTTTCATTTGTCACCTTCAGAGGAAAACAACAGGCTAGAAAAATTCTCACAACTTTTCAAGACCTTTTAAGAATCTCTAATATGTGCAGAGAGGCCATTGTTAAAGAGTTTCCTTTTTTCCCTCATTTTAGGATCTGTGTCACACACACAAGCTCCCACAAGTACAATTGTTACCATGACAATGCCCTCCCATTCATCCCACGCGACTGCTGTGACCACCTCAAACATCCCAGTCGGTAAGTGCTGTGTGACCTTCACACAGAAGCCTATGAGGAAATTTTCAGCCCCTTTGTTCAGGCCATCATGTCCAAGGCTAGTATTATTTTTTGTTATTGTTTTTAATTTCTGATCTTAAAAGCAACACTGAATTTGACTTAGAATATTATTTGTCATACAGATCTGGCATTGATGGTAGAAGAAAAAAAGAGGATAGTGATCTTCAAGTACTGAAAGTTTTAACTAACTGGTTTTGAATGCCTTTCTTATCAAACTGTACCTCTTATATGTACTTCATATAGAAATAAGTCAACTTTGACATAGTCAGAAAAGAAAAATAGGAAAAGCAAGATCTGAATTTAAAAACCTGTACACTTCCATAGACTGTTCAGGAAAAAAAATCTTTGGGTGATGGAACTATGGGAAGAGCATTAAGCCTCAAATTGATCACTCTCAGTTGTCATCTGAGTACTAACCCATGATATTTCATGATCATCCTATAATTTATTTTAGACCATATTTATTCCTTGTTTTAAATATGTGAATACTATGAATATTTTAAAAGTCTTTGAAACATTCTGGCAACTAAATTTGAGTCATCAAGAGCAGGAATTATCAAACCTTTTCTAAGACCAGATGGTAAATATTCTAGGCTTTGTAGGCTATGTAGGTCTGTGTCATAGCAGCCATGGACGACCATATAAAAACAAATGAGTGTTTGACTGTGTTCCAGTAAGACTTTACTCATGGACAGAGAAATTTGAATTTCATATTACTTTCACATGTCATGAAATATCCTCCCCCTCAACTGTTTAAAAATCTAAACCCATTCTTAGCTCACAGACCATATAGAAACAGCAAGCTGGATTGGCTCACAGACTACGCTTTGCCAATGTCTATCGCCTGTCATACAGGCTGATATGTCTCTACTACCATATCCAAAGCAGAGGCTGTGGCCTAGCAGGCAGAAAATGTAGCTGTCTCTCTGACTCATGTTGCCAGAGTTTTCTCTGTTTTGGTTTAGTAATAGTGAGTGTGTTCCAAAGATATGAGACATCTTCCCTATTTTTAATATAATATCATTTTAGAAGACTTGCTTTTTGTGAAGAGGACACACTGACATACTGAACTGTCAGAAGTCTGGTAACCTGACATAGAGGTATGACTTCCCCACTTGCTAGGTCTTCTTACTATATAAATGAGATAGGCAACAGCTTCCTGGTCTCCTTGGTAACTTAGAAGACACTTTCCTGGAATAATGATAGGGACCCAGAGATTTCCACTCCTCTTTAGGTAGGCAGGCCATGCCAGCCCTAAAATATGTGCTGAACACCACGTCAGGCCTTTAGCAGAGATAATGCTGCACTGCTGGTCTTTCTCACATTATTGCTGGCTACGACTTGGCAGTAGAGAAAACAAACTTCTCTCAGACTTGTTTTAGCATTAATACACTTTTGTTGGATAAAATTATGGTTTGTTCCATATCTCAATTTTAGACCATTTTCTGGCTTCACCTGATAGGTCATCAGCTGTCCTCAGTGCTGTAAGAACAGAGGCAAGCCTGTTCCTTTTTTCTTTTTAGTAGCTGGGAGGCTAACTAGGGTATTCAGTTATGAGGAAACCCAGACCAGTAAAGAGAGGACATTGTATCCTTTCTTTACTGGTCTGGGTAAAGTAAAATTAGAGGTGTCCGGCTTCCTCTTTACACCCCCAATGTGAAGAATTGTTTTTAAGAAGTTGGTTCTTACTAGTGTCCCTGTGCTTTCCTAAGAGATTATGCTGGGAATAAACTCACCTAAAGTACCAGAGGACATGAATATGTACATTCTTAAGTTTCATCAGTTTTATGTTCTAGTTTTGCTCTCTTATATAGTAATTCAAATATTTGTTACATCATAATAGAATTCCTCTAAAAAGATTTCTCATTTGAGAGGGGAAACCTGATATAACCACAAAGCATTAATTTCCAGGTTAGGGTTCTATAGAATATATTAAAATCACGTAAGTGGAGTTTTCCACATTTTACTTGTTTTCGCCAGGTGAGATTAAATCTTGAATTTAACCATTGTTACTAAGGAATGTGTTGGGTCATAGGAGAAAAAAAGACTGATTCCAAAGTAGAATTTTAAGTTCTTTGCCATTTTTGTGTTCAATATTTCGTTGATTTTCTTTTTTAAAGAGTTTACTTCTTTAAAAACTTTTTGCAAAAAAAAAGTGGGGTCTCCAAGAAGCCAGTTGGTTGCACACCCGTAATCCCACCAGCTCAGGTGACTGAGGCAGGAGGATCACAGGTTCCAAATCAGCCTCAGCAACTTGAGCAAGGCTGTAAGCAATGTAGTGAGACCCTGTCTCAAAATTAAAATTTTTTAAAAAGAGCTGAGCATGTGGCTCAGTTGTTAAGTACCCTTGAATTCAATCCTTGGTACCAATTTTTTTTTTTTTTTAAAAGAAGCCAGGTTGAGAGAAGAAGACCTGGTTGCTAATTTTTTAAATTATTAACCCTTTTTAACAGATAATAGTATGAATATATTAGTGAATTATTAAAATAATTCACTTGACTCTCTTGTAGTCATCTTTCATTTTTATTTTGATTAAAACTAAACATCCCATCTTATAACTGCATTGTAAGGTTGCTGCTAGCAAAAATATTTTGGCATACCAGTAAGAGTATATGGGTAGTAATATAATTGACTTTTACTATTTGTAGCTAAGGTGGTACCTCAGCAGATCACACACACTTCTCCTCGGATCCAGCCTGATTACCCTGCAGAAAGGAGTAGCCTGATACCCATTTCAGGACATCGGGCCTCTCCAAATCCTGTGGCTATGGAAACCCGAAGTGACAACAGGTAGGAGGCAGTGGGCCGGTTAGCTTGCCCCATTGTGTCATTAATTGTTTTTGATATTTCACTAAAATGTCCCAGAAAATAAGGCATATGTTTATATTTTCAAATTTTTCCCCTGAAAATAACACATGGTATAATTTCTTTTTCAGTGTTCACAGGAAAATGTGTTATTTTTATTAAGCCATTCTTTGTTTGATGGGTGTGTGTGTGTGTGTGTGTGTGTGTGTGTGTGTGTGTGTGTATTTAGAGTCATTCTGAGAGTAAGGGTTGCAGGATTGTGACCCTTTATCCAAGGTGCCTCCATTTATAACTCCTAAAACAACACAGTCTCTTTTTTAACCATAGTTACAGATTTCTGGAATAATTCTTTAGCTTTCTATTCTCCTTCCTACATTGACATTTTTTAAAAACTATACATAAGCCAGTTGTTTTGTTAAAATATCCTTCAATTTGGTTTTGTTACATTGTTTCTTCATGGTTAGATTCAGGTTATACCTATTTTGGAGGAATTATCACTTAAGAGATGTGTTCTCACCATTATTACATCATTCGAGAGTTTAGGCTGTTTGTCCCATTATTGATTATATTAACTCAATGAAGATGATACTTACCATTGTTTTTTCCTACTGTAAACAAATAATCTGTATGAAAATACTTTGAGACCATAAATATTCCTGTTCTCGAGGAAATTTTCACCCAATAATTTTAGGCTTGATAATTCCTGCACAAATTAATTATCAATATGATAGTTGCAAAATATACTTATTCAAAGTATCATTTCTTCCATATTTATTAGTTGGCATTTTCATATTAAGAAAGTTTCTATCTACTATATTTATTTGAGTATTTTATTTTTTAAAATCAATGTGGGCTTATGGATTTGTTTTAATCATTAGTATAATCCATTGCCATCATCTATATTGGTGCTCAAATGATCTCCAGTTTGGCCCTTGAGATCCCTTTAGACTTCTTAGGTAGGTTTCACCATGTCTCCAGTCTAGCTCTTCTTCATTTTCTACTACAAGTTACTCCAAGTCTTACTGAGTCCTGGAATCTGCTGTTTTTTTCAAAGGAGCCCTTTGTCATTTTGAAACCAACATCCAGGCATCATCTCTGCTTTTGCCTAAGGGTTGATATTTCTTCTAGGCCCTATTGTTAGGCAAAAGTAGGAAGTAACATTTTTTTAACCATTTGAATGTGTGCTGATACCTCCAGTTTAACTACATTCCTTCTCACATTCTGTATTTGTTGTTTCCCTCTCCTAAGGTGAGTGTACATAGTCATTTCAGAACTGGGTGATTTTTATATCTTGTTATTTTATTTTTAGTGTTTATAGGATTACATATAAGTTTTAATACATTGATCTTGTGTTCATCCACCTTGCTACATACTCCTTTTAGCTCTAAAAGTTTATAGATTCTTTTAGATCTTCTAAGTAGATATTTATTTCATCTACAAGTAAGAGCAGTTTTTTGTGGGTACCCAAGACAATCTGTTTCCAGTTTTCTATAAAGATTTTTTTTTTAAATCTTGTTACATTGGTTAGAAGCATCCAGTACAGTGAACTTTAATATAGCCTTGACATTGTGTAAAAATGGGGATATGTAACTGATATGATTTTGAAATCTGCGTTGGGGGTAAAAATGGGAGCTCATAACTCACTCAAAGCTTATGTAAGAAATATGCTATGTCAAGAGCTTTGTAATGTTTTGAACAACCAATAAAAAAAAAATAATAATAATATAGCCTTGATACTAAAATTTGACAAGGAAAGTATGAGAAAAATTTTATAAACTGAGAAAGTGAGATGGTGAGCCTTCTTGTCTTATTTCTAACTTGAATGGAAATTCTCCTGAAAATTCACTATAGATTTTGTTAGATACCATTTTTAATTTGAAAAAAAAATCCTATTTTCTTTGGCATTTCTGTTATGAATTTGTATAGCTGCTATCATATATTTTTTGTAAATATTTTGCAACTATTTGATTGTTCTCTTTGGACTTTTTAAGATTGAAAACATGAATAAAAATCCAAATGTCTAATTCCAATTTTCTGTGATAAACCTAATTTAACCACAGTGTATTTAATTTTATATAGTACTTAATTCCGTTTAAGAGTTTTTGCATCATTGTAAGGAGTGAAATTGATTTATAATATTTTTTGTACTCTCCCTGTCAAATTTTAGTGTCAAGCCTATATTAAGTTCAAAAAAATAGTTAGAACTGGGTGTGATGGCATTGCCTATATTCTCAGCTCTCAGAAAACTGCAGCAGAAGTATTGCCAAGTTGGAGGCTAGTCTGGGCAACTTAGTGAGACCCTGTCTCAAAATAAAATACAAAAACGCTGGGAATGGAGTTCTGTGGTAAAGCACTTGCACAGCATGTGGAAGGCCCTGACATTAATCCCCAGGACCAAGTGGTAGCAGGGGAGGTTAAATCTCATTTCTTTTTCTCTGGTCTCTGGGTCAGTTTGTATGAGGTTAAGATTATCTGTTTCATGTATATGTGTTAAATTTTACCAGAAGGGCTGGGGATGTGGCTCAAGTGGTGGCATGCTCGCCTAGCATGTGTGAGGCAATGGGTTCAATTCTCAGCACCACATAAAAATAAAATAAAGATGTTGTGTCCACCTAAAACTAAAAAATAAATATTCAAAAAAAAAAAACAACCCTGAGCTTAGTATCTTTCAAGTGGCATTGAGCAGGGAAGAATTGTGATTACTGAGTTTTTGTGAGGCAGTTTTGGTAATTGTTATCCTCAAGAATCATTCATAAAATATTATCTGTGTTTTTACATTTAATTGATGTAGGTCTTTACAGTAACTACATATTTTATAAAAGCTTACAGTATCTTAGTATATATCCCTTGATCTTGGAGTTTGGAACCACAATTTGGGAGAAGCTGGTTAGGAAGGAAGAGGGTCAGCAGGATTGGGAGGGATAGGATAATTTAAAGGTAAAGAAGAAAATAACAGTTTTGTTTAATATGATCTGTACTGTATCTCTAGACCATCAGTTCCTGTTCAGTTCCAGTACTTTTTGCCAACTTATCCACCCTCTGCATACCCACTGGCTGCACATACCTACACACCAATCACCAGTTCTGTGTCCACTATCCGACAGTACCCAGGTATGAGTCCTACTTTTAAGATGATTTTTCACATTTTTATTTTTTCCAGGAGTGAGAGAGAAATTGGTTAGGGGGTATTTCTAGATGGAATTTGTATTCTAGCTTTTATTTCCAGATTCAGAGAAGTCTAAAATATGAAGTTACATAGATCACCACCTTTGTGATCTATGAAAGGGTTGTTTCACTTATTAGTGATATCTGCATAATTTTATCCCACCCTGAAAGTAATCACTTTAACAACTTTTGCTACACCTTAAAATAGAGTACAGTTATAATGTATAAAAGCTGTATTTTGGGAGGTTTTCTCTTGTTTTGTGAAATACCTGTTGTGTTTTAAATTTTAGTCCAACCTGATTTGTAAATAGTGGGGTATTTTTCTAATTTAAGAAAAATAATCCTTAAATTTTCCTGTGAGATAGCTTACATTGGTCCTCAAAAACCTTGTTGTCCAGATTATAGATATGCCCCATGGTTCAATATAACAACCAAAGCCACGTATGGCCGTGAGAACTTAAAAGGGGCTAATATAAATAAAAAACTAAAATTTTAAAATTTAATTACAATTAAAGGAGTTTCAAATATGTTTGTAACAACTTAGCAAGGTGAAACTACTTTTTTGATCATATACTTTATAAAATAGAAATATAGATTAAGTATTTTGATAAATACTTAGTGTCTGAATTGAGATGTGCTTTAAGAATAAAATATACCCTGGATTTCAATACATATTTAGATTATATATATATATATATATATATATATATATAAATAAATATGTATGACTTTATGGTAATTACATTTGAAATGACAATCTTTTGGATACATTGGATTAAATAAATTTATCTTTATTAAAATTTTATCTGTTTTTACCTTTTAATGTAGTACTGGAAAATTTTAAAATTACATGACTATATTTCCATTGGATGATGCTGATCAAAAATTTCAAACATTGTATGGTATTGAATGTATTCAGAAATCTCTCAGTTGTTCTGATGACTGAAAAGAGTTGTCATTTTGTAGTTGTTTCTCTCCTTGAATAGTGTGAAATCTCTTTTTTGCTTTCAGGGATGTTTTTGTTCTGTTTTAATATACATAGTAGAAGAGATTTGCATTGTAGGAAAATGACGCTTGTTTTCTCCCCATAAGCTATTTGAAATTCTAAATATTATATTTCAGAAGTGTCTGTGATCTTAATATTTGAAGCAAAAGTTCTTGACCTTGGACCCATGGGTTTATTTTAAAAGTTTTATATTATTTAGCACAGTTACCTAGCTAATATTTGGAATTGAATGGCTGATTTTTTGCGGGGTCAGGGGGTTATCAGGGATTGAACCTAGGGGTGCTTAACCACTGAACCGCATCCCCAGCCCTTTTTTAAAAAATGGTTTATTTTAAAACAGGGTCTCACTAAGTTGCTGAGGCTGGCTTTGAACTTGTGATCCTCCTGCCTCAGCCTCCCAAGTCGCTGGAATTACAGATGTGCGCTACTGCACTTTGATGTTGTTTACAACCTATTTCTTATAATTCACAGAAAGATCATAATAGATTATAGAAAGTTTTAAAAAAATGAAAGTTGCCAGAACCTAGTTTTATGTATTATACATAGAAAATTACATAGTTTTGTGTAAAAAATAGTATTATTTTTATAAACCAATCACTTATATCTATAGTAAAAAAAATCTTATTTTAGTGTTTTTCAACCTTTATGGACTGTGTCTGATCAAAGCTAACCTTCTGCTGGTGATGGTGGCATATACCTATAATTTCAGAAACCAGAGAGGCTAAGGCAGGAGGATTGCAAGTTTGAGCCCAGCCTCAGCAACTTAGGGAGACCCTATCTCAACACAAAAAATAAAAAAGGACTGAAGATGTAGCTCAATGGTAAAAGTGCCCCTGGTTCAATCATCCTAACCTTCTTGTAGTCACCTTTTGCATCATTTTTAGTTTCAGCTCAGGCTCCAAACTCTGCCATCACAGCTCAGACTGGAGTTGGTGTAGCATCTACTGTCCACTTAAACCCCATGCAGTTGATGACAGTGGATGCATCACATGCTCGACATCTCCAAGGGATCCAGCCAGCACCCATCAGTACACAGGGTATCCAGCCAGCCCCCATTGGGACACCAGGGATACAGCCAGCACCAATTGGCACCCAGGGAATCCACTCAGCAGCCCCAATCAACACTCAAGGGCTTCAGCCTGCACCAATGGGTACTCAGCAGCCACAGCCTGAAGGGAAAACTTCAGGTAAATCTTAACTTTTTGCATCAGAGTTGATATGGAAAAGAGAAGTACATTTGGGTTTTAATCCTAGTTTTTCCACTTGATGACTTTGTGGTCTCAGGTAATTTTTCTACACTTTAATTTCTTTATAACATGAGTTGCTTAGAACTTGACCTTCAGGGTCGTTGTAAACATTAGAAATGACACGCACAGCATGCATTTGTACATAGCAGGAAGCTTTCTCTAAAAAGCTTAGTTGAGGAAGCAACTTTTACCTTGTAAGTTGTGTTCTCATTCAGTTTAAGATATTCCTCAGAGCTGTATATAAAGCTGTAAAATCTCATACTAGTGTCAGCTAATATTGTCAGTACTTAAAAAGAAATGTTAAAGGAGTGGGTTTTTTTTTTTTTTAAGTTGTTTGGTGTGCAGTGTTAATTAGCAGTTGCTCTTATGTAGTAAGAGTATTTCTTAGGCTAGGTATTGATCATAAAGATTATTTTTTATGTTAACTATAACATGAGAAGATCAGCTTGAAACTAAGAATTTCAGTTGCCCATAGATCTCAAATGTAACTATTTAATCAAAGTCTTATATTCTTAATCATTAACATATTGTCATAGGGATGAAATTTGTCCATAGTGGCCCATCTGAAAGAATAATGTGTCTACATCTTTTATAGCTCCTGCTAAGAAACTTGTATTAGGATGGCTTCTATGAAATTGCCATTTTTGTATGTTTAAAAACTGTCAAACATGCATAGTTTCTGATGATGGTCTCATGGTAACCAGTATTTTGGTGCCAACTTAAAGTATGTAGTTAAAGTATCTGTTGGTCAAGTGTCTTCCAAAAAGATAGACTGGAAGATGGTACCATTTTTAAGAGTCAAAGGGAGTCATATTTTTCAAAAACTGTATCCATGCATTTCTTGAAGGGTACTTTGAGGCATACTATCAAGCCAGCAGATCATGTTTTCTATTTATGGATCTTTTTTTAATTGGCTTTTCTTGACTCTCAGTTCTCCCATTTTTATAATGGGAATAATGATGACAAGGATTATGTAAATAAAAATGTGAACTGAGATAGTAGAGTGAGATACTCTGTGTACTTAGTTAACTGATTATAGAGCAAAGGAAAATAATGATATTAATCTGCATGAGTAAGCTTCATAGCCTCCCCAACTGTGCTCTCTGCTCTTAGGCAGATGGACATTGTACACTATCCCTTGTTCTTCTATTTTATATTTTATTTTTGATGTTTCTAAGGATCAACCCAAGGCCCCATGCATGCTAGGTGAAAGCTCTACCACAGAGCTACACCCCCAGACCCTCTCATCTTCTCAAAGTGGAACAATTATGACACGGATACCTAATGCCTGTAGTCTTATTGTTTTCCTTGATGTCTTATGTGATATTTTAGTAATGTTTTTTGTTTCCCTCTTTGTTTTCTACCACCTCCCTTTCCTCCAGCAGTGGTATTGGCAGATGGAGCCACAATTGTAGCCAACCCTATTAGCAGTCCATTCAGTGCTGCTCCAGCAGCAACAACAGTGGTGCAGACCCACAGCCAGGGTGCTAGCACCAATGCTCCAGCCCAGGGCTCCTCCCCTCGGCCAAGCATCCTCCGGAAAAAACCTGCCACAGATGGGTGAGTAGACCCAGAAGTGCCAAGTGATGCCTTGAGTTCTAAATCTATTAATATCTAGCCTCGCATATTCAGTGCTGCTAGCAACCTACTCTCTCTTCTCTATGGCGTTTTTAATTTTCCTTCAAAATAACTTGACCATAGAATTATTCAGTAGAACCTTGTCTAACTCAGACTATATGATATTAAGAATCTTTAAGTCAGTGGGGTATCAGTTTCTACCTATCTGTTGCACAATGTTATGGGAGTTCTCTCTTATACTGGAAGTTTAATCCTAGAAACTTTAAAGTAGCTTTTAATTAACTCTCCAGACCTGTCTGGGTATTAAATTAATGCATACTGTATACTTTTTTCCTCCCCATTCAACAAGAGTTGTTGCAAAGGGCAAGCAGTTTTCACAGTGTATTCAGACTCATTTTTAGTAGCAGGTCATGTTTTGTATTGTGTAAGCCTCTCAGTTGGTGGGATAGGCAGGAAGATATGTGCTGTGCTATTAAACATTCTGGTGATGGGAGATGAGCAACCACATTTCAGAGTTTCTTTTCTGTGGCTTAGCTGAGCTGATAGCATCGGCATCAAAAGATTAAAGCTTAGCACAAACTTAAATTGCTGGAACTAGGGTCATCCAAGGTTTTCAGATGCACAGAGCTTTGTATGACCAAAGTTTCTATCTTTACCTATTATGAATACTTTGTAAAGAAGGTCCTTTTTAAAGCATAAATCAGGCCCAATGAAATAACCCTATTAATGAAGCAAAGCTTGTAGTTAAGATACCTAATTGATCGTGCACATCTAAACTTCTTTTCCTCTCAAAACCTGTAGAACTTGGGGTTTTTTTATTCTTATTAATTGTACATAACAGTAGAATGCACTTTGACACATCATATATAAATGTATAATTTCTCATTCTTCTGGTTGTACATGATATAGAATCACACCCATCATGTGTGTGTATGTATATATGTGTGTGTGTGTGTGTGTATATATATATATTTAGAGAGAGAAATAATGTCTGATTGAACTTGGGTATTTTTTTATATGTTTTAGTTGTTGATAGACCTTTATTTATTTATGTATATGTAGTGCTGAGAATTGAACCCAGGGCCTCACAGATGCTAAGCAGGCACTCTACCACTGAGCTATAGCCCCAGCCCTGAACTTGGGTATTTTCTAAAGAAAGATTACAGGCATGGAAGGATGAGGAAAACAGGAGCGCTTACAAGAGCAACAAAACATTAAAGCTGGAAAGCAGCTAGGCAAGTAATCTCAACCTTAGCTGTGAGAAAGCTAAATTGTAAGCCTACTTTGGGGGAAGATAAGAACATCTTTGTTTAAAATCTGTTTTTGAGAAATACTTAGAGCCCAGAATACTGTTCTGTATCCACACTGTGGGGCACATTGTCTCTTCTTCATCCTATCAGAAATCTAGAGGTGCAAACTCTGCAGATGGTTCACTAGGATCAACCAGCACAGTGGAGCCACAGATATTTTACTAGAAGTCAATTAAATAACTACCCAACCATGGGTGGAATGCATACACTTCCCAGTCCAGTTTCCCCTTTTAGCCTTGGCAGTTGAACTTGACTTGGTAGAGAGAAAATGAGAGAGAACTCCGCTTTCCTCTGGAGAATCTACCTGGCCCAAGCAGGAAGCTTTAATGATATGAACATTAGGGGTTGCCTAAGTACAGGGGCTAGACCACCTTCCAGTGAACCTCATAGTAGACAAGCCCTTTCATCCAGCTTCTTTGCCCCCCCCCCCACTGCTAGTCATGATTATGCCACCAAGCATAACCAGGTATCTGAGGGCTCCTCTAACATTAGAAGACAGAAACCCTGATAAATGTGCCCATAAAAGTAACTGGAAAGATGCTAAGGCTAGGCAAGGAGAATAAAACTATAATGAACAAAAAGCTATCAATGATATCTTCAAAAAGATAAAAGGAAAAATTGCACAAACATGATCTTATAGAAAAGGACCACTCAGAGAACAAGAAAAGCTTGTCATGAAATTTAAAATATGATAATAGAAATTGAAAACTCAAAAAAGAGTTTGCAGATAAGAAATCTGAAAAGTGGAGTAAAAAGGCAGGAAAAGAACCAGTTGAGGAGATCCAGCCTCCAAATAATGGGATTTCAACAGGAGAGATTAGAGAAATGGAAGAGAATCATTTACAAAGTAATGCAAAGAATATTAACAAAACTGAAGGGCAGGAGTTTCCTGATTTAAAGAAGTGCTTAACACGGATAGATGGATACAATAAATCCACACCAGTAACTTGAAATTTTATAACACTGAACACAAAAAAAAATCTGTTCCTTCTTTCATACTTTGTCACCTTCCAAAGACCCTTCTGCTGTGTTCTCTGTCACATCTGTCATCAGCAGAATACCCTCCTCTTTATTCATGCATTCTTGCTTTAAATATGGCTCTTCCTCAGAGACTGTACTTCCCCTGCAGCTTTCGGAAATGGTGATTATATATCTTCTTATCCCATCACTTGGTGGCATTTGGTAGACTCTCATCATGCCCCGCTGCCATTTTCTAGCCATTTCACCTCAAAAGCACTTAATCTGTATTTAGATTTCATATTTGTATTGGAAAAAGTACTTTTGTGTAGCCAAACTGTTCCAGGCACAGTGAAAAGTGTGCCAATAACTGAAATAGAATATCTGATTTAAAGTTCAGAGTACTTAAAGTGAAAAAAATAGTACAGGTCTTAGGGCATAGTTAAGTGATAGAGTGCTTGCCTAGCATGTGAGAGACCCTGGGTTTGATCCCTAGCACTGTAAAGCTAAAAAATACAAATAATAACACATTTTATTCTCAGTTGTACTTGCCAAATTTCATGTGCCTCAGTAGTGCCATATGGCTCCTTTTTTGGACAGGGCAGACCATAGGACTCGATTGGATTCAAGTTTAGTTTTGCAGGTATGTCTCTGTGCCCTTCAGAACCACATTCCTGGCTGGCAATTGTGATGATAGCCTTCCTGTCTTTCCCTTCAATATAAGCAGAAATGAGCTGGATGTGGAGGTGCACGCCTGTAATATCAGTGAATCAGAGGCTAAGGCAAGAGGATTGCAAGTTTGAGGTCAGCCCAGCAACTTAATGAGACCCTGTCTTAAAATTAAAAAAAAAAAAATAAGAACAGAGGATATAGCTTAGTGGTAAAGTACCCCTAGGTTCAATTCCCAATTAAAAAAAAAAAAAAAATTCCAACTCTTTGGCTGCTTGGATGTTTGAGTGCTTCTCCTCTGCTCTCTCTGAGCAGTACGTGTACACATTTTTGTTTTGTGTGTATAGTGCTGGGGATTGAACCCAGGGCCTCATGCATGTGAGGCAAGCACTCTGCCAACTGAGCTGTATCCCCAGCCACCTGTGTACACATTGTTAGCATCATCAACACTTCACTAACCTTGTTTTCTGTTGATCTAACGTCCCATAGCTCACAACCTTTTTCTACCTCCCTCCCAGCAGTTCTCCAGCAAGCCTCACATGAGTCTTCTGTCCACTTGGCCTAACCACCTTTTCAGTCTCCATCACTGTCTTTCTTGGCCTCTTTCTCTTCTTCCAAATCAGTTGGTGGTCACTTGCAGTCATTTCCTTGTATATCCCTCAACTTCTTTGCCTTTCCCTTGCCTTTTCTCATCCTCACAGATCTCAAGTAGGATCTTAAGCTGGCCAACAAATATCCTCCTCTCTTGCATACTCAAGAACAGTGCTCTAGAGGGAGCTCTTCTTCCTCTCTCTGGCACATTAGCAGGTTTTTCTACTTTTTTTTTTTTTTTTTTTTTTTTTTTTTTTTTTTTTTTTTAGGTACCAGGGATTGAACCCAGGGGTATTTTACCACTGAGCCCAATCCCAGCCCTTCTTTATATGTTATTTAGAGACAAGATCTCGCTGAGTTGCTAAGTTGCTTAGGGCCTCACTAAGTTGCTGAGGCTGACTTTGAACTCGTAGTCCTCCTGCCTCACCCTCCCTAGCCACTGGGATTAATAGGCATGTGCCACCATGCCCAGCAGGTTTTTCTTCTTAGAGAATCAATCACATCAAAAACATTAACATGCTGTCATTTCTTTTTCTTTTTTCATTTTCAGTGCTGGGGATCAAACATAGGGCCTTCTACATGCTAACCAATGCATGCTGTCATTTCTTCTGTCTTAAAAAATATTCTGTTGAGGGCTGGGGTTATGGCTCAGTGGTAGAGCATTCACCTAGCACACGTGGGGCACTGGGTTCGATCCTCAGCACCACATAAAACTAAAATAAAGGTATTTTGTTCACCTATAACTAAAAAATGTACATTAAAAAATACATATATTCTGTTGAGCCCATGTTGTTTCATCTTCTACCACCACCATCCCCTGCCTTTTTGTTGTTGTTGTTGTTCCTCTTTGCAAAGAAAATAAAGGAGTTATCTGTCTTTGCTCTCTCCAATTCTTCTGCTAGTCTTCTAGCATTTTCATTGTATTCTGCCCAATTAATGCATGTACAAAATGAATTGACACAAAATGAATACAGTGTCTAACCACAACAGTATTTAAGTAGCATCTTCTCACAAAAGTAATTAACAAGTTTTTCTAAGGTGTGACCTCATAAATAGAATCATACCCAGTATTATGCATTTTTATGCATTTTTTTGTGTAAGTCTGAATTCTTTCAATTAGTTTTTGTATGATCCATTTATATTACTGCATGTGATTGTAATTTTGTATTGCTATATACAGTAACCATTACTTAATAACCCCATAGTTTATTCATGGATATTTGAGTTATTTCTAGGTTTTGCTTAGAATGTTATCCTGAACATGTCTGCGCATGAGTTTTGATGCACACATGGATATATCTCTTACATATACTGAGGAGGAATTTGCAGGTCATGGGGTTTGCTTATTTTCACCTCTAGTAGATAATGCCTATGGCTTTTCTAAGTAGTTACACCCATATACACTCTCACCAACTAGCACTTGCTACTGTCACTCATACTTTGGTCATTTGAGGGTTTATATACAAAATGGCAATTTGGAAAATCCTCCATATTCACATGTTTGTGTGTTAAATATTCCTTTCCTCTCCTGTTTTAAGGGTACTAGTAATTGGATTTAGGGAGTGCCTGTAATGATCTTAATTTGATATTTGTAACTTGCAAAAACCCCATTTTCAGGTAAGGTCACATTCATATAGGTATAAGGATTAGGACTTGAATATACAGTATCTTTACAGGGAATTCAACCGATTACACCTACAGAGTAGTTCTGTTTGTATTTCTGTAAGTTGTTAGTTTAACAAAATTTTAGAGCTACTTTTTTAAAAAATATTTATTTATTTATTTATTGCTTCTTGTGTGAAGACTACTTCATAGTTCTTTTACCTGGAGACCTGAGCTGTCTGGTAGTTGATCATGCTTTTTGAGATATTAGCAGCCCAGTGGATTAAGCATTGAAAAAATGGCATGTTCTAGTTCTAGCCATTTCTTCTTACACCAACTCTTGTCTGGCATCAGTTCCCACCATTCTACTCAAGCTAAATATGTGAAGATCACTTGTGATGTCCACATTGCTAAAGTCAGTGGGAAATTCTCAATCAGAGCAATACAGTTGATCTCAAACTCTTCCTTGATAAGTTTTTTCACATAGCTTCTGAGGACCTGCTCAGGTCTAAATCAATACATAGGCATAATAAAGATCATAAACATTTCATATTAATAACATTAAGTAGAAAGGAGGTATGGCATGCTAGAAGCAGCAGATAAAAGAGTCACCATGGTTACTTCCTGGATGGAGATGGCAGCAAGTGAGTAGGAATGGGGAAAAGGACCAGACTTGCATTTTGTTAAAAGCCTTTAGTAGTATTTGGCTTTTTAAATAATATTTCTGTGTTATGTGATATACTAGAAATCCATTTTAAAGATACATAATCAATGTAGTGCTTTTATTTTCCTATGGATATACATGACAAATGTGTGTCTTGTATTTCATGTCCTTTAATATCCTCAGACTGCTTTTTTCCCCGGTTTGTCTCATCTCTTTCAGAATGGCAGTTCGGAAAACCCTCATTCCTCCTCAGCCTCCTGAAGTGGCTAGTCCTCGAGTAGAGAGCTCCATGCGGAGTACATCTGGGTCACCCAGGCCTGCAGGGTGAGCACGTAAATTTTCTTACCTCTGTTACTTTTAATTATATGTCTTTGTGAAGGGAAGAATCTAATAAGTGTGACCAATTTCACATAATTTCCTCTTGTGCATCTTTTATATGCCCTTTCTGGCTACATGACCTCGACAGGTTTCTCAACTTCTCAGATCTCTTTTTGCTTCATTTATAAAATAAGCATGCTTATAAAATTACCTCATAGGATTCTTGTGCATTTAAATGAAACGATGCACTTAAAACACTGGCGTAAAGTCTGCCTTGAAGTTGTTACTTCTGACAAAAATGGAATTAGGGGCTGGGCAATATAGCTCAGTTGGTAAAGAGTGCTCACTTCATATGCACAAGGCCCTGTGCTCAATCCCCAGTCCCCCTCCAAAAAAAAAGAATCACAATAATAGTCAGTGTTTGCTTTTTCTGTATTCCTTTTCTTCTTAATTATAAAAGTAATATTATTTTGGAAAAAAGATAACCAGACAATGTAAAAATATTCGAGTGTGAAAAGCCAGGCATGGTAGTGCACACCTCTAGTCCCAGCTAACTGGAACTGAGGCAAGAGGATTGCTTTAAGAGTAGCCTGACCAACATAGTGAGACCCATTTAAAAAAAATCTTCCATTGGACTTGAGGTGTAGCTCAGTGCTAAAGAGTACTTGCCTGGTATTCATGAAGCCCTGGGTTTGATCCCAAGCACTGAAAAAAAAAAATTAATAAAACTTTCTAAAATGAAAGATGTTGAGGCTGGGGTTGTAGTTCAGTTGGTGGAGTGCTTGCCTAGCACGTGTGAGACACTACACTATATAAAAATAAATGTAATGAAAGGTGGTGTGTGTGTGTGTGTGTGTGTGTGTGTGTGTGTGTGTGTGTTTGATGTATAAAGTAAAAATCGTTGTCCTGTTCCCCACCCTCATTACCAGTCTCACTGCCCAGAATAATATTTATTGATAACATTTTTTGAAATTCCTTTCCATGTCTTTTTCTACGTATAACTGTAGATAAATAGATTCTTTTTCATTTTTGTTTTTGATATGGCGTATCATTCATTATATTTCCCAAGTGGTGTTGAATTCATGGGCTTAAATGATCCTCCCACCTCAGCTCCTGAGGAGCTGAAACTAGAACTATATGTGTGTCACCATGTGTAACAATTCAATAGATTGTGGGGTTTTTTCCTTTATTTTTATTCATTCATTTTTTACTACTGGGGATTGAACTGAGGGCCTTGCACATGCTAGGCAAGTACTCTATTGCTGAACTACATCATCCCCAGCCATGTTTTTTTTTGTTTGTTTGCTTTTGTTTTTTAAAGACAGGCTTTTGCTAAGTAGCTCAGGCTGGCCTGAAACTTCCTCAGCCTCCCAGTAGCTGGAATTATAGGTGTGTGCCACTGTGCCTAGCTTTAATGGATTCTTTAAAGTGAAGTCTTGTTGGCACTGTGGCATATGCTTATAACACAGCTACTTAGGAGGCTAAGGCAGGATCAAGGCCAGAATAGGCAAATTAATGAGACCTTGTCTCAGAAATAAAACGGACTGTGGATGGCTTAACTTAGTGGCTTAGTGGTAGAGTACTCCTGGGTTCAATCCCCTAGTACCACAAATACAAAAGTAGATTTAATTTTAAAAGAGTTGGGGTGTGCCTAGCACACGTGAGGCCCTAGGTTCAATCCCCAGTACTGGAGGGGGAGGAAAAAAAAGGAGTTTTGCTGATAAGATTCTTTTACATCTCCACTTTTTTCTTAGTATAAATAATAACTTAATCATCTTAGATCTCCTGTTCATAAAGCTTTATTTAAAAAGAAAAATTATTAATTACCCTTATTTTTTCTGAGTGTCATTTGGGGTTCTAGAGACAGGCTGTGGTGACACAAAACATCCATTCCCTTTAACATTACTTCCTATAAGTGTAGAGAAATAAAAAATGTATTAGGAAAAAGAAACAGTATAAAGGGAATAAAAAGTAATGGGAGAAAGAGCTAATGATTTACAGAGGTAAATCTTTTTGCAGAGGTAAAAAGCATGAAGGAAACACCATGTGCTCTCTGGTGTCAGAATGTGTCTAGCAGAGAAAAGAGCAGGGACCAAGACTTTGATGTAGAAGGTACTTGCAGTTGTCATTTTGCACATTAGTGCAGGAGCATAAAAAATATTGCTGGAAGCTGAAACTGCAATGTAATCTTATTCTTGTGTGTGTGTGTGTGTGTGTGTGTGTGTGTGTGTGTTGCTGGGGATTGAACCCAGGCCTTGTGCATGCTAGGCAGCACTCTACCAACTGAGCTATGTCCCCAGCCCTGCAATATCTTAAGATAAAATTATATTATCTTAATCTTTGGGAAAGTTACAATTGTTCTGTGACCTGTTAAATCTTCTGTGAAAATACTAAAAAAAAAAACTTACTGTTGATTATAATATGTAAGAAAATTGGGAAAAAATAGTGAAACTATTTGCTTAGTACAGTATAATTTAAAATGCTAGAAACACAAGAGTGGTTGCAACCATTCTTGCCTTCTTTTCATTTTATAACTTAAGATACAAAGCAAAACTCCTTCTAAGCCTTTGCAAATTTTAATACTTGTGTGTGTGTGTGTGTGTGTGTGTGTGTGTGTGTGTGTGTGTCTTTAGGATGAAACCCAAGGGTGCTCTACCACTAAGTGACATTCCCAGCCCTTTTCAAATTTTTTTATTTTGAAGCAGGGTCTTGCTAGGTTGCCAAGGCAGGCCTGAAACTTCTGATCTTCCTGCCTCAGCCTGCCAGGCTACTGGGATTACAGTCATCAAGTGCCACTGCACCCAGTTTGTTACACTTCTTAACAAGATAGGACCCATTTCTAAGATTTTATCCTTTACATATTCAGTGTTGTGAAATCTCTCACAGTTCCTATAATGTGAAGATTCTTACTAGCTTTGTTTCAGGTACTTTTTTTCCCCCTTAAATAGAAGAATTTTTACTTTTTTCCTTTTTTTTTTTTTCTTTTTCTTTTTTTTATTCTTTATTTGAGACAGGGTGTCACTAATTTGCTTAGGGCCTCACTAAGTTGCTGAGACTGGCCTCAAACTTGGCAATCCTCCTGCCTTAGCCTCTCAAGTACTGGGATTATAGGCATGCACCACCACACCTGGTAGTACTTGTTTTTGGTTTTGTTTGGTTTTGTTTTCATCAAAACCACTTGCCTTTGCTGCTGCTTAGATTCTGGGTGTATATTTCACAGCAGCATCTTTTTCTGTGCTAGCAGCTTCACTAGTGTTTAAAATCAGTCATATTCATGCTGACTTCTGAAATGATGAAACCAGCTTTATCCACAGTAAAAGGTTTTCATTTTTCTGGTAACTACTATTTTCTGTTAGTGTAGCAAATATCTTCAACACTTTGGCCTTGAATGATTGTGATTTAAAAAAAAAAAAAAATTACTCTTTTTTAGTTCACCTCAATAAATTGTCCATCCACCAGAGCTTTCTGTTCCTAGTGCAATTTAAACTAAAAGACCAAAATTAAAGCAACTTTACCTTTTTTAAAAAATATTCATTAGACTTTTTCAGTGTGGTCTATATCATAGTTTCATATAAGCCTAGGTCTTGTTCTTCTCTTTGCTGGGCCATTTTTATATTTAGTCATAGCCAGTTTCCCTTCTACAGCAGCATCACTTTTTGAGGTTGGTGGGGGGTGTTTGTTGTTGTTGTTGTTGTTTCTGTTCTTATTTCAGGAATTTTTTTCCTGCATTTTTCATCTTTGTTGTCCAGTTTTCTCTCAGTCCTCCATTTTTGTAAAAATTTCACTTGGATTTATTGCTGGGGAAGCAGAGGAGCACACCTACACACTTAATTGCTTTCATGAACTATGAAATAACTGGTTCAGATGTGCAGTAACCGATCACCACCAGACTTGTAATGAAGTGATATTACTCAGTGATCATGATCCCCATCTGACAGTTGGAAGAGTATAAATAGAGACTAAAAGTAAAATAAGGACCATGCCTTAGGGGACCTATCATTGTCAGAGGTTAGGAAAATGGAAAACCACCAAAGGAAACTGTGTATTACATGATGTTCCTGCCATTGTTGGTACCATTATTAAACCTTGGCTACTGAATGCTTCAGTTATTTATATTTTTTACTGAGTAATATTGTCATGAATCTCTTTGTTCCTCTGTCATTGGCTCTTTTGCATACATTTATTTGATGTGTTTCTACAAGTAGCATTGCTGGGTCAAAGTAAATGTGTAGCTTAATTCTGGTTTCCAGTCATTGTACTCATTTACAACTACATGAAATGTGTGTTTCCATTTTCTCCACATTCTTGCCAACATTTGATAATACATTTTTGTTTGATTTGGTTTTATTGGCATAACTGGAGATTGAACCCACAGCCTCACATGTGCAAGTGCTCTAGAACTGAGATATACCCCTAAACCTAGTTATTAACAGTTTTAAATTAATACATTTGTTTTTATTGTTTGAAATGGATTTATTTTTTTCTTTTCTGAAACTGGGGATCAGTCTTTACCAACTATATCTCAACCCTAAAATGTATTTTTTAAAAATCCAAATAAAATATGGACTTAGTTTTAAAGTGCTAAAAAATATGTCTAGTTCCTGAAGATTAAGAGCATACCAAGTCTTCCTATTTTCATTTATTTTTATTTTTTTAGTTTTCAGCAGACACAACATCTTTCTTTGTATGTGGTGCTGAGGATCGAACCCGGGACGCATGCATGCCAGGCTAGCGCACTACTGCTTGAGCCACATCTCCAGCCCCAAGTCTTCCTATTTGTAATAGCAGATGCACAAATTGGGGTTGGGGAGGGACTATTTTGTAGAATCATTTTTGGAGTTAGTGTGATTCAGAGACATTGTGGAGATGGGGTCCTACACATGCACCCAAAGTGGCCTTATATGAAGTAGTCATTCTGTTTCTGTGTCACACAAAATGAGTTTGTTTGAATTATGAAAAAATAACTTGTTGGAAAAACAACCTCCTCATACTACCACATCCAAGGAGAAGGATTCTCATGTAAATGACGGGTTTTAGGCATAGCCTAACTCATTCTCTGATGAGGAATAATAACTGATAGGAAGACAAAACAGAGAAGAGCAACAAAATATTACTAATTTGCTCACTAAAACACTCACCAGGGAATATGAGATTTATAACAAAACATTCTATCATGGCCGGGTATGGTAGTACTTGCCCATAATCCCAACAATTTCTCAAGGCCCTAATAAGTAATTTAGTAAGACCTTCTCTCAAAATAGAAAATAAAAAGTGCTGGGCATATAGCTCAGTGCTAAAGCACATCTGGATTCAGTCCCTAGCACACACAAAACAAACATTCCATTGTGAAATCTAACAGCTTAATGAAATAACTATATCTCTATGAAGGGAGACACAAAGATGAAATGCTCAGATTCCCAGAGTAAATAGCAAAATATACAGAGATGACCCAAGTTGACAAGTCTCAGCAAAGCACTATGTGATGCCACAGAATGAAGGCAAAATTAAAACTGCAGAAAACAGTATAAAACAGAGGATGAAAATGAAAAGAAAATCCATACAGATCATGCTGAGGTAAAAGATCAAGCATATGTCATATTACAGAACATGGAAATGACTTTATAATGAGTTGAATTATATTCCCCCCAAATTCCCATGTTGGATTCTTTATCCTCAATACTTCAGAATGTGACCTTGTTGGGAAGAGAGTCATTGAAGATATAACTAGTTAAAGTGAGGATATACTGTAATAAGTTGGCTCTCTGGTCTAATATGCCAGTATTCTTTAAAAAGGGGAAATTAGGACAGAAAAACAAACCCAGGGAAAACACTATTAATATCATTGAGCTGCTTCTAAAGTAGTAGTTAGAGGAAAATTCATAGCCTTAAAATACTTATGGCAGGGCTGTGGTTGTAGCTTAGTGATAGAGCACTTGCCTACCACATGCAAGACAATTGGGTTTGATCCTGAGCACCACATTAAAAATAAATAAAGGTATTGTGTCCATCTACAACTTAAAAAAAAATACTTATGTCAATGAAAACATTGGAAATTATCAACCTACAATGACAGAAAACAAAACGGAAAAAAAGGAAATAATATATAGAGAGGCAGAAATCAGTGATTTAGAAAACAGACTAGAACTAACAAAGAAAAACAAAAAAACAAAACAAAAGCACAAGTGAAATAAGAAATGTATCTCAATGATAGATTGCTTGCCTTGCATGCTCAAAGTCCTAAGTTTGATCCCCAGCACTGCAAAAAGAAAAAGAAATAGGGAAAATAACCGGAAAGATGAAAAAAGTTTAAAACAACAACAAAAAAAAACCCTCAAAAGACAGATCCATGCAAATAACAAAAGAAGAAAATGAGTAAATTTATTTATAATCTTTTTTATAATCTAAAAATCTAGAAGCTATTTTTTAAAAGGAAGCATTAATAAATTTGACTCAGTTTAAGAAATCTTTTTTTAACTTGTCAAGAAAAAACTTAGTGCTGGAAATGTAGCTTTGTGATAAGTACTTGCTTAACATGCTGCTCAAGGTCCTGGGTTCAATCCCCAGGACCAAAAAAGAAAAAAAATTTTTTTAAGCAAAGCAGAACACAAATTAGGGAGAAATATTTGTAAATAACTGCAAGAAATGAAGAATAATAAGTTCTGCAAAATGGACCAGAAGTTCTAATAGTTTATAGATGATCTTTAACATGTGGAATGGTGCTTGGCTTCTTTATATGAAGAAAAGAGCAAATTAAAAATATTCTGAGATACCATTGTATGCATATATTGAAAAAACTGTGGAAAGTGAAAAATGTCAAAACCCTTATGGGAAAGGACTTATCAAAATTAGAGGCTTTATCCTCTGGGAATTTAGGGTCAAAGTACAAATTGCTGGAACTAAAGCTCTGGAATTAGAAGGGCTCCATAAGGAAATCAACTGGTTTGCTATACCCCGAATCAGTGCAGCTCTCCTGAGCAGGTAGCACCAGTACTAGACAACATCACCATCCCTACCTTCCCTTCATTGCTGTATTGTTCTGCAGGTCCCTAGGTCCCTAGCTAGTGTGTCTTCCCTTTAGACTACAGTTAGTTGCTTGTTATACATTGCACTCAGATGTTTGGCTATATTTAGTACTAGAAATAGGAAAGAGCATGTCTCTTTATCTTCCCTAAAAACAGAACTACTTTCCTCCCTCTTAAATGATAGAAGGGCTTGAAGAATTTTAGATTGGACACTATTATTCCTTAGAAATATTCAAGTGTTACTGTTGTCTTGTGTATTTTGCTGTTATTCTTCAAAGGCCTAATGCTATCTTGAACCCCAACCTTTATATCAATTTGTGTGTGTGTTTGGGGGGGGGGGGGTGCTGGGGATTGAACCCAGGGCCTTGTGCTTACAAGGCAAGCAATCTACAAACTTAGCTATATCCCCAGACCCATATTGTTGTATTTGTTTCTTTCTGAAACTTTTAATGAATTCACTTCCCAATGTTTAGAAGTTCCACAGTAAAATTTGGGTTAGTCCTTTGTGTGAATGTGCATGCGTGCTAGGTATTCCATGACCTTCTGATCTCTGTTTCTTTCATAGTCTTTTTCTTACTAATCAATTTCCAACCCCTATACTTTTTGGGGGAGTTGGGGGAGAATCTCCAATTTGTCAGAATTTGTCAAATGCACTTCTGGAATGGCCTAATTTTTAAATATTGCCTCCCATTTACCATCTCTTTGTACCACCTCTTTTTTTGTTTTAGGTAATATTGTCATTTTTTTTCTTAAAGTCTTAAAATCTGTGGGAAAATACCAAAAAAATGCTTGATTTAATTGTTTTAATATTTTGCCACATTTAGTGTTTTTTTATGTAGCCAAATTATAGAATTTCACTTTTAAATACCTTCTTCAACAGTTTGGCAGATAAACTATGAGGTGTCCAGGTATGGATTTAAGTTGATCCTTCATTGAGTTTATTAAACATGGATGTACATATTAGTTTCTCACATTATATTTTCAAATAGTATTTCTGTCCCTTTCTGCTTCAACTCTCATTATGTGAATGTTGATACAGTTGAGAGTATCCTAAATGTCCCCAAGGCTTGGTTTATTTTTCCTCACAATTTTGTTTTTGTTTTTCACAATGGAAACTCAGCTGACACTATTTTTTTTAATGAAACAAAGAACAGAATATTTTTTTATTTTTATCTATGAATAATATAAAAAGCAGAAATACAATTTTGTACTGAATATTTGGCAAGGGAGGCATAATATCCTTAAATTGTGCTAACATTTAAGCAAAACAGGATGTTTTATGTACCATAGTATTTATTTTTACAAAGAGCTTATTGATTGTTTTTCCCTTTTTATTGGCACATTGAAATTATATACAACAGTGGGATTTGCTATATTCATACATGCACACAATAAAACAGTATAATTTCATCAATTCCATTCCCTAATACCTCCCCTTTCCCTCTCCTCCCTCCCTCAATCCCCTTCAATATTTTTTTAATTTGTTATGTATGACAGTAGAATACATTTTGACACATTATACACAAATGGAGCACAACTTCTCATTTCTCTTGCTATACATGGTGCAGAGTCACACCAGTAGTGTAATCATACATACATATTGGGTAGCCAGGTGCAGTGGCACACGCATATTATCACAGCAGCTGGGGAGGCTGAGGCAGGAGGATCTAAAGTTCAAAGCCAGCCTCAGCAACAACAAGGTGCTAAGCAACTCAGTGAGACCCTTTCTGTAAATAAAATACAAAATAGGGCTGGGGATATGGCTCAGTTCAATTCCCTGTACCCCCATCCCCAAAAAAAGTATACTATGTATATAGGGTGAAAATGTCTGTCTCCTTCTACTGTTGTCCTTCCCATCCCCACAGTCTCACCCCTTCCCCTCACTCCCTTCTGCACAAGCCAGAGTTCCTTCATTCTTTCCTACCCTGCCCCCAACTATGGATCAGCATTCGCTTATCAGAGAAAACATTCAACCTTTGGTTTGGGGGATTGGCTTATTCTCCAACTGACAAATGCCATAATTTCAATTTTTTTAATATTTTATTTTTTAGTTTTTAGGTGGACACAATATCTTTATTTTTATGTGGTGCTGAGAATCGAACCCAGTGCCTCAAGCATACCAGGCAAGCGTGCTACCACTTGAGCCACATCCCCAGCCCTTGCCTGTATTCTTGATGATTGCCATTCTGACTGGAGTGAGGTGAAATCTTAAAGTGATTTTGATTTGCATTTCTCTAATTGTTAGAGATGAAGAACAGTTTTCCATGTGTTTCTTGATTAGTTGTATTTCTTCTGTGAAGTGTCTGGTCACTTAGCCCATTTATTAATTGGGTTATTTGGGGGGTTTTGGTGTTAAGTTTTTTTGAATTCTTTATGTATCTTGGAGATTACTGCTCTATCTTAGATGTTTATGGTGAAGATTTTTTCCTATTATGTAGGTGCTCTCTTCAGGTTATTGATTGTTTCCTTTGCTGAGAAGAAACTTTTTAGTTTGAATCCATCTCACTTATTGATTATTGATTTTACTTTTTGGGCCTTAGGAGTCTTGTTAAGGAAGTCATGTCCTAAGCCAACATGATGAAGATTTGGGCCTATATTTTCTTCTAGTAGACATAAGGCCTCTGTTCTAGTGCCTAAGTCTTTGATTTTTGTGCAGGGTGAGAGATTTACTTTCATTTTGCCACACATGTGAATTTCCAGTTTTCCCAGCACCGTTTGTTGAATAGGCTATCTTTTCTCCGATGTATGTTTTTGGTGCCTTTATTTAACATGAGATATCTTTATTTATATGGGTTTGTTTCTGTGTCTTCTATTTTGTACCATTGGTGTACATATCTATTTTGGTGACAATACCATGCTGTTTTTGTTACCGTTGCTCTGTAGTATAGTTTGAGGTCTGGTATTGTGATGCCTCCTGCTTCACTCTTCTTGCCAAGGATTGCTTTGGCTATTCTGGGTCTTTTTTTTTTTTTTTCCCAAATGAATCCCATGATTGCTTTTTTTTTTTCTACGAAGAATGTCATTGGGTCTACCACGCGGCCTGCGCAATGGTTTCATTAATGAGGTTCTAGGCATAAAGTTAGCTAGATGAGATCAAAATAAAACACACAGACTCAGTTACCTTATTTCTATTGCTAGGTCCGAGACGGCTCCCCTCTCTGGTTCCCTCCTCTAACCGCCCAGCAGGGCAGCAAGGATTACTCAGGGCTAGCAGGAGAGAGAGAGTGAACATGCCGGGGAGTAGCCTTTTATTGGGGAACAAGAGATTCAGGGGAGAATTCCATCCAATGAAGGTTGAGGTGGGGCTGCACTCCAAGGTCAGGGTCAGTGATTGGGTCCCCGGGGTCAGTGGTCAGGCACACCCCCACACGGATGGGCTCTCTCATCAGGAAAGGGCCGGGAAAGCTTCGACACAGCCAAAGCGCCTCAGACCCTTAACGGGAGTCACCCAATCACGTGTTAGAATGGCTTCCCACAATTGGGATTTTACTAGGAATTGCATTGAATCCATATAACAGTTTTGGTATGACAATTTTGACAATATTAATTCTGCCTATCCAATAACATAGGAAATCTTTCCATCTTCTAAGGTCTTCTTTAATTTCTTTCTTCAGTGTTCTGTAGTTTTCATTATAGAGGTCTTTCACCTCTCAGTAGATTGATTCCCGAGTTTTGTTAGGCTATTATGAGTGGGGTAGTTTTCCTCATTTCTCTTGCAGTAGATTCATCGCTTATATATAGAAATTTATTTGATTTATGGGTATTGATTTTATATCCTGCTACTTTGCTGAGCTCATTTATTAGTTCTAGAAGTTTTCTGGTGGAATCTTTTAGATCTAAATATAGAATCATGTGGTCTGAAAATAGAGAGAGTTTAGGGCTGGGGTTGTGGCTCAGTGGTAGAGTGTACACCTAGCACATGTGAGGCACTGGGTTCAAACCTCAACACCGCATAAAAATGAAATAAAGATATTGTGTCTATCTACAAATAAATAAATATGTATATAAAATGGGGGGCTGGGGTTGTAGCTCAGCGGTAAAGCGCTTACCTAGCACGTGCGAGGCCCTGGGTTCCATCCTCAGCACCACATAAAAATAAATAAATAAAATAAAGGCATTGTATCCAACTACACCTAAAAAAAATCAATATTAAAAAAAAAAGAGTTTGAGTTCTTCTTTTCCTATTTGTAACCTTTTAATTTATTTTCACCTTCTGATTGTTCCAGCTAGAGTTTCAAGGACTGTGTTGATTAGAAGTAGTGAAAGACATCCCTATCTTGTTCCAGTTTTTAGAGGGAATGTTTTCAGTTTTTCTCCGTTTAGAATGATGTTGACCTTGAGTTTAGCATAGATAACTTTTACAATGTTGAGGTATTTTCCCACTATTCCTAGTTTTTCTAGTGTTTTGAACATGAAGAGGTGATGTATTTTGTCAAATGCTTTTTCTGCATCTGTTGAGATGATCATCATGTGATCCTTATCTTTAAGTCTATATATGTGATGTAGTACGTTTATTGATTTCTATATGTTGAACCATCGTTGCATCCCTGGGATGAACCCCACTTGAGCGTGGTACACGATCTTTTTAATATTTTTTATGCGATTTGCCAGAATTTTATTGAGAATTTTTGCATCTGTGTTCATCAGGGATATTTGTCTGAAGTTTTTTTCCTTGAGGTATCTTAGTTTGGTTTAAAGTACTGGAGATTGAATTCATGGGTGCTTTACCCTCATTCCCAGCCCTTTTTATTTTTTATTTTGAAGCAGAGTCTCATCAAGTTGCCCAGGCTGGCCTTGAACTTGCAATCTTCCTTCTTGAGCTGCCTGAGTAATTGGGATTACCAGCCTGCACCACCACTCTCAGTTTCTTACAGTACTCTAGATTGAACCCAGAACCTTATGCATGTTAGGCAAGTGCAGGATTACTGTGTATGCCACCATAACCAACTTCACTGATTCTCTCTTGTGCCTGCTCAAATATACAGTTGAGCTCCTGTAGTGACTCCCCCCCCCCCCTCGGCCTTTAGGCCTTTCAGCTCCAGACTTCCTACTTGATCCTGTTTATCATTTCTGTATATTAATATTCTCATTTTGATAAGAATATAATTTTAATTTTTTCCTTTAGTTCTTTTAACTTGGTTTCAAGTAGTTCTTTGAATATATTTAAAATAGCTGATTTAAATTCTTTGTCTAACATCTCTGATTCTTTAGTGACACTTATTGATTACTTTTCCTCCTTCTGTATGAGTTATAGTTCCTTGTTTCTTTACATATTTTGTAAGTTTTTATTGAAAACTTGGGCATTATATACTATATAGTGTGACAGCTCTAAAAATCAGATTCTTTCCCTAGAATGTGTTGTTATTGCTGTTTATTGTAGTTTTGTGTAGTGCCGTTTCTGAACTTAATCCTGTATATTTTGTATCTTCATCTTGTTTGACCCCTGAATTCTCTCAACAGAAATTTCCTTAAATGCGTAAAACCAATACATCTCCATGCATTTACTGAGAGGCCCTGCATATGTCTTGAGGTTACCCATTTTTTGCCCTGACAGGCAGTTTAAAACTCTGCCTTAACCAAGCAGGGTAAAACTCTGCCTTAACCAAGCAGGGTGGTGAATGCCTGTAGTCCCAGATACTCAGGAGGTTGAGATATGAGGATTAGTTGAGCAGCTTGGGTAAAATGGTGAGACCCCTATCTCAGAAAAACCAAACTAATAAAACTGCCTTACCCATTACTTCCTTTTTATACTAGTTTCAAGGTCAGTTAAAGGAAACAGGAAAGCTTAAAGTCCTCTCATCTGTTCCTGGCCATGTACACAGCTCTGGTATGCACACATCCAACACATACATGTTGCTTCTTAGATTGCCAGAAAATATATGTGGATATTTTCTTCCTTACCTTTTCCTTTAAGCGCTTTGGACCCTCAGACCACTGTGAAGTCAGTCAGTTGCCTTTTTTTTTTAAAGATACTGTGATTAGGGACTGGGGTTGTGGCTCAGCAATAGAGTGTTCACCTACCACGTGCGAGGCCCTGGGTTCGATCCTCAGCACCACATATAAATAAATAAAGGAATTGTGTCCAACTACAACTGAAAAATAAATATTTAAAAAAAAAAAGATACTGGGTATTAAACCCAGAGGCATTTAACTACTGAGCCACATCCTCAGCCTTTTTGATTTTTGATTTTAAGACAGAATCACTCTAAGTTGCCTTGGGTCTTGGTAAGTTGTCAAGGCTGGCCTTAAACTTTTCATGGGGTTACAGTGTGCACCAACATGTCTGGCCTTCTTTTTTTTATTTAACAAATGTCTCTTGGGAGAAAGGTGCTTTCAGTAGATACATTCCAAGTCAGATCAGATATGGTTTTGCATGTGGGGTCTGTGGGTCATAACCAGCCCAGTCCCACAGTGACAGTGTTCTGAAAATGAGAATTTAAAGGTGCTCCAACCTCTTGTACAGCTAGGCTGCTGGTTTTCACTGAGTGTGGACTGGCTGTGCAAACCTACTGTAGAGCTAAAAGAGTGGAAATAGGGCAAGTTAAAACAGAATCAAGCTTGCTATTCCCATTAGATTCAGCCAGTTTTCTTTATTATTATTATTATTATTTGTATGTTTTTTAAAAAATTTTGAGATGTAAATGGACAGAATGCCTTTATTTTATTTGTATATGGTGCTGAGGATTGAACCCAGTGCCTTGCACATGCTGGGCAAGTGCTCTGCCACTGACTACAGCCCCAGCCGTGTGTGTGTGTGTGTATACACACATATATATATATATACACACACATATATTTTTTACTTGTTCTAATTAGTTATAAATGACAGTAGAATATATTTTGACATATATAAATGGTATATAGCTTCTCATTTATCTTTGTACATAATGAGGAGTTACAGAGGTCCTATAATATATACACATAGGGTAATAATGTCCAATTCATTCTACTATCATTCTTACCCCTATACCTCCTTCCCTTCCTTCACTCCCCTCTGTCTAGTCCAAAATACCTCTATTCTCTCCCTACCCATTGTGAATTAGCATCTGCATATCAGAGAAAACATTCAGCCTTTGGTTCTTTGGGATTGGCTTACTTTGCTTAGCATAATAATTCTCTGGTTCTATCCATTTGCTAACAAATGTCATCATTTCATTCTTTAAGGCTGCGTAATATTCCATTGTGTGTGTGTGTGTGTGTGTGTGTGTGTGTGTGTGTGTGTCTATACCACATTTTCTTTACCCATTCATCCATAGAAGGACACTTAGGTTGATTCCATAGTTTAGCTATTGTAAATTGAGCTGTTATAAACATTTCCTTTTATATTTTTTATTTTTGGTACCAGGAATTGACCTCAGGGGTACTCAGCCACTGAGCCACATCCCCATCCCTATTTGATTTTTTTTTTTTGAGACAGGGTCTCACTGAGTTGCTTAGCAACTTGCTGTTGCTGAGACTGGCTTTGAACTCGCAATCCTCTGCCTCATCATCCTGAGCCACTGGGAGTACAGATGTGCGCTGCCACGCCCAGCCTCCCATTTTAGATATATTTATTTTGAAATAATTTAACAAGAGCTGGACTTGGTGGTGCGTGCCTATAATCCCAGCAGCTTGGGAGGCTAAAGCAGGAGAAATGCAAGTTCAAGGCTAACCTCAGCAACTTAGTTAAACTGTCTCAAAAAGGACTGGGGATATAGCTCAATGGTAAAGCGTTCCTGGGTTCAATCCCCAATTACCCCCCGTCCAAAAAAAAAGACCAAGAAGATATTGCAAAAATAATAATTTTCTCGTGTACCCTTTACCAGTGGTTACATCTTACATAACATTGGTACATTTTCAAAATAATTGACATTGGTTTAATACTGTTGACTTAACTACCAGCCTTATTAAGATGTCACCAATTTGTGAGGGGAAACAGAGATGTACAGTACTTTGAAATTTTATCACGTTCATAGGTTTGTGTATCTGTTACCATAATATGAATAGAGAACTGTTTTACTGCCATGATGACACTCTCATTTGCAAACCACACCCTTTGCCACTAGTTGTTCTCCATCACTGTAATTTATTTCATCATTTTAGAGTTTGATATAAATAGAATTATAAATATTTGTTTGATATACAATAACCTTATGATATTGGCTCAACCTAGTGTTTTCAAGGTCCATTCAAGCTGTAGCATGCATCAGTGATTTATTCTTTTTCGGGTGGCTAGTAATGCATTATTATATGTATGTACCAGAACTTATCCATTTGTTTATTAAAGTTATTAAGGTTGTTTCAATTTGGGGCCTTAGCAATACATTTGGTATGAGCACTCATCTACAGCTTTCTTTGTAGACATACATTTTCAGTTCTCTGGTATAAAGATCCCAAGGGTATAGTTGCTAGGTTATATGGTACATGTATTTTGGTTTTAGAAGACATTCCCAAATTTGTCCATAGTGGCTATACCATAGATCGGGTTTCCCACACCTGGTATGTACTTTTAAAATTTTATTTTAAAACTTTAATAAGCATTTGGTAAAGTATCGTGGAGACTTCAATTTGTATTTCTCTAATGGCTAAAAATGATGTATGTCTTTTTATGTGCTTATTTGCTACTGGAATATCCTCTTTAGTGCAATATCTGTTCATTTTTTATATCTTTTGCCCATTTTCTAATGGTATTACATGCTTTCTTAGTGTTGTTCTTTATATATTCTGACTATAATTCCCTTGTTTCATGTTTCTTTTAAACCATCTGAGTCATTTTTTGAGTGTGCAGTTCAGGAGTGTTGAGTGTACTTGTGTTGTTGTAAATAGAGATCCAGATCTTTTTCATCTTCCCAAACTGAAACTCTCTACCCATTGAACACTAACTCCCATTCTCCCTTTGCCCCTTACCCTGGCAGCCACTATTTTCTGTTCATTTCTGTGAATTTGACTACTTGAAAACCTCATATAATTGGAATCATGCATACGGTTTTTAACTTTTTGTTCATTAATTCATTCATTCTACAGTGCTGGGGGTGGAACCCAGGGCCTTGCGTGTGCTGGACAAGTACTCTACCACTGAACTACATTCCCAGTCCCAGTGTTTGTCTTTTTTATGTGATTGGCTTATTTTACTCAAGCATCATGTCTTTGAGGTTCATCTTGTGAGATAATGTTCATTGCGAATATTTTCTTTCTCTATGCCTTGTTTTTTGCCAACCTCCTTTAATGGTTTTTAGCAAAACAAGTTTTTCATTTTGATGAAGCCCACGCTATTTTTTCCTATGCTTTTGGAGTTGTATCTAAAAACTCCCCACCTAATGCTAGGTTTTATTTTGTATCTTATCTAAAAATTGTATATTTTTATATTTCAAATTTAGAACTATGATTCATTTTGAGTACAGTTTTTTTACATATCATATGAGGTTTAAGTCTACATTCATTTCTTGGCCTATGGCAGTCCAGTTGTTTTTGATATTGAACTTGAGGGAATATTATGTTGGGTTTCATTATCTGAATTTTCTGTGGTAGTAGTTAAGTAGGTAAACCATTACATCTATTTGGTGAAATATTTTCCACTTATTAAATTGACAAACTAGGATGTACTTTTTGAACAGTGTTTGTGGCTATGTTAGGTGCCTGAAGTATCTCTGGAAGTTGTGCAGAGTGGTGCCATTGGGTAGAGGTGTGGGTGTACAAAGCAGAACTTAACTTTCAATTTGTATTCTTTTTTTTTTTTAATATTTATTTTTTAGTTTTCGGCAGACACAACATCTTTGTTTGTATGTGGTGCTGAGGATCGAACCCAGGCCGCACGCATGGCAGGCGAGCGCGCTACCGCTTGAGCCACATCCCCAGCCCCTCAATTTGTATTCTTTTGTGCCTTTTGGAACTTTGCCACTTCCATGAGTTTCCTCTTTTATAAGAAACTATGTGTAGGGCTGGGGATGTGGCTCCAGCGGTAGCTCGCTCGCCTGGCATGCGTGTGGCCCGGGTTCGATCCTCAGCACCACATACAAACAAAGATGTTGTGTCTGCCGAAAACTAAAAAATAAATATTAAAAAAAGAAAAAAAAAGAAACTATGTGTAATATGAGTGTATCTATAGTTTAAAAGGAAAAAAAGAAACTCTAAAGACAACATATATATTCAGGAATTCTAGGGTTCAATTCTCAGCACCACATATAAATAAATGAATAAAATAAAGGTCCATCAACATCTGAAATAGTTTAAAACAATGAGTAGTCTGTGTACAATGAAGTGACTGATTTATTTAAAATGTTCTTTTTTCTGAATTAATTGATTACTGTTTTTAAAAAAATTTGGAAGGGGTGGGGCACACAAGATATTTTTAAAACCTAAGCCAGATGTGGTGGCAACTCCTTGTAATCCTGGTGACTTGGGAAGCTAAGGTAAGAGGATCACAAATTCAAGGTCCTCCTCAGCAACTTATCATGGCCAGAAGCAATTTAGTGAGACCGTGTCTGGAAAAATTAAAAGGGCTGGGGATGTAGCTCAATGGTAAAGCACCCTGGGTTCAATCCCCAGAACCCCAAAAAATGAACCACAAACCTGAATGTCAGGCTGGGGGTGTAGCTTAGTGATAGGACACGTGCCTAGCATGCCCAGGCCTTGAGTTCAGTGTCCAGCTTCATAAGTACATACTTACCTGAGTTCCTTTTAAAAGTTACCTTAAAGTTGAACTTTTATTTTTATTTATTTATTTTTTTTAGAGAGAGAGAGAGAATTTTTTAATATTTATTTTTTAGTTTTCGGCGGATACATCTTTATTTGTATGTGGTGCTGAGGTTCGAACCCAGGCCGCATGCATGCCAGGCAAGCGCGCTACTGCTTGAGCCACATCCCCAGCCCCAAAGTTGAACTTTTAAAATCAAAGAATAGAGAGTTACTTGTGCTGTATGCTGTACAGAAATAATTAGACAAATACCAGCATCTGAGATGTTGCAGGTTAAGGCAATTTACTCTTATCTGCTATGTGTGTTTTGCTTTTGTGTTTCAGTGTGAAACCTAAATCTGAAATCCACGTGTCTATGGCCACTCCAGTCACTGTGTCCATGGAGACGGTATCCAATCAAAATAATGATCAGCCTACCATCGCAGTCCCTCCCACTGCCCAGCAGCCTCCACCAACCATTCCAACCATGATTGCAGCAGCCAGTCCCCCATCACAGCCAGCTGTCGCCCTTTCAACCATTCCTGGAGCAGTCCCCATCACTCCACCCATCACTACCATTGCAGCTGCACCACCACCAACAGCCACTGTGGGTGGCAGTCTTTCCTCTGTTTTGGGCCCTCCTGTACCTGAGATCAAAGTGAAAGAAGAAGTAGAACCAATGGACATCATGAGGCCAGTTTCTGGTAAGTTTATTTACAGAATTCTCACTTTTGGCAGTTGTTCCTTTCCCTTTTCCTAACTCTCCTCTCTAGAGTTCCATCTCTGTGAGACCATCAGCAAGGAAACCCAGGTAACTCCCTGATGCCCCTTTTTGTTTTGTTTGTTTGTTTTGTACTTAGGGCCTCAGTATGTTAGGCAAGCAGTCTACCAATGAACTATATTCTCAGCCCCATGAAGCCCATTTTAAATGTTGCATTTCATTGCTGGAGTGGTGGCCCAAGCCTGTAATCCCAGCACCTTGGGGGTCTGAGCCAAGAGAATTGCAAGTATAAGGCCAGTCTCAACAATTTAGTGAGGCCCTAAGCAACTTAGTGAGACCCTGTCTCAAGATAAAAAATTAGAAAGGGCTGGGGATGTAGCTCAGTGGTAAAGTGCTCCTGGGTCAATCCACAGTACCAAAAAACCAAAGTTGCATTCCATTCATTTTTATTAAATGAAAGAAATTATTTTTGAAAACTTAAGCCAATCTTGTTTCCCTTTTGTAATTAATTTTAATTTCAACCAAAATTGTGAAAAGATATTAATATTTCCCTATGGATTTCTTCAGTATAAATTCCTAGCATTCAAAGTAAGATGTGTAGTTTTGAAAATACTCTTTTTGGGGGTGAGGGCGGGTACCAGGGATTGAACTCAGGGGCCCTCAACCACTGAGCCACGTCCCAGTCCTATTTTGTATTTTATTTAGAGACAGGGTCTCTCTGAGTTACTTAGTACCTCACCATTGCTGAGGCTGGCTTGCAACTTGAAGTCCTCCTGCCTCAACCTCCTGAGCTGCTGGGATTACAGGCGTGTGCCATTGTGCCCAAATTGAAAATACTCTCTTGATAAATGTGATTAGTAAAATCTTAAAGCTTTTCACTACCTCTTTCCTCTCAACTCTAAACTTCCAGTTTATGAAAGTCAAATCATTTTGGAGGGTTTTTGTTGTTTTTTTGTTTTGTTTCTTAATAAAAGTACCATAATCAGTGTACAAAATTTATGAAATAGAGACAAATGCAAAATGAAAATTAAGATTTTTGTTCCAGGGCTGGGGATATAGCTCAGTTGATGGAGTGCTTGCCTCACACGCACAAAACCCTGGGTTCAGTCCCCAGCATGGATATCTAATCATATATACCTAAACACACACACACACACACACACACAAAAGATTTGTGCTCCGTCTTCAGAAAACTTGGAATGTAACCATCATTTGACCTAGTTATCCCACTCCTTGATATATACTCAAAGGACTTAAAATTAGCATACTACAGTGATACAGGCACATCAATGTTTATAGCATTCAGTTCATGATAGTAAAACTATGGAACCAACATAAAACTATGGAATCAACAGATGAATAAAGTAAATGTGGTATCTATAAACAGTGGAATATTACTGCGTCATAAAGAAGAATTAAATTATGGCATTTGCCAGTAAATGGATGGAACTGGAGACAATCATGCTAAGTGAAATAAGCCAATCCCAAAAAACCAAACGCCAAGTGTTCTCTCTGATATGTGAATGCTAACACACAATAAAGAGCTGGGCAGGAATAGAAATTCATTGGATTAGACAAAGGAAGATGAAGGGAAGGGAGGAGGACAGAATTTTCCTATATTCGTATATGAATACACAACCAGTGAAACTCCACATCACATACAAGAACAGGATTATAATTAAGATAAGTTATACTCCATTTATGTACAATACATCAAAATACTGTCATATATATCTAATAAGAACAAAGAAAAAAAAAAGATTTGTGCTCATTTACCTAGTACTACCCACCATTTCATTGAGAAGGCTTTATTCCTTATGTTGTTTTTTTCAGTAAGAGGTGTGGTTATATTGTATTTATAGTTTTTGTTGTTGTTTTGTTTTGTTTTGTTTTTCAGTTTTAGTACTGGAGATTGAACCCAAGGGCACTCTACCACTGAGTTACATCCCTAGTTCTTTTTATTTTTGAGACAGGGTCTTCCTAAGTTTCTGAGACTGGCCTTAAACTTGAGACCCTCTTGCCTCAGCCTCCCAAGCAGCTAGGATTACAGGTGTGTGCCAGTGCACCTGGCTATGTCTGGAGGTTTTTAAACCTGCTATTTATTTACTTTTTATTGTAATGTATTATGCCATAAGTATATACTTCCATGGGTTTATTTTGCCTTGATAGAACTTCTGCAGCCTGTGTAGGGACTTTAGCCTTGCCAAGGTCAGTGGAAAACTGTTAGAGGGGCTTGAAAAGAGGAATGTGAGGAGCTGCTTAGATTTTAAGCAGAACACAGTGGCTCCTGTGTGGAGAAAAGACTGTGGGGGCAGGGATGAATGAAGAGATTTTGGAGAGACTGTTGCATTACTTTCAGGGAGGAGTGCAGAATCAGCTAGGGTAGTAGCCATGGAAGTAACGTGAGGTAGTTAAATTCTGGATGTGTTTCTATGAGGATTTCTTTAAAGATTGAATGTTGAATGGGAGAGAACAGGGTCTGGGGCAACCCCAAGGTTTTTAGTCTTAGTAACAGGAGGCCATGGAGTTGCCCTTGGCTGAAATAGGGAAAACCACAGGAGGATCATATTTAGTATGAAGAGTTTAGTTTTTAATATGCTAAGTTTAAGTTGTGTGTTTGTTAGACATGCAAATGAAGACATGAAGTAGGTAGTGGGATCTATTAGTCTGATACTTTGGAATAGAATGTGAAGTTGCAGATATAAATTGAGGTGGTATCAGTATACATATTAATTGTTCTTAAAGCTGTAGCCTCAGTAAGTGGATGAGGTCATCTGGGGAATAAATGCCAATAAAATCAATTTGTAGACCAAACCCAATGGTGATTGATTGGGAGCAAGTTCAAGAAAAAGTTGGGGGAGAAATACAAACATTGTTTACAAATAACTTCTGAGGAATTTGTTATGAAGGGATAGAAAAAAAGAAGGGTAGTAACTGAAGGGAAATGATGTCAAGGTGAAGTTCTTGTTTGGGTCTGTTTTGATTTTGGGTTCTGAGGTTGAACCCAGGACTGTGTATGCTTGCCTGGTATGCACTCTACCACAAGCTCCACTCCCAGCCCTAAGAGGGTTGCTTTTTACTGTTGTCGTCGTCGTCGTGGTCGTTTTTAGAAAAACATTCACTGGAGAAAAGATAGCCTGTTCAACAAATGGTGCTGGGAAAATGGAAAGCCACATGTAACAAAATTAAATTGAACCTCTCTCTCTCACCCTGCACAAAAATCAACTCCAAGTGGATCAAAGAGACAGACTAAAACAGAGATCCTGTGTCTACTAGAAGAAGAAGAAGGCCCAAATCTTCACCATATCAGCCTAGGATCTAACTTCCTTAATAAGACCCTACAGTGCAAGAAGTAAATCAAGAATCAATAAATGGGGGATGATCAAATGGTATCAAACTAAAAAGCTTCTTCTCAGCAAAAGAAACAATAATGTGAAGAGAGAGCCTACAGATTGGGAGAAAATCTTTACCACATACACCTCAGAGAAAGCACTAATCTCTAGAATATATAAAGAACTCAAGGGCTGGGGATGTGGCTCAAGCGGTAACTCGCTCGCCTGGCATGCGTGCGGCCCAGGTTCGATCCTCAGCACCACATACAAACAAAGATGTTTTATCCGCCGAAAACTAAAAAATAAATATTAAAAAAAAAATTCCCTCCCTCCCTCTCTCTCTCTCTCTCTCTCTCTCTCTCTTAAAAAAAAAAAAACTCAAAAAATTTAACACCAAAGAAACAAATAACCCAATCAACAAATGGGCTAAGGAACTGAACAGACACTTCACAGAAGAACGAATACAGTTGATCAAGAAACATATGGAGGGCTGGAGCTGTAACTCAGTGGTAGAGCACTTGCCTAGCATGTGTGAGGCACTGGGTTCAATCCTCAGCACCACATATAAATAAGTAAAATAAAGGTCCATTGACAACTAGAAAAAAAATATTAAAAAAAGAAAAGAAACATGGAAAAATGTTCATCTCTAACAATTAGAGAAATGCAAATCAAAATCACTGTAAGATTTCATCTCAACTCCAGTCAGAATGGCAATCATCAAGAATACAGGCAACAACAAATGTTGGCAGGGATTGGAGAAAAAGTTACATTCATACAATGCTTGTGGGATGCAAATTGGTCCAGTCATTTTGGAAAACAGTATTGAGATTCCTCAGAAAACTGGGAATAGATCCACCATTTGACCCAGATATCCCACTCCTCAGTCTATACCCAAAGGACTTAAAATCAGCCTACTACACTGATGTGGCAGCATCAAAATTTATAGCAGCTCAATTCGAAATAGCTGAACTATGGAACCAGCCTAAGTGCCCTTCAGTAGAAGAATGGATAAAAATAATATTTGATGGAATATTATTCAGCTTTAAAGAAGAATGAAATTATGGCATTTGCCAGTAAATGGGTGGAGTTGGAGAATATCATCCTAAGTGAAATAAGCCAATCCCCAAAAAACAAAGGCTGAATGTTTTCTCTGATATGCAGATGCTAATTCACAATGAGGAGGGGGTGCTAGGGAAGAACAGAGATACTTTAGGTAGAAGGGAGGAGAGGGGGGATATGGTGATAGGAAGGCAAATAGAATGAAACAGACATTATTACCTTTGTACATATATGACAGCATGACCAATGGGATTCTACAACATGTACAATCAGAAAAGTGAGAAATTATACCCCATTTATATATATCAAAAGGCATAAATGCATTCTTATTGTCATGCATAACTAATTAGAACAAAAAATTTTAAAAAAAAGGTGAAACAAGTTTTGTATGTTAATTGGAGTAATCCACCAAGAAAAGAAGAACTGATGATGCAAGAGAGAGCTATGAGAATTCCTAGAGCAGCATCTCAGGGAGGAGGTGGGGTCCAGTGTGTTTCTGAAAGAGTTGGTCTTTTCTGGGATAACCCAAAGGAGGAAGAGAATATATGATCCCAGTCCATGTGGGGAGGTAGAAATGGCATTTATGGACATTTCCTTCTGATTGCTTCTTTTTCAATAAATAGTAGAAATAAAAGGCTCTACTTAGAGTAAAGATAGAGAAGAATAGGTCAAAAGCTTGAGGCAAGGGAAAATATTAAATAATCATCCAGAAAAGGAATGGACTTAGCGAACACAATAGAATTGTCCAAATGAGGCCAATCATCATTGCTGTGTGTCTCTAGCTACATTCAGCTACATAGTTGGAGAATTAAATTAAACCTCTTTTGCATTTGCTAAATGAGAATAGTAAAGCAAGAAAAGGGACAGTGAAGGAATAAAATGAGTAAAATATAGAATTTAAATCTGGCAATGGAAGAGAATGGACATGAGTGTTATAAGTGATAGCAGAAAAGTGATAAGATGGATGGCCAGTATCTTCTAATGGGTTCTAAAGTTTGTTGGAGGCTATTTTTGAAGGGGACTGACCTGGAAAAAGAGTTTGGACTTGAGTTGGAGGCTGAGATGGCTGTCGAGCGTATTGGGATTATTAGTGATGGCAGTGTAGGGTGTGGCTGTTGGCATGGGTAGCTGAGGTTGGAGAGGGTAGGGCAAGTAGGTAGTAGACTGAAAGTAAGAGTCTAGTGAACCTTTAGAGTATGTTTAAGTCCCTAAAAATGTGAGCCTACAAACTCTAACTAGTGTTTGCTCCCTTTCTTTTACCTGGACACAGCATCCCGTGGTAGATAACAGTGCAGACTCCGAAGCCATCCTGCTTCTATTAACTTCCAACTTTGCTACTTGGTACTTATGTGGCTTGTGTCATAGTTTCTCATCTGTGAATTCAGGGATGATAATAATAATTCCTATATTTAGATTGTTTCTAAGATTATGTGTTAATAAGTTACCTGGTAGGAATTTATATTTAAAGGCCAGAACAACAGTGACTTCAACATTTAAGGATTTATCTCCCTTGAAGCATACCCTAGGCAGACAGTCCAGCAATGGTATGTGGACTTCATCTGTAGGGATCTAAGCCCTTTCCACCTTTCACTCAGCAATTCCTAGGATGTGATGTTCATGCTTTTGATTCAAGGTAGCTACTGAAGCTCCAAACATACATCTGGGCTCTAGGGCACAGAAAGAAGACAAGGAATAGAGAGTCACATCTTTCTTTTAAGGAAACTTCCTTAAAAGTACTACAGAGCTCTCTGCTTTCATCTTATCTGACCACACCTACAACAGAGGATAAGAAATACCTTCTTTTAGCTTAGTGGCATTGTGCCTCTGTTAAAGCAAAAGTCCTAGAATGACAGAAGGTGAAGATGGCATTACAAAACATCTGACAGCCTCTGCCTCAGAGTGCTTGGCACAGTGAGAAGCCCAGAGAAAGGCTCAAGGAATACTAGGTGTCTGTACTTTCTTCTGAATTGTTGTTGTTGCTGGAAATCAAGTGAAGCATTCCTTGATATTTGGGTTCTCATAGATGTCTATGCTCCATTTCCTCTGACAGCAGTTCCTCCACTGGCTACCAACACTGTGTCTCCATCTCTTTCTTTGTTGGCAAACAACCTGTCTATGCCTACAAGTGACCTGCCACCTGGTGCCTCCCCAAGAAAAAAGCCTCGAAAACAGCAGCACGTGATCTCAACAGAAGAGGGGGATATGATGGAGACAAACAGCACTGACGATGAGAAGTCCACTGCCAAAAGTCTTCTGGTGAAGGCTGAGAAGCGAAAGTCTCCTCCCAAGGAGTATATTGGTAATGGTCACTTAGGCTAATTCTTGTCTCCTGATACTTCTCACTACTCAAGTGTACTTCCCAGAGGGTGTCCCCATTGTCAGTTTTCCTGATTGGAATTAAACTTGGAGAATGTTAAAAATATGTAATTAGCTCTTTAATGTCTTTTTTCTTTCCTTTTGAATAGATGAGGAAGGTGTGAGGTATGTCCCAGTGCGTCCAAGACCTCCCATCACTTTGCTTCGTCACTATCGAAACCCATGGAAAGCTGCTTACCACCATTTTCAGAGGTACAGTGACGTCCGAGTCAAAGGTCAGTCTTCCTAGAAACATCAAATATTAATGCATGAAACTGGTATAACACTGTCTGTATTTTTTTTAGTTGTTTATTAATTACACAGAACAGTAGGTTTCATTGAGACACATTCATATGTGCATATAACAGTTTGATCAATTTCATTCCCCAGTGCCTCCCCTTACCTCCCCTTTCCCTTCCCTAGTATAATTGGTATAACACTAATGAATGTCTCCCTCCTACATTTATGATGACCCATTTTCCCCTTTATTGGCTATATTATTATAATCATAAAAGAAAAACAGGCCAGGCACGATGGTGCATGCCTGTAATCCCAGTGGCTCAGGAGGCTAAAGCAGGAAGATCATGAGTTCAAAGCCAACCTTATCAATTAGTGAAGCCCAAAGCAACTAAGTGAGAGCTAAATAAAATACAAAAAAAGGGCTGGGAATGTGTTTCAGTGGTTAAGAGCACCTGGGTTCAATCCCTGGTACCCAAAAAAAGGAAGAGAAAAATAGATCTAGGGGTGTAACTCAGTAGTAGAGCACTTTGCCTAACGTGTTAGACTCTAAGTTTTGAACCTGAGAACATTTTAATAAACCTACATGTAAATGAAAATGGTTAAATTATACTTTGCACAATGTCAGTAGATGTTTCTTCTGATGGACTTTTAAGTGTCATTCATCTGAGATTAACTGAATGCACCAAGAAGTATGAGCTTCCAGAGAATTTATCACAAATTCAGTGTGGAAACTTGGAATTTGGGGGGGGTAGTACTGGAACATTTTATTTTTTTTGAGACAGGGTCTTGCTAAGTTGCCCAGTTTGGCCTCAGTCTTGCAGTCCTCCTGGGAGTGTAGAAGTGCATCACCATGCACAGCTGTTGGTTTTCCTGAGGCCTCAATGGGGTATTCATAAATGTCAGTGATTAGGGACAAAGGTGCTGACAGCTCAGTCTCAGTGGAAGTACGAAGATGACTATGCTTCCCAGCTATGTCTATTCTTCCTCACAATTAAACAGGTATCCCTTGATATAAATGAGGAATTGATTCCAGGACCATTCTCAGATACTAGAATCCATGGATGCTCAAGTTCCTTTATATAAAATGGTGTAGTTTTTGCATGTAAAGTATCTGCATCTTTCTGTGTATTTTGTCATTCGTAGATTACTTATATAATACAATGTAAATGCAAGTCTATACATGTTCAGTATAGACGCAGGTTTTCAAGTATTGACAATCCACAATTGTTTGAATCCACAGATGCAGAAAGCCAACTGTACTCTAAAATTTTAAAAGAAGGTGAGATTTCCAGAGGTCAGAGAGTTTTAACCTTCAGGAGCCAGGACATAGATCACTAAACATCAGTTAATGCCATGAGAATTCTGTAGCAGAATTTTTTTGTAATTGTAGATGAACAGAATGTCTTTATTTCATTTTTTTATTTTTATCTGGTGCTGAGGATTAAACCCAGTGTTTCACGCATGCTAGGCAAGCGCTCTGCCACTGAGCTACAGCCCCAACCCAAACTGATAGTATTTTAGCCCAAAAAGATTCTTATTGTTTTTGAGACTCACTTTTCAATAATTATCTTTAGAAAGCTAGCTTGACAGCTGAAAGATTTATGATTCCTAGATAACTAATTGGCTATGTTTATAGTAACATTTCTTTTTTTAACAATATTTTTTTGTGAGAGAGGAGAGAGAGAGAGAGAATTTTTAATATTTATTTTTTAGTTCTCGGCGGACGCAACATCTTTGTTGGTATGTGGTGCTGAGGATCGAACCCGGGCCGCACGCATGCCAGGCGAGCGCGCTACCACTTGAGCCACATCCCCAGCCCTATAGTAACATTTCATTTTCACCAGGCCTCTTGACTATTAGTGAAGTACAGTACCTAAACTTTGTTGTCATATTCATATAAATAAATCAAGTTGGAATATTGAAAAATTTTTACAAGAAGGAATGAAAAAGACAAACAGGGAAAAAGCACAAGAAGCAAACAGAAAACAGATCATAATATGATGGCCACAAGCCTTGACATTCAGTTGTATTCAATTAAATAAAAATATAGTCTTAACATACCAGTTAAAACAGATTGGCAGAGAGTAAATGAAAAAGTACAATTTAACTATATGCTAAATGTAAGAAACTTATTTTGAATGGAAGTGACAGATTGACAGTAAAAAGATAAGAAAATAAAAACAAAAATTTCAAAAAAGGCAAGGATAGCTAGATTAATATTAGATAAAGTAGAAAATAAAATTACTAAAGACAAAGAGAAACATACTTTTAGAAAAATCAGTTGACCAGGAAATGGTCCTAAATGTATAGGCAACCAAAAACAAGAGCTTTTAGAATATATGCATTAAAAGCAAAACTGAAAGAAAAAAATAGACAAATGCACAGTTATAATTAGAACCTTCACACCTTATTCACAACAGTTAGCAGAATGAATTCTCAGGTAACAAGAATGTAGAATAAACACAATGAACCAACAACATCTAATAGACATTGATAGAATACAATTCTTTCAAGTGCTATAGAATATGTAAAGATAGATCCTATCCTGGATATAAAACAAACAGCTAATTTAAATGAATTGAAGTCATATGGGGTGTCTGCATTAATCATCATGGAATCAAACTAGAAGACAATGAGAGAGATAAGAGAAAAAATTCCAAACCATGGAAATTTAAATAACACATGTCTAAGTAATCCACAGTCACAAAGAAAGTCTCAAGGAAACTTTTAAAAAATATAAAACTCAAAGGCACTGGGGATGTAACTTTTTGGTGGAATGCTTGCCTAATATTCAGAAGGTCTTGGGTTTCCTCCCCAGAAAAAAGGAGCAAAGTTAAAGCAAATACAAGGAAGAAAATAGTAAGGATAAGAGGAGGAATCAGTGAAATTGAAAACAGGAAAACAGTAGGGAAAAAGGGAAACAAAAAACTAGTTTTTTGAAAAAAAATAAAATCATGAATCTTTAGCAAGATTGAAATAAAAGAGGATATGAATCGCGAATATTTGTGTTGCATATTAGAAACTGTTATAATGTTATTTTTTCAATCTTCTGCTCAGTTTTTGCTTTCCCACCAGCTGTTCCTATGGGATCTACTTTTTCTACATCCTCACACACTAATTATTGTCCATCTTTTTTTATTATTATAACTAATCCTGGTGGGTATCTCATTGTGGTTTTGGTTTACGTTTTCCTAATAACTGATGATGATCAACTTTTCATGTGTTTATTGGTAATTTTTGTTTTGTTTGGGATACTAGGGATTGAACCAAGGGACAGTTTACCACTGAGTTACATCCTCACCTCTTTTATTTTTTCATTTTGAGACAGGGTCTCATTAAAGCTATCCTCAAACTTGTGATCCTACTGCCTCAGCCTCCCAGTTGCTGGGATTATAGGCACACACCACCATGCCCTACTCTCTGTTATGTCCTGTAGCAGAGTGTCCTGTAATGTGTGACTCTATAACTATTGTAAAAAGCTAAGAAATTCTTTAAATCATATTTATGCTAATAAACTGCTTTGGCACATCATTATCACTCAAAGTCCATAGCTTACTTTAGGTTCATTCTTAATCTATATATTATTCAAACTCATATAATATATAATAAGTTTTTCAAAATTAGTTTGTAAAACAATTTTCAGTTATTCATGTTACATTTGATTATCTTAAGTCCTAAAGAGTAATTAAGACCATGCTGAGGTCTAGGCACAGTTGTAGCTCAGTGCTACCACTTGCCTACCACGTGTGAGGCACTGGTTCCATCCTCAGCACCACATAAAAATAAATAAATAAAGGTATTGTGTCCAGCTACAGCTAAAAATATATTAAAAAAAAAAAAAAGACTGCCAATACAGCTAAAGTCAACTTTAAAAGCATCCCTCAATACTAGTCTGATTTTCCCCAGTCTTGTTGATAAATTTTATATTTACTTTATTCCAATTTTGGTTACTGGACTTTTCTTCCAAATTTGAAATATAATTCACACTTCATTCATGTGATTCCCCAAGAACTGAATAATACCAAGAAACTTCCCAGACTTAATGACTAGCCCTCAATGTGCTTGTAAACATCACATTGAGTAAGGCTTCTACTCACTAAAGACCATTTCCCCCTATTTTAAAAAAATTAGAGCTGGGCTGAGCACAGTGGTACACACTTGTTGCTTGGACTATAAGGCTAAGGCAGGAGGATTTCAGTTTTGAGGCCAGCTTTAACAATTTAGCGAGGCCCTAAGCAACCTAGGAAGACCACATCTCAAAACTTAAAAAAATAAAATAAAGGGAGCTGGGAATGTAACTCAGTGGTAGTGCCCCTGGGTTCAATCCCCAATACCACACAAAAAAAGAAAAATTAGAGTCAGGTGTGGTAGCACAGGCCTATAGTCCAAGCAACTCAGTAGACTGAGGCTAAGACTGAGATTACAAGTCTGAGACCAGACCAGCCTTGAAAATTTAGACCCTGTCTCAAAATAAAAAGAGGTAGGGGTATATATAACTTAGTGGTAAAGAACCTCCCCTGGATTCAATTCCCAGCCCCCAAATAAAAAGAGATTAGAACATTAATTTGTTCTTTTTAACTCACCAGATTAGCAGAGTATAGTCTTCAAAACTTTCTTCTGGAGTAAACAAAAAGGAAGCCTTTATTCATCTTATTGACCTTATTCCTAATGACTTAAATGCCGAGGACTTATTTTTAAATATTTAAGTAAAAAAATTTTGATGAAATACTGGCACTTAGCCAGCTTAAATGTAAATAGCTGAGCTTTATAAAAATTGAAACATGTTTTTATATGGTTCCAGAGGAGAAGAAAGCTATGCTGCAAGAAATAGCTAATCAGAAAGGAGTATCCTGTCGTGCCCAAGGCTGGAAAGTCCATCTCTGTGCTGCCCAATTATTACAGCTGGTAGGTGCAGCTCAACAGTTGTTGTGGTAAAGAGGAACAGAGGCTGGAGATGTCTAAGTGCATATAACATTTTCTTTTGAGTAATTTGGAAGCATTCTAGACTAAAAGAGGTTATGGTAGGATTTTTATGTGTTGCTGTTTTTTGTAAGCACTATGTCAGTTACATATGATTATAGTCTAAATCTTAGTTTATTTGGAACAACTATGGCATAAGACCTAAAATTAAAATTCAACATTATGTCTTGTGGTGACATAGGAAATAGCAGTAACCTTAAATAGTGTACACATGAGCCCCACCTCCCCACTCGACTCCCTCAGAGAAGGTCCTCTAACCAAATAATTCCCCTCACTCTGTGGACTGAGAATAGTTCCTGATTCTCATTGAGTAGTGGGCTTCAGTGATCTACCAGTTTTCATTATTACTCAAACCAGTCACATCTATCTTTGGGGAACAGAAGTGATCCCCTCCCTCTTGATATACTATAAACCCTGCCTTCCATAGCCCCTGCTTGTTCACTCTGTTTTTTGAGTGCAATCCCTTTGTGTCACTGAGTGACATGCCCTGTCCTCCTTTCCTAGGCCATAAGTATATGTAACTAATCAACTGACATTTATCTCCCCTATCTGTTTGTGGATCTTATATGATAGTTCAGCCTTTTCTGTAACCTTAGGATAGGAATTTCTCCTTTACCAACTAAGTAAACAGGGTTCAATTAGCCAGGCACAGTGATACATACATGTAATCTCAGCTACTCAGAAGGCTGAGGCAAAGAGGAGAACAAATTCAGTGCTGGGGTAACTTAACACAAGTTCCTGTCTTAAAATAAAAATTAAAAAGGGCTGCAATGTAACTCAGTGATAGAGTGCTTGCCTAGCATACATGAGGCCCTGGGTTTGCTCCCCAGCACCAAAGAAAAACAAAAACAAAAAACAAAACCACCTCATAAAGTTTTCCCATCTCTGGAATAGCAGTGTTCTCAAGAATATTGTCTGCTATGAAGATCTAAAAAACATATTGCTGAGCCAGGCACAGTGGCATATGCCTATAATCCCAGTAGCTTGGGAGGCTTAGGCAGGAGGATTGCGAGTTCAAAGCCAGCCTCAACCACTTATTGAGGCACTAAGCAACTCGGCAAGATGCTGTCTCTAAATAAAATATTAAAAAGGACTTAACCACTGAGTTATATTCTAGCCCTTTTTAATTATGGGTTCAATCGCTGGTGCCAAAAAAATTTTTTTTAATTAAAAATTATTTAAAAACCTTTGGCTAATTTTCACTTAGCAGAAAATCATATTTATGTGGGAAGAGTGAAGTTGTTTTTCAGAGAAAAAAGTTCTCCTTGAGGACAGACTCTGAACTGTGGCATGTTATATTACAAACCATTGTTGACCAGTTTCCTTCACTGTTTGGTAACCTTTCTATACCTTAGTCCTTTCGAGAAAGGACTTTATCACTCAAATAGCCCTTACACCACTGTTCAAAGTTGATTGGAGATGGGTTCATTTACCTGAAGTTAACATAGAAAAGTTTCTCTGAGGTCACGAAGTTCTCTTTCTTCTGTGTTGTAGACAAATCTAGAACATGATGTTTATGAAAGACTTACCAACCTACAGGAAGGGATTATCCCAAAGAAAAAAGCAGCAACTGATGATGATCTACACCGAATAAACGAACTAATTCAGGTTTGAATGAGCCCTTTCCTTTATAATCACCCACTTTATGAGATTGTTTACTTTAAAGTCTTACTTTTCCCATTTCCTTGCCTCATACTCCAGCATCCGTAGTAAAAATGTATTATTTATTTCAGCCTACATTGCCAAGAAACACTGGGTCATTTTCTCTATGTGAAAGTTTCAAAATGACCTCTGCCCAAAGGGCACCATTTCTCAAAAAGCCATGTCATCCTCATGGCCACTGACTGATGATGTGCCATCTTCTGTTCCAGGGAAACATGCAGAGGTGTAAACTTGTGATGGATCAAATCAGTGAGGCCAGAGACTCCATGCTTAAGGTTTTAGATCATAAAGATCGTGTTCTGAAGCTTCTAAACAAGAATGGGACTGTCAAGAAAGTGTCAAAATTGAAGCGAAAGGAAAAAGTCTAGACCCAGAAGAATCAGTTTGGAAACAGAATTTATGAAGAATGATGACGGTGGGGGTGGGGGGGAGGGTTTTGACTATTTTCAAAATGGAACATTGAAATAAAGGAAGTGTTCCTTAATTCACACATGAAAGCAGAGGGACCCATGGCATCCAATGGCACAAAAGGATCAGAGTTGACCTGACACAGTGAGCCCCATTCTTTCTTTCAGGCACATCCCTGTTAAACCTGCTCTGTGTCATAAGTGACTCCTGATGCACAGTGACACAGATGGCTGACAGGCATTTTTCAGCCTACCAGTTTATGGACTGTATTTATCTGGTGGATTCCTGCAGGACCCATACTGAGCCTGGACTGAAAGTATCCACTCGGACCATCTGTTCTCTCTCTACACTGAAAATAAAGCTTCTTCTCACCCCAGTCAGTTCTTCTATCTGACCTTCAGATTCCCAAGTTGGCCTTTTTCAGTAGTGCCACAGCACCAAGAGAGCTGCCACATCTCACATTTAAAGGGTTCAAAGTACCAGTTCTTGTTACTTTTTTAAAGAACCATTTCCAAGTGAAGTTGTTATATTGTCTGTCCTGTGTGTCCAAATTGGGTTTTTGTGGAGGTTCAGAGCAGGTGACACCATAAGTTGCTCTGAGATCCTGTTCTGAAGTACATTCTTGGTTACCTGTACTTCCGTAGCTGGTGTGATGCTGTTAATTGTATGTACCACACATCTCCAAACCTTAATAAAGGACTCAAAGAGGTTTTTGTACATGAGCGGTTTGCATCTTTTCTAAAGTGCATCAGTATTGTACTGCACATCACGTACATCTTTACCCTGCAGTTGTTTCTCACGCGGTGTTGATCCCACTCCTAAGGTTTTGTCATTCCCTGTAGGAGTTCTGTTCATCCCAGTAATTGGAAGGTGTTACAGTGGTGTAGTCTGTTGGCTCTTGGTTGTCTTAAATACAAACCTGATGATTAAATTGTAGGACTCTGAAGACTACAGTACTGGGGGCAGAACTTGAAGGTAGTTGGATTCTTTTCACAGAAGATTGCTCGTACTTCTAATCTGCGTATTAAGGCCCAGTCCTGCTTCCTTTGGACACACGACTGGCCATCTCCCTTCTATCTGGCCTTCATGAGACAGGCAGGAAAGATTGTCTCAGAGCCTCTTCTTCAGGACAAGACCTACCCTCCCTCCTTGGAAACGTGTCTTAAGGAAGGAGGGAGTCCTTGGACCTGGAGTTCGTCCCTTTGCCCTGTCCTGCACAGGGTTGAAATGGGGTATATGCTGTTTCTGCCTGGGCGGGTAGTACCAACACTTCAGCTTGCCCAAGACAGCCTCCCTGCTATTGATATGGGAAGTTTTCACCTGTTGTGTGATTGGGTTGAAAGACAAAGCCGACAAGGCAGCCTTGCTTGACTTTCACTGGGACATGGAGCCAACCTAAATGACTGGTTGTTTATTCAGGCATAAGCAGGGTGTGACTGATGGAATAGTGCTCCTTTACCTGAGTCTGCCTATGCCCTTATTGCCAGGTGATCACACAACTGCAAGCTAGGATAGGATAGGATTAGATGTTTGGGGTCCTAGGTTACAGAGGTGTTCTCCTAAGGTATTGTCGCCATTTAAACAAAATTTAACCCTTTCAAAGGAAGCTTGTCATCTTGCCAGTACAAGCCCTGAAAGTCAGTGCAGGTTAGAACAGTGTTTTCCCTCATCTTGTGAGGAGGACAACATAATCAGAAGTTGGGAGAGGGCTGGGGTGTAGTTCGTTGGTAGAGTATCGATATAGAATGTGAGCCCCTGTTTTCTGGTCCCAGCACTGTAAAAAGAAGTTGGGCGAAATGGGTGAATGAATCTTGTCTATGAACACAACTGGGTTTTCTGGTGCTGAAGACTGAACCCAGGAGCAGTTTACAAATGAGCTACATCTCCATCTCTTTATTTATTGTTTTGCTAGCTCTGAGATAGCGTTCTGTTAAATTGCCAAGGCTGGCCTTGAACCTTTGGTCCTCCTGCCTCAGCCTCCCAAGTAGATGGAATTACAGGTATACCACTGCCTCAGCTAAACATAAGGTTTTTGTAAACTGTTTTCCAAGTAAATGATCTGGTAAGCTTGGACTATGTACACCTGTGAGACCATCACAATAATCACTATAGTGACTCTGTCAGCCCCCAAGGTTTCCATTTGACTCAGTCTTGCCTCCTTCCCTTGTCTCATCCCTAGGCAAATATTAGCTGCTTTTTGTCACTCTAGACTAGCTTGTATTTTCTAGAATTTTAACAAAATACAGTCATACAGCATGTACTTCTTGTGGAGAAGGAGTCAGGATTTATTAATATAATAGAAATTAATGCTGAGATTTATTCGTGTTGCTTCTTTTCAGAAGTTCATTGCTGAGTATTTTGTCTGTCTTCCCTAAGCTATTTATTCACCTGTAGAAAGACATTTGGGTTATTAGCAAGTTTTGAATATCACAAATATAGGTTGTGATCCTCATATTATTTGTACAGACGTCTGCTTGTATACAAAGTTGATGATTTTATGTTGTGCTTACTCCAGTGTCATGTGACCAGGAGAATAGTGCTGAGAAGCCCAGAATCCATTGACTTTTTTTTGTTGTTGTTGTTTTCCTGTACTGGAAATTGAACCCAAGGGAGCCCTACCACTGAGAGACATCCCCAGTCCTTTTTATTTTAGTTTGAGACAGGGCCTCTCTGAGTTGCTGAGTCTAATCTTGAACTTGTAACTATCCTGCTACATCCTTCTGAGTCGCTGGGATTACAAACATGAGACCCCACACCCAGCTCCAAGTAACTCCAGAAAAATGCATACTTAAAAATTAGAAGTAATTGGCGAGGGCGAAGTAGCACACATCTGTAATCCCAGCGGTTTGGGAGGCTGAAATAGGAGAATCGTGAGCCAACCTCAGCAACTTCCAGGCGCTAAGCAACTCAGTGAGTCCCTGTCTCTAAGTAAAATACCAAATAGAGCTGGGGACATGGCTCAGTGGTCGAGTGCCCCTGAGTTCAATCTCCGGTACCAAAAAAAAAAAAAAAAAAAAGAAATTGGAATATATTTGAGATAACACTTCTGTCTTTACAGTGGAAAAATCAAACTGATCTGGGGGAAAAAAAAGTCTAATCCATCTGCCTAGTCTAGAAAAGCATACTATTTTTAAAGCCTGGATATTTTGATAAATCATTAAGTAGAAAAACCATATAATATTTTCATTTCCAACAACTTTATCATAGTAGTAACAGTTACACAGTTTCAGGGGTTGAAAGATTATTTGGAGGCTATTAAAAAGCATATATTTTTACTTTTTTATTACAGAACACCACACAGATGTAGAAAACTACACAGAGCAAATGTATAGCTTCATACACTTTTAACTTTTTTTTTTTTTTGTACCAGGGATTGAACTTGGGCACTTGACCACTGAGCCACATCCCCAGCCCTATTTGGTACTTTATTTAGAGACAGGGTCTCACTGAGTTGTGCTTCACGTTACTGAAGCTGGCTTTGAACTTGCGACCCTCCTGTCTCGGCCTCCCTAGCCTCTGGGATTACAAGTGTGCACCACTGCGCCCGGCCACTTTTAACAATTTTGAAATAACCTCCCCAGGTGAAAAATAGAATCTTGCCAGTCACCTCAGAAGTTCCACAACTGTTACGTCCTGATCACAATCCTCTGCTTCCCCCACAAGAAAACCATCTTAACTTTTTTTTTTCAAATAAGCATTTTTTGTTATGCTATATAATACTCTGGTTTTTCCTTAGATTACATAAGTCTTTCTCCTTTTATTATGGTATATGTAAAATGTCAAATGCCCTAATCTTTTTTTTTAATATTTTTTAATATTTATTTTTCAGTTTTCGGTGGACACAAAATCTTTATTTTATTTTATGTGGTGCTGAGGATCGAACCCAGCGCCCCGCGCATGCAGGCAAGCACGTTACCGCTTGAGCCACATCTCCAGCCCCAAATGCCCTAATCTTAAAGGTATAATTTTGTGTTTTGTCAAGTGTGTACCTCTACAGCCAACAATCAAAGACACCAGCATTTTTGCATCCCAGAGGAGTGCCTCTCTGATGAATATACTTCACCCATCCCAGGAAGTAGACACTGATCTACCATCTGTTAACACAGATGGCACACAGTGGTTCACACCAGGAACCCCAGCTACTTCAGAGTCTAAGGCAGGAGCATTGCAAGTTCGAGACCAGTCTGGGCAGGGAGAGCCAAAAACCTATACACACACACAAAAAAATGGATTTTTACTGTGAAAGTTTTTAACTTCAAATAAACTGATTCATAGAATACATACTTAATTGTGTCTGGATTTTTTGCTCAACATAAGTCAAGATTTATCCATTTGTTGTATCAGTAAGGTTTTTGTAAATTACCAAAGGGGTATTCTATGTAAATTCTATTCCATGGAACTGTTTGCCCATTTCCCTATTGAAGGGTATGTTGGTAGCTTCCTATTGTGAACAAAACTGTATAAATGTGTAGAAATATCTTCAAATAAATAGGTAAAAACCTGTTGGATCTTGAGGTAAAGCTAAATTTTCTAAGAAACTGCCAAACGGTTTTCCACAGTGGCTGTAAGAGTTCCATTCCCCTCCAGCAGTGAATCAGAGTTTCTGTTGTTCCCCATCCTTGCCAGCAAGGTGGGGCCAGTGTTACTGAATTTTAGTCATGTGGTGTATCATCATTAATTTCATTGCAGTTCCCTAATGGGGTAGGACATTGAGTATCTTTTCATAGCTGATTTGCCATCTTTAATATGATGTTTGGTGAAGTATCTGTTAAGGTCTTTGCTCATTTTAGACTGGATTTTTGTTTTGTTTTTTACTGAATTTTAAGAGTTATTTGTATATTCTGTTCTCTCAATTTTTTTCTATTCTGAGTTGGGGTCTCACAATGCTTCCCAGGCTGACCTTGAACTTCTGGGCTCAAATGACCCTCCTTCCTCAGCCTTCCAAGTAGCTAGCTAACACTATAGGCCAGCTCCACCAAATCCAGTGACTTTTTTTTTCTTTGTATATTTTGAATACAAGTCCTTTATTAGATATGTGTTTTGCAAATATTTTCTTACAGTCATTATCTTTCCATTCTCTTAATAATTCCTTTTGAAAGCAGATGTTTTCAGTAAAGTTCAGCTTACCAATTTTTTCCCTTAAATCATGTATGTAGCATTATAAGGACTGGGACTATAGCTCCATGATAAAGGACTTGTCTAGCATGTATGAGGCCTTGAGTTCAATCCTCAGCACAGCAAAAAAAAATAAATTTTAAAAAGACATTACCAAATCAAAGGGCACCTAGATATTCTTGTTCTATAAATTTTATAATTTTATGTTCTACATTTAAGTTTATGGCCTATTTTGAGTTAATTTTTATGAAAGATATATGTTCTGTCAAGATTTTTTTTTTTTTTTGGCATTGTATTCTAGCACCATTTGTTGGAAAAACTGTCTTTTCTCCATATAATTGTGCTCCATTGTCAAAGATTAGTTAACTATATTTGGAAGGGATGTTATTCTGTTTCATTGGCCTACTTGTTTATACTTGTTTATGCTTTCAAATACCATTTGTATTTGAATATCATAATTTTATAATAAGTCTGGAATTTGGAAATATTAGTCCTCCACCTCTTCTTTTCACTATCAAGATGGCTTTCCTGGGTATCATCTTTTCATACAAATTTTAGAATCTATGAATATCTATCAGATACTCTCCTGGTACTTTGCTTAGGATTTCATAGAACCTATATTAGGAGAAACTGACAACTCGACAACATTAAATGTTGTAATCCATGAGTGTGAACTATTCCTCCTTTTATTTAGATCTTTTGATTTATCAGTTTTGTGCTTTTTTTATATATATCCTTATTAGTTTGTACCTGCTTCAGTTTTCTATTACTATAATGAAATGCCTGAGACAATTAGTTTTATAAAAAGAAAATTTTTATTTAGTTCATGGTTCTGGTGGCTCCAGTCCAAGATCAGGCAGCCCCACTGCTTTAGGCCTCTGGGTAGGGCAGAGCAAACTACTTGCATCATGAGCCAGGAAGCCAAGAGACCATTTTCTTCAAAGGTATGCCCCCTAGTTACTAAGGACCTTTCACTAGGCCCCATCTCTTTAAAAAAATTTATATATATAAAATAACTTTATTTATTTTTATGTGGTGCTGAGGATCGAACCCAGTGCCTCACCCCTGCTAGGCTAGGCAAGCGCTCTACCTCTGAGCTACAGCCCCAGCCCAGGCCCCATCTCTTAATGGTTCTACCACCTGCCATTAGTGCCATCCTGGGGACCAAGGCTTTCACACAGTAATCTTTGGGGAACACCTACCTTAACCATCACAGTACTTACATAGTTTATTGTTTTGGTACTGTTGTAAATGCTACTGTGTTTTTAATTCTGATTATCAGTTTTTCTCAGGGGGTTATATAGAAAAGCAATTGCCACTTATATGTTAATATTGAATATCACAATATTGCTATATTGGAATGTTTTTTAATGTGTTGATTCAGAATCAATCAGAACATCATGAACAAGTACTTTTATTTGTTCTTTTCCCATCTGTAAACCATCTATTTCCTTTCCCTGTATTATTAGCATCAGATAGGAGTTCCAGTAGGATATTGAATAAGAGTGGACAGTGTGGATTGCCTTGTTCCCAGTCTTGTGAAGAAAATGCCCAGTTTCTCACCACTATGATATTAGCTATATGGGTTTTTGTCAATGTTCTTTGTCAGGTTGAGGAAATGGCCTGTTTTTTCGTTTGTTTGGTTTTTTTGTTTGTTTGTTTTGTTTGTTTGTTTTTTGGGTACTAGGGATTGAACTCAGGGGCACTCAACCACTGAGCCACATCTCCAGCACTATTTTGTATTTTATTTAGAGACAGGGTCTCACTGAGTTGCTTAGTGCCTCGCCATTGCTGAGGCTGGCTTTGAACTCACATTCCTCCTGTCTCATCCTCCTGAGCTGCTGAGATTACAGGTATGCACCACTATGCCTGGTGGAAATGGTTTTTTTTATTCCTATTGGGTTAGTGTCTTTAATCCTTGAATAAATGGTGGGTTTTGGCAAATGCTTTTGCTGCATTAGCCTACTGATATGATGGTTTACATTATTTTTTTTATTGTTGAAATAGCCTATCAAACCAGGATGCCTGGACTAAATCCCACTAAATTGTAGTATATATTTCTTTTTATACATTGTTAGATCCAACCTCCCAATATTTCTTTGCATCTATGTTCATATGAGATAGTGGTCTGTGGTTTCCTTTTATGTACTATCTTTGGTTTTGGTATCAGTGTAATGCTGGCCTCATAGAATGAAATAGGAAGTGTTCTTTCTGCATGTGCTTTTCTAGAGAAGATTAGAGAATTCGTATTTTCCTCAACTGTTTAGTAAAATGTATTAGGGAAAATAAATGAACATGATGCTTTTCTTTTGGGGAAATTATTCATTATTAATTCAGCTTCTAAATAGGTATGTGCCTATTCGGATTATCTATTTCTCTTTGTGTGAGTTCCATTGTTAGTTTTTGTCTTCAAGGATTTGGGCCATTTCACCTAAGTGATTTGTAGACATAGAATTGTTCATAGTATTCCTTTATCATCTTTATCACGTCTGTGGGATCAGTAATGGTAACCCTTTTTCACTTATTGTGTTTATTCATTCATTCATTATACAGGGACTTGCTATGAACTCCTGAGCTAAAGCAATACTCCTACCTCAGCCCCCTGAGTAACTGGGTCTATAGGCATGCCACTTTACTGGACTTTGATTTCATGTTTGGAAGCAATTTATTGAGATATACTTCATATACTATACAATTCACCTTCTTGAAGTATACAATTCAGTGGCTTTTATTGTGTTTACAGAGTTGTGCATCCATCACCAGAGCCAATTTTAGAACATTTTCATCGTCCCCAAAATAAACTCTTTCACTCCAAACTATTATCCCACTTGAGTGTTTAATCTGTTTTAAGTTAATGTTTGCATATAGTGTGAGGTGGGAGTTCAATTTCAATTTTTTGCATGTGGCTGACCAATTGTCCTGGGACCATTTATAGGCAAAAGTCTTCTTTCCCCATTGGATTTTTTTGGTAATTTGTTAAAAACAATTACTTGTATATGTAAAGGTTTGTTTCTGGACTCTCAATTCTATTCCATTGGTCTATATGTATATCCTTAGGCTACTTCCACACTTTTGCTTAATGTTAACTTCTTAGGAATTTTTCTTTTGTTTTGATTTAGGGTTTTTGTTTTGTTTTGTTTTGTTTTTGTATATGGGGTTTAACCCAGGGGTACTCTACCACACAACTACATCCTCAGCTCCATTTTAATTGTATTTTGAGAAAAGGTCTTGCTAAATTGCCCAGACTGGCCTTAACCTTGTGTTCTTCTTGCCTCAGCCTCCTCAGTATCTGGGATTGCAAGCCTGCTCCACTGTACTCAACATAGGATTTCTCCATTCTTTATTCTTTTAAGATTGATCTAGATGTTCTGAGTCCTGTGAACTTCAGGATCAGCCTGTCAATTTTTGAAAAGAAGGCATCTGGGATTTAATATGGATCATGTTGAATCTATAGAACAATTTGGGAAATTTTGCTATCTTAATATTAAGTATTCTGATCTGTGAGCCTGGGATGTTTTTCCATTTAATTAGTACTAATTAAATTTCTTTCAACAATGTTTTATACTAATACAAGTATAAGTTTTTCACTTTATTTGCTAAGTTCATTTCTAAGTACTTTTTTGATCTTTTGTTTTTGTTTGCTTTGTTTTGCAGGGATGGAGATCAATCCAAGGGCCTTATGATCCTAGGTAATTGCTCTATCACTGAGCTATATCCCAGCCCACTTCTTTTTCTCTTCAGTGTGTTGAAGGTCTTCTATGTGTTTTTTATGTGGTTGTAAATGCAAATGTTTCCTTAATTTTATATTCAGTTTGCTTGTTTTTATAGCATAGAAATATAATTAATTTTTTATATCTATTTTAAAAAATTTTAAACAGCTTTATTGAGATGTAATTCACACACATATAATTCACCCATTTAAAGTATATAAAGTTTTTCAATATATTATATTTTTTAAATTGTAGTGCAATATAAAACAAAATTTGTTATTTCAAATGTACAATTCAGTGGCATTCATTATACTCATGATGTTTTGCAACTATCACCACTATTTCTGAAACTCTCCCATTTCCCCTTTGTAACTCCCCCTCTTACTTCCCCTTACCCTGACTCCTGGATACACTCTAGTCTACTTTCTATGTATTTACCTATTTGAAGCACCTCATAGAAGTGGAATTGTACGATATTTGTTCTTTATCTGTCTTGTTTTACTTAGCATAGGCTTTAAGTTTCATTTACAGTGTAGCATTTATCATAATGTCATTCCTTTTTATGTTTGAATAATATTCCATTGTATGTATATGTCACTGATTTATCCATTTATCTGGGTGGATACTTGGGTTGTTTCTACCTTTTGGCTCATGTAAATCATGCTGAAATGAGCACTGGTGTGCATGTATCTATTGTAAGTAGAATCTGTTGTTGTTGTTGTTGTTAATTATTTTTGTTGTACCTGGACAGCATACCTTAATTGTATTTGTTTATTTTTATGTGGTGCTAAGGATTGAACCCAGTGCCTCACACGTGCAAAACAAGTACTGTGCCACTGAGCTACAGCCCCAGCCCGTAAATAGAATTTTAAAAATTGCTTTCTGATAATTTGTTGTAAGAGTACAAATATGCAACTGATTTTTGCATGTTAATTTGTATCCTGCAGATATGCTAAATTTATCTAATAAATTGTTTTATGGAATTGTTAGAGTTTTTCTACATATAAAATCATGTTACTTGCATACACAGATAATTTTACTTCTTCTTCAATTTGGATATGTTTTATTTCTTTGTCTTGCCTATTTTTTTCCCCAACATCCATAACCATGTTGAACAGGAGTGATAAAGCTGGGCACTACTTGTTGCCTTGATCCTGAGCTTATAGGAAGAGCTTTCAGTCTTTGGCCATTGACTGTCATGTTAATTGTAGTTCCTTATTTTTGAAAGGCTGCTTGCCATTTTTTTATCCACTCATTCCATTGCTTGAAGATTTCCATGGGTTTTAGCAAACTCACATTGTCCTCATGACTGTTCCAGAGTGACTACAGGTATGTCAGCAGGTTTATCATCAATCTACCTCACTAAGCTGGGCATAGTGGTGCACACCTGTAATCCCAGCACCTCAAAGGCTGAGGCACTAGGATCACAGATTCAAGGCCAACCTAGGCAACTTAGTGAGACCATAAAAATTAAAAAGGGCTGAGGATGTAGTTCAGGGGTATTATGCCCCTGGATTCAGTCCCTGGTACCACTAAATAAATAAGAATCCATCTCACCAGCACTTTATCTCTTTTTGCAGTGTTGAAGCCAGAGCACACTGCAACTTAGATAAATAGATGGGGAAACATTTAGACGGAGACAACCTCTTCCAAGTAGAAGGAGCTCTGCACTAGGCATGTGGGCCCATGATGCAGTTGCAGTTCCAATGTGTTCAGTTTCATGGGTTAAAGTCTTAATTGAAGCAGAAAATACTAGTCACTTAAAGAATATAATAGTTGTCAAAAATTAACAGTCACAGGGATGGGGTTGTGGCTTAGCAGTGGAGCACTCACCTGGCACGTGTGAGGCACTGGGTTCGATCCTCAGCACCATATAAAAATACATAAATAAGCTGGGGATATAGCTCAATCAGTAGAGTGCTTTCCTTGCACGCAGAAGGCCGGGGGTTCCATCCCCAGGACCAAAATAAATAAATAAATAAAGGTATTGTGTTCAACTACAACTAAAAATATATATATATTAAAAAAATTTTTTGACAGTCACAAACCAGGCCCAGTAGGGTTCACCTATAATCCCAGTACCTTGGAAGGCTGAGACAGGAGGATCACAGGTTCAAGGCCAGCCTCAGCATTTTAGCAAGACCCTGTCTTAAAATTAAAAAAATGAAAAGGGCTGGGAATATAGCTCAATGGTAGAGTGCTCCTGGATTCGATCTCCAGTACCAAAAAAAAAAAAAAAAAAAATTTATAAGTCACTTGAAGATGTTTTCTGGAGTATCTTTGCCTTTTTTTTTTTTTTTTTTTTTTTTTTTTTTTTGTATCATGAGCTATAGAAATCAACTGCTATCCCTGGCAAGGATGAATACCATCTGTCAAAGAAGCCTGTCCAAATACAAAATTCCAGGAATCTCCTGGGTAAACATCAATCATTGTAATACCCACAACACAGAATGCATCTTCAGTTTCTTTTCTAAAATCTTCAGGACATACCCTGCACAAATGTGTAAGTTTTGTGCACTATCATTGACTCTAAAGGAACACCTCATTGCAGATATACAATCCAGTTCTGAGAATTTTACTGTCAGATCATAGAGTAGTAATGCTTCATTGTAATGCTATTTAATATACTCTTTACTGATAATTCTAGTCTTCCCTAGAGATTCAATATATACCAATGGGCTGTATATAAATATTGCATATCTCTGAGGAGTGTGCCCTTCTATAAGATCATTAAAAATTGTTCAAGATCTTCAGAAGCCTTTCCAAGTCTAATTGCAAATGCAAGGAAATGGGTCCAAAGAGATCATCACATGGTTGGAAGTCTGCTTTTATCAAACACTGTTCTCCAGCATCTCAGTTCTCATACTGTGACCCTCATGCTGGGTTCTTTGAGATGAGAACTGATTTAAGCGTCTGTTCAGAATACTGTATTCTTTGTATCTTTATAGAGGAAGGCTTCCATTGAAGGCTTTTCCCTACAAGGACAGGGATATCTGGGCTTGGCCTTAAAAGTGTCGTCTGGAATGCTTTACCCCAGCAGCCCTCAACACTGCTAACTTGCCTCCAAAGCAGCCCCTACTTTTCTTTATTTCTGTCTGAGTCACTTTTGGTAGATTGACTGTTTTTAGAAATTTGTTCATTTCTTCTGATAAAGTTATCTAAGTTTTTGATAGATTAGGTTATCCAATTTGTGGGTATCCAACTGTTCACAGTATTCTTGTACAATCCTTTTCGATAACATTGGTAATAATATCTACAGTCTCATTTTCGGATTTTTTTTTTCTTTTGTCAATCTAAAAATTCATCAATTTTAATCTTTCCAAAGAACCAATTTTTAGTTTCATAAAATTTCTCTCTGATTTTTCTCATCTCTATTTTATGTACTCTACCATTATTATGTCCTTCCTTCTGTTGGCTTTTTCTAGTTCCTTAGTATATAATTAGGTTATTGATTTAACATATTTCTTGTGTATGTGTATGTGTGGTACTAGGGATTGAACCCAGTGGTGCTCTACCACTGGGCTACACATCCAACACTTTTTTTCTTTCTTTCTTTTGAGACAGGGTCTCGCTTAATTGCCCAAGTTAGCCTCAAACTTGTGATCCTCCTGCCTCAGCCTCCCAAGTCAATAGGATTTACTCGTGTGCCCCACTGTACCCAGCATTTTAGTGTTCTTGTTTAAAGAATCAGATTTTTGAGACCCACTTATGCCTACTAATATGAATAGATTCCTCATTTTGCTCTTTCTTTGACCTACTTGGTTTTAGTTGGTTTAAATCATGAGGACCTTGGTTACAGAATGCCCCAATCCCTTGATATTATCCTCCTCATAGTCTTAATAGTCCTGGTGTCCTAAATTTTCTCAAAAGTTTTAAATGCTTGTGTGCATCCCTATCCTGAATACCAGATGGTCTGTTTCCAGCTAGAATAACAGAAACCGAAAGAAACCCATGATGACAAGGACATGCTGAGATCCTAAGACTTGTCACACTCTCACCTTTGTGACAGCCCAACCAAAGGGTGTTCAGGACCAACCTAGGCAGCAGAGCAAGAACCCATCTCAAAAAAATTAAAAAGAAAGCTGGGCATGGTTGTACATACCTACGATCCCAGTTCTTGGAGGCTGAGGCTAGAGCAGTGCAAGTTTGAGGCCTGCCCTGGCAACTTGGCAGAGGACCCTGTCTGAAAATGAAGTAAAATGGGCTGGGGCGTAGCTTAGGGGTGGAGCACTTGGTTAGCACGCCTAAGGCCTGGATTCAGTCTCCAGCACCACAAAAAAGATTTTTAAAAGAAAATTAGAGAGCAAGAGATAGAACCAAATGTCCACACAGGCTAGTTTTAGCTGGCCTAAGTTGCTCAGGCTAGCCTCAAACATGTGATCCTCCTGCCTCAGTCTCCTGAAAGGAAAGGAACCTGAAGTAACCAGATGTTAACCAATCCCCACTGGGTCCTACATCTGTCAACACAGATTTATAATTATTAGTTTACACATTTTTCCTTTTAAGACATATGGAAAAAAGAAAGAGGTTACAAACCAAAAGTGCAATAATACTGGCTTTTATATTTACCAATGAAATTAGGTTCATTAGTATTCCTTAATTTTTTTTTCTTATGTCTGACTTACTAGCTAGTGTTCTTTCATTTTTTTTAAAGAGAGAGAGAGAGAGAATTTTTTAATATTTATTTTTTAGTTTTTGGCAGACACAACATCTTTCTATGTGGTGCTGAGGATCGAACCCGGGCCGCACGCATGCCAGGCGAGCGTGCTACCACTTGAGCCACATCCCCAGCCCCAGTGTTCTTTCATTTTAACCCAAAGAACTGCCCTTAGCATTTTTTATATTGTAGGTCTACTAGTAATATCTTCATTTCTCCTTTGTTCTTGTTTTTTGTTGCTTTTGCTCGTTTGTTTGCTTTTTTTTTTTTTAAAGAGAGAGAGAGAGAGAGAATTTTTTTAAATATTTATTTTCTAGTTTTCGGCGGACACAACATCTTTGTTTGTATGTGGTGCTGAGGATCGAACCCGGGCCACACGCATGCCAGGCGAGCGCACCACCGCTTGAGCCACATCCCCAGCCCTGCTTTTGTTTTTATGGTGCTAGGATACAACCCAGGTAAGTGCTGTACCACTGAGTTATATACTCCCAGCCCCTCCTTCATTTTTGAAGGGTAGTTTTGTCAGGTACAAAATTTGTGAGTGATAGATTCTTCCTTCAGCACTTTAAAAAAGTCATTTCACTAGCCAATTGTGGTGGCACATGTCTATAATCCCAGCAACTTGGGAGACTGAGACAGGAGGATTGTAAGTTTGAGGCCAGCCTCAGCAACCTTGTGAGACCATATCTCAAAAAGGGCTGGGGTGTAGCTCAGTAGTAGAGTACCCCTGGGTTTAAATACCCAGACCACAGAGTAGTAGGAGGAGGAGGGAGAGGAAAAGGAGGAGTAATAATGATTTCACTGTCTTCTGGCCTTCATAGTTTATGATGTTAAATCAGTTTTACATTCCTGAAATATATCCCATTTGTTCATGATATGTTCTCCATTTTATCTATTTGCTAGTATTTTTTATCAGTTTGCTAGTATTATTTGAGAACTTTTTTTGTCTGCTGCTCTATTTGGGGTATATTGGTCTGTACTTTTCTTTGTATGATTTTTTTTTTTTTTTTTTTGGCGGGGGCGTAATACTGGGAATTGAACTCCGGACCACTCAACCACTGAGCCACATCCCCAGCCCTATTTTGCATTTTATTTAGAGATAGGGTCTCATTGAATTATTTAGGACCTTCCTGTTTATGAGGCTGGCTTTGAACTTGCAATCCTCCTGTCTCAGCCTCCTGAGCCACTGGCATTACAGGCATGTGCCACCACGCCCCACTGTATGATGTATTGATATCAAGGTGACACTGGTATCAAAGAAAGTTAAGAATTGTTCTCACTTTCCTAGTTTTTGGAAAAGTTTCTAAAGGATTTATATTACTCCTTTACACATTTGTTAAGAGTTCACCAGTGAAGCTATCTGGTTCTGGGATTATCTTTGTGGGAAGTTCTTGTGTGTTACATGTTATACATCTATTCATATTTTCAGTTTTTGAATAAATATTAGTAGTTTGTGTCCTTCTATGTATTTGTTCATTTCATCTAAATTACATATAATTTGTTGGCATACATTTTTTTAAGAGAGAGTGAGAAAGGAGAGAGAGAGAGAATTTTTTAATATTTATTTTTTAGTTCTCGACGGACACAACATCTTTGTTGGTATGTGGTGCTGAGGATCGAACCCGGGCCGCACGCATGCCAGGCGAGCACGCTACTGCTTGAGCCACATCCCCAGCCCCAGCATATATTGTTTCAAGTATTACCTTATAATTCTTTTTTTTTTTCCTACATTGCTGGGGATCAAACCCAGGACCTCATGTGTGTTAGGCAATCTACTAAGCTACACCCTGAACTGTGCATTTTTTATTTTTTATCTTGAGACAGACAGGGTCTTACTAAGATGCCTTTGAACTTGCGATCCCCCTGCCTCAGCCTTCTGAGTAGCTGAGATTGCAGGCATGAGCCACCACTCCTGGCTCCTCTTCTATTTCTTTCTTTTGAGAGGTTTCTTTGTTTGTTGTTATTTCTTTGATACTAGGGACTTCATCATAGAGTCACTTCCCAAGCCCTTTTTATTTTTTGAGACAGGGTCTCCCTAAGTTGCTGAGGGCCTCACTGAGTTGCTGCCCTTGGCCTCGATCATCTGATCCTCCTGTCTGTGCCTCCCAGGTAGCTGAAGTTACAGGTGTGTGCCACCACACTGGATTCCTCTTCTGTTTCCGATAATAATACTTTGTTACGCCTTCTTTTTCCTTGGTTATCCTGACCAGAAGTTCATCAATATTCTTGCTCTTGTCAGAGAACCAACTTTGCTCTTGTTGATCATTCCTCCTGTGGTTAATTTCATGACTTCCCCTGTGTGTTTTATAATTTCTAATCCTTTTTTAAGGGTTAAGTTATTCTTCCTTCTCTGGTTTCCTGACATGGAAACTTAGACTATTGATTTTGTATCTTCATGTCTACTGTATATATTTAGATATATGAATTTCTACCTAAACACCACTTTCATGCATTCCACAAATTTTGATAATTTATATTTTCATTTAGTTCACAACAATTCCTTTCTCTTGACCCATGTTATTTAGAATATATTATTATTAGAATATATGGCTTAATGTGAAGATACTTTGGAATTTTCTGGTTTTCTGTTACTGACTTCTAGTTTAATTCAGGATATGACAACATACTTTCCATAACTTCTATTCTTTTAAAATTTTTAAGGTGTGTATTATGGTCCAGAATGTGATCTTAATACATCTTGACTTTTTAATAATTACATTTTAAAACTTCTTTGTGGTTTTACTAGCCAAGTGTATACCTCTAAACTATAATTTGTCTTGCCTCTTGTTTTGTTTCCCCCTTCCCCACAGTGGTGCATGTGAGGCAAGCACTTTACCAACTGAGCTATATTCCCAGCCCTCTTGGCGTTTTTGCTATGCCTTTTTTGTTTTTCTTGAGATGGGTGTCGCAGGGTTGCCCAGGCCAGCCTCAAACTTTAAAGGGTTCACCTGACTAGGCTAGGACCACCCACCATGATCTCCCTTTTAATTAACTTAAAGTCAACTGATTGGGAATATTAATAATACCTGAAAAATCTCTCCATATCTTTTTTAAGATAAAACTTATTCATGCAAGTGAAATCCCATCATGTTCACAAATTTTATCCATACTCAAGGGTAAGAGATTATAAAAAAGGCTCTGAACACAGAGAGCAGGAATCCTGGGGTAACTTACATGTCTGCCTACCATAAATGGATTGAAGTGAGTCTTGTTGTTTCTTTGTTTTCTTTCTATTTTTCCTGGTACCAGGGGTGGAACCCAAGACCCTGCACATGCAAGACAAGCACTCTACCACATAGCTACATCCCTGGTCCTTGTTTAGTGTTTTCTAAGTGTATAAAACAATTGCATGTCTTGGTCTTGGTTTCCTTTTTCTTTTTTTTTTTTTTTTTTTTTTTTGACACCCTAACCCAGGGGCACTTTACCACTAAGCTATATCCCCAGCCTCTCCCACCTTTTTTTTTTTTTTTTTTTAATTTTGAAACAGGGTCTCACTAAGTTGCTGAAGGGCTCACTCAGTTGCTGAGGCTGGCCTTGAACTTGTGTTCCTCCTACCTCAGCCTCCCATATCACTGGGCCTGAGATGTCTTGCGTTGATGTAAGCAAGCACTTAGGCTAAGTTTGAAAACAAAAAGAGCAAAACATGATTGATACTTTCCTGCCCATGTTATTATAGACTGCATATGGTAAAAAAAAAAAAAAAAGAAAGAAAAAGAAATCAACAATAAATAGCAGCATGTACTAAATGCTAAATCAGAAGTGTAAAATAAAAATGCTTTCAGGGCTTGGAAAGGAAAAGATCAGCAAGGGCAGGAATAGCAGAGAAGATTTTGTATGGTAACAACTGAGTTGGATCTCAAAACTGAATTAAAGAAATATTTATTGAACCCTGTAGGATACTGTGCGGGTAGAAAGATGAATCAGTCTCTGCCTTCCAGGAATGTATAGTCTGGTGGGAGAGAAAAACTTTGAACAAAATGAATGTGGGCAGATTAAAATGCTGGACAATTGGAGATAGAACACATAGGAAAGGGATTCCATCGATCTAAAAGGATAAGTATGAGTCTGCCAGATGGTAGAGGTTTAAAATACCATTGCAGAGAAAGGAATAGCAGGAAATGGCCCTGCTGAAGGGCAGGGTGCAAGGGAAGGAGGACTTCAGGGAGATTTCAGCAAACACGGGCAGCGATAAGTCTTCCAGCTATTCCCTCCCACTACAAGATCGAACCCATGCACATTTTACCACGGAGCTACATCCCCAGCCCTTTTACTTTAAAATATATATATATTTTGGTTGTAACTGAACACAATATCTTTATTTTATTTATTTATTTATATGTGGTGCTGAGGATCGAACCCGGGGCCTCCCACGTGCTAGGCCAGCGCTCTACCGCTGAGCCACAACCCCAGCCCCCCTTTTACTTTTTATTTTGAAACAGAATTTAAGTTTTTGAGTCTGGTCTCAAACTTGTAATCCTCCTCCCTCACCCTCCCAAGTAGTTTGGTCTCCAAGCAAGTGTGCCACCACACCCAGCTAAATCTTGCAACTTTGTATACCCTGCTGTACAATTTTGATTTGACCACAGAGCCACATGTTAAGAGGCATAGAGAGCCAAGAGTGATAGCCCGCGCCTATAATCCCAGAGACTGAGGAGGCTGAAGCAGAAAAATTGCAAGTTTGAAAAGGCCAACCTCAGCAACTGAGATCTCATCTCAAAATAAAAAAATAAAAAGGGATGGGGATGTGAATCAGTGGTAGAATGGTCCTGAACTCAATGCCCAGCATTAAAAAAAAAAAAAAAAAACTGGTGTAGAGAAGGGCACCAAAGGACAATTTTTCTCTTGGACTTATTTTAGTGACCATTGGTCAGCTAATTGACATCTCTAAGCCTCTGTCCCCACATTTGTTAAACTGGGATGATAACACCATTTCTGAGGTGTTGATATAATGAAAAGGGTATACTCTCTGCAAAACTTTTAAGATGGGGCCAAGGAGCCATTGTTTGGCAGTGATGAATATTTAGCTAGTTTGATAAGAGACAAAGAATCTTAGGCCAAAATGTGTGAAGTAAAACACTGCAACAGTGGTAAGAAATGAAATAATTTTGAAACATGTTTAAAGGTATTTGAAAAACTCTAATTGGAATGGGGATGTAGCTTGATGGTAGAACATTTGTCTGACGTGTGCAAGGCCCTGGTTCCCCAGCTTCGCAAACCAAACAACAAATTGAAAATAGTGGGGGTTGCCAGGCGTGGTGGTGCATACCTGTAATCCCAAGGCTTGGGAGGCTGAGTCAGGAGGATCTCAAGTTCAAAGCCTGCCTCAGCAAAAGCAAGGCTCTAAGAAACTCAGTGAGACCCTGTCTCTAAATAAAATACAAAACAGGGCTGGGGATGTGGCTCAGTGGTTGAGTGACCCTGAGTTCAATCTCTGGTACCCCCCAAAACAAAAGAAAAAAAAACAGTGGGAATTTTGTTGTTTTGTTCTATTTTGTGTTACTAGAGATTGAACCCAATAGCACTTTACCATTCGCAGCCCTTCTTTAGTGTTTATTTTGAGACAGAGTCTCTCACTAAGTTGCCAAGCTGGCTTCAAACTTGTGATCCTCCTGCCTCAGCCTCTCCATGGCTGGGGTTACAGGTTGCACCACTGTGCCCAACAGTAGTGATGTTTTTAGTCATAACTCTATTTTTATACAAAAATTATATATTTTCATTATTTAAAAAACTTAATCCACTCAGAAAAAGTCAAAGTAGATACCAATGATAGGTAGCAGGCAGAAATGAGTGGTGGAAACATGGAGATTAAGGGGTTATTTATATAGACTTAACCTATGTACTATTCCTCTACTTCTTTTTTTTAATTTTTTTTAAAAAAAATTTTGTAGTTGTAGATGGACAGAATGACTTTTTTATTTGTTTAGTTTTATGTGGTGCTAAAGATTGAACCCAGTGTCTCACACATGTGAGGCAAGAGCTCTACCCCTGAGATACAGCCCCAGCCCCTCAACATGTTTTTAAAAAAACAATTTACAAGGTCACCCTGGCCCTGCTGTGACTTAAAATAGCGGCCCTATAACAACATATTATTCACTTGCCCAAGTTTTGTCGTTTAACAAGAGGATGACAGATTACCCTGATACAGAGGCTGGAGAGCTCAATGTCCTCAAGGTCTGAGAAATCAAGTTCCATATAAAATCAATTGGCTCATGCCACAAAGACCAAAAGTTGTCTTTAGGTCCTTGGCATATTATTTAATCTTATTGTGATTATAAATTTTCACTTAGATATTCATGAGTAAGACATGTGGCAGTAGGGATATAAAAATCTGATACAATACAGCTGTCAATCAGAGTAGGAGGTGGTGCTTATGCTGGTTTCTCCAGAAACTGCCCCTGAACCCCAAGAAAAACTGGGACCCAAAAAAGGGAGTCCTCACTCTCCTAAGACAACCCACTCTCTCTCTCAAGGGTGATTTCCCCTCCTTCTCTCCTTTGTCTTCTAATAAACTTTGCTATACTTGTACCATGTTTCATGTCTTGCTTGAAGTCATCTCTTATAAAAACACAAGAGTCAAGAACACAATGAAACTACTGATTAATACTAGTAAATATCCCAAAGTTCTGCTTGAAAAAAAAATCAATTTTGGGGGGGATGGGAGTACCGGGAATTGAACCCAAAAGTACTTGTCCCCTGAGCCACATCCCCAGGCCTATTTTGTATTTTATTTAGAGAGAGGGTCTCACTTTGCTGAATCTGGCTTTAAACTCGGGATCCTCCTGCTTCAACCTTCCAAACTGGGATTTCAGCCATGCATGCACCACCACGCCTGACTCAGTTTAAACGTTTGATGACCAGAATTCTAGACATCATTCTACAATGAGGAGAAGATAACTGAGATGTCAGGTAGAAATCATTCTGCCATACAAGATTAATCAATCTGGGGCTGGGGCTGTGGCTCAGCGGTAGAGCACTCACCTAGTGTGTTCGAGGTCCTGGGTTCGAGCCTCAGCACCACTTAAAAATAAGTAAATAAAACAAAGGTATTGTGTCCAACTACAACTAAAAAATAAATTTTTAAAAAAAGATATCCAGAGCTGGAGATATAGCTCAGTTGGTAGAGTGCTTGCTTTGCATGCACAAAGCCCTGGTTCAGTCCCCAGGATCCAAAAAACAAAACAAAAAGATCAATCAATCTATCTACACACATATACATACTTAGGGGTTCTTTGTCCCTGAATTATATTCCAAGCCCTTTTTTAAATTTTTGTGATAGTCTAAATTGCCCAGGCTGGCCTTGAACTTGTGATCTTCCTATCTCTGCCTCCCAAGCCACTGGTATAACATGGGATAACAGGTGTGTACCACCACACTATAGATAGTAATTATTTTTTTAAAAAATCTCTCTTCATCCAGGAATAGTGGTAAATGCCTGTAAACTCAGCTACATGGGAGGTTGAGATAACCTGGGCAATTTATCAAAGCCCCCTGCCCCCCCCCAAAAAAAAAAAAACTTCTAGTACATAGAAGTGAAAATACAAGTGGTGTGATGGTGTGCACCTGTATTTCTGGCTACTTGGAAGGCTGAGGCAGGAAAATCACGTGAGCCCAGAAGTTCAAAGCCAGCTTGAGCAACCCAGTCAGACCCCCATATTTGGAAAAAAACAAAAAAGTGAATATGCTTGTCAATTTTTTTTACAATGACCAAAGTATCCAACAAGAACAACTTAGAGAAGGAAAAGTTCATTTTGGAATCCTGGTCCAAATGAGGTTCAGTCTGTGCTTGGCTGACTCCTTAGCTCTGGATCTGATATGAGGCATAGGAAAGCTACTCAGTTCATGGCAGCCATGAAGCCAAGAGAGAGAGAAGAAGCTATGGGGACAAGATAAAATCCCCAAGAGCATTCCCTGAGTTACCTACTTCATCCAGCTATACCTCACCTGTCCAGTCACCCTCCCAGTATAGTAGACTTTCAAATTATTAAGCCATTAAATGGATTAATCTACTCTTTATATTATAACTTTCACATTTAACCTCTGAACATTCCTGCATGAACACAAGAGCTTTTGAGGACACCTCAGCTGCATAACAAATGGAAAGAAGGAAAAGATGAAAAAAAAAAACAGTGATTAAGAACAATTGCTGCAAGACTCTGGTTAAGTTTCTGAATATCAAGGATTAAGGGTTCTTCAGACATCTAAGCAAAAGGTGCAAGCCCATATTGCCAAGGAAGTTTGATGGGAAAAGACTAGTTATAGTTGGGAAAGTGGATGTTCACATGAAATGGAATGATTCTGGATCCTTACCTAAACTATATGCAAAAGTTGGATTGAAAGGGATCACAAAGCGTGGCACAGTGGAACACACCTGTAATCCCAGAAGCTTGGAAATTTGCAGCAGGAGGATGGAGTTGGAGACCAGTCCCAGTAAATTAGCAAAGCCCTAATTACTTAGCAAGACCCTGCCTCAAAAAATAAAAAGGGCTGGGGATGTGGCTCAGTAATTAAATGTCCCCTGGATTCAATCCCCAATATCAAAAAAAAAAAAAGAAAGAAAAAGAGAAAGAAAAAAGAAATGTATCAAAAACGTCTGTGTGAGAGCTAAAATTACAGAACTCTTAGAAGAAACCATAGTATATTGAGTTGAGCAATATTTTCCTAGATAATACACACCAAATGCAAAAATGATAAAATAAAAATTAATAAACTGGACTTTATCAAAATTTAAAACTTTAATGCTTCAAACAAGACTATCAAGAAAGTGAAGGGGTCTGGGGATGTAGCTCAGTGGGAGAGTGCTTGCCCAGCATGCATGAGGGCCTGGGTTCAATCCTCAGTGTCACAGACAAAGAACAAAGAAAGAGAAAAGAATGGGAGAATATAATACAAATCTTTATCTACTAAGAAACTTGTATGTAGAATTTTTTTAACAAAACTGCATATTGAACCCAGGGCACTCTCTCACTGAGCTATATCACTAGTCCTTTTATGTTTTGAGGTTCTCTCTAAATTGCCCAGAGTGGCCTTGAACTTGCTTCAGCCTCCAGAGTAAAGATTACAGGCATATGGGCTGGGGATGTGGCTCAAGCAGTAGCGCGCTCGCCTGGCATGTGTGCGGCCCGGGTTCGATTCTCAGCACCACATACCAACAAAGATGTTGTGTCCGCCGAGAACTAAAAAATAAATATTAAAAATTATCTCTCTCTCTTTCTCTCTTTCCCTCTCTCACTCTCTCTTTAAAAAAAAAAAATTACAGGCATGTGCCACAGTACTTGTATCCAGAATAATTGAAGACTTCTTACAATTCAATAATAAGATTACACAATTTATTTAATGAACAAAGAATTTGAATAAACATTATTCAAAGCAGATATATGAATGGCCAGTAAGTGCATGAAAAGATGCTCTGATAATTAGTTATATGTAAATTGGCACCACAATAAGATACCAATTCACACCTTTTAGGATGACCTTAATATAAAATATGACAGTAAATGTTGACCACACTGGAGAAAGTGGAATCCTCATACTTGCAGATGGGAATGTAAAATGGTGCAGTCACTCTGGAGAACAGTCTGGTAATATGCTCCAGCAATTTGACTCCTAAATATATTTGGTTTAATGATGTAAATCGTTTGCATTGGTTGTTGTTATTATTTGTCTTTCCCTAAACAGTGAGGTGCTATAAACCTTCAAGGACACTATAAATCCATAGGACAGAAACTCTACTGCCTCAGATCCATACTGTTAGATGGGTAGATACACAAACAACATGAAAAAGCAAGGGAACAAATCGCCCCAAACAAACCAAGATACTCCAAGAACAGAATCTACAATGGAAGAAATGTCAGAGAAGGAATTTAGAATGTACACAGTTAAACTGATCTGCGAAGTAAAAGATAGTATAGGAAATGAAATCAGAGAGAAAAATACAGGAAGTAAAAGATCACTTCAATAAAAAAGCAGTGATTCTGGAAAAAAAAAGCAGAAATCCTCAAAATGAAGGAAACAATAAACTAAATTAAAATTTAATAGAAAGCATCACCAACAGATTAGACCACTTGGAAAACAGAACCTCAGGCAATGAAGACAAAATACATACTCTTAAAAATAGAGCTGACCGCAGAGAGAAGATGTTAATAAACCATGAACAGAACTTCCAAGAATTATGGAATAACATGAAAAGACTAAATTCAATATTTATCAGGATGGATGAAGGCATGGAGATACAAACCAAAGGAATGCATAATCTTTTCAATGAAATAATATCAGAAAAATTTCCAAACCTAAAGAATGAAATGAAAAATCAATATAATAAGCTTATAGGACCCCAAATGTACAAAATTACAACAGGCCCACACCAAAGCATATTATAATGAAAATGCCTAACATACAGAATAAGGATAGAATTTTAAATGCTGCAAGAGAAAAATATCAAATTACATAAAGGGGGAAACCACTTCAGATCTCAGCTGATTTCTCAACCCAGACCCTCAAAGCTAGGAGGTCCTGGAATAACATATATCAAGCTCTGAAAGAAAATGTGTGCCAACCAAGAATCCTATAGCCAGCAAAATTAAGCTTCAGATTTGAAGATTAAATAAAAACCTTCCATGATAAACAAAAATTAAAAGAATTTGCAACTAGAAAGCCTGCACTACAGAACATTCTCAACAAAATATTCCATGAAGATGAAATGGAAAAAAAAAAGTGAAAGCCAGTCTAAAGGGAGGAACCATACTAAAGGAAAAAGAGAGTCAAAAGAGAAACTAATTCAAATTAAAAACTAGAATTAAACCCAAATGATGGGGAATACAAATCATATCTCAATAATATCCGTGAGCTGGGTATGGTGGCATGTGCCTGTAATCCCAGCAGCTCAGGAAGCTGAGATAGGAGGATCATGAGTTCAAAGCCAGCCTCAGCAACTTATCGAGCCCCTAAGCAACTCAGTGAGACCCTGTGTCTAAATAAAATACAAAAATAGGGCTGGGGATGTGGCCCAGTGGCCAAGTGACCCTGAGTTCAATCCCCAGTACCAAAAAAATAAAAAAAAACCTTGAACATTAATGGCCTAAACTCATCAATCAAAAGACAGCCTGGCAGATTGGATTAAAGAAACAAGACCCAACAATACGCTATCTCCAAGAAAGTCACCTCATAGGCAAAGACATCCATAAACTGAAGGCAAAAGAATGGGGGAAAAACCTATCACTCACGTGGATTGTATAAACAAGCCAAGGTTTCTATCCTCATATCAAATAAAGTGAACTTTAAGCCAAAGTTAATCAGAAGGGACAAAGAAGGCCATTTCATACTGCTTTAGGGAATTATACATCAACAAGACATAACAATCATAAATATTTATGCCCCAAACAATGAAGCATCCACATACATCAAACAAACCCTGCTCAATTTCAAGAAACAAATAGACCGCAACACAATAATATTGGGTAACTTTAACATGCCTCCCTCACCACTGGATAGATCCTCCAAACATAAACTAAATAAAGAAGCTATAGGGGCTGGGGATGTGGCTCAAGCAGTAGCGCACTCGCCTGGCATGCGTGCGGCCCGGGTTCGATCCTCAGCACCACATACCAACAAAGATGGTGTGTCCGCCGAGAACTAAAAAATAAATATTAAAAAAAAAATTCTCTCTCTCTCTCTCTCTCTCTCTCTCTCTCTCTCTCTCCTCTCTCACTCTCTCTTTAAAAAAAAAAAAAAAAAAGAAGAAGAAGCTATAGAAGTAAAAATAGGGCTGCTGTTTTGTTGTAACTCAGTGGTAGAGCACTTGCCTCCCAAATGTGATGCACCGAGTTCAATCCTGACATCACATTAAAAAAAAATAAAAGTATTGAGTCCATATTACAACTAAAAAAGTGTTTTTTGGGTTGTAGATGAACATAATACCTTTATTTTATTTTTATATGCTAGGCAAGTGCTCTACCACTGAGCTAAAGCCCCAGCCTCAAAAAAAAAAAGTTTTTAAGTAAAAAATACAATTGATAATTTAGACTTAACAGATACATATAGAATATTTCATCAATCAATGACTGAATACACTTTCTTCTCAGCAGAGCATGGATCTTTCTCTAATATAGACCAGTAAGCTATCACATATGCAGGCTTACAATTGTAATATTACCTTAATATATTTTTAACATCTGTAGGTTTATTTTGCTAATTCTCTTTCCATTTATATTAATTTTCATATTCTTGCTTTTTTCTTTTTTCTTTTTTTAAATACCTTTATTTTGGGCTGGGGACGTGGCTCAAGTGGTAGCGCGCTCGCCTGGCATGCGTGCGGCCCAGGTTCGATCCTCAGCACCACATACAAAGAAAGATGTTGTGTCCGCCGAAAACTAAAAAATAAATTTTAAAAGATTTTTTTAAAAAATACCTTTATTTTATTTATTTGTTTTTATGTGGTACTAAGGATCGAACCCAGTGCCCCACACATGTGAGGCAAGCATTCCACCACTGAGCCAAAACCCCAGCCCCTTCTTGCTTTTTTCTTGATTAGACTTGTTTTATTTTTTTCAACTTTAGCTATATTATTTCTTACCTATTTCATATATTTCTGCTCATACTCTTCTTTTTTTCTTCCTCCTACATGATTTGAAAGTAATTTGATTGTTATTCTTTCTGATACAAGTACTTTTAAGTTATAAATGTTCATCTGAGTACTGTTTTATCCCAGATATCCTGATATTTTAAGCTTTTATTATCACTTAGTTCAAAGTGCCTTTTATTTACTTTTCTTGTGGTTCTTTCCTTGACCTCTGAGATATTTATAAGTGTGCCATTTAATTTTGAAATAGTTGACATGTGGGGATAGGGTTCTATATATCATAAAGTGATTGATTTTTAATGTAATAAGTCATGCAGGAAACATAGTCTGCATGATTTCAAAATTTTAAAAAAGTAATGGAGGGGCTGGAGATGTGGCTCAAGCGGTAGCGCGCTCGCCTGGCATGTGTGCAGCCCGGGTTCGATCCTCAGCACCACATACCAACAAAGATGTTGTGTCCACCAAGAACTAAAAAATAAATATTAAAAAAAAAAAAAAGTAATGGAAATTTTTTTATATTGATTATTCTGGTTACATACATTTTGAAACTGATCAAATTGCATACTTCAAATATGTGCATTTTATTGTACTTCAATTTTACCTCAATAAAGCTATGGAAAAAATATAGCCAAAAAAATAAATAAATAGAAGTACCCCCAAAAAAAATTCTAAGGGAAAGATTGACCTAAGAATTTCACACAGAGTCCAGATGTTCATTCAGACAAAAAGCAGCTGGCAGGTGGGCTGCTAAAAGGCTCCTCAAGAGCAAAATCTAGCCAGGCAAGAAAGATTCAAAATAAAGAACTCACCAGTAGAGAATTCAAGGTAAAAGGATGGGAGGTAAAATCTGAATCCATTTAAACATAAAACCAAGAATAGACCATGGGGGAAATATGGTTGGACCAGAATACAAATATGAGCAAAGGAAAATAAAATGAAGATTACCTCATTTTAGAGACAAGGAAGACCTTAAACTTTCTTCCTTTTGGCCTCTCTCAGCCTACCGTTTTTTGTTATTTTTATTTCCTTATGTTGTTAGGATAAACTGAAGGCTGTACTGTTCTGCAGGAACAACAACAAAAAAAAAAAACTAAAAAACCTCAGTGGCTCAATCACACAAGCCTCCTCCTTACTCATGTATCTAACATAGGTTGTCCCAAGCTCTGCTTCAATGACCTTGAGACCCAGACTGACAGACAGAAACCATCCTGAAGCTACCAAACTGACTCTCATTGTCCACGCACAGGGGCATAAATTGCTGGAGGGAGTTCACTCACTGAAACAATTTAGCCCAGAAATGAGACCTGTCACTTTGACTCACAGCTCACTGTTCCATCTTAACTCCAAGGGGGGCAAAAAGCATAATCTTCTATGGTCCCTTGCAGAAGGGAAGGCCTGGATATAGGAGAGCTCTAGAAGTTTCCACCACAGCAAGTAGCTGAGATCAAACTAATCCAGTCTATCATCCTGGATCTTCAGTACATTACAGTTCATTACAAGGTGCAAATAGTCAGGAATGGTCAAGAACTGCCTGCCTCTAATGGTGGTAAAAACCTTCCAGTCTCCTGGGGCACAAGAGCCAGCAGCACTTGTGATGGTGAGATGATCTTTAGGGTCTAGTCAATGGCAGCCTTGCTGTCCTTGAAGGACCTGTGGTGCTTTCCCCACAGCCTTGTAGCCAAATCACTTCAACATCTCTCCAAAGAAATCCATGTCTTTCCATGAATGTTTTGTCTCCTTAAAGCAACCAGAGAGGATTTTTGTCATGTGTTATCAACAACCCTTACTGATAGCAGCAGTTAGGACAATCAAACAAACGGGAAGTCTACCCACTCTCATTAGCTTCTTGTGTGGATTTGGATAAGACGTATGATAGAAAAACCAAATCTGTAGCTGGTCATAAAAGAATCTACTCCTAGGGGCTGGGGTTGGGGCTCAGCAGTAGAGTGCTCACCTCGAATGTGTGAGGCCCTGGGTTCAATCCTCAGCACCACATAAAAGTAAACAAATAAAATAAAGGTATTGTGTCCAACTATTACTAAAAAAACAAATTTTTTTTTTTTTTTAAAAAGAGAGATTCTATCCCTAGTTCCCTAATGGGCCACTACCAGAATTAACATTGTTAACATTGGCTCTTACACACCTTTATTTCCTTTAAGAATAAAAAGAAACAAAAACAAAGTAGCTTATCAACCAGGCAAGAATGCACTTACATAAGTCCCATTTCCTTTTTCATCAGGAATTGAATTAGTAAAGTACCCACAACTCTACCTGCCCTTCAGGGTAAGAGATAGAAATAGCTTCTCAAATCCTAAACTGCAGCTAATTCCATTTTGCAGAAAAAGTGATGTGCCAAACCATTTCCAGCTAAAAAAAGAACATATACAATGCACAGAATAGGTGAAAATATTTGCAAGTCATCTGACTTGTATCCAGAATATATAAAGAATACTTAAGGATGACATTAAAAGATCTGACATTTTTGTGGGGGAAAAAAAGAAAATGTATAAACATAATAAAAAGGCAAACCAATTTAAAAGGTTTGAATAGAGGGCTGGAGATGTGGCTCAAGCGGTAGCGCTCTCGCCTGGCATGCGTGCGGCCCGGGTTCGATCCTCAGTACCACATACAAACAAAGATGTTGTGTCCGCCAATAACTAAAAAATAAATAAATAAATATTTAAAAATTCTCTCTCTCACTCTTTCAAAAAAAAATTTTTAAAAAAAGGTTTTAATAGACATTTCTCCAAGAAGATATACATATGGCGCATTAAAATATATTAGGGAAAGGCAAATCAGATCCACAACGAGGTACCACTTCATGCTCAGTAAGATTGCTGTAATAAAAAAGATGGACAATAACAAGTGTTGTTGAGGATGTGGAACAATTGGAACCTTTAATGCTCTTGCTGGGGATGTAAAATGGTGAGACAACTCTGGAAAACAGTCTGGCAGGTCTTCAAAATGCTTTACTTAAAGTTACCATATGACCCAGCAATTCCATTCCTAGATATATGGCCAAGAGAAATGAAATATCCCACACTTTTCATGTCCCTGAATATACTTGCACATAAATGTTTATAGCAGCATTATTCATAATGGCCCAAATGTAAAAATAATGCTGTCTGTCAATTGATGGATAGAGAAATTTAATGTAGTGTGTTTATACAATGGATCAGCCATGAAAAGGAATGAAGTACCCAGGCACCGTGGCACATGCCTGTAATACCAGCGGCTTGGGAGGCTGAGACAGGAGGATTGCGAGTTCAAAACCAGCCTCAGCAAAAGCCAGGCGCTAAACAACCCTGTCTCTTAAATAAAATACAAAATAGGGCTGGGAATGTAGCTCAGTGGTAGAGCACCCCTGAGTTCAATCCCCCAGTGCCAAAAAAAAAAATGGAATGAAGTACAAAAGATCACATATTGTATGATTCCATTTAGATGAACTATTCAGAAAAGACAAATCCATTCATATAGAAAGTTGCCAGGGCCTATGGGAAGGAAGGATAAGTGCCAAAGGACATGAAGTTCCTTTTGGGAGTGATAAAAAATATCTAAAACCAATTGATAGATGCACAACTTAACATATGAAAACCACTGAATTGCACAATTTGAAAGAAAGAGAATTGGTGGTCAAGATCAGTGGTAGAGCTCTTGCCTAACCTGTGTAAGCCCCTGGTTTGAGTCCCTAGCACCACAAAAATAAATAAAAAATTTAAATAAAAGGGTGAATTTTATGCTATACAATTTATATTGACAAAACTAATTTTTTAAAAGTCACAAAACAAATAGTTATTTTTCTCAGATTTTATTTAATGGTTTACTCTATTTTTAGCTTTCAGAACTATTTGTGAAGGTAGAAAAGAGAACTGTCATAAAATTTTATTAGAGAAGTTCATAAAATTTTACTCTGGGAATAGCAGGGTACTTTGAGGCTAAATCATTTTTGACCCAGGGTGCTTTATCACTGAGTTACATCCCCAGCCCCTTTTTATTTTATTTTATTTTATTTTATTTTTGAGATTGGAGCTTGCTAAATTGCCCAGGTTGGCCTCAAAATTGTGATCCTCTTGCCTTAGCCTCCAGGAGTACCTGGGATTACAGGTGTGTGCCACTGTACTGGGCCTAAATCATATTAAATTTATGCTGTGCTTATCTTCCCATCCTCCTCATCCCCTATTTTTTTTCAAAGAAGCAATTTCCCAAAACTGACAGTAGAGCTTAAGCATCTTGTCCTGGACATGGGTATAGGAATGACCTCAAAAGCTCTTTCCACCAATGCCCTAGGACCTGGGATTTTACAGATAATGGAGAAAAAAATGAAAGCCTTCTAGATTTTTAAAAGGACCATCTGGATTTCCTTCCTAGTGTTACAACCCGTGCCTATGGGATCTAATCTTACAATGTGGGAAATCTCTAATCACAACATTCAGAATAGTTACCCCTCTCTCTCTCTCTCTCTCTCTCTCTCTCTCTCTCTCTCTCTCTCTCTCTCTCTCTCTCTCTCTCTCTCTTTTGTTTTGTTTCAGAGACATAGACAGACAAGGGAGGCTTATTTAGGAAAGCAGAGGCACATTCAAAAGAGAACGTGGGCCATCTCCAGAGGAGGAGACAGCCAGGATGGTTAGTATTTGCATAGAAGATGCTGTTTCTTTGGAAAGATAGCTTCTAACACATTAGAATAAGTGCTGGTCTGGTGTCCCAAGACCTGGATGGTGTTCCTGACCTGGCTGGTCATGCTTTTGTGGCGTGGGCTGGTCATGATGATAAATTTGAACTGGATAAGTTTTAACTCTTGTGCTACATTTTCTTTATATAATAGATATAGGTATACATGATTATGACAAATAAAGCCAATATCCAAACTTGTGGCTTCCTTCTGTCCTTTTATAAATATTTCTATTTCTTTTATTATTTATTTGGTAAATTGGGAATTGAACCCAGGGTGCTCTACCATTGAGCTACATCTTCAGTCCTTTTTTTTTTTTAAATTTTTTTTTGTAGTTGTATATGGTCAGCATGCCTTTATTTGTTTATTTTTATGTGATGCTAATGATCAAACCCCGTATCGCACATGTGCTAGGCAAGCTCTCTGCCACTGAGCTACAGCCCCAGCAACCCTTCAGCCCTTTTCACTTTTTTTTTGAGGCAGGGTCTTATTAAATTGCGATTCTCCTGGGGCTGGGGTTGTGGCTCAGTGGTAGAGCGCTCGCCTGGCATGTGCGAAGCCCTGGGTTTGATCCTCAGCACGACATAAAAATAAACAAATAAAATAAAGGTATATTTTTAAAAGTGTATAGTTTAAAAAAAATAAACTGCAATTCTCCTGCCTCAGCCTTCCAAGTCACTGTAATTATATGCATTTGCCAGCACACCTGCCTCTGTTACCTCTAAGGAAAAAAAAAAGTAGTGCTAGGGACAGAATCCAAAGTCTCATGTGATGCTCTACCAGTGAGCTACATCCCCATCCCTCATTTATTTAAACTTTTAACTGACACACAAAGAACATAAAAATCATATATTAAGGGGAATACCGTGCTATGGTGTTTTAATACACATATACATTGCACAATTCTGGGTTTTCTTTTTCTTTTTTGATGGTATGGGGCATTGAACCTGCCTACCACTGAGCTACATCGCCAGCCATTTTTTGGTTTCAAAAACAAATTTATTCATGACACATACATATATTTTTTTAAATTCCCGCCCCCTGGAAATGAGCTTAAAAAATAAACAAACTCCACCTCCCTGTTCCCATTTCCTCCCATTCCTTCCAAATAAAGTGGGGGAAAGATAAAGGAAAACAAAAACAAAAAACACCCCAAAACAAGGCATGCATTTCCTTAGAGAGGGGGCCCGGGAGGGGATTCACCCTGGAGTTCCTGGAAGCAGAACAGAGATTTTTCAGGCCTACAAAGGAAGACACTCAAAACAGAAAAAGAAACACAAAAGGAAACAAAATAGATCACAGGCAATCTGGAGCGTCAGGGAGCCAGAAAGAGGGTAGGGTGGGTGTTGGACCCAGCAGGACAGGAGCAGGCAGGAGGACTACGAAGGAGAAGAAGATCAGGGAAGGTAACAAGCAAAACAGCTTGGTGTCCTAGAGCCCTGAGTCAAAGAAACCCCCCTACCACCCGTGGCCACCTACTCTTGAGCAGCCCCCAAGGGAGTGAAGTGGGGAGCAGCTTGCACCTTGAGAAGTGTCCATGGTGAATCCCAAAGTGGGCAGCTCCCTGCCCCACTTCCTGGGCCTTCCCCTACTCCCCAAAGTAGGTGCCTCCTCAGAATCATGGGATTCCCACCCTTTTCACAGTATACATTTTATTTTATGTATTTATTTAATCATTTATTTATTTTTTATTTTTTTTATTTTTATTTTTATTTTTATTTTTTTTAATATTTATTTTTTATTTCTCGGCGGACACAACATCTTTGTTTGCATGAACATCTTTGTTTGTATGTGGTGCTGAGGATGGAACCTGGGCCGCACACATGCCAGGCGAGCACACTACCGCTTGAGCCACGTCCCCAGCCCCATTATTTATTTTTTAGTTGCAGGTGGGAACAATGCCTTTATTTTATTTTTAGGTGGTGCTGAGGATATAACCCAGTGCCTCATGTGTGCTAGATGAGTACTCTGCTACTGAGCCCCAACCTCAGCCCCAATCATTATTGTTTTATTATTATTATTATTATTATTATTAATTATTATTATTATTATTATTTATTGGTCTGCTTCTCTACCTCGTGTTGCTCCTGTACCTGCTCCACTTCTTCCTCCATCTCCCTGAGTAGAGCTTTTTGACAGCCTCCAGCTCCCAGCCCCCACTGCTGCATCTCCAGGTAGGCCACCATCCGCCCCTGCACTTGTCCTCCCAGTGGCTCCATCTCTTGGTTGATATTCTCAGCACACAGGGCAGCCCCAAAGACAAAGAAGATCACAAGACAGTCCCAGTTGGAACTCCCTTGGGAAAGTTTGTCAGAAACCTGGGTGAGACTTGGCTGAGCTGAACCCGGGGTCCCATGCAGCTGAGCTCACAGATCCGAGAAGTCGAAAGGGTCTGGAACTCATCTCCAGCTGCTTGCATGGTGTGGTGCAACGGGTGAACTGCTGGACCCTCCCAGGGACCAGCTCCACAGACATAACCCTTCTGCCTCAGCATGTCTGGAGTTAAAACTGGGGTCACCATCAGGGTGGCCAGCCTGGGTGGCAGCTGTTAGGATCCAGTGCTGGGACATTTTGTCCTTTCATCCGGAGAGCAGGGTCAGGCTGCTGCTGGGATCCAGGCTTTTTTTTCCCCTCTGATCCTGATTTGTTATTGTTTCTTTGTTTGAGGCAGAGTGTCTCTAAATTGCTAAGGCTGGCCTCACATTCACCATCCTCCTGTCTCAGCCTCCTGAGTAGTTGAAACTACAAGTATGCACCACTGCCCACAGTTCTTTTCTCGGTCTCCTCCTCCTCTTTCTCTTCCTCTACTTCCTTCTCCTACTCTTTCTCCTCTTCTTTCTCCTTCTCCTTCTCCTTCTCCTTCTCCTTCTTCTTCCTGGGGATTGAACCCAGGGGTGCTTAATCATTGAGCTACATCGCCAGACCTTTTTATTTTTTATTTTGAGAAAAAGTTGTAGAGAGTGGTGACAGTGATTGGGAGACCAGTGTCTGAGATTGGGGTCCCTGATGACTTCATAGCTGTGACATACTTGGTGACTGGGAAAGTTTCTGTACACAGGCATAGGATGCCCAGTTGCTATGGAGATGTCCTCCATGCTAGAGTCTTATCAGCTTTGACCTTATTCTCAAGCACACAGCTCCTGGGAATGAAGGAACTTCCTTGCTGAGATAACCACAATGTTTCCCCAGTTCCCCTGCTCATAAATCTGACTGGGAATTAGTAACTTTAAACAACGGACTTTCTTGAGAGCTGCACAATGCTCCTAACATTGCACATTGCAACTGTAGAATGTAACTGAGGAAATAGCTGCATGCTGTTGCTAGATCTGTAACTTTCATGAATACAAAGAATAATGCTTGCATAGTCTTTAATCTGATTTAGAGACATATATAATAAAGTTTGCTGGTATAACTCTTTAGACCTGCTTCTCCATCAGAGAGCAGTGCTCCACCCAGTCTCAGCTGTTTTATCTTCAAGATTTGCGTATGTTGATCTTTATTTTTTCTAACCTCCCATCACCCGTCGCCAGAACCTGCTAGTTTGGCTGCACTGGTCGAGGCAAAAGTCTAGCTAAATTGCTTAGTGCCTTACCAGGTTGCTGAGGCTGACTAAATTAGCGATCCTTCTGCCTCAGTCTCCTGAGTTGCTGGGATTACAGACATGCACCACTGCACTGGGCTCTTACTATCTTTTCAAAATGAATGGTACGTTATTACTATCTATAGTCACCCTACCAGAACTTCTTGCTCCTTTTTTTAAAACTGTATCTTAGTATCTACAGAGCAACATTTCTCCATCCCTCCCTCTTCCTACTCTCCCCAGCCTCTGCTGACCACCATTCTACTCTCAACTTTTGTGAGATCAACTTTTTCAAATTCCACATTATGAATAAGATCAGGCAGTACTTGCTTTTCTGTACCTGACTTATTGCACTTAACGTAGTGATTGCAATTTCATCCATGCTTTTGCAAATGATAGTTTTTCATTGCTTTATTCATTCATCAGTTGATGGACACTTAGGTTGTCTTCATTTCTTGCCTATTGTGAACAGTGTTACAATAAATATAGGAATGCCAATTTCTCTTCGACATACTGATTTCATTTTCTTTGGATAGATAGCCAGTAGAGAGCTTGCTGGATCATATGGTAGTTCTAATTTTAATTTTTTGAGGAACTTCCATATGCTTTTCTATAATGGCTCAACTAATTTACCTTCCCACTGATGGTGTGCAAGGAAGAAAGGTTTCCTTTTCTCCAAATCCTTGTCAACATTTAGTATCCTTAGGGACTGGGGATGTGGCTCAAGCGGTAGCGCGCTCGCCTGGCATGTGTGCGGCCCGGGTTCGATCCTCAGCACCACATACCAACAAAGATGTTGTGTCCGCCGAGAACTGAAAAATAAATATTAAAAATTCTCTCTCTCTCCCTCTCTTACTCTCTCTTAAAAAAAAACACACATTTAGTATCCTTAGTATTTTTGATAATAGTCATTCTTACTGAGGTGAGATGTTATCTCATGGTGTTTTGAGGGAGATTTAGATTTTGTTTCTTTGTATTTTGAGATTGTTGTTGTTCAACCAGTGATTGAACTCGGGAGCACTCGACCATGGAGCCATATCCCAGCCGTATTTTGTATTTTATTTAGAGACAGGATCTCACTGAGTTGCTTAGTGCCTTGCTAAGTTGCTGAGGCTGGCTTTGAACTTTCGATCCTCCTGTCTCAGCCTCCCTAGCCTCTGGGATTATAGGCATGCGCCACCACTCCCGGCTTGTTTCTTTGTATTTTGTTTTGTTTGGTATGGTAATGCTGTGAACCAAACCCAGGTTCACAGCATTACTATACCAAACCCTGTGTGCATGTTAGGCAAGTATTCTACCATTTAGCTATACCCCTAGTCCTCACTGTGTGTGTGTTTTTTTTTTTAATAGTATAGATGGACACAATATCTTTGTTTTACTGATTTATTTTTATGGGGTGCTGAGGATTGAACCCAGTGGCCCACATGGGCTAGGCATGCGCTCCACCACTGAGCTGCAACCCCAGCCCCTCACTATGGTTTTGATTTGCATTTCCCTGATGTTCGTGATTTTGAACACTTTTTTTTTCAAGTACCTGTTGACCATTTGTGTGTCTTCTTTTAAGAAATGTCTCTTTAGATCTATTGCCCAGTTTTTAATTGAGTTATTGGTACTTTGCTATTGAGTTTTTGGAGTTCTGTATATATTTTGGGTACCAATCCCTTGTCAGATATATAGTTTGTGAATATTTTCTCTTGTTCTCTAGATTTGTCTTTCACTCTTTTTTTTTTTTTTGACAGAAAATGTTTAATATTTATTTTTTAGTTATCGGCGGACACAACATCTTTGTTTGTATGTGGTGCTGAGGATCGAACCTGGGCCGCACGCATGCCAGGCGAGCGCGCTACCGCTTGAGCCACATCCCCAGCCCTACTCTTTCACTCTTTTGATTGCTTCCTTTTCTGTGCCAAAGACTTTAGTTTCACATGATCCTATTTATCTATTTGTGCTTTGGTTTCCTTTGCTTTTTGGGGTCTTGTCCAAAAAGTCCTTACAAATTCCAACACCCCTAAGTATTTCCCCTATGTTTGCTTTTAGTGGTTTTATAGTTTCAGGCAATATGTTTCAGTCTCTAGTCCATTTTGAATTGATTTTAATAACCAGCAAGAGATAGGAATATAGTTCCATTCTTCTACATATGGATACCCAATTTTCCCAGCATCATGTATTAATAAGACTATCCTACCCAGGCACAGTGGTGTACTCCCAGCAGCTTGGGAGGCTGAAGCAGCAGGATCGCAAGTTGAAAGACAGCCTCAACCATTTACCAAGGCCCTAAACAACTCAGCAAGATTCTTTCTCTAAATAAAAATACACAAAAGGGCTGGGGATGTGGCTCAGTGTTTAAATGCCCCTGGATTCAATCCCTGGTACAAAAAACTATAAATAAAAAAAATTTAAAAATAAAAAGACTGTCCTTTCTCCAATGTGTGTTCATTTGTACATGTATCTGGTTTTAATGCCAGTACCATGCTGGTTTGATTACTATTGCTTTGTAGCATGTTTTGAAGTCAGGTCCTGCTTTGCTCTTTTTAGTCAAGACTGCTTTGACTATTAGGGTTTTTTGTGGTAAGTTTTAGCATTGTCTTTTTTCTAGTTCTGGTGAAGTTTTTGTTTTGTTTTGGGGTTTTGTTGTTGTTTTTTGTTTATTTGTTTTGCAGTACTGGGGATTGAACCTAGAAGTGTTTAACCACTGAGCTACATTCCTCAGCCTTTTTTATTTTATTTTGAGATGGGATCTCACAAGTTTACCCTAGTAGGCCTCAAACTTGCAATCTTCCTGCCTCAGCCTGCTGTGTAGCTGGGATTATAGGTGTGCATCACCACACCCAGCTCTGGAGTTTTTTCCCAAAATAATTTCAGAAGTATTTATTCTCAAACTCCTTGGACAACAACATAAGACCACTTTTAGCACCATTCTTTGCTGCTTTATACTTAGAAAGCTCAGCTTTCTTCAGGTCACTCACCTATCAAGAGGCCTTCCTACTTGCAAAGAACCTGTCTGCTAGGACTGAACGTGGCATGTGACTTGCATCCCACTTAAATAATACTTCCTCCACAACCCGTTTGTCTAGCTCACAACCTTTGAACACTTTTACTCATTCTTGGTCTTTGATCTATGTATTCTGAGTGTATTATTTGGGCCTTATACACACAATAAACTAGGGTCTTGCAGGTACAAAGTGACATGAGAGGTACGCAGAGTATCAAAGAGGTTGTTCCTCCTCCCCTCTAGTACTAAGTGTTAGAAATTGTTGTTGAAGTAACAACCTGCCATTATGTCTGCCTTCTAGCAGGGCATGAGTAAGTGGTGAGCAGACACATTAATGTACACTAAAAGTATGTTTCCATCAGAACTTGGTTATACAGCTAGCTTCTAAATGAACAACAGTACAGCTAAGAGGCATCTCTTCATGGATATAATTTCCTGAAATGTCCAGGTTGGATGGAGGCAGAAGAGGCTGGGATCAGCTCCTGTTGGCAGGTCATACACAGGAACAGTTTCCATGAGACATAAAATTGCCATTAGCATAATTTTTTAAGGTCACTTAGGAAGAGTGTATTTGGCATACTGTCTTGGCACCGTTGTTACCAGCAATAAGCTTAATGGGAGAACATGGCTGCTGGAACTGCAAATGATTTCCTTGAAGGTAAACTGTGAGCAGCGTTTCTTGGAAAGTTAACTTTCTAGAGCAAAATTGGAAGTGTCAATCAACAAATGTTTAGAGGTTAACATCTACAGAGAATTTGGTTTTTGGTTTTGCTGTATTAGGGTTTGAACCCAGGGGCCTTATGCCTATTAGACAAATACCCTACTACTGAGCTACACCCTTTTATTTTATTTTATTTTGAGACAGACTCTCACCAAATTGCCCAGGCCTCAAGATTCTGATCCTCCTGCCTTAGCCTCCCAAGTTGCTGGAATTACAGTTGTGCGTACAGCACCCAGAGAAGATCTGTCTTTAAACTGCCTGTTGACGATGTGTACCTGTCACAGGCAAGAGTCATTAATGGGTCAAGTGCATGAGGCTTCCGACTGCAAGAATATGGGGCCTCCACATCATCATCATCTAACTGACTGCTGAGGTCTGCTGGGTGAGGGTGGGTCAGGTGCCCAGAGAGGGTCTGTACGTGAGTCACTTCATGGTGACAACCACCTGTTGGGTGGTTATTCATCAGAGGACAAAGCTGAGGCTCAGAGAGGTGAGTTGTTCATAAATGGAGGATCCTAAAAGTAAACCTCAATCTGGGCTCTTTCTCCTCGGTCCATTCCACTCTTCACTGTATGCTGATTATTCTTTCCCTATCCAGTTTGCTCATTTGCATATTCATTCAGCCTTTTATCTAAGGACCAGAGGAGACCCCACAAATAACCTTATGCTAAAATCTGTCAAGTGCTTCACATATCTCCAAATCCTCACAGTTCAAACTTGTTTTTTTATTTGTAGATAAACACAATACCTTTATTTTATTTATTTTTCAGTGGTGCTGAGGATTAAATCTAGTGTCTCACACGTACTAGCCAAGTGCTCTATCACTGAGCCACAACCCAGCCCCATAGTTTGAACTTTTAATTTGAATTTTTAATTTGATAGATCCTCAGCACCACATAAAAATAAAATAAAGATGTTGTTTCCACTGAGACTTAAAAAATAAATATTAAAAAATTCTCTCTCTCTGAATTTTTAATTTGAATGTTATATGACTAATATTGTTTTTTCCATTAATATTGTTGGTTATTTATTATTGTTATTATTATTACCGTATTGGGGATTGTCCCCAGGGGAGCTTTTAACACTGAACTATACCACCAGCCCTTTTTTTTAAATTTTTATTTTATTTATTTATTTGGTCCTGGGGCTCTCAACCACTGAGCCATCTCCCCAGTCCTTTTTTGTATTTTATTAGAGACAGGGTCTCACTGAGTTGCTCAGTGCCTCACCATTGCTGAGGTTGGTTTTTAACTCACAATCTACCTGTCTCAGCCTCCTGAGCCACTGGGATTACAGGTGTGCGCTACCATGCCTGACTTTATCTTTCATTTTGAAATAGGGTCTAAATTGCTTATGGCCTAGACAATTGCAATCCTCCTCTGGGGCTGGGACTGTAGCTCAGTGGCAGAGCGCTTGCCTAGCATGTGGGAAGCACTGGGTTTGATTCTTAGCACCACATAAAAATAAACAAATAAAATAAAGGCATGCTGACCATATACAACTACCAAAAAAAAAATTTTTTTTAAATTGCAATCCTCCTGCCTCAGCCTCCCAAATCACTGGGATTACAGGCATGCACACTATGGTGTGGTGGTCACTTATTTTTGAAGTAGTAAGTACATACAGAAAAATGTACAAATCCTGAGTATAACACCTGTGGATTTGCACCAAGTGAACACTCCTATTTTCATTCATACCCAGATCTAGAAATGAAACATTATCAACATTGCAGAAGCTCCCCTTGTGCTCCCACCCAGCCAGGAATCCCAGTTGTCACCCCAAGGATGACCACATCTGAATATCTGAATCTTAACACCCATACATCTGATGTGCCTGGTTTTTAAAATTGATGGTATATATATCAGGTGTGGTGGCTCCCATGCCTATATTTCCAATGACTTGGGAAGCTGAGGCAGGAGGATGGCAAGTTTGAGGCCAGCCTCAGCAAATTATCCAGGCCCCTAAGCAACTTAGTGAGAGCCTGTCTCAAAATAAAAATTTAAAAAGGGCTAGGAATGTGGTTCAGTGGTAAAGCCTCTAGGCTCAATCCCCAGTATCAAAATAATAATAATAATAATAATTATTATTATTATTATTATATGTATTCACACACACACATATATATAAAATACACACACAAAGAGGTGTCTTCCACTTATGTTCACTATTATGAGAGATTTGTTCGCAGTGTGCATGTTTATTCATTTATTTATTTCCTTAGTTTTGCAATGTTGCGGATGGACCCAGGGATGAGGCATGCCACACAAGCACTCTACCCTTCAGTTATACTCCTAGCCCGGGGCATGCTGGGTTTTATTGTTTGTTTGTTTTTAATTTCTGCTTCTTTAATATAAAGAGATTAAAATGTATTTTATTTTTCTAGGTTAATATAATTCAAGCACAGTGGTACTAAGGATAGCATATTGCTCCCCCAGGACTAGGGATGGAATCCAGGGCCTCACATATGCTAGGCAAGCCAAACTACATCATCTGCCCTTTTTATTTTATCTTGACATGGTTTCACTAAGTTTCCCAGGCTGGCCTCGAACTTGTGATCCTCCTGCTTCAGCCTTCTAAGTATGCATGCTGTTTTAGATTATTCATTTCCATTGCTTTTTACTGTGTTGTTATTTTGGCAGTACCTAGAAGTGAATCCAGGGGCACTCTACCTCTGAGTTACATCTCTGGTCCTTTTTATTTTTCATTTTTTTATTTTGAGACAGGATGTCACAAAGTTGCTGAGGTTGGTCTCAAACTTATGATCCTTCTGCCCCAGCCTCTCAAACAGTTGAGATGATAGGCATGTGCCACAGCACCTGTCTTCATTTTCATTGCATTTTTTTTTAATCCACAGTATAAATAGGCCATAAAAGATCTATCCATTCTACTGTTCATGGGTATTTGAGGTAGGCATTTATCCTGAAACCTGACACCTACAAGTTTGAGTAGTTTGGCTAAGGACCCAAGGTTACTGGATTTACGTCATATCACAACAGCTGTCATTACTTCCCAGATAAACTAAGAAAGTTCATAGAACTAAAACTCTCTGTCCCTTCAGTACTAAGATAAGGTGGGAAGGACAGAGGGTTTTCTGTTATACTAACTCTAGATGTCATATGCTAACTCCATCCAACAGAAATTCACCTGTATGGGTATATATCCTTCTGATTCTTTGTGACAGTTAACAGCCTTCCCATGTCACCATCTATTCTTATACCATCTGGCCGGCACAGTGGCACATGCCTGTCATCCCAGCAGCTTGGGAGGCTGACATAGGAGGATTGCGAGTTCAAAGCCAGCCTCAGCAAAAGCGAGGCATTAAACAACTCAGTGAGACCCTGTCTCTAAATAAAATACAAAATAGGGCTGGGGAGGTGGCTCAGTGCTTAAGTGTCCCTGAGTTCAATCCCTGGTACCAAAAAAATGATAATAATTAATATTCTTATCCCATCTGGTGTGCTGCCACTCAATTCTGACACTCTGTGGTTAGTGCCAAATTCCACAGGATTTAGGATAAAGGCCTCAGCAAGGCTGCCCTATTCCAGAAGCCAGCTGCAAGAGGGTCCCTAGGACACCTCAACTATGACAGGCTGCAGATGTGGGCGATGTCCTCCCATTCAACCTTTGCTCAGGTTCTGTCATTCACTGTGACTCACAGAACTCAAGAAAGTACTATACATACTGATTACAGTTTTGTCACAGGGCTACAACAAGAAGAGTGGAATAAAGAGACACGTAGGATGAGGCCAGGAATGACTCTGAGTACAGAGATTCCAGGTCCTGATTCCTGAGGAATCAGGATGCATCACCCTCCAGGCACATCACTGAGATTCACCATCAGAGTTCCTATTAGGGTCTCATCAGACAGGCATGACTGGTTGAGTGTTGGTCATCTGATTAAACTGAATTTCCACCTCCTCTTCTATGCGGAGGTCTGACTGGCTCAAAGCCCCAACCCTTCAAACCCTTTGCTGCCCCTCCTGTTGATCAGCCCCCACCCTGAGTCATCTCACGTCATTAACATAACTCAAGTGGGATCAAAGGGGCCTGTGTGTAACAAAGACAATCCTATTACTCAGGAAAATCCAATGGTTTTAAAAGTCCCTCCCAGAACCAGGGACAAAGGACTGTCATATTTTTGATTATACAACACTACCTCTAATAGGGTTTGTCCTTTCATGGAACCATTCTGGTGCCATTTCTTCTAACAGAATTACTGGACCCTCATTTGTTGGTTTGTGGCTATTCTTGTTGCTCTGGGCTGAATAGTGTCCCTACCCAAATTCACATGCTGAATCTCAGGACCTTGCAACATGTTTGTGCTGTAGATAGATAGGTCTTTTTCTCCTCCTCCTCCTCTTCCTCCTTCCTCCTCCTCTTCCTCCTCTTCCTCTCTCCTCCTCCTTCTCTTCTTCTCCTCCCCCTTCCCCTCTCCCTCCCCTCCCTCTTCTCCTCCCTCTCCCTCTCCCTCTCCTCCTCCCTCTCCCTCCCCCACTCCCCCCCCCCATTGAAACTGCATATGGTCATTTAACTACTGAACCAAATCCCTGACTCTTTTTATTTATCTATTCATTGATTGATGCAGCATCTCACTAAGTTGCCCAGGCTAACCTCATACTTGCCATCCTCCTGGCTTACCTCCTGGATCAACTGTGATACAGAATGTGTAGGTGCCTCCATACACAACTGAGAGACAGAATTTTAAGAGATGATTAAAGGGGATTGGAGATGTGACTCAGTGGCAAAGTATGTTGTTAGCTTGCATGAGACTCTGGATTCAATCTCCACCATCAAAATGTTTTAAGGGTAAAATGAAGTCAGATAGTGAAGCTAAATCCAAAATAACTAGATCCCTTATAAGAAAAGGAGATGAAGACACATAACACACAGATCCAAAGGTGACTGTGGGAGGACACAGCAAGAAAGTGGTGTGCCAAAAACAGAACCAAATCAGCTGGGACCTTGAACTTTACTTCTATGTCTCTGTAATGATAAGAAAATTAATTTCTGTTGGTAAGCCCCTTACACCCTGGTTTATCAAACATCAATATTTTCCTGTGCAGATTGGCCAATATTCATTGGATACTGTGGGCCCAGCACTGTGTTACTATAAACATTGGCTTAGTCCTGTTTCCAGAGCTTTGCATTTTTATAGGGTCATAAGGTAAAACATGTTTCCCACATTCCTCCATTTTATCTCTTGTGTTAGATTTCTGTTACTATAACAAAATATCTGAGTGTTTCAGTTAGCCTTTTCACTACTGTGACCAAAAGGCCTGACTAGAACAATGTTAGAGGAGGAAAAGTTTATTGGGGGTTCATAGTTTCAGAAGTCTTAGTCCATTGCTGGCTAACTCCATTTTTCTATGCCTGAGGTGAGGCAGAATATCAGGGTGGAAGGGCGTGGGAAAGAAAAGCAGCTCAGGACAAGACAGGAAGCAGAGAAAGAGAGAGAGATCCACTCAACAAGGACAAATATAAACTCCAAAGGCACACCCCCAGTGACCCACCTCCTCCAGTCACACCCTTCCTGCCTACAGTTACCACCTAGTTAATTCCTATCAGCAGATTAACGCACTGATTAGATTAAGGCTCCCATAACACCACGTGAGCTTCTGGATGGCACCTCATATCTAAACCATAACACCTGAGGCAATCAACTTATAAAGAGAAAAGGTTTATTTTGGCTCCCAGTTTCAGAGGTTTCAGTCCAGACGGGCCTGAGACAGCACATCATGGGTAGAGCAAAACTGCTCACTTCATGACTGGGAAGCAAAAGAAAGAGAAGAGATCATAGTCCCTCAGTCCCCTTCAAGCACACACCTTAATGACCCCATGACCTCCCACTAGCACCCCACCTTTTAAAGTATCCACCACCTCCCAATAGTGCCAAGCTGGGAAGCAAACCTTTAACACTTGGATCTTTGGGGACATGCCTGATCCAAACTATAGTGGATAAAGATCCACTTAAACGGGACATTTTTCTTTTCTTTTCTTTCTTCACTGTCTTTGTACAGCTTCCCCTACAAACTACTTTGACTTTTCCACCCTTTGTTTTTCAGTAAAAGAAAAAAAGCCTACCCAAGCACAGTGGCGCACACCAGTAATTGCAGCTACCCCAGAGGCTGAGCAGGAGCATCACAAGTTCAAGACCCTGTCTCAAAATAAGAAAATAAAAAGGGCTGGGGTTGTGGCTCAGTGGTAAAGCACTTGCCTAGCCTGTGTGAGGCACTGGGTTTGATTCTCAGCACCACATATAAATTAATGAAATAAAGGTCCATCAACAACTAAAAAATTAAAAATAAATAAAATATGACACTGGAGGAATTAAACAGGATCAAGAATCAAAAGTTTGGAATGAGCATCTCCTCTCCACAGTTCACAAAAGACTGATCATTTTTCTTTATCTCCTAAATTCTTAGCAGATTGCACTACTATAACAAAATACCGGACTGGCTGGCTTAAACAGCAAATATTTCTTTATCACATTTCCGGAGGCTGGGAGTTCAAGAGCAAGGAGTTGGCTTCTAGCGGGGGCCTTCTTAAAACATCATGACATGACAGAGGACATCACATGGAGAGACACTACTTCACATTTCTTCCTCTTTTTATAACTAGACCAGCTGGCATGGTGGCTGAGCACAGGTAATCCCAGCTACTCGGAAGGCTGAGGCAGGAGGATCACAGGTTTAAGGTCAGCCTCAGCAATTTAGCAAGGTTCTAAGTAACTTAGTGAGACTCTGTCTCAAAATAAAAAATAAAAAAGGGTTGGGAATGTGGCTCAGTGGTAAAGCACCCCTGGGTTAAATTCCTAGTACCAAAAAATAAAATAATATGAAAATAAAGCCACTATACCATCATGAAGGTATCACCCTCAGGATCCCATCTAATCCTAAATACCTCCCAAAGGAGCCACCTCCAAATGCCATTAACATGTGAATTGGGAGATTAAATTTCATCACATGAACTTTGTGAAACTCATTTAAACCACGGCACCACCTACATTGGCAAAACCAGTGTCTGAAGCCATCAAGCTGAAGCAGCATAGTTTTTAGCAGATTGTATCCTTCACCTTCCTGCTACCTGCTCACCCTCTCTCTGACTAACACATTTATCTCTATGCAGCTTGTGTGAGGAATTTTACATCTAGTTCAGAGAAGGCTGAAAATAGTCGAGGCACTGGTATTGTTTTAAATAAATACTTTTTTTTTTCTGGTGCCAGGGATTAAACCCAGGGGCATTTACCACTGAGCCACATCCCTAGCCCTTTTTTATATTTTATTTTATCTTATTTATTTAGTGGTGCTGGGGATTGAACCCAGGACCTTTTGCACGCAAGGCAAGCACTCTATCAACTGAGCTATATCCCCCCCCCCCCCGTGCAAAAAAAAAAAATGACCCTATCTATCTATCTATATCTATCTATATCTATCTATATCTATATCTATATATATATAATTTTTTAATTTGTAGTTGGACACAATACCTTTATTTTATTTATTTATTTACTTATTTTTATGTGGTGCTCAGGATCAAACCAGGTGCCTTGTACGTGCTAGGCGAGCACTTTACCGCTGAGTCACAACCAAAGCCCAACCCCTTTATATTTTATTTTCAGACAGGATGTCACTAGGTTGCTTAGGCTTGCCAAGTTGCTGAGGCTAGCTTTGAACTTGCCATTCTTCTGCTTTAGCCTCCTTAGCCACTGGGATTACAGGTGTGCACCACTGTGTCTGGCTAAATAAATATATGTTTATATTTGACCAACTCAAAATGAGGTTAAGAAGCCAGACCCCTCCTGTAATTTAAGACTGATTTTGAATGCTAACACACAAGGAGGGAAGGGGAAGAATAGAAGTTCAATGGATTAGACAAAGTGGAATCAAGGAAAGGGAGGGGGGAAGGGAATAGGAGACAGTAGAATGAATCAAACATAACTTTCCTATGTTCATATGTGAACACATCACAATGAATCTCCACACCACATACAACCACAAGAATATGATCCTAATTAGAATAAGTTATCTCCATGTATGTGTAATATGTCAAACTGTACTCTATTGTTATGAATATGTAAAAAGAAGAAACAAAAAAAATTAAAGACTAATTTCAAAGTGAAGGGCCCAGATCAATTATTTCAAATCAGAATTCTTGGAAAATGTCTCTCAAGTTTTACAGGAATATCATAGAATGTCCTCATTTTGCAAGGTACTTCAATAATACTTATTTTGAATAAGCATCTCTTTGGTTATTGTTCTTTCTTGTTTCTATTTTTCTTTTCTTTTTGGTACAAGGGATTGAACTCAGGGCCACTCGACCACTGAGTCATATCCCCAGCCCTATTTGTATTTTATTTAGAGGCAGGGTCTTACCGAGCTGCTTAGCGCCTCGCCATTGCTGAGACTGGCTTTGAAGTTGTGATCCTCCTGTCTCAGCCTCTGGAGCCGCTGGGATTGCAGGCATGTGCCACCTCACCTGGCCTTCTTTCCGTATTTTTATTGGTGAATTATAATTACATGCACATGATATAGCAATATAATTTGCTCAGTATCTTTCTCCAGTATTCCTCCTTTTCCCTCCCTTAGATTAAACATTTGTTCTCCAGGTATTGAATACATAACATGCTTCAGGTATGCTCAGCGGGCATGGCTGCCCAGGCTCCTTCTCCACGAATGTCTCTGGAGCCAGGGGAAGTCCTGCTTCTGTGGTTCTACCACCAATTCTCAGATTCTCTTGGACACCAACTGGGTGGTCTGCAATTCAATTCAATTGTGTTGCAAAGCACCTTGAGTTAGCCCATTCCTCCTCCAGGCATCAGTAGCAAGTCCCCGTACTTTTTTTTTGTGGGGGAAGTGGGGGGGGGTAGGGGGGGCCAGGGATTGAACTCAGGGGCACTCAACCACTGAGGCACATCCCCAAGCCTATTTTGTATATTTTGTATTTTATTCAGAGACAGGGTCTCACTGAATTGCTTAGTGCCTCGCCTTTGCTGAGGCTGGCTTTGAATTCCTCCTGCCTCAGCCTCCTGAGCCACTGAGATTACAGTCATGTACCAGTGCCACTGTGTCCACAAGTTCCCACTAGAAATCAGGGGTTCCCACAAAACCCTTTCTTGGGTTCAATGATTCTCTAGAATGCAGACCTGGCTGCACTTGTAGAACTGAGGAAAGTTGCTAATTTCCATTGCTGGTTTACTTCAAAGGGTACAATTCAGGAAGAGCCAAAAGGAACAAATGTATAGGGCAAGATGTGGGGAAAGGGATGTGGAGCTTCTGTCCCCCTCCCAAGAATCCCCCTCCCAGACCTCAGTGTGGTCACCAGACTGGAAACTCTCAGAACCCCGTTGTTCAGGGGTTTAATGGAGGTTCCGTGACACAGGCATGATTGGTTAAATCATTGGCTGGGAGTCCCAGTAAGGAAAGTTCCAACTCTTTAATCTCATGGTTGGTTCCTCTGGCAACTAGGCCCATCCTGAAGCTACCTGGGAACCCACCAGAAGTCACCTCTGTAGCATGAACTCAGGTATAACTGAAAGGGGCATTTTATGATAACAAAAGATCATCATTTCAGGAATTCCAAAGGGTTTTAGGAGTTTTGTGCCAGGGGGCAATGACCAAGTATATTTTACATAACAGTGGTAATAAAAAGTTTGATTCTATGGGCTGGGGATGTGGCTCAAGCAGAAGCGCGCTCGCCTGGCATGCGTGGGGCCCGGGTTCGATCCTCAGCACCACATGCCAACAAAGATGTTGTGTCCGCCGAGAACTAAAAAATAAATATTAAAAATTCTCTCTCTCTCTCTCTCTCCTCTCTCTTAAAAAAAAAAAAAAAAAAGTTTGATTCTAATTTTGACTTTTCACAAAGGTTTATTTTGGTTGTTTTTTTATTTTTTTTTTATTTTTTTTTAGTTTTAGGTGGACACAATATCTTTATTTTATTTCTATGTGGTGCTGAGGATGGAACCCAGTGCCTCATGCCTGCTAGGCGAGCACTCTACCACTGAGTCACAACCCCAGCCCTGGTTGTTTGTTTTTTGAGACGGGGTCTCACTCCGTTGCCCAGGCCGGCCTGAACTCATGAACTCAAGTGATCATCCTGTCTCAGCCTCCCGAGTGGGGGGACCACAGGCACCTGGCACTGTGCTCGGCTCTAGGCTCTAAAGGTATTACATTTTAATTGTGATACCCCTCCCACATCTTCAACCCATACGGTGTATCAATAGCGCTCATCTTTCTCTTTGGTCGGGTACTACAGAAGAGATCTTTGAGGGACTGTACAGCTCTACAATAAGTATGGTTCTTTTTATGGTGGGGGGAAGATGCTGGGGATCATGTGTTTTTCATGCTAAGTATGTGTTCTATAATGAGCTACATTATAGCCTGGCAATACTGCCTGTTTGTTAGGAAATAACAAGCATTTAAAGACAGACCTGGTTGCTTTGGTGAATTATTATCATATCATATAAATACAATGGAATATAACTCAGCCTTATAATAAATAAACTAACAATAAAAACCACTTCCTTTACAATTACTGGAAGACATGTTTAATTAGGATATCTTGAGGCACCCCCCCAATCACCAAGATTCCTAAAATATCTTTTTTTTTTTTTTTGTAGTTGTAGATGGAGCACATCTTTATTTTATTTGTTTACTTTTATGTGGTGCTGAGCATCAAACCCAGTGCCTCACGTATGCTAGGCATAGCGCTTTGCCACTGAGCTACAGCCCCAGCCCCAAGATTCCTAAAATATCTTTTTTTTTTAATATTTATTTTTTAGTTTTTAGGTGGACACAATATTTTTATTTTACTTTTTTTTTTTTATATGGAGCTGAGGATCGAATCCAGTGCCTCACGCATGCCAGGCCAGCGCGCTACCACTTGAGCCACATCCCCAGCCCTTCCTAAAATATCTTAAGTGTCACTTTGTTATGAGAATTTTAGAAGTAATTGTCTGCTATAATAATTTAAGTTTATAGGCCCTAAATATACATAGTTAGATAAGGTAGCTCATTATAACACAGTGCAGTTGTCCCTCCATATCCATCAAGGATTGATTCCAGGACCCCCAAAGATACCAACATCTGCAGATGCCCCAGTTCCTTATTTAAAAGTGTGTTGTTTTTATATAAACTGTATACATCTTTCTGTAGACTCAAAATCACCTCTATAATACTGAATACAAGGTAAATACTATGTAAGTAGTTGTTATATACTATATTATTTAGAGAATAATGACAGGGCAAAGTCTGTACATGTTCAGTGCAGATGCAACTTTTTATGCAATTGGTTGACCCATGATTGGTTGACCTTGAGGATATGGAACCTGTGGATACTTAGGACTGAGTGTAGAGTGAATTCAGAGGTGGCAGGGAGGAAAAGCTTTTCCTTGCCTCTCTTGGGCTCAGTGTGTGGGGACCTGTGGATTAAAATAACAAAAGACACATAAACAGGAGAAAAGGCACAGTTCTTATTCATAATATACATATGGGGAGTTGACAGAGGAATAAAACTCAAAGAAGTAGTTATACTTGGAGGCTTTATTCCCTCTCTTGGTTTGGATCTAAAATGTCCCCCAAAGTCCCTGTGTCAAGGCTTGGTCTGCAGCCTGTGGTGCTAGAGTGGTGTATCCTCGAAGCATGTATCTTGGCCTGTGCCCCTTTCCCGGCTACCCACCACCATGAGGTGAGCAGCTCTGCTCTACCAACGCTCTGTCTAACCACAAGCCCACAATGATGTGACCAAGTAACCATGGATCAAAAACTCTGAAATTATGGGCCAAAATAAACCTTTCCTCCTTTTAAGTTATGTCAGGTATTTTGTCATAGCAATGAAAAGCTGACGAATGTATAACTATTTATTTATTTATTTATTGGTAACTGGAGTGAACTTAGGGATGCTCGGTCACTGAGATACATTCTTTTCAAATTTTATTTTGAGACAGGATTTTTAAGTCAATTTTGCATCAGTGTGACCAAAAGACCTGACAAGAACAATTTAGAGGAGAAAAAGTTTATTTTGCCTTATAGTTTCAGAGGTTCAGTCCATGGTCAACCCAGGGCTTTGGGAATGAGATAAGGCAGAACATCATGTAGGAAGGGTGTGGTGAGGAAAGTTGCAAGAAAAGTTTTCTGCCCTCCCTTTGTCTGCCTAAAATCAGGGAGTAATTAAAATTTTTTTTTCTTACTTGTAGTTCATGGCAGCCAGGAATCAGAGAGAGAACTCCACTTGTCAGGGACAAAATATAAATAACCAAAGATATGTCCCTAGGGACCAAATTCCTCCAGCCACACGGTATCTTCCTACTTTTATCACCCATTAATCCATATAATGTATTAAACCACCATTAGGTGACAACTCTCATAATCTAATCATTTCATCTATGAACATTCTTGCATTGTCTCACACGTAAGTTTTGGGATACCTTATATCCAAATCAAACACACGGTCTCTAAATTGTGGAGGCTGGCCTCAAACTTTTGATCCTTCTGCTTTAGCCTCCCAGGATTATAGGCATGTCCTACTATGCCCAGTTCATATACCCTCCTTTCCTTTCTTTCTTCCTTCTTTTTCTTTTTCTTTTTTTTTAGGAGAGAGAGAGAGAGAGAGAGAGAGAGAGAGAGAGAGAGAGAGAGAGAGAGAGAATTTTTAATATTTATTTTTTTTTAGTTCTCGGCGGACACAACATCTTTGTTGGTATGTGGTGCTGAGGATCGAACCCGGGCCGCATGCATGCCAGGCAAGCGCGCTACCACTTGAGCCACATCCCCAGCCCTCTTCCTTCTTTTTATTTATTTTTTGGTACTAAGGATTGAACCCAAAGGTTCTTTACTGCCCCAGCCTTTTTTATTTTGAGACAGAGTCTCACTAATTCGCTTAGGGTCTCTGTAAATTGCTGAGGCTGGCCTCAAACTTGTGATCCTCCTGTCTCAGCCTCCTGAGTGGCCGGGATTGTAGGCTTGCTCCACTCCACCTGGCTGTGAGATGTTTCTTAACTGGAAACCACATCCATTCTCCCCTCTCTGGCTTCTAGGGTAGGGAGAAAACATTATACTTTGCCTCTTATTCACACTTCTTTAGAGGAAAAGGAATGTGATTCTGGATCCTCAGATGAAATTAGAAAGCCATTCTTTAATGAGACTGATACAATAAGGGGTCAGAAAAATGGGTGACTGTTCCTGTTAAAAAATCTTCTCTGGGGATGGGGTTGTGGCTCAGTGGCAGAGCGCTCGCCTCGCACGTGTGAAGCTCTGGGTTCAATTCTCAGCACCACATAAAAAAAAAAATAAGTAAATAAAATAAAGGTATTGTGTCCAACTACAACTAAAAAATAAATATTAAAAAAATCTTGTGATGCCTTAGCTGGTGATGTAGCTCAGAGTGTTTGCCTAGCAGTGTCAAGCCCTTGGTTCCATCCCTAGCACCAAACACACACACACAAAAGCCAAAACAAAAAACACCAAACACTTCTGACTCTTTTAGGGATCTCCCATTTTTATGAGATTGGAAGTTGAAGTTAAGGAACACACAGTAAATTTTTTCTAACGTACTCCCTCAACTTTAGACTCGGAGAGTTCTAGTTCTGCAACTCCTTCAACGGTAGCAGAGGTGATATTCAAATTATTTGTTTGCTTAATAAAAGATATAATTTTCCCGAATGCAGCAGCACACACCTGTAAATCCCAGAAACTGAGGAGGCTGAAGCAGGAGGATCACAAGCTTGAGGTCAGCCTCAGCAACTTAGTGAGAGCCTTAGCTCAGCAAGACCCTGTCTCAAAAAAATAAATAATAAAAAGGGCTTGGGATGTGGCTCAATGATAGAGTACTTACCTAGCATGTGACAGGCCCTGAATTCAATCCCCAGTACTGCCAAAAACCAAAAATAAATAAAAATTTTAAAAAGACATGATTCTTTTTTGTTTGTTTGTTGTTTGGGGGAACAGGGGATTGAATTCAGGGGCACTCAAGAACTGAGCCTCATCCCCAGCCCCAGGGTCTCACTGAGTTGCTTAGTGCCTTGCTAAGTTGCTAAGGCTGGCTTTGAACTTGTGATCCTCTTGCCTTAGCCTCCTGAGCCACTTGGATTATGGGTGTGTGCCACCATGCCCAGCATGATCTGTTTTTTTTTTGTTGTTGTTGTTGTTGTTGATGTTTTGTTTTGTTTGAGATGGTAATCTCACTATAATGCCCAGGCTGGTCTCAAACTCCTGGGGCTCAAGAGATCCTCCTACCTCATTTTCCCAGGCATCCAGGGCTGCAGATGCATACCTCCATGCCTGACCCTAAATGATAGAATCTATTGACCCACGTAAGTCATGAGTCTGGGAATTCTACCTGCAGGCATAGACTGTTTCAGAGGCTCCAACAAACATAATCAACCTGGTTTCTCCCCAGCTCCTCCTGGGTCATGTGCCATGTGGTGGCAAGTCACCGGCCAGCAGTGCCGGGGAAAAGCCAGACATGACTTGCTCAGCAACTTTCTTTGACCTGAATTTGGGTCATAGGGTCATGCCAGAGCCGGTCACTGGGACTAGGAGGATGAGATGTCAGGCCTGAGGCTCAGGACTAGCCTTGCAGTGGAGAGTGGGGTGGGCCGACCTCAAGCACAAGGAGGGAGAGGGGCAGGAGTGTGTTCCTCTGTGTCCTCTCAAGGCGTCACCAGCACCTGCCTATGTCAGCTGACAGACTCTGCTTTGGAAGGAAGGCTCTTTCCACTGTTTAAACTAATTATGAGATTTTGGGGTGTGGATAGGGGTGCTGAGAATCACACCCAGAGTGGCACACATACCAGGCAAGTGCTGTGCAATGGAGCTGCACCCTCTGCTACAGAATAGGTTTTCTAGGTCCAAAAAACAAACAAACAAAACCTTGATGCGCATGGCAGCACACATCTGTAATCCCAGCAGGCTGAGCAAGAGAATCACTTGAACCTAGGAGTTCACAGTCAGCTTGGGCAACATAGCAAGACCCCATCTCAAAATGTAAAATAAGAATTCGTGCCCTGAGAAACGAGGGAATATTCATGACATGTTTTGTCAGTTTGTTTGAGATGGGCCTTACTATGTTGCCCAGGCTGGCCTTAAACTCCTGGGCTCAAATGAACCTCCCTCCTCAGCTTCCCAAGTAGGTGGAACCACAGGATCTACCTCAGTGTGAGATCTTATATTCATGACATGTTTAGCACTTGGGACTCACTCATTTACTCTCCCAAACACCTGCGAGCCCCGTGCTGTAGGTCTGAGGACTTTCATACTTTGACCTTCAGGAAGCCAGCTGCATTTCATTGACAGGAACATCATCATAAATCCTGGCAAGCGTGGGGGAAATTTAGGGGGTTATTGAACAAGGAGTCCTGATACTGTCAGACAAATAGTCCCTTTTCCTTTGTCTTGATGTCACTCTCAGTATTCCATAGTTTCTATTGCTCTGTGTCTGTTCAGTGATATCTATTAAAATTCTTATTTTGTCATCCCTGAGCAGCCCCCAAACAGACCGAAATCTGCCTCTGCACACATCAGTGCTTGTAGTTGTAGTGGTGCTGAGCATGGAACCCAGTGCCTCAAACATGCTAGGCAAGTGCTCTCCCTCTGAGCCACACCCTACCAGCCCCTGCCTTTCCTTTCGAGGTTAGATGTCAGTTGTCTTGTTCAGTCTCATGGTTACCCTATCATGTCTGCACATCAATGTCTCCTATTAGAACAGGGAGGAAAAAAAAGCACTCTTTTGCCTGTAATCCCCAAAGCTCGGGAGGCTGAGATAGGAGGATGGAAAGTTCAAATCCAGCCTCAGCAAAAGTAAGGTGCTAAGCAACTCAGTGAGACCCAGTCTGTAAATAAAATACAAAATAGGGCTGGGGATGTGGCTCAGTGGTTGAGTGTCCCTGAGTTTAATCCCTGGTACCAAAAAACAAAAAACAAAACAACAACACACCCCACTCTTTTGATATCTTTTTTCTATCTCTGAGAAACTCACTATCCTAACAAAGTCCTTGCAATAGCTCTCAGGCATCAGCTATTGGAATGTGGTCCGATAACCTCAGAGAGGGCTAAGAACAGAAAGCATAAGTGTGGCACAGTGGTACATGCCTGTGGTCCCAGCGACTGTGGACTAGCGACTGTGGACTTGGGAGGCTGAAGCAGGAGGATTGCAACTTTGAGGCCAGCCTCCATAACTTAGGCCCTATCACAAAATTTTTTTAAAAAATGGGGTAGGTTGGGGATTTAACTCAGCAGTATAGCACCCCTGGGTTCAATTCCCAGTACTGAGAGAGAAGGCAGGGGGAGAAAAAGCATAACACAACTCTGCTCTCGACACTGGTATGTCACCATCGCTGCAGCTTTAAAAGCCAGAAATCCAGGAGCTCAGCAAGCCCCAAGCTGCCAGATAGTCCAGGGACAGCCACAGCTTTCAGTATTATTGGGAAAAGGCCCAGAACTTCTAAGGTTTCAACCAAGTCCAGGAGCTGCTCCTGGCACATTCCCAGAAGGACCAGAGGCAGTCTCACCTCGGGTAACCTTGAAGTGATGGCTATGCCCTGTTTACCTGTTCTTGTTCAGGCCAACCCCATCCTTCTCAGTTTGGTGCTGGGTTGCTCAGCCTGTGAATATGCAGCTGTATCTTATCTCTCAAATGCCCCAACCCCTGAGTTTCTCTTTGGTTTGGCCAATGGGAGGTGCTGGGGGAAGATCAGAAGATGGGAGGAGACAAGCACTTTACCTCTCACTACTCTCCAATCACCCACTCCACGAGGTCACAGCATCAGCCCTGTAGTAGTTCTTCCTAGGCTTGGTCATTTTGGGGTTACCCCTATTTCATTATTTTAGTTGTTTTTTTTTTTTTTTTCAGTACTATGGATTGAACCCAGGGACACTTTACCTCCCAACCCTTTTTATTTTCTATTTTAAGACAGATCGCCAGGCCAGCCTCAAACTTGCAATCCTTCTGCCTTAGCCTCCCAAGTGGCTACATTTGATATTTTATTTTTTAAAAATATTTTTAGTTGTTGATAGACCTTTATTTTATTTACTCATTTATATGTGGTGCTGAGAATCAAACCCAGAGCTTCACACGTGTGAGGCAAGGGCTCTACTGCTGAGCTACAACTCCAGCCCTATTACATTATTTTTTAAAAATTTTGGTGCATTATAATTATACATAATAGTGGGATTCATCATGCCATATTCATGAATGTACATAATCTGATCAATCTCCTTCCCTAGTACCTTCACTTTCCCTCTCCTCTCTCCCACTTCATTTGCTCTATTCTAATGATCTCTCTTCTGTTATTATTATGATGATGATTAAAATTAGTGCACTATCATTATGTGTATGAAGGATCCACTGTGGTATATTTGTACATGGATATAGCATAATTTGGTAGACTTCATTCTCTAGTTCTTCCCCAAGTTACATGTGATTTTCTAATGTATATAAGGTTCATTGGGTTATTTGGCAAGAAGTACCAGTGTAATAGATCAGAGTGATGTTCTCTAGAAGGCCAGGAGGATTAAATTCTCTGCAGAGAGATGAATAGGTGCCACAGCCCCAGGGCTCGACAAGTAAAGGTACATTGCTATCTCGGAAATGCCTTTTTTCCTGACTGGACCCTCATGGATAAAACAGCCATCATTAACCACAGTAATATCAGGATGAACTAAATAAAATTTATTTTATATAATCTATAGATATAATTTATATTTATATAATATATATACTGGTTCCCTTCAGTCCCCGCATTTCCCCTTTTCCTTCCTCTCTCTCTGCCATTCCCTTCCCTCTACTCTACAGAGCTTTCTACTATTTACCTTTAGTTATTTATTTTAATTAGCATCTTGTGGATATACACGATGGTGGGATTGACTGTGGTATGTTCATTTATGTAATAGAAAAGTTAGGTCAGATCTACACTTAATGTGTATGAAGGAAGCATATCTGTCCTACTTTCTGTCCCAGTCCCCTCACTGAGCTTGCAAAATACCAGGAGAGAATAAGGTTATTGCCAGGTGCTGTGGTGGCACATGTCTGTAATCCCAGCAACTGGGGTGGGGGCGGAGGTAGGAGGGGAAGGCAGGACCATCACCAGTTCAAAGCCAGTCTGGGCACATTAGTGAGACTCTGTCTCAAAAAATAAAAAAGACTGGGGATATAGTTCAGTGATAGAGTGTCTCTGGGTCCAATTCTTTTTTTTTTTCTTTATTTTCTTTCTTTATTTTTATATGGTGCTGAGGATGGAACCCAGGGCCTCATGTGCGTGTGAGGCAAGCACTCTACCACTGAGCTACAATCCCGGCCCCAGCTCCAATTCTTAATACTGGGGGGAAAAAGATTGTATTTTTAGCGGGGGATTGGTAACTGGGAGAGGAGATAAGGGAATACATTAAGAGCTGGAAATACATTAAATCAGATACTGGTTACATGTAAATATAAAAATTTGTCAAGCTGTACACTTAAATTTGTGAATTTTACCTGAGTTTTTATATTTAAAAAGAAGAAAAAACAAAGCAATACAAAATGCTTGGTACAGAGTAGCCATTAAGAGAATATTTATAGAACACATGAATATGGGACTTCAATTCTCCAATTTTGTTTCATTTATTTCTTTGGTAATACTAATAGAAGTTTAGAAACTTTCTGATGTTAAACCATGTATCCAAGTGACAAAGTTTAAAAGCACATCTACTTAGACTAATGTAGTTTATTTAGCTCTGTTAGAAAGGAAACACTGTATACCATGTCAGTGTATTTAAACTATTTCATATTTCTGAAACATTCATTCCATGTATACATCTATGTATTTATAAATCTATATATTCAAAGATTTACTTTAGTCAGATAAATACTGATCACCCCTTTCAAGTGCCCAAGTGGACATGGTAGAGGACACGCAAGAGACAGGTGCTACCTTCAGAGGAAATTAGTCTCTTGGTCTGCTGTTTGTGGCAGCCAGAACACAAATGGAGGCCAAGGCCAGACTAGTCAATTTGGAAAGTGGGACAAATAAAATCTACATCACTCATCAATATTCCCTGTGAAATTTAATTTCATTATTACTGGTTGGCAATTCTTTAGTCCATCAATTCATTGCTCATACAAGGTGCAAATCTAAAGGAATGTGTAAGGTTCATGTACAGGCTCACTTCATGCTAATCTGAACACCCTAATACAAAAATTTACAGCTACTGAGCATCTTTTACATCAGGAAGGCAGATCATTTGTTTTGGGTTATTTTGATGACAAGTATTATAGCTGTTTCACAGTGGATTGGGGTGACATTTCAGGATCATGCAGAGGGCTTGAGCCACTTGGCTTTTCTGAAATTCCCCCTTCCCAACTAAATATTACCTACATGCTATGTGTGGACTTCCTTCTTCATTTATTCATTCAAGCCTCAAATAATTGTACTCCTACTATGTATTAGGTTTTAATATTATGTACAGGAAATGAGAAAAAAATTCACAGCCTCTTCCGTATTTATGGCATGTACTGCCCCTAGTTTCTTCCCCCGTTCATAATTTCATCTTTTTTTTTTTTTTTTATCAGTTCAGACTATTGCTTGCTGACATAAGGTGACCTCGGGTAACCTTTTTCTAAGTCCTAATGCTTTGCCTTTCAGCATAAGTTAAAAAAAGCAGCAGCATCTGGATTCTAGTCTCAATAAAATGCCTTCCAACAGCTCAAAGCAAGGTTTGTTTTTGTTTTAATTTGGGAGGGTTTCAAGTCCAACTTAGTTCTTTTATTTATCTCCTGGCAGCTTCATAACCAGGGAGCAATAACTCCCTTATCTGTAGGCTGTTTAATAACTATATAGTACCACTCTGGGAGCTATAGAGTAAGGCCTCTTTCCAGATGCCATGTTTTAAGACTTTCAGCTGGAAAGACCTTCACTATGTGAAATTTATTTTGATTATTTTAAATCAGGTTTTGGCCTTCTTATTCAAGGAACAAAATATTGGCCTCTGGCTTTCTGCCTCCTGTGCTTCTGGCTCTGGGCCATATGATCATCTAATTTGTACTTTTTCAGGCAGACAGAAGGTGAAAAACTGACCAATGTAGCTTCAATAGCAATAAGCACATCAAGTATGTAACTGGAATTATGAATACTGCTATAGAAATCAATTTTTTAGAAGTTCCCATAGGTGGGGAGGGAGGGAGAAGGTGCTGGGAATTATATTGTTATATTGTGTATTGTGGGCATGTATGAACATGTAACGACAAATTCCATCAGTATGTATAACTTTCATGCAATAATTTAAAAATGTGTGGAGGAAAAAAAGTCACCTCCCATTTCATAAAGCATAGGTGTCTCTTGCTTCCTGTCTGTCATTCTTAGTCAGGTTCTCTTTGAAAGTTCTGTGTCTAAGAGGCACCAGACACAGAGTTGCCTTGGGTTTTGTTGCCTACAGGTAATTATGCTAAAAGGTTATAGTAGTAGATATTATTATCCTTACATACATTATGCATTCTAGAGCAGAAGGGTTTTGCTGGAAAGCTTCACTGTTAGTTATGATTTACATTTTTTACTAGATACTTTTCTTTGGTCTTTGAAGACAAACATGTTAAGATGCCTTTATACATCAACAGTAAAGCAAAAAAAAAAAAAAAAAAAAAAACCCACAAAACAGTCTGTGTGCTTCAGTACTTTTTTTCTTTTAAGAGAACGGGGAGAGACAGAGAGAGAGAGAGAAAGAAATTTTTAATATTTATTTTTTAGCTCTCGGCGGACACAACATCTTTGTTGGTATGTGGTGCTGAGGATTGAACCCGGGCCGCATGCATGCCAGGCGAGCGCGCTACCGCTTGAGCCACATCCCCAGCCCATGCTTCAGTACTTTTTAACAAGGCAGACATTGCTTTAAAACAGGGTTGTCTTTGCTACAGGACCCAATCTATTTGGAACTGTTAGGGTGAGGAAACAGGGCAGAAGTGAAACTTTTTGTGCTATCCCATCTGTACTTTAAAATATAAAATGCTGTGGCTGGGAATGTAGCTCAGCAATAAACACATGACCAGGCCCTGGGTTCAACCCTCGGCACACATACACAAATGAATAAACAAAAAACATCTGGAATTAAAATTATTTACTGCAAATTCAATTGTTTTCTTTTGCATGCAGTTCTTTTTGAGGGCCTTGCACTGCTAGTGCTGAAGAATGTGCTTAGTTGGCCTACTGAATAATCCAGTACAGTGGGTATCCCACTGAGGTCATCTCTAGCTGGGGTTTCAGGGGATGGAAGAGATGGACTCGTGACGGGAGTGGGCACTGCAGGGGAAAGCCTGCCCTAATCCAGCGCATCAGGAGGCTAGGTAGGCCAGGTGCGAGTGGCTGGCATCCTGAGGGCCTGCCCTGGTGTCATAGGCTTGATTTGAGACTGGTCTGAGCTGCTTCTTCCCGGCTGCTTTAGAAGGTTGAGGTCGGGTCAAGTGAGGTGACGTGAGCGTGGGCGTTTGAGGACAAATGTCGTTGGCAGCTCAGTTTTTCGTCACTAAAGAGAGTGACAAAAAACTGGGAGAGGGCCGGGCAGCCAGGCTGCAGCACTTGGGTCAGCCGCGCGAGCCCAGCACCTGGGCCGGCAACGCCTCGGACAACGTCGCTCGCCCGGCCGGGACTACGGTTCCCGGCGTGCTCCGCTCCCTCTGGCCTGGCCGGGCAGCCCGGCGTGCACCGCGCGGGCAAGCCAGACAGCCGGGCACCCAGCTCCGCCAGATTCGCGCCCCGCCGGGGACGTCGGCCTTCTCTTGTCTTCCCGGGTGTTCCTCTTTATCCCAACTAACTAGGACTCAGCTCCACAAATGGAAAGCAGCTTCCCAAATTGAACACTGTAGTCCACGCCAGCCAATACCCTGAGCGGATTACGGTCACGTGACAGGAATGAGGCGGAGCTCTGGTCTCTCTGGTTCTCCAGGGTTCGCTAGAGGGCGGGCGGTCCAGAGGAGGACTCCCTACATTCTTCCTCCATTACCTCACTGCCTCCGGTGGCTGCTGGGATACCGGAGGACTTGGGTCCCGGCTCGACTCAGTCCTCCAGCCGCCCGGGAAATACCTCCAATTCTTCCCGGCCGCCGCCGCCGCCCCGCCGTTTCTTCCTCCGCCCGCTCGCCGACCTCCTTCGCCCCGCCCGGTCTGCGCCTCGCGTCCGGCCAGCCCGCCGGCCCGCTTCTCTCGGGAGCCCCCACCCAGGCGCATGGCTCCATGAAGCAGCAGGAGGAGGAGGAGGCAGAGCGCGAGAGGTCCTGTCCGCCCCGGCCGCGTCTGGGCCAGGAGAAAAGGTGGGAAAGTCGGACTGCGCCGCGCCCTCCTCCTCCCTCGCTGCCGGTCCAGGCCTTCCCTGGGCCGTCGTCGCCGGATTCCCCGGGCCTGCTTCTGTTGGGGCGGGCGGAGGGACCGCGAGTGGGTCCCCGGGGTCCTGGAGCGAGGATCCCGGGGCAGCGTGGGGGAGGGGCTCCCAGGCGCGGAGCTGGGAGGCAGGCTGAGCCTCGGGCCGCGAGTCCCCGCCGAGGGCAGGGGGTCGTGAGTCAGTGTCAGGGAGCGGGTGGGCTGTCGCCCCTGCCCGGGCCGCGAGGCAAAGCTCCAGCCGCAGCTGTTTCTGCACTCCCTCCAGGAAACAGTGTCGGGTCTGTGTAAAGTTTGGTGGTCTCCGGCGCCGCCTGGCGGCCCCCACCCACGGGCCCGCCGCCCCCTCCCCCGCCCGGCGTCTGGATTCCACCCCCGCGGCTCGGCCCAAGCTGCTCTACCCGTCACTCTTTGGTCTCCCCAACTCCCTTAGCGCCCGGTAGTCCTCTGCCCCACATCCTTTTGCCTTACCTTTTCACCTTTCCCCCCCTGCCTGCTTTGCCCCTCCCCGCTCCGGCCTCTCCTTTCCCCACACTGTCTTCGTTCTTTTCTTGCTTAACTCTCTTCACGCGCGCTTTTCTCTTCCTCCTCTTCTTTTTTTCCAACCCCACCCGAAGTCCCTCCTTCCACATTCATCCCGTCATCCCCTTTTCCACTATTCCTCTACCTTACACACTTTGGGTTTTCTGTCTCTCCTTCTCGGGCTGTGGATTTTGCCCTTCATTCCTTGCCCTCCTCCATTCCCTGTCCTGATCTGAACTCCTTCCTCTCTTTGCCTTGTTCCTTCACCCTTATCCCTCTGGGCCTATCCTTTTTCACTGCCCTCTCTTAGGATAGAGTGGGTGGGGCCTGAATCCTTCTGTTTACATCTTTGGGAATAGCTAAATTCTCTGTTGCTGGAGAATGGGGAGAGTTGGTGAAGAGGTTATGAACAGATCTATTCAAGACTAAGAGTAAGGATGAATGACTCTTACCAACACTTACCATATTGTTCTAGTGTAACAAGATGGTCTGCCCTTAGGTCCCTGGCCCTGACACATCGTTGTTCAGTAATTATTCGGTACTTTTTGCAGAGGATTTGAGAGTATATTTATATTCAGAAACCATTGCAGAACCTCTAAATGGTATTTCCTGACCTGAGAGCAAGTTTTGACCTAAATTGGTGGTGGGGGAAGTTTTAATGTGTGTCTCATGTTGGAGTGCAATGCAACCTTTGATCCTCAGTGTCCTGCCGTGGTGATGACGCTCAGGATGAGGTGATTGAAGATATAGGACTGTTGTTGCTGCATAGTATTTAGTGTTTGAAATGTTTAAAAGTAAGGAGAGCCTGTTCTGCTGTTTTCTTTTTCCAGAAATTGCTCTGTTGTGTTGTAATTTCTCAAAAAACTGACTCTATACTACCTGGATTTTGTGTATTCATTCCACTTGTATTTCCATCTTAGGTACAGGAAGAAGGAATGGAATTGGAAGGAAGAAAATTCATTCCAGAGACAGAGTAGCTCCCCTCCTTTGTTGTAGCTGTTCCTCTGACAATACAGACTTTCTGTTTTCAGTGAGTATTACCTTGGACATATTTAAAGTGGAGTTTTGTTGCTGGTTTTGGTTTTAAGCCTGTGTTTGAATTTTGGTGTAGGTGTATTTTGTTTTCTTGTATTTCTCTATTCCATGAAGTTCTTCTATTTAATCTTTTTTAAAGTAACTTAAATGTGCAAAGACAAGTTTATTTTTCATAAACCCGCTAGAGTGACCTAGATGGTAGTGGAGCATTATATTTTCATTTCTAGTTTAATCCCTTCCCAAATTTACTTAATACTTATTTATTAATACAAGGGATTGAACCCAGGGGTACTTCACCACTAAGCCACATCCCCAGCCCTTTTTATTTGAGACAGGCTCTTATTAAGATGCTTAGGGCCTCATTAAATTGCTGAGACTGGCCTTGAACTTTCCATCCTCCTGCCTCAGCTTCCTGAGTCACTGGGATTACAGATGTGCACCGCCATGCCCAGTTCCCTTACTTATTCACTTTTAAAGACAAAAGAGGTTGTGTTAATTCTTGGATTAATTGACTCAGAGGTTGATGAAGTTCCTGATCAATTTTTGGTTCTTGTTCATAACACTTTTAATCTTTATAAATTTTGGAACATTTGCTCTAAATTTGCTATGGTGATACTTTTTTCTTGAAAGTCCTATCACAGATTGGAAAATAATTTTAATTCTTTGTGAACTTTAAATAAAGTTCTGGGGAAAAATATATTACTGCTGGCAGTATTGTGGGGACTGGAGATGTAGCTGTGAGAACTTTGCCTAGCACTTGTGAGAGTTTGGGTTGTATAATAAGCACGATGAGAATCATTTTTTTCTACTAATGACAGTACACTAACACTTGGAAGAGAGTTTTTCAGAGTGCTTTGCATCTCATCAGAGCCTGCCAGCCCCTCTGTGAGGAAGGCGGGGACAAATGTTTTCATTTTACAAATGAAAGAACTGAGGCCCAGAAAGATCTGGCATTTTATTATAGCTCACATAGAAAGGAGAAAGTGGGCTAAAAACAAAAGTTTTAACTACTGTATTTCAGGTTTTTTTCTTTAAGCAAGGTTGATGTGAAATGTGTAGTTTTGTGCGCTTTTTTTTTTTTTTTTTTTTTTTTTTTTTGTGGTGCTGGGGATTGAACCCAGGGCCTTGTGCATGCAAGGCAAGCACTCAACCAACTGAACTATATCCCTAGCCCGGTGTATTTTTAATATATATATAAATTTTTAAAAGTAATTATTTATGTAGATCTGTCTTTTGTGGTGGAAAATATTCATGCACCAGTGTATGTATGTGTATGACAAAATTTTACAGAAATGATTAGTTGGAATGGTTACCAGAATGTATGTGGGTTTTTCATCTGACTATTTTCTGGAATAGTTCCATAAGTAGGCCAGAATTATAGCTTAGGTGCTATATCAGTGCCTATCATATAATTATTAAATTGAATTTCAACTTGACTCTCTGTCACAAAGGAAACTACAGCCTGTTCTGTCTGAGAAAGGCTTGATTTTAGCAGATGTTTTGATTCTAAATAATAAAATGCAAAGACCCTTTTTTTCTTTGCCTTTTCCTCACTCTCAAATCTTTATGAGGGGCTGGGGATGTGGCTCAAGCGGTAGCGTGCTCGCCTGGCATGTGTGCGGCCCGGGTTTGATCCTCAGCACCACATACAAACAACGATGTTGTGTCCACCGAGAACTAAAAAATAAATATTAAAAATTCTCTCACTCTCTCTTTAAAAAAAAAAAAAATCTTTATGAGGTGGTGTTTTGAGGGTTGCCTTTAAAAGGTGAATGTAGCCGGGTGTGGTGGCGCATCCCTGTAATTCTCAGCAGTTTGAGAGGCTGAAGCAGGAGGATGGCAAGTTTGAGACAAGCCTCAGCAATTTAGTGAGACCTAAAGCAGGGCTGGGGATGTGGCTCAGTTGGTGGAGTGCTTGCCTTGTGTGCACAAGGCCCTGGGTTCAATTCCAGCACCACCAAAAAAAACCAAAAAAAGACCCTAAACAAACTTAGCAAGATGCTGTCTCAAAAGTGGGGCTGATGGGCTGGGGATGTGGCTCAAGCCGTAGCGCGTGCGCCTGGCATGCGTGCGGCCCGGGTTCGATCCTCAGCACCACATGCAAACAAAGATGTTGTGTTCACCGAGAACTAAAAAATAAATATTAAAAAATTCTCTCTCTCTCTCTCTCTTTAAAAAAAAAAAAAAGTGGGGCTGAGGGGCTGGGGATGTGGCTGAGTGGTAAAGCACCCCATGGGTTCAATCATTAGTGCCCCCCACCCCAAACAAAAAGATAAATGTAGATTTGGGTGAAGGTAGATTTTTTTCCCTCTAGACTTCTCTAGATATTTTAATTGGATTATTGAAATGTAATTACTTTGACAGAGCATTAGTATTCAGTGGGCATCAAGAGGTCCATAGTAATAGTATATTTATCAAGTATAATTTCTTTTTAGTGTATAGCCTTAAATAAGGACACTTTTAGAATTTTTTTTTTTTTTTTTTTTTTTTTTAAGATAGTGTCTCCCTAAATTGCCAGGTCCCACCTTGAGTTTGTGATCCTCTTGCCTTAACCTCTTGAATTACTGGGATCACAGGCAGGGTGTACCATCATGCCCAGCTAGAATAGAATTGTTACAAGTTTCAAAAAGTGGATGATACATAATAAGTCATTGCCTTTCAAAGAGTAGAAACATCAAGGACATTTAAATAATAATCCCATGTTAATGATGTACTGTTTCTTGCCAGCTTGGTGTCTGAGTTCAATCCCCAGTACCAAAAATAATAATAATAATAATAATAATATACTCTTTTAGACTAAAAGGTAGTTAATAAAATCATATTATGAGAGTATTTATTTTTCTAGAAATGGTAAGAACTCAGACCTCTCAGACCTCTGTTATTTTTATAATTCTACTTTTTTTAGGTACCAAGGATTGAACTCAAAAGGCATTCAGCCACTGAGCCACATCCCCAGCCTTATTTTTGTTTTATTTAGAGACAGGGTCTCACTGAGTTGCCTGGCGCCTCACTTTTTCTGAGGCTGGCTTTGGACTCGTGATCCTCCTGCCTCAGCCTCCCGAGCCACTGGGATTACAGGTGTGAGCCACCTTGCCCAACTAATTCTACTTTTATTTGTAGGGATAGTAGTAGTATTAGAACTAGCAGACGCTTAACAAATTGTAGTTATGTGCCAAAAGATTGCCAGGTTCTTTCCATGTCTTACTCTCTGAAAGCTCACAAATAGCCCTTTGCCATGGCAGGTTCACAGAGATTTGACAGCTTGCCTGAGTTTGCACTCAGATTTTACACATCAGAATTTGGCAGAGTTGGCAATTATATTGTCACCATAAAGCTTTGGCTCTGTTCTCTGAAGATGGGAGCTGCTCTGGAAGGACAATAGTTTGTCTTTTTCAGTGGGCTTAATAGCCTTATAAGGGATCCACATGGAGGGAAAGAGGCCTCTCTGCCCAGCCAACCCTGTCAATCAGGGCATCCCTACATGATGTCAAAGTACTGGTCTCGATGCCTTGTTTGTTAACATTAACAATTTATGAGAAGTGATCACTGTTAATCCCTGAATTCATAAATTGCCACCCAGGCAAATAAATACTCCATTGGGTCACTTTTGAAGTGCCTCTTTATTCTAAAAGGAAAAAGAATTCTTCTCAAATGCAGTTTACATTTTACAATCTGTCAAACCTGACATAAGTGACACCTGAGGCCAGGTACAGAACTCACCAGTTACTGGTGCGTTTTTTAGCAAAGATGACAGTTACTGATATAAATTGAACCAAGAAGTGCATTTAGGTGGTGGCTGACCTAATTTTTAGAATGAATTATCCACATTGTCTATCCATTTTGCTGTGAATAATTAATTATTAAACTGTCCCTTGGTTTGGACTGAATAGAGCTGACATTGTTGATAAGAATAGCTACTTACATAAAATGAAACCCATTATTATATTTAATACACTAATAAAAACATGGAAAAAAAAGAGAATTGATGCTTTTAAAAGTGCCTCCTTGAATCTGAGGGTGTGATTCAATCACATACACAGAGTCACTCCATAGTTAGTTCACAGTGGAATCAAAACAAGTGTAAGTTGTTTTGTTTTGTTTTGTTTTTGTACCAGGGCTGTACTCAGGGCCACTTGACCACTGAGCCACATCCCCAGTCCTATTCTGTATTTTATTTAGACAGGGTTTCACTGAGTTGCTTAGTGCTTCACTATTGCTGAGGCTGACTTTGAACTCATTATATTCCTGCCTCAGCCTCCTAGCTGCTGGGATTACAGGCATGTACCACTGAGTACAGCAGTTTGTTGTTTTTTTCTAATGCAAACTTAAATGATTATTAAATTACTAGAAGATTGTTAGTGATAATCAGCAATTTGTTGTTATTGTCTGTACTATATATAGGCAACAGTGTTAGGTGTTGTGAAAGAGAAAACACAGATGCCACTGGCCTCTCATGCTCAGGGAGATGAAGTCACTGCTGGTTGGAATTTCTAAGTAGCATTGTAAGCTGACCAGCAGAGAACTGTTCAGTTATTCACAGAACCAAAGAAGGAATCACGAAGTGGCATTTGCAAGGTTAAGAGGTAAAACAGTGGATTATATTATTTACCCCTGCTTTTTGTTGAAATAAGGGTATTACTTCCATGTGGTAGAAAACCAGTTTTAACTTATGTGTTCTCACTGATAATTCTAAAGTGAATGTACAGCAGAAAAAGGAGATGACTGCTCTGGCTTTTGAAGTAAGTGACCCAGCCCAAAGGCCTTAGATGAGTTGCCATAGTGTGTGCTTCAATTAAGAATTTGATGTATGTTTTAACCAAGCAAAAATTATTATGCCTGAGACCACTTATTGCAGAAGAATCAACTCTACAGTAACTCATACTATGATCAAAGTACCATCATTGGTAGTTTTTATGAAATTTGGAGAAGGGTAAGAGCAGTTTCACATGTCAGTTTTGGAAGAGGTAGGTTACGCCATTCAGTAGAGTTTGTTTTTAGCTGGTCAGACAGATGGTTAGCCTGTGCTATTAAAATGGTATTGCTCTGCAGTGTCAGAAGCTGTATTCTCAGAAACTTACGGCTAAGCTGCTATAATTCACAGCACCTCGTGATCAGAGTATCTGTTGATCCTTATTAGTACCTGGAGCTGAGTCTAGAACTTTGTTGGAATGAGATGTCTACTTTGTTGGATTAGAAGAGTTTCAAGCTTGGGGCTGGGGATGTGGCTCAAGCGGTAGCGTGCTCGTCTGGCATGCGTGCAGCCCTTGTTCGATCCTCAGCACCACATACAAACAAAGATGTTGTGTCTGCCGAAAACTAAAAAATAAATAAATAGATAGATAGATAGAAGAGTTTCAAACCTAAAGAGAACATTTTGATAAAATTGGTAGTTAACAGATGGTGTTATTTATCATCAGCACCTAGTTCAATGTATATTCTTTATCTGTACTTTAGTTGATATTTGCTTATAATGGTTGATAAGTAAAATATCAGTTGTTGATATCAGGCACTGGAGAATACGTGTAATCCCAGCGGTTTGGGAGGCTGAGGCAGGAGGATCACAAGTTCAAAGCCAGCCTCAGCAATTTAGCAAGGCCCTGTCTGTAAATAAAATATTTTTAAAAGGTGACAGGGTGCTGGGGATGTGGCTCAGTGATTAAGCACCCCTGGATTTAATTATCAATTCAAAAAAAAAAAAAGGCTGCCTTCAGTATTAGCTAGTAGGTGCAAAGGTGAAGAGAGCGGATAATATATATTGAGCATAAATGAAATAGATGGATTGGTCATATTTTCTTTAGGTTTAAATATATAAAATACATTTTTTAAGAAATGTCGCCGCCGCTGCCCCCACCCCCAATGCTGGGGTGTAAATCCAGGGCTTTTCATATTCTGGGCAAGTGCTGTATTGCTGAGCTATACTCCTAGACTAAGAAATACACGCACGCGCGCGCGCTCTCTCTTTCTCTCTCTCTCTCTCTTTATTCGCGCTAGGGATTAAACTCAGGGTTGCTTTACTACTGAGCCACATTGCCAGCCCTTTTTATTTTTTATTTTGAGACAAGGTCTCACTAAGTTTTTGAGGCTCACTTTGAATTTGATCCTCCCATTTAAGCTTTACCATCTGCTGGAATTACAGGGGTGTAACTGGCTTTCTAATGTTTTTGTTGTTGTTGTTGGTTTTTGGCAGGGGGGCAGGTACCAGGGATTGAACTGCGCCCCATCCCCAGCCCTATTTTGTATTTTGTTTAGAGACAGGGTCTCACTGAGTTGCTTAATGCCTTGCTTTTGCTGAGGCTGGCTTTGGATTCGAGATCCTCCTGCCTCAGCTTCCCAAGCTGTTGGGATTATAAGTATGCACCACTGTGCCTGACCTCTAATATTTTATTTTTGTAGTTGTAGCTTGACACAATACCTTTATTTTTTATTTATTTATCTTTATGTGGTGCTGAGGATCAAACCCAGGGCCTCATATGAGATTGTCAATTTGTTTGCTCAGCCACCTACCAGAGAAATGCCTTGGCCTAAAGAGCCACAAGATTTTGGTTGGTTCTGTCCATGTCAAATTATATTTGGGGGGATTGGAGTTGTGGCTCAGTAGTAGAACGCTTGCCTTGCACGTATGAGGCACTGAGTTCAATCGTCAGCACCACAAAAAAATAAATAAAGGTATTGTGCCCATCTACAATAATTTAATTATATTTTGAAAGGGTGTGGGGAAATTGGTAAATGTAAACACTGTAATCAGTTGTAATCATGCTTGCTGCACACAGTAAAAAGCAATGGAAATGAATAATCTAAAACAGCATGCATACTTAGAAGGCTGAAGCAGGAGGATCACAATTTCGAGGCCAGCCTGGGAAACTTAGTGAAACCATGTCAAGATAAAATAAAAAGGGCAGATGATGTAGTTTGGCTTGCCTAGCATATGTGAGGCCCTGGATTCCATCCCTAGTCCTGGGGGAGCAATATGCTATCCTTATCTTCTGAGAGTATTTGGGATGCAGAGCCCGGTGGAGGTGTGGATTTTCCCCAGAACCTACGTGTAGAGTGCCGGTGAGAGTTCGGGAATAAAGAATTGCTGTTTGAATCTACAAGGCTGTGAGTGGCTCGTGATTTTGTGCCCAGCCAGACTGCGGCACCTCCTGTGATTTGGTGTAATGAGACTGTTTTCATCCCTTCTCCTTGATTCTTAGCATTCTGGGGCTCTAGAGGCAGAGCGTTGGGGCCCTGTTTACCTTAATGAATGCTAGCTTTCTGTGGGTAGTCCTTCATCTAACATGTCTCCTAAACCCTCAGCCCACAATTACATATAAGGTAGTGAGAATTCAGACCAGTGACATCCATTATGGACTCAAATGACAGGGCTCCTGTGTGGGTACTTAAGAGTATTCTGGGTTATGTCTTCGGGCTTGAGGTTTTAATGTTTTTTTGTTTTTTTTTCCCTGAACCCTTTTTGTTGACAAGTTGCTGTAAACCATTAGATTAGTTTTTAGTGTACCCTAGAATCTACTTTTTTTTAATCGAATGAGTATTAATTGGCGGTTTCATTCTTCCGTGTGTCTTGGTGAGAAGACCTAGGCCTTGAAGTCCAAGTCCTAATTCTGCCTCTATAAAATGAGGCAGAATTGTCTACCTTCCTGAAAGGTTAGAGGAGTCTGATATCCTAGCTGAATCCTGTGTTTCTTGCAAACACTGCTGTAAGCCTTGAGTGCATAGCCAAGTCCTTGCTGTCTTAGGAGTTGCTCTCCTAGGAAATAATGGAATGATTACATTTTTAACATGAGCCAGGTACTACTTCATGGCGTACACACACATACACACACACACACACACACACACACACATCCACATCCACACATCACATTTAATTCTGTCAACTCCAGGCAGCAATTATTATTGTTATTCCTATTTTGAGAAAACTGATTCTGAGAAAAATTAGTTGTGGAGGAAGTAGGATTTGAATTCAGGCTATCTGGCTCTGGAGGAGGCAGTTTTGTTTTGTTTTTTTTTTCCCCTTGAGGTACTAGGGATTGAATCCAGGGCCTTACTCATGCTAGCAAGCAGTCTTCCACTGATGTAGCCTGAGCTACATCACTGACCCTTATTATTTTGAGATAAAATCTTAGTGAGTTGCCTAGGCTGGCCTTGACCTGTGCTCCTCCTACCTCAGGCTCTTGAGTCACTGGGATTATAGGCACCCGCTGCAGCCCAGTGCAGAGTGGTATGCACCTGTGATGCCAGCAATTTGGCAGGAGGATTAAAAGTTCATGGCTAGCCCCAGCAACTCAGCAAGGTCTTCAATGACTTAATAAGACCCTGTCTCAAATTTAAATGGCTGTGGATGTAGCTTAATGGTAAAGCACACCTGGGTTGAATTCCTAGTACAAAAAAAATGGAGAGGTGTGCCACCTCACTTAGCTTGGAGGCAGCATTTTAAACCAAGACATTCTGCTCCCTTTCAGCTATATAAGACAATGACATTCACGCTCAGAATATCAAGTACATAGAAATTTCTCAAACCTGAGCCAGTTGCACTGGTACATACCTATAATCCCAGTGACTTGGGAGGTTGAGGCAAGAGAATTGAAAGATTGAGGCCAGCCTCAGCAATTTAGCAAGACCCTGTCTCAAAATAAAACAGAGTGGGAATCTAGTTTGTGGCAAAAGCACCTCTAGGTTCAATCCCAGTATCAAAAAAAAAAAAAAAAAGAAGCAGCAGCAGCAGCGCAGCAGCACCTGTTTCAAGCCAGACATTGAAGTATACAAGTCGTTATTCCTTAGCTACAGACAGCTTTCATCTCAGAGTTGCCCTAGCTGTGTATTTTGTCATGACTAATTATAAAATTTTTATATTCCCTTAGCCTAAAATGACAAATTGCTTGTGTAGAAACAATGTCATTGCAAAAGGATATGTAGCTATCTAATTTAAAAGGTTGAAGAATTTATAACGAAAATTGTATATTGTAGAGCAGTGCCTAAAAAGACAGTTGTGGGCGGGGTGTGGTGACTTATGCCTGTAATCCCAGTATTTTGGGAGGCTGAGGCAAGAGGATCACAAGTTTGAGGCCAGCCTTGGCATCTTAGTGAAATCCTATCTCAAAATAAAAACTAAAAATGACAGGTTGTAGCTTAGTGGTAAAGTGCTGGATTCAACTCCCAGTATTTAAAAAAAAAAAAAAAAAAGATAAGCCATTGCGACTGGAGGTGTAACTCACTGGTAGAGTCTTGCCTAGTATGTGTAAAGCCTTAGGTTCCACTCCCAGACCACAAAATAATAAATAAATAAATAAAAATGAAAGAAGAGACAGTTACGGCCAGGGAGTTCCAATTACTCTGGCGGTTGAGGCAGGAGGATTGTTCAAGCCCAGGAGTTCAAGGTTAGCCTGAGCAACAAGAGATCACTGTCTCAAAAACATGGGCTGGGGTTGTTCTCAGTGGTTCAGTACAACACTTAAGCTTAACACATGTCAGGCACTGGGCTCGATCCTTAGCACCACATAAAAATAAATAAAGGTTTTGTGTCTGTAATCTACAACTTAAAATAAAAAAAAGTTATGTGATACATGTCCAAATTTCAGAGAAAATACAAATGTATATGGCTAAAGCAATAACAAATAAAATGACTTGAGAAGAAACTATAATTTTCTGAAGTCCTCAGAATTTTACAAACTCCGTTGTTATCAACATTGAAATACCTAGGATTTATTTTTCTGATTCTGCTGAAGGTTGTTACTTTTCAGACAACAGAAAAAGGACCTTTCGATTTTTAAGGGAAGAAAATTTTAGTAGAAATACATTCCTTCCTCCCCTCACATCATCAGTTGGGATGCCCTGGTCCCCCAGTCTATGTGATGCTGCATTTTGTTAAACTGGGTGGCTTCGTATCTCTTTGCCTGGCTATGACAGGGCAGAAATGGCTACCTCACAAAAGGACTGTGAAGCTTGGGTCATTTGTGTAAATAAAGGTTTCCAGTAGGTTGCAAGGGGGGTTTTTTGTTTGTTTTTTTGATTTTTGGGGTTTTTTTGAATATGGTCTTGAAAGGATAGAAATGTATAGAAATTGGAGAGAGTTCAGAGGGGAACCAAAGAAAATGAGGAAGGGGTTAATAAGGGAAAGCTGTGTAGACAAACAGGTGGGAGCCTTGTGTTAAAGGGTGTGCATTTTTCAGAATGACAGCTAATAGCTTTTCATCTTCACTCTTGTCTGAGACTGAAATTACACAGATTTAAGTTAGTGATGAGAAAAATGCTAAAGGGATGTGGTTAACAAGGAAAAGCCTGAATGTTCCTCTGAAGTTCTTTAAAATTAGGATGGTTCAATTTGGAGCCTCTGAAAAAGGTAGAGAAAGCAACCTAAGCCTGACGGTTAGGGGCGGTCTTGCAGTTGTTCTTGAAATGTTCCCATCCTCAGCATGTGCATGCTGGCTCTGCTCTTCTGCCCTGGGGTGTCCTAAGAAAGAGGGAGCAGCTTATTTCCTGCCGCTGTCCATGGTGGCCATAAACTTAATAGAACTACTTTAGGAAAAATTTAGAGGTCTGTGATATAGAACTCAAGGTCTCTTCTAGCCCTCTTGGTCTATAAACCTTATTGACCATATGTCCTGGAGGTTCAGGTGGAAAAGAGAATTTTTCTTTTTTAAGAGAGAATTTTTAATATTTATTTTTTAGGTTTTGGCAGACACAACATCTTTGTTTGTATGTGGTGCTGAGGATCGAACCCGGGCCGCACGCATGCCAGGCGAGCGCGCTACCGCTTGAGGCACATCCCCAGCCCTGGAAAAGAGAATTTGATAACTCTTACCTGGCCCATGTGGACTCTTTTTTGTTCTCTTCTTTTAACCATTCAAATTTGTACTTAACTGTTTTCTTTTGGGTTAGGATTCTGCAGTATTCCAGACCACGAGCACCAAATCAGGATGGGAAAAAGACGCTGTGTTCCTCCACTTGAGCCCAAGTTGGCAGCTGGCTGTTGTGGGGTCAAGAAGCCCAAATTATCTGGAAGTGGAACTCATAGTCACGGGAACCAGTCCACAACTGTCCCCGGCTCTAGTTCAGGACCTCTCCAAAACCACCAGCATGTGGACAGCAGCAGTGGACGGGAGAATGTGTCGGACTTAACTCTGGGACCTGGAAACTCTCCCATCACACGAATGAATCCCGCATCGGGAGCGCTGAGCCCTCTTCCCCGGCCCAATGGAACTGCCAACACCACTAAGAATCTGGTGGTGACTGCAGAGATGTGCTGCTATTGCTTTGACGTACTCTACTGTCACCTCTATGGCTTTCCACAGCCACGACTTCCTAGATTCACCAATGACCCCTAGTGAGTAAATTAGGTGCAGGGTACACTAAGGAGGGCATGATGGGATTTTCTGAGGTCATTTTCTTTATAGAGTGTCGGCTGCTTAAAAAAACTGTAACACCATTTGAGTAAAGGGGAGTGATGAGAAATGTCCAGATAATATTTAGAACAATTAGTGGATTCAGTAATGGAAGGAGGCTATGTTGTATTTGAAGTAGGTTTAAGTTTATTGTTACAGTAATGTTCTGGAAACCAGGGGCATTTCATTCTTGGCTTTTCTGTTCATGTGGCAATGGGTAGTCATTTAACCTTTTGCATAGAAAGTGACATCATCATACCATCGTGTTAAAGTCCAAGTGAATTGGGACTGTCTGTGGGCCAGGCAGGAGACTATGAGCTCTCATTCATTGAAAGCTAATGTTCTTAATAAGGGACACCTCCACTGTATCATCTACAGTATCACAGTATCCTATAGGGCCATTGACATCCCATCAGGGAAACTCAGAATCAGCTTTACTAGATTTTATTTCAGGGCTATTGTTTGTTCTAAGACCTCTAAAGGTGTCCATGATATCGATGAGCTATGAGTGTGTTGTGTGCATTTACTTACTTTATTATTTGGGGGGCAGGTACCAGGTATTGAACCCAGGGATTCTTAACCACTGAACCATTTTTTGAGACAGGATCTTACTAAGTTGCTTAGAGCCTCAGTAAGTTTCTGAGCCTGGTTTCAAATTTGGAATCCTCCTGCCTTGGCCTCCTGAGTTGCTGGGATTACAGGCTTGCACCACTGTGCCTGGTTAATGAGCAGTATTTCTAAAGTACAAATAAACAGGAATAAACTCATGCTGCTGTCTTCTCTCTCAAAACTGGAAGCAGCTGGGCTGAGGCTCAGTGATAGAGTACGTGCCTAGCATGCATGAGGTCCTGGGTTTGATTCCCAAAACCACAAAGAAAAAAAAAAGAATGAATGAATGAACAAGCAAGCAGTTCTGAGCTAACTTTGAAAAGCACCAGTGCTTTTGGATTTTTGTTTTTAGGGAGTGCTTTTGGAGCATTCATTAATATAAGATCATGTCTCAACTTTTAATGCCATGCTGAGGCTGTACAGAGCTCTGGGCAGCAAGTTGGGGGGTATAGGAGGCTGGTCATTGAGTTGGTGAATCACACAGAGAGAAATAGTAGTTACTCCTATATATGAATCAGAGTGAGGAAATGTGGAGAAAAAAATGTGCTGACTTTTTAGGGATGTCTTGCCATAAGGTACTATGATCAGGAAACTCCCAGCCAGGGTGCAGTGGTGTATTCATTCCTGTAATCCTAGTGGCTTGGGAGACTGAGGCAAGAGGATCGCAAGTTCAAAGCCAGTCTCAGCAACAGTGAGGCGCTAAGCAACTCAGCGAGACCCTATCTCTAAATAAAATACCAAATAGGGCTGGGATGTGGCTCAGTAGTTGAGTGCCCCTGAGCTCAATCCCCAGTACCAAAAAAAGAAAACCAATCTGAGCAGGTGCAGATCCTAATCCTGGTTAAGATATAGGTGTCCTGTATAGGAAAGGAATTTGGGATTGGAATAGCAGATGGTAGCCTCAAGTGTAGGATTTAGTTCAGAGCTTTGGGTTCTGTATTTTTACCCTGTGGGTAGTAGAGGTATTGAGAAAGTTTTGAGTAGATTTGAGGATAGTAGCTTTGTCTGATACTGTGCAGGTGCTTTATTGGAAGGAAATGGTGGAAAATCTGCTGGGATCCTTTGTAACAATGATCAAAGAAGTAGATAACTAAACATTCAGGTTGCCTTTGAGAAGCGATTAACTCAATAGTCTAAAGAGGTAATAGCCTTCAGAATGTGAAGGGATCACACACAAAAAAAATCTTCACAATCTGATAAAAGCTTTGGCCTAGGAACAAAAAGGCAACTTCTGTTAATAAAAAGCTTTCTTGAGAAGGCATTTTCTTTTCTGAAAATTTATGAACAGGAAAAATTTGTAGTTGCCAGGGGCAGTTATAATTATGGGAACAACACGGGCTTGCAGAGAATTCTTGCAAATAAAGGAGGCCAGGAGGATGCAGAGAAAGGTATATCTAATATTATGAAAGATGGGGCTGGGGGATGTGGCTACTCATAAAAAGAGTACATGAGGAGAGAATATGGAGAATTAGAAGGAAAAGTTGAATTCTGGGCAAAGAAGAGGAAAATAGCCCATAAATTTGTCAGAATGAGTGGAAACTCTCAGTTTGGAGTATAGGAAAGGTTGTTCAGAGAGCCTTTCTTCAGGAAAGTTTTCTGTTTCTAGCCAGAACTGAACAGCTTACAGAAAGCCAGAGTTCTCCAGGTAACTGGCAGTTCAGAAAATTCTTTTGGGCAGTAACAGAAAGAAACATTATCCATGATTAATTTGGGGCTGGACAATGTTTTTTGTTTTTCTTTTTTTAGTCCCCTCTTTGTGACGTGGAAGACAGGGCGGGACAAGCGTCTTCGCGGCTGCATCGGGACTTTCTCAGCCATGAATCTTCATTCAGGACTCAGGGAATATACGTTAACCAGGTAATGACACTGGGCATTAAGAACTGTATACAAATTGTCTAGAATTGGAAACAAATTGCCTGACTTCCATTCTTCTAAGTGATACATTTTAAGCATTCCTTTTTTGGTAAACAGGAAATGTAAGGAACTTTATCTGGTGAGTCACTATCAGTTCCTATATCGACAGCTAATATTAACATATTAATATTGATGGATGGTAGATGCTGTCTGTATGTATCAGGATTCATGACTATGTGAGCTCTGTGGCATGTAATGTCTCTCAACTCCAGAGCAACCTCACTTATGTTTTCTGTCCCCCTCCAGTGCACTTAAGGACAGCCGATTTCCCCCCCTGACCCGAGAGGAGCTGCCTAAACTTTTCTGCTCTGTCTCCCTCCTTACTAACTTTGAGGATGCCAGTGATTACCTGGACTGGGAGGTGAGAACAGCCGCATTTGGAACTCTGCATCTCTCGTTGCATTTGGGTTCGGGTTAGTACATGGTAATGTATCTCCTTTATTGAGAGGGTCTAAGAATGTGAAAGCTGAGTGTGGAACCAAATTTGGGCAACATAGGTGACAGAAAAAGTGCTGCTCAATTAGGAGTAAGAGGAAATGTAAATGTAAAGGCTTCCTTCTGCTGGACATAGTGGCACATACCTGTAGTCCCAGTGACTTGGGAGGCTGAGGCAGAGGATCTAAAGTTTGAGTCCAATCTGGGCAAGACCCTATCTCAAAAAATAAAAATTGGCTAGAGGTGAAGCTCAGTGGTAGAAGGCTCCTGAATTGTCCCCAGTACAACTGAGATATGAATAAGGAAAGAAAGATTGACTTTTCCCACTCTTGTTCTACCTCCTCCTTTCACATCTAATAAGAAATAATAGCCAGGCACAGTGGTGCATACCTGTAATCCCAGCCACTTGGGAGCCCAAGGCAAGAGAATCACAAATTCAATGGCAAAATGAAAAAAGGTGGCAAAAAAAAGCCCTCAGTTCAATCTTTAAAAAAAGAAAAAATGAATGAATGGGATAACCCAATAGAAAATATTCCAGATTCCTCTTGGCAGCTCTTGAAATATAGCTTTTATTTTGATGTGGCCTATATATCTGAAAGAGTTAGTCATGGAAAGCAAGAAGTTCTCTGGGAAGAAGAGTCAAGCAGATCAGGAATGTGTTGATTTATATGTGGGTGACTAAAGTTCCATTAGAATAAGTAAATGCCATTTACTTGATTGTGTTTTTCTATAGGTAGGGGTCCATGGGATTCGAATTGAATTCATCAATGAAAAAGGTGTCAAACGCACAGCCACATATTTACCTGAGGTTGCTAAGGAACAAGGTGAGTTGGACGAATGGGCATTTAGCAGTTAGCACCATTCACAGCTGTGCCAGCTCAAAGGCAGGAAAGTGAAGTGGGTCGTCTTTTCAGCCCAACTGCCACTAAGAATGAATGCCTTTCTTCTTGATGCCTGTCAGATTCCTATAGGATAGGGGCATACTCCCAAAAAAGGTGCAGGAGCTGGGAAAAAGAAAAGGGGAGATGCTTCCCTCATTTACCTGCTTGTTTAAACACTTCCTTTGAAGTCAACCTGACCACATTATAGAGTTCGTTATAAAGGGAAGTTGCCTGTATCAGTGGGTATTGAACTTTTGATCATGAGTCATTATTTATTTGTTAACTTGGCAAAGGGCAAAACATACATACTCCTTATTGTTTTTAAAGAACTCAGTAGTTAATGAGTTCTTAAAATGGGAACATCAAAGGTAGGAAGTAGGTTGGGCAGGTTTTCTCTTTAAAAGAATTATCTAGAAGAATGCCTTTAATTGTTGCTTGTGCTTTCTGTGATATGTAACCCAGTTTTCTTTCTTTCTTGGAATTAGTCTGTTTTTGAAAATAAAATGTGAAACACGGTATTGGTTGGGTGTGAACCTGGAATAGAGAAAAATATCCAGTTAAGTATATTAATGAACTAATTATACGGAAGCGATTGCCTTGTTGGTTACCATTGTGGTTGTGTTTAAATTTTTTTTGAAAGCAATGGGGATGTGGCATTAAAAAGGAACCTTTTAACTACTTATGTGAGGACATAAGTCTAATACCCTCTGTATAAGGAAGCACACCAGAAGTGTTTTTTAGTAAGATTAGAATGATTAGGTAAATAATTAAAAGTTGATTGAGAAAATAAAAAATTGGGGATATCTTATATAGTAATTTAGGGGGGTTTTGTTTTTCAATTTGATGTATTTGGTTTTTGTCTGTTAAAAATTTTGCAAAAATAATTCAACAATGTATGTGTGAACAACTTTTCCATCCTTCCTAAGGGAACATTTTCCTTCCTGCTGCCAGTTCTCTTTCTTAGAAAATAGGACTCATAGAAATCATCAAACTGGCCAGGCGCAGGAGCCCACGCCTGTAATCCCAGTGGCTTGGGAGGCTTAAACAAGAGGATTGCAGGTTCAAAGCCAGCCTCAGTGAGAGCGAGGCGCTAAGTAACTCAGTGAGACTCTCTCTCTAAACAAAATACAAAATAGAGCTGGAGATGTGGCTCAGTGGTTTAGTGTCCCTAAGTTAAATCCCTTATATGCCCCCCCACCAAGAAAAAAAAAAGAAATAGTTAAACTGAAGAAAGGCTACTCTGATAGGAATATAAGCTGCAAAATTTAAATCCCCCTTTCCTAATGGGCATAGTGATGTCCACCTATAGTCCCAACTGCTTAGGAAGCTGAGGCAGGTAGATCACTTGAACCCAGGAGTTCAAGGCCAGCTTGGGCAACATAGTGAGACCCTGTCTCAAAACAAAAAGTCCTCCTCTTTCAATAAAGAGGCCCTGGTTACAAGCATGAGGCCAACAGCATGAGACTGAGTTTATTCCTTGATAGTTATGCTGGGGTAACCTGACAGGAAGGACTCAGAAGCAGGGTGTGTGGGAACAACCATTATGGCCATCCTGTATCAGAGTCTCCACTGGACAATTAGTGAAGCATATGGGGCTCTAAGTATATGGGCTAGTGCCCAGGGCTTCCTCTGCTCCAGCAGATTTGCTGCTTCTTGAACATGTTTGTCTTCTGCACTGGCCATATTTGAGTATGTCATACTCTTGTTTGGTTGTATACTGACCTCAGTGTGGCCTCTCTTTTCCTCAGACTGGGATCAGATTCAGACAATAGACTCCTTGCTCAGGAAAGGTGGCTTTAAGGCTCCAATTACCAGTGAATTCAGAAAAACGATCAAACTCACCAGGTAAGCCAATATCTTATTTTCCTTGCCATTTTCATGGAGTGGGGGTTGGGTAGAAGATACTTTTGGTGGAAAGGGGAAGAAAAAAGTGTTAATATCCCTAACCAAAGATGAATGAGTGAGGTTGATGCTCTCAGGAAGCAGTACCAATAAAGACAGAGACTCCTCCAGCATTCTGTGTGTCTCTGTAGCTAAGCTGATTGTGGGGTTGGGGCATAGTTTAGGCTCAAGCAAGTTGAGGGTGTCCGTTTGGTCCCACATGGTTGGGAGGCTGAGGGGGAAGGCTGAAGTTAGGAGAGAAGGCTCCCGGTGTATAGTAGTCCAAGGCCAGTTGAGGGGTTACTTCTTATCCACTCATGCAGTCAGATGGCTGGGGATGCAAAAGAGTCAGAAACGCTTTTCACAAAGAGTTAAAAGGATGCCCCTTTTGGGAACAAAATTTCTATGTACTTCTGCGGGGAGGCTGCCTAGTTTAGAATGCACGTCTTGGGGTCTGAATCCCAGCTCAACCACTTACTAGCTATGTGACCTGGGCCAGTTATTCCACCTCTCTCAGCCTGTTTCCTGTCTGTAAGATGTGAATGATAATTCTGTAGGATTGTTTTAGGATGTGGTAAGGTAATGTATGGAGAATTTCTAGCCCAGGGTCAGGCAACATTGTAGGTGATCAATAGATGTCAGTTCTCTTCCCGTCCTTATGGTAATTGGAAGCATTGCCAGGTTTAGCTTCTAAGGGCCTCTGTTGGGCCCCTAATTTATATAATGCTGAATAATCATGCTAGCCTCACAGGTTTGGAAGATAACCCAGAGTTTTTTTTAAATGCCTTGGATTCCAAAAATTAAGGGGCTGGGGGCATAGCTCAGTGGTAGAGCACATGCTTAGCATGTGCAAGGCCCTGGGTTCAATCCCCAGCACCAAAAAAATAAAAATAAATAAATTAAAAAAAAAAAAACACTCTTCAAATACAAAGCATTATTACTATTATTATTACAATTTATTTGAACAGCCATTTCCCTGTCAAAATTCAGGAATAATCACCTTGCAGTGGAGGAGTGATTACAGTGGGAAAGAGATGGCTCTGGGTAAGGATTGTCACACCCAGCTCCTGTGGTCTGTAGTAGGCTCCATAGGTTTGTAACACCCCATGCTTCGCATCTTGACTCATGGCTCTTTCCAGAGCAAAGCCAAAGTGCTATGAATTCTGTTCTGATAACCCTGTGATATGGCATATTCATCTGGGGATTGAGACCTGTCCCATATAGCCCAAGGATCCTTTAATCTGCTTCACCAGAATTTGACCCAGAATTAGGTAATTGTGCCCCTTTTAGTTATAACTTGTTTGTTGCTCTTCTGCAAATTGAGGTTGCACTTCTGTCCAATTGATCTTATTTTAACATAAAAGTAGATATGCAGTTTACACTGGATTTTGGTGCAGCCGTCTTCCAATCTACCACCCATGTAATTTGATCTTGAAATTCTTCATCCAGACCCCAGCAGCAGATTGCTTACAAGCAGCCTGATGATAAGCTTATGTAGCGTTTAAAGGTGGGATGTGCCGAAGTACATTCTCAGGGGTGAAATGTGATTGTGCTTTTTCATCTTGTTCATTTGTAATAACAACATTGTTTTCTTGTGCCGTCTTTCATTTTCTGTAAGTAAGATTGCTCTTGGTCTTCCATTTTATTCTTTCGAAATGTGGAATAAGCTTTTGGTTTTCTCTGCTGAGTGATTTTACAAAAGGAGTTGTTTGGAGTTCCTAATACCCTTGCCTGTTTCCTTATACAGGTACCGAAGTGAGAAGGTGACAATCAGTTACGCAGAGTATATTGCTTCTCGACAGCACTGTTTCCAGAATGGCACTCTTCATGCCCCGCCCCTCTACAATCATTACTCCTGACACACGGCTGCATGACCAGTCCCACCCCCCTGTGGCCACCAATGGCTATGACATCATTGGAGCAGATGCCTCCTCTTCCTGGTCCAGTTACTTCTATTACTGCACCATTTTATGATGCTAGCTTCCGTTGCCAAGTCTGCCCCCCGCTGACTGAGGGGGTGTGGGGTTAATTGAATGAAACAGAACTTGAGGGGCCCAAGCCTTATCTCAGCCTTTCCTCAATATGGGGTCCGTTGGATTGGGGCTCCTCCATGACTAGTGAAAATTACTGTGTGGGTTCAGAAGACCCTGGTCTGGTGATTTGCCGCATGTGTTATTGGTCACACCCTGGAAGTCGGAATTGATGATCCATGGAGGCTTACCCCCCACACACCCCCACAGCCTCCCCAGATCAATAGGTGTATTCCCCTGGCAGTCTGGGCAACGGAGACCAACAAGAAACATTTTTAGGTTGTTTTAAATTCCTTTTTTTAAACTTCCAGTTTATTGCATACCAAGAGTTGATCACAACCTCCATGCTTCGTAAGTGGACGCCATATTAGGGTTGAGCATGGGCACCACGAGTCCTTTGAGGCTCCTGGACAGAGACCCATATCAAGATCGGAAGCCCTTTGGATGGCGTTGCAGATTCCATTGCTCAATAAGTCGTGAAGGTTTTAATTCTCATCCCACTCTCAGTTGGATTTTCTGGCACTCTCCCTGCATCAAGTCTGCTGGTATTGAACAGAGCTCTGTGATGTAGCCTGCTGAGGAATGGAGATGTCCCTGGAGGTCCCGGTGTCATCACTGCGTGCAGGCATGAAAGGAGAGACCTCTTCCTCACCACCTGGCTACCTCACTCCTCTATTGGTAGCAGTGCCTACACAGCTGGATGTAGGTTCTTGGAAGCATAGATGTGCAAACAGGCAATGGGTTTGGGGCTGTCAGAGGGCACATTGTCATAGGAGCGAATCCAGGGTCTCTGAGTGGTTTTCTTTTCAGGCAGACATCCCGAGGGACTTTTAAGCAGTGGAGTTCCTTTTTCTGGTTTGCCTGAAGTGGGAAGACTGTTGGTGTTTCAGTCCTTTATAGGACTCTAGAACAAAGCTGTGTAACTAAACAAGGTGAATCTTTAATCTTGCTTACTATGGGAATCTTCAACCCAGGAGGGCAAATTTCCAAACCACTCATTTTTTTCTGGGTCATTTAAACTTCTATGTGACATTTCCCTTTCCTTTTGCTGATTTCCAAATAGCCATCAGCAAGTTTTCCTCCCCCTTGCCTCTTCACTTATTTGGTGGCAAAATTCATAGAACTTGAGAGATTCTTTGAATGCGTTGTCGCAAAGGCACTGCTAAAGTGATTTACAGGAAGAGGTGGCCAGCTGGAAAAAAGGATCCTGAGGACTATACACTGGTATTCAACAACATGCTTAGAGAACTCTTAAATGGATTGGGTGTCAACCCAGTGAACACATGTTTTGATTTAATTTATTTTTTTTTTAAGAGTTTATGTGGTGATGGTGTGGCTTTCCAAAAAAGGTGACTATTCAAGTCCTTCTGCCAGGAATAGGGGAGGGGGAACAGGGGCACAATCTAAGAAGGGATGTTCAAGGCATCACCCTCAAGTTCCTGGGCAGGAATGGGTAAGGGAGCAGGTTTGTGCTGCTGGCAAGGACCTAGAATATATGGGGAAGACATGGGGGACATCAGGGTGCCTAAGCTGCTTTCCCCTCACTGCTGTGCTAGGTTCCCGTGGCCTATCACATTCCCCCTGCCATGTAAATGAAGGGTAAGGGTTCGGTTTATGATTTCCTACTGCTGAGGATAATAAATGTCTTGTTACAAACAGATGTGATGACAGTTACTCTTAGGTGCCATGGATTGATGTCAGGGTGGTCAGCTCTGGCCTAAGCCACCCACCTCCAATTTGTACAACAGTATTGATACATAGGGCTACACTCATTACTGTTCAAGTGTTCTATGTTAAAAGTTGTGTTTAATTTCTAAAGATTTAAAAAAAGCAAAAAAAAATGGTGCTAAACTTTCACCCCTGAGACTGGTCATGCAAGCATTTACAGTGCCATGCTCCTCAAGCCTATTTTTCTTGTAGAAATGTTGCCCTATTTGTCTTCCCCAATGTATAGTATGTATTTTATTTTATTTTATTTTATTGAGGGTAGGATAGGATACCTGCCATTTAAGAAAATGAACAGAAAATTTAAAAACCCAAGAAATGGGGGGAAAAAAATCAGTGCACAAGAATCGGGCTGGTGAAGCCCAGCATCACACTGAAGTGGGCTCAGTGGTTTCTGGAGTGAAGAAGCCTTACTCCCCGAACATTCCCTCATGCACCAACAATGGGAAAGCTAGGTTCCTCTTGCCTTGTCAAGGGAACTTGAGAGTTGGCCAAGGGAAACTGTAGTCTCCTGTAAGGAATGGACACTGCTGGTGTCCATCTGGATGGGGAGCTAGTCAGGAAGCGGTCTGGAAGTGTATGGGTCAGGATGGCCTCATGGAAATCTGTGGCAAGTGGCTTTCAGGAAAATAGACTTAGTCTGGGTCATCCACATGGCAGCTTTGCATAGGGAGGTGGACAGCTCCAAATGAACTGAACTGCCTTCCACACGCTTGACCAAAGCAGAGAAGAGGGTGGCCAGTACCTGGGAGTACGTGGGTGGTAGAGAAGAGGGAGTGTTTCCTGCCCAGTGTTTCTTTTGTCCTTGGGCTGCTGGAGCTGAATAGCATGGTAACCACTGTTAACGGAACCAGCTGGACTTCACCGGCTTGGTTCAGAGTTTGTTTCATCCCTAGCTGTGAGTGCCTTTTGGTCTGGAAAGTTGGCTTGTCTCATAATACCCACAGCTAGGACATTCTCTGTAATTATGAATTGTCCTTATTTTACATTGAAAGAGGACGTCTGATCATTAGAGTTTGTCAGTGTTGGATTGTTTCCACTGTGAGGTTCTTAAACTTTTTCGCTTATAATATTAAAACAACTCATGTTAGAGACCCTTTCCACATGAAAGGTTTGTAGTTGAAATGTTATATATATTTTACTGTTTATAATAAAAATCATCTATACAAATGAAGTCTTGGGTGTTAATTTTTGCACAAGATATGTTTTCCATGATATGTTAACATCTACAATTTCACTAACTGTTAATGTTATTTTCTATTGAGATTTCTGGAGCCTAGGGAGCTATCTGTTCTTTTTGTTTATTTTCGTTCTTATTTCCCTAAAGCAAGAGACTGTATGGCCTTCAGTGCAAAGACTTCAGACCAATTCTTTGTATTACACTTGGTTGCCTCTTGGCTATATAACTTCTGAGTGCAAATCATTGAACTCTTTAATGAAGTATTGTAGAGAATAAATCATAATGGGTAAAAATTGTTCTTTGCCTCTGTTTTTGTAACCAGGTGTGTTATTCAGCTGTAACAAAATGCCTGATACAATCAATCAATTAAGTCCCGGATTTTCAAGCCTGCAAATATTAACAACAAAATTGACACAGATTGCATTAGAATAGGTTGGAAATTAGAATTGAGAGCTTATATATTCTTTATTATTAGAAAATACAAACCATCCTGTAAATAGGGTACTGGGATAATACAGTACCTATTAACTGAAATACAGTGACTGGAATTCCTTGAAATAAAATGACAGCCTAGTTCTAGAAAACATTTTCATGAGTGCATTTCTTATATTAAATATCAGTTATGTACATAATATTTTATTCAGTTGAACATTTAGAAGTAACATGCAGCAAAGTTTGTACCATTTTATACTCAATTAACATTTTTCCAGGCATGATAGTAAATGCCTGTAATCCCAGTAGCTTGAGAGCCTGAGACAGGAGGATCACCAGTTGAAAGCCAGCCATAGCAATTTAGCTAGGCTGTAAGCAACCTAGTGAGACCCTGTCTCAAAAAATGGCTGGAGACTTGGCTCAGTGGTTAAGTGCCCCTGGGTTCAGTCCCTGGTACCTGCCCCCCTCCACCCACCCCACCCCCGCCAATTACCTATTTTCCCCAAACAATAGTGCTAAAAGAAACAGTTTTGGCATTACCATAAGGATTGTATTATTTGCTCATTTTAAGGTTTTGTTTTGTTTTGACTGGGGATTGAACCCAGGGTCGCTTCCTAAGATTCTGAGGTTGGCTTCAGTTCTGTAATCCTGCTTCAGCCACCTGAGTTGCTGGGAATATAGGCATGCTCCACTTGCCCAGCTTCATTTTAAATGTTTATAGGTGTTCCACATCTGGGCAGATGGAACAAAATGAATTAAAGGAGTTAAGATTAATTTGGCTCATGGTTTTGAGAGGTTTCAGACCATGGTCAATTGGCTTCATTGCTTTGAGGTCTGTGGGGAGGCAGAAACATCATGGCAAAGGGGTGCAGCTCAAGAAAGCCGCTTTTACTTCCATGGCAGCTAGGAAGCAGATGAATAAGATACATAGTAAAACAGGCAGACAGTTAAGGAAATGAACCCCATGAAGTCTTCTCTAAATGTAAAGAACACTCCATGAAATTAACCTGCAGAGGAGTCCAAACATTCCAGCCAACTCCTTTGTCCTAGGGCAGCAAAAAATGGGAGGCAGGACAGGCCTGAGGAAAGGCTACCAAATCAAGAGCTAACCAAAATCCTTAACATTTTTCCAATATCTGTTTAGCATAAAGTTTGACAAATAAATAGCCTTGGCACTTTTCCAATACCTGATTAGCATAGATATTGAACAATAATCTTGGCACTTTTTTCAATACCTGGTTAGCATCGATTTTGACCAATATCCTTAGCACTTTTCTGGGACTTAATTAGCATAGATATTGATCAGTGCTCCTACCCGGTAGCCATATAAACCCCAAGACTTCTACACTTAAGTGGCAACCGCTTTTGGGTCCCTTCTTGCTCTGCGGGAGCTCTGTCTCTTCTCACTTGAATAAATCCTCACTTGAATAATTTTGCCTTGTGTGGTAGTGCACACCTGTGATCACAGTGGCTCAGGAGGCTAAGGCAGGAGGATCCAGAGTTCAAAGTCAGCCTCAGCAACTCGGCAAGATTTGTCTTAAATAAAATATAAAAAGGGCAGAGGATATGGCTCAGTGGTAAAGTGACACTGGGTTCAATCCTTGTACCAAAATCAATCATCCAACCAATCAATCAATCAATACTACTCTTACACTTACTCTTTCTTGTCCATAGATTTTATTCTTTGAATTCGTAAGACAAGAACTGGGAAAGAAGACACTGGCAGACAAGTGAGGTTTGCAGCAATACTCTAGCAGCAGAGGCTGAAAAATCCAGTTTCACAGAGACAAGATATAGTCCCCAAGGGCACCCTCCTCCCACTCCCTTCAACTAGGTCCTACCTACAGTTTCTACCACTTCCCAATAGGCCATTCAGCTATGAATCCATTAATGAATCCATTGAAGAAATTAAAGCTTTGCTGACCCTCTCACTTCTCAAAAGGTCCACCTCCTAACATTGTTACACTGGGGAACAAGCACTTTAAACAATTAAGGCTTTGGGGTACATTGCAGATCTAATCATAATACCAGATGACTTGAATTATCTCAATAGTGTAGGGTTATCTTATTTTTGGACAGCCAGATAATACCCTGTGTATTTTTTTTTATAACTTTAATTATTTTTATGTAGTTCTGAGGATTGAACCCAGGATTGAACCTGCTAGTCAAGCATATTACTACTGAGCCACAACTCCAGGCCCTGTGCCACCCGGTGTCCCCATTGCAGATGAACCCTAATTACCTTGCACTTTATTATTTTTGTGGTTGGTAATAATGCCACTGATTTTGTAGTTTCCTGAGCCATCATTCATGAACCTTTTACATTTGGGTTTTTCAGTCAGGTGCAGAGGTGTACACCTGTAATCCCAGTGACTTGGGAGGCTGAGACAGGAGGATCTTGAGTTAAAACCAGCCTGAGAAACTTAGTGAGACCCTGTCTCAAAATAAAAAATAAAAAGAGCTGGCACGTATCTCAGTAATTAAGTGTCCCTGGGTTCAATCCCTGGTACCAAAAATAAATAAATTTGGTTTTTCCATAAAGAAGATTTTTTGCTTTCATTCAATTTTTCAATTGTTCACCGACTCCAATTCTGAATCAAATTAAAGCAAACTTATACTTTTTGTACACAAGAGCTGTCCAGGACTGTCTCTCCCAAACCCAGGCTAGAGATTGTCTTTTGAAATGTTAAATAAACCTTGGAGAAGAGGTCAGACCTTGATAGAAAAGCTAAAAACTCCTCAAAAAACAAACAAACAACAACAACAACAACAAAAAAGCCCATTCATTAAAACATTTGATGATATTAATTAATTCAAGTGAAGACCCTTGGGAGATATTAGTGTGATCTAACATTATTGAAAAGTTTACTGTTCTTGGACAACCTAGAACAGATGTTTTGAGAAAATAGCAGAGTCATTTAATCAGACACAAGCACTCACATTTGGGAATTGTCAGTCTTCAACTTAAATTGTTCCTTACAAAGAGGTGAATTGTTTTTTTCATTTTCTTTCTTTTTTTGAGACCTAGTTCTGAGGCCCTTACTCTTGCAAAACTCAAACACATGGCCACAGATAAACATGCTGCCTAGGGCTGGGGATGTGGCTCAAGCGGTAGCGAGCTCGCCTGGGTTCCATCCTCAGCACCACATACAAAGATGTTGTGTCCGCTGAAAACTAAAAAAATAAATATTTAAAAATTCTCTCTCTCTCTCTCTTAAACAAAACAAAACAAAACAAAACATGCTGCCTACCTAAAGGATATGGAAGATAACATCCCTACAGATAGCCTCCCCCCCCCCCCCCCCCCCCCGCAGGAAGAAAGGAGGACAGTGTGACTAGGGAGGAGGGAAGCAGGAGAGAAGGCAAAATTAATCCTATCCAATACAGCGGGTCTCGAAGGGAGAAGGCAAATACTGAGTACTGGGCCTTTGACTTTCACCCCATTGTCCAAGAGTCCTAGAATGAGAAAAGCAAATAGGGAAGCTCTGGGTAACAGCAGATCCTGGAGGAAGAAGATAAGCAATGAGCACCCTGTTCTGGGTTTTCATCCCTTCGAAGTAACAGTGAGTTTTGTAATTTTACAACCTTTGTTTCTGACTTCCCAAACTGGCACATTCTATTTAAGTCTCCAATAATGGATTGTAATCTATAAAACACCAGCCCCTTCTACCCTGAAAATGAATCCCTCCAATGCCTGACTGATTGACTCCGCGACTTAATAAATGGCATGGCTGAATCTGTTGAGGTCTGCTCCTGTCTTGGTTATTTGTGCTTATACTGCCAGGGTTAGATGATAATTTTGGAAACAGACAACAAGAAGCTGGTTAAACTGTTAAACCACGATGCAAAGAAAAGACCACTGACTCCAATTTTGAATCAAATTAAAGCAAACTTGTACTTGTGTACACAAGAGCTGTCCAGGACTGTCTATCCTGAGACAGTCCAGGCTAGAGATTGTATTTTGAAATGTTAAATAAACCTTGAAGAAGAGGTCAGTGGCTGAGATTCTTATAGGAGTGAGGGAAGGCGAGGTGTTTTAAAGCTGCTTCCAAATCAATTTAGGGCATATGAACTTACTGGCTTTGAAATACTATTTACTGAACTGGTTGAAAGATTTGACTCTAGCTGGGCACGTGGCACATGCCTGTAATCCCAGGCCTTGGGAGGCTGAGGCAGGATGATTGCAAATTCAAAGTCAGCCTCAGCATTCGCAAGGCACTAAGCAACTCAGTGAGACCCTGTCTCTAAATAAAATACAAAATTGGGCTGGGGAATTGGCTCAGTGGTCGAGTGCCCCTAAGTTCAATTCCTGGTAACAACCCCCCAGCCCACCAAAAAAAAGATTTGACTCTGAACCAACACTGAACAAATAAAACTGTCCTGAAGAACATAATACAACTCCCTTCACTATACATACTGCTTCTGTAATGCCAGATTTGTGGAACCCCAATAGACCTCCAGGAGCCAAATGCTTTGCAATCACACAAGAGTCTTTTTTTTTTTTTTTTTTAAGAGAGAGTGAGAGAGGAGGGAGGGAGAGAGACACAACATCTTTGTTTGTATGTGGTGCTGAGGTTCGAACCCGGGCCGCACGCATGCCAGGCGAGCGCGCTACCGCTTGAGCCACATCCCCAGCCCACACAAGAGTCTTTATGGCAAGCTCAAGCCTGGACTCACAACTGTTCCCAATGTAGCGGTCCCAAGGAGTGAGTCCTGGTCCTTTGTTCAGTGAGATTTTATAGGTTTTTGGGGATACTCTATGTGTCACAACATCACATAGCAAATCATTTAATACCATGGGAAAATCAAACAACTCTTAACATTGATTAGCACATTCACTGGTGGGAACAAGTTGGGTAAGGGTGATTGGTTAGTACAAGAGAGGGATTCCTTTGAGCTGACTGGTTAAAGCCACGAGGGGTGTACCTGCTAATCTACATGGTTTCTCAACATGTTATCAACCACCATAAACTACTGGGGGGTCATCTGGCATCCCAGGTATTTTCCCTGTCTCATGCTGATTGATGGTTGCTAGGGGGTTGCTATGGGTCCTCACCTAGCCTTACAGAGTCAGGGACACCTGTCTCTCCTGTTATTTGCAGACAAACAACTCAGCAGGGTGGGTATGTGCCTAGGAGTGCTCTGTGGGTTTTTCCAAGGGCAAGGGTCATGCCCACTTCCTTGGGCAGGCTTTGAGGTAGAAGCTGTTTTAAAAAATGGAGTCACATCAGTTTCTCACTTCTACAGTGACCCTTGATTTCAAATTTAACTACTGGGGGTTCTGGGAGTCTAGCTCAGTGGTAGAGCTCTTGCCTAGCACGTGAGAAGCCCTGGATTTAATTCCTAGTATTCTCCACCAAAAAACAAACAAACAAACAAACAACACAGAATTTATGTGTGGAGGGAGGAGGGAGGTCTCAAATGTTCAATCATTCAAGTCCTTACTGCCAATGACACTCCACCTTGCACCCACAGTATCGTTGACTATTCATTGATCCTCCTTGGCTCCCAAAGAAATAATTCAGGGCACTGACAACTTGAATCTGATAGCAGTCTGACAGAACTAAACTCAAATCTTTTTTTTTTTTAAATAACCTGGGGTGCTCAACCACTAAACCACATCCCCAGCCATTTTACATATTTTATTTAGATATAGGATCTCACTTGAGTTGCTTAGGGCCTAAGATGCTGAGGCTGATTCTCCTACCTCAGCCTCCTGAGCTGCTGGTATTATAGGCATACGCTACTGGGCCTGGCCTAAACTCAAATCTTGGTCCTTCCACATAAGACACAGACAAGTATTGCTACTCTAATTTCCCACTTTTTTTTTTTTCAAAGAGTTAACCTTTTTTTTTTTTAAGAGAGAGTGAGAGGGACAGAGAGAATTTTCAATATTTATTTATTTTTTCTTAGTTCTTGGCGGACACAACATCTTTGTTTGTATGTGATGCTGAGGATCGAACCCGGACCGCACGCACGCCAGGCGAGCGTGCTACCGCTTGAGCCACATCCCCAGCCCTAATTTCCCACTTTTTTTTAAAAAAAAATTTTAATATTTATTTTTCAGTTTTCGGCTGACACAATATCTTTTATTTTATGTAGTGCTGAGGATTGAACCCAGCGCCCCACGCATGCCAGGTGATCGTGTTACCGCTTGAGCCACATCCCCAGCCCCTGATTTCCCACTTTTAACTGCTGTGAATCTTGACAGTAGCCTTCTGGAAAAGCCCAGGCCCCAGCACACATTGCAATGGGTGGATGACCATGGTCATATGAATATCATCCAGTGCTGTGTGCAGATGGAACCAATGGGTAAGTGTCAAACCTTCCAGAATCTTCTTCAGGCATGTGAAGCCCATCAAGTCAGTACAGCCTTCAAGGAAGAGGTGAGTGCTGCTAGGAGGGTGCAGTGACTCATGCCTGTAATCTCAGCTACTGGGAGGTCAAGTGGGGAGGATCACAAGTTCAACTCCATTCTAGGCAACTGAAGAAGACCCTGACTCAAAATAAAATTTAAAGGGGACGTAGCTCAGTGGTACTGCCCTTGCTTATCATGTGCACGACGCTGGGTTCAGTACAGTCCCTAGTACTGCAAACAAACAAACAAAATGAGGTGAGTACTGAAGTAAATGGGGTATGCCCTTGAGGAGGGATGGCTTCTCTGAGGTAGACAGGGTGGACAAGACAAGCCTTTTCAGGTCACATTGCCATAGACCATATAGGCCTTATGAGTCCAGAACTCAGGGAGGGAAGAGGGCAGGGAAAAGGAGTGGAACATGAATTGAAATTAAATTCCATGCATGTGTAATTTTATCAGGATGAACCCAACTACTGTGTATAACTCTAATGCGCTTAAAAAAAAAAAAGTTCAGAATTCAGCTGGGCATGCTGGTAAAACTGGATTTCCAGCCTCCGCTGCGGTAGTGTGCAGCACACCACAGCTGTCTGCCAGTGTCTTCTTTCTGGGTTCTTGTTTTGCGAATTCAGACAATGAAATCCACTGACAAGAAAAGTGAGCTTAAGAGAGTAGGACATGTCTGAAACCTTTCTGTCATGACTACAAGAATCGGGCTGAAGAGGCAGGTTTCCACACCGCCTCAATTTTGGCACAGGCCTCATTATTTCACTAAGAATGAAATAATGAAAATGACATTCAGGGGCTGGGGATGTGCCTCAAGCGACAGTGCGCTAGTCTGGCATGCGTGAGGCCCGGGTTCGATCCTCAGCACCACATACAAACAAAGATATTGTGTCTGCCGAAAACTAAAAATAAATATTAAAATTCTCAAAAAAAAAAATGACATTCAAAGACACTGGAACATTTTACCTTAATGATTGATTACAACTGTTATGTACATGATGCTTTCTGTTTGATGTTACAGAGCATCTCCAGCATGGTTCCTCTCCAGATCATCCTGGCCTTCACCCACCTACACTAACTAGAAGCAACCCTTTATTAGTCTGTTTTTTTTTTTTAATTTTTAAAATACTTTTTAGATGTAGTTGGACCCGATATCTTTATTTTATTTATTTATTTTTATGTGGTGCTGAGAATCGAACCCAGCACCTCCCAAGTGCTAGGAGAGCACTCCACCGCTGAGCCACAGCCCCAACCCCTAGTCTGTTTTTCATTACTAAAATGAAATACCTGAGAATGTTACAGAGCTAGGCCTTCTGAGAAACTGAGGCACATTGAAGACCTCCCCTTCAAGCCCTGATTCTTTTCTTCCTTCCTTTTTTTTTTTTTTTGGTACCTGGGATTGAACCGGGGCCACTTGACCACTAAGCCACATCCCCAGCCTTATTTTGTATTTTATTTAGAGACAGGGTCTCACTGAGTTGCTTAGTGCCTCGCTCTTGCTGAGGTTGGCTTTGAACTCAAGATACTCCTGTCTCAGCCTCCCAAGCCACTGGAATTACAAGCACGTGCCACTGTGTCTGGTGAAATCTTGATTTTTGTAATCAAGTCAGAAAGATTTCAGACATGTTGCTGAGAATAATAGGAGTGAGTTTATTGAAAAGATAGGGAAAAGGAATAGGGAATACTCTGAAAGGAGAGAGTTGGTCCTCTCAGAGAGGAGAGGGACAATTTGCCTCTCCCGCACTCCACTTTTATTGGGGATCCCAGAGAAGTTTAGAGTCCCACTGAGGTCCACCTCTGACTTTTGACTGAGAGCAGGGTGACATCAGACTTTCAAGTCCCCAAAGTCATGGCAACTCTAGGTCACCTTGGCCCATGGTGATGGGTTCTAATTGGATTCTTTTTTTCTTTTGGTACCAGGGACTGAACTCAGGGGCACTCAACCACTGAGCCACATCCCTAGCCCTATTTTGTATTTTATTTAGACACAGGGTCTCACTGAGTTACTTAGCACCTAGCTTTTGCTGAGGCTGGCTTTTAACTGCAGATCTTCCTGCCTCAGCCTCCCCCACTGCTGGGATTACAGGAATGGGCTACCACACCTGGCTAAATGGATTCTTTTTTTTTTCAATTTTTATTTTTTTTATTTATATATGACAGCAGAATGCATTACAATTCTTATTACATATATTGAACACAATTTTTCATATCTCTGGTTGTATACATAGTATATTCACACCAATTCGTGTCTTCATACCTGTACTTTGGATAATAATGATCATCACATTCCACCATTATGGATAATTGGATTCTTTTTTTTTTTTTTTTAGTAGTTGTAGTTGAACACAATAACTTTATTTTATTTATATGTGGTGCTAAGGATCAAACCCAGGACCTTGCACATTCGAGGTGAGCGCTCTACCGCTGAGCCATAACCCCAGCCCCCTAATTGGATTCTTAATCATACATTCTTACAGATTTTAAGGTTAGGAGGAACTCCTTATCTCCCAGAGTTTCAGGATCTGGTCACAAAATTCTCCACTTTCAACATTTTTGGCTAGGGTGGGGTGGCTCAGGTGTCTGAGGCAGGAGGATCACGGGTTTATGGTCAGCCTCAGCAACAGGGAGGCAGTAGGCAACTCAGTGAGAACTTGTTTCCAAATAAAACACAAAAAAAGGGCAGGGGATGTGGCTCAGTCGTTGAGTTCCCGAGTTCAATCCCCAGTACCCCAAAAAACAAAACACCTCTCCAAAAAAAAAAAAAAAAAAAACTCATTATTTTGGGCTTGCAATGAACAGGTAGTTGTTTGCTGAGGAATGTGATACATCCTGTCCACTTAGGCCAGGCAAGGATGCAGGTAAATTGCTTATTGGAAGAGAAAGGATGTGGGGGTTGGCACAGTGGGTCAATTTTATAAAATTATTCTCTTAACCTTGTGTTCATCTATCTTTTCCCTAACAGGGCTAGGAATTTTATAAGAAAAAAAGAGGTTTATTTAGCTCATAGTTCTGGAGTTCAAGGGCACAGCATTAGCATATGTCATCATGGCAAGAGCATGTATAAGAGAGAAACATCACATGGCAAGACAGAAAGCCACAGAGAGATAGGGTCTCAGGAAACTAGTTAATCCCTTCTGAGGACAACCTTCTCCATGACCTAAGGACATCCTACTAGTCCCCACAGCCTCTTACACTACTGGACTGGGGACCAAGCTTCCAACACATGAGCCTTTGGACAACACACTTAAAGTATATTCAAACAACATCAGCCTTTCTCTTGATCTTTCCATGGCACTTTCTTTGACTTTCATATCATTTACCAGAACTCAAATCAACTAATCTCAATGAGTTCCTTGAGGGACAGATCTTTGCCAGGTCTTTTCAACACCAGGGCCTTGTACAAAGTCATTCATAACAAATTCCTGAATAAAAATGTTGGGGACAGGTAGAGAGAGAAGATGGGAGGAGAGGGGAGGGAAGGGGATGGGGGATAGTAGAGGATAGGAAGGGCAGCAGAATACAACAGACACTAGTATGGCAGTATGTAAAAAAGTGGATGTGTAACCGATGTGAATCTGCAATATGTATACGGGGTAAAAATGGGAGTTCATAATCTGCTTGAATCAAAGTATGAAATATGATATGTCAAGAGCTTTGTAATGTTTTGAACAACTAATAATAATAAAAAAATGAATATTAAAAAAAATGTTGGGGACAATCCAACCTGTGACATATCACTGTATTTGTAACTCTCCTTTCTTCTTTCTGCACCTATTGACTTTTCTCTCCTGCTCTGTGTGTAAAGAAATTAAGAGTTGGGTACCCAGGTATCCCTTGGGCCAGCACAGTGCAAGGTCCAACAATTAGTAGGTGCTTTGTAAAGGTCTGTGGGAGTGACAAAGGGAAAGTAAGTCTGCCAAGGAGTTCCAGCTTCACTTCTGTCAATCAGCTGCAGCTTAACTAAGGACTACTTCCCAGGACATCTGTACCGCAGCTCTGATAAACTGTTTAGAAAAGCACTTTGAAATAACAAATCCTGTCAATACTATATAACCTGCTATAGTATCTTATTCTACACATACTTCTGGAAATAAAGATACACAGTAATTAATTCTGTAAGAATGATTATATTTACAAGTTAAAGGAATACCCATTCTTGTCTGATAAAACCTTAAATTTTTATTAAATCAGCAGAGTTTCCATTATGACTATCCAAATACTCTTCGTTAAAGAGCTAAGTAGTAGGCTATGATTTTCCCCCTTATTGTACAATCTTCTATTTTCTCTGGAGTTGAAAACTGCATCGTTTTTCATTTGTTTAATTTTCCACTTACCATCCAAATGTTCCAAAAGATGTGATAAAGGCGTTTCAATATTACTGTCCATGGGTTCAGAAATATCAGATTATAAGAAATCAAATCTTTACAATGCTTCAGTCACAGAGCAATTCCATTGCACGCTTTCGGAGTAACCTATCCAGCATTCCACCAAAGGCAGTTCTTTAGGTCAGTCCCTTAGCGCACTCTTGCACCTCACCTAATCCTTCCCTGATCCTAGGAAGCCTAGGGATCCATCCCAAGATGGGCAGCAAGGGAGTACTGGAGAAGAAAAAGGGCAGTTTTCTCCGTACGCCAGCCGGCGCAGGACGACCCGCCACTAACCAAGAACCTCCAGTAACCAACCCTTACTTCCCTCTTCGCACCGCCTCCTTCCGCTGCCCTTCCAGTCCCGCCGCCCATTCCAGGCCTCGTCTCCGTCCCACCCCTTCCGGGGCGGCAGCCGGCTGCTCCACGCTTCCGCTTCCGGCGGTGTTTGTGGCAGTAAGCGGTGCGGCGATGGCGGCCGGCGGCAGTGATCCGCGGGCTGGTGATGTGGAAGAGGACGCCTCACAGCTTATCTTTCCCAAAGGTGAGGTACGGGGCTGCTTGATTCTTCCTGCCACTTCACGTGGTCGCCACAGGCCTGGGGTTCTCAGCCTCGCCCAAGACGCCTCTGCGTATTGTGGAGGCTGGTCTCCCGGGCGACGTTGAGCGATGAACTGGGACTCCGACCCTTGAGGGCCTCCCAGAGCACGGATGATTCTGGTCTGCTTTTTGCATTGTGCTTTCTGGAGAGGGCCGCTCCCCGATCCTTGGAGTCCTTGGCGGCCTCTTGTTACTTTTTTTTTTTTTTTTTTTGACACTAGGTATTGAACCCAGGAGCGCTCAGCCACCGAACCACATCCCCGGCCCCCTTTTTATGCTTTATTTTGATTTTGGGGCCTCGCTGAGTGGCTGAGTGAGGCCTCGAACTTGCGGTCCTCTGTCACAGCCTTCCGAGTTGTGGAACTACAGACGCGAAACGCCGCCGAGCATTAAGTGGAAGTTTTATCTGTGAACGTCCCTCCAAAGTGCGGGTAGACACAGCCGCACACCAAAGTGGTCAGGGCGGATTTTTTTTCTTTTACTTATTTATTTTGTGATGCTGGGAATTGAACCCAGGATTTCTCGCATACTGGCCAAGTGCGTTCATCGTTAGCCCTGGACAGGTTTTAATCCATAATATTGCAGTAGAGAAACCTGTGAAGATTGCACAGGACTTCTGGGCCTTTTAAAGGGAGAGTGAAGGTATAGGAAGGGGATGAGCAGAGTCAGGGAAGTGAAACATCACAAAACGGGAAGGAGAAGGTTGTTCCTTGTGAAACCCTCCTGGGCTTGTTAACTGGCATAGGCTCCTACCCCTCCTAGAGACTCAGACATAATCTTATCTTCAGATGTCCGCTGAAACAAACTAAAATTTTTTTGTCATTTCTGATTTTTCTCAGACAGGAACTTAAACGGGGTCTGGGAGAGTCATCCTAGGGATGCAGTCTTGAGCTGTAAAGAACCACTTGAGAATTTTGTTCGTTTTTGGGGCTGGGGATGTGGCTCAAGTGGTAGCGTGCTAGCCTGGTGTGCGTGCGTCCCAGGTTCGATCCTCAGCAACATTAAAAAACTCTCTCTCTCTCTTTAAAAAAAAAAGAATTTTGTTCGTTTTTATGGGCCAAGGTTGAGGCTTAGAAACTGGTTGAGGTGGTGCATGCTTATAATCCCAGCGACTCAGGAGGCTGAGGCAGGAGGATCAAAAGTAAGAGGCCAGTCTGGGCCACTTACCAAGATCCTGCCTCAGAATAATAAGGGCTGGGGATACAGTAGATAGGTAGAGGCCCAGGAGATATGTGGGTGAATAAGGCTCAGGAACCTAGCTTGGTCTAGAAGAGAAATATTATCAGATGCTAGCAAGTAAATCACATGGCTATTAGGTTACTTCCTCTGTGCAGTAGGATATATTTTATTTGTAATTTAGAAACCTAAATCTGCAGGAAGTTTAAAGTTTTAAAAAACTGTATCTTTCAGGTTCTGAAAAACACAAAGTAAATAGGGGAGAAACTTTAGTAGTATTCTCTTTGTCTTAGAAGTTATTGTATCCAGGGCTGGGGATGTGGCTCCTAGGTGCACACCTGCCTAGCATGTGCATGGCCCTGGGCTCAATCCCCAGTACCTTTAAAAAAAAAAAATTATATGCACAATAAAAAGTGAAACTCCATATGCTTTTGACCCAGAGGAAGCTACTGTAAATAGTTAAGTGCTTATCCTTCCATATTATGAAACCTATGCTTACAGAAACATTCACATGGGGGCTAGAAGTGTAACTCAAGTACTAGAGCACTTGTCTAACATGTGAGACACTAAATTTTATCTTTGACACTGCACAAGAAAAGAGAAAGAAACATACCACTTGTCCACACACAAATGGGATGGGGTTGTAGCTAAGTTGTAGAGTGCTTGCTTACTGTGTGGTTGCTGGGTTCAATCCAAAGCATTGCAAACCCCCCCCCCCCACAAAAAAATTGCTATAGAAATTCTACAAAATTTGACTACATACTGTAGAGAAATTTTATTTTTTTAAATTTATTTATTTTTGTAGTACCTGGGATTGAATCCAGGGATGCTTTACCACTATGTTACATTCCCTTCCTTTATCTTTTTTTTTTTTTTTTTTTTTAAAGAGGAGAGAGAGAGAGAATTTTTTAATATTTATTATTTTTTTTAGTTCTCGGCGGACACAACATCTTTGTTGGTATGTGGTGCTGAGGATCGAACCCCGGCCGCACGCATGCCAGGCGAGCGCGCTACCGCTTGAGCCACATCCCCAGCCCCCTTTATCATTTTTTATTTTGAGACAGGGTCAAAGACCTCAAACATGTAAGTCCTCCTGCCTCAGCCTTCTGAGTAGCTGGGATTACACGTGTGTACTATAACACCCAGATCTATCTACTTATTTTAAAGGGCAAACAGTTCTTTCTGGTAGTACCAGGATACTATCTCTCAATAGTTAGGTGTGCAGATTGCTTCCAGTTTTCTATTTTATAGAATGGCGGTTCAGTTCTTCCATGGGACAAAATCATAGACATTTTTAGTGAGATGGAAATAGGTGCTTAGTTTTTAAGGTATAATAACTAAAAAGAAGATGGTTTTCCTAATTCCATGGTAAAGTTTTTTTTTTAATATAATACAATATGTATATAATACATATATATATTTTAATATAATATATATTTATATATATATATACTTAGTTTTTTAATTTGGTTTCTTTTTACATTCTGAAGATTTTTTTAACTTTTTTTTTCTTATTTTATTTATTAATTTTTTTAGTTTTCGGCAGACACAACATCTTTATTTGTATGTGGTGCTGAGGATCGAACCTGGGCCACACGCAAGCGCACTACCTCTTGAGCCATATCCCCAGCCCCTGAAGATATTTGGTTTTGATTAACTTAAATAACATCTGATACACATGATTTATTGAGTTGGATATAATTAGATCTTAGTTCCATCAGTTAACAGTTTCAGAGTTCTCACTGTTGATTTTCTCAGCTGATATAGGCATATAAAATGTTTATTATGTATTTTAGAATATACATAGAGAAATAGGAATAACAGTAAGTACTAAAGAAAATAAGGAAACCTTTACTGTAGAATGTAAATAAGTGTGTGATATTTTATTATGGGATTGTAAGAGTAGATAAGATCACAAAGGTGAATACTGTCAGTAGTAGCTTTCAAATATATTTGCCCCCAAATAAAATCTTCCTTTATCTGTACACAATTAGCAATAACTGTTGGAATTAGGAAATGAGCCTTTTTAAAAAAAAAAAAAAAAAGAATTATATGACCCTAGTCTCTAACTCCCCCACTTAAAGGAATCCTCTAAACCATTTTGTACCAGAGTGAAAAATATGCAGTATAAGAAGACCATTTATGGCTGGGTGCAGTGACGTATGCCTGTAATTACAGTGGCTCAGAAGGCTTAGGCAGGAGGATCACAAGTTCAAAGCCAGCCTCAGCAATTTAGTGAGGCCCTAAGTGACTCAGTGAGACCCTGTCTCTAAATAAAATATAAAATGGGTTCAATCCCTGGAGAGAGAGAGACACACACACACAAGACCATCCTTGGGCTAGGAGTGTGTACAGGAGAATCAGAAGTTTGGGGAAGCTACGGCAATCTAGTGAGACCCTGTCTCAAAATAAAAATAAAATTTGCTGGGGCTGGGATGTAGCTCAGTAGTAGATCACTTGCCTTGCATGTGTGAGGCTCTGGATTTGAATCTCAGCACCACATAAAACTAAATAAAGATATTGTGTCCATCTTCAACTAAAAATAAAAAATAAATAAAATATGCTGCCTTGTCTTGTTTTTGGGGAGCAGGTTGTGGCAGTGTTATGTCAGTTGTCCCTCTCACTTCAGTTTTGAGGTCTTAGAGTCCTGATTTGATATCTTCTCCCCTAATTGCCTGACGCATTAGTTTCTTCACCTGAACTTATACCTCAGACGGTTGAAGCTGAGAAGTAAATTTTCATAATAGGTAGTGTGGGGATATCTCCTGTAATAGGCTAAGGGACTGGAAAAGATTATGATGTACTGAAGTTTTTTTTGTTTTTGTTTTTTGTGGGTTTTTTTTCAAACTTTGCTGCCATCAGGTGGGAAATATCTTTTTACTTATTATATTTGGCAGCACTAAGTGCCTTTTTAGTAAAAATACTGTTTCCTCCTTTTCATCTGACTCAAAAAGAGGGAAGGCTTAACTCTGATGGAGATATTAGTGATTTCTCTATTAGTAAGCACACTCATATCACCTTTAAATTCCATAGATTTTTCTTGCTGTTGCATCCTCTTAGTGTAGGATTATAAACACGAATTCATGTTTGCAAATGGTTCCTACGTTGGAAGAAATCACTAGAAAGGGAAAGAAAGGCAGACAAAACCCAGCTCTAATACTTTTGAGATAAGTATGAGGAACATTGTCACAGAAATGATTTTCCCAAGGGGATAGTAGCATTTTTAATAGTGTTATTCTGAAAATATAGCTTGCTGTGTGTGTTTGGTACTGGGGATTGAACCCAGAGGTGCTTTACCACTGAGTACATCCACAGTATGTATGGATGGATGGATGAATGGATGGTGTTGGTGATTAAACCCAGGGCCTTGTGCATGCAAGGCAGTCTTTTATTTATTTATTTATTTATTTTGGAACTGGGGATTGTATTCAGTGACACTCAACCACTGAGCCTCATCCCCATCCCTATTTTGTATTTTATTTAGTCACAGGATCTCCCTGAGTTGCTTAGTGCCTCACCATTGCTGAGGCTGGCTTTGAACTCTAGATCCTCCTGTTTCAGCCTCCCCAGCTGCTGGGATTACAGGCAAGGGCAACCGTGCCCAGCCACAATTTTTATTTTTGAGACAGGATCTTGCTAAGTTGCTAATGGTCTATCTTAAGTTGCCAAGAATAGCCTTGAACTAGCCTACTGCCTTAGCCTCCTGAGTTGCTGGTATTACAGACATGTGCCACCGTGACCCGCATGGTTGTTATGTATTATAGAAAGTAGTCATAGGTTTCTTTTTCAGCCCTATTTTTTTTGGGGGGTGGGGGTGGGGGCAGGTATCAGGGATTGAATTCAGGGGTATTTGACCACTGAGCCAAATCCCCAGCCCTATTTTGTATTTCATTTAGAGATAGGGTCTCACTGAGTTGCCTAGTGCCTAGCTTTTTGCTGAGGCTGGCTTTGAACTCATGATCCTTCTGCTTCTGCCTCTCAAGCCACTGAGATTACAGGTGTGTGCCACTGTGCCCAGCCCACCTTGTCATTTCTTAACATGTAACATTTCTTAAAATTGAGAGTACAGTGTTAGCATTGTAGAACTATAAAGACTAGAGACTTTTTACAGGCTAGAGAGAAATAATTTTTTTAAATGTTTTATTTTGAGACAGGGTTTTGCTAAGTTGCTCAGGTTCTCACTAAATTGCTGAGGCTGGTCTTGAATTTGTGATCCTCCTGTCTTAGCCTCCTGAGTGCTGGGAATACAGGCATGAGACACCATGCCCAGCAAGAAATAATTTTTTTTTTTTTAAGAGAGAGGAGAGAGAGAGAGAGAGAGAGAATTTTTTTTTAAGAGAGAGAGAGAGAGAGAATTTTTAATATTTATTTTTTAGTTCTCGGCGGACACAACATCTTTGTTGGTATGTGGTGCTGAGGATCGAACCCGGGCCGCACGCATGCCAGGCGAACGTGCTATCGCTTGAGCCACATCCCCAGCCCCTAGAGAATTTTTAATATTTATTTTTTTTTTAGTTCTCGGCGGACACAACATCTTCGTTGGTATGTGGTGCTGAGGATCGAACCCAGGCCACACGCATGCCAGGCGAGTGCGCTACCGCTTGAGCCACATCCCCAGCCCAAGAAATAATTCTTAATGGTCCCTGATTTTAAATCAGTAACTTGCCCAGTTAGAGTAAGGATGTATTGCTGTTTAATAGCATGTCCAAGTCAGATTCTTTAGTGTCAGAAAATGTGTAGCCCCAAATGAGCTAAATTTTGATATCACATGAATTCTACTGTTCCTGTGGTACATAAGTGTGAATGAAAATAAAGATGTGGAGTAGAAAAGACCCTGGGTTTCTGCAGGACAGGAGAATGTTCAAATGCAAAATTAACATTTATAAGCTGGCTTTGAAGGAATATTTTCAGCTGACATTTATGCTTTTCACAAATAGAGTTTGAAACAGCAGAGACTCTTCTAAATTCAGAAGTTCATATGCTTCTGGAGCATCGAAAGCAACAAAATGAGAGTGCAGAGGATGAGCAGGAACTCTCAGGAGTCTTCATGAAAACTTTAAACTACACTTCCCGTTTCAGTCATTTCAAAAATAGAGAGACCATTGCAAGTGTCCGTAGGTGAGTGCTAAAAGAAAGTTTGTTAATTCAGACTACTGGACATCTGCCGGTAGAATGCCATCCCCACCTCTTTTTATTGGTACTGGGGATTGAACCCATGAATGCTTCACCACTGAGCTCTACCTCCTCTATCTGCATCCCTTTTTATTTTTATTTTTTTAAAACAGGGATCTTGCTAAGTTGCTTAGGGACTTGCTAAATTGCTGAGGTTGGCCTCCAACTTGATCCTCCTGTCTAAGCCTCCTGGCTTGCTGAGATTACAGCTGTGTACCACCTCACGGCCTCTTCCTCCCTTTCCCAGACACTTGTGAGTTTAATGTAAATAAAATAATGTCTGACAAAAATTTATAAATTAAGCTGGGAATCTAGCTCAGAGACAGAGCACTTGACTAGCATGTTGGAGCCCTAGGTTTGATCCACAGCACTCCCCGCAGTTTTTCTTTTTTCTTTCTTTTTATTTGATTCTAGGGATTGAACTCAGGGATGCTCGGCCACTGAGCCACATCCCCAGCCCTATTTTGTATTTTATCAAGAAACAGGATCTGGGCTGGGGATGTGGCTCAAGCGGTAGCACGCTCGCCTGGCATGTGTGCGGCCCGGGTTCGATCCTCAGCACCACATACCAACAAAGATGTTGTGTCTGCCCGAGAACTAAAAAAAAATAAATATTAAAAATTCTCTCTCTCTCTCTCTCTCTCCTCTCTCACTCTCTCTTAAAAAAAAATATTGTTTAAAAAGAAACAGGATCTCACTGAGTTGCTTAATGCCTCACTTTTTCTGAGGCTGGCTTTGAACTCACGATCCTCCTGCCTTTGCCTCCTGATCTGCTGGGATTATAGGTGTGAGCCACTGCACCCAGCCCCTTTTTGTTTTTCATTTTGAAATAAGGTCTCACTAAGTTGCTGAGGTTACCCTCGAACTTGGTGATCCTCCTGCTTCAGGTTCCCAAGCCACTGCATCCAGACAAAAAAAAATTTTAACTTGTTTATAAGACCAAAATTCCCTTTGGCCACTTTTTATTTATTTATTTATTTACTTGTTTTTGTTTCAGGGATTGGACCCAGGGGCGTTTAACCATGGAACCACCTCCCTAGCCTTTTTTATATTGTGTTTTGAGACAGGGTGTCACTAAGTTGCTTAGGGCCTTCCAAGGTTGCTGATGCTGGCCATGAACTTGGGATACTCCTTCCTCGGCCTCCTGTCATTGGGATTACAGGCATGTGCCACCATGCCTGGTCCCTTTGGCCACTTTTGTTTTGCTTTGTTTTGGATGCTGGGGGTTGAACCCAGGGCCTCTAGCATGTTAAACACATGGTATAACATTGAGGTCTACCACTGAACAACACTGTCCACCCTTAGAACTATGTTTTTGAACTTTATTTAGGGTTTTTTTTTTTTTTTTTTTTTTAATGTGGTGCTGAGGATTGAACCACCTAGTGCTACACATGTGCTAGGCAAGTGCCCTACCATGGAGCCAGAATCCCAGACCCCTTAGAACTATCTTTAATGACCAAAGATAACAACCTAAAGATTCAGCAGTAATTAAATATACTGTGGTAATTCCATTTGGAAGAGGCTTATAATTAAAAATGTAGTTAAAAATGAAACTAGCAGACATTCACAAGTTCAGTATACAGAAAGTGGTGAAAAAACTTAAGACATAATTTTAGGGCTGGGGTGTGGCCTAGGGGTAGAGTGCTTGCCCAACATAGGTGAGGCTCTGGGTTCAATTCCCAGTACTATAAAAAACCACTAAGGAGTGGTAGTATATTTTATTGGGCATGTGACATACGCCTATAATCCCAGCTGTTTGGGAGACTAAGGCAGGAGGATTGCAAATTCCAGTCAAACCTCAGCTAGAGATGTACTTCAGTGATTAAGTGCTGTTGGGTTGGATCTCCAGTACCAATAATAAATAAATAGAACAAAGAACAAAAGGATACCTACACAGAAATCAATCAGATGCACAAAGAAGTATGCATTTGAAGCTGTTTCTGAGAAAGAAAAAAACAAATCCTTTTTTCCTATTGACATAGTCACTTGGCACAATACATCTGACACCTGATATATGAGGAGTTTTTCCCCTCATACCAAGCAGTTCAATACCAGCTGTTATTCAGTTCTATTCTGACATTCTTCTTGGAGAGTGTCGGACCTCACAGGTTAAGAACTTGGTGCCTCAAGACTGCCCCCTATTTGAGATGTAAATTACAAATCTCAGATTGTGACTTGAACTTCTTACCTTTTCCTTGGTGGTTCTAGTGACCCCTTCTTTTAATTAGATTTATTTGTTAAAAACAGCCCGTTAAACTCTGGCAGACAGCTTCAATAATCAGGTGAAGAAAAACATAGGACAAGGTTCTGAAAGGTCCTGAGCACAGGATCTTCTATCTCCTTGGAGTTGAGATGTGATGTCCTCCTGGCACATGGCTATGTTTTTATTCACCAACTCTGAACCCTGTTCTTTCTGGTTTTTATGGAGGCTTCATTATGTAGGCATGATTGGTCACAACATTATGCATTGGTTTTCAGCTCAACTTTCAGCCCCTCTCCCTTAGACAGTGAGGAGGGTAGGAGGGCCTGAAAATTCTAACCCTTTAATCATATGGTTGACTCCTTGGGTCCCATGGAGCCCACCAATATTTCCCTTACTAGAATACCGTTTATATTAAAAAACAGAAAAAAATGGGTTTGGAGATAAAGGGCAGTAGTTGAGCTTTGCACACATAAAGCCATGTATGATCTTCCTTTTTTCTGTTGATCATTCTTTTTTTTTTTTTTTTTTTTTTAATTTCCTTTCCTGTGATTAGCTTGCTGCTCCAGAAAAAGCTACATAAGTTTGAGTTGGCTTGTTTGGCCAACCTTTGCCCAGAGACTGCTGAGGAGTCCAAGGCTCTGATTCCAAGGTTAGTACCAGTTGAGATAAAATATGTGTGTCTTGGATAAATTCCCACAAATAGAATTACTGTGTGTAAAAGGTGTATGATTGGGGCTGGGATTGTGGCTCAGAGGTAGAGCGCTCGCCTAGCATGCGTGAGGCACTGGGTTCGATCCTTAGCACCACATAAATATAAAATAAAGACATTGTGTCCACCTATAACTAAAAATTAATTTAAATATTTATTTTTTAGGGGTAGATGGACATAACACAATGCCTTTATTTTTATGTGTTGCTGAGGATCGAACCCGTGTCCTGCCCGTGCTAGGCGAGCACTCTACGGCTGAGCCACAATCCTAGCCCTAAAAATTAATTTAAAAGAAATAAAAGGTGTATGATTGAACTCAGGGGCACTCAACCATATCCTTAGTCCTATTTTGTATTTTTATTTAGGAACAGAGTTCACTAAGTTGCTTAGCACCTCATAGTTGCTGAGGCTGGCTTTGAACTCACAACCATCCTATCCTGCTTCAGCCTCTTGAGCTGCTGGGATTATAGTCATGTGCCATTAACAGTATATGAGTGCCTTTTAACAGTATATGAGAGAATGATGGTTCTATAGGTTGCTAGTAAGAATATGGAATAGCTGAAACTCTTATATATTAATACTAGTGTTGCAAATTAGTAAAATTACTGTGGAAAGCAATTTGATTGCATCTAGTAAAGTTAAAGATGATTGTATCTTCTGACCCAAAAGGCCATTCCTGAGTACATGTCCTAAAGACATACCACACACGTTTAGGAGACATGTATTCCAGTGTTTATTGCTGATGATAGCACAGATTGGACAACAACAGATCAATCAACAAGAGTGTGGGTAAATGAATCATTTTATGGTCATATAATGTTTATTATACAGCAATGAAAAAAATGAACTAGAACATCATGAAGTAACATCAACACATGCCAGAATGAATTTGGAAGAAGAAATTGCAAAAGAATATGTATAGTATAATGCCATTACTCAGTGTGTGGTGCTGGTTATTAAACCCAGGGCCTTGTGCATGTGAGGCAAGCACTGTACCAACTGAGATATATCCCCAGCCCCATTGTTAACTTTATTTTTTAAGTTATAGTTGGACACAATACCTTTTTATTTATTTTTCTTATGTGGTGCTGAGGATTGAGCCCAGGGCCTTGCTCCTGCTGGGAGAGTTTTCTACCACTTAGCCACAACCCCAGCCCCCTTTATTAACTTTTATTTATTTATTTTTAAATTATTTATTTATTTATTTATTTATTTTAGTTGTAGTTGGACACAAATACCTTTATTTCACTTATTAATTTTTCTGTGGTGCTGAGGATCGAACCCAGAGTCTCACACATGCAAGGCGAGCGCTCTACCGCTGAGCTACAACCCCAGGACCCTTTATTAACTTTTTTTTTTTTTTTAATATTTATTTTTTAGTTTTAGGTGGACACAATGTCTTTATTTTACATTTATGTGGTGCTGAGGTTCGAACCCAGGGCCTCGTGCATGCTAGGCAAGCACTCTACCACTGAGCCACAATCCCAGCCCCACCCTTTATTAACTTTTAATATCAGAAAAACAAAGCTCTTAAAGTTCTGTTTACAGCATATATACCAGTGCTTTGGCCATTTAAGTTTAAGGCCCTTTGTCATAAAATGTGGTTTTAAACATTATTCAAATTGCATTTATAATCCTATGACTTCCCTAAAAATACATAACAAGAATGTAGTAAAATTAGCAAATACTAAACTATATTGATAATTCATTATACTTAGTTTGTGGTTTTTAGAAACAGTACACACACCTAATATATGTTGATATCCTGGCTTATTAGTTGCAGTGCACAATGCAACAAAACACAAAATATATCCCTTTTTTTTTTTTTTTTTTTTGTATGATATGTCAAGATCATTGTACTGTCATGTTTAACCAATTAAAACAAATTTTAAAAACACACACACTAAAAGAAGAATATGTTCCTGAGGCAGATCTTGATGAATTACAAAGCTTTTACCTGGTGACTTTCATCACCATCACTCCTCTCCTCCCATACCCCTCAGAAAATATATCCCATTTTTTTATGCTTTTAGACAGGTTCTTGCTGAGTTCCTTAGGGTCTCTCTAAGTTGCTGAATTTGCAATCCTCCTACCTCAACCTCCCAACTTGCTTAGATTACAGCATGTACCACCATGCTGGCCCAGGGCCATTTCTTACAAAGTTTAAAAACAAGACTGTAGCTCACTGACAGAGTAGGAGCTCAATTCCCAGGACCAGAAAAAGTAATAATATGTGTGGAAATGATAAATGCCAAATTTAGGACAGTGATTTTTTTCTGGGGAAGGAAGGGGAGAAGTATTGGGATGGGCCCTCAATTTTTCTATTATAGTTATGAAAGGTAAATCAAGTATGTCTAATTGTTAAGGCTTTTAAAAATATCTTTTTATGGATTTGAAATTTTGTAATGTTCGTACAAGAAAAAGCAAAAAAGAAATACAATAGAAAGGTAAAGGTACAGGAGATATGGGTAAGCAATTTTGGGAGATGAACATGCCCAAATAACAGTGGGAAGGCTGGGGTTGTGGCTCAGTGGTAGAGCGCTTGCCTAGCATGTGTGAGGCCCTGGGTTTATTCTTAAGTATTGCATAAAGATAAATAAAGGTATTGTGTCCATCTACAACTAAAAATATTTTTAAACAATAAAATAAGAGTGGGGAAATTGTCAATTGCTGAGGCACTCGTGTCTTTTCCTTCTCTTGCAGCCTGGAGGGGCGATTTGAAGATGAGGAACTGCAGCAGATTCTTGATGATATCCAGACAAAGCGCAGTTTCCAGTATTAACCTCCAAACTTCACTCAGCTTCTTGGGGGACTCATGTCCCCAGCACACCACCACCCTCTCAGGGGCTGGGGCAGGGCCTGCCTTGCAGAAGCTATTACAAAAGACATTTGGAATTCTTGAAGAAGACAGTCCATCTTGGTGTGGGTTTAGGTTGCTGTTTCCAATGTGACTGTTAGACCATAATGACCATATAATTTTAGAGCAGCCTTGCAGTGACTGCCTAAACATGCTGCTGGGAAGGGTGAGGTGGGGTATTATATAAGCCATGCTGTTGACTATCTCATACTGTGGATTTTGGACCCCACATTTATTTTTTATTCATAACATTTCATATTTTAATTTCAAAGTGTTTGTAGTTTTTGACTAAAGTAGAACATAGAAAACTTTTATAGGGAAAGAATAGTCTTACCTAGGTACAAAAGAAAGAATTAAGCCAGACCAATGTCAACGTTTCAAATTATTAAAGAAAGGGTGAGAGAAGCTGGGTGTGGTGGTGCACACCAGAAGGATTGCGAGTTCAAAGCCAGCCTCAGCAATGGTGAGGCGCTAAGGAACTCGGTGAGACCGTGTCTCTAAATAAAATACAAAATAGGGCTGGGGATGTGTTTTAGTGATTGAGGGCTCCTGAGCTCAATCCCTGGTACAACCCCCCCACCCCCCACCCCCACCCCCACAAAAAAAAAAAAAAATTAAAAAGAGGGAGTGCTAATAACTGAGAGCCTTGGCATCCTTGTACATAACCCAGGAAACAGGAAGGAAGCATGTCATGGGATGCAATTACACTTGCTTGAGTATCACTGTGCCCTTTAGCATGGAGGTAGACAGGCATTTTGCCTATTTTTCTTTGGGTGGTGTTGCACAACATGGATTTGTAGCAGCCCCACAGAACTCATTTTGTCACCCAATTAAGATTTTTTCTTCAGTTGGGCACTGTGACACACACTTGTATTTCCAGTCACTTGGCAATGTACCAAGACCTTGTCTCAAGAGAAACTGGGGGATAAGGATGTAGCTCAGTGGTAGAACGCTCACCTACATGTGAAAGTCCCTGGATTCCATCCCAGCACAGCAAAAGTAATCTTTCATATATATGACTTGAAGGTCTGAAGTCTTTTTCTCTTAGGGAGCATCCATTCCATACCTCTCCCTTGCTACTTAACAGACCAGGGTCGATTCAAATGGAAGGATTACGAGCCTTCCTGAACCACTGCAGTGAAATCTCTCAACTTGAGGCCAGTAGTGAACATGGATAGCTAAACATTTTAGCTATGATTTTTCTGAAGGGAAATATTTGTGTTTCCTTCAAAGTTTGAATTTTTTCTTTCTGACACTTTGTGTATGAACTCATGGTCCTGAGAAGAAGTTGGAGAAAGTCAAGATAGTTTTGCCTGGCAAGGTGGTGCATGCCTGTAATCTCAATGACTCAGGAGGCTTAGTCAGGAGGATTGCAAAATTAAGACCAGCCTCAGCAACTTGGTGAGTCCCTGTCTCAATATTTTTAAAAAAGTCGGGGGTAGTTAGCTCAGTATTAGAGTACATAGCCTATGGGAGGTTCTGAGCATAATCCCCAATTCTGCAAAAACATCACCAATAAAAAACCCTACCAAGATACTACACTGGATCTTAGCCAAAAGGCCGAGAAGCAATAACCTACCAAGTCCATGGGAAATGTGAATGGTGTAAGATTTTTTTCAGCTTTTTGTTATGAGCATTAAATCTAAAAAACAAGTGTTCGATATCTGTTTGCACAAATAATGACAGATGTACAATTTAGTAGAGACATAGGTGGAAAGCCTAGCAATTACTCTGCACGAGTTGAGACTTTTCATGAGGACAGAGTGGGTAAGCAAAGTCTATAAGTACTAGAAATCTATCAAGTGGAGAAGTGGGGGAAGGACATTCTAGTTCTGTGGTGCTGGGGATGGAACTCTGGTAACCGTTTTACCATTAGGCCATATACTTTGTCCCCTAAATTTATTTTTAAAAGCTCTTCATAAGGGGTTGGGAATATAGCTCAGTTGGTAGAGGGTTTGCCTCACAAGGCCCTAGATTCAATCCCCAGCACAAAACACACACACACACAAAAGCTCTCCATAAAATAAACAATTTCACTCTTGCTTTAAATCTTGCCACTTTGATCAGTTTTTAAAAACTTCATGATTTTTAAGGTTTTAAATTTTTACATGATAAGTCTTCATCTTCTATTTCACCTATCACCGCTGTTCTAAAAAGTATTGTTTTTCAGCTGGCTTTGGTGTGGATTCCTGTAATCCCAGAGGCTTGGGAGGCTGAGGCAGGGGGATCATGAGTTCAAAGCCAGCCTCAGCAACTTGGCAAGACCCTGTCCCTGTGTCTAAATAATATCTAAAAAGGGTTGGGGATGTGCCTCTGTTGTTAAGTGCCCTGGGTTCTATCCCTGGTAGCAAAAAAAACAAAAACATTAAAAAAAAAAAAAACATTGTTTTTCAAATATCATTACTTACTGTTACCTCTGAATAAGAAATGTTAGAAGCTTGCATTAATAAGGACAATGCACTTAATGACATAGGTGGCCACAGACTGATGTTTACATGGCTGAGGAGATAGGCCAGTCTTGAATTTACAAGAACATCAGTCAATAAATTTCAAAGTATTTCTCTGGCCCACATTTATTAGAATAACAAATATAAAATTGGGAGCTTTAGGGTACAGGGTTGTAGCTCAGTGGTAGAGTGCTTGCCTCTCATGAATGAAGCACTGAGTTTGATTCTCAGCACCACATATAAATCAATAAAATAAAGGTCCGTCAACAACTTAAAAAATATTTTTTTTTAAAAAATGGGAGTTTTAAAAGGTAAAGCATTGGGCTGGGATTTGGCTCAGTAGCAGAGCGCTTGCTTAGTTGGGTTTGATTCTCAGCACCGCATATAAATAAATTCTATTGACAACTAAAAAATAATTTAAGAAAAGGTAAATAATATTTTTAAAATTCAATAAGAAACTGGGCTGGGGATGTGGCTCAATGGGCTGGGGATGTGGCTCAAGCGGTAGCGCGATCGCCTGGTGTGCGTGCGGCCCGGGTTCGATCCTCAGCACCACATACAAAGATGTTGTGTCCGCCGATAACTGAAAAGTAAATATTAAAATTCTCTCTCTCTCCTCTCTCTCTCCCTCTCTCACTCTCTCTTTAAAAAAAAAAAAAAGAAAGAAATTATTAGTGTGCTGAAAAGGAGAAAAGTTAGGAAAAAAATTCTTTCCAAATGATTCTTTAAAATACTTTTCATAATTTTGTCTTAAGTGAATTGATAAGAGAAAAAGAAAAAGGTCTCCATCCAGAGCTGATTCTCACTATTTCCAACAACAGAGATGATGGCATAGTAGGTTATGGACTCTTACTCACCTATGAAACAGGTAAGCTTCTTCCAAAAGATAAATGGTTCACAACCACAATATTTTGGTTTTATGGGTTTGTTTATTTATTTATTTATTTATTTATTTTTATTGTTGGTTCAAAACATTACATAGTTCTCGATATATCATATTTTACACAACCACAATATTTTGATTTGACTTCAACTGAAAATCAGATTCTTAAGTAAACACACAGAAGAGAGAAAAATTTGTCTATCTTAAGGGAACCTTTAAGAACTGACCTTGCCTTCCTGCTCAGGCCAGTTTACTGTAGCTTGAATGTGAAAGTGCCAAATGCCTATCTCCTTTTTCATTTATGGACATACCAACCCTGATATACCTGTGGACCTCTGCTAGGCCTGGGCTGACCTGGATAAACAGGAGCAGCAGGCCTCAGCTGCACCCAGGTCTCCTAAGGAATCTCTTGCTTATTGGACACCTCCCCATATAGTGCCAAGCCACTGTTGTCCTTCCTAGCCACATACTTCCCATTTGCTGCAAATCCGGAGCTGGAGAAGGCACAGTTGTATATCTGATGTGGATCTTCCTCGCCTCTACTTGAATTTCAGGATCAAAGAAGCTGGCAGTTGTATATGCCACTGAAGTAAAAATAACAAAACTGTTACCAAGATGTCCTATTGGTGGATTAAACAATGATAATACCATACTACCCTACATAATATTGCACAGAGCAACTCCTGGCAAAACTGGGATTCTTCAGTGTCTAGTCCAAACCAACTTTTTAAAAAAACTTGCTTCTGTCAGTAAAAACTTCAATATACAGGTGGTTTCAAAACTATTTAATAACTTAGGAGCCACTGGCCTTAGTGCTTGCTTTCAATGCCTTAGAGCCCAGGCATTAACTATAAGTGCTGGCTTATGGTGAGGTCCTAGGGAAATGAGGTGTTCAGAGATAACTTATGGGAGTTATTTCAGACTTTTTTTTTTTTACAATTTTTTAAAAATATTATTTTTAGTTGTTTTGATGGACCTTCATTTTATTCATTTATTTTTATTTATATGCGGTGCTGAAAATTGAACCCAATTCTTCAGCACATGCTAGGCAAGTGCTTTACCACTGAGCCACAAGCCAGCACTATTTTATTCTAAATTACCAACATAGGCCTTGGGTTCTCTTTGAATCATTTCCTTTACTCTATCTGGTCTTGTCTCTCTGTTTGCATTCTAAATATAGGAGGAATAGGGCAGATTGCCTTAGAGCCCAGGCATTTGTGGTTAGGCAATGTCAAGTGTTATATCTTACTGAAATTTCAGTGCATCTCTCAGGCATTCATAAACACTCTTAAGACCCACCTTTATACTTTTATTGTGCCTGTGGTGCTGGGGATTGAACCCAGGGCCTTGTGTGTGCCGAGCTTACTCTACCGCTGAGACACCCACCCTGCTCTTATGCTCCTTAATACCTCATTATGTGCTATTTCACTAATTTAAATTTATTGAGTATCCACCATATAGTTGGGGATAAAAAAGGAGAAGAGAAGCCTGCTACTGTGGCACACATCTATTATAGTGACTGAGGCAGGAGGATTGCAAGTTTGAAGCCAACTTCAGCAACAGTGAGACCCTGTCTCAAAGTTCACCCCTGGGTTTAATCCCCAGCACTGTAAAAACTGAGTAAAGCAGACCTGGTCATGGTATCAGGGGTTTGGATTTTATACCCCGCACACTAGGAAGCTATTGGGAAACTTTAAGGAGAGTAATAAGATCTGATTTTTACTTTAACCAAGTTGTTCTGACTGCAAGGTAGAAAATGAACCGGGATTGAGTGGGAGGGGAAGCATAGAGAGGGCAAGCAGGAAGGATAGTTGGAAAGCAATTGCATCAGCAATTAATCAAAACTGGTTTGGACTGGTCAGGTGCAGTGTTGGTGTCTGTGTTCCCAGTGACTCAGGAAGCTGATGCAGGAGCATCCCAAGTTCAAGGCCAGCCTCAGCAATTTAGCAAGATCCTGTCTACAATAAAACAAAAAGGACTGGGGATGTGGCTTAGTGGGAGAGTGCCTCTGCTTCAATAACCAATACTAGCAAAACAAACATGTACGTGTGTGTCTTTTTCTAAGCAAACTTTAAAAATGTAAAAGTCATTTTTAACTAGACTGCAAATATGGTCTGTCATAATCTGGACCAGAATATCAGAAATGGAAATGGGAAGTGGTCAGTTTTGCAATTTAAGACTGAGCAATGCTGTTTTACCAAGGAAGAAGCTGAAACCCCAAAATCAATATTATTCAGCCAGCAAATTATAGAAGTGGAAGTTCCAGAAAAGTTTTGAATCCAGCATCATATGACTAATGGGATACCTGAAGATAGAAAAGCATTTAGGACAAATGGATGAGGCTTTAAGTGGATTCCAGCTGGGCATAGTGGTACATGCCTATGATCCTAGTGACTCAGGAGGCTGAGGCAGAGGGATCACAATTTCAAGGCCACCCTTAGCAATTTAGCGAGGCCCTAAGCAACTTAGAACATGTCTCAAAAATAAAACTCAGTTGGCTGAGTGCTTGCCTAGCATGGACAAGGCCCTGAGTTCAATCCCAGCACCACACCTAAGTAAATAAATATATAAATAATAAAAAGGAATCGGATGTAACAGTAGGAAAACACCCTGGGTTCAATCCCTAGGATGATCAAAAGGGAGAAAAAAAAGTTCCAATATTCCCAAAGCCAAGAGCAGAACCTGAGCTGGAGACTTAATCTGCCAAATGTTACTAAAATTTCCTTAACAGGTACTGTAATGAAGGCACTATAGATCAATATAGGTTCACCTATAGCAGAATTTATACTCTCAGGCCAATTGACTTAGGATCTAGTGTTCTTTTTCTCCCTCCACAAACCCAGATTTGTAGTAGTGAATGCAGTATAGTGGCATGTACTTTTGTTGTTTTCTTAAAGATTCTGAATATATATGTGTGCGTGCATGCGTGTGTGTGTTTATTTATTTATTTTCCAGTGCTAGAAATTGAGCCTGGAGTTCTGCATATGCTAAACCCACACTGAGTTACACCCACCCAGCCACCTTTGGGTCTTTAATTCAGGCACTTTGTTTTATTCTGCTGGGGATTGAATCCTGAGACCTTGTAGGTGCTAGGCAAGCCCTGTAAAACTAACCTAAATTCATTGCCCAGCAGACCTACTTTCAAAGGAAGGAGAAAGCTGTATTATCTAGAGCTGACTGGAACAGGATCATTAGAAATAGTCTGTTTGCCCAGTAAAAGGTGCCCAGTAAAAGAACTGTATTTGCTGGGCTGAAGATATAGTTCAATGGTAGAGCACTTGTCTAGCATGTTCAAGGCCCTGAGTTCCATACTCAATATCCCTGTGTGCCCCCTCCCCAACACACACACACACACACACACATACACGAATGCTATCACCAGAAGTGGCCCTTTGAACCATGGGTCAAAATAAGCCTTTTTTAAAAAAAAATAATTTAAAAAGATGGTAGCCTCCAGAGAGGTCATGGGTGAGAGATGATCATCTTTTCACTGTATTTCCTTTTTTTTTTTTAAAGAGTGAGAGAGGAGAGAGAGAGAGAGAATTTGTTTTAATATTTATTTTTTAGTTCTCGGCGGACACAACATCTTTGTTGGTATGTGGTGCTGAGGATTGAACCTGGGCTGCACGCATGCCAGGCGAGCGCGCTACCGCTTGAGCCACATCCCCAGCCCCTGTATTTCCTTTTATAACTTGAATTTTGTGCCAGCTGTCAGTATTATCTATTTATCCCAAACCAAGGAGACTTTTTTTTTTTTTTAATATTTATTTTTTAGTTTTCGGCGACACAACATCTTTGTTGGTATGTGGTGCTGAGGATCGAACCCAGGGCCGCACGCATGCCAGGCGAGCGCGCTACCGCTTGAGCCACATCCCCAGCCCCAAGGAGACTTTTTATTAAAGAAATTTTCAAATATACACAAAAGTAGAATAGGGTAAGTTCTTGGTTACCTATCTTGTATGTATTGTCCCCCATCTCCCCTTCCTCTACCTTTAACCCTTAGGGAGGTTTCAGCACTTCTCTCCCTTCCATTCTAGGGGTGTTCTGCCACTGACTATATCCCAAGCCCTTTTTACTTTTTAGTAAGTCAGGGTCTTAATACATTGCAGAGGCTGGCTTTGGACTTTTGATCTTCTTGCCAAGTCTTTGAAAGAATTTAAGAGTTCTGAGAAACTGCAAAAGTTGATTCTGACAAATTTTGCCATTGTTTTTGTTATTTTCATGGATTAGAAGAATTTAGGTATATTTTCTCAACCTTTCTTGCTGATGTTGGTTGGAATCATTTAAAGCAGATGCCAGAGATCTTACATTACTTATGTATGCTAAACCCACATTATCACTGAGTTAAATGCCCGCCAGCTACTTTTGGGTCTTTAATTCAGGCACTTTAGTTGCTTTATTCTGCTGGGGATTAAATCCCAAGACCTTGTAGGTTCTAGGCAAGCCCTTCATAACATAACATATGTAAAGTCTTATCTGAGGGCTGGGATGTAGCTCAGTGTAGCATTCGCAAAGCCCTGGGTTCGACCCCCAGTTCCAAAAAAGACAAAAAAAAAAAAAAAAGAACCCCATCAAAAAAATAAAATAAAATTATAAAGTCTTATCTGAGCTACATTCCCTAACCCAGTGTATATATGTCTTGTTCATGCAAATTGAAAACACTGCTTTAAATAAAATAAAACTTTATTTGAGCCAAATATGCAAACCAAGGCTGAGGAATATGAACTCAAGTTAACCTGAGTGACATATATTCTCTGAAGCAGAAAAGGCTGCATAAGTGATTGTTTACAGACAAAGAGCAAGAAACCTGTGATCCCAGCTACTTGGGAGGCTGAGGTAAGATGGTTAAATTCAAGATCAGTCTGGGCAATTTGGGGGAATATGTCTCAAATCAATCATTTGTGTTCTATATCTGGAATTGTTATCAATAAGATATGTAAAGTTCTATGTTACTTTTTTCACTAAGATACAATCTAAATGTATTTTTAAGTTAATGAGAGCCTAATCTGTATAAAGGTTTTATTGCAAAACACAAAAGTACTTTGCTACTTTTGTACAAAAGGTTAAAATCTTTCAGTCTTTCTTTAATTCATGTTTTAGATGTGATATTATATTGTGTTAGTTAATATTTTTGTAAACTTGAGCAACAATTTATGTAGGTTTTATAAAATAATGTCTAAAAAGCAAAGATCAGCTTCAGAACTATAGTACTTAAGGTTTGTGAAGAGCCCCACCTTACCTGAGAAAAGGTTCTGTGTCCCATCTCACTACATGTGAAAATGACTACGAAAGAAGTAGGCCAGATTTCAGTACATTTAAAGTTGTGTCCAAAAGATGGTTTTTGTCCAGATTACTTGGATCTCAAACAGGGGATATAATGTATAACTCTGCAAAAATTCAAGGTAGCTATTACATGAACTAAATATGTTTTTACTCTTGATAATTTTATTTTGTAGTTTTCTTATAAATGGTCTAAAGATTGCCTGTTAATGTTTTGCAGAGATTTAAGGACACTGATTTAAGATTTAAGATAATGAGTTATCACCTACAGGATAGAGAGATAGACATTAAAGCCCAGTACTCTTAATATAAGGCTATTGAAATTTATTTGCTGGATGTTTAAGATTAAGTTTTAAAATTAAAGTTAAATTAAAAGGGCCAAGAAAACCAATATTTGGCTCTTGCCCTCTGAGTTAGTCTGAATCCAGGGAGCAGGGGACTTCTCCAAAGAGCTTTGCAACTCTGGGCCACATAACCTCCCGATAAGGGAGATTAATGAGACCACTGGAGAACAGAAAGCCAATCAGTGCATTTGCTATGAAGAGGAGGGTCATCAGAGAAGGGAGACATCCCTGATGCTTCAGAGGGAAGCCACATGGTCAAGCAAGACCTGGACCCATCCTAGTGCAAATGGCACTAGCAGAACTGAGAAGCCGCTCTCAAATTTCCCCAGGAATGACTCCCATTAAAAACTCAGCTGACTGTTAACAATAGATAGAAACAAAAGTCAGTTTGACTGCTTCATCTTAAACACTTAGCAAAGACAGTTAAAACCAAAACACAGCCATTCCTGGACATTTTAAATAATAATAATAATAATAATAATAATAATAATAATAATAATATTTTAAGGTATACACTTTATGTTAGCCTCCCAAAATAAGTAAGACTGGAGGCTACAAAAAAGGATTCTCAGACAGAAATGCCTGATAACTATCAAAAGGAACTGCCAGAGTATTTTTTATTTTAAGGCCTACAGGTATTTCTAACCTACACAGGTAGGCTTGGTGTTTGCTAGTATGATTATCCAGCCCTGAGTAACAAGATTAAAGGTTTCTCTATTAGACACAGAGGTCATACTAGAAAAAAGATTTTGCAAGATCAGATGACATTAAATTATTAAACTGTATCTTAAGAAAAAGGACATCTATAACCCTAAAAGTTAAATGTTGTATTTACATCCCTGGCAATTCTGGCAATGTGACAAATATCCTTAAAAATTTATATACTCAGATAGAAGCCATGTCCTCACCAACTTTGTCATGGGAACAATATCTTAGCTCCTGGTTCTCTGTTACTTCCTGGTGGAAAACACTGTTAGTCTCTGTCTTTTGCATCATACTCATTGACATATTCCTGTGCTGTGGCATTTATTGCTGTATCAATTTGGTTCCAGTACTAATGAATTCTTGTTTCTCTTATAGATCACCCATCACTCAAATGGCCCTCCAGCCTATTACTTCTCAATCTGACTTCTATCATGGACCACTTGATAGACCCTATTTTTAAAGGGGACTCCAAACTGCTTGCCCAACATCGTCCCCTTTCAGCCTGAAGAAGCCAGAACGATCTTCACCCCCTTTCCATACAGCAGTAAGGAGTTCCCAAAATTAGAGGGGGGAATGAAGCCAGATTTAAAATTAGGCAGTCAGTGTAGTTAGGTAAATTGAGTCTAATATTGAGTGGAATCTAAAATGGAATCTAAAATGGAGGCCATGTTAATGAATTTCCGGAAAAGTTGAGCAACTCTTGAAATGTTAATAAAGTCCCAAGAAAAGCCCTAGGCCCAAAGTCCATCCCAAAGAAATGTTAATAAACAGCCCCAGCAGATTTGAAGATAGCCCATCCCAAAGAAGTGTTAATGAAGTCCTTCCTCCCCAGATTACTTCTTTGGCCCACCTGTGTCCCACCCCTTGGCCTTCCAACCTACATTCCATCACTGAAAGAACTATAAAAAGGGGTGTAAGGGTCCGGCGAAACGTCGGAGAAGGAAAGACCACACGAGACTAGCTTCATGCAATGGCAAGGGGGATTTTTTTATTAGGGATCCGTTCCAACGCGTTGGGACTCTGTGCTCACTCAAGAAGGGAGAGCAGCCCAGAGCCCAGAGCAGAGGTCAAGCAGAGCTTAAGTACACTTTTTGGAGAGGGCGGTGGGCTTTGCATACATCAGAACAAATCATCATGAGGTGCGGGGAAATTGAACAACAATTCTGATACATGATTAGTCCATTCATTGGCGGGAACAGTTTGGGTAGGGGTGATTGGTCACTTCTAAGTGGGGCACACATTCAAACTGATTGGTTCTGGGGCCTGGATGCCTACGTGCCATGCTACCTGGAACCCTTAGCTATTAAACAACCAGGGAATCAATGGAGATATTTGCTGAGCAGCTCCCGCATTGTCCTAACAACTTTACAGACATTACAGGTTCCGGGGATAGCAGGGGAATTGTTTACTTTTTAGCCCAGGCCTTGCAATCTAGAAGCTTTATAATGCCCTAGTCTTTTACACTTTAACTCAGACTTTTGCAGCTTAGAATCAGCTTAGAAATTTTACCCTTACAGGGGAAACAACTGCACTTCCACAGATTCCACCTCTTGGGTCCCCTTCTTCCTACGGGTGAAGTCTTTTCTGCTGTCCTTTAATAAACTTCTAATTTCTACTCTGACCTTGCCTCGGTGTGCTTCTCTGGTGTTATTCTTCAACATTAGAGAAGCAAGGACTCCTCACTGGTCAATAGCAGTAACAATGGTATTACAAGCATGTGCCACTGCACCCGTCTGTATTCTTTACTATAAAAATGAAATTATAAGGGCTGGGGATATAGCTCAGAGTGCTTGCCTCGCATGCACAAGGCCTGGTTTCAATCCCCAGCACCACCACCAAAAACAAACAAACAAACAAACAAATCATAAACCAGGCAGAGGCTCTGGAGGCTGAGGCAGTAGGATCCAGAGTTCAAAGCCAGCCTCAGGGGCTGGGGATGTGGCTCAAGTCGTAGGGTGCTCACTTGGAATGTGTGCGGCCCTCAGCACCACACATACAAAGATGTTGTGTCTGACGAAAACTAAAAAAATAAATATTAAAATTCTCTCTCTTCTCTCTTAAAAAAAAAAAAAAAAAAGCCAGCCTCAGCAAACACAATGTGCTGAGCAACTCAGTGAGACCCTGTCTCTAAATTAAAAATACAAAATAGGGCTCAGCGGTTGAGTGCCTCTGAGTTCAATCCCTGGTACCAAAAAGAAGAAAAAAAAAAAGAAAAAAATTACACAGGGTGCCTAAATTAACAGTATCTCACGTTCATCAACAATTCTTTCCTACTGACATCCAGAAATGTGCTGTAGGACTATACCACAATTTACCTATTCAACTATGCAAGGCAATTTGGGTTACCAGTTTTTGTTCATTAGGAATTAAGGTGTTATAAACGTTCTTGAACATTCTTTGGTGGGTATATGGAATTTCTAGGTCGCAGGGTGAGCGTTCTTAGCTTTAATTAGAACGATGAAATAAGTTTTCCAAAGTGGTTGTACCATAAGGCTATTTTTCTCACGTGGCCTCCCGAGGAAATAAAGTAATCTGTAGCACAATTGGTATCAGGTAATGCATGAACACTAATTGTGTGCCTGATTCTGCTACATGTTTTCACGGTGAAACACAAGGACACAAAATTAGCAATTTTAAGCGCCTTGCCCATAATTTGACTCTTGGTAGGGCTGGCCAAATAGCTAAGGTATCCATCTCCGAACAAATATCGTGTTCAATTTTTGGAAAACGGAGTGTTTTTGAAAGCATCCGGGCTGGCTTAGGACCTGAAACGTATCAGTACTGTGAAGGGCCGCCCCCATCATTCGCCCTCCGGCAACCAGCTCGAACCTCTCAGCCAAACAAAGAAAGCTCACACTAAGCCGCGTGGGTACTCAGCCAGGCCCTGCCCCTCACCTATGCACATGCGCAGCTCCAGCAGTACAGAGTCCGCGGCTCAGGCGCACGTGACGTAGTGCCGTACGCTCGTGCGTGATGACGTGCGCTCGGTGGCTCATTGGGGAAGATGGCGGCTGCACTTTTGGAGGAGAGGGATTGAGAGGGGAGGAGGAAGGAGACTGGAGAGTAGAGACGTTCCCAACTGTGAAGACGAACGCTTCGCTCGCCGTTAGGAGCTCTGCTCAACGCCAGACGGTGAGTGCAGTGGTGGCGCGGGACCGCTCGCCTGTAGTAGGCGGCAGTACTCTCCGCCATTTTCAGGCTTGGCCGTTGCGTGCTTTGGGGGACTGGAGGGGCTCCCGGGGACAGGTTGGAGGAGCTGGGAGGACCAATATCGGGAGGGCTGATTGCGGCAAGTTTGAACCTTTGGGTGGGGGACTGGAGGCTTAAAGCCGGCGAGGAAAGGAGGGCATGGTGAAACTAAGGCCCTGCCTGGGGACCGGTGGCGATGGAGAAGACATAGGTAAGGCGGGCATGAATAAGACGTGATGTTTGGAGGAGGGAAGCGCGTTTAAACTGATATTTTGAACGGGACTGGAAGGAGATGGGCCGGGAGTTGAATGGAGTGTGGTTTGAGTCGTTGGTTGATGAAGATTCAGGAGAAGTTAATGTGCAGACTATAAAACAGCGGAAGGTTTAGCCTTGATGTTACTGTGGCTTGGATTCGGTGTTTGTTAACAGGGATAAGGGCCCCAGCTTGACAGGCAAAGCCCTGCTTCTTCAGAACGTTTATATTCGTATTTGGTTTGCTTTAGAAAGTGCATCCTACGTATGTCCTTTTGGTAACTCCCTCCCTGTCTCTAATTTTAAGTTGCTTTTTGGCAACTTATTTATCCTAATTTAAGACCTTAGAAAGCATTCCTGTTTTTGCATTGTTTTGCATTTGAGACTGGGTTTTTCCCTGTGAAGCCCAGGCTGGTCCCAAAATTCGCGATTCTTAGCATCCCGAGTAGCTGGAATATAAGGCGCCTCTGTACCGGCTAGCCTGTTTTAAACAAACAAGCAAACAAAAAGAAAACTAAAAAAATGTTGATATTTGGTTGTAACCCTTGTGGTTAGTGGCTCTTCTGGAGTACGGAGAAGGTATGTTGCTAGGGCATTCAGTGGTTATATCTGTTTAAATAAAATCAGAGGAGTAGAAAGCTTATCAAGCATGTTTTAAAGTAGTTTCTACACAGATGTCATTAAGCTAACTGTTCAGGAACTTTGGAAGACTGCATAGGAACAAAAAGCTATGCTGAAAGTCACACTTCTTGGAAGCATAGGTTTTACGTACACTCTGGAGTTCTATTATTTTATGTTTGTGAACGTGGTGTTGTGGTAGATCTATTTAATTCAAGCAAAACTGCTGTTGACCGTTAGTTGAAAGAAACCGTTCCCCTGGTGGCATTTTTCTTTTTCAAATCTTAATTGCATTTGACACCCATCTTTCCCTTTTCTTTTGGCACTGGGGATTGAACGCAGGGACATTTAACCACTGGGCTACTTCCCCAGCCCTTTTTACATTTTATTTTGTGACAGGGTATTGCTAAGTTGCTTTAAGGCCTCCCTAAGTTGCTGAAGATGTCTTTGAATTTGGGATCCTCCTGCCTCAGTTTCTGGAATGGCTGGGATTACCTGTGCACGCCATCTTGCCTGGCTGGACACCCATCTTTTAAAAGATACTTTTGCACTTTTAACTGGTCTCCTTACTCAATAGAAGATTTGAGTTTGTGCTAAGATTTAAAGTTCCTTATTTAGCCTGTTTTCTAGTAATTTAGGGGAAATTTTAATTTTCTATACTCCTGGGAAGAATTTTGGTGGAAAGTTGGCTTAAAACCCGTTTTTTTTTTTTTTTTTAAAAGAGAATTTTTTTAATGTTTATTTTTTAGTTTTGGGCGGACACAACATCTTTGTTTTGTATGTGGTGCTGAGGATCGAACCTGGGCCGCACACATGCCAGGCGAGTGCGCTACCACTTGAGCCACATCCCCAGCCCCAAAACACAGTTTGTTAAGGAAAAATAAATCGTTATGTGTGAAACTAAAGGTCTAAATTATTTTCTTAAATATTTATTTTTATTTTTAGTTGTAGTTGGACATAATACCTTTGTTTTTAAAATTTATTTATTTTTATGTGGTGCTGAGGATCTAGGCAAGCGCTGTACCTCTGAGCCACAATCCCAGCCCAATTCTCTTCTTTAGTTCGTGAAAAATACCAAGTTATCAATTTTGCCATTACAGATTTATCTTGAGCTAAATCTTCAACCATATATATATATATATATATATATATATATATATATACATTTAAATAATTTTTGTAGTTGTAGATACGACATCATGCCTTTATTTATTTATTTTTTTAAAGAGAGAGTGAGAGGAGAGAGAGAGAATTTTTAATATTTATTTTTTAGTTCTCAGCGGACACAACATCTTTGTTGGTATGTGGTGCTGAGGATCGAACCCCGGCCGCACGCATGCTAGGCGAGCGCGCTACCGCTTGAGCCACATCCCCAGCCCTATTTTTTATTTTTTAACACTGTGCTAAGGATCAAACTCAGTGCCTCAGATACATGTTAGGCAAGCACTTGCCTTTGAGCTGCAGCCCCAGCCCCTAACCATATTTTTATTAATGACTTAAGGTGCTTATTCAAAGCTCTCTTTGATTAGTAATAAGAAGTACATGTTCTTTTCATGTTACTTTTGGAGGAAAATGTTACTTGATTATTGCCAAGCTCAAACTATTTTATATTTCAGAATAAGAAAGTAAAGTTGTAAATAAAGCTTTATAACTACAACAGATATTTTTAAAAGTTTTTCACTTATGAATGCATTTATGTAATCTTTTTGAGGTTACTTAGAAAAATATTTGGAATGTTACAAATATTTTTAGGAAAGATAGTATTACTTAGTTGGGAGTCCCCATGTGAGCAATCTTCATTATAAAAATATTTAACTATCATAAATGTTATTTAAACAAGCATGGGTTCCAAACTTAGTTTTCTACAAAACTTTAAGAATTTCGTATGTGTTGAAACTTGCTGATAAGAAATGTTTTGTTGAAACAGTTACAAGTTTCTTTGTTGCTGAAATACGTTGTGTGACAAGTTGCCTGATGATAGTTTAATACTTAGAAGTCTTGTCTTTGGCCAGGTGTGCAGGTGCTTGTCTTAATCCCAGAAGCTGGGGAGGCTGAGGCAGGAGGATTGCAAGTTGAAAGCCAGGCTCAGCAAGGCCCTCCGCTACTTAAGTGAGACCCTGTCTCAAAAATAAAAAGGGCTGGGGATGTGGCTCAGTGTTTGAGTGTCCCTGTACCAAAATCGAAAAGTATTGTCTTTTGTTATTATCAGTGGTTTAGATTTAAAAGTTTGCTCTTGAACATGTGTTTTCTTTGGTGACTTTTCTCTCCCCTTTATAAACTATTTATACTAATTCTAGACATAGAAGCTCTTTAGCACTTGACCCATAGAACATGATTCTTGTAGCTCATAAGCATTTTAATAACTTTCTAGTAGAGTTAACTGATTTCATAAAGTTTTTGTTATGCCTTATTTTCATAATTTGATTGCTTGTAAATCTCCAGTGCTGGGTAGCATTGAAAAAAAGCATAATGGGGGAGGGGTTGTGGCTCAGCGCCAGAGTGCTTGCCTCCCATGCTTAAGGTACTGGGTTCCAGCCTCAGCACCACATAAAAATAAATAAACAAAATAAAACTTTAAAAGAAAGAAAGAAAAATCTTTAAAAAAGAAAAAAAGCATCATGGATTTCAGTAGCAGCCAACTACCTACTTTTTTCTGTTATTCCTATGGATTGAACCCAGGGCCTCACCCATGCTAAGTGTGAGATTTACTTGTTGAAATCATTTTCAATTTTTAAACATTAACACAAATATCTTTGAAAACTTATTGACAATTTCTTTAGGTAACATATTCCTTTCTCTGTGTTATGAAAGCCTTTTGAATGTATTTCTTTTTTTTTTTGAATGTATTTCTAATTAATGTGCTTAATGTGCTTTGACTCTGTTCTTAACTTTGTGAACTTTTTTTTTTATTGGTAGCCAGGGATTTAACCCAGGGGTGCTTTCCATTGAGCTATGTCCCCAACCTTTTTCTTATTTTTTAATTTTTGACCAGGTTTTTGCTAAGATGGTTAGGGCCTTGCTAAATTGCTGAGGCTGGCCTTGAACTTGGAATTCTCCTGCCTCAGCCTCTGGAGTCACTGGGATTACAGACATTCGCCTCTGTGCCTGGCCTTCATGAACATTTTGAAGTCAGGTATTATAGTGACTTTTACTCTTGTATTTTGTATTTTTTATTTTTAAGGAAGATTGCAGGCTCAGCAACTTAGCAAGGCCCTCAGCTACTTAAGTGAGACCCTGTCATTACAAAAATTGAAGGATGAATGAGTTTTCTATAAAGATTCCCCTTGTGATTCTACAGGGATCCACATTTCAAACTGACCTGGTTTATTTCTGATTTATTGCTGTACTTTGACTTTTGCTTAGGCTAATCCTTATTAATTGTCTCTTTTCTTTCAGAAAATTTATTTATATCCTTTTCATTCTTCAAAATCCAGCTAAATTTCATTGCATTTACTTTTCCTTTATTTTTAACTTGTCTCTTTAGTCTAAGGTCTGTGTAAATGCCTTCTGTAGATTTGTGTTCTTACCAGAGTACTTACCATTTTTAGCTGGTCCTTTTTTTTTTTTTTTTTTTTTAAAGAGATAGTGAGAGAGGAGAGAGAGTGTGAGAGGAGAGAGAGTGTGAGAGAGAGAATTTTTAATATTTTTTATTTTTTAGTTCTCGGCGGACACAACATCTTTGTTGGTATGTGGTGCTGAGGATCGAACCCAGGCCGCACGCATGCCAGGCGAGCGCGCTACCGCTTGAGCCACATCCCCAGCCCCTTTAGCTGGTCCTTGAATGGGTTAAATGCAAAACTGTACCTCAGACTGAATTTGTTATTAAAGGCACCTAATCTCTTTTCTGTTTGCTGTCCCACTTAGTAGGATACTTTATTTTTTAAGACAGGGTCTCACTAAATTGCCCAGTTGTCCTTGAACTTGTGATCCTTTTGTGAGCCTCCAGAGTAGCTGGAGCTTCTCCAGAGTAGCATACACCACAATGCCCAGCCATAGTAAGATACTTTCTTTGGGGGGGGACGGACACCTGGGGATTGAACTCAGGCATTCAACCACTGAGCCACATCCCTAGCCCTATATCCTATTTTATTTAGAGACATGATCTCACAGAGTTGCTTAGTGCTTCCCCATTGTTGAGACTGGCTTTGAACTCTTGATCCTCCTGCCTTAGCCTCCCCAGCTGCTGGGATTACAGGCGAGCACCATTGTGCCTGGCCTAGTAAAATACTTTATATATATTTTAGTTGTAGTTGAACGTAAGACCTTCATTTTATTTATTTTTATGTGGTTCTGAGGATTGAACCCAGCGCCTCACACATGCTAGGTGAGCGCTCCATCGCTGAGCCACAACCCCAGCCCTAGTAAGATACTTTTAAGGAGCAATTTTTTTTTTCTTTTTTTGTATGTGAAATATTATGGTAACTTTCCAATTTTATGTTATGAAAAATTTCAAACTTGTATAAAAATGGATGAATAGTACAATGAACACCCATTACCTTATGTTTATATTTAACTGTTAACTAACATTTAGCTCTTTTGCTTTAATTGTGTATACCACTCCACCCCCACCATTTGAAATTAAATTCAGATATGCTGATTCTTAATTTAAAATCCTAGGAAATATTTTTTTGAGCTAATACTATTTCCTATACATTCATGTATTTTTTTTTTTTTAAAGAGAGAGTGAGAGAGAGAGGGGGACAGAGAGAGAATTTTAATTTTTATTTATTTTTTCTTAGTTCTCGGCGGACACAACATCTTTGTTGGTATGTGGTGCTGAGGATCGAACCCGGGCCGCACGCACGCCAGGCGAGCACGCTACCGCTTGAGCCACATCTCCAGCCCCTACATTCATGTATTTTTATTTCAAACCACACTCAAACTAAGAACATACATAATCATAATGTCTTTATCAGGTCTGTGGCAATTAGCACTAAATCTGCAGCATCCCTTTTCAGGCTAGGGCTGCTGGGGATTGAACCCAGGGTCTCCAGTATGCTAATCAGGTGATGTATCATTGAGCTACATATCCAGCTCATATAGCAACATCTTTTTTTGTGTGTGTTTTTAGTTATGGATCGACACAACTTTGTTTATATTTTTATGTGGTGCTGAGATTGAACCCAGTGTCTCACATGCTAACCCCAACCCCCATCTTTTAAAAATATGTTCCAACTGGGTATGGTGAATGACACATGCCTTTAATCCCTGGGAATTGGGAGGCAGAGGCAGGAGGATTGCAAGTTTGAAACAACTTAGTGAGAGCTAGTCTCAAAATAAAAACTAAAAGGACTGGGGATGTGGCCCAGTGGTTAAGCACCCCTTGGTTCAATCCCCAGTACCAAATAAAAATTTAAAAATGTTCCACATCAGTGGGGTAAGGTGAAGTGCACTTGTAGTCTCAACTACTCAAAAGCTAAGGCAGAAGATGACTGAACCTAGGAATTTGTGGGCAGCATGATGTGACGCTGTTTCTTTAAAAAAAAGAGAGCGAGGGGGGGGTGTCTCTTGAATTTTCCTAGGCAGGCTTGGAACTTGTGATCCTCCTGCCTCAGCCTTATGAGTAGCTGAGATGATGATATAGAAAGGTTTGTTAAATTTAGCTCAGATGTTTTTAGCATTAAAAACTTACAGAGGATGAAGCTCAGATTTAAAGTGTTAAAGGCCCTGGGTTCAATGCCTAGTACCACAAAAACAAACAAACAAACTTTCCACAAAGAATGAAAACCTTATAGGTAGCTAGATGTGGTGGCTCACGCCTGTAATCTCAGCTACTCAGGCATTTGGCTCAATGGTAGCATGTCCCTTTGTTCGATCCCCAGTGCCACCACAAAGAAAAAAAACCTTCACTGGTGATGATATGCAATTTACATTACATTACATCAGGAAAGATAGAGTGTCAGGTTCAACGGGGCTAAATTTACTTGGTTAATGTGGTGGCCACCAGTTTTCTTCATTGAACAAGTAGATTTTCCCCTTTGCAATTATACTTGATGTGTAGAGTGATAACACTGGCATCATATGAATACCCTGTTCCTCACATTTTTCACTTAATGTCTGATGATTGTTGGCTGAGCCATTTATGTCATTGGGGGTTTTCTAATTCTGTTATTTGCATACACTTATTAGCAGTTTTTTTTTTTTTTTTTTTTGCAAAGTAGCTTTTGGGCCTGGGGGCATAACTCAGTTGTAGGCTGAAGTCTTAATGCAGAAAACAAAAAACAACAAAAACACATGAAAGCAGGGAAAGTTTTCTTTTTCTTTGGCAGTGCCCTGGATTCAACTCAGTTCTGCATGTACTAGGCAAGTGGTTTATTACTGAGCCACGTCCCCAGATCTCACTCTACATGTGTGTGTTTTTTGTTTTTATTTTATTTTTTGGTACTGGAGATTGAATCTAGGGGCGCTTTACAACTGAGCTACATCTGCAGTCCTGTTTTATTTTTATTTTTTTGGTACTGGGGATTGAACTCAGGGGTATTCCACCACAGAGCCACATCCCTGGCCCTACTTTGTATTTTATTTTGAGACAGGGTCTCACTGAATTGCCTAGGGCCTCAGAGTTCCTGAGGCTGGCTTTGAACTCCTGATCCTCCTACCTTAGCCTTCCAAGCCGCTCTGTTTTATTTTTTGAGACAGGGTAATGCTAAGTTGCCTAGGCTGGCCTTGAAGTTATGATACTCCTGTCACAGACTTCAAGTCTCTGGAACTACAGGTGTGCACTGCCATGCGTATATTCTTGATATGAAGCCCTTACCACATATATGATTTATGTATATTTTTTTCCCATTTTGTAGGTTGCCTTTCACTATGTTGTGTCATTTGATGCACAAGCTTTTCTTTCTTTTTTGAGATTGGCTCTTACTATGTTTCCCAGGCTGGCCTGGAACTTCTGGACTCCAGTGATCCTTCTGACTTAGCCTTTTCAATAGCTGGGACTATAGCATGCACCACTACACCTTGGTGATGCACAGGTTTTTAAGTTTGACATGCTCATGTGTGTATGACCCTTGTTTTTTTTAGCTTCATAATGTGTCAAGAAATCATTCCATATCAGTTTTGAACTCCTCCTCCTTTTTAAAAAAATTACAACAGCTTTACCTTTGAGGAACTGCGTTTTATCAATGTAACATAGTCTGTCGCCTCAGCTCCTATAATGATTCAAATAGAATGTATTTGAAGGTGAAAAGGAGACTTATTGTGCCAACAGGCATAAATGGGCATAAACTCTGAGTTCTAGAGGCTGATCATATAATCTTAGTGGTGGAGCAGGTACTTAGTATGTATGCATGAGACCCAGGGTTCAGTTACTAGCATTTAAAAAAAAACCTGTTCTTGAGCAAATTTATTTATTATTTTTTAATATTTATTTTTTAGTTATAGGTGGACACAATATCTGTATTTTATATTTATTTGGTGCTGAGGATTGAACCCAGTGCCTCATGAATGCTAGGCGAGCACTGTATCTCTGTGCCACAACCCCAGCTCTTGAGCAGATTTAGACATAGTCACTTAACTATTAATGGAACTCCTCCTGTCTCCCCTGGAGATTTACCACTAGGCTATACTCCAGTCCTTTTTATTTTTGTCTTTTAAGACAGGGTCTTACTAAGTTGCTGAGGTTGGCCTTAATCTTTGGTTCAAGAACTTTTTAAAGATTTTTAGGGCTAGGGTGTTTTCAGAGAAGGGGGGACTTCACTTAGGACAAGCAGGGTTCTTGGCATTCATGATGGGAAAGAATTTCAATATATATCAGTAGAGTCACAGATTTATTTTAAAAATCAAGTAATATGCATTCAGGGAAGAATGCAGACTACCTGGAGGGTAAGAGACATATTTGGGGTTCCTGGCTTTTCTTTTTAAAGTATATTTTATGAGGGCTGAACAGGGTATGTAGGGATGATATCAGTGTAGTGATCTCAGCATGACTTAACAGTTTTCAGAATCCATTATCTGGTTAGTAGATAACATTGGAAAGTTCTAAAAATTATAGGTATATCAAAATATTGTATCTCTTCTTTGCTTAATCTACTTATTGGTAAACTGATTAACAGTGCAAAAGGTAATTAACAATGCTGAGAGCCACAGCCAGTCGGAATGGCCCCTGGCATTTTGCCAGAAGTAATGGTTGAGAGGCGAGCCATTAAGATGATAATTAAGTTAAGCTGTGTATAATTGCTGTGACTGGATGATGCTGGATTGAAACAGGCTGTGTATTCAATTGTATATAGACCCCTGCTGTCCGCCTGGCCTACTACTTTGGAGTTCTCCAGGGGATTCCTGGGGAGTTCCTGTTGGTTGGTTGGTGAAGTTCAGGTGGAGGGAGTTCGGGTTGGTGTGTGGTGTCCCCGTAAGGGCCGCGTGGGTGGCTTTCGGGGATTTCAGAAATAGTTTGTTCCTGCCTGAGTGGTTCGTGATTTGTGCTCAGCCAGACTGCGGCATTTCTGCGGCATAACATAAGTCAGTGAATATATGGTAACATACATAATATATGCTGAATATATGGTAATATGTGAGTAACAAGCCTGGGAAAGAGACTGGCTTAGGAAAATGATAGCCTTGGAAAAGTATGCTGAACTTTAAATTAAAATTGTATTTCCTGGGACTGGGGTTGTGACTCAGTGGAAGAACACTTGCCTAGTATGTTCGAGGCACTGGGTTCAATTCTCAGTAGTACCAAATATAAATAAATGAATAAAATAAAGGTTCATCAACATCTAAAAAATATTGTAAAAAAATTGTATTTCCTTGTGTTGTCTTATGACTCCTTTCTACCTCTTTTTATGTCTTCTATTCTACCCGAAGAGCATGTGCTTATGTAGGAGACCCTGGGTCAATCCCAGCACCAGAAAAAAAAGTTATGGTAAAACACACATGCACGACAACTTCTGATCATTGTTCTTTTCAACGTATAAAATACACCCCCGCCCCCGTTTTTGGGTACTGGGGATTGCATTTAAGGGCATTGAGCCACATCCCCAGCCCTATTTTGTATTTCATTTAGAGAGAGGGTCTCACTGAGTTGCTTAGCACCTTGCTTTTGCTGAGGTTGGCTTTTAACTCACGATCCTCCTGTCTTAGCCTCCAGAGACTGGGATTACAGGTATGTGATACCATTCCCAATTTAGCTCCCGGTTGTAAGAATGCAGATGTGAAGCAAGGCAGTGGAGCACTCCTGTAATCCCAGTTGCTTGGGAGGCTGAGGCAGGAGGATCCCAAAGTTCAAAGCCAGTCTCAGCAATTTAGCAAGGCCGTATGCAACTTAGTAAGATCCTGACTCAAAATAAATAAAAAGGGCTGACAGTGTGGCTCAGTGGTTTAAGTGCCCCTGGGGTTCAGTCTTTAGTACCAAAAAGGGAGTGCAGATATGATTTGCTGTTTTCTTTTCATGACTTACGTTTTTTTTATAGACTTCTTTTTCCAGGTGGGTTTCAAACCCTATTTTGATAACTGCAGCTGTTTTTGTTTTATAATAAACTTCCTCTAAACCAGCACAGTGACTCATGCCTATAATCTCCGTGGATTGGGAGGCTGAGGCAGGAGGCTCACTCTTGAGTTCAAAGCCAGCCTCTGCAACTTAGTGAGGCATTAAGCAACTCATTGAGACCCTGTTTCTAAATAAAATAAAAAATAGGGCTGGAGATGTGCACAGTGGTTGAGTGCCCCTGGGTTTAATCCCTGGGGACCTCCCAAAAATTAGTAAAAAGAAACTTCTCATTTAAAAATTTTTACATAGTAGTATTTCATCGGTACAGATGTTAGTTGGGGGTTGGGGTTGTGGCTCAGTGGCAGAGCGTTTACCTTGCATGTGTGAGGTACTGGGTTGGATTCTCAGCACCATATAAAAATAAATAAAGGTATTGTGTCGGGTTCTGGGGGATATAGCTCAGTTGATAGAGTGCTTGCCTCACATGCACAAAGCCCTGGTTCAATTCCCAGCACCACACAAAACAAAACAAAAAAGAAAAAGGTATTGCGTCTATCTACAGCTAAAAAAAATTAAAAAAGAAAAAAGATATTGTCTAGGTGCCATGACACATGCCTGCGATCCCAACTACTTGGAAAGATGAGACAGGAGGATAGTAAAGTTGAGGCCAGCCCGGGCAACTTAGACCCTGCCTCAGAATAAGTAAGCCTGGCAATGTTGCTCAGTGGTAGAGCACCCCTGGGTTCAATCCTCATTATCCTGACCCAAGGGGGGAAAAAAAACCCAAAGCAAAACCGAATTAGATATTGAAAGTTCTGATGGTTTTACTAAAGACCTTTAACCAGTTACTTGTGGAAATTCTCTGTACACAATCATAGTTGTTTTTCAGTAGAAGGAGGAAGTTTCTGTTAAGTAGGATGCCTAAAAAGAGCTTTAATAAAATTTCAGTTTCATATGAATTACAGTAGATGGGGTAGAGAGAGAAGATGGGAGGGGAGGGGAGGGGAGATAGTAGGGAATAGAAAAGGTAGCAGAATACAATAATTACTAATAGGGCATTATGTAAAATTGTGGATGTGTAACCGAGGTGATTCTGCAATCTGCATTTGGGGTATTTGGGGGTTCATAACCCACTTCAATCTAATGTATGAAATATGATATGTCAAGAGCTTTGTAATGTTGTGAACAACCAATAAAAAAAATAAAATAAAAAAAAAAAGATGTTGTGAAGGTAAACCCCTTGAGTCACTTACCATATTTTTCTATAAAAGACAACAGGCTACACCAAATTGCTGCCTTGGGCTGCTTACAAAGGACTGTGGGACTTTATTTTAGGAAGAGGGCTACAGTGCACAGAAATGAACCGTTTTAAGAATTTTGAAATAAGTTCCAGCAACTCTGACTCTTGGAACTGTGAAAAGTGAGTAGGGACAAGGGGTTATAATGTATTTAAAATAGAGATTTAATTTTCATTCTGTTTCACATTAGTCTTGTTGACTTTACACAAAGAATTTTCCTGAATTAAACATAAATATAGCATAATCTGTTTGCTTAAAAAATTCTATCCATAGTACTAATTGTTTGGTTTGTGTTTTCTGAGTGAACTAATTTGTTTTATTTCTATAAAGAGCTTATGAAAATATAAAAAAAAAATTCAGTTTCATATACAACAGTAGACTCAAACTAATTTTGCATCAGGTCAAATACAGTTTTAAAAAAATAAGCTTTATGAGTTCTTGAACTGAGTTCAAGTAGTTGCATTGAGACATTTGAATTTTTCTTTTTTTCCCTTGTTTACATTACTGGGGATTGAACCCAGGGGTGCTCTAGCACTGAGTTTTATCCCCAGCCTTTTTGTTTTCATTTTTTGGTTTTTACCAATTAATGAATGCTGCTTTGAACACGAGTGTACAAGCTTTCATGTGGATATGATGCTTTTTATTCTCCTGAGTATATTTCTAGGAGTAAAATTGTTGGATCACATGGCAATTCTTTAACATTTGAAGAAATTTCAGGCTGTTTTCCCAAGAGGCTGCACCATTTTGCATTCCTACCAGTCGTCTATGAGGGCTCCAATTTTTGTTTATAAAATCCTGGGTTGAAGGGATGCTCCTGCTTCATCCCCTTGAGTACCTGGGACTACAGATAAGTGTTCCAGTGCACCTGACTTCCATTATGGTTTGTTTATTTATGTATATAGTTTAGAGATTGAACTTGAGGCTTCCTGCATGCTAGCACTTGTTTATATATGTCTATATGATGTTAAGCTGTACCTCAACATTCATGGTTTTGATTTGTGTTTTCCTAACAACTAATGGTGATGAACATCTTTTTCATATGTTTATTGGCATTTGTTTATCTTTTTAGACAAGTAACTTCAGACCTTTTGCCCATTTAAAAAATTAATTATTGAGTTGTAAGAGTTTATTCCATATTTTCAAGTCTCTTATCAAATATATGATTGCAGATATATTCTGTCATTTGTGGATTCTTTTTGCTTGCTTGCTTCTTTTTCCTCTCTTTTTTTCCGGTGTTGTGTAGTGTAATGAACCCAGGTCCCTTGAGCATGCTAGAGTTTAAGCTCTAACACTGAGCTATACTTTTTTCACCTTTTTATTGGTCATTGAAGTATAAAATTATAATTTTTGTATTATCTATTTAAGAATTGTTGATTGTACCTTTAGTGTCATGGAAGGCAGATTTGCTATATTTAATACAGTTTACAATTGATTACACAGTTGATTTTTGCAGTCAGGAATGTGGATTGTTGGTTATGGATAAAAATATGAGTCCCCCCCCCCTTTTTTTTCTGGCATTGGGAATCTAACCTAGGGCCTAATAATATAGGCCCATGCTAGGCAAGCACTCTACCATGGACCTATATCCTCAGCCCCTAAATATAAATGTGAATTTGACTTTTTGACTAGAAGGCTATAGTGAGTTTGATTTTGTGGTTAGAAAGCTGTAGGCTTTAGTTTTTGGCTCTAATGAAAGGAATTTTCAATAACCATACTAAACCCTAACTAAGGTCAAGAAAAATGTAATGACATGATTTAATGGTGAGGTTTTGTTTTACGTTATTTAAAAATATTTGGTTGACATTGCATAAGCATTTTTAAAAAATATTTTTTCAGTTGTTAATGTACTTTATTTTGTTTATTTGTATGTGGTGCAGAGAAGCGAACCCAGTGCTTCACATGTGCTAGGCAAGCACTCTACCACTGAGCCACAATCCCAGCCTGCATTGTTCTTTTGATAGCAGGACAGATTTTTTTTTGGTCACTAACTGGCATGAACCCAGGGATGCAGTACCACTGAGCTATGTGTCTAGTCCTTTTTTAAAAATTCTATTTATTTATTTATTTATTTATTTATTTATTTTTAAATAACTATCCTTTAGAGCATTAAATTTTTTTTCCTACAGTTTTAATCATCTTTTTTAAAGAGAGAGAGAGAGAGAGGGAGGGAGAGAATTTTTTAACATTTATTTTTTTATTTTTTATTTTTTTAAAGAGAGAGTGAGAGAGGAGTGAGAGAGGAGAGAGAGAGAGAATTTTTTAAAAATATTTATTTTTTTTAGTTTTCGGCGGACACAACATCTTTGTTGGTATGTGGTGCTGAGGATCCAACCCGGGCCTCCCGCATGCCAGGCGAGCACGCTACTGCTTGAGCCACATCCCCAGCCCTAGTCCTTTTTATTTTTGAGACAGGGTCTCAATAAGTTGCTGAGGCTGGCCTCAAATTTGAGATATGTCTAGCCTTAGCCTCCTGAGTACTTGGGATTATAGATGTGCCACTGTTCCCTTTTAAGACTTTTTAGAAGGGAATTATCCAATTGTTATGAACAGTATGTGTCATGAGGTAGTTAAAAGGCACCATGGGGTTGGGGTGTAGCTTTGTGTACAGCCAAACTTAAGACCTTGAGTTTGATCCTGTACACTGCCAAAACAAAAAAACGAAACAACAACAACAAAAAACCCAACAAATATTCTGAAGAATTAGATTTTTAGGTCAATGTGGATAATAGAACTAGAAACTGAGAAATACTGTCTATCGATTGATCTCTTGTGGTACTGTGGATGGAACCTAGGCCTTTATTCATTTATTAAAGCCACTACTGAAGTGCCTTCTGGTTTCCATACTTGCTTTATTTTAAAAGATTGTGGTAAGTATATATAACATAAAATTTTAAATTTTAACCATTTTTCACTATAGATCAGTAGTGTTAATCATATTCACTTTGTTATGCAGTCTGTAGAACTCCTTTGCAACACCGAAACTCTTATTGTTAAACAGGAGCTCCTAGCCTTTGACAGTTACCATTCTACTTTTTTTGTCTTATGAATTTGACTGTTCTAGGAATCTCAAGAGGAATGATAACCTTTTGTGACTGGCTTATTTTATTTAAGTTTAATATCTTATTTTACTGGCTTATTAGTTTAATATCCTTTTGTGACTGGCTTATTTTACTTAGTTTAATATGTTTAAGGTTCATCATCAATGTTGTAGCATGTGTCATAATTTCCTTTTTGGTACCAGGGATTGAACCTAGGGTTGCTTAACCACTGAGCCATGTCTCCAGCACGTGCCCCCACCCCCCCTTTTAATATTTATTTTCTAGTTGTAGGTGGACACACAATATCTTTATTTCATCTTTATGTGGTGCTGAGGATTGAACCCAGTGCCTCATAGGTGCTAGGTGAACACTTTACCACTGAGCCACAACTCTAGCCTCCCAGTCCCCTTTTTGTATTTTATTTAGAGACAGGGTCTTGCTGAGTTGCTTAGGGCTTTGCTAAGTTGCTGAAGCTGGCTTTGAACTCAAAGCCACCTGTCCCAGCCTCCTAAATTGCTAGGATTACGGGCGTGTGCCACTGTGCCTGGCAATCATAATTTCCTTTTTAAGGCTGAATAATATACCACTGTATGTGTATGTCATTTTTTTTTTTATATTGGGAATTGAACCCAGAGGTGCTTTACACATTGAGCTACATTCCCACCCCATTTTATTTTTTATTTTGAATTAGAATCTCACCAAGTTGCTTAGGGCCTTGCTAAGTTACTGGAGCTGGTCTTGAACTTGCCATCCTTCTGCCTCAGCCTCTGGAGTCTCTGGGGCATGGACTACCATGCCTGGCATTATGACTTTTTCTTTACCCATTCACCTGTAAGTGTATATTTACATTTAGTTATTTTGTTATTTTAGTTATTTTGAATAATGCTGTGAAAATGCATGTGCAAATACCTTGTGGTGTATCCCCGTTTTCAGTTCTTCTAATATATGTTGAGAATTCTGTGGCATTTTGTACATACTTTGTCTCTTGCCATAGCATGTTATAAATATTTGCATGTCTGAAGATTTTAAGCAAAGGTATAGTGGTGGGAAGCTTCAGGGGTAAAGAAATTAAATCAATTCCCCTGAGGGTTACTGTTTCCTCTAAAATTACCCTAGTGTCAATGTTAGTAGGACCGCTTGTGAACAAGCTAGTGGCTTTCATCAAGGACAGAGTTCAGATGATGGTTCTGTGTACCCACTATCAAACTCAGAAGGAGAATCCTACCAAGATGGGGCCTAGGGCTGGGGATGTGGCTTAAGTGGTAGCGCGCTTGCCTGGCATGCGTGCGGCCCGGGTTCGATCCTCAGCACCACATACAAAACAATATTAAATATTAAATATTTAATATTAAATATTAAATATTAAAATTCTCTCTCTCTCTCTCTCTCCCTCCCTCCCCCTCTCTCTCTCCCTCTCCCTCCCCCTCCCCCTCCCTCTCTCCCTCTCTCTTTAAAAAAAAAAAAAGATGGGGCCTGCCCATATAGATCCCCAACTGACGGAACCATTATTGGTCCCCAAGTTTCTAGACAAAGGGGGGAATGAGAAACTGATGTGACTCCATTTTTGAAAATAAACAAATAACAGTAACTTCTACCTCAAAGGGGGAATGAGAAACTGATGTGACTCCATTTTTGAAAATAAATAAATAACAGTAACTTCTACCTCAATGCCTGTCCTAAGGAAGGGGGGGCAAGACCCTTGTCCTTGGAAAAACCCACAGAGCCTTTCCAGGCAGATAAGCCACCCTGCTGAGTTGTTTGTCTGAAAAAAGAAAAAAAAATTATAATCAAGCTGTGTGTTGGTGGTATTTGTCTGTAATCCCAGAAATTTGCAAGACAGGCAGGAGGAGTGGAGTTCCAGCCAACCTGGGCAATTTAGTGAGACCCTGTCTCAAAAAAAAAAAAAAAAAAAAAAAAAAAAATTCCAAACCACTCCTGGAACTAAAAGTGATTATAATGGTTTCAGAATACAAGGTAAATATATGGGGCTGGGGATGTGGCTCAAGCGGTAGCATGCGTGCGGCCCGGGTTCGATCTTCAGCACCACATACAAAGATGTTGTGTCCGCCCATAACTAAAATAAATAAATAAATATTAAAAAATTCTCTCTCGGGGCTGGGGATGTGGCTCAAGAGGTAGCGAACTCGCCTGGCATGCGTGCGGCCCGGGTTCGATCCTCAGCACCACATACAAACCAAGATGTTGTGTCCGCCGAGAACTAAGAAAAAATAAATAAATGTTAAAATTCTCTCTCTCTGTCCCCCCCTCTCTCACTCTCTCTTTAAAAAAAAAAATTCTCTCTCTTCCTCTCTCACTCTCTCTTTAAAAAAAAAGGTAAATATATAAGTCAGTTTCTTATATATCAGCAGCAGACAATTGTGGTTTAAAACACAGTGCCATCTACATTGACAAAAAAATACTTAAGATGTAAATTTAACAAAATGTGTACAAGAAAACTACACAAAGAAGATCTAAATAAATGGAGTAATTTTTAATATACATGGATAGGAAGATTCAGTGTCAAAATGATAGTGCTTCCCAACTTATCCGTAGATTTTCATCCCAAACAGCATCCCTGTAAATTGTTTTGTAGATGTTGATAAAGTTCCTTTACTTAGATAAGCATGGTCAATGCCTACTAAATAAATAGTTAGATACTCACAGGATTCTTAGATATTATACAAATATTTGAACAGTTTTTAGACATAAAGTTGTATGAATAGTACAGTTAACATGTACTTTCCTCCTAGATTCATCATTAGTTACAATTTTGCTGCATTTGCTTTTTCTCTGTATTAGTTAGAGCTGCTATAATGAAATAACACAAACTGAGTAGTTTAAATAAGGGACATTTATAAGGAACATCTAGTACAATTTGTCTGATAGTGCTAGAGGCTAGGTGTTTGAGAATTGCAGGGACATGTTTTCTCTGAAGGGAGAAAAGAAGGATTAGTTTTAGACTTGTCTAAAAGGATTAGTTTTTGGTAGTTCTTTGACTTATGTTAGCTTAATTCTATTCTTTATATGTGTCCAAGTTTCCCTTTGTACACTGATGATTAGGAGCCACCTTAACCTTGTATAACCCCATCTTTTTTCATTGTATTTCAAGGACTCTATTTACAGTTGAGATTCTAGGAGTTAGTGCGGCAGTCTGGCTGGGCACAAAATAACCAAGACGCCACTTGTAGGTTCAAACAGGAACTCCTTTATTGCCCGAAGTCCACTGGCACCCAAGCACACTCCCTGGGAACTCCCTCACCCTTCACCAGGCTCTGCGGGAACTCAGGGAGAAGTCCAAAGTAGCGGGAGCCGCCCTATTGCCAGAGCCCAGCCGCACCACAGGGGTCTATATACAATTGAATACACAGCCTGTTTCTTTTTCTTTCTTTCTTTTTTTTTTTTTTTTAAAAGAGAGAGTGTGAGAGAGAGAGAGAGAGAGAGAGAGAGAGAGAGAGAGAATTTTAATATTTTATGTTTTAGTTTTTGGCGGACACAACATCTTTGTTGGTATGTGGTGCTGAGGATCGAACCCGGGCCGCACGCATGCCGCAGGAGCCACATTCCCAGCCCCACAGCCTGTTTCAATCCAGCATCATCCAGTCACAGCAATTATACACAGCTTAACTTAATTATCATCATCTTAATGGCTCCCTGGCATCACCTCTCAACCATTACTTCTGGCAAAATGCCGGGGGCCATTCCGACTGTGGCTCTCAACAAGTTAGGACTTCAGCATGTGAATTTTGATATGATATAATTCAACCATAACAATCATTATAAAACTGTCTCTATGTACTCCCACAACCCAAACACACAATAGTCTTTAACCATTTGAAATTAAATGCAGGGGCTGGCATTGTGGCTCAGTGGTAGAGCTCTCACCTAGCAAGCATGAGGCCCTGGGTTCAATCCTCAGCACCACATACAAACAAACAAAGGTATTGTGTCCATATAACTAAAAAATAAATATTTTTAAAAAATTAAATGCAAATATAGTGACACAGAACCCGAATACTTCAGAATGTAGTGTCTTATCTAAAAATCTTAACAGTAATTCCTAAATATTATGTAATATATAATATTATATAATATCTGGTTCACATTCAAAGGGTATTTGATAGTTGATTTATTCAAACCAGGATCTAATCAAAGTTCATGTGTTCATTTAGTTTTGTATTTTTGGTCTTCAATAACTTAGAACAATGTTTTGTTGTTTTGTATATATATATATATATATATACACACACACACACACACACTTTTTGAAGAGTTTCAACAATTTGTCTTGCAGATCATTCTTACATATTCTAGACATTCTTGATTGTTTTTAAGTTGTTAAATTTTTTTTAGTTGTCCATGGACCTTTTATTTATTTATTTATATGCAATGCTGAGAATCAAACCCAGTGCTTCACACATGCTAAGCAAGGTATACAATGTCAAGTTTTTCCACTATTGATGACTCTTAAATTAGGTATGGTGGTAACAGCTTTCACCACTGTTTCCTTTTCAAATTAGCAAATTGAGGAGTAACTCTTTGAATCATTTGATAATCCTGTCTTGAGCTATCAATTATTTGGTAGGTATTGATGATATGTTAGGTTTTATTTATTTTGTTTATTTTTGCCTTTCTCGGGTGTCGGAAGTGGTGGAGTACTGGAGATTGAACAGAGGGGAACTTAGCTATATCCACAGACAATTTTTTTTTTTTTTTTAAGTTTTTGAGACAGGGTCTTGCCAGGTTGCTGAAACTGATCTTGATTTGGTAATCATCAGCCTCCCAATCCCTGGTATTACAAGTGTGTGTCACTGTGCCTGGCTCCCCAGTCCCTTTTTATTTTGAGAGAAGGTCTTGTGATATTGCCCAGTCTGGCATTAGCCTTCCTAATAGCTGGGATTACCTTGTATACCATTGGGACCAGCTCAATTCAAAGGCTTTTTAATTCTGTAGTTTTCCACTAGTTCTAGGACTGTGACTCAAGTGATGCTACTGAACATATACTCCACGGATATTAGTATCACCTTTGGAATATCTTAGGAATGTATCTTTTCAGATCTTCCTTAAGGTCTGCTAAATAAAGTCTTTAGAGATGAGGCCCAGGAATCATAGTTTAACTACCTCTCAGGTGATTCTTAAGTGCATTAGTTTGAGGTACACTAGTTTGAGAAGAACTGCAGACTCCTCCGTCCCACTTTATTTAGTCCATTCTAAACTGGAAGTTTGCTATAAATACTTCACCAATTCCACTTTTGTTTTTAAGAGACCCTTTATTTTTATGTAAGTTAGATAATAGATCTTGTCTTTACATCTCTTCTGAGAACAGATTCTTAAAAGAACTTTGAAGATTTTGTTTTTCTTTTTATGTTTTTTGAGCTAGAGATTGAACCCAGCACTTTGTGTCTGTATGTACATGCTCTACCATTGAGCTACACTGCCCTAGCTTCCTCCCTTTTCTTTAAATAAAAGATCTCTTGTACTTCTTAGTTTCATAGTTATAATTTTCATTTTGCTGATGTATCTGGATTCAGAAGCAGAAGCAGACCATTCTGTTTTCTGTTTAGTTTATCATTTAAGCCTATCCATCCAAATTCTGGGTATTGGATAATATTTAAATAAATGAATTAGTATTGCTTTTCTTGTCTTGCATTTTTTAGACTTGCTCATTGGAGAAGTATTGCAAATAAGTCTTAGTGCTTCTTAGACCTGACTTGGGACTAGTTGAAACTGTCGTTTGCTATTTTTATCCAACAGTGGTAATACATAAGTCTTTTTTTTTTTTTTTTTAATTTTTGGATACTGGAGCTTGAAGTCAGGGATACTTTGACCACTGAGCCACATCCCCAGCCCTGGTTTGTATTTTATTTAGAGACAGGGTCTCTCTGAGTTGCTTAGTGGCTCCCTTTTGCTGAGGCTGGCTTTGAACTCGCTATCCTCCTCCCTCAGCCTCCCTAGTCTCCAGGATTACAGGCGTGTGCCACTGTGCCTGGCAAGTCATGTTTTTTTTTTTTTTTGTTGTTTCTTGAGATGGCATCCTCTGTGTTTTGCCTAGGCTGGTCTTGTACTTGTGGGTTCAAGTGTTCTTTCTGTTTCAGTCTCCCTGAGTAGTTGGGTCTGTAGGTGTGCTCAGGCCTCCCTCCCCCTCCCCCTCCCCCTCCCTCCCTCTCCCTCTCTCTTTTGGTACTGGGGATTGAATTCAGGGGCACTCAACAACTGAGTCACACCTCCAGCCCTATTTTCTGTTTTATTTAGAGACAGAGTCTGACTGAGTTGTTTAGCACTTCTCTTTTGCTGAGGCTGGCTTTGAACTCTGTCTCAGCCTCCTGGAGCCGCTGGGATTACAGCTCCTGTCTTGCTCTTGTTCTTACTTTTTTTTTTTTTTTTTTTTGAGGTGGTGGGGGTCAAACCCAGGAGTGTGTGGTCCCACTGAACTACACACTCAACCCCATGCCACATCTCCTTTTTTAAAATATTTTTTTAGTTGTAGATGGGCACAATACTTTTATTTATTTGTTCTTATTTACCTACCCAGTGCCTCGTGCATGCTGAGCATGACTCTGGGCCCCTGCATGTCACACCTCTTGATGGACTGATAAGTTTGTTTCACTAATTGTCTCTGTTATGTTTGTTCAAGAGTATGGACTATATCTCACACATACTCTGTATTTTAATTAGATTATCCTGAAATACTCTTATTGATTTGGTTAAAAACCTTAGCTTATTCCTTGTCATGTAGAAACACAAACATTGCTATTCTGTCAGCAAATATTGTGTTTGTTGGACTCTCCACCATATAATTACTGTTCTTTTCTTTGTAATTAAATTAATAAGTATTGTGGGGGAGGTACTTGGGAACTGTGTTCTTAAACTTTTGCCCACTTATTTTTTATTTTTTTGGTATGGGGGATTGAACCTAGGGACCCTTAGCCACTGAGCCACATCCCCAGCCCTTTTTTTGTATTTTGTTTAGAGACAGTGTCTTACTGAGTTGCTTTGGGCCTCACTAAGTTGCTGAGGCTGCTTTTAAACTTGGGATCTTCCTGCCTCAGCCTATAGATGTACAGGCATGCACCACTGTGCCCAGCTTTTTTTTTTTTTTTTTTTTTTTTTTAAGAGAGAGTGATAAAGGGAGAGAGAGAGAGAGAGAGAGAGAGAGAGAGAGAATTTTTTTAATATTTATTTTTTAGTTCTCGGCGGACACAACATCTTTGTTGGTATGTGGTGCTGAGGATCGAACCCGGGCCGCAGGCATGCCAGACGAGCGCGCTACCGCTTGAGCCACATACCCAGCCCTGCCCTATAATCTTAACATTAATTGGATGAGCCTGCTTGCAGCAATTTTTGAGTATTCCAAGGATGATTTCTGTTAGCATATATTTTAAAACACGTTTGTAAAAATTTTAATGTATGCTAGGATCTGTGCGAGGCGTGGGGAAATATAGATTCAAAGCATTCAGTTTCTGCTGATAGGGATTTTATAGTTTGGACAAAAGTCATAGTTTTTACCAGTGTGATACTGCTTTGCTAGGATTTTACATGCTATAATTAAGGCTTATTTATAAGCAGTTTTACAAAGACATATTTTGTAAAACTGCTTATAAATAAGCCTTAATTTACAAAAATAATTCGGAATTTTGTTATAAGACTGTACCAACAAAGGGTAGTGGGGATATGTGACAAGGTTAGTTTTAGAAATTTTTTGGGTTTTGTTTTGCAGTGGTAGGTATCCAACCCAGGGCCTCATGCATGTCAGTCAAGTGCTTTACAATTGAGTTACTACATCCCTACTCTTGAAAAAGTTCTATTTATTTATTTGGCATTGGGGGTTGAACCCAGGGTTGCTAAATCACTGAGCCAAATCCCCAGGCCTTTTTCTTTGTTTTGATACTGGGTCTTGCTAGTTGCTTAGGGCCTCACTAAGTTGTTGAGGCTGGCCTTCGAATTTGTGATCCTCCTGCCTTAGCTTCCTGAGCCACTGGGATTATAGATTATTATTACCATGCCCAGCTGGAAAAGCATTTTTAAAAACAGATGAACAATGGGATGCAGTGGTGTACAGCTATAATACCAACTTTTTGGGAGGCAGAGGCTGGAGCATTGAAAATTGAGACCAGTCTGTGCAATTTAGCGAGGCACTGTATCAAGATAAAATTAAATGAAAAAGGGCTGGGGAATGTAGCTGAGTGGTAGGACGCTTGCCTAGGATGCCTGAGTCCCTAGGATCAATCCCTGGTATCACACAAGAAAAAAATACAAAATGAAACAACCCAGAAAAATATCATATCCTAACTCACTATAAAAACAATCCATATTTATTGCGACAACTTGGGGAAAAAAGAGAGCAGAAAGATTTTGCCATAATTCTCCACTCTTAATTTTTCACTATATTCCTTTTAATTTTTTGACTTATGCAGACAAGTACACATTTCTTTTTTTTTTTTAAAGAGAGAGGAGAGAGAGTGAGAGAATTTTTAATATTTATTTATTTTTTTTTAGTTCTCGGCGGACACAACATCTTTGTTGGTATGTGGTGCTGAGGATCGAACCCGGGCCGCACGCATGCCAGGCGAGCGCGCTACCGCTTGAGCCACATCCCCAGCCCTACACATTTCTTTTTATTTATTTTCGATGATAAGATATGCCCACCATGCTGGGTATGGTGGCATATGTCTGTAATCCATATGTCTGTAATCTTGGGAGACTGAGTATCGAAAGTTCAAAGCCAGCCTCAACAATTTAGTGAGACCCTAAGCAACTCAGCAAGACCTGGTATCTAACCAAATATAAAAAAAGGGTGGAGAATGTGCCTCAGCGGTAATGCATCCCTGGGTTCAATCTCTAATACCAAAAAAGCAAAAGAAAAAAAAGAAAAAGAAAACAATAACTTACTTGGTATACTATATGAAAATAGAATTCTTCATTAGTGTACAAATGATAAATATTCATGAGAATGTAGAATAAGATGCATGCTTGCATATTCTAATTTCTAAGTTCCTTAGATTAAAAAATGAAGAAAAATTCATATATCCTTTAATACCAGATACTCAGAAGGCTGAGACAGAAGAATCACAGTTCCAGGCTGTGCCCTGTTTTAAAGAGGACCAGGAATGTAGCTCAGTAGTAGAGCACTTGCCTAGTATACATGAGGCCCAGGTTCTAGGTCTGGTACTGTCCTTCCCAGTTTCAGAGGTTTTAGTCCATAGATGGCCAACTCCTTCCTCAGGGCCTGAATAAGGTAGGACATCATGGCTGAAGAATGTGGTGAAGGAAAGTAGCGCTGGTCATGATACCAGGATACAGAGAGAAAAGTGTTTCTAATTTTTGTTTGTTTTTTAAAATATATTTTTAGCTGTAGATGGCTACAATATCTTTATTTATTTTTTTATGTGGTGCTGAGAATTGAACCCAGTCCTTCACACGTGCCAGGCAAGTGCTATGCCACTGAGCCACAACCCCAGCACTAATTTATAAATAGTTATTTTACAATCTGATTTTTTTCACTTACCATTGTTTAAAAATTTATAAGCATTTTTAATGATTATGTAAAAATCAAAATACATAGTGGTTTATGATATAGAAATACTGAAGTAGTTTATTTAGTCAGTCTCCAGTGGTTGCTTATGCTCATGAACAGAACTCAAAGACCTTTTTGCAAAACAGAAGTTTTTAGATTGTCTCTGGATCAATGCTCAGTCTTTGGATGGTTTTTGGTAAGTTTATACACAGGTTAAGGTACTTCTGGAAATCACAGCCAGTTGTAACATGGTATGTAAATTTTTGCCACTTAGCAAAAATTTCTTGAATGCCAAATAAAAGATTTTAAGTCATTACCATTCTGTACTTGTGCTCTACAAATTTATTTATTTATTTATTTAAAGAGAGAATTTTTTAATATTTATTTTTTTAGTTTTCGGCGGACACAACATCTTTGTTTGTATGTGGTGCTGAGGATCGAACCCGGGCACACGCATGTTAGGCGAGCGTGCTACCGCTTGAGCCACATCCCCAGCCCTACAAATTTTAAATATTAAGCTATATTAAAGGTCCCGATCCTGGTTCCCTCATTTTAGAGATTGAGGAAACAAAGAACCAGAGTTGTCAAAAATTTTCTTCAGTGTGGCAGAGAACCAGAGCTTTGAGCTTTAAGTAAAGCCTTAGATTCCCTCCTTTGCATTTCTTTGTACTCCAGTGATGTTAGGCTGTGTCCCCTTCTTTTGTTGCTTGGGGTTCTGTGGAGTAGTCAGGAGTAATACGTAGTAAAGAGTGGTCCAGCCATGTTCTCTATTTTGAACTTAATTCTAGAATAAGACTTGATGAAGGGGTTCTTCTGCTGAAGGGATTTTTTTTTTAAAATATTTATTTTTTAGCTGTAGTTGGATACAGTACCTTTATGAAGGAGTTTTAAAAGGGACAATTCTTGAAGATCTATCCAATTCTATTATTATTACTTGTGGATAGGAAGTACTGTCAAATCCAGTTAATTCTTGTTATTCATAGCACTAAATTCTATAAGGTCACTGTGAACAGTTTTTTGTAGAAAGGGTTTCATCATGCTGCCTACTGTGACCTTGGAATACTGCCCTGCCTCCCCAGTAGCTGGGACCACACAGTGCCACCATGCTTTCTTTTTCTTTCCCTCCCTCTCCCCCCTCACTCTCCCTTCCTTCCCTTCTTTCTTTTTTTTCTTTCTTAGCCTTGAGCTAAAGGGCACTCAACCACTGAGCCATATCCCAACCACATTTTGTATTTTATTTAGAGACAGTGTCTTTCTGAGTTGCTTAGCTCCTCGCAGTTGCTGAGGCTGAGACAAGATCCTCCTGTCTCAGCCTCCTGAGCTGCTGGGATTACAGGTGCCCAGTGTCCCCATGCTTTCTTTTTTTTTTTTTTTTTTAATATTTATTTATGTTTTTAGTTATCGGCAGACACAACATCTTTGTTGGTATGTGGTGCTGAGGATCGAACCCGGGCCGCACGCATGCCTGACGAGCGTGCTATGGCTTGAGCCACATCCCCAGCCCCCCATGCTTTCTTAATGTGAACAGTGAATTAGCAAATGTTTCCCTCTTAGGGAAAATAGAGGGTTAGATTGCTGCAAGCTTCTGGTAACAAGAATATATAACCTTGTTGGGCTGGGACTGTGGCTTAGTGGCAGAGCGCTTGCCTAGCATGTGTGAGGCACTGGGTTTGATTGTCAGCACCGAGTATCAATAAATAAAATAAAGGTCCAATGACAACTAAAAAATATTAAAAAAAATACGACATTGTTTGTGTATGCTTGTGTTTAAAGATACCTTATTTACTGTATGTTATTGATCCATTAATATTGAACTCATGCTTAACAGCACTTTAACTCATGCCTGAACCAAGCTTATCTAACACACATATTTTCTCCATAAAGCACATCACAGCCTTGTTGCTCTTGGTAATACTAGACAGTATTTTAGCAGTAGCTGGGAGGGGCATTTTAAAAAGCAAAATCACCAAGAAAAAAAAGATACACATTAGACTGCAAAAAGGATACTTGTTTACAGAAAAAAGACCTGAAACAAGAAGGTGAAATGTTGTCTTGGTTGACCACTGACTTAGGCTCTGAGCAGCTCAAAGTTTTCACTGCTTTAGTAGATACTTATGAACATGTGCTTTGTGTGGCAGAATGACTGCTCAAAAACACTATGAGTGTCCATCTTAGAGTGACAGTTCAATTTTACTAGCAAGTAAAAAAATCTGTAAATTTAGAATCTGTGAATACTTAGGATCCACTGTCACTTGATCATAGAGAAACAATAAGTAATTTTACTGTTAAACTTTTAAAAAATATTTATTTGTTTATGTTTTAGTTGTAGTTGGACACAATACCTTTATTTATTTATTTTTATTTGGTGCTGAGCACTTGCTAGGCGAGCGCTCTACCACTGAGCCACAATCCCAGCTCTAAACTTTTTTTTTAAACATGAGAATTAAACAGATGCTTCATAAAATATACAGATGGACCAATAAACATGGAAAGGTGCTCAACCTCCTTTTTAATCAAAGATGTACAACTTATATCTTTAATTATTCTCTACAACAGCGTAACTAAAATTCAAGACTCGTAATAGCAATAAAATAAAGAATTTTTAACAGTATTATTTTCATCATTGTGAATGAGAATCATTCCAAAGTCCTTCAGACATAATAAAATATAAATAATGTTATATTCATTGAGGGAATATTATAGAGTGGTTAAAAAAAACCTGTATCTGCATGCAATAACACTGGTAGGTCTAACCATTTTTGCTTGTGAATTCCAGAAGTAAAAGAAGTGTGCTTTTAAAATTCAAAATCCTGGGGCTGGGGATGTGGCTCAAGCGGTAGCCGCCTGGCATGCGTGGGGCTCGGGTTCGATCCTTAGCACCACATACAAACAAAGATGTTGTGTCCGCCAAATACTAAAAAATAAATATTAAAAAAAATTCTCTCTCTCTCTCTCTCAAAATAAATAAATAAATAAATAAAATTCAAAATCCAGGGCTGGGGATTTGGCTCAAGCGGTAGCGCTCTCACCTGGCATGCGTGCGGCCCGGGTTTCATCCTCAGCACCACATACAAACAAAGATGTTGTGTCCGCCGAAAACAAAACAAAAAAATAAATAAATATTTTTAAAAAAGTGCTTTAAAATTCAAACTCCAAACCTACTTTGAGCCTAATCAGATAAGAGAAAAATGACAAAGACCTTATTTCAGATTGGTTCACCAAACCAGTGTACAAAAGAGGGCAGGGCTATACTAAGTGGTAAAACATGGAGCTCATGCTTAGCATGTGTGAGGCTCTGGGTGCACTTTCTATGTGGGTTGGATCTCTATCCCTCTCTCCCTCCTTCGCCCCCGCCCCCCAGCCCTCTCCCCGCCCACACTCTCACACACAACAGGAGAAGACAGTGCATGTAGTGATAGGAGTAAAATGGTTAGGAAAAAAAAATGGAAAATAGTAAACATTCAGTCTTCTAAAAAGCAAAAGAAGAGATAATATATGTATATGTTTTAACCTGATAGCAATAGAGCAGATTCTTTGACTTTAGCAGTTCCTCTTATTTATGATGGAAACATGGTTTTTCAGAAAAAGCTTTATGTACATAGTTCTATTTGATATTTTAGTAGGGTATGGTTGAAAACAATTCAAATGTTTAACAAGGGAACATTAAATATGTTAAATCTAATTTGTGGAATATTTAGGAAGCTGTTTAAAACATTGCAAAGATTTGTACAATATGGAAATTTCCTTAAGCTGTACAAATATACATATAATTCACCATTGCAGATACAGTTAGCTAGTGGTGGCACAATATATTTTTTCTTTTCTTTATTTTCCCTGGTAACTTTGTCTTTTAAGTCAATAAACTCATGTTTACTTGCTAGCACTAAAACCTTACACAAAATACACTCAAGTGGCAAGCAGTTACAGTGCAAGGGCTTGTAGGGCAATCCAGATTTACTGAAATACCTGATGCTGAATTATCCAAAATTGCACAACTTTAATTAAAGCATTTAGTTTACATTTGGCCACCTTACATTGATTCATTAGTTTAAGTACTATGGCTCCCTGTTGAGTAGATCCAGTCTTTACACCCAAACGTTTAAGCATTTAAGCAACAATGCATTATTAAATAAAACAGCAGTGGTTATTGCGAGTTAGATATTTTGATCAATTACATGATTAAAATTACCTTTTTTTTTTGTACCCAGGAATTGAACAGGGGCACTTAACCACTGAGCCACACGTAGCCTCATCCCCTTTTATATTTTATTTAGAGATAGGTTCTCACTAAGTTGCTTAGGGCTTTGCTAAATTGCTGAGGCTGGTTTGAACTCCCAATCCTTCTGTGCTGTATTACAAGAGTGTGCTGCCATACCTGCCCTTCCATGATATTTCTAATGCTTAGAAAACCTTTTAGAATGGAAATCTGTTATCTGCTTTATACTTATTGGTGTTATTTTAATAAGAAAGAAAAGAAAACCTGAATAGTCTTTTCCCTCCTTGAGATGATGTCTTTCTGTGTTGCCCAGGTGGCCTCTAAATCCTGTGCTCAAGTGATCCTAACAGAGAATTATAGAAAGGTGACTTTCATTTGATTTGGCAGCCACCCAGTAATGCATAAGTGGTTTATACTGGAACTGCTGGCCACACCAGCAGCCTCCTAAGTAGCTGGGATAATAGGCATCTGCCACCATACCTGGCCTGTGATAAAAATTCATAAGAACTAGCAATAAAAGAGATTTTTTTTTTTGTCCTGAAAAGAGCACTTAAAAAAATTTGATAGCTATTACCATATAAAAACAAAACAAAACAAGAAAGAAATAAAATTGTCCCTGTTTTTCATATAATTGTCTTTGTAGAAAAATTGCAAGAAATCTGTAAGAAAGCTTCTAGAATTAATATGTGAGTTTAGCAAGGTTGTAGTGAATATGGACAATATGTAAGAATTAATTGCAGCTGGGCATGGTGTTGCATACCTGTAATTCCAGTGATTAGGGAAGCTGAGGCAGGAAGATCACAAGTTTGAGGCCAGCCTCAGCAATTTATTAAGGCCCTAAGCAACTTAGGCCCTGTCTTAAAAAATAAGAAGGATTGGGGGGGGGTGTGATGTAGTTACTAAGCACCCCTGGATTCAGTCCCCACTACCAAAACAAAAACCAGAAAAAGAATCTTGAAGTAATATTCTCTCGAAATAAAACATTTCTGGCTAACGAGTGGCATTTGTGGCTGATTCTTTAGGTATTAACATCATCTCATATGCAACCTGGTATTATTAAAAAAAAAAAAGAATTCCATCTCTGTGTACTGGCAATGAACAGATCTAGAAGAAAAAAAAAAAAAACAGAACTGCAGATATAGCTCAGTGGTAGAGTGCTTGCCTATATGTACGATGTTGTAGATTTGATTCCTAGTGCTACAAAACTGAAAACTTTAGGTATACATCTGACAAAATGTACAAAGGATTTAAAACATTGATGAAAGAAATAAGAGAAAGCCTAAATAATTGTATAAGTTGTTTGTAAAAATGATGTAATATGTCAGAAAAATGAAGATCGCTGAGACACTGTTTTTTTCTTTCTTTTTTTGGGGGGGGGGTTACCAGGGTTGAATCGAGGGGTGCTTAACCACTGAAACACGTACCAGCCTTTTTATTTCTTATTTCTTTAAATTTTTGATAAATTTTTGGTACAGGGTCTCACTAAGTTGCTTAGGTAAGCCTTGCAAAATTGCTGAGGCTGGCTTTGAACTTGGAAAATATCTTTTTAGCTTTGACTTCAATAAAGGTTTGTTTGTTTTTTAAAATGGTACCTGGGATTGAACCCAGGGATGCTAAACCACTGAGCCTCAACCCCAGCCCTTTTTATGTTTTATTTAGAGACGGGGTCTCTCTGAGTTGCTTAGGACCTTGCTAAGTTGCTGAGTCTGTCTTTGAACACAAAATCCTCCTGCCTCAGCATCCTGAGCCCCTGGGATTATAGCATGTTCCACTGGCTGAAGATTTTTTTTTTAAAAAGAGATAATTAAAAGCACAAAATAACAAATTGATACATTGGAGTTCATCAAGATTAAAAATATCTGCTCTTCAGGGTTGGCATGGAATGCTTGCTTAGCATACATAAAGCCCTGGCTTCTATCCCCAGCATGTAAACAAAACAAAACAAAACAAAACAAAACAACAACAACAAACCAAACCAAATAAAAAAACTCTCTGCGCTTTAAAGAAGTAACTGGGCATGGTAGTATAGGCCTGTAAACCCAGCCACTTGAGAGACTTGAGGCAGGAGGATGGCAAGTTCCAGGCCAGTCTCAGCAGTTTAGTGATACCCTGTTTCAAAATGAAAAATAAAAACAGAAATTGGGGATGTTGCTCAGTGGTTAAGCACTCCTGTGTTCAATCCCTCGTACATAAGTGGGGGAAGAAAAGATACCAAGAAGAGAATGAAAGAAGTGACAGACTGAGAGAAAATATTTGGAAATCACATACCTGACAAAGGGCAGATTACAGATAGAAATTAAAAACTTAACATTAAGAAAATAACAGGCCAGGCTCAGTGGCTCATGCCTGTAATCTCAGAGGCTCAGGAGGCATCGAGGATCTCAAGTTCAGACTCAGCCTCAGCAAATTATTGAGGCCCTAAGCAACATAGCAAGACCCTGTCTCTAAAGTACAAAAAAGGACTGAGGGTATGGCTCAGTGGTTGACTGCCCATGGGGGTTCCATTCCTGGTACAAAGAAAGCAACTCAGTAAGAAATTTGCAGATTTTTGCCAAAAAACATATCCAGAAAGCAAATAAACACAAGAAAAGTTGCAAAAGAATGTGTGACTTTCTTTTTTTTTCTTGAGGTTCTTTTTTTTTTTTTTTTTTTAGAGAGAGACAGAATTTTTTAAAAAATATATTTATTTTTCAGTTTTCGGCGGACACAGCATCTTTGTTTGTATGTGGTGCTGAGGATCGAACCCGGGCTGCACGCATGCCAGGCAAGTGAACCGCTTGAGCCATATCCCCAGCCCGAATGTGTGACTTTCTTAAGTCATCAGGGAGATACAAAATGAAACCATGATGAGATCATTACTTGCCTATTAGAAAGGCCAAGAAACAAACAATGCTCTCCTCCCCAGAACTGATAATACCAGTTATTAGATAACTGGAATTTTCAATTCCAGCTTGGCAGATTTCCATAAGATTAAATATGGAATTTATATGACCTAACAGTTTGAATCCTAGATTTTTCCCTGAGAGATTTACTGCCGCAGTCTGGCTGGGCACAATTCAGGAGCCACTTGTCAAAAGAAACTAACTTTATTTTTAGAACTACAAAGCCAAACAAAACAGCTCCTCAGGGAAAACCCCTCAGAGCCCAACTGCCACCACCGGCTTCCCACAAGCCTCTCACCCCCACACAACCCTCACCACCTCCCACAATCCTCCTGTTCTTGAGGCCGATTGGCTGGGTTGCGTGGGCGGAGCCAAAGAAGTCCCCCAATGAGCAGCTCCGTGGAGGAGCCAATCAGCTAGATGTTGCTGGGGCCGCTGTGAGCCAATCATCAGCTGGCAGTCTGAAGGGCAGGGAAACAGCCCAATGAACATCACCCAGAGGAGCCAATCAACTAGATGTTGCTGGGGCCGCTGTGAGCCAATCATCAGCCGGCAGTCTGAAGGGCAGGGAAACAGCCCAATGAACATCACCGCAGAGGAGCCAATCAGCTAGATGTTGCTGGGGCCGCTGTGAGCCAATCATCAGCTGGCAGCTGGTTGCTGGCAGCTGGAAGTTTGCTGGGGCCCCTTTGGCTGTGGCTCTCAACAATTTACCCCAAACATTACTAAGAGATGTACCCAATACATTTACACCAAAATTAATCTCTGTGCATGTATGTATTTTGTTTTAAAAATATTTATTTTTCAATTGTAGTTGGACACAATACCTTTATTATTCAATAATTTAATGAATCAATTATCTAGTTAATTTTTTAAAAATTTGTTTTTTAGTTATAGATGAACACATGCCTTTATTTAATTTATTTTATATGGTGCTGAGAATTGAATCTAGTGCCTCACACATGCTAAGCAAGCTACAGCCCCAGCCCAATTAATTTATTTTTGACTGGAGATTGAACGCAGGGGTGCTTTCCCACTGAGCTGCACCCCAGTTCGTTCTTTTTTAAAATATTTTTTTAGTTGTAGATGGACACGATACTTGTATTTAATGTATTTATTTTATGTGGTACTGGGCATCGAACTCAGGACTTCACACATGCGAGGCAAGTGCTCTACCACTGAGCCACAACCCCAGCCCCACCCCAGTTTTTTAAAAAAAATTTGAGACAGTACCTCACTAAGTTGTACTTGGCAGTCCTGCCTCAAACTCCTGTGTTGCTGGAATTATAAGTGTGCATCACCATGGGCAGCACACACCAAAATCTATACGCTAATGTTTATAGTAATTTTGTTGAAATTGCAAGACAGTGCAAATATTCTAAATGTCCCTGGTAAATAAATAATAAACTGTGATAGCTCCACCACATTCAGCAATAAAAGAAGGGATTTTGGGGGCAGGGCTACTGGAGATTGAACCCAGATATGTTTTACCACTGATCTATAGCCCCAGCTTTTTTTTTTTTTTAATTTTAAAACAGGATCTCACTAAGTTGTGCTAACTTGCTGAAGCTGACATAGTACTTGCTATTCTCTTCCTCAGCCTCCTGAGTTGCTGGGATTACAGGTATGTGCCAACCATCTGGCAAGAAAGGAATTATTATTAACAACATTGTGCTAAATGAAAAATGCTAATCTCACAAGGCTATAGTATGCCGGGCTTGGTGGTGCATGCCTGTAATCCCAGCAGCTCCGGAGGCTGAGGCAGGAAAATCCAGAGTTCAGTGCCAGCCTTAGCAAAAGTGAGATGCTAAATAAAATACAAAATAGGACTGGGGGTGTGGCTCAATGGTTGACTATCTCTGAGTTCAATCCCCAGTGCCCAACAAAACAAAACAAAAGGATACAGTATGTGTGGTTTTATTTGTATGATATTTGATAAAAACAAACTTGATGGTAGGGAACAGGTTAGTGGTTGCTAGAGTTTAGGAATAGTGGTAGGAGAGGGATAATGGGGATACTTTTCTGTTGAGTTATACCCCAGCCCTATTTATTTATTTATTTTAGCTACACATAACATTACAATGATCTTGGCAATTCATACATTTGAATCATTGGGGTATAATTTCTCATTTTTTCTGATTGTACGGATTGCAGAATCACACTGTTTATAGAGTCACCTATATACATACAGCAATCATAATGTCTATTCTATTCTGCTGCCCTTCCTGTCCTTTTCATTTTTTTGAGACAGTGTCTTGCCACATTGCTGAGGCTGGTATCAAACCTTGTGATGCTCCTGCCTGGCTTCCCAAGAGTTAAGATTACAGGTGTGTGTCACCACCCTTGGCTTCTGTTCTGTATCTTTATTGTGGTTGTTCCATGATACTGTACAATTATCAAAATATACATGCACCTAGACATGAACTTAAAAGTGAATTTTATTACATATAACTTTAAATATTACTCAAGATTATGAACAGGCAAGCTATTATATGCAAGGAATGCTTAAAAATAGTCAGGTGCAGGGCTGGGGATATAGCTCAGTTGATAGAATGCTTGCTTTACATGCACAGGGCCCTGGGTTCAATCCCCAGCACCACACACAAAAAAAGTTAGGTGCAGCTGGGCGTGGTGGCACATGACTGTAATCCCAGAGGCTCAGTCAGGAGGATCCTGAGTTCAAAGCCAGGCTCAGCAATGGTGAGGCACTTAGCAACTCAGTGAGACCCTGTCTCTAAATAAAATACAAAATAGGGCTGGGAATGTGGCTTGGTAGTTGAGTGCCCTGAGTTCAATTCCTGGCGCACTCCCTCCACCCCCACCCCCAAAAAGTCAGGTGCTATGGCACATAACTGTAAATCCAGCTAGCTACTCAGAAATGCTGAGGTAGGAGTTCACAAGTTCAAGGAGAGTTTGACACTTTACTGAGACAGACTCAAAATAAAAAGGGGTGGGGATGTAGACCAGTGGTAGAGTGTCCCTTGGTTTAAAATACAGGAAAGAAGCAAAGGAAAAAACTCTTTTGAACAATAAGAAAACAAATAACAAATAATACATGCCTGTATTTCCAGCAACTCAGGAGGCTGAGGCAGGAGAACCACAAGTTCAAAGCCAGCCTCAGTTACTTAGCCAGGCCCTAAGCAACTTATCAGGACTCTGTCTCAAAAACAAAAAGCAGGGCTGGGGATGTGCCTCAAGTGGTAGCGCGCTCGCCTGGCATGCATGTGGCCTGGGTTCAATCCTCAGCACTACATATAAAAAAAAAAAAGATGTTGTGTCCGCTGAAAAACAGAAAAATAAATATTAAAATCCTCCCCCTCCCTCCCTCCCTCCCTCCCTCCCTCTCTCCCTCTCTCCCTCTCTCCCTCCCTCCCTCCCTCTCTCCCTCTCTCCCTCTCTCTCTCTCTCCCTCCCCCCTCCCTCCCCCCCTTTAAAAAACACAACAAACAAGCAAACAAAAACCAAAAAAAGGGGGAGGGGCGTTAGGTATGGCTCAATGGCTAAACATATCTTGGCCCAGTTCTCAGTCGAAAAGAAAGAAAAAGAAAGCAAATAAGTTGGTTGTAAAATGGATAAAGATTGAGTAAACACTTTTTTAAAGACAATTATTTTGCTTTGTTTATTTTTTTAAAGAGAGTGAGAGTGAGAGAGAGAGAGAAAATTTTTCAATATTTTCTAGTTTTCTGCGGACACAACATCTTCGTTTGTATGTGGTGCTGAGGATCGAACTTGGGTCGCATGCATGCCAGGCGAGCGCGCTACCGCTTGAGCCACATCCCCAGCCCGAGTAAACACTTTATTAAGAAGATACACAATGTTACCTGAGTCTATGGAAAGATACCCAATATTGTATGTTATTAGGGAATTGCAAAATGAAACAACAGGCATGTAAAAGCCTGTAAGGTTGACTAAAATCTGAAGTACTGGCCACACCAAATCCTTTCAGTTATAAAGAGCAACACAAACCTTTACTTATTGCTGGTGAAAATGTAAAATGGTGCAGCCATTTCGGAATACAATTTGGCAGGTTTTTTTTTTTTGGGGGGGGGACATAACTGAGCATACTCACCATACAGTAGTAACTGTGTTTTTGGTATTTACCTAAAGGAGTTAAAAATAGCCTTCATACAGAAACCAGCACATGAATGTTTATAGCAGCTTGATTCATAACTGCCAGAACTTAGAAATAACCAAAAGACCTTTCAGAGCTGTGTGTAGTGCTACACACTGTAATACCAAGGTGGAAGGATGGCAAGTTTGAGGCCAGCATTGGCAGCTTATTGGCTCAACGCAAATGGGCTGGGGTTGCTGCTCAGTGGTCGAGTGCTTGCCTAGCATGCATAAATTCTTTTGTTCAATCTGTAGTATTGCTGAAAAGAGAAAAAAGTCCTTTAGTAATTTAATGGATGGACAAATTCTGTCATATCCATAACATTGTAAAAGCCTAGAATCCTGGAGGAACCTTAAGAGCATGAGGCTAAGTGAAAGAAGCCAATCTGAAAAGGCTGCATACTGAATAGTTTTAATCCTATAGCTTTTTGGAAAGGGCAAAACTATGGAAACTGAAAAGTAGCCAGGGGTTTGGTGGAGGGAAGGAGGATAAATAGGTAGGGTGCACAGGATTTAGTCTCCCCTCCTCTGACACACAGAAGAATTCTCCGTGGTAGTTGCCTTCATTTTCATCATCATTATCTTCTTCGTCTCCTCTTTTTCCTTTTTTTTTTTCTCTTCTTCTTCTCCTTCTCTTCCTATTCCTCCTGTGCTGGGGATGGAATCTAGGGCCTCACACACATTAGGCAGGAGGTCTGTCTCTGATCTATACCCCCAGCTCTTTTACATCTATGCTGTATGATATCTTGTATGATATAGTAGATATATAGCATTATATACTTGTTAAAACTCAAGGAATGCACACCATGAGTAAACTGTAATGCACATTATGGACACTGGGTGATAAACAATATATCAGTGTTGGTTCATGGATGATAACATGCACTACTCATGCAGGGATGTTTATTTTTTTGGGGAGAGTATATGGGAACTCTACATTTTGCTCAGTTTTGCTATGAACCTAAAACTGCTCTAAAACATAGTCTTATGTTAAAAAAAAAAAAAGAAAAGAATGATAAATTATGTCATTCAGACCTGTTTGCATGACGGACATTTTTCTTGAAAATAAATGAAAGGATTCCATTGCTTCAAGGGAAACAACTGTCAGTATCAACTGTCAGCAGTTATAAAAAAAAAAAGTGAATTTTCAAGATTAGAGTTTTAGAAAGCTTGTTTCTGTCATTGTAAAGTTGATATTCACAATAATTAATACATTTTATGATGAGTCTAGTGGTGGCTTTAGTCAAGATGATTGTATTTTATAAGAAATGTGCGTAGTGGCACGTGACACGCCTCTAATCGCAGTGGCTGGGGAGGCTGAGGCAGAAGGATCACGAGTTCAAAGCCAGCTTCAGCTAAAGCGAGAGGCTAAACAACTCAGTAGATCCTGTTTCTAAATGAAATACAAAATAGAGCTGGGGATGTGGCTCAATCCCAAGCTCAATCCCCAGTACCATGAATGAATGAATGAATGAATGAATGAATAAGATGTGACCACAGTTGACCCCAGGCTCAATCCCCAGTACCATAAATGAATGAATGAATGAATGAATGAATGAATGAATAAGATGTGACCACAATTGAATGATAAGCATAATTCTCAGAAATTAGTAAATAATGAATGCATTATGTTACAAAATCATGAGTGGGTAAAAAAGTTCTATTCAAATTATAAGATAAAGTAGTGTATTTTAATGTAACTATAAAAAGTTTATTAATAGGCTGGGGATGTGGCTCAAGCGGTAGTGCGCTTGCCTGGCATGCCTGTGACCCGGGTTCGATCCTCAGCACCACATACAAACTAAGATTTTGTGTCTGCCAAAAACTAAAAAAAAAAAATAAATAAATATTAAAATTCTCTCTCTCTCTCTCAAAAAAAAAAGTTTATTAATAGAATTTCAGATGATATGATGTAGTTAATGTTTAATAATTATCACTTGTCAAGTTTTTTTTTTTTGAATAGCAAAGAGTATCTACAATAACTTTACCACTGAGTCACATCCCTAGCCTTTTTTGTATTTTATGTCAGGACAGGGTCTCACTGAGTTACTTAGGGCCTCGATAAGTTGATGAGGCTTGTTTGAACTAGCGGTCTGAGCCACTGGGATTACAGGTGTGTACCACCATACCTGGCTTCATATAGTTTTGTATGTGTCACAAATAATAGTGCCAGTGGTGAAGCCAGTTGCGAGAAGGTAGCTGTTTTTAATTGAACTAGATCTTAAAACATTTCACAAAAATGTGAAAAATAATGCTGATTTAATTGTTTTTAGGGAAGGGAAGATAGTCACTATAAGATATTAAAATGGACTTACTATAAAATTTATAAAGTGAATCAGTAACAATTTTATTTTTTAACCATCGTTTTTTGAACTCAGTGTCACTTTATCACTGAGCTACATCCCCAGGGTTTTTTTTTTTTTTTTTTTTTTTGTACCGGGATTGAACTCAGGAGTACCCAAAGACTGAGCCATATCCCTGGCCCTATTTTATATTTTATTTAGAGACAGGATCATGAGTTGGTTAGCACCTTGCTTTTGCTGAGGCTGGCTTTGAACTCAAAATCCTCCTGCCTCAGCTTCTCCAGCTGCTGGGATTACAGGCCTGAATTACTGAGGCTGACCTTGAAGTTGAGTCTCTTGCCTGAACTTCCTGAGTCTCTGGGGGTTCCAGGTGCATGCTACCATGCCCTGCTTATTACAATTTTAATTACTAATATGGCAAATATCTATAAATACCTCAGTAAACAAAAATTCGGCAGGGATTTTCAATTTTTAAGGGTGAAGGGAGCCTGGCTAGGATTATATCTCAGTAGTAGAGCACTTGCCTACCTTACTGTAGGCCCTGACTTCCAGGCCCCATCTTCACCCCCACTGGTGGGGGGAGGGGGAAGAAAGGGGACCTAAGATGATACAAGTTTAATGACTTACTCTCATAGGGAAACTCCTTCAGAAGTAACCTAAAGTACTTAATCCAGAGGTTCCCAAATTTTGTTGTACTTTAAAATCACTTGGGAAGTCTTAAAGTATCTGCTGCCCAGTTCATACCCCTTGTCATTAAATCAGAATGAAAACGGCTTGCTTTATTTACTTATTTATTAGATTGTGATTTGATTGCAACTTGTAGCAAAATTTGGAGACGCTGGCTTTGACTCAGACTTTTATGTTTGGATTCTTATTCCTGATTTTGGAGGTGACTTTATGGTTTAATTACCTTATTTAGAAAATATTACATAGTTTTTATCTGGTTTTTGCTGAGGCAAATTCAGAAATCCCTTGAGAATTAATTTGTCAGGTTTTTTTTAAACCTCTCAGCTACCTGTCCAGCCTCCTTTGCCCAGTTTTTATTGGCTAAAACAGGTGTTAAAATACAATCCAGTTAAGAAAAATAGTGTAAAATGGAAAACCTTGCTTTGCATGCTGATGAAAGGGAATAAAACCATACCCAGTAATCCACTGAAAACTGTTGGTGGTACAGATTTCTCTATCACAGAATTGCACTTGAAATACTGAGTTGTTACTTATATTTAAGAAGTCTGATTTATTATAAGTTGTGCTTTTGAAATGGCACATTGAAGTCATTGTTAAAGCCCAAGTTCAAAGTAACATGCAGAATATTGACAGTCATTTGATGTACATATTATACAAACTTCTTTCAGTTTTACTTGTACTCGCTTGTGTGTGTGCATACAGTTCTGTAGTTTTATCATATGGATTATATGTTCTGATATGTTTTACTGTATATTTGTGTATCTGTTACCATAGTCTAGTTTAACAGTTCATTACTACAAGAGATCTTTTGTAACCACACCTGTGTACCATTTCTGACTCCTGGTGACCACTATTCCTTTCCCCATTTCTGCCATTTCTTCATTTCATAAATGTCATATAAATGAAAGCATATAATATATGACTTTTGCATAGATTCATGTATCTACTATCACGATCAAGATATAGAATTGTAAGAACTTTTAAAGACTTAAACAGCTTCCTTGTTGTCATTTAAAAGACTAAATATTCTACTAATTTTTTTCAGCCTCTATATTATTAAATGTTTGTACTTTGAAGAGAAAAAAATATTGATCATTTTGTTACTGGCCTAGTCCTAGTCATGTAGATCCCTCAATGTTCAGTGATATATTAGGCATCAGATTTCTTTTAGGAAAAAAAAATTTAAAAATCTCTTTTAGGTTAGATTCTCAGACCAGAACCTAATGTACTGGAGATAATCTAAAACAGAGGTTCCCAGGCTGAGGTTCTAAAACTGGGGGCCAGGAATTTAATGTTAGTGTGAATCTCAAAACTTTCGTCATTATTTTTTAAAATATTATTTAGTTGTCAGTGGATCTTTATTTTTTTTATTTATATGTGGTGCTGAAAATCGAACCCAGTGCCTCACATAGGCAAGTTCGGTACCACTGAGCCACAACTGCAGTCCAACTTTCATTGTTTTTAAGAGCACTACAGTGATTGTATTTGTTATCCTAGCAAGTTAATAAACTACTAATCTGGGCTGGGGTTGTGGCTCAGTGGCAGAGAGCTTGCCTCTCACATGTGTGGCACTGGGTTCGATCCTCAGCACCACACAAAAATTATATATATATATAAATAAAGATGTTGTCCTTGTATAACTAAAAAATACTAAAAAATAAACTACGAATCTGCTTTCAGTTAAAACTCTGTTATCTTAGTTTGCTTGTGTTGACCAGATGCTTTGATTAGTAGAAATTTTGGATTTGATAACTGGTGTCATAGTTACTATGGGCTAGGCACTGTGCCCATACTAGATAGAGGTTATATGTGGTTTTCTTTTGCTTATTGATATACAGTGGTAGCAGAAATTAAGAACAGTTCTTTTCTTTCAAATGTGCACTATTCATATATTCTATTTTTTTTTAATCTTCAAGGTTGCTTGTCAACCCTTTTGATTTCAAGAACCACCAATAGGATATAATTTTTGGTTTAAAGAAAAATTGCTACTTTATACTTCAGGCCTGTTTATGATCCTTCAGGGTGTGGGATTTTTGGCTTTGTTTTGTTTTTGAAGCCAGAGCCTCCTCTCTAACCTCAATTTACTTGAAAGCTCATTGTACTAAATTGTATGAAGCAGTTAGTAAGTTGATTTTGGATCACATTTGTGGAATTAGTTGATTTTTAGCTAGTTCATTTTACTGTAAGAAATAGACCGTATTCCTGTTTTTAGTTGGATTGTATTCTAGCTCTAGTATATTTTGAAGTCAGGTATTGTGATGCCTACAGCATTGCTTTGGCTTCTCTGGGTCTTTTATTCAAATAAATTTTAGGACTTTTTTTGTTATAGTTCTGTAATAATGTCATTGGTATTTTGATGGGAATTACATTGAATCTCTGTATTGCTTTTGGCAGTATGGCCATTTTAACAGCATTAATTCTGCCTGTCAACATGGAAGATCTTTTCATCTTCTTGTGTCTTTTTCTAGTTTGAATTATCTTTGTTAAGAATACTTTCCTATTCAATCTACGTTATCCCCAAAGTTGAGGTTTTGTTAGTCCTTGTATGTAGTTTTTGTTACCTTAACTAGATGTTTAGGTTCTGTAAATGAGTGAATTGTTTAGCGTTTTCTAAAATGTGAAAGTTGTCATGACTTTTTTTGAGGTGGCAGTGGTGCTGTTTTTTGATACTGGGAATTTAACCCAGGGGCACTTTTCCACTGAGTCATATCCCCAGCTCCCCGCCCCCCCCTTTTGAGATAGGGTCTTGCTAAGTTTCTAAGGCTGGTCTTGAACGTGTGATCCTTCTATCTTAGCTTCTTGAGTTGTTGGGATTACATGCGTGTGCCACTGTGCCCAGCTGTCCTAACTTTTCTTTTAAGAAAAGCATTTACATTTTTTGCCCATCCAGTTTTATGTTCAACTGTAAATCATAGTATATGACTATGACTATAAAAAGAAAAAAAAAAAGGTACTTTGTGAGTAGTTGGGACTAGAAGCAAAATTATAATGCAGACATGGACTTGAGCACACGATCATGGATAATTAAGTGTGTTTTCCAATTTGTTCAATAGATTAGTCACTAGATTGGCTAAAGGAATAAGTATTTCATACAAAACAGTATCTTTGAGTGAAAAGAGTCCTTGAGGTTATCTATAGTAGCCTCAGTTTTACAAATTGCCACATAACTTAATGGTTTGCACGATGTGGAGCTGAAGCATATAAAGCATATATGAAGCCTGATCACTGTATGGTGAGGTGGTTTGTTTTGTTTAATTTAGGGGTGACTCTTCATTTGAAATGCAATTGTATTTTTTTCTTTTCTTCATGCCGAATCTATTTCTGGAATACAAGTAGTACTTGGGTATTTAGGGAAAAGTTTTTCTGTATATGTTTATGTATTTATTTTTATGTGGTACTCAGAATCTAACCCAGTGTCTCACATGAGCTAGGCAAGTGCTCTACCACTGAGCTATGATCCCAGCCCTCAAGAAAAAGTTAAAGGCCTTTTTTTTCAGTACAGTTTTTCTGGTGGTGGTGGGGGTCAGTACTGGGGATTGAATCCAGGAGCACTGAGCCACATCCCCAGCCCTATATATAGAGACAGGGTCTCACTGAGTTCTTAGTGCCTTGCCATCGCTGAAGCTGGTTTTGAACTTATAATCCTCCTGTCTCAGCCTCCTTAGTCACTGGGATTACAGGTGGGCACTACCTTGCCTGGCTCAATGCAAGTTTTACTCAACAAATTGTTTTGCATTTGACCTCAGTCATTTTCCTCATATTTGTACAGAAGAGGTTTTAATTGTATCTCTGTGTTTTATACCTAGTAACTGTTTTCAAATGTATAAGTGGTCTCTGCCACTCATTTCATATTTATTTTAAGTAGATTGATTGAAAAGTAAAAATGATATATATTATAAAAGGGGGAAAAGCATTAAAAAATGTGCATTTAAAAATGTTTTCATGGGCTGAGGATGTTGCTCAGTGGTAGTGCTTGCCTAGCAAGTGCAAGGCCCTGGGTTTGATCCTTAGTACTTGCTGGAAGGAGATTGCTGATATTGAATGAAAGTACTTTTTTCCTGTCCTAGTGTACTAGAAGGAAAACATCACCATGGCCACAGAAATTGGTTCTCCTCCTCGTTTTTTCCACATGCCACGGTTCCAACACCAGGCACCTCGACAACTGTTTTATAAGCGACCTGACTTTGCACAGCAGCAAGCAATGCAGCAGCTTACCTTTGATGGAAAACGAATGAGAAAAGCTGTAAACCGAAAAACCATAGACTACAATCCATCCGTAATTAAGTATTTGGAGGTAAGATAACCAAATTTTGGTTTCTTGAAAGTTGCCTGAATGTAGAGAAGTAAGTATACTTGTATTGCTTGAATTAGTTGGGTGAACTGTAATTTCAGATGAAGCCACATAAAAAGGGCCTCACTTTACCTCAATTCACTTTTTAAAAAATTGGTGCATGATTAATCTTTTGCAAAATTATTTAAGGTAGAACTTCACTTTAGAAATTGACTTTGTTCTCGGACTGGGGTTGTGGCCAAATGGTAGTGTGTTCGCCTAGCATGCATGAGTCACTGGGTTGCATCCTCAGCACCACTTAAATATAAAGATATAATAAATATTGAGTTTGTTCTCAAAGTTCATAACAGATCAAAATAAGGTACTTTAATATTCAGGCCAACCTTAAAGCATTTGTTAAACCTCCAGTGTATATGAAATAATAAGAGACTTCTAGTTGTAAAAAGGACTCTAATTAAGGTTGAGATCCTATTATAGGGTGGAAGCAACTCTGAGATGGTAAATAAAAGCAAGGTAGGGGTCAGCCTAAACTTCTATCAGCCCTACTTTTTTCTTATTAGTTCTTTATTTTCCTTAACTTTCTAACATTACTGTTAATATTGATTGGTTTTTGGTCTGCTCTGGATTCTGTTTTAGAAAATAACTTTTTTTTTTTTTTGGTGGTTCTGGGATTGAACCCATGGCCTCATACATGCTAGGCAAGCACTCTGCCACTGAGATACACCCCCAGCCCTTAGAAAATAACATTTTTTGTTTTCTCCCCATTTAATATACCTTACATTTTGTTAATAATTAATTTCACATTGATAATGAGACCTATACTTATTAACTGATCTGTTTGTTTATTTTAACAGAATAGAATATGGCAAAGAGACCAGAGAGATATGAGGGCAATTCAGCCTGACGCAGGTTATTATAATGATGTAAGTATAAGACAGGTCATATAAGCTGAATAAAAATTTCTTTGCTTTGACATTTAAGCCTAAAAATAGGTGAATTCAAGTTCACAATGTTCTTTTCTTTCTACATTTTTATAATTATACTAAAAGGTTTCTGAAAGGGTAATGTAACACATTTGTATGAATCATGGATTATATTTTGTCTCTATTTAAATATTTCTTTTATTAAAAGACATGATGGATGAACTGTTGATTTGGGATGTAAAGCAGTGTTCAACAAAATATTGAACCAAAAGTCTTGTAATAGGAAAGTTAATTTAAGACTTGAAACTTAAAATTTTAAATTTCAAAATTTTAAACTTTAAACCCAGTGTGAACATGTTTAATGGAGTTGACTTTAAGAAGTAATCAAGAACATCTGATAATCTGTGATGGGATTTGTTTAATAATAACTGGTGTTTACCCTCCCATATCTCACTTTTCTTCTTTTAATTAACACAAACTAGTTATATTACAATAGTGGGGCTTTTCTGAGTACCAGGGATTGAGCTCAGGGGGTGCTCAACCACTGTGTAGCCACATCCCCAGTCCTTTTTTGAACTTTATTTAGAGACAAAGTCTCACTGAATTGGTTAGTGCCTCCCATTTGCTGAGGCTGGCTTCGAACTCACAATCTTCCTTTTATTACAATAGGTTTTAAAAAGTCTTGTAGTCCTGAATTCATCCTTTACCCTCCCCTCCCACCTCTCCTTTCCCAAAAGTGTTTTACCACTGAGCTGCACCCCCAACTCATTTTATTTTTTAAATTTTGAGACAGGGTCCCCCTAAGTTGCCCAGGCTGCCCTCAGATTTGTGATCCTTTTGCCTCTCAGGCATTTCGAGTTAAATGTGTGCGCCACCAAGCCTGCTCTGAATTTTAGACGCTGAAATTACCTTGCCATGGCCTGGTTTCTGCCCTGAGTGTAATAAGGACCTCTGAAAACACAGTTTTCTTGTTTTGCAGCTGGTTCCACCTATAGGAATGTTAAATAATCCTATGAATGCAGTAACAACAAAATTTGTTCGGACATCAACAAATAAAGTAAAATGCCCAGTATTTGTTGTCAGGGTAAGTATTCTGTTGGATAATTATTTATGTTTTGAAAAATTAATCCTGTGTTAGTCTGAGAATGTATTTGACAAAACAAAAATCAAATGTTAACTTAAATGTGGGTCTGGGATAATAATTAGTTTATTTTTCATAAATTTTAACTTGAAATAATTATTTATCCAAAGTGTCCACATTTAGTAAACTGACTTTTCAGTTTTAATTGTTTTTCTTCATATTGCAGTTTCCTTAGATATAAAGTTACAGACTTATCCTTCAATAAGAATGCTTTTGTTACTTGAGAAAAGCAGCACCCTGAGTAAATGAAAAATCCCTAGGTGTTAATAGTTACAAGGAAGGAAAATGCATGAATGTAACTGAAGAATTGTGTGGTTCATACTTGTCAGCTCCATGAAGGAATATAGTAGATACTCAATACACTTTCACTGAAAAAAAAAATTTTTTTTAAAAATTATTTTGTAGTTGTAGATGGACAGCATACCTTTATTTTATTTGTTTATTTTATGTGGTGCTGAGGATTGAACCCAGTGCCTCACATGTACAAAGCAAGTGCTTTGCCACTGAGCTACAGCCCCAACAATGAAATTTTAAAATATAGTTTTACAGTCAGTCATGAATTCACATGGCTTAAAAATTTAAAATTTTGAGGGATTTGTAGTAAAACATTTTCTCATCTCCATTTTCCAGGCATTCAGTTAATATTCCTGTAGATGATAGCATAATAATATTCTTTGTATTTTGATTATTCCATTTCCTAAAAATGTACTTGTTGATTAGCTGTATTCAGAGTTGTACGATGATTAATAGTCAACATTGAGCAAACAACAATTGAAAAATAAAGTACGGGCGGGGGGGAGAAGAAAAAAGAGTCATGGCAGATATTAATGGCAAATTAAGAGAATAAGCAGATTTGATATTTAAGAGGTATGCAGATAGAAAGGAGACCTGGGAGGGACTGAAAGATGCTAGTTTGAGCTACATAGAAATTGTTGCAGTTGGTCTTAAGCCTCCTATTTGCTTTAGATACCTAAGGCAATAGAAATATCATTAAAGATCATTTTTGTGTAAGTAGAACCAACTAGTATATCGTATATTTTTTTTTATCAAGAGATTTGGTCAGTGGGTTGTACTGTACAGCTAATTTTAATATCCTTCTTTTAAAAAGAAAACACAGAAAACCTAAAGATATTAAGAAATGAACACTGCAGTTTCTGTATCTAAAGTTTAATTGTAAGCATTGTTGACTGATAGTAATGGGAAAGTAGGCGGATATCATTCATAATAATCATAAATCTTGATTTATGATTTATATAGATAAGCAATAAAACCTCAAATTGTCACATATTTGTGTAATTTACCAAATAGTGTTCATTTTATGTATTTTGTCTTGCTATTTCTATAGGTTTACTTCTATTTTTTAAGTCTTTGACATACTTTTTGTTTTGGAAAAAAGGATTGTTATTTTGAGATTTTATTTATTTACATCCTGTAAGGAAAATTAGTTTGTAATCCATTGTATAGACTTGGAAAAACAAAACAAAAAGAACACTGTGAATGTTTTGAGTTATGTAGCTCATCACAGATTTGGTTCATATGCATATTGTAAATTAAAACATTTGTAATATTAGTTGTGGTTTTAATGGTTTGGGAGTAGATCAGCATAAGACTTGGCACTGTGAATGGCAGAGAGCTTAACCCAATATTTTGAGTATGTTTATTTGCAGAAGACATTTGGTACCCTTAACTTGGTACTTACTATTGTTATTTTTAAAAAAAAATTTTTTTAAATAAAACACTGATAACTTTCTGCCTGCATTAGTTGTGTAGCAGTTCTAAGACATCAACTCTTTCATTAGTTGTTGAATTTTTTTGGTGACCAACAACCTTATTTATGTTAATATACTATGTAGCCTAGGAATATGGTGCATTTTATTTTGAAATGCTTTTTAGAGTGCATAGGTGCTTGTAATTTAGTGTGTATTTGTTTCTTCATAATGTACTTTCCCGCATGGTGTTAATACAGGTTATTTTCTGACAAAATACCTGCTTATAAATGGAGCTCCACTAAGTGAAAGTATTGTCAACTTAATATTGATTACTTGATGTGTTAAAAAAAAAACAAACACCTTTGTAAATTAAAAAAAAAATGAGTGAAGTTGCCCATGTGTAACCTGTCATTTTTTTTCCTCCTCCACAGTGGACTCCAGAAGGAAGACGGTTGGTCACTGGAGCTTCTAGTGGAGAGTTCACATTGTGGAATGGACTCACTTTCAATTTTGAAACAATATTACAGGTAATACTAATCATCAGTTGGTAGCTCATGCTGTGGTACTGTAAGGAATCTGAGATTGGCACTTACTCACATTGTGAAAGTTTACAGTTGGATGATTTATTGTTGAGTTAGTACATGCTCCTATAAGCCTTTGATCATATGTTATTTGAGATAGTAACTTACAGATATTTTCTTTTTTCCCAGGCTCATGATAGCCCAGTGAGGGCCATGACTTGGTCACATAATGACATGTGGATGTTGACAGCAGACCATGGAGGATATGTGAAATATTGGCAGTCGAACATGAACAACGTCAAGATGTTCCAGGCACATAAGGAGGCGATTAGAGAGGCCAGGTTTATACACAATATACCATTTTCTGTAGTCCCTATTGTCATGGTTAAATTATTCTCTAAGTGTATTCTGGGTGCAGAGATGCATGGGCTCTGTCAGATTCTGGGAAACTTTCTGCACCCTATAAACACAATATTTTTCCTTGTTTTCACACATTCACCATTTTGCTGGCACCTTTCTGAAGTAGTGTTGTCCTGGTATCAGCCTTTGCAATATGTTAGAGATGTATTGTCTGCCGCATTTTGCACTGGTTTTCTCTTTTCATTTATGGTTAATAATGTGTATACGTTATTCCTTTTTATTATCTACTGTGTAAGACAAGAATATTTCATTCCAAATAAAGAATTCAGTCTTTAATCATACAACTGAATAAAATCTAAAGCCTTCAGAAAACACCTTCAGAATTCACACAAATTACAAGAAAAAAAGGCTTAAGTGAAGACCTGGTTGGCTTGGCTATGCCATGACTTCAAAAGGAAAGTATAGGACTATAAACCCTCACAGATAACTCTCTGGATGTGGCAAACATTAATGGGTTAATGAATGGGTTCTTCAAGCTTTGCAGCTCTAAGCAGACCTTTGTCAAGAAGACTCTAGGACCTTCTAATTCTCTGTTAACATCAGCTGTGCAAATGTATAATAAGTGGAGTTTAATATTTTCAGTGAGTTGTATGTTTTACATATCAATGAGATATGTATAGTAAAACTGGGGGAAAAAGTTACAAAAAGAAGCCTGAAGAATTGCTGCAGCCTCAGAATAAAGTTAAGCAGCATTCTTTAAGGTTGTGCCACCTATGTGTGAGAGGAGGTTGACTCTATGGAAACACCATCCACTGCAGTCACTTGTTTCTATTTTCAGAATCACAAAAATTGTTGGATATATGTGCTTCTGCTTTATAGATTTGACCTTAGTGTCATGCCCATAATTGGAGTTTTCCCAGTTGGTCCTTTCTTTAAGATTCAGAAGTTCAAGGGAATTCTTAGAGTTGAGATCAACTCGATGGTCTTTCACTACTGGGAAGTAAAACTGGCTTCCTTTTTTGCAACAGATTCTTTGGCTTTAAACACAAATTTGAATGTCCCTATTTTAAAGTTTTCCTCCAAGGGTACAACATTCATTTGCTAGCTTGGCAGGAAGATGTGAACATTTTTCCACAGCTCTTTTAAATAAATGAGAAACATTGTATGTAGGAATGTTTACAATTTGATCTTTAGTAGCTTGCTCTTAAGTTTATCATTCCACAAAGTGTCTGAGACAGAAACTGATGTGGTTTTTTTGAACAGTATTCCTGTGTGATTTAAATGACTATATGCAGGAATATTGTACAAATATATTGAGTTTCAACACTTAAAACAGCTCCCTTTGTTTTGCTGGTATGGTTGGAAATACGCTAAGAGGAGCATGGGTAGCATTAGGACAATACACTGCTAAAATTGTGTGAATATTGATGATTGAAAACTGAAACAACTACTCGGTTGAAGTCTTCTTTTGATGAGATGCGTGTGTTGTCAACATTCTCTTTAAGGGCTTCTTCACTGGATACTTCCTTTCCTTTTTATAATGCAGCACAGTGTTTTTATTTTTCCCTGTCTGAGAAGCACAGATAATCTGTTAAATGCTGACTTCTTTCCCCTGCTGTGTGTCTTCACGTAACAGTTTCTCACCCACGGATAATAAATTTGCTACATGCTCTGATGACGGCACTGTTAGAATCTGGGACTTTCTTCGTTGCCATGAGGAAAGAATTCTCCGAGGTATGTGTACTAACAGTACTGATTAGAATATTTAAATAGGGAAGGCATTTGTGGTTAAATCATCACAATACCACAATAACAGCTTACATCTCCATTCAAGTTTTTCACATGTACACCATCTTAGTCAGGCTCTTTAAAGAAACCCAAACTCACTTTCTCTAGTTCACAAACATTTTATAGATTTTTACTACTAATATCTTTGAATTCTTTCAGCTTTAAATTAAATACAAGAGTCCCCTGTCATTTCTACCATTACTTGCTTGATTGTGTGTGTGTGTTTTTTTTCCTCCCAGTACTGGAAAGTGAATCCAAGACCTTATACATGCTATTCAAGTATTTTACCATTGATATACATCCCCAGCCCTCCTTGCTTAACTTTATGCCTCTTTTAGGGCTGTATTCCTTTTCTTGTCTTGTACTCAAGATAACTTTCTCAACATACTCACACTGTAGTCTTGTTCTTTCTTTTTCCTTTTCCCTCAGTACTAAGAAGTTAACCCCCAGGGGCACTCAGAACTGAACTGCATCCTTTAACCCTTTTTATTTTTTATGTAGCTGGAATTAAAGGCATGCACCACTCTCCTTTCATCTCCAGGAAGTCTTCTTGCAAAAATAAATTAGCCCCCAAAAGAGAGGTCTCAACAACTACACTTCTCAGTGTTGATTTATTTAGCGGAACATATATTTGTATGACATTGCCCATATGTAGATTGGGAAGGATTGCTTATTTACATTTATTGATTCCATAATTACAATAAACCTATATGAATTACTTTTACCCTATAAAAATATATATTTTCACCTGGGCCATTTTTCATTACTGTGTTAGTTTATTGGACTTTATAAAGTGGGACTTAAAATATTAAAGTTTGCCAATGCCAAAATATTAGCATTTCATCAACATCATTTATATGAGTTCAGTAGCATTAGAGTTAGGGAATTATCTGTTACATATATGCAGTAAAAACATCACAACAACAGTATTATCCTTCCAATTAAATCCTGTTAGTTTATTCTTTCCTGAAAAGGTAGTATTTTCAGTTGCTTAGTTTAAATCCATACTGGCCATATCCATGATTTCAGTGTGCCACTAAAGTAACATCTTCCTCTGATACATAATTGCAGAGTAGGAGAATAGGTGTTACAGATACTGGGTGTTAGGAAATTCCTATTCAAGAGATTCCCCTTTATGTTAAAGAGGCAGCAGAGTTAGTTGTCTTGATGGATTTATAAGTTTTTTTTTTAAACAACTTTTCGAGCTTTATTTGCAACATATGATAATGATTTCTAGATAAGAAAAGGACCTTAGTGATATTTTAACCCATATTCTGAGCCAGTGTTTTTGATCCCATTTACCTTTACTTTCCTGACTTTGCATATTTGTATAGATTCATCCACAGGACTGTGTTACTATAGCTAGCATAAGGATATGGAGCCTATCATATGCTCATGTGTATGATAGGTATGTGCCCATCACGTACTCAGCATGAATGTCATTTTATTGTATAACTTGAGAACAAGATGGATTATTTAAAGTCATCTCTTCTGAGTTATATTATGGATGAGCTCCATGACCCAGAAGGTTTAAAGTGACATGTTGATAGTAAAATAGGTTCAGATTCAGAGCTAGAATCTTTTGTCACTTAATTCTATCTTAATGCCATACTAATGTATATTTTCTTACTGTTACTTAACAGTAAGTCTTAGATGTTATAAAGAAATAAGACAAAGAACATTTTCTATGTTTTGGATGTCTTTAGAAGTATAGAGGTAATAATTCTATTTAATATAATTCTAAGGGATCAGAGCAGTTAATTTTATAATGGACTATACTGACAGGTCTGATCTGAAGGTCCTCTGCTTTTACCAATGTAGAAAATCTATTATATGATAACATTTTTCAGTTTTTTTATGCCAGTGAAAAGTTATTCAATTTTGCAGCTGTTTTAAAATAGTACTTAAGAATTTCCCCCTGAAATTTAGAGTATATTGGAAATATTAGCTAGTAATTAAATATTTTCAGATTTTATTTCAGGTAAATTTAGATACAAGTTAAGAGGATACTGAATGATTACCTATTAAAATATTTAGTGTAACTTAAAATATACTAATGTGTATATTAAACGAGTGTTGAGTTTTATATATAAGGACCCTTCCTTCTTTCCTTCTTTTTTTATTTGGTGTTACTAGGGATTGAACCCAGGGTCTTGTACATGCTAGGCAAGTTCTCTGTAGCTATTTTGCCAGCCAGCACCCATTTTCTCCTACATGCCTTTAAAAAAATAATAATAATTTTTTAGTTGTTAATGGACCGACCTTCCTTCCTTCCTTCCTTCCTTCCTTCCTTCCTTCCTTCCTTCCTTCCTTCCCTCCCTCCCTCCCCTACCTACCTACTTACTTACTTACTTACTTACTTATTTATATGTGAGGCTGAGTACCCTGGGCCTCACACATGGTAGGCAAGTGCTATACCAGTGAGCTGCAACCCCAGCACCCCCAACCCCCCCCCCCCACATGCCTTTTTTAGATAATATCTTACTAAGGCCTTGAATTTGTAGTCCTTCAGCCTTTTGAGTCACAGAGATTAGGTGTCTGCCACCATGTCTGGCAAGGGCTTTTTATTTTAGGTTTTTACTATGGAAATTTCATATATGCCGTGTTTCTGTCCACAAAAAATTATAATGAATCTTCGTGTGCTTTTAGGATTCATATTTTGGCTTATTGATGTCTTGCTTCCTTGAACAAAATATTCTACTGGCTTTATAATCATAATTGTTTGTTAATACCTCAAGGAGTGAGACAAATATGAATATACTAAACTAAGTTGATTGTATCATCCAATAGTTCTGATACCAAGTCTGCTGTAGAAGAGTTAGTAGAGTCCAGTTATCCATTTTCTTTCTTTCCTCCCATTTGTAAATTTTACAAATCTAAGAGATTTGCTGTCCTCCACTTGGTGGGTTGGGAATCAGAGGGATGGTAGATATATAGTTGTCTCAAGGATGGCATGAAACTATTCAAGTAAAGTTAGAGGAGAACTCTACTTAGCTCTACTTGGATAAAGAAAATTGGATCAAAGTCAAATAGTGACTGGGTGTTCTAACCTTTTGAAGTGTTAGCTTTCCAATATTAAGGGTGATGCTTGTTGTCCACATAGATTTTAGCATCTGGCAGGCAAGCATATCCTTTGCATTGTTCATTTGTACATCAGGCCCTAACTTTTAAAGTTAAGTATTTTAAAAATTCAAGAACACTCAAAGGGAGTTTTGGATTTATATAGTACAGCACTTTTTTTTTATCACATACTTATGTTTTCTGCATCATCCCTAAAAACCAGTCTTGTACTTAAAAAAAAAAAACACAAATAAACAATTTCAGTGACATAGTATTCACAACCTCATACACCCCCCTCTTGGTTTTAGACAGCTCTAATTTTCAGAATGTTCTTCTCTTATATCAGAAATCAGCTTCTCACAACTTGTCTTGCCTGTGAAATACCAAAAAAAAAAAAAAAAAGAAAAAGAAAAAAAGAATGAATCACACAGTCTCTTTTACAAGGAGCAGCACATTAAGCATTCAAATATAGCAGTCATGTCTTCTGTGCTGTATTTCAGCTTTAAGCATACAGTGTTCTTATACCAGAGCCATGGTTCCCATACTTTTGAGCTCAGAATTTACCATTGCTTTATAGTGTCATTTCTGAGATTGTTCTTAACACTTTTTGGAAAAGGAGGAAGTTATACAAGAGAAAAGTAATGTTTTCTAAGTTTTAAAATGGACATAGTTGTACTGTTGAGAGATTTGCTATGCAAAAGGATTTGTTGGTTGATTTATAGTTTGAAAAAAATAGACATTTATGAAATTGAATACACTGCAGCATGAGAACACCATGTGTATGTCCAGCACTATAGACACATGTGTAAATCACCAGAGTTTGCACATATTTGTCCTTCTCTCCTCCCACCTCCTCTCCCCCCATATAAATTAAGGCAGTCAGTTTGTGGACTGGGATTCAGAAACACCAAGAGAATATTAAGACTTTATCACTTTAGGTTACTGATATTTGTGCATTTGTAATAGCATCATTAGACTATATACTTAGATATTATGAGCATATACTATATGCAAACTCTCTAGATAGAAGATTTTTTTGTATGGTATGGACCCCCCCCACACACACTTCTTAAAGTTTTGTAGGTAAAGTAAGAAATTATCACTAAGTTTGAAGACGTTGGATAAACATGGGAGAAGAGTTATGTTAGAGGTACACTGTTGCCAACTTAGGAGGGAAGCAGATCACTTCCTGCTAGAAGGTTGAAAATATGGAATCAGAATACTGAAAGAATTTTTTTTTTTGCCAATTTAAAATACTGTTTTATTTAAGGCATTGCATTTTCACTCAATTATAAAGTGCGATGTTTTACTTCCTTTCTCTGTGCACATATTCCATATTCAAGTAGTGATAGGGCCCTGTAATTTACCATAGCAGCTCAACTTTAAAACTGCCATGGAATGAGAGGCATTACACTCTTAAGAGTTTATACTTTTACCCACTTCCTGTTTGTGTATTGGAATTGGGGGTGGGGGTTTGTTTTCAATGCTGGGGATTGAACCCAGAGCCTTGCTATTAGTGTGCTAGGCAAATGTTCTACCACTGACCTACATTCAGTTTTATCTATCTGTGTATCTATCTATCTATCTATCTATCGATCGATCTATCTATCTATCTATGTATCTATCTATCTATCTATCAGTTATTGGCGGACACAACATCTTTGTTTTTATGTGGTGCTGGAGGATCGAACCCGGGCCGCACGCATGCCAGGCGAGCGCGCTACCGCTTGAGCCACATCCCCAGCCCCACATTTAGTGTTTTAAAAGGAATGTCAGCATGGATTTAGTGTCTCCCTGAGCTGTACCAACAGAATTATGAAGTAAAAATTTTAATGGGGAAGAGAAGGTATGGGGCAGAGGGAACTGATTAAGTCTTCCATTTAATAGTCTTTTATAAACCTGTCCATATAGGTTTAGAACATAGGACATACTTACTACGAAAACATTGAACCACAGTGAACTGTTCAAACTGCAAATGGGCTATAGGTATTTATTTTCTAGTTTATGTAAATACACTGAAGGACTTATTCAGGAGGTAAGGTTTGTTTTCATATTTGAAATGTAGCACAGAGAAGAAACGAAGCCTGAGTACTCACTACACAGCTTAAAAAGTCTCTGCGCTCCTTCCTGATTATACTTGACTGTTATTTTTACTAAATGGGATAAATTCTGCTACAGAGATCTTTTGGTTCAGCAGTATGTTTTTGAACTGTGTAAAGTTACTTTCACACAACCTCCATGTACTGAGAAACTGTGGTTTGCTGTTCATTGGAAATAATTTTATTTATTGAAGTACTTATTTTTATAAGATCTTACAAAACATTCTCTTTAAGGTAAAAAACAAAAATTCTCTGCTTCCTTTAAAGTTTGGGTCATAGCAGAATAACTCCATCCACAGACACGTCGCTTTTTAATATTAAAAGCATTTCAGGTACATCTCATTTAACCATACAGACAACCATGTGGATCCATTTTACATATAGAGACCTGTTTTCTTCTCTGTAGTTCCTTATTTTGAGGAAGAGTTTATGTGACTCTTCTCTGCTCTCCTGAAAAGATTGGATTGTATTTGTGGTAGGTTCTCTTATGTAAATAATTACCTGGGTGTGTTATGGGGAGAAAGACTTAAAATAGCTTCTAAAACCATTTGAGGAAATTGGTGTAGTAGGGTCCTGAAATATTTTTTATTACATTCATGTTTTTATAGGAATTGTTTTAAATTTTTATGTTGGGCTTTGTTTTTTCCATCTCTGGGCTTACTTAAAATCTGGTATATAATATGCCAAAAATGTGTTGAAGAGAAATATGTGGTTTTCTTGGGATCCCAGAGATGCCTGCTGCTACCATAGGATCCAGTGTTTTAATTAAGAGTTAGGAGCCAGTACCAGATACTATTTTTTTATAAGTTAGTTAATTTTAATTAGGTTTATATGACAGCAGAATGCATTTTAATTCATGTACACAATTGCAGCACAACTTTTCATTTCTCTGGTTGTACGTCATGTAATATACATATGTGCAGTCATATATTTACCTAGGATAATGATGTTCATCGGGGCTGGGGATGTGGCTCAAGCGGTAGCGCGCTCGCCTGGCATGCGTGCGGCCCGGGTTCGATCCTCAGCACCACATATAAACAAAGATGTTGTGTCCGCCGAAAACTAAAAAATAAATATTAAAATTAAAAAAAATAATAAAAAAATAAAGGGTTTGTATAGGTCTGGAACATGGAAGGATGCAGAAAATATAGGACAGCATGCTTGGATGTAATTGTTTTCCTATAGAAAGAGAATGAAGTGTTCTGTGAGCTATTTGGTCTTCTCTTTGTTGAAATTGTGCCATGATTAGCTTATTGAAGTCATTACCTTTTTGGATGGGTAATTTGAATTAGGCTGTCTGTTAACACTAGTTTTGTTTTAGGGACCACCAATACCTGAAAGTCAAGCATGTGGACACATTTATTACAATAGATTAAATGGATAAGATTGATCTCATAAGGAGTTGTGGCCACCTTCTTTTTGTTGAAATATAAGATAACATTATTAACTCTTATTCAAAATATAGTGAATGTGAGCCTCAAAATCCTAGTCTTTAAAAATTTTTAAATATTTATATTTTAATCATTTATCTTAAGTTTATAGCATAATATATTTATACACATTTTTTTTATTTAGAGTGAGAGAGAGAATTTTTTAATATTTATTTTTTTTAGTTCTCGGCGGACACAACATCTTTGTTTGTATGTGGTGCTGGGGATTGAACCTGGGTCACATGCATGCCAGGCGAGTGCGCTACCGCTTGAGCCACATCCCCAGCCCCTTATACACATTTATATAGCTATCTAACCACCTCTAGAGAAGATGTAGAATATCTTAAGTAACCCAAAAATTCCTTCATGCCTTTTTCCCACTCTTAACATTTTATTAGGTAGTTTCCTTAGAATGAAAGATTTTTTTTCATTAAATTATTTTTCATTTCTCTCTGTTGTTCTCCAAGTTGATTTTGTGTGGTCTGACCAAGGGATGCCAACAAATTAGGATGATATTAAAATTAAAGAATGGGGCTGGGCTGTAGCTCAGTGGCATAGTGCTTGCCGTGCACGTGTGGCACTGGATCCAATCCGTAGACAACATAAAAAGAAATAAATGTATACTGTCCACTACAAACAAGCTTTAAAAAAAAAATAACATTTTTTAGTTTAATGATTTTTGAATTTAAATCCTGGTTCCTTCTTGAAGTCATATGGCATAGTATGCAGTTTTAAACATCTTTTTTGTAGGCCGTGAATGTTAAGTAAGTACTTCAAAGGTTTGGTGTTATTAATACTTCATAATTTTTTTCTAATGGTGTAATCAGATCTTTTTTTTTTTTAGTACGAGGTATTGAACTTTGGGACACTCGACTACTGCGTCACATCTCTAGCTCTATTTTGTATTTTATTTACAGATAGGGTCTCACTGAGTTGATTAGTGCCACTGGGATTACAGGCGTGCGCCACCATGCCTGGCTAATCACATCATTTTGTTTTCAGAAATTTATATAGACTATATCATGTACTTTATTATTATTGTTATTATTTTTGGTACCAGGGATTGAACCTAGAGGCGCTTAACCAGTGAGCCACATCCCATGAATGTGGGATCCCTACGGATTGGATCCAGATTTTATTTAGAGACAGGGTCTCACTGAGTTACTTTAGCACCTTGTTAAGTTTGCTGAAGCTGGCTTTGAACTCATGATCCTCCTGCCTCACCCTCTCAGCCCCTGGGATTACAGGCATGTACCACCATGCCCAGCATGTACATCTTTTTTTCAGGTGTATTATCAGTCTGACGTTTGAGGATATTATTAGTCTCACAGTTTGAATACTTTTAAAAAATTTTTGTTATATATGACAGCAGAATGTATTACAATTCATATTACACATATAGAGCACAATTTTTCATATCTCTGGTTGTACACAAAGTAGAGTCACACCATTTGTGTCTTCCTGCATGTACTTAGAATAATGATATCCATCTCATTCTACCATTTTTCCTACTCCCATGCTCCCTCCCTTGCCCTCCCTCCCCTTTGCCCTATCTAGAGTTCATCTAATTCTCTCATATTCCCCTACCCAACCACATTATGAATTAGTATTCTTAGAGAAACATTCTGCATTTGGTTTTTTGGGATTGGCTAACTTCATTTAGCATGATATTCTCCAACTTCATTTACCTGCAAATGCCATGATTTTACTCTCATTTAATGCTGAAAAATACTCTGTTGTGTACATATACCACATTTTCTTTATTCATTCATCTAAAGGGCATCTGGGTTCGTTCCACAATTTAGCTATTGTGAATTGTGCTGCTATAAACATTCATGTGGCAGTGTCCCTGTAGTATGTTGTTTTTAAGTTCTTTGGGTTTAGACCAAGGAGTGGGATAGCTGGGTCAAAAGGTGGTTCCATTCCCAGTTTTCCAAGGATTACAGTTTGAATACTTTATTTTTCATGGAAATGTAAATTACCAAAGGTCTTCTGGGTAAGATGAAATATTTATTTAAACAGATTCAAGAATATTTATTAGGCATTTTATTTGGTTTATTCAGTTCTAGCAGAGGAATCACTAAGTCAGTTGTTACAAAAGACCTTAATGAAGTTGGACACAGTGGTGCACACTAGTCTCAAATATTTGGGAAGGAGAATTTAAGTTTGAAGTCAGTCTGGGTGAACTTAGCAATACTCTGTCTCAAAATTTTAAAAAAGTAGCTCAGGTGTAGCTCAGTGATAAAGAATGTGCCTAGCATACATGAGTCTGTGGGTTTTATCCTTAGTACTGCAGAAAACAAGAAACCTTTTAAAATTGATTTGTGGGGTTTTGTGTTGTTTTGATACTGGTAATTGAACGTAGATTGCTTTATCACTAAGCCACATTTGCATCCCTTTTTATTTTATATTTTGAGACAGGTTCTTACTAAGTTGCCAAGGCTGCCTTGAACTTGCAGTCCTCCTGTCTCAGCCTCCTGAGGCTGGGATTACAGGCATGAGTCACTGTGCTCTGCCAGAATTGTTTTTAAAAAAATTAATTTATTTAATTTTTTGATGGGGAAGTGGTACTGGGGATTAAGCTCAGGGGCATTTGGCCACTCAGCCAAATCCCCAGCCCTATTTTGTATTTTTATTAGAGACAGGGTCTCACTGAGTTGCTAGCGTCTTGCTTTTGCTGAGGCTGGGTTTGAACTTGAAATCCTCCACTGGGATTACTGGCCTGTACCACAGTGCCTGGTTTATTTAATTTTTATGTGGTGCTAAGGATTGAACCTAGTGCTTCACACATACTGCACAAGCATTATACCACTGAGGCACATCACAGCCCTAAATATAGTTTTTGACTTTTCGTCTTAGACTTTTAAACAGTGAGAAATAAGATTATACTTTAATTTTTTTTTTCTCTTAGTTGTTGATAGATCTTTATTTTATTTATATGTGGTGCTGAGAATCGAACTCAGTGCTTCACACATGCCAGGCAAATGCGCTACTGCTGAGCCACAGTTCCAGCCCATGATTATGTGTTTTTTATTTAGGAAGCATGTATTAGAAATTAAACCCAGTGAAATGGGAAAAATTTGAAAGACAGTGTGAAGGAGGAGAGTTGCAGTCTTTGATAATAGAAGCAGGCTGAGCACTGTCATTGTTACAAATGGCAAAGTTTATCAATTTTTTAAATTTAGTCTTTTTAAAAAATATTTTATTAGTTGTAGTTGGTCACAATACCTTTATTTTTATTTGTTTTTATTTTTATGTGGTGCTGAGGATCGAACCCAGCGCCTCACTCGTGCTAGGCGAATGCTCTACCGCTGAGCCACAACCTCATCCCCTAAATCTAGTCTTTAGGGAGAGAATATACACAACATTATATTGTAGTGTCTCCATCATTATATCAGAATCACATTTGAATTAAATGTGCTAAATTAAATATGTGTGAAATAATTCTACATTTCTAAAATTTAAAAATTGAGAGATTTACAGGTGAGATTGGATTTAGTAGAAGGCTCGGCTTTCCTGTTAGGTTACTTTTAGTATGCAAGTACAGCTGAAAGAAAGAGACATTTTAAAATGGATCTTATGAGGGGCTGGGGATGTGGCTCAAGCGGTAGCGCCCTTGCCTGGCATGCGTGCGGCCCGGGTTCGATCCTCAGCACCACGTACAAACAAAGATGTTGTGTCCGCCGAAAACTAAAAAATAAATATTAAAAAAAAAAATTCTCTCTCCTCTCTCACTCTCTCTTAAAAAAAAAAAAAATAAAAATAAAATAAAATGGATCTTATGAATACTAGACCTTAATATCCTAATTCACCATATAGGATAAGTGAGACCCACCACTTCCTTTTCGCATCGTGAGTTACACAAACGTTATTTGTATAAATATCTTCTTTTGAACAAACTTGTGAACATTTTTTTTTTCAACTGGTTTTCATTACATCAAAGTCAGGGTTTTGAACTTAATGAAAGCATCAGAACATGAGTTTAAATCATTTCTCCTTCTGCTTGTTTAAGTTACCAAGTCTTCATGATCCATAAAAATTTAGTGGTAATGGCAATCTTAACAAGAGACATCAGCTTGTAATATATGCAACTCCAATAAAGGGGAGTGAAGGTGACAGTTTTCTGTCTCAGCCCAAACTCCCATATGTGTCAGTTCTTGAAAAATGAGACATGGAAGACAGCATTTGGGATCTTAGACTGAAGCTCCAAACTCATATCTCTGAAGGCCTGGGAAGGAAGCATTTGGATTTTGGAACAACAGGCTCATAATTTTTAAACAGTGCTCCCATACCCTAGGAGTGAAACCTTTCTGTTTTTTTGAAAGGTAGGAAATGGTGATTTTTTTTTTCTGTACCTCCACCCCTAGGCTTTTAAAAGCTCATCTTAGAGTTTGCAAAATGTGTTTTTGGCCTTTTTTTTTTCCAAATAGAGAGGCCTTCTTTTTTTTTTTTTTTTTTTTTTTTTTTTTTTTTTTTAAAGAGAGAGTGAGAGAGGAGAGAGAGAGAGAGAGAATTTTTAATATTTATTTTTTAGTTCTCGGCGGACACAACATCTTTGTTGGTATGTGGTGCTGAGGATCGAACCCGGGCCGAACACATGCCAGGAGAGCGCGCCACCGCTTGAGCCACATCCCCAGCCCCTAGAGAGGCCTTCTTTTGGATTACTATTTCCCTGAACTTCAAAACCTCCAGGGTTGTTTTTTTTTTTTTTTTTTTTTTTTTTTTTTTTTTTTTTTTTTGGTGCTGGCGATTGAACCCAGATTGTCACTAAGCAAGTGCCCTCCCAGTGAGCTAAGTTCATAGCCCTAGACCTCTAGGTTCCCCCCTGCTGTGTGTATATGTGTGTGTGTATAAAACAAATAGTTATGAATTGAATATCTTTAAAAAGTCTGTGTGTATGATTGATATATTTTTGTAGGAATCATCAAGAAGTATAGTTTGTTAAGTTTCCTGTGTGCTTGGCTTCATTGATATGAGCCTGTGTAATATCATCTGCTTGTTTATGTCTGTCTGTCTGTCTGTCTATCTATCTATCTATCTATCTATCTATGAGATGGAATCTCACCGTGTTTCCCAGCTGATTTTGAACTCCTAGGCTCAAACACTCTTGCCTTAGCTACCTGAGTGCTTGGACTGTAGAAACACAGCTCTGCTCCTAGATCTAAAATGTGTATTTTTGGCCAAATGCTTGCTTAGTGTCTATAATAGACTAAATTTGTATTATAGAAACTTGGTATTTGGGCTAAGTTAGCATTTTGGTTTTTGTACCTCTGTCTAGATGTTATTGATACTTATAGAGGTAACATTGAGCCAGGTATACACTGTAATCCCAGTGGCTGGGGAGACTGATTCAGGAGGATTTTGAATTCAAGCAATTTAGCAAGGTCTTAAGCAACTCATTGAGACCCTGTCTCTAAGTAAAATACGCAAAAGGGCTGGGGATGTGACTCCATGGTTAAACATCCCTGGGTTCAACTCCTGATACCGGGGAAAAAAAAAAAAGAGAGAGAGAAATAACATTGAAGTGCAGAATGAGAGATTTTGCATGTTTAAAAAATCAGGGTGAGGGCTTAGGTTGTCCCTCAGTGGTGTAGCACTTGCCTCACACATTTGAGGCACAGGATTCCATTCTCAGCACTCCATACAAATAAATGAATAAAATAAGGGTCCATCAACACTTAAAAAAAAAAAATCAGGGGTTGGGGGTGTTCCTCAGTAATAGAGTGCTTACTTAGTATGTGCAAGGTCTTGTGTGTTTTAGTTGTTAGCAACAATAGCAACAATAAATATCGTTCAATGAAAGACTATCGATACTTCATTTTCTTCTCAAAGCTAACATATTATCCAAATATTTCAGTATTTAAGGTGAGCACTTTAATTTTTTGTCTTAACAATTTACCTTGTGATTTTCAGTAATACTTTTATGCTTCTTCTGAATGATTCATAGTGTTTAGTATGGTATTGACATTAAAATCAAAAAGGAAGATGAATAGTATATCAGAATCATCCAGAGGGCTGGGGTTGTGGCTTAGAGGTAGAGCTTTCACCTAGTACACGTGAGGCACTGGGTTTGATCCTCAGCACCACATAAAATAAAGATTGTGTGTCCACCTATAACTAAAAACTAAATATTAAAAAATCATCTAGCAGGGCTGGAGATGTGGCTTAGGCGGAAGCGCACTCGCCTGGCATGCGTGCGGCCCGGGTTCGATCTTCAGCACCACATATAAACAAAGATGTTGTGTCCGCTGAAATCTAAAGAATAAATGTTAAACAAAAATTCTCTCTCTCTCTCTCTCTCTCTCTCACTCACTCACTCACTCTCTCTCTCTTTTAAAAAAAATCATCTAGCACTACCCTCCTTGTGAATTATGAGACGTATATTAATAAGCCATGTTTTTTAAAAACCATGTTTTAGAGTCATTTTGTAAGTCTAGAATATGTAGTCTAACTTTATTCTACCATTAGTATACACTAATGTCAATATCCTTTAGCAAAAGACAACCAGGAATACACTTGAAAAGGTTGATTTTATTACTCATTGCAGCAAATAACATAGACCATAGGAAACCACAGAGTGTTTCAATATTAGGGTTTATAAAGAATCTGTTATAGGATATGGGCTTTTAACTGGGTAATTTGGGGATGGCCTAAGGGAGTAGAGAGTTCGTATTGGGAGCTCTCAGAAAACAGAGGCTCTATGATTGGGTATCAATAAGCCTTACAGGGTGAGGGCAGACTAGAGTTAGGATAAAATTTTAATTGATAAAGAACTAGCTGCTATTTGGTAATTGGGGAGTTCAAATTTTGTGGGTTGTGCGGTTACTTTAAAGTCTTTATCATGATCTCAGTACAAAACAGTGAGGTGGCCTATTATCCAGTGGAGCCTTATTTCAGCTGGCTCTGAGAAGTTTAGTTGTCAGAATATGAACACGTTCTTCTTAAAAAATAAGATGAATTAGTTTTCCTGCATTAACCTCTGTTCCTCCTAGTGTTTACCCCGCTAAGATTAATGTCTACGAATTAGTTTTTAGAGTTGTTTCGAATAAGGTGTAAAGAATTAGCTTTAAGAGTTGTTTCTTTCATATATATATATATATATATATATATATATATATATATATATATATATATTTTTTAGTTATAGGCTTACACAATATCTTTATTTTTATGTGGTGCTGAGGATCGAGCCTGGTGCGTCATGCACGTGAGGTGAGCGCTCTCCCTCTGAGCCACAATCCCAGGCCCAAGAGTTGTTTCTTTATAGTTGGGTAGAGTCACCTGTTCATTTTCTATGTGGTCTAAAATAATATAAAGTATTATTAAATATTAGAAAAATTTAAATGCCATCAAGATATGAATTGGCAAATACCTTACAATAATAATTGTAAAATTCTTTATAAACTGTAAGGATAAATGTAGGCAAAGAAAGAAACATTTTCCCCCACTTCTTGGTGCTAGGAATTGTATTCAGGGCCTTCCTTAAATGCACATGCTGGGCGAGCATTCTACCACTGAGCTACACCCTAACCTGAAAGAACCTTATTTTTACAATTACACTCTTTATTAATTTATTTATTTGTAGTTGTAGATGGAAAGAATGCCTTGATTTTGTTGTTACGTAGTGCTAAGGATCGAAGTCAGTTCCTCACATGTGGTAGGCACATCCTCTGCTACTGAGCCACAACCCTTGCCTCTACAATTTCACTCCTAAGTTCACTTGTGTGCATCAAAGATCACAGAAGGGATTTTTATGTTTATTCTTATATTCAGATTATTTGTATGTCCTGTGCCCCACGAGTTGCCACTCTTAGGACTGGTGGGAGTGGAGTGGGATATCCATTCCATTCTTCATGAGCAGTGCAAATGACAACTGGAGATAGGAGTATTCAGATTATCACATGTGTTAATTTCACACAACCTGTATTCTAAAATATGCACTTCCTAATTGTATTATAGGATAGAAAAGACTATCCCTATGATTAGTGAGATCATTTTGTTTTTGTGACTTTAGAAGTGGTAAATGGGCTAGAGGTTGTGGCTCAATGTAGTGTGCTTGCCTAAAATGTTCAAGACCATGGACTCAGTTCTCAACACTGCAAAGAATAAATTTATTAAGATAAATTTAAAAAGATCACGTATTTATTGAGCATTTGCTCATGTAAGTCTGTTGAAGTCCTAAAACATAGAGTTCTTAAGATGAGTGCATTGTCACACACCTGTCATACCAGCAGCTTGGAAGGCTGAGGCAGGAGGATGGTGAATTCAAAGCCAGCTCAGCAACTTAGTGAGACATTAACCAACTCAGACCCTGTCTCTAAATAAAACATAAGAAAGGGCCAAGAATGAGGCTCAGTGGTTAAGTGCCTCTGGGTTCAATCCCTGATACCAAAAACAAAACAAAAAACATGGATGTCTTTAAAACAAATTTGTTTTCTAGCAAATTCCTGAGATAGGCTTCTTCCATTTAATCTTTACCTTGGATGATAGATTGGGGCTTTCTTTTTTTTTTTTTAGCACTGAATCCCTTTTTGCATAAGAGAGAGAGTGTGTGTGTGTGTGTGTGTATTTAAGTTGTAAGTAGATATAATACCTTTATTTTATTTTTATGTGGTGCTGTGAATCGAACCTAATGCCTCTCATGGGCTAGGTGAACACTCTACCACTCAGCCCCAGCCCCAAAAGCTGGGTAAGTTTTAAAACTAGAAAAGTTTGGTTTGTAGGTAAGCATTAATCATGAGTTTTCATTAAAAGACTAGAACACATTTGGGTAGTGTTACATGATTAGGGCATTCAACGTATCTAGTTATGTTAGATGGGCAAGAAGTTAGGCTTCTTAGAGTTGTACCATAGTTTTGTTATTGATTTACAGAGTTTCCCCAAAGGAATAATATTGTTACTGATTTGTCATTGAAATCCTCCCTACCCCGCCACCCCTGGGTACCAGGGATTGAACTCATGGCACTCAACCACTGAGCCGCATCCCCAGCCTTATTCTGTATTTTATTTAGAGACAGGGTCTCACTGAGTTGCTTAGAGCCTCACTTTTGCTGAGGTTGGCTTTGAACTCATAATCCTCCTATCTCAGCCTCTCATTGAAATCTCTTACACACTCTCTCTCTTTTCTCCTTTCTTATACTAGCAATTGAACCCAGAATTGTTTTACCACTGAGCTACATTCCCAGCCCTTTTTATTTTTTCTTTTGGTCTCCTGCCCCATACTCCTGAGGTGCTGGGTTTACAAGCAGCATGCACCACTGTGCCCAGTTTCATAGTTTCATTCCTCTGCTCTCCTCTCCTTCTTTCTTAGTTTCTTTTTACAAGTACTTTTAAAGCTTTTAACAATTTATTTAGATTATGAAAACTGCTTTCCTTTAATTTAAGCAGTATAACCTTAAAATAGTGTTGATTTGGAACGAAGTAAGAATGAAAACTTAGCAGATCAAGATTTTTCTCCTAATGACTATTCCACAGTGAAAAATGTGTTGATTTTAGGTTGTATTTTGTTTTTATCTTTTGTGGTATTGAGGTTGAGGCCTCACACATGCTAGACTAACACTCTACCTCTGAGCTACAATATCAGCTTGTTTTAGGCTTAAAACACTGTGTAATTATCACCTAAAGTTTTATTTACTAAGCACAGTACATAATTTTACATGGAAAAGGCATTAGTGTATTCCAGACTTACTACAGATTTCAGGATTGGTGGAAATTATTACATGATCATTTTTGTCTAAATTATATGTGTTTGCCAGAATATATCAGAATACTTTTTCATATAGTCCAGACACACAGGAGTGAGAATATAGTTTAGTGATCAAGATCTTGAGTTTGATCCCCAGCACTGCAAAAACAAACAAAACTAAACAAGAAAGGGAAAAAAATAGGTACAAAGTTTTATAGAATTTCCTTGGTTAAAGTGGGTTGATAACAAATTTTGTATTTTGAAATGAAAACTGTTTGAGTAGAAACCCACTTTGATGACCCCACTGGTCCTATCATCTAATATAGACTATACATTTACATTTATGTCTTTCTCTTCTCTTTTGTTGCTAGATATTAAACCCAAAACCTGTGCATGCTAAGCATGCCCCCTACCACTGAGCTACTCCCGCAACCCTTATGTGTTTTTTATGTAACTCAACAGTTTACTATATCTTTTCATAGTCAGAGATGGATGAAGTATATTCCTTCTGTCTTTTTCTTTGTATACAAAAGGAAGGATAAACTAATTGACATGTTGTTACCATGTTGCTATCTTTAAAATTGAATATAGTGTAACTAATTACTGTTTTCAGTGGCTAAATGGCAAGGGAAAATAAAATCTTAATATTGTGCTCTTCTTGTTCAAAATTCTAGGTACATAATTTATGCTTGGCAATCTTTGTTCTTCCTCTGGGATACTTTAGCAGTACTCATCTGAAAGTCAACAGTTGGCTTTGAATCCTAGCTTTTTAACTGGGCAAATTTTCCATTTGTCCTCTCATTTATAAAGTAGGCTAATGATACCTACTTTACAGAGCTGTTGCAAAGTTATAAACATGCACAGAAGACACTTACCACAGTGTAGGGTGAACCACGTGTGTTTTATATGTCAAGGAAAGGTACAAAAAAGGCAGGACCAATTAAGAAATATATATTATAGTTAATTTAAGAGGAAGTTGGAATTATTAGGAAAAGTGCTGAAGGTTTTATTTAAAGGAGGAGGTTATTGAACCAAGAGTTTAGATGACATATGATTATCCTATTTAGTAGTGATTATTAGGTTTACAAGTATCATCCAGAGCTGGCGGTTTGGCTCAGTGGTAGAGCACTTGCCTAGCATGTGCAAGGCCCTGGGTTCCATCCCCAGCACCGCCCAAAGGGGGGGAAAATAGAGATGTCATTGATAAAATTAATTGTATTGTAAGCCACACTTAAATAAATAACATTGTATTGAAATGAACTATGACTTATTTTTTTAAATGTTCTTTACGTAAATTCTTATACAAGCTCCACTATCATCTGAGAACCACAGGCTTACTGGAAAATTTTCACTCCTAACATTCTCCATGGATCTGTCCCAATGTTCGTTGCTTGCTCACTTGCTCATATATTTGAATTTTTTCTGGGAACCACTAGCTGCTTGTTTTGAGCTCTAGTTAAGTAAACTCACATTTGGTGGATTTATTTTATACTGAGTTACACAATAGATATATAGCATAATATTCTTACCATTGCTTCATTTTTATAGGTTTACAATGTCTTAAAAACATGAAGGCCAAAAATATTGATATATCTTTGTGGTGTGAGTTGTTTATTTGAACAAGTTGGATTAAAATCAAATACTCATTGTTACGAATATTTATAAAACTTTGGTTACATTATATATCCTCATGTAGTCTATTTTTCTTTAGTCTTTGGTTTCCTCCTTTTATCCTTGCTGTTTCTAAAAATGTCTAGTGAAAGAAAAATCATTCTTGAAGCACAATGAAAGGTGAGAAGCCTTCAATCTGCTGTAATGCTTTGATTTTATGTTCAGTGTGATGACTGAAGATGAGAAGTTCAGACCAGAAACTGGGAACTTCGTGGCCCACATATGTCGACGTCACACTGTTCCCCAAAGCAGAGTGTCATTGCTGCTACATATATCTGGTTAGCCAGCATTTTCTCATTGAGAAGAATTGATAGCATGACTATGTGATTCTTCTCTGCAGGCCTGGCTAAAGAAATGTTTACTCTGATCATAGGTATACACAAATATGTTCTTCAGAATGCAACAACCATGCCATTAAAGTCCACCCTCAGTATATATTTTACAAAAGTGTTCCCACTGCCTCAATAGATTTATTTTGATCTTTCCCTGTCTTGTTCTGTGATAGGGAAGATGACAGATGATGAATATAAAGGCAGGCTCTCTGGAAAACAATTACTGACCTATATGGTGATCTTACTTACAACCTGGCTTCAAATAGCAGCATCATTCCTTGACCAACAAAGGTGAAGACCAAATGAAACACTCAGATGCATTTTTTCCATCAGTCACACATGTCAACAGTATATTCTATGTGTAACATGGAAGTAAGAATTGGAGAGTTTTAAGGTGGATTCACACTATGTCATCCGAAAGGCTGTGATCAACATTGTTGGGGGATTGGAAGGGTGGAAAGGTAAGGAAAGGATTGGGTTGGACCAACATACAAGTTTTTTTCTTGAGAATTTCTGCTTTTTTTGGGGGGGGGGTTCTGGGTTTGAACCCAGGGGCACTCAACCACTGAGCCACATCCCCAGCCCTGTTTTATATTTTATTTAGAGACAGGGTCTCACTGAGTTGCTTAGTGGTTCACCAGTGCTGAGACTGGCTTTGAACTTGGGATCCTCCTGTCTCGGCCTCAAGAGCCACTGGGATTACAGGCTTGTGCCACCACGCCTGGCAGAATTTCTGCCTTTTAACAAAGGTAATTAATGTTGATTTAAAAGTTCACACAATTAAAATAAAAGTCAATATTTTCCCCACCCCTTTCCCAGTCTCACATCCAGAGGTAAGCATCATACTACTAAGTTTTTTTTGGTATCTTTCCAGAATTCCTATGTACATACAAAACTATTTTTTAAAATTATGACAAAAAGGGGATTATACTGCACATGTTCTATTTGCTTTTTCTTACTACATGCTGTATGTCATGGTCATCTTTTTGTATATTTACTCCCCAGCCTTTTTGATGGTTCAGTAACATTTCTTAGCACAATTTATTTAACCATTCCTCATTAATAGGTATTTAGGATTTGCAAGATATTTTTGCCAAGACCAAAGTTGTGCACTAAACTTCCTTGTAGCATCGTATTTGTGTCCACATGTAAAATTTTCTTTTAGTGTAGACTTTTGACAATAAATTCAGTGAACCAAAGGGTCTGAACACTTAAAAATTTGGAAGATGAGTTGTTCTCACTGTTCCAGAAATATTAACAATGAAGTTTTAAGAAAGCTACTGTTTTAAGGGAATTTTTTAACCTTTTAAAACTCTAATCTTAATTTAAAAAAAATTATAAGTAATAAACATTGTAACATCTTGTCTCTGACACCACAGAGGGGTGGAATTTGAAATGTAAAAAATCTGTCAATCCTTTATCTGTCAATTTCCTTGTCTTTTATTGTGATTACCATCAGACCTGTAAATGATATACTTCCCTATTTTCTTGTTGCCTGGCACAGTATATCTCCTTCTTGCTATGCAAGGTGAGGAGTTTAATGGTCTTATACCGCCAGCCATGCTTGTAGTTATTTCAGTTTGGGGGGGGGGTCACCAATTTTAGGCAGTATTTCACCACTTACCATGAGGTTTCAGAAGGAAACACGTGCCACTTAGCATTTTACCACTTTTCTGCTTTATAACTGCCTTTATTTACATACATTGTCAAAGGTTTTAGGATATTTTTATTCTATCCTACAACTATAATTATCTTATGTTCTTTTTTTATTTTTAAATTTTAATTTGTTATATATGACAGCAGAATGTATTACAATTCATATCACACAGAGCACAATTTTTCATATCTCTGGTTGTACACAAAGTAGAGTCAACACCATTCGTATCTTCATACATATACTTGGGGTAACGATGTCCCTCCCCTTTTCCCTATCTAGAGTTCATCTGATCTCCCATGCCCCCTTCCCCAAACCACATGGTGAATCAGCATCCTTAAATCAGAAAACATTCAGCATTTGGTATCTTATGTTCTTTTTTAAAAAATTTATTTTATTTTTATTGGTTGTTCAAAACATTACAAAGCTCTTGACATATCATGTTTCATACATTAGATTCAAATTGGTTATGAACTCCCAACTTTACCCCATATACAGATTGCAGAATCACATCGGTTACACATCCACAGTTTTACATAATGCCCTATTAGTAACTGTTGTATTCTGCTACCTTTCCTATCCTCTACTATCCCCCCTCCCCTCCCATCTTCTCTCTCTACCCCATCTACTGTAATTCATTTCTCTCCTTGTTTATTTTCCCGTTCCCCTCACAACCTTATCTTATGTTCTTGAAGAAACAAAAACCAAAAATAAAAGTTTTGTTCTATGAAGGATACTTTAATTACTGAACAAAGAAGTACAATCAGGTCCTAGAGAGGGAATGATAATCTTGTGGCAGTTGAAACAAAGGTGAAGTCAAGATCAAGTAAGAGTCTGTTTTTCTTAAATCTTGCTCTATCAGCTGTTGACATGATGATACAATTTATTTTGATGTAGTTTTTTTTTTCACCTTAATTTCACTAAATCCTTTGTCCTGGAAGGTTTTTAGATTTTTAAAATTTTGCAATTTGAATAAATGATTTTTTTTTTTTTTTTTAAAGGCATCATCAAGTTCTCAAATTTATGGCTTTATTTTGGACTGTTTTCTATACTTCAGTCATTCTGGGATTTCTTGGCTTCTTCCAAGTCCACTCATTTTTGCAGTTCAGTTAGAAAACTTTTTCAAAAAGTTTTCTCAAAACTGGTGCTTGGGAAGTCAATTTCAAAATTATTTTGTCTGGAAATGTCTTCAGTGTTTTGCCATCAAACTTAAACTAGCCTCCTGGTTTCTCTGGGGAGTGAATTCTTGATTTGAAGTCCTTTTTCCCTCAGAACTTTGAAAGCTTCTGATTGTCTTCCAGCAGTTTGGCTGTCAAGAAGTCACATGTGGACCTAATTTTCCTGGTTTTCCTATGTGAATGTTTAAATGATCTCTTTGTTTCCATGGATGATGACTTTTTTTTTTTTAAGAGTAGGTCTTAGATGCAAATATTATAAAATATATTTTTCTTGGCATTGTTTAATCTGCAGTTATTGTTTTTCATTCATTCTTTGTTTCCCATTTCTCTATGGAACTCATGGATTCTCAACTAGATTGTTGGGTGTCTAGGTACTGTCTACCCTTTGTTATTTGTGTTACTTTTTTCTTCCATATTCAAGAGATTTCTAATTTATCTTCCAGAATACTAATTTAGTCTTTAGTCATGCTCAATCTGTTATTTATCCCTTCTTATGAATTTTTTATATTATCAACTGCATGTTTAATTTCTAAGAACTAATGGTTCTTTGTTTTGTTTGTTTGTAGTGGCCTGTTCTTTTGTTAATGTGCCTCCTTCTGTACCCAGTCTGGCCTCAAACTTGTGATCTTCCTCCTTTAGCCTTTGGAGTAGCTGGCATTACAGTCATGAACTACACCTGGCTTTTTTTTTTTATATAATAATTTTAGCCCTTAATTCTTTGCATAGTGATTTAAGAATGTAGCTCAGTGGAAGAGCTCTTGTTTAGCATACATGAGGCCCTGGGTTTGATCTCTAGCACCGGACAGAGGAAGTAGGTAAATTGAAGTGTTTGTGTGTATATTGTTTGGTTTGATGTCCTGTTCCTATTTGTTTTTATCAAGGCCACTTAAACTGTCTCTTTTTCCTGATCTTTCCCTTACTTGCTATTTTCTCAAATCTCCAGTGATCCAAATATTTGACTAGTAGTTTGTTTTGGTTAATATTTGCATTTATTTTGCAGGTATACTTAAAAGTCTACTTATATAAAAGTCTGCTCTTCTGGATGATAGATCTCCTAGTCACGTGTGTGTGTGTGTGTGTGTGTGTGTAAGAGAGAGAGAGAGAGAGAGAGAGAGAGAGAGAAGTGAGGATGGGGAAGGGCAACCTTGGAATAAATTGCTAAAGTAAGTGGGTTGTTTTCTGAGGCAGAGTGCCCTAGTTTGTTCCAAACTGCATTCTCTTTCACCCTTCCCTTTCTCTCCTCCTCTTTCCTTTCTGTTTTCCTACTTCTTTCTTTTTTTTTTTTTCCCATCTTTCAGGGTCATAGTGTGGCATTCCTGTAAGCTCCCCCCACCCCACTTATTTTTGCTTTGTTAATAAAGCAGTTGTCTGGCTGTAACTGAGGTCACTTGTTCTATATATAAATGGCTCACATTTGAGTTGAAAGTTTTTTAAAATTAAAACAATTTTTTTTTTTTGGTCAAGGTACATGAATTTTGGAAATAAGGCCATCCTCTGCAAACCTGTGAAAGCAAGAATGAGCCTGATTATGACTTGATTCCAAAGCATAGTCCCTTTTCACATTTGTGACCTTGAAACACTTCCCTCTTGATGTTGTCTTTCCATTATTTTTCCATTTCTGAAGAAATCTCAAATATTAAAATTTAATCATATACTTAAGTTTGAGGCAACCCATGGCATTGGAGTATTTGGAGGTAAGTCATTAACTGAAAGACAGTTTGCTAAACTTAGTACTTTCCTTTGAGGTTTTTTCCCCCAGAAATGCATTTATATTCTTCAGAAATAGAGAAAATACAAAGAAAATTGTCAAATTTTCATACCCTAAATCAGAAGTATTGGAATCATGTTCTCAGTGGGGGATGGCATTTTAGTCCAGTAGAATGTAGTGTTACATCAAAAGTATTATCAGTCTTTATTTTATGTGTGTATATATGTGTTTGTGGCACTGGGGATTGAAACCAGTGCCTTGCTCATGCTAGGCAAACCCTCTTTCAATGAACTACATTGCCAGTGTCCTTTCTTAAGTTATTTAAAATACAATGAAGGTAACAGTGGCCTCTAACTTTAGGTTTTCCAGCTTTGAGATATAGTGGACATTATATCAAGTCTAATGCTTGAGTTGGATGTTGGTAATTGGAACTCACTGTCTTTGATACAGGGGTCACTTTGCAAACTGAAATTTAAGTCTTATAAAATCTTACTTTGTATAAGTTTTCTCAAGTTGAGCCATTTTCTGCCTGCCTTATTATATTCAAAGTGGTAGCAGTTATTGCTGAATAACTAAGTCTGTCTGCCTGGTGAGCTCTTTCAGGGCAGACGTTGGATCAAAGTGGAAGGTTTTGTTTATCAATTGTTCAGAATGTATACTGGAGCCAGGTGCAGTGGGGTGGGATAGGGGTTACTGTAGTCCCAGCTACTTAGTCGGCAGAGGTAGGAGGATCGCTTGAGCCCACTTTGAGACTAACTTGGGCAACAAAGCAAGACTCTTGTCTAAAAAAAAAAAAAAGTACTAGACATGATCTCAAATGCTTCACATATTTCATCAATTTCCCGAAATAATCCAGTAATTGAGTAGTAATCTCCACTTTACACATAAAAGTATTAAATGTCAGGTAAATTACATGAGAACCAGTAAGTGATACCTGGTTTATTAATAATTATTACATGAACTCTGAACCCTATATCAATTGGACTTAAATTGTATTAACATGTTCTTTTCTAGATTCCAGTGGGACTGATTTGATTTGATACTGTACTTGCATTCCTATTGGACAAAGCTAATGTCATCTGGATTATTGCCTTTCATAGTAGGTTGTGAATGTGAATCAGAATTCTTATGATTCATGTCCTTTTTTCCCCCCATTATTGGGGAGTGAACCCAGGCCTACCCTACCACTGAGCTACTTTCCCAGCCCTTTTTAAGGGCTCATTAAGTTGCCTAGGGTGGCCTTGAATTTGCCATCCTACTGTCTTAGCCTCCCAAGTCACTGGGATTACACATATGCACTACCAAGTTCGCCTTGTTTACCAGAAGTTTATCATATTTTGTCAGTTGGGGTTTTTCAGATGCTTTTCCCATGGTTAGACTTGGGTTATGGATCTTTGGGGCAGAAGGTAAAAATATCATTTTCAATACATTGTATCAAGGGTGTATACTACCAGCATGATTTGGTATTCACCTTCACCTGCTTGAAGTAGTGTTTGTCAGATTTCCCTAGCCTAACACTATTTTTCCTTCCTTCTCTGGACTGTACTTTTTGAAATGAAGTTATGATGCACTGCCCACACTTAGCAGGTTGAGAAATAATCTACCTCCCTCAGGGTATAGTAGTGACATTAGGCTGCATGGGATTTTTATGCATGGGAGATTTGACTCTTCACCCCCAGTTATTTATGCAATTTTTTCTTTTTGGTACCAGGTATTGAACCCAGGGGCACTTTACCACAGAGCCACATCCCTAGTGCTTTTTTTTTTTTTTCCCTCCACTTTTTTATTTTGAGATAGGTTCTTAGTTGCTTAGGGCCTTCCTAAGTTGTTGAGGCTGGCTTTGAACTTGTGATCCTCCTACCTCAGCCTCCTGAGTTGCTGGGATTATAGGGGTGTACCACCATGTCTGATTTATGCAGTTATTTAAATCAGTAGGGCTTAAGTATGTAGTTGTTTTGTTGAGATACACTATTGATATTAAGGAAATTAATTAATATAATCATCTCCCAGTTCAGGTTTTTCTCAGTTATCTGATTTCTTCTTTGAAACAGAAATGAGTATATTTGTCAAAATTCCATTAGAGGGTGTCTCATCCCAGATTATTCATTTATAAACCAAAACAAAGAAACAAACAAAAAAAATCTAGTGATAGCTGTAAATTGCAGTCTCTTAGGAATCATGTGATAGACACTTGCCCCCAATCAAATTTAAGGATTCATGTAACCTTATTCTGATGTAGGTACATTTTTGTCACTGCCATTGTTTCCTTTCTTTCAAGATGTGTGTAGCAGTATTAGGTGGAAAAGATTACAGGGAGTCACATTTACCAAAAATGTGCAAATATGCCCAAGAAGATTTTGGCAAAACAAATTCCAAGTACAGTGGATGCTATAAATGGCTATGATTGCCATGGGGTTAATTAAATACTTCTTCTTTGGCTAGGATTATTTATTACTTTCATTTATATAAACTTTAAACTTAAAAGAAATGTAGTCATTTTTTCGCCAACTGAAAATGAACCTGTTCACCTTTTTAATTTGCTTTCAGGAGGAAGGTTTATCCCAGGAAGTTTTGGTATAGCATTTGAAATTTCCTTCTTGGTTCTGTTTTTTTCTTCCTTATTAGAGGATTCAGTCATGGTTTCTCTTGGCTCAGCTTATCCGCTGATAACTATTAATAAGTATTACTAATGTGGCATAGGTACAGTTCTTTCTGGTAATCTTATTGCCAGGCTTCTATCAATCTTATAAATGTTTTTTCTTTGGGGTTTCATAATTTTTTAGTTTTTCAAATGATGATTATATGCTTCTTTTCTTGACTCTGTATGTTATTACCGAGATGTGAGTCATGTCTATAAAAATGTTTACTGGACAACATTTGACTATTGAATTATACACATGTGCACATACAAACTCAACCAATGCATCTCCTTGTATCCTTTCTTCTAAAGAACTTTGTGCTTTTTCCTGAGTGCCTGCGTTTGGGACAAAAATATCTGCCATCTCAGACAAATGGCTGAAGTGTCTTATGATATTAGTATTACCATCTAGGAATCAGAAGACAACAACAGCAGTGAAGTTGAGAATATTTGTTACATTCCTTCCCTTTAAGCTGCTATCCAAGTAGCCTTTATAATTAAAATGATTTCAACTTTTAAACAGCTATCACAGGAAAATTTGCTTTGGCACAAAACACTACAAAATTGCTTCTTCTTGGTCATTGTAAGTGAAGAATACCGAGGACTGATACATTTTAAATACTGTCAGGCAGTAATATGGAAAAGTATTACAGGTTTTCTTATTGTATCAATCTTATTGTATTTCTCCATAATCCTGAAGGTTTTTCTAAAAGCGGTCTTTAAAATTTACTCAGGTGGAAATTGTTCTTTTTCCTGTTTATACCTTCCCCCCATGTTATTGTATAAAGATCTAAGCAGTCCTCCATGTAAGTTTCAGCAATACTTATGCCTGTATGTTCCTTGACTCACATATATATATCAGCATACATTCATAAGAATTTGTTCACTTTGATGCTTAAAGTACTTAAATAGTTTTACGGCATTATCTTATGCTTTGTATGCTTAATTTCAGTTTCTAACCTACTTGACAGTTTGTTTTAGGCCAGCCCTTGTCAATTTTCCATGTACATGGTAGAAATCAACAAATCATTTTAACTTATTATGCAAATTAAATGTGGAATTTAAGTAGGAATATTGGCAAGTTTATAATGCATCTATCTCTTTTTTTCCATTGAGTTTGCAGTGTTAACGTTTGCATATTGCTTGCTTTTCTGACATCTCAAGATTTTTACAACTTGGAAAACACTTCTGTGCTACCTACCCCTCATTTCTAATTTGTTTTCGAAGAAATATACATTACAAGTGTGGTTGAAGGCCCCTTGGTGTTTCTCTCCCTAGTCCCTTCTTTTTTCTTACTCAGAGGTGTCCAGTCCCTGAATTGAGGTTCATCATTGTCAAGCATACAGAGCTAGTGTTTCACATTTGCCGAATCAGTCTCCTAATAAACATAGAAGTAATCTGAGAAATGATTAAATTCTCCCACAGAATTATAATATATATTGCAAGCATCAAAGGCTCTCAGACTTGGGGGGGATCAAACTCGTCCATTTAAAAAATTCAGCATTGACCAATCTACTTGATCACCAAAACCCTTCACCCACGATTCTGTGTGCTGTTGTTGCTTGGAACACTTTGAACACTGCTAGAGGTGTACCCATTCTGGAATTGATGTGGCATTGAATTTTGTAGTTTTTCACTAATATAACTTTCTAGATTGGAATGACAAAGATTCTAATAGTAGTCACTCACATTTGATGTTAATTATGAAATCATGATGAAAACCTTTGAAAGGTGAGATCTTTTCAAAAAAAGGTAAAATGCTCATAAATCGCACATTTATTGATGGATGAACAAGTTACACTCCTTAATTTTTTCAATTCTTGAGTTCTTTGATCTTCTAAACTGTCTTGCTATGGACCTTGGCTTTACTTACCCCTTTGCCTTAAATTTATCTGTTTATGTTTTTGTGGCCAAAAGTAGCCTGAGTTTGCTGTTAATGTTTAACACATTTTCTTGAGTGGCAGTTCTTAAACTGTTAATATTGTACAAGATGATACTTGAATTCTTTGTTTGCTTTTTCCTTCCTGTATTAGAACATCTTGGTGCTTTTTATGAGTTATGTATAAAAGAAATTTTTCTTAACATTTGTTCATATAATGACCTGATCCAGGAAAATAAAATGGGAAAATGGACACTATTTCTGACCTTCAAATAAAACTTATTTATTGGTTTTCAGACTTTTCACCGAGCCTTGGGTCATATGCATTGTCTTAGGGCAGAGTTGTGCCCTGTGACAGGTCCTTTAGGATCTGATAAGGCTGTGGAAGAGGGGTGAAATCCTGGGAAAATGCACAGGGACACAAAATTTGCATACAGTTTCACAAAAGCCAGGGAACCTCCTCCTCTAAAGGAAGCCTCACAAAACAGCTCTTTCCCTTACTCACAACACTCCACTTTGTGCTTCTGGGATAGGTAATAAAGAGCAGGAAATTTCCACTATCTACAAAAGTAAGTCTAGCATATCTGTTTACCAAAATATCTAAAGCCTAGAACATTTATTGTATTGTTCTTATAATTTAAGGGTTAATTAAGGTGAGTCTGTTTTGTTTTCCTTAAATCTTTTAAGCACGCGAATGAATTTTTCATTAGTTGGGAAGATCATCTTGTTTACACTCTGCACTTCACTTATTTCAGGCATGATTTTGTAGCATATTTTAAAGTGGGGGAGATTTTTCTATCTTGTGGAGCAGCCTCAAAAATTTACATTTAAAAATTAAGTTTCAGTTTTAATTCAGAAAACTTAAATTATTAACTATCTTGGGAAAGTTAATATTCCAGGGCCACATAATCCCACAGATGTTACCCCAGTGTTCAGCCCTTGTTATATTTGGTGACTACATTTCGGAGGTTGGCACTCATACAGGAGCCTAATAAATGTTGGTATCATGCACACTTATTTTGAATTAATGAATGAGTGGAAGAGTACATAAATGAATGTGTGAAAGAATGATCAAGTGGAATAAATGAAATCATTTACTTCCTATTTAACTGTAATCTTCAGTGCACAGTTAGTGGCTGCTTTTGCAAGTGATTTTTTCAACACTATCTCTAGCCTGTTAGACACAGTTAATACCCAAACCTGTGTCACATGTCTCCAAGAGATACCAAATTGATAATTATGCTGGTAGGACCCTGAGGAAAAGTTTAGCTAGCTGACTTTCTACAAAGAAATGGTACAGAATTCATGGACCTCAAGGCTTGACCCCTAAACATAACCCAGTGTGGTTAGATTAATCTGTAATTTCTTTTGGTGGACTTAGGTAACAGACACTGGCCTTCATAATCAATCCAGTTACTCTCAGATATTTTAAAAGAAGCTTGTATATTTATTTTTAGATTTTTATCCTTAACTAGCTTTGAGAGATGAGAACAAATGTCACACAGTCTCCTCAGTTACAGTTGAGCAAGTTGAAGTTGATTTAGAATTTCAACAACCAGTTGGAACTATTGTGCCTCTTCATTTGGATATTACATTTAGTAAGGTGAAGAGAGGATTGAATCAGAAAGAAGAAAACACGTGCCAACTCCTACCACAGGTTAACCCTTCTAGGTTGCAGTGTTCTCATATATAAAAAATTATAGGGGTGGGTAATTTTATAGGTCTTTTCTAGCTCTGGTATAATTAAAGATAACTTTTTTTGTTGCTAGTTTTCATTGCGAAGCTGAGATAGTGAATAAAAATAATATGACTATGGAAACTTAAAGAGAAACTTTGATTAAGGCTGATAATTGTCTTAAGAGTCCTTTTTGTGAGGATGGGAATATTCTGTTACCTGATCTGTTCATTGTGCTAGCCACTAGTCACATGTAACTTGAGTACTTGACTAGTATGAGTGAGGAACTAAACTTTTAACTTTAAATAATTACATGTAGCTAAGAGCTACCACATTGGATCATGCAGGTTAAGTTCCTAAATATTTGTGTTCAAAGGGAATTCCACACATAGATTTATGTCAGTCTAGTTCTTTATATAATGATTGATAATTGGAATTTCTAAATTTAATAAATTTACAATTGTACTCTAGTCTAATCATTGGAATCTTTCTTCAAGGATATCCTCTGTTTACAGTTGCAGTCCATAATGTATAAGGTGCTATGACCTTTCCCAGTCATCCTGGATTCTTTACTTGGTAACCATGTGCCTATATTTTTGGCTTTTTTAAAAGTTCTGCCATCCTTTTGAGGATCATATGTGTACACTATGGCCTACTTGTAGATTATTGTCAGTCCCCTCTTGGGCCAGACTTTGTCCCTGTAGTAGGGACAAAGTAGTAGGCTTTGTAGTGCTAGAGCAAGTTTAGTGTTGTTCAGAGTCTGACCTTTATTTTTTACATGTTTGATTCTGATAAGTTTTATTAAATTCCATTTTAAAAAATAGTCCTTCGTTGGCGAGAAGTTTTTTGTCCTAAAAACTTCAACCATTAGCAAGATATTTTTAGTCTGAGACTGCTCTATCACTAAGCTATAAAAACAGTTACCATCTGAATGAATTCAGCATTGGATATACTCCATTCTTGGAATTTTCAAGTTTGGGGTTCACAGTGAGCACTGTTCAAATTTTAGTGTTGAGGCATTCTTCATGGGTGATGTTTGAAATTGATAGACCATGTGTTTGGTACTCAGTCATTTTTTCTATCAGATATTAACTTACATAAGATCATTTTTTATACGTGACTTGCCAGTTCACAAATATCTTCGAAACTTGATTCAGCTGTATTGACCTGAGGTCTGTCATTGAAAATTCTACAGCCCTGCTGAGGATCTGAAGCACATCTTCCTGGGACTACAGGTGCTGGTTAGCTCCGTATTGCAGAGCAAAGTCAATAATTGATTTTTGAGTAGAGGGAGACCAAAGGCAATGGTCATTAAATAAATAATAAAAGCATATGAAACATAAAGCAGCACAGAAATAGTAGTAAATGCCTTCTTACTCCCTTACTATTTCTTCTCTCTAGTATGTTATTACCATTTAAGTTTTCTGTTATACACATGGGATAAAAATACCTTGGTTTTCTGTCTGTATTATTTCTTTTTACAAGACGGGCTTATTGAGATACCATTTACTAAGATACAGAAAATTTCCAGCACCCTGGAAGGTACCTATTTCTGCCTCAGTTTTAATAACCATATTATATTCATTATGTCAGTTTACTTTAATTTTCCTTAGTAACCCCTCATTAATTCATATTTAGATTATTTCCAGTCTTGGCGATTCAAACACAGTGCAGTAAATATCTTTGAACATAAATTCTGGTATGCTTTTCAGTTACAGCATGAATTTCTATCAGACGATTTATAGGATCTAAGATTTTGGTAGCTACAGCCAAATGGCCTCCCCGAAAAATATGTAGCAGTTTACTTTCCAACCAGTTACAAATGAGAATACCTCTTACTCTCTCTAACACCAAGGGACACCACACATGATTTTTGGTAATTTGGTAGGGAAAGTACGAACTGGCAAAGTAACTTGCATTCAGTGGTGGTTTTTCTCATATTAAAAAACATACCAAAAGGTTAAGACACAAACCACAATATCACACTAGAGGAAATATGAATAGAAACACTTTTATGTTTCTACTAGCCCAATATAATTTTCACTTTTGTTTATCTGCATCTGCAATTTTGTAATCGTGTATTTTTATAACCATCCTGTCAACATATTAATCCATGTGTTGTTGTGCATGTGTTGTTCCATTTGTTTTTAGTGTACATTTATTTTACTTTTAGTTTGCTTTTTAAAAGTATTTTGATAGTTATTCATGTATCTTTATTTATTTATATGTGGTGCTGAGAATTGAACCCAGTGCCTCACACATGTTATAGGCAAGTGCTTTACCATTGAGTCACAACCCCAACTTTTAGTTGCTTTTATTTCATGGATTTTATGAGCTTTTTTCTTTGTTTTTCATTTTAATAGATATATGATTGTTTAATATTTGAGTTATGGCAAGTTTTATCTGTCTTTATACTTCCAAAATTTGTTGCCTAGTTTTCGCTTTTATAAACAAGGCTTCAAATACTATCATGAAAGTTTTCCCTCCTCCATCCCTCTCTTTTCTGCCACCACCTCTTTTTCCCTCCTCCTCTTCCTCTTTTTAATATTTTTTTTTTTAGTTGTAGATGGACACAGTAGTTTTATTTATTTGTCAGTGGACCTTTATTTTATTTATTTTTATGTGGTGCTAAGGATCGAACCCAGTGCCTCACACATGTGAGGCAAGTGCTCTACTACTGAGCTACAGCCCAGGGCACCCCCCCCCCCCCCTTTTAAATAAAAGAGGCCTGGTTTTGCTATTTCCTAAGCTGGTCTTGAACTGCTGGACTCAAATGATCTGTGTATCTCAGTCTCCCAAGTAGCTGCAAGTACAGGTGTGAACCATTACACCTGCATGTATGCAAGTTTTAAAAATTATGTTCTTAGGATGTGTTTCCTACTAGTCTTACTTTTCTTGACCTAAATGCATTGTATCAGCATTGGCATGGCATGGTAGCTTTTTATATTTGAAATAATTTTTGTCAGTGCAGAAGAAATTTATTTCAATTTTTTCCTCCCTGAAGGAAACAGTTACATATCAATTTGCTTCTATGGTAGCTTAAACTATTTTTTTTTTAAGAGAGAGTGAGAGAGGAGAGAGAGAGAGAGAGAGAGAGAGAGAGAGAGAGAGAATTTTTAATATTATTATTTTTTTTAGTTCTCGGCGGACACAACATCTTTGTTGGTATGTGGTGCTGAGGATCGAACCCCGGCCGCACGCATGCGAGGCGAGCGCGCTACCGCTTGAGCCACGTCCCCAGCCCAAACTATTTTTTTAATTTTAAAAGTTTTTTTTAAAAAGTATAAAGATTTCATACCTACTTTCCCAAGGTAATTTCCTGTTAGTTAATTCAGTTTTTGATTGAAATTTTCTCCCAGTAGGTTATGTGTTTTAAAATTTAAAACTTACAAAATAGTATATATGTTGAGTATCCCTTATCTGAAATACATATAAACAGAAGTGTTTCAAATTTCTTTTTCTTCCTTCCTTACACCCCCCCCCCTCCATTTTGGAATGTTTGCATATATGTAATGAGATATCTTGGGGATAGGTCCTAGGGCTAAACACAAAATTTATTTTTATTTTATACACACCTTATACATATAGCCTGAAGATATTTTTATACAATTTTTTTTGTGTGTGTACACCAGGGATTGAGCCCAGTGGTGCTCAACCATTGAGCCACATCCCCAGCCCCCCTTTTTTTAAAATTTTGAGACAGGGTCTTGCTAAGTTGCTTAGGGCCTTGCTAAATTGCTGAGGCTGGCCTTCAACTTGCAGCCTCCCAAGTGACTGGGATTACAGGCTCGCACCATCATGCCTGGCTGATTTTAATACTTTTAATAATTTCTCCACACTAAGTTTTGTAATATGAAGTTTTATGCCTAAGGCATTGTTTGAGATTTTGAAGCATTTTGGAGTTTGGATTAGGAATGTTCAATTTGTACAGTGAAATCTCTTTCTTACCTTTTTTCCCCAAGCCTTCCTGTTTCCCTGTCTTGGAGGCCGTTAGTAGGAGATTCTTGTGCATACTTTTAAGATACATTTTATGCATTTTCGAACAAGTGTTAGTTTGTTCTTTGTGTGGACGTGTGACCCTTTTGAAGCCACAAATGTTAGCATGTTGCACATATTTTCTTTCCTTTTTTAATATTTTATTTTTTATTTTGTAGTTGGCCACAATACCTTTATTTTATTTATTTATTTTTATGTGGTGCTGAGGATCAAACCCAGAGCCTCGCACGTGCTTGGAGAAGAACGCTCTACTGATGAGCCACAACCCCAGCCCTGCACATATTTTCTTAGGTGACTTTATTTGTACTTAATTTTTAAAAATATAGATGATACAGGCACAAGGCTCAGAAATAAAACAGTGAATACAAAGGCTGAAGAATGAATAATCTCTATCCCAATTTTCTATCTGCTAAGTACCATCCTTTAGGAGTCTTTGTGCAGATAGAAGCAAATAGGAAAGTACATGTTGTTGTCAACCCTTTCCCCTTTTGCAACTCTGAAACTGACCTTTTTATGTCTAAAAAGGCAATTAGTCCTTAAGAGCAGAGACTCTGGAACTAGCTTTCTACATTCAACTCCCTGAATTTATTTTGTAATACATTCAAAATATATTAGAAAATGTGCATATATCCTGAGTGCTTCCCTTATGCAGATTTCTGCTCTGCCACCTATCACCTGTGTGTTCAAGAGCCAGTTCTTTCATCTGTGTTGTAAAGTATTCATTGTAAAACTATGAGTTAGCATATTGGAGATTCTTCATTTAGTATAGTACCATATGTAAACATGTTTTCTAGTATGATTTAAGAATAGTGGCCAAAAGTAATACTTGAGAATCAATACCTATTAGTTTGACTTATATCTATGATGTGGATGGGTGTGAGTATATTCATGGCATTCTTTCCTTGTTTGAATTTTGCCCAAATAAATTATAGAGAAATTCAGAAAACAAAGCAACCAAAATACATTTTATATGTTTTTATAGTTTGATAGTGTTTTTTTTGTTTTTTTTTTTTTTTAAAGAGAGAGTGAGAGAGGAGAGAGAGAGAGAGAGAGAGAGAATTTTTTTTTTTAATATTTATTTTTTAGTTCTCGGTGGACACAACATCTTTGTTGGTATGTGGTGCTGAGGATCGAACCCGGGCCGCACGCATGCCAGGCGAGCGCGCTACCGCTTGAGCCACATCCTCAGCCCAGTTTGATAGTGTTTTAATTTTTGCATATACTTTACACTAAGTAGGTATACTTTCTCTATGTAATAAAGATATTCCAGAAAAGGCAAAGGTAGAATTGAGTCCTAAGAGTATATTTTTTACATAGTGCATCATCATTAGAAAGTACTTTCTCATACATTTGCCAGAAATTCCAATTTGTTTGGTTAAAATTCATATAGTGCTGGGCACAGTGGTGTATGCCTGTAATCCCAGTGGCTCAGAAGACTGAGACAGGAGGATTGCGAATTTAAAGCCAGCCTCAGCAAAAGCAGGGTGCTAAGCAACTCAGTGAGACCTTATCTCTAAATTTAAAAAAAAAGGTAGAGCTGGGGATATAGCTCAGTAGTTGAGTGCCCCTGAGTTTAATCCCAGGTATCCCTTGCCAAAAAAAAAAAAAAATGTGTACATAGCTATACACCTTATTCATAAAGTGGGCCATAAACGTTTTTTTGTTTTGTTTTTATTTATTTATTTTTATGTGGTGCTGAGGATTGAACCCAGTGCCTCACACATGCTAAGGCAAGCTCTCTATCACTGAGCTACAACCCCAGTCCCGCCATAAAGGTTTTAAATTCCTCAATCACATCTTTTCAGTGTTAGATTGGTAATAATATTAAAGATTTTTAAGGCAAGGAAGGGGCCAGAAGGACCGAATTGTGTTTCTGTTTCAATTTTTCCATCTTTTGTTTTTAATAAAATATCAGGCAACAGCAAAACCTGCCGTCCGTTTTCCCATCCTCAGCTTCACCCTCATGGAATAGGAGTTAGAAAATATGTTTCTTGAAGTAGAGCACTTGCCTAGCATTTGTGAGATACTGAGTTCAATTTTCAGTACCATAAGGGAAAAAGAAAAAGTTCATTGAAGAAAATCTAAAGACACAAGGAAAAGGAATCTCTATAATATCACCTCCCAGCTTTATGGTATTTGTTTACAACTGGGTATCTAGTCTTCTTGCTATTTTTCTCTGCACAGATATACACATGCAGTCACTTATGTTGTTGAATTGTTTGCCTTTTACAGTAAGAATATACACTAATTTGTTGAAAAATAAATTTAGTATAATGGATGTTTTAATCACTTTATTAAATCATCCATGAGATCATTTGTAATAGGTGCATCATATTCCTTAGAGTACATGTGCCATGCTGCAATTATTTCTTTGTAGAAAAATCCCTTTGGACATCCATTATTTCCTGACAATAGAATCTTCCAAACTGTTCTCCGTATGATTAGCCCACCCCTCCGTGCTTGCCAGTGTGGGCTATTGTGTTGGGATAAGCCTAGCCCTATGTGAGATGTGTTTCTCCTTTTCTGAACGGGTATAGATCGCTTCCACTTCCTGGAGACCATCTCTTCCTTCTTCTATTTCCCTTTGTATCTTTTATTCAAAATTTTTTCCTTCCATCTAAAATTTTCTAAAGCTGTTTCGTATGCGTTATTACTTTTCACCTGCCTCCCGTGCATCTGCTTCATAAATCCCTACTCCCAGCTTTTTTTTTTTCCCTTTGGGGTGTGTGTGTATGTGCACGTGCACATGCGTGTGTGTATATGTTTTGCTAGGGATTGAACTCAGTCTTGGTGTATGCAAGGCAAGTCTCTGCCAGTGAGCTACATTCCTTTTTAAATTTTCAGATAGGCTCTTGCTAAATTGCCCAGGCTGGCCTTGAACTTTTGATCCTCCTGCTTCAGCCTCCTGATTTGTAAAATATTAAGACTATACTACACCACGTTTTTTTTAAAAACAATACTTATTTCTTTGTTAATCCTGATTTTCACATTTGTAATATTTTAGTAACTCAATTTATTGTGAGTACATGTTAATCTACATATGAGTTTGGCACAAATAATTTTTCTCCTGTACTTCAATAAATAAGTAAAAAGCTGGAATACTTTTTCCTCTCCTCATTCTATGTACCAAGGAGTTTTGAAACTATAACAAATACCACAAAGTAGGAAAACCAAAGTTTGGTATTTGTGGGCTTGAGGGGTACAACTTCCAAAAGGACTTGGCTCACCTGCCAGCAAGTAGGCTGGGAGATATACTTAGTTTCAGGAGGAGGGGACTGGTTTTTGTGCATCCTAGCATGAGAAGAAAGCTTGATGTATCTATCAAAAGACTTCCAGACACAGACCAAAGAGTCTTTTAAAAAAAATTTAGGTTGACTGAGCAATGAGATCAAGACATTTAATAGATTTCTCTACTTCCGTTAAATTACAATGAAGTCCTGCTTTAAATGTACAAGATTGAAGCGGTTTTATCCTAACTTGTTTCAACAGGGCATGGTGCTGATGTGAAATGTGTAGACTGGCATCCAACCAAAGGGTTAGTTGTGTCAGGAAGTAAAGATAGTCAACAGCCAATCAAGTTCTGGGATCCCAAGACTGGACAGAGTCTTGCAACACTGTAAGTGATAGGAGCCCCACCTTATTCCCCCGAACAGAGGGGAACAAAGCAGCCTATATTCTTTAACTTTTAGCTTTCTCTTCTTATATATTCCTGTAAACGTGGTTTAGATACCAGATGGACTTGGATTTGTAGACTTTTTATTAATTATGTTTTGTCTCTATAAATCCCTAATGAAATATGCTTGATATTTGTTCTGCCACATATGCCTAAATTTAATTTGGTGAGTTTAGCGGGGGAGCAGGAAGAGGAAATCGTTATTACCGTTTTTTCTCACTGTCCATCCTCATTAAAGTACCTTTTGGCACTGTATAAAGTTGATGTATGTGCCTCTTAGAGGTCATAGCTCAGCCTTCTCCATATAATCTATTTATACAGAAGGTCCTTCTTACCCCCCCACGGCCCAGTGAAATAAAAGAATAAGCTAACTTTTTGAGCTAACTTGCATTTTTTTCCCTCTCATGCTTACAATGCAACTTCGTAATACAATTTTTTTTTTGAATTCTTTGTAAATGTTCACAGTTGTATGAATATGTTCACCTTTTTGGCTGAACTCTGCATCCTATTCCTTCATTTGGGAAGTAATCCACCCCCAAGTGAATTGGTTGGAGCAAGGCTGCCTTATTGCATATCTTGTGACTGATGTCCCTTCAAGTTGTACATTGCACAGGCCTTAAGGCATTGTCTTTAGTTCAAATTAACCTTCACATTATTCAGTGCCTATTTTTATGCTTTGTCTTAATAAGAAGAATGTCATTAACCTTTTAAAATTGAATGACCTTTACTGAATATTGGTTTATGTATTCCAAATGCTTTCCCTGATTCACAGATAAAACTTTTCTGTACAATTGAAGCTCTGCTGCTATGTTATCTGGGTAGTGAGAGCAGAACTTTGGTAATGGATATTACTTCTGTTGACCTAATTCTTTCAAGTGTACTTTGATGTTATATTCTTATTACATTACCCCATAATGTTTTATGCTTATTACTTCTAGGCCACACCTCTTGCTATCTTGATCCATGGTGCTTTCAACCAAAATGGTCATTATATTGATTGATGCTTGTTTTTGAATTCCAACCATTATTTTCTTTGTGCTCTATTTCTAGTCATGCCCATAAAAACACTGTAATGGAAGTGAAATTAAACCTCAATGGCAATTGGCTACTCACGGCATCACGTGATCATCTCTGTAAACTTTTTGACATCCGAAACCTGAAAGAAGAGCTTCAAGTCTTCCGTGGTCATAAGAAAGAAGCCACAGGTCCGTGACTGTTATGCTTGATTTTTTTTTATGACTGTTACGTGTAGCATTCACAGACCCAAACAATTTTGTCTTTTCCCTTGTTTCTGTTTACAGCTGTGGCCTGGCATCCTGTGCACGAAGGGCTTTTTGCCAGTGGAGGATCAGATGGTTCTTTGTTATTCTGGCATGTTGGGTGTGTAACGTTTATGTATGTATGCAAGGGCTGGGGATGTAGCTCAGTGGTAGAGCTCATGCAGCACCGCAAAAGAAAGAAAAAGAAGTATCACACACAAAATTATTATATTTTTCATGGTATAAAAGTGGCATTTGGGGCTGGGGCTATAGCTTAGTGGCAGAACCTTTGTTTAGGATGCACAGGGCACTGGGTTCGATCCTCAGCACGCATAAAAATAAACAAAATAAAGGCATTCTGTCCATCTACAACTACAAAAACAATTTTTAGCAACAAAAGTGGCATTTTATTCTAGAAGTCAGGGATTTGGTGGTTCAGGACTTTGGACACGGCACAGCAGGGATGGTTCCTCTGCTTCTTTGTGTTTGAAGCCCCTGCTGGGATGACATGAAGGCCAGGCTGTACTTGGGCACTGTGTACTAGAGTACATGGCCTCTCTGTGGTAGAGGCTTCTGGAAGTATGAGCTCTTGGAGAAAGAGTGTATTCAGAGACTCCGGTAGAAAGTGGGTGATCTTTTCTGGTCTCTGAATCATACACTGTAAATTTTGCCACATTCTGTTGATTATCAGTAAGTCCAGGAAACAGTATATTTCTATGAAGAGAGCACTTGAATGTGTGTAAGCACGATAAAGTTTCCTATTTTTTCTGAGTGTTAGTATGTACTGTATTAGTCTGCCTGCAGTTTTAAATTCTGTAAATCCAGCTTAGAATAAAAAATGTAGCACTTCTACTTTTGGCTGTGGAAGTTGTTAAGGGAGAATGAAATAGCATTCTTAGTCTCTTATTGGTAAAATAATTTTTGAAGCATTTACCCTTCTGCTTCTTTTGTCTTTGAATAAAAGAAGGTATTTTTGATGACAAGTCAGTACCTCTGAAACATCTAGAATTGACTGGATTTAAAGTAACAGGCATTGATAGCTTTGTTTTAAGGCTAAAAGAAAATTAGCCTTTCTTCATTAACTTTTGTGAAAAGGACTTCTTTCTTTGTGCTGTTACAGAGTAGAGAAGGAAGTGGGTGGGATGGAGATGGCCCATGAAGGAATGATCTGGAGTCTGGCTTGGCATCCTCTTGGACATATTCTCTGCTCAGGCTCAAATGACCACACTAGGTAAGCTTTATAGTGAAAACAGCAAGGGATTATTGTACTTATAGAACAGTGAGAAATAAATATTACATGTTTATTTTCGTTTATTGATGGATGTACTAATTTGTATTTCAACTTGTCTTTAAAACATTTTTATAGTGTTTTATAAATATTTTTGTTGCAATATGGAGATTGTATATTGTACATGACTTTGGTTGTTTGAATCAATTTTTTGCCTTCTTATTAAAATTTTTGTTTTGCCTTCTTATTAAAAAAATTTTTTTTCCCATATTTTAAAGTTTGAGAAGGAAAGAATTGTAAAAAATCTGTTGTGTGTACCAAGGAACTGGTATATACCACACTATTAATTTTCCATAACAACACTGAAACTATGTTCCTTTTCTCTTCCGATTACTTTTATTTTTTTATTAATTTTTAAATTTGTTTTAATTAGTTAAACATGATAGTAGAATGCATTTATGCATTTTGATATATCATACATAGATGGGATATAATTTCTCATTTTTCTGAGTGTACATGTTGCAGAATCATATTGGTCATGCAGTCATATATATACATAAAGTAATAGTGTCTGTTTCATTCTACTATCTTTCCTATCCCCACATCCCCTCCCCACCTACCCCCCCCTTCACTTCCCTCTACCTAATCTAAGGTAACGCAATTCTTCTCTAATGTCCCCTGCCTTATTGTGAATTAACAGCCGTATATTAGAGAAAACATTTGGCCTTTGGTTTTTTGAGATTGGCTTATTTCACTTAGCATGATATTCTCCAACTCCATCCATTTACTGGCGAATGCCATAATTTCACTCTTCTTTAAAGCTGAGTAATATTCCATTGAGTATATATATCTCATTTTCTTTATTCATTTAACTATTGAAGGACACCTAAGTTCCAAAGTTTAGCTGTTGGGAATTGAGCTACTATAAACATTGACGTGGCTGCATTACTGTAGTATGCTGATTTTAAGTCCTTTGGGCCATTACTTTTATTTTGACAGCAAATTCTGGACTCGAAACCGACCAGGTGATAAAATGCGAGATCGGTATAATCTAAACCTATTACCTGGAATGTCTGAAGATGGAGTAGAATATGGTGAGGCTTGTATATTCATGTTTGAAATGTTGATATTCTGTTATAACAGTGTTAGTATTGGCAATATTATGCAAAACTGACTTTAATAGTTTGATTTATTGGATTATAAATCACCAGAGGCATGATCTATTTTTATAAAGTATTAATTTTTATTGGCCACTGCTTTCATACAATCTCTGTTTACAATGAGTATATTATTCTTTGTAGATGACCTTGAACCTAACAGCCTGGCAGTGATTCCAGGGATGGGAATACCAGAACAACTAAAATTAGCTATGGAGCAGGAGCAGATGGGTAAGAGTAGTTACAGTAGTTGCGTTCATTTCTTATAAAATTTTTGTGGCCCTTTTTTCTTATCTTCAAGACTATTTGTATTGAATGTCACATGATATATGTTGAGAAATGCTGATAAAAGTGATACAAACTGCATAGTATTTAAAATCTTCCAAAAATATGTTCATTGATCAGGTGGCCAATTACTTTCATTTAAGGGGCTAACTACTTCTCTTTATGGTTATAGGGAAGGATGAATCGAACGAAATTGAAATGACAATTCCAGGTTTAGATTGGGGAATGGAGGAGGTGATGCAAAAGGATCAGAAAAAAGTACCTCAGAAGAAAGTTCCTTATGCAAAACCTATTCCTGCTCAGTTCCAGCAGGTAACTAACTAAAAATGACCCCTTCCTCACCCACTTTCTCATTGTGAAATTGTGGTTAGTTTGTTTAATTGACATTGAAAATTAGGTCTCTCTTGGATCATCTCATCTATGGAACGTGTTTGTGTACTGTGGACTCTTCTCCTTCACATATTCCTATATTCCCAAACATAGTTCTCATCTGCTGCCTTGCAGAGTTACTTTGTTTACTATGAATCTTGTCTCATTCTTTTTTCCTCATCTATTTATTTTACTAAGTTGTCAGGAATAAGAGGTGTGGGTCAGAAAGTATATTGAGTATTTTCTCTATTGTCTGTCTTATATGTCTTGTGCTTTGCAATGTGCCCTTTTGAAGAGAATGGCAAGCTTTTTTTTTTTTTTTGAGAACAGGTCTTGCTACATTGCCCAGGCTAGTCTTAAACTCTTGGGCTCAAGCAGTCCTCCTGCCTCAGCCCCCTGAGTGGTGGAACTACAGTTGCAGGCCACAATACCTAGCTAAGCTTTTCATTCTTACTAACTGGGATCTTTCAGTTTTTATCATCTTGGTAATTTCCATCTAGTAATGCACTGGTCTTATTCCATTCCTGAGTCACTAAGAATTTGCATTAGAAATAAGAACAGTTTAGCAGGTTGGGTTGAGCAGATGACATCACAGAATGGTTTTCTCATCCTATTATTATAATTTTCATATTTGAGTATATTTTAATGCTTCTTTTCCAAGGCCTGGATGCAAAATAAAGTTCCAATCCCTGCTCCAAATGAGGTGCTGAATGACAGAAAAGAGGACATTAAATTGGAAGAGAAGAAAAAAACACAAGCGGAAATTGAGCAAGAAATGGCCACGTTACAGTATACCAATCCACAGCTTTTGGAGGTGTGTGAAGCTTTTTATTGAGGTGCTAGGTGATCTAAGAAAGCAGTGACAAATGTTTTTATTGATGTGCTCTTAAAGAAAGGGAAGGGTCTCAGGTGGGTCTGACAAGCTCCGTGATTTCTTACTGCTGTATTAGGAAGCTAGTTTCTAAAAGAATCCTTTTTCTTAGACTTTTAAAACCATCAGTGGAGCAGCAAGTACACCCAAGTTAAATACACCTTTTTAACAGAAAAGATAAGGACAACATGATTTTAATTTGGATTCTTTTATTTACTGTAGGTAAACGAATTTTTCCTTTTTTTCCAACTGGCAGTACAGATGGCTCGTTCTTACTTTCCCACCTATGACAGCTATCAGGATGACAAAATAGTAATAAATTATTGGGCTTTTCCTGCTCAAGATAAATATAAATAATCCTAAAAGGAAGTAGTCTGAGGGAGACTGCAGCCTCAATACTGGATCATCATGAGTGGCCTCTGGACATTTGAGTGTTGCAGTGGACTCTGGTTACCACTGGGCCATTAAGAAGTTAAGAAGTTCACATGCACAAGGCCCTGGGTTCAATCCCCAGCACCAAAAAAAAAACAAAAAAAAACAAAAAAAAACAAAAAAAAAAACAAAAAAACAAACAAACAAAGAAGTTAAGAAGTTTGTGTATTTTGAGGCTTCCTTGATGAAGTACTTGATAGCAGTATTGTCATCTTGGAGGATTCTGGCTTAATTCTTTTTTCTTTCTTTCTTTCTAGCAACTTAAAATTGAAAGACTTGCGCAGAAACAGGCTGAGCAAATTCAGCCCCCTCCCTCATCTGGCACTCCTCTCCTTGGACCCCAGCCCTTTCCAGGACAAGGTCCAATGTCTCAGATTCCTCAAGGTTTTCAGCAGCCCCATCCATCTCAGCAGATGCCAATGAACATGGCTCAGATGGGGCCTCCAGGTCCACAGGGACAGTTTAGACCCCCTGGACCTCAGGGACAAATGGGACCACAAGGTCCTCCACTGCATCAGGGAGGTGGGGGGCCACAAGGATTCATGGGACCACAAGGGCCCCAGGGCCCACCCCAGGGGCTACCAAGGCCTCAGGACATGCATGGGCCCCAAGGAATGCAGAGGCACCCTGGACCTCATGGCCCTTTGGGACCTCAGGGGCCACCTGGACCACAGGGTAGTTCTGGTCCTCAAGGTCATATGGGTCCTCAGGGTCCACCAGGCCCACAGGGTCACATAGGACCTCAAGGTCCACCTGGTCCCCAGGGCCACTTAGGCCCACAGGGGCCTCCTGGTACTCAAGGAATACAGGGACCACCTGGTCCCAGAGGAATGCAAGGACCTCCGCATCCTCATGGGATACAAGGTGGGCCAGGGTCTCAAGGAATCCAAGGTCCTGTTTCTCAGGGGCCTCTGATGGGATTGAATCCAAGAGGAATGCAGGGGCCTCCAGGTCCCCGAGAGAATCAAGGTCCTGCTCCCCAAGGGATGATGATGGGCCATCCACCTCAAGAGATGAGAGGACCTCACCCTCCAAGTGGACTGCTGGGACACGGTCCTCAGGAAATGAGAGGTCCTCAGGAGATGAGAGGCATGCAGGGGCCTCCACCTCAAGGATCAATGCTGGGCCCTCCCCAGGAACTTCGAGGTCCTCCAGGCTCACAAGGTCAGCAGGGCCCGCCCCAGGGCTCTTTGGGACCTCCACCCCAGGGTGGCATGCAAGGGCCCCCTGGACCTCAGGGACAGCAGAACCCGGCAAGAGGGCCACATCCATCTCAAGGGCCAATACCATTCCAGCAGCAGAAAACACCTCTGCTAGGTGATGGGCCCCGCGCCCCCTTCAATCAGGTACTATTTATTTCTAACTTGTAGGCATTAATAACACATTGGGGAAATATACTCTGCACTTGAAGCAGTATTGCTGAGAACAGTGAAAAGCAGTCAGATCTAGGTGTAGCCATTTCTCTGCAAGTGATGGTGGTGTAAAATAATAGCATCCTGGCTAAAGAAGGAAGTAATGTCTGAAGAATTAGGATATACTAGAGATTTTTTAAGAAAAGATCAACTTTGAATTGAATACAGTTTATTGTCCCAGGGAACCCAGAGCTATGGCTTTGAGGAGGAGACATGTTATGTTGTACATATCTCAGGTTGTCCTGCTCCGCTTTTTGCATTCTTTACTTTGTAGCCCAGAGTTCCATGGGCCTGCAAGCAACCAACCCATGCCTGACCTGTCTTCCTGCTTTTCTTTTAAAGAGAGTGTGGGATATTTATATACTGTAGACTGTGTATCTCACTATTTTTATCTTAGTGAATGCTTTCACAGATCTACAGTTCCAGAATGGACCATTCCAAAATGGTGACCCTTTGGATGAAATCCTGTTCAAGTTGTTTGCAGCTCTTTTTCTTATTTTTGGTACCAGGGATTGAACCCAGGGGCACTTAGCCACTGAACCATATCCCCAGCCCTTTTTAATATTTTATTTAGAGACAGGGTCTCCCTGAATTTCTTAGGGCCTCACTAAGTTGCTGAGACTGGCTTGAACTCAGAATTCTTCTGCCTCAGCCAGCCTCTGGCACCACTACACCCATCTGTTTTCAGCTTTCATATTAAAGTATTTGCAGGGAAGTGTATTTCTGTAAACATTTCCTTGGTCCATTTTCAAGAGCTCTTATATTTTGTTTTGTTTTTCTTTTTGGAATAGGGGATTGAACCCAGAGGTATGTTACCATTGAGTTACGTTCCCAGCCCTTTTTGTTTTTTTTTATTTTAAAACAGGGTTTCACTAAGTTACTGAGGGTGTCATTAAGTTACTGAGGCTGATCTTGAATTTGTGATCTTCCTGTCTCAGCTGGGATTATAAGCATGCACCACTGTGCCTGGCAAGGAGGACTGTTTTTGTCAACCGCATTTTATTTCTCATTTGCTGAGGAGAGTTGTGAGGAGAGTTGCTTGGGGAATATTATAAATCTGCTTGGCGTGAATGGATTCAATACTGTTTGGCTATGTGGGTTCTGAAGCTCTTAGTCTGAAGGCATTATTTGGATGCAGACAACTAGGTTTTGTCCCTGAAGTCAGATATGGGAAAAAAGTGAGCGAGCTAATGTTGACTCCCTGAATTGTCATTGGAAGCCACTGAATTACCAGGGAGAGGGGATGTTACAGATACTTTATGTAGGAAATGTGGTCATTTTTTTTTTCTTCAAACATCACTGAGAATCTATAATCTAAAGATAACCATCACATTTATTGAACTAGGTAAATAAATAAATTATATGGTATTATTCAGATCTTCCAGAACTTAAAAATGTCAGATTTTTATTAGGCATTTTTCAGAATTTAGGATGAGTTCAATAAAAATCTAAGATTGCAATATGACCTAAATTGCCCTAAAACTTGATGTTTTTAAAATTCATTGAGTATTTGTGTGTGTGTATGTAACATTTACTTTCTAGGTTATTTTCCTTTTTTTTTTTGATTGTCAATTAACAGTTTTCATTTAGAAGGATTTTATTTATTTATTTATTTTTTTTAAAGAGAGAGTGAAAGAGGAGAGAGAGAGAGAGAGAGAGAATTTTTAATATTTATTATTTTTTAGTTCTCGGCGGACACAACATCTTTGTTGGTATGTGGTGCTGAGGATCGAACCCGGGCCGCACGCATGCCAGGCGAGCGCGCTACCGCTTGAGCCACATCCCCAGCCCTAGAAGGATTTTAAAAAATGAAATTTAACTAGTATATTATGACTGAAATTATAAACATGTGAGATTTAAGAGAATAGGCCCAAATTTCTAGAATAGTTCAGTAAGAGTTTTCATTGTCCATATATTAAGATTTTTATATGTGAAAAGCATGGCAATTCTAAAATTTTAGTTGACCTATAGAACTGGTAGAGTGAATCAGAAGATTTGACATTGGTATAGGTATTTCAAATCTCAGAAGTTGCCTGATCAAAAATCTTTGCTTATATTTTTCATATGCTGAAATCTGTTTTTCTTCACTTTGACTAGGCCAATTATTTAAACCAGTTGTTTCCATGGTTTAATTTAGTGGACTTGCTTTCAAGGCTTTTAAGTAGCAGCATGAAAGATGTTAATTAGAGCTGTCCTGGGCCAAAAGTGGGCAGGCAATGAAGCAGTATACTAATTACTGGCATTCCGTTACTGATGGCCATTTTTTTTTTACAATGAATATTTTTTATTTGTTGATTTTAGATATACTTGACAGTAGAGTATATTTTGACATATTATATGTACATGGAGTACAACCCATTCCAATTCGGATCCCATTCTTACGATTGTACATGATGTGGAGTTATACTGGTTGTGTATTCATATATGAGCAAAGGAAAGTTATGTCTGATTCATTTTCCTTTCCCTTCATTCCCCTTTGTCTAATCCAATGAACTTCTATTCTTCCCCTTTTCACCCTCCCTTGTTTGGGGTAAGCATTCACATATCAGAGAGAACATTTGGCTTTTGTTTTTTGGGGGGACTGGCTTATTTCACTTAGCATGATAGTCTCTAGCTCTATCCATTTACTTGCAAATACCATAATTTCATTCTTTATGGCTGAGTAATATTCTATTGTATGTGTGTGTGTCACATTTTCTTTATCCGTCCATCTGATGAAGGACACCTAGGTTGGTTCCATAGTTTAGTTATTGTGAATTGAGCTGCTATAAACATTGATGTGGCTGCATCACTGTAGTATGCTGATTTTAGGTCCTTTGGTATAAACGGAGGAGTGGGATAACTGGGCCAAATTATGGTTCCCTTTCAAGTTTTCTAAGGAATCTCCATACTGCTTTTCATAATGCAGTTTACAATCCTACCAGCAATGTGTGAGTAAACCTTTTCCCCCACATCCTTGCCAACATTTATTGTTACTAGTATTTTTTTTTTTTTTTTTTGGTGGTGCTGCGGATTGAAGCCAGGGCTTTGTGCGTGCAAGACAGCATTCTACCAGCTGAGCTATATCCCCAGCCTCTAATGGCCATTTTTAACTGCCAGTGATAGCCCTCCTAGTAGGGCTGCTAGTAGATCGGGACCTGAGAGCAATTTTGCTATTAGTTTTTTTGAAACTGTGCTTTCATAGTAGGTTCAGTCACTAAATGTTTTTTTTTCTTTTTTTTTTTTTTTAAATGAAGGAATGACTAGGTGTATTTTTATTTACTTATGTATTTGTTTGTCAAGAGACTTGATCCATGGGGCTGGGGTTGTGGTTCAGTGGTAGAGTGCTTGCCTGGCACCTGTGAGGCACTGGGTTCGATCCTCAGCACCACATAAATTTAAATAAATAAATTGTGTCCATCTACAACTAAAAAAAATAAAAAAGAGACTTGATCCAAGGTTATTGGGCTAGGCAATCAGATATGGCTAGATAAAAATAGAGAATATTAGGACTAGGGACAAGGTGGGATTGAGCTCCAAATCATAAGCAATGAGACTATGAAAATAAGAGCTGCAAGTCTGTATCAAACAGAAGCTGGAGGAACCAAATGAATCCAGCATGATGGATGAAGGTGCTGCACCTAGCATGAGCAGTAGGTGTTGAGCAATGGGGTTGTTGGAGAGCAGAGATAAGAGGGAAGCAAAAGAGAAGCCAGGAAGAATGCCTTTCTAATCTGTGTACTCCTAGGGTAGGAGAGCCCAGTCCTGATGTTACTTAGACATTCCTTACTTTCTGTCACGGGTAGGATTCATGGGTGTCACAGCAGAGTTTGATTGTCCTGGCAGATTGGTAGACCTTTACTTTTTTTTTTTTTTTTTTTTTTTTTTTTTTTTTTTTTTAGTGAGAAAGGAGGGGGGGAGAGAGAGAGAGAGAGAGAGAGAATTTTTTAATATTTATTTTTTAGTTATCAGCGGACACAACATCTTTGTTTGTATGTGGTACTGAGGATCGAACCCGGGCCGCACGCATGCCAGGCAAGCGCGCTACCACTTGAGCCACATCCCCAGCCCATAGACCTTTACTTTTGCCAGAAATTAAGAAGACCTTTTCAGAGTGGTGTATTGTTTTCTAACTTTCCATTAAAGTTCTTACTTGGCATTACAAAAAACAAACAAACAAAAAAAAACTGGTTCTAAATAAACCTGTTAGCAGGTTTAAAATACAAGTGCTTTCTTTTATTACAGCATGAAAAGTATCTTCTTTCTCCCATTTTAGGGACAATTTTATTCTAGTGTCACTAAATATTTAGTGCTGCAGGCTTTGAGGCAACCTAGTATTTTTATCTTGTTACATGATAATGCATTTGAAGCACAAGTCTATGATTTCACATTCCCACTTTGAAAATATCTTTTCAGGAAGGACAAAGTACAGGCCCCCCGCCCCTCATACCAGGCTTAGGACAACAGGGAGCACAAGGTCGCATCCCCCCTCTGAACCCTGGACAAGGACCTGGCCCTAACAAAGGTAAATATCTGCTTGGCTGAATAAGAGATTGTTTTCTACATCCAGCATATACATTTTATAGTTAATAGATGTTTTTGTTTGTAAGTAATTAATAGAATGGTCTTTTGAACTGCTGGGGGAAATAAGGGTATGGCCATTTCAGATAATAGCTGTATCTTATGTTGTTTTTATATGTGTGTTTAGTTAGGCAACAATGCTGGCCAAAGGATCTGAGCTCCTCATCACCAGATGCTGGTGGTGTCACCACCGGACAGGTTTTGACAGGAGCATGTGTGCTGCAGGCTGGCCTGTCCCCTGCCTGGAGTGGAAGTGGCTCCTGAGCTCATGAAATGCAAGTGCACATTCATCATCCTCAAGAGCTCAACTGTTTCTACTTAATTTTTTTGTCAGGGTAAAGGAGTCAGGATTTTAACAGTGTTTATCACCCCAAATTATGTCTTATGGTAAATTCTTTAACTATTTTCATTGTCCTACACCATTTGAAAAGAAGAAATAGATGTATTAATGTGTGGTGCCTCAGGTTGTTGATATATAAAGTGAAGGGATGAGAATTGTTAGTAATAGCTGTGGGGCTTATGAGCTGATCCCAAAAACTGAAAGAGGTATGCCAGCACCAATGGCCCTGGTTGGGCTGACCTACTGCATGTTGCACCCTCTCACCCCACCACCTCAGAGCTGGAGGGCAAAATGGGGCAGTGCTGTTAAGAGAGTTGGGGTTGGGGACGATACTGAGGAGTGTGGACCAAGGGCAGTTAGGAAACAGAATTTTATCAGATTAAGAGAAGTCTTTGTTGGCATTTGTAGCCCTGGAACTTTGGAAATTTAGAGCTCAGCCTTGAGTTTATGTGAGATTCAGAGGTAGGATAGGGTGAGGTCAAGGAATTGGAGAGTGTTTATTTCTAACTCATTACATGAAAGTGGTAGTGGAGGATATTCAGGAGAGAGGTGACTCATAGGGAGAGAATGAAAACACTGAGAGCCATCTCTGAGACTTGGGGACCCTAAGAAAGTCTAATCCCCCAAATACTGTCATCCACAAACTGAGAACTGCTTCTCTTCCTTTCCCTACCCTGTGTCTGTCTCCGCTAGTCTCCTTCTCCTTGCTCTTCCCCTTTCTCTCTACTTTTCCCACCCCCACACCCCTTTTTCCTCCTCTTTCTCTTCCCAGGGACCAAAGGTTGAAGGGAGAGCTGAGAAAGTGGCCCTTCCATCCCCTACTGGATTAACCTCCAGTGCCACATCCCTTCTTATTTGTAGTGGTGGGTTTCATTTCTTGGAAGCAGGGTACTTTAAACAAGTAGAGGTAATAGGGGGATTAATAATCATAGGTAAGTCCAAATGGAACATTTGCAGCTTTCTCAGACCAGAGGAAGGCCATGTCTAATAAGTTGAGGTAACATCAAGTCAGAGAAGGCCTTAGCTGCAGGAACACACAGAATTGAGTGTCCTATATTCCAGAGGGCAGTGGATCAAAGATATTTGCAAACTGACTGAACAGAGAGCACCTTAGGAAAGGGCTTGCCTCAGCATGGAGAAGACAGCCAAGGGGAAAGAAGGGACAGACTGAGCTAAAGAGAGACTCTTTCTAATGGCATATTTTTATACTGAGATGTTTAAGCTTTTATTCGTGTTGAACGGTGAGGAAGAATTGAAATGACCAAGAAAAAGTGAAAGGGAGGGAGATTGCAAAGAATTATGGCTGACTGTGTTACACTGAGAGGGTCATCTTATTGCCAGGGAACATCAGTAAAAAGCATGAGTTGGGCAAGTAGAAGGATTTCATTCTTACACTTAAGGTTTGAATTGTTTTTCCTATACATATGTTTAAACCTGGGGCCTTATACATGCTAGGCAAGTGCTCCACCAGTAAACTATATCCCCAGCTCATAAAAACTTAATTGTTTTAGCAGAGTGCTTGCCTCGCATGGATGAGGCCCTGTGTTTTCTTGCAGGCCCTAGTACTGCAAGGAAAAAAAAAGCACTCTTGTTTCAGAAGCAAGAATCTCTTTGCTACCTCCTTTTAAAAAATGTTTTATTTAAATTGTATGTTGGCAGAAAGTAGGTGTACATTTGCAGTGGCTACTGTAGTTAGCTCAGTAGACAGAAAAACAGTTCCTTCAGAATCAGGAGATAGACTAATTTAACCAGTACATATTCATTTCATTGGACTTTCCCTTTTTTATTAAGCTCTGCTCCCCCACTCCTCCCTTGCTGGAAGTCAAACCCAGAGTCTCGCGTGTGCTAGGTAGGTGCTATCTTTAGTGGATTCCCAAACTCTGCCTTCAAAGAATGGTGCTAGTATTGTAAATGAGGGACATCTTTGCTAAAATGGGGCGGAAAAGGTGTTCTTGTAAACTCAAATAAGCACAGCAAAGCTGTGTGGTCACCAGGCAGTTATTAGAGGTGCCCATGATTCCATGAACCTCAAAGAGCAATGTGTTGAGATTTCTCATATTAATGAAGGGATCAAGTTAAATGAGTCAGGGGTTAAAGGGGTGGCATTTTGGGTGGTAGCAGTGTAGACCTGGAACCTTATAATGACCTTGGTAGCTTTCTGAAGTACAAAGGAGGAATTACTTTTCTCTGATGTGCCCTCTTGAGTGTGGAGCCACTGACCCTAATGAAATCATTGAAAGAATAGGTATGGGGAAGGGAAGCTCATTCTCACGCTCCGGAGGCTCTCTCAGATGTTTTCTAGTATATACTAGGAGGTAGATACTGCTGGTATCATTTGATATTAATTGTTTGCCTGAGGTCAATCTACTTAGCTACTGAGAGGTGAAGCTGAATTCTGTACCCAAAGCCCATTATATGGTGCCTCGGGGATACTGTCTTCTAAGTATGCTGAGAACCCAGAGGGAAAACATTCTAATACATCCTGAAACGTCCAGATGCTGCAGGTCAGACCTGTGTTGGCAGGCTTTCTGGATGTCATGGTAATGGTCAGCTTTGTTTCCTTCAGGTGACTCCCGTGGCCCTCCAAACCATCACCTAGGCCCGATGTCAGAGAGGCGGCATGAGCAGAGTGGTGGCCCTGAGCATGGGCCTGAGAGAGGGCCTTTTCGGGGTGGCCAGGACTGCAGGGGTCCCCCTGACAGGCGTGGCCCTCACCCTGACTTCCCCGATGACTTCAGCAGACCTGACGACTTCCACCCCGACAAGCGCTTTGGCCACCGCTTACGTGAATTTGAGGGGCGAGGAGGACCTTTGCCACAGGAAGAGAAATGGAGGCGAGGGGGCCCTGGACCTCCGTTTCCTCCTGATCACAGGGAATTCAGCGAGGGAGATGGCCGGGGTGCTGCCCGAGGCCCTCCAGGGGCATGGGAAGGCCGCAGACCTGGAGAGGAGCGCTTCCCTCGGGAGCCCGAGGACCCACGTTTTCGAGGGCGCAGAGAAGAAAGGTGGGACACATACTGCGCAAGTCCACCGCCTCTTCCCTGGGGCCTTTTATCAGTTCTCTCCACAAAGGTCTCTTTCCTCTTTCACTGGGCGAGAGTACTACACTGGTTACTAACCCTGTCTTCTCTAGGTTTTGCATTTAGGCTTTTGTTTTTTTAGTCTTTACAGTTCAGAGATCTTTCTCTTTATATATTTTTAAAAATTCTTTTTAAAAAAGAGATGGTGATCAGTATACTATGAGAGGGTCTTGGATCTGTATTAAAAATTTCCAGGTTCACATTGATTAAATGATGAAATGAGAGCCAGATACCTAAATTGAGATTGTGAAATAAATGCAATTCTTATGTAATTGCCAAGTTAAATGGAACTGAAAAGTAAACTTCCTGTTAAGCTTAGATCCGCCTTGAATAACCTTGTAGAACATAAAAGGAATAGAAAGAAAAACAAAACAAGAATTGGGATAATCTCAAGTAAGACTCAGAATAATCAGTGATGATGTTGAATTTTGCTCTGTGTCAGGCACTGTCACTTCATTTGATTGGTACATGGAATCCATGAGCTAGGTGTTACTTTGAGCATCCTAAACAAGGGATCAGACAGAATCAGGTGGGGCTAGACTTTCTGGGTCTTGTAAGTGTGAGGGTTGAGAGTCAGGCCCCTGTGTCCAGCAATTCTGTCTCTACTGTCCTTCAGGCATTGTCCCTTGTCCTTTTACTCTGTGGCGTTTTGTTTTCTTTTTGTTCACAGTAACCAGTGGTGCTCTTATCACTGAGCTATATCCCAAATCCTTTTCATTTTATAAGTTTGAGATGGAGTCTCACTAAGTTGTCCAGGCTGGCCTCAAACTTTTTATCCTCCTGCCTCAGCCTTCTGAGTTGCTGGGATTATAAGTGTACACCACTGTGAAGTATTGGCCACCTTCATGCTTTGGGGATATGTTAGAAAAGAATTTCTGATAATAATTTGGCCAGGAAGGGTAAAATAGCAAGGGCTAAGGGAAACAGCTATTGGGTTTAAACAAACAAACAAACAAACTTTTTTTTTGTGGTGGTGGGGGTGGACCTGGGATTGAACTGAAGGGCACTTAACCACTGAGCCACATCCCCAGTCTTTTTGTATTTTATTTTGAGACAGGGTCTCACTGAGTTGCCTATGCCCTCGCTAAATTGCTGAGGCTGGCTTTGAACTCGTGATTATACCTGTAATCCCAGTCTCCTGAGCCTCTGGGATTACAGGTGTGCACCACTGCATCTGACCCTTTTAAAAAATAATATCTAGGTATTCTCTTTGAAATAAGAACTTGGCATCTGCATAACTTCCATGATTTCTTGACTTTCTGATCTTGGGCAGAATTTCACATTATTATTTTTTTGTCTCAATTTATGTCATATTTCCTCTGTCAGTGACAGACCCACAACCTATACCCTTTCACAGCTTTGTGCTGCTCTTCAAACATGCCAGATATGTTCCTACCCCCAGATTTCTGTACTCACTCTTCCTATTCCAGGAACACACTTCAGATATTTGTGGTTCACTTCAGGTTTCTGCCCACCTTTATATTTCATTGTAACTCATGGCACTGCTTGACATTAAGTCATACACACTTTGTCCTCCAATATCTGAGGGTTATTGGTTTCCCCATGCATGCCATTTACATCCTTCCAAATACTTTTAAATCATTTCTAGGGGGCTGGGGATGTGGCTCAAGCGGTAGCGCGCTCGCCTGGCGTGCGTGCGGCCCGGGTTCAATCCTCAGCACCACATACCAACAAAGATGTTGTGTCCGCCGAGAACTAAAAAATAAATATTAAAAATTCTCTCTCTCTCTCACTCTCTCTTAAAAAAAAAATTGAGTATGTTTCCCAATTCCTATTCTTCGTCTTCTTCTTTAAAAAAAAAAATCATTTCTAGATTGCTTCTAATACTTAATACAATATAAGTACTGTGTAAATAGTTGCTGTATATTTATTTAAGGATCAATGACAAGAAAAAGTGGTCTGTAGATATTTAGTATAGACACAATTTTTTTTTAATTGCAGTATATGATTTGTTTAATCCCAGTTGTGGATACAGAGGGTGGAATGTATTTCTTTATTGCATGTTTCTCCTGTAAGCACATCAACTTCCCACTATCTCCTCAGCCCCTAGAGCAGTAGTGGCAGCATGATGTAGGTGCTCAGTGATCATCTTCAATAAATGGACCTGTTTGTTAATCAGGAGAGTGATTTGAGAGGGTCAGTCCATTAGAATGTATATTTTTCTGCTTTGACTACCATAACAAAATACCACAGGCTGTGTGGCTTACATGGCAGGAATTATTTTCTCACATTTCTGGAGCCTGGAAGTTTTAGATCAAGGTGCAGTAGGGTTGGTTTCTGGTTAGAGTCCTCTTCCTGACTTGGAATCTTACGTATCTTCACATTAGGGGGTTGGGGAGCTCTCACTTTTATCTCTCCTTATGAACATTCTATTCCCACTACCAGGGCTCCACACCCATCATTTGATGCAGATGTAATTACTTCCAAATACCATCATGCTGGGGATGAGAGCTTCAGCATATGAATTTTGTGGGAACAAATATTTAATCCACAACAGAAGGTATTTTTTGGTAAGGGGAATTAGACCCTCTGGATCCCTTTGTAACTAGGGCAATGGTACAGCAGATGCCTACACATAAGAAGAATCCTGCTGAATTTCAAGGAAACAGTGCCCCTTACTGTGACTTGTTTTAGCCCACTTACCTCTCCTCATCTTGTCTAGTCACATCCTCACCCTGGTTTATTATCTTTGCCAGTGTCCTAGGCACACCTGCCTTGCTTCAGGAAGCATGATTTGGTAAAGTCAACTCAGGCCAAAAAGGTTATTAAAAACAAAGCTGGAGGGAAAGGTGGAGGGCAAGAGAAAGCTGCTCCCCCGCCTTTTATTTTTTTTAAATTTGAGATGGAGGTGGATCTCAAAAGTTGCTGGGGCTGACCTTGAATTTATAATCCTCCTACCTCAGCCTCTGGAGTCACTGGGATCATAGGCATGCTCCACAGTGCCTGGCTCTAGAGAAACCTCTTTTAAGCAGAGTGCCAGGGATCAACTGAGGAGTAATGGAATTAGAAAATCACCTCTGTTAGGAGCAATCAGTGTCATAACTGATATAAGCAAGGATCGGCATTGGGTGTCAAGACCTTTGGGGAAAAGATTGTGGGGAAGCAAGATCACCCCACAGATTACTTATCAATTGCAAAGGAGAAGATGTACCTTTGTAGCAACAAAATCTGGTTGCCACCACACCTTTGCATTATCAACAAGGAGACAAACTGGTATCCTGAGGTCTAAACAGCCATTGCCAAAAGTGTGTAACCTGGATCTAGTCATGAGAAAATAATCAGGTAGATTCAGATTGTGGGGTGTTCTATAAAACATCTGGACAGACCCTCACAAACCCCTAGGTCATTAAAGACAAGATATAGGAGACAAAATTAGAGGAGACCAAAGAGACATGACTACTAAAATAACAATGTGTAGTCATGACTGAATTCTACTGAGAAACAATTGGCTCTAATTGATGTTTTGGGGACAGCTGGGGAAGTTACATTTGGACTGTATGTTAAATAATATCACATATTACTGAGAATGACAATGATATTATGGTTAGGCAGAAGAAAGTTCCTGCTCTTGAAAGAAACACTGAAGTATTTAGAGTTGAAGCATCATGTTGTTGGCCTCTGATTTTCAGACGGTTTAGAAAACACATTTGTAAGTAGACAATATAAAGCACCCATAGCAAAATGATGAATCTAGGTAAAGGGTCTATGTGTGTTCATTGTACTATTTCAACTTTACTGTTAGTATGGAAACTTTAAAAGCAAAAGATAACTGAATGGAAACAGAAGGCATGGTTGAAAGGAGGCCACACACAGGGGGGACAGCACATGCAGACAGGCCTGTGCCCAGCTCCTTCCAGCCCTTTCGGCAGTGACTGTGACCTCTCTTGGTATGCTTGCGCACCTTTTTCTGGTTGCAGGTCACTTTCTCTGTTCTCCCCTAGGCTTCCTTATAACCTTTCTGCTTCAGCAGTATTCTCAGCCAACTTAGACTCCCAACTGCAAGGTTCCTGAGAGTAAAAGGAAAGTTGTCCACCCACTAGGGCACCAGATTGCTAGCCAACCAGTTCATGGGCCATCTGAAGGCCAGGTGCCCCCTGCATGCCAGTCAACAGTAGACTGGGGCCACTGGGGCAGCTCATGTCAGTTGGGCCTGCCCCAGGTGGAGGCTGTGGACAGGTTACAGAGCACACACTCCGAACCATGTCCAGGACAGTTGGCTAGCATAATCTGCACCCCCTTTTTCCTGATTATATAAGTAATACATGTTCATCATAAAAACACAGATGATCACTAGGCACAGTGGGAGGAGGCTGAGCCCAGGTGTTGGAGACCAACCTAGGCAACATAGTAAGACCCCGTCTCAAAAATATAGATGATAATGAAAAGCACTTGGGAGGCAGTGACAGAGAGCCTGGGCTGAGCATCCAGACTGTCTTGAATTCATATCATAGCCTTTATTTCCCGTGTGTCCCTAAATGACTTTAGTTCTCTGGGCCTCAGTGTGCTCATCAGAACAGAGCCAGAGGAGAGGCACCGCAGTGGTTGTTGTCAGGAGGAACTGCAACCAAGTAATACGTGGAAGGCACTTGGCATGACATAGGCACCTACAAAGTGCCAATCACTCTTACTATTCCTAAAAGCAACCTGAAGTAACCCCACATTCTGCAATGTTTTTTTCCTGTCTGCTTTGGCCTCTGATATTAGGATTTGTAAAATGAATATTTAAAAAAAATATGGTTGCAATTTGTTTTTCTCCCCATTGATGTTGTGTATAACACATCTCCAACATATGTAGAGGGTATTCCAGGAGATGGATGTTCTGTTTTTTCTTTATAGCTTCAGAAGAGGAGCACCCCCAAGACATGAGGGTCGTGCCCCACCCAGAGGAAGGGATGGTTTTCCTGGTCCTGAAGACTTTGGTCCAGAGGAGAATTTTGATGCTTCTGATGAGGCAGCCAGAGCACGAGATCTCAGAGGCCGAGGTCGAGGTGCCCCACGAGGTGAGCAGTGTGGAGGACACCTGGTCTGGAGGGACAGGTGGTTGTGAGCACAGCTGGACAGTCTGTGAGCACAGTATTGTTTGCTCTGCTTTGTAGGAGGAAGGAAAGGTTTACTTCCCACCCCTGACGAGTTCCCTCGCTTTGAAGGAGGACGGAAGCCAGACTCCTGGGATGGAAACCGAGAGCCAGGTGGGGAAGAAGTGCTTGTTGAATGTCTCGGGCTTACACTAGACCAACAGTTCACAAAGTGGGGCCCAGGAGCCCTCCACATCCTGTCTTTTCCAACTTGCATCTCCTTGGTGGCCGAGTTGCCTTCCTGTCTTTCCAACACGACATTTTATCTTAGTAGATAGAATCTAGAAGTATTGGGAGAATCCAGCCTTTTTTCCTCTTAAGCCAAACAGGAAAGGGACTTGTTTAAATATAAAATAATACCACTCTTTTCACTGAGTTTTCTTGTTTTGGAGAATAAAGTTAAATGAATTGAAAATTGGTTTTAATTGCTAACACTGTAAATATTAGTAAATATAAGTCTCATTAAGGGAATCTGTTTGGGTCCCTCAACAGTTTTTAAGATTGTAGGATGTTCTGAGGCTAAAACATCTGAGAATCACTTACCTGAACTATATTTTCCTTCAGGTGCATTGATTTCTAATCTTGGCCTTTCTTATGTAGTTATGGTGTGACTTACACCTGGCCTATTAAGCATATGTTTCCTGTGTGAAACGAATGGTGGTTCTCAAGTTCTTCTGTGTCTTCTGTGGTATCATTTCCATCGGCTTTTGGTCACAGCTTACTGTAATGTCATTATCAGATTCTTAGCCTCATGGATCTATGTTCTTATTTCAGGACCAGGTCATGAACATTTCCGTGATGCTCCCCGCCCTGATCATCCCCCTCATGACGGTCATTCCCCAGCCAGCAGAGAGCGCTCTTCTTCTCTACAAGGCATGGACATGGCATCCCTGCCACCCCGAAAGCGCCCCTGGCATGATGGGCCAGGCACTTCTGAGCACAGAGAGATGGAGGCCCCAGGGGGCCCTTCTGAGGACCGAGGAGGCAAAGGTAAAGAGAGGCTAGTGATTCCAGTTCAGGAGTTGCAGTGGGAGGGAGGCCTGGTCTGTGCCTGTCCCATGTACCCCTGCTAGGGTACCTCGGGTCTGTTCTCCATTCTGACCTCTGGGGCTAGGCTCTGAGGAGGCATATGCTCCCAAATGTGGTGCAGATGAAGGTTTGCTTGGGTTCACACCACAGATGGATGGAGCAGCCTCTGGTGACTGCAAACTCAATCCTGCAGTCTCTGGTTACTTCTGGGAATCTCTGGTTTGTCACAGTTTCCACTTCAGCTCTTTGCTGAAGGGTCTCCACACTCTCCTTCTGCCAGACTTGCTTTCTGGAGACTCCTGATCTGATTGGCCTCCACTCATGCCTGCTTGGAGCCCTCATGTGTGTCCTCAGCAGAAGGGGATGAGTTATCCCCTTCCAGCTTCAGTGTTGCTTTTTTCAGCTTGAGCCAGAGAGGACATCGCTTACGCTCAAATCACAAGACTTGGAGGAACATGGCCTGCAAGAGGTGTTTCCAGGACGGCAACAGATTCTCTTTACACCTCAAAACATTGAATCTTTATCTTAATGAAGGTGGTGCTATCTTAAGCCAGGAGCAGTAGTTACTGAATGTTAACCACAAGTCTGGCTTCAGGTTGAGCTGGGCAGTGGCATATGTGGTGTGGTTTGGGAAAGACAGCTGCTTAGTGTCCTAACATCATGTGCTTCCTGCCCCAAGTTCACTTGCCTTATGTTTGCAGTCCCCCCATTACAAAGTTCTGCCTTCTTTCTTTCCCTTCCTCCCTCCCTCCCTCCCTCCCTCCCTCCATTTTTTGGTGCTGGGTTTTGAACCCAGTGACACTTAGTCTCTGAGCCACATTCCCAGACTTGTTTTGTATTTTATTTAGAGATGGGGTCTCGCTGATTTGTTTTAGCACCTTGCTAAATTGTTGAGGCTAGATTTGAACTTGTGATCCTCCTGCCTCAGCCTTCCGAGCTGCTGGAATTATAAGTGTGCGCCACTGTGTCTGGCTGCCTTTTGTTCTTGACAGTTGTTTGGGTCTTCTCAGAGCAAAACCCTCAGAAATTACTTATATAGCCAAGTGTAGTGGTGCATCTGTTAATCCCAGCAGCTTGGGAGGCTGACACAGGAGGATCGCAAATTCAAATCCAGCCTCAGCAATTTAGTGAACTTAGTGGGGTCCTAAGCAACTCAGTGAGACCCTGTCTTTCAATAAAATACAAAAAAGGGCTAGGGATGTTCAGTGGTTAAGGCCTCTGGGTTCCACCCCTGGTAACCCCACCCCCACCCACCCAAAATAAAATGAGTCATGTATCACCAGATCTTGCCCACTCAAATAGATATCTTGTTACTAGTCTTGAATGAATTCTTGGGCACTCAGGACATCTTTGCATGTTCCCTGGCTAAGGACATGTAGCTGGTGTGGAAATGATATACATGATGGCATCTCTGCCCAGCTACCCTCCAGTCAGCCTGTGCTTCTTTGTGAGAAGAGAAGCCATAATATTTGGCCAGCTCCCTTGATCTTGCATCTCAGCTACATTCAGCTTCTATTCAAAATTTCAAGATAAAGTTGGCATTAGTGATCTGAGAGCACATTATGGGAGAGATGGGACCAAATACTATCATTTCATGAGAAAAGTTTTTTTAAAGACAATTTTAGGGCTGGAGTTGTAGCTCATTGGTAGAGTGCTTATCTGGCATGCATGAATGAGGCCCTGGATTCTGCCCTCAGCACTGTATATAAATAAATAAATAAACAAATAAATAATCAATCCATTGACAACTTAAAAATATATTAAAAAAGAGAGAAAATTTTAATAATACCTAACATTTATGTGTCTGAGTCTGAAACAAGCCCATCCCTAGGAGAAATAATTTTGAGAGGCAGTGTTTTTCTTTTTGTTTTTCAAGAAACATTCTATTTTATAAACTGTGTAAAAGGAAGCCAAAGCACCAAATGTTATGGGACAATCAGAGTCAACGCTGAGTCTAGCTGGAACCTTGTTATTAAGAGCAGCAGTAGTTTGTGTATCTTAGTTGCTTCCAGAGTTTAGTCACTACTTTTGAAACCTTTCCTCAAACACCCCAATGCACAAGAGAGTGAAGATACACTTCCCATAGTTTGGGCACCTGGCCCAGTGTATTATGAATTTCCCTGGGGTGCTCCATACTTATCTCTTGGCTTCCTGTCATCTGCAGCACAGCTTTGGGGGACTGTGGCCTTGAGCCAGGATGGGATGAACTAGTGGTCAGGAAGAGGCAGAGGCATACCCATTAGACATTCCTGAGGTGGTCCACTGTCATTATACAGTGAAGTTTGTGCTAGAGTTATTGATAAGCAATCTCTAATATAAAAAGTCACGTTTGATATCAATGTTTCATTTCAGGGCGAGGAGGCCCGGGACCTTCTCAGAGAGTGCCAAAATCTGGGCGTTCCAGCTCTTTGGATGGAGACCACCATGATGGATACCATAGAGACGAACCTTTTGGGGGTCCTCCAGGCAGTGGCACCCCTTCTCGAGGGGGCCGGAGTGGCAGTAACTGGGGTAGAGGGAGCAACATGAACTCTGGCCCACCAAGGCGAGGTGCTTCAAGGGGTGGTGGAAGGGGTCGGTAGAAGTGGGTACTAGGCCTCTCTGGACAGTATTTAAGAACTTGTGGACTTACCAAGTGAAACACAAGGAAGCCCGCACTATTGTAGCCCTGAACTCTTCTGGGGTAGCTGAGTCCCAGGAGCCCCTCATGAGGTCTTCAAGATGAAGAGACTGCTGCCAGCTACCCAGAGTAGCTAGACTTGTTTTGTCCTGTCCACCCTCATTGCCCTAACTCCCAAGTTTTTTTTGTGAAGATAAAGCTGGAATCCTTTTTTTTTTTTTTAAAGTGTCACGAGACATGAAACACCTCCACAACTTTAAGTTCATGTCCAATTGGAAATTTGTTTCTATATATGTACAGTTTGTCAGAGAAAAAAACATTAAGTTGTTTTTGTATGAATACAGAATGTGATTTATGCAAGAATTAACAGAAAACCAGTCGTGAAGTGCTTGCCTTAAGGAAATCTTTGGTTTCCGTTGTATCTAATCTGCTGAGGGTCATACAGTTATTACTGATGTAAATGAGGAGACTTGAGGGAACAGGTAGGTTATCTAATTTCATTTGTGAACTTGGTGCTTTTTAACATTCTATCTGAATATTCTTTCATACCGTTTTTATTGTACAGTGAGGAATACTTTAATGTAGTTCAAAAGCCTCAGACATGCTCTGACAGATGGAAAATTATATTCAAGAAAAAAATCTGGCTGTCCAACTATGGGCTCTTGGGTACATCTCCTGGTAACCACACTTTAGATTTGAATTGCTTTGTTTTGATGAGAAAAACCTGGGTTTAAGTTAGAGGTTAACTACATACATCCTTTTGAAAACTTTAAAGCCATTTCACACACTAAGCTGAGAAGGAAGGGACTGAAATATCAGTTTTGCAAAACCTCAATTCTTCTTCCATACTAGGTTTGTGGAAATACCAGTGTTTAAAGGAGAGAATAGTTTTTAGAGTAAGCTAAAACGTTCTTGTCAATGGTGAGTTCCTGTCATGTATTTAAGAAATGTTTGGTTTAATTTGGATTGAAAGTCAAAAATTCAGTTAGAGAGACCACTTGTTATGCTGGTGATTTTATAGTAAACTTTTTATTACTAAAAGGGCAGTCCTGTAGCTGTCTTAACATCATTATATTGCCAGCTTCAGTTTGGCAATGGAGACAGGTGTACTTGGCAGGCTTAATAGTGCTGGAGTCTCAGTGGTTGCTCAGGAAAGGGACACTGACATAGTTGGATAGCATACAGAAATAGGAACTGGCTGTATTAGTGGGAAAAATGATAAAGGCCAAGTTTTTTCTGTGGTGTGAGAAAAATGTCAAGTACATTTTTGGGTTATTACAACCTAAAGATTCCAAGTAAATAATTCTCATTTTACTTCAAAATTAAAAACATTTACCCGCACCCTACTATTAACACACTATTAGGAGAATCAGCATTACTTTAGGTTTATGGATATTCTTTATTTGTCCTCCACTTGTATAGCATTAGTAAAAGAAATCATAATCAAATTCCAGGAAGCTAAAAGGATCCAGAGACCAAATCCTCATAGAAATTAGGTTCCCTTCCTTCATGTGGAATTATTAGCATTTAGAGTTTAACTTTATAACTGGTTCAGATACCCAGATCACATTTTGAGAATGAATTTAGAGAAAAACAGAAATCTCTACATTATACATTTATTAAAATACTCAGAAATATAGTATGTATGGCATTTTAAAACATCATTGTCCAAATAAATACAAGATAAGGTGCTTTGAAAACAAGATTTTCAATGAATTGAGAAAATGTTGGACATTTTTGGTTTTTTGCTGTACTGGGGATCCACCCAGGGCCTCGGGCATGCTGGGCAAGCTTTCTACCACTGAGCTACATACCCAGTTCTTTTTATTTTATTTTGAGACAGGATTTAGCTAAGTTGTCTAGGCTGACCCTGAATTTGGGATTCTCCTGCCTCAGCCTCCCAAATAGCTGAGATTACAGGCATGTGTCAGGCTGAAAACAAGAATTTTTAAAATCCTGGCTTAAGAACTATAATAGCATCAATATAAAAATATGTCAAACACTAAAATTCTCATCCATGCATATTCTAGAGAAATTTAAAACTAGAAATTTAACTAGGGGACTAGAAAGAGCAGTCAATGGCACAAGTCTTTCCCATTATAAAAATAACTTACTCCTGAAAACTTGAATGTACCTTTTTGAGGTAGATAACCCTATTTATTAATAGGGGAGGAGGCAGTATTAGCAAGTACTAAGCGGGGTGGTAGCTCACAAGCCCACCTGTGGATGTTGGTCACTTCAGTCAGTATCATATCTTGGGGAAGGGCTCAGGACATTATCAGGACAGAAAAATGTACATTTGGGGACTGGAGGAAGAAGCAGTGCTCTTCTGCTGCTTGACACAATATGTTAGGGCAACACTGGAATCCGGTCCCCCAAAAAACAATTATTTTCAAACTGCGCAAGCCAGGGCAACTTTTTGGTGCATTTGGTGGTTATCAACTTTGGCTGAAATGGAATCATCAGAGGAGCTTTAATGTCAATGCCTGATCCCACCTCCAGAGATTCTGAATGAATTTATTTAAAGTGTTGCTCTTCAAGTAATTCTGATGTGCCAGTTAAGTGTAAGAACCATTGGCACAGAACTTTTAAGTTCTAAATATATTTTACTAGTTTATAGTTAATGGTAAAACCTGTAGTTTTTCTGGACCCCTGCTTTCTGGCAATAAATTTAGTAGGAAAAAGTAACCACTGAACCTAAGACAAAGGGACTATAGTGAGTATATATGAAAAGCATTTTACACTGTGTTAGGATCACCATGGAAATTGTAAACTACAGGCTAGGATTATAGCTCAGAGGTCCAGCACTTGCCTAGCACATGTGAAGCACTGGTTTCTATCCTCAGCACCACATAAAAATAAATAAAAGTACTGTGTACATCTACAACTTAAAGGAAAAGACAAATAAACTGTAAACTGCTTTAAAAATGAAATACAATTAGAAGTGATAGTCTGCAGAAATCCATAATTTCCAACAAATATGGGAATTCTGAAAGTAGAATTACCTTCCTGTTACCAGGATTTGCTAGCCCAGTTCTGCACTGAGACCTCTCCAAGGTTTACAGGCATCTTCCTGGATACCAGGCAACTTGGGGCAGAAAATGTCTCTTTTGTTCTCCTACTTTCATATCTAATTCAGGACCAATTTTCCTTTAATGTTACATAAGGCAACAAATTTACAATTTCTCTTAAGAAAGTTTACCTCGGTTTTTTCCTTAACTAATTACTTTTTAAAATCCAGTGGTTAAATGTAATGCTTAATCTGATACTCTTCTGAGATTCATTTACACTGAAGACTGAGGGAAAATAATTTCCAAGCCTTAGGTACAGCCACGACCCCCCCCCCCCCAAAAAAAGAAGCTATTGTAGCTCAACATCTACCACTGGATTAAAAAAAATGACAAAAAGTTAAGCCTGAGAAAAACCACAAAAACAACTAATGCAAAGAGCCATTCCGTTTTTACTCAGCTCAATCTAAAATCACAGTGCAAAAAGAACTTCTAAGAGCAGCTTCACAGCACCAATTCCACGACAAAACTTCCTTTTCAGAGCACATGCTACTCAGGATAGCACGAAACGGTAAGATCAGGACCACCACCGGAAACCGCTGGTGTCGCAGTTTGAAACAGCTGCTAAAGGTTTACACTCGCCAGCACTGTCTGGACGACGCCTTCGCCCTAAGCGGCAGGTGTCATCAGGACGTTCTGCGGTGGTATAGTCCGGGAGTGGACGGGTGCAGTCTTTGGCTCGGCAGGCGCCGGGTTCTGGGGAGGTTCCGCGTCGTTCCCTGACGGCGCAGGTCCAGGGCTCACACCGGCAGCGCATTAGCTAGGCCTGCGCAGCGGCCCAAGCGACCGAGCGCCAGCCGCAGCGCGGTGCCACCGCCCCACGGCAGCAGGCTAGCCAACCAGGCCAGTAGGGCGGCCACCTGCGCGCAGGCGCCCAGCGCTGTGAGCGCCGTACTGCGCAGACCCATCGCCGCGTACAGCGTGGCTCCCAGCGCGGCCGCGTAGAACAGCGCGGGCCTCGACGGCGTCTCCTCGCAGCGTAGCAGACGTCCGCACGCCGCCCCGCCTCGCAGTATCGCACCGCCCCCGAGAGCCAGCACCGAGCCCAACGACCAGAGCAGCGCGAATTTGCGCGCGCGCAGCAGCAGTACTGGCGCGTAGAGTGCCGCCAGACAGAAGCAGAGCGCGGCCAGTAGCAGACAGGCTCCACCCGCAGCCAGCTGCTGCCCGCGCGTCACGCTGGGCAGGCACGCCTGGTTCGCCGCCGCCGGCTCCGTGTGACTTCGCGGCCACGTCCACCGCAGGCCAGCGCGTCCAAGCCACGCTCCCGTCGGTCCGACCCCTGCCGCAGGCTCTTCAGCAGTCTCCGAAGCGAGTAGCTGCTCCGCTTCCGCCGGCCTGCCCGCTTTGCTCTGCGACAGGTAGTCCTGCAGCTGGCGGTGGAGGTCTGCCATCTCCGACGGGACGGCGACGGAGAGGAGGGCTGTCACGCGCTTCCTGCTTTCCTCGTTTGCGGCAGCAGTGGCTTGGCCAGATGGCGGCGGTTGGTGGACTCGGCGGAAGGGGCGTGGCCTGTGGCGCGCGTGGCCGTGCAGGGTAGTCTCTATGCAGACTGGAGCAGTCTCGAGGTCTGGTCTGCTGGCCCGCCCCGCACCTCTTGCCAGTCGTTCTCTCAGTGCCTGAACCGGTTCTTTGGATTGTAGCCGCTGGACAAGTCCTGGCAGCATTAAAAGTTGGGGTGTGTGGCACACAAAGTACCCCTCTGGAAATACTGTCCAGACTGTCAATAGCTACATGGGTATACTGTGGTATGGAGGGATCTCGTTTCTTACTGCAGCACGCACATCTAGTTATCTCAAAATAAAGTTTTAAAAACGTTTAGACCCACAGAACTAATTTGATTTCTTTGGGAACCAGGTCACAGTTGATAAATGAACGGTTAACACCCACCTCGACCTTGCATGTCTTCTGGTCTTGGTTTGGGCCAGAGGCCTGGCAAGATCCTCGACCTCTCTACATCCCGTGTGCAAGATGTGGTGGTTCCTCTGCCTCATAACTGGTTTGGGTTTTCAGTGCCTCAGCCCCATTCTTCACAGGAAGAATTTTGTCTATTCATAAAGTGGTGGGCTCATTTAGGACAGGGCGAGTAGGGAGAAGTAGGTAAGGGAAGTTCCCTGGGACCTGTTCTTTTACTGGGGACCGCAAGTTCAGCTATAGGTGGGGTCCACCTACGAGTCCCTTCAGAGCTGGCCCCATTTGCCTTTCCTGCATTCCCTCTGGCTGAGGCCTGAACTTCTAGTGTATTCTACCCCATTGACAAAAGCTCCAGTTCATCACAGACATCACCCCACACACCTGGCAGGAGGGTACTTAGGGGAACAGTTGTAGGTAAGGAACTGGTGAAGCTCGCACACTTGGGTGGAGCAAGCGCTAATTCCCCACAAGGGGCGCTGGAGAGCAGCCCAACCAGCCGGCTCTGCTTGCCCTCCGGCACTACTTTAATCCCGGCTCTTTCCCTGCGAGGTCTCCTTAAACTTCCTGGAAACTGAGGAAACAGACCACCTCGAACAAGAGTGTTGGATGCCTAGCCGAGGGCTAGGCAAAGCCAAGCTGAGCACTGCGGACTGGCCTCTTGCACCGGCTGCTTGCTTCTGTTTTTCAAAAAACAGAAGGGGACCTCGCGGCTGCAGCTCTACTAGATAGCAGCCCAGCTAGGGCTCACAGCCACTGGGGGCGGGCTTTGTGGGTAATGTATTAACGGCGCTTCTTTCCGAGCTCCGGTGGAGGGGTCCCCAAGCGCATTATCGGTCCCAGGCAGGAAATGCCTTCACTTGCACTGAGATTTCTCTGAGCGCCCAGGATGCAGGTGGGACCAGGAGCGCTCTCCTCCAAGAGCTCATGGCTGCATGGTCATCTGGCCCGCCAGGCCCAGGCCACAGGGGTTGGGGAAGCTTCCCGAGGGGCAAGAGGAGTGCCCTGCTTGACCCAAACCTGCCAGACAGGGGCTGCTCAGCCAGTGCTGCACAAACCCCAGCTTTCCCACTCCAGGAGTCCCGGGGTGGCCCATGCTTGTGTGTTTCTCGAATTTTCTAAGGTAATAGATTTTGTGTGTGTAACTTCAGAGTGATTAATTCCATTTGTCTCAGCAGTTTGCTGTGTAATCCCCGCGACTCCGGTTGAGGCAGGAGGACTACAAGATCTTACTAGATCTCTTCTGGCGTACTAGCTACAATCGCTCTGACCTCAATATTGTACAATTAATGGTTATGTGAAATCCTGGAGTTTTCTGTGATCTAAGTGGAAACAGAAAGTAGATATAGTTTTCTTGATTGACAATATTATTAAAAATTTCCCAAAAAACTTCATTTTAAATTTTTATCTAAAAACTTAACTGTTTTAGAGTCTAACATCTTATATCAAAGTTAAAAAATATATTTAGAATATTTTGCCTTATACCTAAAACTCATAACAATTTTATACACTGTTTCCATAAACAAGTGAATCATTTTAAAAATGACTTCCTTTTGCCTGACCATTCCAAAAGTCAAAACTCCTACCGTGTATTTGTGTTGTTATAGGCATACCAGTTATTGTCATAAATTCTCCTCATGTTAATGGGGAATAATTGGAAACGGTTGGTTATTATAAAGGACTTACCTGGAAGGTCATATGTGAGAATGATGTTTTTTTTTTTTTTTTTTTTTCCAGTGCTGGGGATGGAACCTAGGGCCTCAAGCCTGCCAGTCAAGTACTCCACTACTGAAATACACTCCCCGTCTGACAATGCTGCTCATTTAATCAGATATAACTAGATCCTTTTAAGGAGCTGAGATTGACTTTATGGAGCTAGTGTTTACAAAGCCCTTTTGGGAAAACCAGCCTGGTATCTGGCTTACATCATTCCCACAATTTTGGAATTGTAATGAAGATGACTTTCTGGAAGGCCAGGGACCTGAGGATATTCTGGGAAACTGAAGAAGAGAGGAGTTTTTCCAGAGCTAAGAGTACCTCACCAGATCTGGTGGCAAGTTCCTAGCTTCTGGCCTTAAGTGGTTACTGAAAGCCCAGTCCATTTTTTTTTTTTTAATACAAGGATTGAAACCAAGAGCATTTAACCACATCCATATCCCCAGCCCTTCTTATTTATTTATTTTGAGACAGGGTCTCACAAAGTTACTTAGGTCCTTGCTAAGTTACTGAGGCCGGCCTTGAACTTGAAGATCCTCCTGCCCCTGAGTTGCCAATTTGATATCTTTAGGTAAACTTCCTACCAAACAAACTTTGAAGAGGCACACACATGAGAAGTGGGGGGAGAGATGGAAGATAGAATCCACAGCTTCGTGTTATCCAGACTGGCCTACTGCTTGTGATCCTTCTGCCTCAGACTCCCAAGTATCTGGGGTTATAGGCATGCCCCACCACATGATGCCCATCTGGTAAATGTTCTACCTATGAAAATAATTAGACTAAGTCTAATCAGAACAGTTTTATTTTGTGGACCAGAATAAGAATAATAATCTGAAGGGCCCCATGGTGCAGACCTATAATCCCAGTGACGAGAGGCTGAGGCAGGAGAATCACAAATTCAATCCCTGGTACCAAAATCATCATCATCATCATCATCTTTCTTTGAGATAATTTTTTATCAAAATGGGGAGAGTGAAGGGAAAATATTGTTTTAATGGAAAATGGTACATGTAATTCATAGCACATTATGAAAGGTTATTGAATTTCATTGTCTTTGAGCTACTTTGCATCTGTTTGTAAATTGCAGGTAACTGATGGCTATGCAAACTCTGTTTTGTCTGGCGGAGATTTAATTGACTCTACTGCCAACTCCACAGATGGAAGAATATAGTCACACTTATAGTTATCCTTTGCTAGAAAAAGCCTTTGCTTCCCTGAGTACACAGCCTTCATTAATCATATAAACTAGCAGCATAAGGTTGATTTACCCCAAACTTACCTAATCTGTATCATTGCCATTCAAGACTGATTTGGACCAATAGATTACCAGCTACCAGGTTTCCTCCATCATTTCCTCCCAAAGATAAAAGGGCAAGTGGTTCATTTCTTTTTACAAAAGAATTAAGATGATTTTCAGGATCGTAATCCACCATCTTCTTAGTTATGGCTTGAATCTGGACTGTCCCCTTCAAACACTCATGTGTTGAAAGTATGCTCCTCAATGCAGTAAGGTTCAGAGGTGGAGTTTAGACAATGATTGGATCGTGAGGATTCTGACCTCATCCAGCAGTTAATCAGTTTGATGGATTAATCTGTTGATAGCTGAATGGACTACTGGGAAGTGGGACCTAGTTGGAGGAGGTAGGTCACTGGAGGTGTGCCCTGGAAGGGCTCCTGGTTTTCCCACACCCCTCTACTTCTTGGCTGCCATGAACTGAGCAGCTTTCCTCCAGGATGCCCTTCCACCATGATGTTTCTGCCTTGGAGCCAGCTGACCATGGACTGAAACTATAAAACCGTAAGTGAAAATAAATCTTTCCTTCTCAAAGTTCTTGTTAGATGTTTTGGTTGGTCACAACAAAGAAAAGTTGATTAACACATTGAATAAATCTTTTTCCTGACCCCAACAACTTGTCCTGAATTAATTGGGCCCTTTTTAAGCAGTGAGTAAATGGACTTGCATTTGTTAACAAGAATGGGTTGTTAATTAGAATTACAATTGAGTTTGCAATTATTCATTGGAATTTGCAATTGGAGTTGCAAATTGGAATGGGTGCTTCTACCTTGTCCGTATTATCAGTCCTTACCAAATTTTAAATTCTTCTAGTTGCTATCAATAGCTGGTTATAACCATCCAAAAGAACACTCCCGATTTTTCTCCCTGTCACCTGACTTGAACCAAAAACAAAAGCCTGACCACCCAAACCGTTGGTTGCCTGGACCTTTCTCCCAAGACCTGGAGAAGCCCTGTGAATGAAAGTCTGGCAAGCTTGAAGGATTCTCCACCCCAGCACACTCTTGTCAGCTAAATTTCTCCCTGGACAAGTGGGCAGAAGGCTTGGGTCGTGTGTACCTTTATGTGGAAGGTAACCAAGATGTTACAAGCTCACTTAAAACACCGTTATTGAGCTAGAGACTTAGGAAACTTTGAGCGTGCTGCTGCTGGACACCAGCTCTCCTCACTGACCTCCTGGAACCTGTTGAACAGGACACTTCCAAGGTTCAACTCTGGCTTTTTACATTTTTTTGAGTATTTTTTTTATTTTTTAAATTTTAATTTGTTATGTATGACAGCAGAATGTATACATAATATATATGTATATATTACACATATAGAGCACAATTTTCATATCAATTTTCATATCTCTGGTTGAACACAAAGTGGAGTCACACCATTTGTGCCTTCATACATGTACTTGGGGTAATGATGTCCATCTCATTCCACTGCTGGCTTTTTACTTTGATAAAACCTTATCTATTAATATTTCCCTTTTTTTCATTTTGGGCATCATCTTTCAATATATCTGACCTTCCAAAAACTAGTTCACCTGGTTGTACAGACACAATGTCAGCAAGCCTCCCTGAGGTTTTATTTCTTAGTCTGTCTATCACCCACTCAGAAGATTGTCAGCGACAACTGGTAATTGAAGGGAATGAGCACATTGAATTTAATTTGAGCCCTGCACTCTTAGAAAGCAGTAATGGTTGAAAAATTTGTCATTTGTCTTTGTTTGTTTCCTGTTGCTATAACAGAATACAAGAGACTTAGTAATTTATAAAGAACAGACTCTTTTTTTTTTTTTTATCACAGTTCTGAAGGCTGGGAGGTCCCAAACCATAATGCTTAGCATTTGACAAGGTGAGATCCATCTGCTTAGCTTTTGACAAGGAGAGAAGTGGAAGGCCAAGCAGGTGTATACTAAGAGAGTTGGGGACAAAAGGAACTTAGGGTTGTTTACACTTATCATCTCATGATAAGTAATGCCGCAGTCTGGCTGGGCACAAATCACCGAGCCGCCACAAAGCACTTGTATGTTCAAACAGGAAACTTTATTGCTTGAACTCCAACAGCACTCCACGCACACTCCCTGGGAACTCTCCCGAACGCCACCCACGCAGCCCTTCTCCGGCAAACCACACACCAACTGGAACTCCCTCCACCGGGCTGCACGCACACTCACTCTCGGAACCCTGAGAGAACTCAACGGGAACTCCAAAGTAGTGGACACCCAAGGCTGCAAGAGCCACCCTATTACTGGACAGTAAAGGTCTAATATACAATTGAATACACAGCCTGTTTCAATCCAGCATCATCCAGTCACAGCAATTATAGACAGCTTAACTTAATATCATCATCTTAATGGCTCGCCTCTCAACCATTACTTCTGGCAAAATGCCAGGGGCCATTCTGACTTGGCTGTGGCTCTCAGCAAAGTAATCCACTCCTGCAGGAACTACATTAGTATCTTCATGAGGAAGGACAACCCCCCGCCATGACCCAAACACCTCTTTTTTATTTTCCTTTCTGGTGGTATTGGGGATGGAACCCAGGGCTCCATGTGTGCTTGGCAAACACTCTTTCATCCCTAGCCCTTTAAATTTTTTTCTTTTTATTTTGAGGCAGGGCCTTGCTAAGGCTGGCCTGGAACTTGTGAGCTGCCTGCCTCAGCCTCCCAAGCAGCTGGGATTACAGGTGTGTGTCACTGCCCTGGGCTCAAATACCTCTTAACAGTGCACAATTCCATGACATTCTGAATTTTATTACATTGGCAATTACATTTCCACATGAGTTTTGGCAGCAACAGACCTTATCTAAACTATAGAAGCTGGTTATGTTCTTAGAGCTGGTGAACTGGAAAGGTTCAACTTACCCTGTGCTTGCAGACAGAACTGAACTCTACCCTTTGTCAAGACCCTTGCTTACTTGCGCTGGCAAAGTCCTTGTTCACTTCTGAGACATTCTTCTTTAGTGAACCTTCTATTTCAATAGATGGAATAAAATCATTTATTTAATTGTCCCTTCTGTTTCACAACGTTAACAATTTAGTTCATGGTATCATAACAGAACACTTTGAAATAATATTGTATCAGTTAAATTGCACTGTCACTTTAAAGCCAATAATTCAAAACTTTGAAAAAAAAAGAAATTGAATGATTTAAATAATATAAGAAACAAAATTCGGTTTCCAAATTAGAGATGATAAAACTGCTAGAACCATGTGTGGTGGACATTGTCAGGCAGCATTTGCTGAAGAGATGCAGACAGTGGCTGAGCGACCAGTAAAGCCTCATGTAGCCCAGCAGCAAGCCTATTTCTAGAACGGCAGAGGAAAGGGTATGGTAGATTCCTTCCCTAATAAACATTCTCCATTTAGCTGGAGAAAATGATTCAAAACAACAAGTCTTTGGAAATTGTCTTAAGGTCATCCAGCAAGTAGAAAAACATTCATTCAAGAAACTCGGTTAAATCTCAGTAGGAAATACATGGCATATGAACCACAATTCACTCTCTCCACTGCCAGTACCATCTTACAAACTATTACAAATGCTCTACTTGATGCAAGAAAAGGAGTGCTCTGCTGTATCCACAGACCCCAGCTGTAGGACAGAAGCTCTACTGCAGGTAAGCAGCCTGAGAAAAATGAGACCTCAATCCTTAACCTCTCCCACTGTAGCTTCCATACCAAGAGGGGTGAACCAAGAAGACCAGGAACTACCAACATCCCAGTGCCCACTAGAGCAGAAACATCATTCTGGGATAAGTTGGTCACTGCCCCCAATTTAAGGCCTTTGCAGTAGCACATAGATTTTGCCCAGCGTAGAGTCAGAGGGGACTTTTAAAATTTGAAACAGAGTGTGGAAAATTCCATGCCTAAAGGTATTGTTGAAAATTATGATATTTTATCAATAAATTAAGAGGGTGCTAATAGTTCCACAACACCAGTAGCGGTAAGCAGACTGACAGAATAATCAGAAATGTAATGGAGCGACCCAGAGAAAGTCTAGAAGGAGCCCTCCTTGCATCACAGGAAGTCTGTGTACAAACATTAGGCTTCACATGCTCTAGAGAAGTCACAGCAAGATGTAGGGTAGACTTGGAAATATTTCCCAGGCTGCACAGAGACCCATCAGCACAGGGAGGAAGCCCTACTGGCACAAGGGGCTTAAGTTCACCCTCTGACCAAACACTGGTTGAACAATAAGCTACTCTTAGACATCCAGGCTTTAAAATAAAATCATATGCATCCCTGGGAGTCTGGAAGTGTGCAAATGCCTAAGATGACATTCTTAGGAGTGATCAGAGGGAGGAAATCCAAGCTACTACTCTCTTCTTGCACATGAAGCATGAGGAAAATAACAAGTAAATATCCCAAACTGGTAGCACATCCAAACTACACACATTAATGGTAATAGGTTTATATATAATATAATATAATATAATATAATATAATATAATATAATATATTGATATATAATTAATATAATAAGTGGCTTATATTAATTATATATAAATATATATAATTAATATATATTTATTATTATATTATATATTATATAAATAGGTAGTCAGACTAAAAGATAAAAGTGAGACAAAAATCTGAGTGTGGACATCAGAAGTGATACACTGCACAATATTAGCTTGTCAACTCACTAACCAAACAAATAATGACCAAGCAGGTGACAAAAGCAATATCAGGGGCTGGGGTTGTAGCTTAGTGGTGAGAGTGCTTGCCTCGCACGTGTGAGGCACTGGGTTTGAGCCTCAGTACCACATTAAAACAAAATAAAGGTATTATGTCCATCTATAACTAAAAAAATTTTTAAAAAGCAACATCAGCTCCCAGAAGATGGAAGAAATTCATTTCTAGGGATGATATACTATAGTATCCCAAAATGTCCAGTTTTTAATAACAATAAAAATAGTGAGACATTCAAAGAAACAGAAAAGTATGACATATAAAAAAGCAGCCAATACAAATCATTTTTTTTTGGTTCCAGGGATTGAACTGGACCACTGAGCCACCTCCCCAACCCTATTTTGTATTTTATGTAGAGACAGGTTGCTTAGCACCTCACTGTTGTTGAGGCTGGCTTTGAACTTGCGATTCTCCTGTCTTAGTCTCCTGAGCTGCTAGGATTACAGACTGTGCCACTATGCTGAGCACAAACCATTTTTGAAGGGGCTCAGATGCTGGACTTAGTAGACAAATACCTCAATGTAATAATTACAAATATTTTCAATGAACTAAAGGAAATCACGTTTAAAGAATTAAAGAAAGACTTAATGATGATGTCTTATCCAATAGAGAATATCAATAAAGACACTCCAAAATAAGAAAAATCCAAGATAATTTATTGCTAGTAGGTCTAATATAAAAGAAATACTAAAGGAAGTTCTTAGAAAGCAAATGACATCAGATAGTAAATTTGAATTCACGAGAAAAACAAAAGGGTTAATAAAAGTAGATAATCGCAAAAGATAGTAAGGTTGCATGTTTTTCTCCTTTCTTCACTGATTTAAAAAGTAATTGCATACAATGTACAGATAATTTTATTTTGGGCTTCCTATATTGAAGGGAGTAAGAAGCAGTGCTAAAAAAAAAAGTCATTGAAGAAACAGTGGCTGAAAAGCTCATAAATTTGGCAAGATTCATAAACTTAGAGATTTCAAGAAGTTGAGAAAACTCTATAAACAGCATAAATCCACATCAAGATACCTCTAAGTTCAACTTCTGGAAACCAAAGGCGAAACAATCTTGAAAGCAATGAGACAGAAATGACACATTACTCAGAGGGAAAAACAACTAGAATGACAGCTGATTTCTCATCAGAGACCATGGAGGCCGGAGGAAGTGGCACAACATTTCCCAAGTGATCAAAAAAAAAAAAAAAAAAAAAAAAAAAGTCAACCCAGAATGGTATATTCAGCAATAGGACCTTTAGGAATGAAGGGAAAATCAAGACTCTTCCATTAAAGAAAAACTTTTAAAAACTAAGAGAATTGTCAGTAGACCTACCCTAAAAGAATGCTGAAGAAAGTTCTCTAAGGGAAATCATGAAAGAAGAAACCTTAGAATGTCAGAAAAGAGGAAAGAAATAATAAGGACAATATGGGCAAATACAATAGGCTTTCCTCTCAAGTTTTCTAAATTATATTTTATCATTGAAATTAAAAATAATTTTTTTTTTCAGTACTGGAGTTTGAACCCTGGGGTGCTCTACCACTGAGCTATAGCCCCAGCTTTTTGATCAGACCAAAGACTCTCTTCTCCATGTTCCAGTTCTTACTTGCCCCACAAAAATTTTCTAATGGAAAATAGAAGGAGGAAGGGCCAAAGCTCTGTGCCTGGCAGGAGTGCGCAGGTTCTCTGTGCCCAGGTTAGCTGGTCACTGGTCTGGCTAGTAAAGTTCTCCTTTGAAAGGAGCAGGAAACCGGGGCTGGGGATGTGGCTCAAGCGGTAGCGCGCTCGCCTGGCATGCGTGCGGCCCGGGTTCGATCCTCAGCACCACATACCAACAAAGATGTTGTGTTCGCCAAGAACTAAAAAAAAATAAATAAATATTAAAAAAAAAAAAAAGAAAAAAAAAAGAAAGGAGCAGGAAACCAACAAGCCATCTAAATGCCTGGCCAGTCATCCTCAAGGACTAGCCCTGTCCAATAGGCCAACGGGTTTTATACTTTCCTAGTGTGAGTAAAATGATAATTGGGATTCTTTGAGGAATGAATGTATGATACATACTGCTCATTTAGACAGCTCCTCTCAGGAGTACGGAATTTAACAAAAATGTTTAAAAGAGCATGTCTTTAACAACTATTTACTGAGAGACTATTCTGAATGGAGCCCTGTTCTTGCTCCGAGAATAGAACAGGGAAGAAGGCAGGAGTCTGTTCTTGGGGAGTTTATGTTCTAGTATACAGCGTATTTATAACACGAAGGTAGGTTATTTTAAACAACATGGCGATGCAGTGTCAATCACTGCTTCAATAAATTTTCATATGCCTGCTGTGTATCTAGCTCTCTGTTGGGCTCCGTACTGTGTAGAAGTAAACACCCAGATAAAATTTGACTAAAAAATACCCACCAGTTATGGCTGTAAAAGCTGTATATACAAACCATGGACATAGTGGATGTGAACACTGTCATCTCTTCTCCCCAAACAGCACAAAATCAGGGAGCTCCCAGGGTACTGTATTCACAGCACGATTGTGAACAGGGTCCCTCAAGCCAGGGCAGCCCCCGATGGGTACTGAGGTGGTGGCAAACCACTGCTGTTGATAGGGAGAAACAAATATGAAATCGCAAACACAAAATGATTACAATCCAGTTAAAATAAATATGCGCAGATAAGACTGTAACCAAAGTGTGGTCGATACCCACTTTCAGTGGTAAAACTTGAGAGAATTTTTCTTCTTTCTGCCTTTGGGTGTTTGCTAATACAATGAAAGTTTTCTAGCAGAAGACTATAAAATAATTTCTTTAAAATAAGGTCTGGGGTTGTGGCTCAATGGTAGAGGGCTTACCTAGCATGTGTGAGACACTGGGTTTGATTCTCAGCACCACATAAAAATAATTAAAGGTCAACAACTAATAAAATATTTTAAAAAATTAAAAAGATACAGACTGGGCATGGGGGCATAAACCTGTAATCCCAGTGTCTCGGGAGCTGAGGCAGGAGGATCATGAGTTCAAAGCCAGCTTCAACTAAAGCAAGAGGCTAAGTAACTCAGTAGATCCTGTTTCTAAATGAAATAATAGGACTGGGGATGTGGCTCAGTGGTTGAGTGACTCTGAATTCAATCCCTCAATAACCCCCCCCCCAAAAAAAGAGATACATAATCCTGAGATTTTCCTCCTCCTTGCAAGGAAAGCAATAATTGGCAAGAAGGCATTTGAGTAGCTGTTCTTGGTTTCTTCGGGTCCTTAGACACTGGGGGCTGTGGGGCTCATTTTTGGCACAGGTCCACATCAGGCTTCCCAGGGGCTTATGAGTTCAGGGCTTCAGGAAATTTTCATTTTAGCAGCTGTCCCTTTGCCAATCCTTGGGAATTCAGAGGACAGCTGCTGCTCCTTTTGTTCTGTGGGCCTGTCTCCCCAAGGGAGGCCGGCCTTTCCTTCCTTCCTTGGCTTCCTCTGTCCTCACCTGACCCCAAGGTGCCTCCGGCCTCCCTGGGAGCTCTGGACCTTGGGCCAAGCTCCTGCCCCGGAGAGGTGGAACTGGAGTGTATCTGGGTACTCTGATGTGGCTGCACGCTCCCGGCTGCTGCCCAGGCCTCCACGTGGCTGTGCCAAGCAGGTGGGACAGCTCCTATTGTCCTCAGGGCAGATACTGGAAGCACTCAAGGAAGGAAGCAGCCAAGGAGGTGGAACAACATCTCAGCCATTGAGGTAGAGAAGCTGTGACGTGCGTGGGGCTTCGGGAGGTCTCTTCCACCAGCTACTCTCTATCCCTCTGTCCCACCCCTGAGTCTCCCCGCCATTCTCTTAGGCCTTCTAAGTGACCAGGCTGATGCAGCCACATGCCCCGGAGTGGTGTGCCCATCTGGGTTAGCCTCAGACACACCTTCTCAGTCAGAGTATCAGGCTTTCCTTGGCTGCACACTGGGTCTTCTTTGGGGAGGTCACATTTGGGTTGGAGGATTAGAGGGAGGGAGGCCGATCTTTATTTGGGACAGAGGTTTCCATCTCTGATGGAAAAGTGGGTTGATTGTCATGGAAAAGAAGCAAAAACGCACCTTGGTGTGTGGATGAAATATTCAATGAGAGGCTGGGCATCTGCAACTGAAGAACTCTGTGGTATCTGTGCCCAAGTGGTGTGTGTGTGTGTGTGTGTGTGTGTGTGTGTGTGTGTGTGTATGTATGTGTGTGTTTTGACAGGAATGGAACCCAGGGCCTTGTGCATGCTAGGCAGGTGCTCTACCACTGATCTATTTCCCCACCCCCCACCCCCAACCTCAGCCCACAACTGTTTTCTTGTTGGAAGGTCAAGGTGCAAAAACACAGCATTTGTGAATATCTGTTGGGGGCAGTTCTTTGTTGCTCTTGTTCTGAATCTGTGAATTGAATCACATCTGTCCCAGAACCTAGATGAGGGTGAAATGGCATTTTCCTATTCTGAGTTGGAGGCAAGGTCTTCAGAAATGGTACAACTCCTTAGCCTACCTCTATCCCTGAGTAGATCCAACTCTCACTAAGGGGTTTGGATCTGCCTTAGATCTGCCTCTGGATCTCTTGTGGTGTGTTCTTCAAGTGCTAGCAAAATTATCAGCCCGTCATCCCACCAAGGTCTGTCTCAGCTGTTGCATGGTCCAGAGAGAAGAAGGCCATTTCCGCTGGTCAGATGATATGTCTAACACTGGTTTTGAGAGCTCACCACAGGTTTAAAAAGAAACATTTGGTTTTCGAAACAGCAGGTGTCCAGCAGTTTGCATAGAGGTGGGGGTGGCACCCACTAGTCATTTGGTCTAAAGAGCCCCAGCAAGGAAAGGCTTCTGCTGGGAGGGTCCAGGGACTTCCCTGCTGTTCCCTAGAGGTCCTCTCAGGCCACCTCATGAATGCACTTTAGCCCCACATGAACTAGCTGACTGATTTAAATATATGTTAAGTGTCTTAGCCATCCCCAGTCCCTGAGAGTGCAATGCCTAAGGTAGGTTCAGGGGATAGACCTGGGATAGAAGAGTCACCTCACATCACATGTTACCACTGAGCTATGCCCCCAGCCCATTTTATTTTTATTTTTGGTACCGGGGATTTAAACCAGAGGTGCTTTATCACTGAGCCACATCCCCAGCCCTTTTTATTTTTTATTTTGAGGCAGGGTCTCACCAAGTTGCTTAGGGTCTCACTAAGTTGCTGAGGCTGACTTTGAACTTGAGCTTCTCCTGCCTCAGCCTCCTGAGCTGCTAGGATTACAGGTGTGTGCCACCACACTGGGTTAATTATTTATTTATTTTGAGACGGAGTCTCGCTAAATTGCCAGGTGGACCTGAAATTTGCCATTCTTCTGCCTCAGGCTCCAGAGTATCTTGGATTGCAGGCGTGGAGCAGGGAGAGGGAGAAAGATGGTGCGGGATAACTAGGGCAACTGCCTGTTCACAGGGGTGCTTACTTCCTGCAGCACTAGAGGAAATGGCTGAGGGGACCCTGAACTTCTGCCTTCTGGGGGCAGCTTTTGTGCCACTTGGTGACCCCACCTTGACCTTGGACATCTCAGAGACCATCTATCCTTCTCTGAATCACTGCATTAAGCATGTAATCCAAGTTCCTCTCTGAGTGTCCATTGGCCTGTCCACTCTACCAAACCCTGTTGGGGATATTGCTCACCAGGGATATCCCATGTCCACTCATTCTCCCTTCCCACCATGTTCCCCATGGCAGGGAGCACAGAATGTAGACTGTAGAGAGGGCTGTTCCTGAGGGTGGACAGGCAGTGCCCCCTGGCTGCTCCTCTCCAGCTGGACTAGTTGAGGCAAAGTGCTCACTCTCATAGGCCTGCTCTGGATGCCAAACCCAGATTCCTCCCTGACCTCTTGTCTCCTCATTGGAGATCTTTCCCTCCACCTGTCGTGGCACTTTGGGATCTACCACTCTCCTCCTTACCATCCCTTCCCACCGGCTGCCCTGCTCCAGCTCTCTTGTGCTCCCTGGGACCTCTCATCTTTGGAGTGTTGGCACAGACATCCTCAGGGTCTCCAATGAGCTCTCGGGTTCCAATTGCACCTGTATCCAACCTTCACATCCAAGCCAGACAGCAGACTTCTCATCTGAGCTCTAGTTTCCCATGGTCCCTTTCCTTTGCCCCCCTGCTTCCCAAGATCTTCCCTGAGATGCACAGTAGTCTCTCAGCTGTAGCAGCTTAATTACAACTTCATCCTCAACAGACCTGCCCCTATTGTCCCATTGCCACACAGTCCAGTAAAGCAAAGACTTCTGCTGGTCATCTCCCACGCCACCAGACAAGGCCTTCCACATACATGGGTCATGCACACACCCCTGACACCCACCCACCACACCTGCATCCTTCATACCCACACAGGGCCCACCCACACTCAAATCGAACGGACAGGCAAATCCTGTCCATTGCAAAATAGACCCTGTATTTAAGCCCGGTTCCTAAAGCCACCTGGCCCAAGGTACAACCTTATCCTTCCTGGACGTGTGAAAATAGCCTTCAATTGGATTGACTCTGTATCACTGTGTCCCTCATGCAATCACCAGGAAGATTCCCCCCACCCTGATATTTTGCTATGAAAAATTTCAAGCACTCATCAAGTTTGAATACTTGGATGCCCACCACCTAGACTCTCCCATTAATACTGTGATAGACTCCCTTTACCATCTCTGTTCATTTATCCACCTCTCTATCCACTCATCCATCCATATTGATTTTTAACATGCATTTCAGGGTCACGGGGTACCATTTCACCTAAACACATCAACAAGTCAATGATAATTGACCAGAGCTCAATATTGTTTCCTATTCTTTCTTTTGAGGTAAAATTTACATTCATTGTGTTATGGTGTGGAGCTGGGGTGTCCCCCAAGCTCCATCTTATTCAGGAACGTTCAGAGGAGAAATTATTAGCTTTAAATTATTAGCCGTAACCTCACCAATGATTAAAAGAGTAATGATTTGAATGGATTCATGGGTGGTAATTCTGTAAGCAGGGAGGCAGATGGGGTGTGGCTGGCGGGTGGGGATGCCCTCAGGGATTATATCTGGTCCCTGGCTCCTCCCTTGTGCTTTTTCTCTCTGATACGCGGCAGAGACACTGGAGTTGACTATCCTTGGACCAAATCTCTGAAACTGTGAGCCCCAAATAAACTTTTCCTTCTCTTAGCTGTTCTTGACAGGTATTTTGGTCACCATGACCTGGGTGGCCCACAGCCCTATTAAGATAGAGAACATGATCAGAAATGCCCATAATGCCCCTTCCCGCTCAATTCCTGTCTTCTGCCCAACTGGCACTTGGGAGGCAGCTGCCATTCTGATTTTTTTCCCATCACAGTCTAGTTTTGCCTATTCTAGAACTTGGTGTGTATGGTGTACTAAGTTCACTCAGAATGATGTCTTCTGAGGCTTACCCTTGTAGTCACGAGAGTGTGGTGTCTGTCTTCAACCTCTCCAATGAAGCTGCCAACTGCTGTGGCCCTGGTGCCCTGGCCCCCTAGCCTCTCTCTTTTATTTCTCATGCCCCACCCACATCTTATTGTTTTATTTTTATTTATATTTTTAAAGAGAGAGTGTGTGAGAGAGAGAGAGGGAGAGAGAGAATTTTTTTAATATATATATATATTTTTTTTTTTAGTTTTTTGGTGGACACAACATCTTTGTTGGTATGTGGTGCTGAGGATCGAATCCGGGCCGCACACATGCCAGGCGAGCGCGCCACCGCTTGAGCCACATCCACAGCCCCACATCTTATTGTTTTACAGACACTCTCCTTTCTGATCTGAGCACCCCAAGCTCCTTCTTATTTCAGGGCTGCTGAGCTTACTGTTCCTTCTGCCCAGATACTTTTCTTGCAGATGGTTGCAGGACTGCTCTTCTTTCAGAGTTTGGCTCAAATGTCACCTCATCAGAAGCCTTTCCTGGCTCTTCCTCTGACACCCCCCGCCCCTGCCCAGTTAAACTCCGAGAGAGCCTAGTCCATATCTCCTTGCTCACTGTTCTATCACCAGTGCCCACATGGCATAACTACTCCTGAACAAACCATTGGTTGAATGAATGAGTAAATGTATGAATGACACCCTGCTGGGCAATTGCCAGATTCTTTTTTTTTTTTTAAAGAGGGGGGGGAGGGAGAGAGAGAGAGAAGGGAGAGGTTTTTTTAAATTATTATTTATTTTTTAGTTTTCGGCGGACACAACATCTTTGTTTGTATGTGGTGCTGAGGATCGAACCCGGGCCACAAGCATGCCAGGCGAGCGTGTTACCGCTTGAGCCACATCCCCAGCCCTGCCAGATTCTTCCTGCCAATCTAACTTCAGGCTACACTGGCCTGTTGCTCCTTGAAACCTCAAGAACTTCTAGTAGGGCAGAGCAATGCCCACAGCTGCCACCCAGCTCTAAGTTCACCGCTGGCCCATGGATAAGGGTCCTGGTTTGTCCACAGGCAGATCCATGTGTGTCCTGCAGTCGATTGCTATTGGAAAGTTCTAACATGCCTGCTCCTCTGCATTGTCAGTTTATCCCTATACAGTAAGATGAACTGAGAGATCCCCAGGCTTTCCGCTTCATCATCTGTCAGATTATAGTTCAAATGAATTGGCTAAGACTATTGCAAAAAGAAAAAAAAAAAACCGCACTGGCTTTGAGACATCAGCTATTTGGGGACAGGTGTTTTCCAAGTTTATTTCTTCAGTCAGAGCTGCATTTTATTCTGAACTCCTGGCTCTGAATTCTACTGTTAGTTTATTTGAAAGTTGCTGCTTTGCCTAGTCATTTCTAGATAGTCTTTGTCGGTAGCCAAGACTATCTAGAAGTTATAATGTTTCATCCTGTGAACACATCAGGCTGTCCAGCCCTGGCCTCACAGTGTGATATTTGGGCTGCTTCCAATTATGAGCTACACTCTACTGCCCAGCTAGAAATATCTGCCTTTAGGGAGAGTGAAGGCATTTTGTTTCGTTTAATAATTTCCTCAGAAATAGATTCCCTAAATGATTTTATGGCACCAGATCGTTTTAATGGGCTCTTAGGGTGTCTTGTTAGTAGCACTTCATTATGGAAAGGAGTCCCTGGTTCTTGCTCTTTGGATTTTGTTTAAAAACAAAAACCTTTTGCTGGGTTATGCGGGATCAGGCAGAATCCCTTTATACTTGGATGAATTGGATATTTCCCAGAGAGGGCACTGGCCTGGCATCTTAGTGTGCCCTGTTAGGCTAGCCATGGAAGAGGGACGCCCCAGGAGCTTGGCCTTCCTGGAGGCTGTTTTGTGTGGATTTGGGGATCCCTAGGGCCGGCGGGAGAAAGGTGGTGCCCAGAAATGTCTCTCTGGAGCATAAAGGCTGTGAGACGACTCCTCTGTCCTGCCAGGGACCACGGTGAGAACTCTGGGGAGGTGGTCTCAGCGTTACCCTTTCATGACACGGTCCCCTACAAGTGCTTGGGGTTCCTTAGGACCAGGAACAGTGGACTCAGGGACGTCACCGGCTGGGTGTCCCCCGGTGGAGCCGGAGGGGTGGGGGACTCGTTAGTGTTTATTATAACTTCACTCACTTTAAAAGGAAAACTATGCCCGGAATCCGGGAGGTGGCGAACGGAGCTCGGGTGGCGGGTGGCGAGGATGTGACCCACGCCCGCGGCTGGCTGCACTCGGGTGTCCCCCAGGCGGGTGCTGAAGGGTGGCAGCGTCCACCTCCACTTCCCACCCCGCTTCCCGCTCGCAGACCCCCTCCCGTCTCTCCACCCCGCACCCGCACCCCGCAACCTTGCGCTCCCCACCCTTCCACCCCGGCCCCCACCCGCTCTCCGCCGGGTGGAGCGGCTCTTGCCTTTTTTGGGCGTCTCCCTCCTCCGCACCCGCGATCAGCTGCCGGCCACGGCTGAGCCAGTCCAAGAGGCGACCAGAGGCGACCCGCGGCTCCGCGTGAGCGGCCACCATGACGGGAAGGTAACAGCCCCTCACTCAAGTCCGCGGGCGGGGCCGTGGCGCAGGGAGGGAGAGAGGAGGACTCCTGTCAGTGGGGGACGCTGGCAGGGACTGCGCGGGGACCCCCGGGGGGGCGCGGGGTCAGGACCCTCACGCGACCCAGCCTGGGATCTACTCAGGGGCAGGACTCGGTCAACCCTTTGGCAGCAGCGCCCCTCTCCGGATTGGGGGGCCGTGGCAACAGGTGGAACCCCCTGCCCACCCAACCAGCGAACCCTGCTGGACAGGACAGTAACCCCATCACTCAGGAAAAATCAGGGTATGGGGAGGCCAGCGCCCTTGCCCAAGATCACACCAAACTAAAGGGCAAAACATCAAACCTGGCTGTCAGTTTCCATTAACTTCTCAGACCTGGGTGTGTGGTTCTGGGTGAGCCGTTGCTTCTGGAGACTTCTTTCTTCTTCTCTGTAAATCAGGGTGGTTAAAAAAAAAGGCTAACAGTAGTAAATTGCATGTAGGTATTTGGCCACAACTGTACCCAAGCCCAAGGTGCAATGGGTGTGGGCAGGGGACTCGCCTAGCCTGCCCTGTCCTCTGCTCTCAGGCCCCTTGTGCCATTTTACAGATGAGGTAACCGAGGTTATAGAGGTTGAGTGACTCTAGAGACTGGTCACATGTTCACCAGTGTCCAGCCAGTGTTGACCTCTACAGTCCATTCTGGAACATGGCTGGGTACAAGTGCATGACTCAGAGCTGGGAGGGAGGGCTGGTCCCTGAGGCCCAGGGCCCCTTTCTAGCCAAGCCCTAGCAGGAACATGTTCCTGAGGAGGGGCTCCTGGGCTGAGGAGGGGAGACTTAGCCCCTACAGGGTTTTGCTGGGTAAAGGGACTTGTGGAGTGAAAAACAGTGTCCAGGAGTACAGGGTGGTGGCCCCAAATTCAGCCCAGGTACAGCACAGTCCCCTACCCATAGGAGCACACTGCCTCTGGTCACCATTGGGCCTGTGTGAGAGAGTCTCTGGGAAGCCCCCAGAATCCCAAAATAGCGTGTATCCTCTAACCCAGTGAGACCAGACCTTCAGATGTGTTTGGATTTCCATTCCCTAATCTGCTTCCTGACCTCTGCCAAGGCTGTGGACAAAGCCACCCCCACCCCCATCCCCACCCCGGTCCCCACTTAGAAATACTGAGAAATCTTGGCTCAGGCCCATCTGTGAGATGAGATGACTTGGGAGGGTGGCAGCTGTCATTCCACAGACTGCCTTATGGTTACTCCTGTGAGCTCATGGGGCCCTGCCTCCCTTTTGCTACAGGGCTCCCTGCCAGCCGCCTAGTTCTTTGCCCTCAGTTTTTGAGGAAAAGGAAGGAGAAAAACAGGGACAGTTTGTAGCAGCTACAGAACCAATATGGAGGCAGGCGTGGCTAGGGTGCATAAGAGGTCACCTACCTCTCCAACTGGAAAGATCCTAATAAAAGGCCAGATGACCTTTCTCACTCAGGAGGAAGTAAAGCCAGAGTGGGGACCAGAGGCACCTTTATTTCCCAGGCAGGTGTCCCCTTAAGCCTGTGTCTCTTGGCCCTCCTTGGAGATGGACACTGTCAGGTCAGCCATCCACAGCCAGCGGGAACCCAGGAAGACAGGGTGTGGTCAGCAGCCCTCCGGCTGCAGGGGTCCAGGAGAAATGCTGGTTATCAAATTACACAGGAATGGTGAACAAACACCTTTCTTGTTCAAAGTAATATTGCTCATCTTAGAGAATTAGGAAAATCCCAGAAAAATGGGAGATAACAGATACAAAACAAAAGAAGAAAACATCCATGGCTATTCCTCAGAGCTACCCTTCACGGATGCTTTTGGTGACTTTATCCAGTCTTTTTTTTTCTTAGTATTTCTCCTGCTCATTTGTTCTGCACAGCTGTGAGCCGTCCAAGAGCATAAGTTGACATCTTTCTTTGAAGCCTGCCCTTCTCCCTGCAGTGTTGTGCTAGAACTGGCTTCCTGCCCTTCCACACACAGGGCTTCTGGCCAGGCCAGCTGCTGAGGAATGGACATGAGACTCAGTCTTGGGAGTGGGCGAGAATTCTTCCTGTCCCAGAAGCTGTGAAGGTTTATTTGCACGGTTTCATGCCACGGTGTCCCTCCATGTCTATTTCCCTGGCATGATGTTGGGGCAGTTCCTCATGCTGGATCCTGGGGACCTCACTCACTACTCTGGTGCCCTCACTCACTACCCTGATGCTGCTTAGAGCCAGATTGCCTTTTGGAAATGCCTCCTCTGCTCCCACACCTGCCCCAGAATCACAGCAGGCAAGAGCAGAGTGGGGGCAGTGTAGAGCTTCCAAAGTGATCTGGAGTGACATTCGAGGAACTGCCCTATGCAGATACACCCATGGGTACTTTGCCAAGGTAGAGATGAAGCAGTGGATGGTTGAGAGGCCAGCAATCATGGAGTTCCCTCCTGGGTGGCAGAGGGAATACAGCAGGGGAGGCAGAGCTGAGCTAGGGGGAGAAGGGTCAGTGAGGCATGGAATATGGTGTGGCTACTGAGGGAGAGGTTGTACCAGACAAGAAAGAGACTTAGCTCAGCCTGCAACACAGTGACTTTGGAACTTAAAACCCAGATTCTTTTTTTTTTTTAAGTCATACAGATACTTATTTCTAGGCTTTTTTTTTTTTTTTTTTTTTTTTTTTTTTTTGGTGTAGGTGGACATAACACAATGTCTTTATTTTTATGAGGTGCTGAGAATTGAACCCGGGACCCGCCTGTGCTAGGCGAGCGCTCTACCGCTGAGCCACAATCCCAGCCCCTATTTCTAGTTTTTAATCAGTGCATTATAATTATACATAATAGTGGGATTCATTGTGACATATTCATACATGGAACCCAGGCTCTTTGTCTCAGCTGAAGGGAGCTTTGGCATCTTCATTGTTCCAGAGGGTGGAGGTAGGAGGGTCACCTGCCCAGAGGCCCAGCCATCCCAGGCATTCCTCAAAATGAAGCCCGCAAGGTGGCACCCTCTACAGTCTATACTCAGTGGCTTTGCCCCTGCAGAGTGGATCACCCTCACTCTAAGGCCTCCATGTGCCCGATTGCATGCTTAGCTCCGTGCTCGGCACAGTGCGGAGTGTGATCTGTCCCCTTACATCTTCCAATGTTTCCTGCACCCTAATGGGCAAGGGGCATGCCCAATGACTCCCTTAGAGAAGGAGTTGGCCAAGGTGTAGCTAGGGGGCAGCCAGAGCCCTCTGGACAGCCCATGGGGTTGTGATGCAGCCAGGGCTTAAGTAAAATGTGAAATGTGTGACAAGTGATATCTTTATAACATTCAGAGGGATCTGGCTGCCCCCTAGCTAAACCAGAACATTTAAATCTTCCTCAAAAGAAACCATGTACCCCCTGGTTATCAACCTACCCTCCCCTATCCCCTGGCACCTGCTAATATGCTAACTTGCTGTATGCTGATCTACAGATTTGCCTGTTCTAGACATTTCATAGAAATAGAACCATACATTATGGAGCATTTTTAACCTCATTTTTTTCCATTTAGCATGTTTCCAAGGTCCATCCATGTTGTAGCATGAGTCAAACTTCATTCCTTTTTTAACTGAACGATATTCCTTTATGTGGGTGTATCATATTTTCTTTAATCCATTCACCGATGGTGGACATTAGAATTGTTTCTATTTGGGGCTGTTAGGAGTAATGCTGCTATGAGTCCTTTCTTTCCCCTTGTGGTATTGTGGATTGAACCCAGGATGCTCTGCCACTCAGGTATATTCTTCTATGTTATTTATTTATTTATTTATTTTTGAGAGAGAGAGAGAGAGAGAGAGAGAGAGAGAGAGAGAGAGAGAGAAATTTTTTAATATTTATTTTTTAGTTCTCGGCGGACACGAACCCGGGCCGCACGCATGCCAGGCAAGCACGCTACCACTTGAGCCACATCCCCAGCCCCCTCTTCTATGTTATCTTGAGACAGGATCTTACTAAGTTGTTGAGGCTGGTATCAAACTTGCAGTCCTCCTGCCTCAGCCTCCTGAGTCTCCGGGATTACAGGCTTGAATCATAGTACCCAGCTGCTGTAACATTCTTATAAAAGTTTTTGTATGAACATCTTTTCTTTCTCCTTTCTTTCTTTTTTTAGAAACTTGCTTGTTTCTTGTGCATATACCCAGGATTGGAATTTCTGGGTTATATGGTAACTCTATGTTAAAGCTTTTGAGAAATCGTCAAGCTATTTTCTGAGTTAACTGCATAGTTTTGTATTTATATTTACACAGTTTTACACCAGGCATGTATGAGGGTTCCAGTTTCTCAACATCTTCCTTAACACTTATTGTCTGGTTTGGTGGAAATGGAGTGTTTCACATTGTGGTTTTAATTTTCATTCCCTAATGATTAAAAGATGTTGAACATATTTTCATGTATTTATGGGGCACTAATATATCTTCTTTGGAGAAATATCTATGAGAATCCTTTGCTCTCTGGCCTATCTTTTCTTTTTTGATACTGGGAATTGAACCCAGGGGCACTTTATCACTGGGATATATAGCTAGCCCTTTTATTTTTATTTTTTATTTAGAGATAGGGTCTCACTCAGTTGTGTAGGTTGGTTGCAAACTTGCAATCCTCCTGCCTCAGCCTCTGGAGCAGATGGGAGTACAGATGTGTATCGCCATGTCTGGACCTTTGTCCATTTTTAAATTGTGTTGTCTTTTTGAATTATAAGAGTTCTTCATATATTTATATCAACCTAAAAAAATTATCAGAGAGAGAGAGATTCTTCAAAGAACAATGGCATTTATTTGGGAATAACAGAGCATTGCAGTGGGAATATGCATGCCATAGTGAACTATGTGCACATTAAAGAATGTTGAGGCAAGGGGCAGTTTTTATTTGTTTATTTGTTTGTTTTGGTACTGGAGATTGAACCCAGGGGCACTTAACCACTGAGCCACATCCCCAGCCCCTTTTTAAAAATATTTATTTAGAGACAGGGTCTCACTGAGTGGCTTAGGGCCTCACTAAATTGCTGAGGCTGGCTTTGAACTTGCGATCCTCCTGCCTCAGCCTCCTGAGCCACTGGGATTATAGGTGGGCAGCACTGCACCCAGCAAGGGGGAGTTATTAAAGACAAAAGTGAAGAGGATTACATCATGTATTTTGAAACTATATATATTTCTTTCTTTCTTTTTTTTTTTTTTTTTGCCAGAGAATCCATCTGTTCCTATGCTTTTCTTTGTGGGAAGTTTTTTTTTTTTTTTTTGATAAATAACTCAGTCTCTTAGCTTGTTACAAGTATATTTGGATTTCTGTTTCTTCTTGAGACAGTTTTGATGGTTTCTGTCCTTCTAGAAATTTGGCTACTTCAGCAAATTCGTATAATGTTGATATATTGTTAGTAGTATTCTGTTCTGCTCTCTCCTTATTAGGCTTTGAGCTATTATTTTTCAGAGCCACCATGCAGTTAGGGAGTGTGATAAGAAGGGACTAGGGTGAGTTAAAATATCCCAGAACTTACTCTTCTTACTAAGATTCATCTGCTTTTCTTTCTTTCTTTTCTCTTTTGGTACCAGGAATTGGACCCAAGGGCATTAACCACTGAGTCACATCCCCAGTGCTTTTTATTTTGAGACAGGGTTTCTTTTTTTTTTTTTTTTTTGAAAGAGAATTTTAATATTTATTTTTTAGTTATTGGCGGACACAACATCTTTGTTTGTATGTGGTGCTGAGAATCGAACCTGGGCCGCACGCATGCCAGGCGAGCGCACTACCGCTTGAGCCACATCCCCAGCCCCGAGACAGGGTTTCTCTAAGTTGCTTCTGGCCTCACTGAGTTGCTGAGGCTGGCTTTGAACTCGCGATGCTCCTGCCTCAGCCTCCCAAGCTGCTGAGATTACAGGTGTGTGCCACCCTGCCACGATCATCTCTTTTTCTTGACTAGATGCCTCAGGGTTTTTATAAGCCTTTGGCTTATAAAAGGCTCTGAAAAAAGTAGATTCTGACCATATTTGCCAGTTTTTTCAATGTTTTTATAGAAGGATAAACTTCTGGAGGCCCTTAGTCTGCCATTTTTTGCTATGTCACTCTTACTGCAGTTTTGCAACTGTGTCCTCTGGGACCAGAGTCTTGGCTGGGTAGCTCAGTATGGCATCTACCCCCATATCTTCAGTGGACCAGCTACAGAGGATGCAAGGCTATGCAAAGATCAGAGATTTGGGGTCAGTCAGACTCTAAAGCCTCTCCCAATTGCTAACCTTTTGTGTCTTATTTTATAGTACTTCTTGAATTGCTTAATACTTAGTAACCTTGTACTTGAACTTCATTTACATATTAGATTGTACAAAACACGTATAGTTATGGCTTCTGTGTTAGTCAGCTTTCTGTTACTCTAATAAACACCCAAGATAATCAACTTATAAAGAGAAAAGGTTTATTTTAGCCCATGGTTTCAGAGTTCCTAGTCCATGACTAACTGGACCCTTTAGCTTTGGGCCCGTGATGGTACATCATGGCAAGAGTACTTATAGAGCAAAATCATGGTCAAAATGCAAAATAAGAAATAGGAAGGGTTGAAGTCTCACTGTCCTCTTTAAAGGCACACCTCTTAAAGGGTCCACCATCTCTTAATAGCACCATGGACTAGGAACAAAGCCTTTAACATGTCCTTCAAGGGACATTTCAGACTCAAACTATGGCAGCTTCCCTCCTGGATCTGTGTGTGGCCTTAGGGGCCCTCAAATAAATGTTCCTTCCTTAAATAAAATGGTAGCTCTGGGCTAGAGTTCTGGGATCTAGTGTTCAGAATTTCTGCATTGGAAGGACTGAGCCAGGGTGGTAAGAGAGGTCCAAGACCTGGGTACTGACTCGAAGCTGCTCTAACAAAACTTTCTGCCTAAACTTCCTAAGTCCTTGACTGGTCACAGCAGAGCATGGCTTTTTGGCTCCTCAGCTTCTATATGCCCTTTAGCCCCAGGCACCTTTAAAAAATATTTGTTGAATTGATCAGCATTGGGTAACTTTGGAATTGGAGCGCGTTTATAAATGATATTGCACCCAATGCTTGAGGTCAGCTGATTGTATATTGAGGCTGACCCCAGAGTGGTGAATGAGTACTTCCCCGTGTTGGGAGGTGATGTGTGTTCCTTGTGGTGTGAGTGGCATCTGGGTGGCAACAGGGACCCTTCAAATTTTTCTCTCACCCTAGTTCAAGCCATCTGCTGTCTGGAATGTTGGCTGCCGTCTCTTTCTTGGGGAAGAAGGAGGAAAATTCTATACGTTCTGTCTGAACTTACTAGAAAGGGTCTTCAAGGAAATGGAATCAGTGTTAAAATTTTTCTGTGAGTTCTCTGGATCTTTATTTTATTGTGGAGCACAGTGACTGCTTGGCCAGAAGTGGCTACAGCCCTAGCACTGAACTTGGGTGCTTTGACTTGGATGGCAAGTAATCCCAGCAATCTCTACAGGTAAAAAATCTTTTGCTTCTGCTTTTCTGGCAAGCCAGGGGACTGCCTTTCCTCTAAATGTTGAGGGTGTGGACTTCTTTTGGAATGCCTGGCTGTTTGTTGGTGGGGTTTTAGAGGACCTACCTGACTGCTCTGATCCAGGTGTCCTAAGTGGTATTGGTGGCTGCAGGATCTCAGGGATGGGAGCAAGGGAAGAGAGCAAGTATCACTCCCTCATTAGTTTCTTAACTGTTTCCTGGATTCTGGAACTGGCCCAGTCTCACACTGCCCACCTCAGCAGGTTCAGGGGGCTCAGGGGTCCTTCCTGTGCAGGTGGCAGCCTGAGACCTGCTGGATACCCTCTCTATCTCACCTCAATGCTGGTTTGGGACCTTCCCAACCCAGTCCCCTCCCCAGCTGGGACCCAACCCAGCCAGCCTCAGCTTTCACCGAGCTGCCCCCGCGGTGCGCGAACAATATCCTTTCTATTTGGAGTTGACTCTGCTGCCCTTTGGAGATCCTAGCGTGTAACCAGAGCTCCTGTCCCGCGGGGGAGGCGCCGCACGCCCGTCCCGTCGCGGTGCCTGGCGGAGGTGGCTGCGCCCGCCCGCCGCGTCTTCGCTCCCAGGCCGGTGGTCCGACGCCACATCCGCCAGGTCGCCTGCGTCCACGACGATTAGGCGGTGGCCCCAAGTCATGGCTGCCCGACTAGGCGCGCTCGCCGCGTCGGGGCTGTACCGGAGGCGCCAGCACCGGCAGAGCCCGCCATCAGCCACCCCAGGGTAGGTGGCGAGAGGCTGGGCGGGGTCGCCGAGGACAATGGCAGGAAAACTGCAGCCGCTGGCCTTGTCTCGGAAACCCCGCCTGGGCCTTCCGACGGCTGGCCATGGGCCTTGCTCCCCAGGGCTCAGGTACAGGGCTGGGGTTGACCACAGGGCAGGCGGGTACCACCCCGTGAGATTGGGTTTGATGTCATTTGTGATCAACCTTTGGGGGGCAGTGCGCACGGAGGGTGTATGTTAGAAATCAGTTGCCCTCTGTCACTGCGCGTTGTTGCTTTCAGACTGGAAGGGGTACTTGGAGTCATTGGCATCAAAGTGACAGGGGGGCTCCTCTGAGGAGGAGGTAGGGAGGAATTGTAGGAAAGGAGGTTGAGACAGGGAGGAGGGGCTGGGGAGCCGGGGAGCTGCAGTCACAGACACAGGAAAGTCTGCAGCCCCCAGCGAGGAAAGGTGTCCAGCTAAATGCTAACCAGTGAGAAGACTCTGAGCTCCCTGCCTGCCCATGGCCAAGGAAGGCTTTGACAGAGGGAGATAGAGGACCAAGCCCTTAGAGCTGTCTTCCAGGCTTGAAGAGGGAGGGAAGGGGGAAGGTATCAGGTGGGAAGGAGGACTCACAGCCTGCAGAGTCGGGGTCTGTGGAGTGCCTGCCACCGGCTGGGCTCACAGCTGCAGCCCCATCAGAGGCCGGGATGAGGAACTGGTGAGCCCTCCGCTCAGGTAGGTAACCTGAGGTTCAGGAAACCAAGTAACTCACCTGAGCATGGCTGAGCAGGTCAGCTCTTGACGACCCTGGGTGTCTGTGGTAGGAACTATGGTGGCAGACCTGTGGATGGCCAGGGCATTCATGGCCCAAAGCTCATGCTGGAGAGTAATTTTTACAACATGAATGCAACACAATAACATGGCCAAGGTGTAAGGAGTGACCTGGGCCCGTAATGAAAATCAGGTCTCAGGAAGGTTCCACACCTCCACACACGTTTATGCACCACTCGATTTTGTTTTTCTTTGGATTTCCCTCATGCCTTTGGCCAGTTCCCTGATCTGGGTGTGACACACTTAAAATGTACCTGATGAGGGGCTGGGGTTGTGGCTCCTTGGTAGAGCGTTTGCCTAGCATGTGCGAGGTCCTGGGTTCGATCCTCAGCACCACATAAAAATAAATAAATAACATAAAGGTATTGTGTCCAACTTCAGCTGAAAAAAAAAATATATATATATATTTAAAAAATGTACTTGATGAAAAGAAACAAAGGTGGCAGAGTTGCAGAAAAAGCTCAGTAATTTGCAACAGGTTTCATGTGGATTTGTAATGTTCCTGTGTCACATGTATAGCAAGCACGAACATTTGTAATGTTCCTGTGTCACGTGTAAGGCAAGCATCCCCGTGGAAGAGGGTAAGTGGTGCTGACTTTGTGTAAATTCCTGTTTACTGAGTGCAGCCCGGTGACCCCTGACTTGGCCTCTGACCGGTCCCATGGGGGAAGAGCTGGGAGAAGGGCCAGCAGTGCTGCGGGGTTGGAAGCCGCGGGCTCTAGGACCTGCTGAGGCTATGCTGCAGTGGGATTCCCTTCCCCCAGCACCTGGAATAATTCCTGGGACAGCACAGGTGCTCAGTAAAGACCTAGCTGGAAGAGGGAAGGAGTGCCACTCACTGCTGTGGGCATCACTTCACTGAACCCTCCCAGCAAGACTTGGATAGAACTTTCCATTTCACAGATGAAGAAGTTGGGTTCAGAGAGCACTTTGCCCCTGGGAGCATCTGAGGCAGGTTGCAGCCTGGCTGTAGAGGACAAGCCACAGGGCTGACTGATAACCAGGATGATGTGGCCTCAGTAACCCTGGCTCATTGTGACCAGACCTGTTGTGGCTAGTCCCTTTCTCTCCCCAGGCCTTCTCACTATCTTTTAGGCTCTGATTGATGGGAGGCTGGCAGAGAGGAAGGTTGGGGGTTGAGTAAAAAAACAAGGTCTGGAAAGGGACAGGAGGAGACCTGAGTCCAATTTTGTGTGACCCACAGGTGTGACCCACTCTCTGTTTCAATCTCCTTATTTGGAATTAGCAACCTCTGCTCTCAAGGGCCTGGCCCAGAGAAGGCTCCCGTCACCTCATTCATTGCAGTCTGTCAAACACTGTCAAACTCGGGGACATTTTATGGCAATTTGGCTTGTGTTGGCTGGGGATGATGGTGCATACCTGTAATCCCAGCTACTCAGAAGACTGAGGCAGGAGGATGGCAAGTTCAAGGCCAGCCAAGGCAACTGAGGGAGACTGTCTCCAGATAAAAGTAAAAAGGACTGGGGAGGAGCTCAGTGGTAGAGTGTCTGTAGGCTTAAGCCTCAGTACTGCAAAACAAACAAACAAACAAACAAACACCAAATTTGGCTGTGTCATCTGTCCAGATCAAAAGAGTTGGGGTGTGCAGGGGAGGGTGTTCACTCTCCCATCTCTGGGGTTTGTCCCCTGGCAGTGTGCTGTGTGTTGTGTGGCTGGGGGCGGGGTGGCGGTGTCTCCTTGGAGGACAGCTGGGCAGACTTTGTGCTCCCTGTTCTTGGGTGGAATGTGCAGAAGAGGGCGTGGAATGTCTATGTCTCTGACCTTCTGCCCTCTTGCAGGCAGCCTGCAGGCCTGCCCCCCGGAACTGGCCCCATTGGAGGGACTCTGGAACGCTCCGAGTTGTTGGAAAACAACAGTCCCTTTATCCAGCACTTTGCCTGCCCGGCCCTGGCCTCTGTGCTTGACATACTGGTGCCAGTCTTTCTTTCCTCCAGTGCCACCATGCAGTCACTGTTGTCCTGGTCCCTTCTTTCAGGTGCAGCAATGGATGGCTGGGCCTGTCGGGACTGGAGTTGGGTGGTGAGCCGCGAGCCCCTATCTGTGTTGCTCTCTTCCTCCCCTGTGGGGAAAGCTCACATTTTTTTTTTCCTGGTGGTGCTGAGCGTCAGTGGTCTGGGCTCATTCAGGTGTCTTTTCAGTGGGCTAGAATGTTCTGTGTTCTCAGGGTAGCATGAGGATGTAGCCATGGAAACTCCCAGAGCGCCCTGTGGGGTTTCTAGTGACCAAGACTTGGGCTGGGGCATGAGTGGGTTTAGGAGGAGTGGGTTGTGCAAGGGAAGGGGGCAAATCCTCAAGCGGAGAAACTCAGGGACTCAGCCAGGGAACTAGGCACAGACCAGTGAAGGGCCAGCCCCTCTGGTTAGGGGCTGGCTGCTGGGTGTCAACTTGAAGATGAAGCAAAAGGTAGAAGAACAGGGGCGTGATCAGGCTGCTGTTTAGGGCCCTCGACACATGACAGTCGAGTGGCCTAGTGGAGGAGCTAGCTAGGTAATGAGGGACAACTGCTGCTGCATAGGGGCACAGCCATCCGGCAGCTACTGGACATGGGAGTTAGACCAGCTCAGCCAGAAGCCAGAGAGGGAGGGGCTGTCCCCAAGGCCAGAACCTGCAGCAGAGACCTGGGGTCTGCAAGGGGTCTTGGCGGGCAAGTGGAAGATGAGCTGTGAGCTCTCTTGGTCAGAGTCCAGAAGTCTGGGTTTTAAGGCAGGATACAAAAGACTGGGGCTGGACTTGAATCCTTAATTTGGTTTCATTTCTGGGTCCTGGGAGGGGGGCATTCCAGGCCCACAGTCACAGGATTTCCTGTTGATTTCTGACCTCTTCAAGACCCGTGAGGTCATGTTCATAGTCGGGCATTGGACCGTCTTCTCTGTCACCTTGGGTGTGTTCTTCCAAAGAAAAAGCTCAGAGTGTTCTTTAGGAAGGAAGTCAGGCCTGTCCCAACCGAGTCAGTGTACCCAGGGTGGTCAGTCATCCATCCTGAGGGACTGGCCTGCCTCGTGGAGAGCAGCAGGGAACTGGGAGGATTGGGGAGCTGAGGCTGCTGTGTGCAAAGCCGTCCTTTCATCTTTGCCTGTTCCTGATGTCTGCTACCACGTCCCTGTTTCCTTTCCCTCTGGTCTGAACATGGATACAGCAGGCGTCTCTGATTCCCAAAACTCAGAGGATAGAAGTCTGGCCTGCCTGGCAAGTTGCCGATTGGCCTTGTGGCCCTGTACCTGCCACACAGGTCCCCAAGCAGAGAAGACAGGAGACCCCTTCCCAGTTTCTAGTCTGTCTCCTTGTGCCAGAAACCTGCTGTGACACTCACGGCCCACACTGAAGAAACCCAGTTCTTCTTTGCCCAGCCTTCCAGACAGGCACCAGTAATCCATGGGAGTGGACACTTGAGACAGAATCTGTTTGCTGCCCCTCCAGTCAAAGATGCGGGTGTCAGGAGTTTGGATGGTCATAGGGGGATGGTGGGTGGTGTCAGGGCTCCATGGTGACTGCACTTTTGAATCTGACCAGCCTCCTGGTTATGCCTCAGGGCCTCTGAGAGTGTGGGTCAGTTCAGTGTAGTCCCCTTTATCCACGGGGACACCCTCAAAGATCCCCAGTAGATGCCTGAAACTGTGGATAATACCAAGCCCCCCAAAGGCTATTGGCCTATACTGTACACACACACAGGACAGTATGGTCCACTGGATAGAGGAATGACTCACGTCCAGGGTGAGATGAGGAGCAAGGTTGTATGGACTTGAATCCTTAATTTGGATTCAACACAAAACCTGGAATGGCACACAATTGAAAACTTATGAATTGTTTCTGGAATTTTCTTTCATTCGGTCTTTTTTTTTTTTTTCAGTGCTAGGGTTAGAAATCAGGACCTGGTACATGCTAGGCAAGTGCTCTATCACTGAGCTGCACCTTCAGGCTAGAATTTTCTGTTTCCTACTATTTTCAGACCATGGTTAAAACCACGGATAAAGGAGTCTTCTGTAGTTAGGGTTCCAGTCCTCCCAGAGGGAAGACAACATAGATGAGGGCAATCTCCCCCAACTACACCCCCAGAGATCCACACTCTAGACGACTTCATGATTCAGGTTTCTGTGGGAATAGTTGATTTGAAACTAACTTATGGTGCAGAGGAAGGAACCTCCAACATCTGACAGTTTCTATTCAAATCTGGACTCTTTGTTTTTTATACCTGCTGTGAGCTTGTATGAGTTACGTAACCTCTCTGAGTCTTAGGCCCATCACCTGGAGCAACAGTAGCTATGGAGTTTCCTTGAGGATTAAATTAGAGTGAGAATACAAAGCCTGAGCCTTGGTTATATTCTATACCTGAGACTAATCCCTTGAGGAAGGGGGTTTCTTTTCAGATGGAGGTTCTGCCATGGCCCATGGTGAACCATCGTGAACAGAGCTCACTCTCTCTGTGCTCTGTTCCTTCGTCAGTAATCAGAGACACTACGCTGGCCTCGTGGGGCTGGGGTGGCCTCGTGGGAAATGCACACTGTGGCCCCCGGCCCATGCTGGGGCTTAGCAAGCCTTCACAAGTAGTTGGGGGAATGTACGTGGCCAGCGGAGCTGGGTGGTCTCAGCTGGGCCAGGTGGTCTCAGCCTGGTGGTCCTGGAAGGTGAGCAAGTTTCCAGACCTCAGAGGCCATTTCAACCGTTTAAGAAGCGGGAGGGCTATGGAGGCAGCCTTCCCTCCGGGCCTGACCTCCTCCCACGCCCTCTGCCCTCCAGCAACATGTCTGACGCCTTGGCCAACGCCGTGTGCCAGCGCTGCCAGGCCCGCTTCGCGCCCGCGGAGCGCATCGTCAACAGCAACGGGGAGCTGTACCATGAGCACTGCTTCGTGTGTGCCCAGTGCTTCCGGCCCTTTCCCGAGGGGCTCTTCTATGAGGTGAGGATGCTCGGGGTCAGTAGGACTCTGCCCACCCCCTGGGAACTGACCATTGACAGATCCACATCTTGAGCCGCACCTGTGTGGGCCTGTCACCTGTGACATGTGAGGCCACACAGGTGACTTCACAACCTCCTCTGGGCAGAGACCAGCACGCCCTGGTGGCAGGAAGAGGCTGCCCTCATGGCGCTTGGCCTCTGTTGGGAACAGACGGTAAGTAGTGACTCGATGGTGCATCTATGGTGCCAGTGCCCTGTTCGTCAGGAATCCAGGGCAGGAGGTGGGTGACCAGGGCAGGTCACATCTGAGCAGAGTGGAAGGGCAGGGAGCCACCCGCGCATCTGCAGGTAGAGCACTCATAATAACACAGCATGTGCAAAGGCCCGTGGTGGTGGTGGGTGCGGGGTGTTTGGGGAACAGTAGGAAGGCCATCATGGAAGCAGAGGGAACAGGAGAATGGCAGGAGATGGGGATGACAGGGAGATGGATCTCCTTTGGTCCTGTAGAGCCATATAGAACCTTAGGCTTCCACTCTGCAAGAGATTGGAGTAGGAATGCGGAGTCACACCATATGCCTGATCTTGGAAAATGACCCCTCTGGTTGCTGTGTTAGAGGAAACTGTCAGGGGGCCAGGGACAGAAGCTGGAGGCCAGGTGGGACCCGGAGCTGGGTTATTACAATGATCCAGATAAAAGTGAAGGGACCTCGAGTGGCTGTCACCAGCTCATAGGAGCAGGTTGTTAAATCTTTAGTCTTGCAAAATGATTATTAAATAGTCATCATTAAAAAATTAAGTTGTGGAAATGCACAAATGTGAAGAAACATTTTATTAAAAACAAAGGTGGGGCTGGAGCTGGGGCTCAGCGGCAGAGCACTTGCCTGGCAAGTGTGGGGCACTGGGTTCCATCCTGGCACCACATCAAAACAAATAGAGGCCCTGAGTCCATACACAGCTAAAAAAATACTTTAAAAAACCCCACAAAGGTAACTAATATATAAAACTCCCCACTTCCTAATTATTTTGTTACATTTTACTATCCTCTATGCTTCCGAGGTTATTTCTATCCTTCCTACCTCCAAGGCAGCCAGTGCCCATGTCTTCCCGACTGGGTCAGTGTTGCGTTGGCAGCTGGAAATCACCCTGGGGGGATGTTTTCACCAACACTATGCATCAGCCACTTCCCTCCATGCCACCAAGAGCTGGTTGTTACACACTTACCAGCACACCACTGACGGTGGCAGTGGAGGTGGGGACCAGGGACTGGGGGCAGATGCAGTAGCTTTTGAGGATCCTAAGGGATCGTTGGTGGATGGATGTGGGTGTGTGATCTGCCTTGCACAGTAGCATTCTTGGGGTGCTTCATAGCCTCCTGGGGAGTGCTGGCCAGCCGTAGAGGCAACGGGAAGAGTAGACGGTTCTGAAGGGGCCATGTGCTTAGAACAAAGCCTGGCATACAGTAGGCGCTCAGATATCACTGCAGGATGAACTTAAACCTCCATTGCCTCCCCAGGTCACTGGATAGGGCTGCAGTCGAATAGGCACTTGTTATAGAAAACAGAAAAGCCAGATTTTTAAACAAGAAAAAAATTGTTCAGGGAGAGGGAGACAGGCAGGCTTTGACATCCTTGGGCCAGTGCCTGGTCCTCGCTGCCAAAAAGTGGCTCCACGGGGGTGTCCACTCCCACTGGCTGCAGTACTCAGTTGTGCCTCCATTCCTGCCCTCCTCTCCCTCCCTCAGACCCTCCTGTGTCCCCTTTTTAATTCTCTTCACTCTTTTGTGACCTCTGGATTTCCCATACAGAAAGGACACAGGAAATAGGGCAAAGAGATGCATATGATTTGAACTTGACCTCATCCCGTCCCAGCTTAAGCTCCCTCCTGCAGTCTGGCCTGCTCTCGGGACCCACAGGGACACCATCCTTAACATGCAGCAGGGGCCCTCTGAGAGCTGGCCCTGGGGACTTCTGCAGTGGTTCCTATGGAAGCCCCTTTCTGGGCACCTCTTTGTGTCATGAGGCCCCACCCCCTGCTCTGGTTTCTGGAATGCGCTCCTCTCAGTTCCACACCCATCCGTCCCTGCCATCAGGTCCTGACCCAACAAAGGCAGGGGTACGGGTGTGGAGGAGGCTCGTGGGAATGATGGGTGATTTATTGGTCTTGTCTATGGCCCATTTGCAGTTTGAGGGCCGGAAATACTGCGAACACGACTTCCAAATGCTGTTTGCCCCGTGCTGCGGATCCTGCGGTGAGTCCGCTGCTGCCTGGGAAGTGGGAGGTGGGCGGATGAGGGTCCTGCGGTGGAGTGCCCACGGGCCTGGCCTGCTGGGTGGAGGGGCTCTTCCCTGTCCACCTTGCCCATCTCTGAGCATTTCCCTTCTAGCCCTCCACAGGCACCGCCTTCCTCTGCTGCAGGCAGGGTTCCTTGGACCAGGCTGAGCTTGGAGGAGCGCTGATGTGGACAGGGCCTGGCAGGGGCCAAGTCCTGCCCAGCAAGCAGGGACCTCTCTTCTTCCAGGCGAGTTCATCATTGGACGCGTGATCAAGGCCATGAACAGCAACTGGCACCCGGGGTGCTTCCGCTGTGAGCTGTGTGATGTGGAGCTGGCCGACCTGGGCTTTGTGAAGAACGCGGGCAGGTGAGGAGCCACAGGGGCCACAGGCTGAGCCCCAGGTCCCTCCAGGCTCCCTGGCCTGTACTGATGTGGCTACCGACTCCCTTTTGTACCTCCAAGGTGGTCAGTACACCCCCAGTTTATAATGAGGAGTGAGGCTGCAGAGACAGGGATGCGGGGCAAGAGCAGAGCCCCCCTGGGCTTGGCACTGTTCCTCAAGGACAGCCAGCAGGCAGTGAGGACAATAGCCCTTGAGCAGGAGCCATGAGGTGACGGTGGGTGGATAAGGAGTTTTGAGTTGAGCTGACACCCCTGGGGCCTCCTCAGCATGCGGACCCCAGCTATCTGCACCCCCAACTATATAGACTCACATTACTGAAAGTTGCTGGAGAGAAGTCCCCCAAATCAGGACCATGCATTCACCAGCACACAGGTAGTTCCCACCTTCAAGAAGCCTTATGATTCTCCCCACCCCTGCCTTTCCGAACTGCTGACCTCTACGCCCCTCTGTAGAGTGATGGCCTTACCTCCCTCCTCCCTGGAGACGAATTTTGGGGTGCCCCTACCCACACCTGCATAGCTGCAGCCCTTTCCAGTGCACCTGCCTGCTCCACCCGGGAGCCCCCACTACCCTAGTGTGCTCCCCGTGAACACCGTGGGCACTAACAGGTCTCCCAGTGGCTTTCACGGCAACGCCCCTCCTTCAGGTGGAAATGCCTCTTCTCCCCGTGAGAACCCATATCTCATGGTTTCCCCCTCCCTCATTCTCTTCTCTTCTCCTCTGGGGCTTTGTGCTTGGCCCCTCATGTCTGCCTTTGAAGACAGGCCTGAGACCCTGCATGGCCTGTCTGGATAGTTAAGGGCACCACCCCAGACCTCTTCCTACCAGTACTCAGTGGTCCGCATGGCTGTTCCCTGGGGGGCACACTAGGCATCCCAAATGCAATGGGTCCCACCCCGAGTTTCCAGCTGGACGCAGTGGCTCACGCTTGTAATCCTAGTGGCTTGGGATGCTGAGGCAGGAGGAAAGTGAGTTTGAGGTCAGCCTGCACAACTCAGCAAGACCTTGTCTTAAAATAAAAAAGGGCTGGGAATGTAGCTCAGTGGTGGAGTTCCCCTGGGCTTAATCCCCAGTATGAAACAAAAAGCAAACCACTGAACTCACTGATGACCAAGTCTGCCTCTCCGTGTCCCCACATCAGAAGAGGCAGCACTGCCCCAGAGACCCCCTAGCTGTCCATCTGACTGCCACACCCTCTCCCATGTAGGTACTAAGTTTTCTGCTGCAGCACCTCCCCTGACCCTTCCTGATGTGGCCTGCAGTGATCTTGTCCATTTGCTGCTTCATGAGGAAAAAGATGGCCTCACATCATTCTTGGTGTCTGCAGGGCGGGCACAGTGCTTGGCACTCTGCAGGTTGTCTGGGTGAGGGGCTGTGGGGCACTGACGGCACAGTGCAAGAGCTGAAGGACAGCTGTTGACCACTGGGGTCACCAGCCAGGTGTGAGCTTGGAGGGAGTCCTGTCCCCTCCTGAGCCAAGTCTTGCACAGGGCCACTGCTCCATTCACTGGTTGGGAAAATGAGAAGAGGCCAAAAGTGCTTTGAAAAGTAGCATGTGGTAGAAAAACGGTAATGACAGGGGACAGGGTGGCAGCCAGGATGCTGAGTAATGAAAGTCCTCATTTGGACCCTCCTGGCTCAGGCAGGCATGGGTGGAAGGCGTGGGCCACCAGAACCTTGGCAAGGGAGCCCCCACAGCTGCCCCAGCCTCTGCTTGGCCATTCTTGGGTTGAAAGGGAAGAGAAGTTCTGGGAAGGGCATCACGTTGAGCAGACACAATAGCCTCCGTCAGCTTAAAACTACAATTCAGTTTATGACCAGTACAAACAAGTACAAAAAAGGACATGTTAGGGGGACCCATGCAGGCTACCAAGCGAGACAGCTCAAAACTGGGCAGGCAGAGGCTGGCTGAGTCCCCTCGGGAGGAAATGGGACTCAGGATGCCTCTGCCAGGTCTGGATTAGCAGGATACACACCACGCTCCTTTTGCTGAGAGGCTCTAGGGATTGTCACACCACAGGCAGGTCTCTGTGTAGTTTATAACAGGAGGGATCAGGATGAATGTGTTCTGCAAACCACGTTTGCTGGGTGTCATGTGGCAACCAGTCTGAATATACTTACGGCATTTACTACAATTTATAGTCCATCCCCTGAAAATTCAGAAAGGGCTCGTCTGGCAAAGGCACTGCAAAGGGAACTCCTTGTACGGTAGACACTGTCCCTACTCCTCCACTGAGATTCATGGGTGCCTCTTCTCCTGAGTCCTTTGCAGCCTTCCTTCTGGGCCTTTCTACATGGCCTCCCTGCTGTGCATTTCTGTAAGGAGGGAGGCTGGCAGTCTAGTGGGGGAAAGAAAGACCCTCAGTGTTCTGGAGTTGTTCCTCTGGGTCCCCTCCCCCTTTCCACGGGTGAACTCACTGGGTGTCTGGGAGCGACTAGGAAGCAGAGCCAACAGTCCCTGCAGAGGGACGGCCTCTCAATCCTCACTGATTCTTCTTCTTTTTTAGGGGTTCTGTGTGGTTAAGACCCAGCTCCGGTCTGGGTGACTTGGAAGTTCAGACCTTTGGGAGGGACGAGTAGGGACCTGCTGAAACAGGTGGTTTGCTCAGGGAGATTGGAGAGTGGGCAGCCTTCTCTTTGCTGAGACCAGTGTCACCCACCCCAAGGGGACCCTCCTCCTGCAACAGTCTGTGGCCCACCCAGGGACGGAGCCCCGGGCTCACAGCTCTGACCTGGCACTCAGCGAGCTCTCGTTGGTTTTCCCTTCAAAGCTGGGGGGTGGACCCGTGAGCCTTTTGCCGCAGAGCAAATTGCACAGGGCATGACGGAACTTCTCAGCTACGAAGAAGTACATGACGGGGTCGAGGGCCCCATTGAGGCTGGTGAGACAGGAAGTGATGCGGTTTCCCAGGGCCAGGACCCGCTGGGCCGTGCAGGAGGTCCCGCCGCCCCGGTAATGCAGCACGTAGATGGAGCGGTGGACATGGTAGGGCACGAAGCAGATCAGGAAGATGGCCAGCACCATGGCGATCATGCGGACGGCTTTGTTCTTGAGGCGCTTCTCCACGCGGGGGCCCTTTCTCAGGCTGCGGATGATTAGCAGGTAGCAGGTGACTGTGGTGACAAACGGGAAGGTGAAGGCCACGGCGAGGGACGCCAGGGCATGGTGGGAGGCTTTCTCTCGGTACAGCTGCAGGCAGACGACTGTGTGGTTGGTCTGGACCGTCTGTGGGCTGACCAGCAGTGGAGCCATGGCCACGGCCACCACCACCCACAAGAAGGCACAGGCCAGGTGAGCATAGAGAGGCCTGCGCAGCTTGAGGGACTTGACCGGGTGCACGATGGCCAGGAAGCGGTCAGCGCTGATGCAGGTGAGGAAGTAGATGCTGGCGTACATGTTGAGGTAGAAGAGGAAGCCGGTGAGTCGGCAGGGGATTTCCCCAAATGGCCAGTGGTTCCCAGAGAAGTGATAGACGAGGCGGGTGGGCAGGACCAGCACACAGGACAAGTCGGCCACGGCCAGGTGCATCAGGAACACGTTGGCTGGGGTGCCTGACTTGTGGTCCCGGATGAAAAGCCACAGGGCCAGGGCATTGCCAACAAAAGCCAGGATGAAATCCAGGAGGTAGAAGCAAGCGAACAGCATGTTCTCCAGGGGCGTCTCCTGCCCACATTGCTCAGTGGTCAGAGATGAGTTGTCGGTCAGACTTGGGGAGGCCACCTCGAGGCCATTCATGCTTTGGCTGGAGGCAGAGCAGGGGACAAACATGGAGTGAACAAGCAAACAGGCCAGAGAGAGAACCCAGGCTAGCGAAGCTTTGCCCTCCAGAAGTCACAAGTAGGACCTCTGATGACTTCAGAACTTCCCACCCCTGAGAGGAACATAGCTGCTCTGAGCGGAGCATTACCACCAGGACTGCTGAGAACCCCTGTGCCCATTTGGGGGTGACTAATCATCAAAGGCATTCTGAATTTTAGCAAAAGGTCAAAGCAAAACTGGGGCTTGAAGCTTTCCCCCTGAGTAGCTGTGTCCCTGACGAAATGGCCCAGGGCCAGTTCTGGGTGACCCAGAAATCTGCAGCTCCTCCCCACATTGTACCCCATGTTCTACTCCCTCAGGGCAGGGAGGGTGCAGTCAGCACTGTACTGGGGAGATGTGAGCTCCGACTGCATGAGGCTCTGGAGGGCAGGGAAGGGCCCCGTATTTTCTGTTCTCCCTTCAGGTGTGCCATCTGAAGGGCAGACGGTGGCCCTCATTACCACTGACTGGGTGGGCTGTTTCTGAGAGCTGGGTGCTTGAAGCCTGCCAATTCCTTCAGCCTCAGTCTTTCCAAGTGAACGCCACTCTCCTTGAGTCCCAGAACCCTCCCTGACCTGTCTGCTTGGACCTTCTGGTACCCCTGCAGCCCCTGACCACAGTTCCCCCAGCACCCGACCTTCAGGAGGGCTTCCTCAGGAATGCAGCAAGGGCCATGTCCTGGGAGGAAGCCAGAGGCCTACTCTGTCCACCAGCATCTGCGAGTGGACTCAGCCCACCAGTTCTGTTTTGGACATCCCACTGGGAGGAGGCCTGGATTGAGGAAGACCCTGTGCTTGGACCTCAGGCCAGCAGGATGTGTTTTCCCACCAGGTTGTTCCAACATCAAGAAGTGGGATCTTTTCAGGAGGTCAAGGGCCTAATGGCAGAGAGACTGGCTAGGATTTCCCTGGGAAGATCTGCAGCTCAGAGAGGCCTGGGAGGCTGCCTGAGGACTGTGGTCAGAGCCCTCCCTTGCTAACAAAGTGAAGCCCAGATCCTCATCAGGGCTCCCCGTCCCTCCCCAACAGACAGGGAAATCTGCTTTGCCTTGATTTAGTCCACTTAAAAGATCCAAGAGAGAGAAGAAGAGGAGTCCCAAACACCTTGCTTCTTTTGCCCAGGACTGGGAGCTGGGGATGTGGGCAGGAGAGGGTAGATGATGGGGCCAGAGCAGCCTACAGCCTAGGGTGGGGCAGGAGACTGGACGTGGCTCAGGAGGCCAATGCTGACCCTGACTTCTCATCTCTGGTCTGTCAGAACCCAGAGCTAGGAAGGGGCTGAGCTGGCTGCCCTCTACCCTGGGCGGTCGGTTGGACCTGGACTGTGCTCTACAGTACATTTGTCACCTGGTTCCTCCAGGAGGTCAGCTCACAGGTATGGCCCCCACCCTTACCCATGGTCAGGGCCTGCTTCCTCTTGTGTGTGCTGGTTCTAGGAGGTTGGCATCAGGCGCTCCATTTTACAAAGGGGGAAAACAGGGCTTGGCGTCTGCTTTCTTGCCTGAAGTCACATAGCAGGGGGCAGTGGCGCTGGAGTTGGAAGTTGGATCAGAGAGACCCAAGGCTCCCAGGACACTACCTCTGGAGACCCACGAGGGCTCCGTGGCCAGAGCCAGGAGTGTGGCTTGTCTCAGAGCTCATTCTGGAGTCGTCTCTGGCTCAGTGTCTCCTTCTTGGGACCTGGCTGAAGGACTGGCCACCTAATTTGGGGGACCAATGTGAAGTGACAATGTGTATTCCTTGCTTGAAAAGTAAGAATTTCAAGACACGACAGCAGAGCATTAAACCACTCAGGGCTCCGAGTGTGTGACTACAGGGCTCACACCCCAGAGTGCTGGGTGGGCTGTGGCATCCAGTTCTGCCTTGCCTTCTGCCAGGTGGCCTTGCCTGTTGATGCTGCCCTTGGCCTGCCACCTAGGCTGGAGACTGGGGATACTCACTCTTGGTGACCGAGACTGTCTGGGTTGTTTCTGTTTTGCTGTGATTTCTCCTTCCATTTCTCTCACTCCCTTGTCCCTTAGAAATTTGAGCCTCAGCCTGGATCTATGGGTCCTCTGGGCTCACTCTGCTCAGACAGTCACAGAGCATGAGCTACTAAGAGCAGCGTGGAGTATGGCCTGGACCTGGGGCAGTCTGGGCCCCATGGCTGCAGGTCAGATGGGCCTTGGGCCTCCGTGGAGGGGCCATACGGGCAGATGCGGCTGGAGGAGGAAGCCATGGGTGGCAGTACTGTGGTTGGCAGAGGTAGTTTTCTGTACATTGGTCACCTGTCCCTTCCTGGCCCGAATCTGGCTCTTCCTTGTGCTAAGAAAGCCTTGTGGCCGTGGGTGCTGGCTGACTGTCACTGCGGCATGGGCCTGTGGGAAAGTCCCCTGTCCTTTATAAGCCCCCAATGGAGGGGCAAAAACACTGCATTGCAGGTCGCTGTGAGTTCAACTTTGGCCTAGCCATTATCAAGGAGACAGGGACAAGAGATGCCCCATGTTCACCAGCAGGGTGACTACTGGACGCCCTGCCTGCCCGCCCCGTCCTGCTCCTTACCTCTCACAGCTGGTCCAGGAGGAAGGGACAGGAGCTGGGGTGGCAGGTGAACTGTGGGCGCGGGCGGTGGCGTCGGCGGTGGCCTCTGTGCAGCTGTGGATGGCTGGCTATTTAAGGAGAGGAAGGGAGCCTGCAGCCCCTCCAGCCCTGAAAGGCTACTTCATTCCTGAGGGGTCCCTTGTGGGGTGGGCTGCTCCTCCGGCTGCCTCTGCTGCAACAGGGCCGTGAATATTCCAGTGTCCCCAGCCTGTATACCCCCTCCCAGCTTGGCCACTGAGCGTCACAGAGGCTGAGTGTGTGACTGCTTTGGGAGCCTGGGAGTGGGTGACGGCTGGGGCTGGGTGGGGGGCTCTGATTGAAGCTGACAGACACAAGGGGACATTTCAGAAGGGGATGGTTTCCTACTAATGGGGGGGCAGGGAGGGGCCAGCCACCATGGCAACAGGCCCGCGCTCCCAGGCCTGTGCTGGGTGGGCGGGAGGGGGGTGTCCGTGAATGCAGAGGGCGGGAGGCTGAGGAGTCTTGTTGGGCGGAATGAGAGGGGATTCTTTCAGGACACTTGCTGTACGGTCCTTGTGTCCTGCCCTGTATAATTAGGCTCCGTTTGGGCATGTGGAATAAATCATGGCCTTTATGTAGAATCAGGCACAGCTGCAGGCCGCCTCATAATGGGGCGCTGTCTGTCCCGTGGGGATGCAGCTCAGCCAGGCAGGCCCAGCTCTCGCCGGTGTGGATTCTTCCTCAGCACAGAAGGGCCATCAAGAGAGCCACTGCGGCCCACTGACCGCTGGCTCCTAAGACTCCTCTATGGTTTTGCTCGAGGCTGGGACCCGAGCAATTTGGGTATTGCCAGGATGGCCTCTCCCAAGACTGAACCAAGCTCATTTCTCTCCATCTTTGCAAAAGACCTGGAGAACCAAATCAGCAATCGTGGTTTCAAAAGACTTTTAAGTTTTTATTTAAAACCATATGTGGCTGGCACTTGGGGAGTGCCTACCACGTGCACTATCTGAAATTTACCTTTTTGCATAACCCTGTGCATCTGAATTATTGCCCCATTTTGTAGGCAAGGAATCTGAGGCTCAGAGAGGTGAAGTAACCTACTCAATGGCAAATGCCAGAAATTGACAGAGCCAGGGTTTAAACCCAAGCCTGTGTCACTCCAGAAGCTATGCTTCCTGTGTGGGTTCTGTGTATGTGTGTGTTTTTTTTTTTTTTAGTCCTGGGGAGTGAATCCAGGGGTGCTTAACCACCAAGCTACATCCATATCCCTTTTTTTGTGTTTTATTTAGAGACAGGGTCTCACTGAGTTACTTAGGGCCTTGCTAAGTTGCTGAGGCTGGCTTTGAACTCGTGATCCTCCTGCCTCAACCTCCCAAGCCACTGGGATTACAGGCATTTGTTCACGTGGCTTTGTGGTTCTCTTTTGCTGCTGTATCTTAATGTTAGAATTCTTAGTTTCCATTTGAATTCTACTTGGAAAAAAAATTCCAAAGGTCCTCTTTGGATCTGGTGTTGGGATTGAGTGTATCCTGAACCTGTTTCCCAGCAAGGGTGACTACAAGAGTAGGGGGCTCCTCTGCCCTGCCTGGGAGCCAGTGGGTAAGCAGGTATCTGAGCCAGGGTAGAGGTCCCTTTCCTGTTGTGCCCTGGGTGGGCTTTCTGGAAGAACTGACTCACACTGGATGAAAATGTGGGTGTGTGCTGGTGTGCTGGGTGCAGTGGAACACGCTGTCATCTTGGCAACTCAGGAGGCTGAGGCAGGAGAATTGCAAGTTCAAGACCAGCCTGGGAAACTTATTCAGTCCCTATCCCAAAATAAAAGATTAAAAGGCCTGGGGGATGTAGCACAATGTTAAAGTGCCCCTGGGTTTAATCCCTAGTAACACACACACACACACACACACACACACACACACACACACACACAAAGAAAGAAAAGGAAAAAAGAAATGTGGGCGTTTCTGGGTTCCCCCTGACCTGCCCTTCCATTTCCTTAACGCTAGGGATTGAACCCAGTGCCTTGTACATGCTAGGCAAGTGCTCTTCCACTGAGCCACCCCCCGACACACACCAACAGACTTTTCATTATCGAGGTGACTCCTGATGGAGGCTTGAAGGGCGTTGACCATTGCAGTAGAATTTGGGAAGCTGAGCAAATTTCTATAGCTTTGAAATAGAGTTATTCTATATGGGTTGAATGTTGTCCTCATGCTGAGGAGTAATCTCCAAAATTGGGAGTGGGACTATGGGGAATAGAGACTGACTGTGATAGAGGCCCGGGGTTGGCTGGTCACAGTCGGTGGCTGGGTGGGGCGGATCAGCCCTAGGCCAGATGTGGAGGTGGTGTGGGTGGGGGCTGGGGTGTAGGTGTCTGGGTGAGGGTGGGATCCCTGGATCATGTTGATGAAGGCTGCTGCTACAGGCCACCTCTGCTGCCCACTGTGGGGTGGGGAGAGCCAAGGGCCCAGGCCAGGCTTGGCCAAGTCACAGGGAGATGATGCCCACGGTTCTTCCCTTCTTGTATTGCGCAATCACTTGTTCTCTCACATATTCAATAAGCTGATCCTGAGCCACTGCCCCATGCTGGGCAACCCGCACCTGATAAAGGCACAGCTGGGAGCCCGGCAGATGTTAGCAAGTGGTTCCCAGGACCTCGCTGGGACATGCCCCCTGGTAAAGTCGGACTCTGGGGCAAGTAAAGAGCAGGGAGCTGCTGGATGGAGTCCAGATCCAAACAGACATAGCAGGCTTGGGGGTCCAGGCTGGGGACACTGAGTTGACTGCCCACTCTCACCTGGCAGGGAGGTTTTGAATGAGAATCAATCCCTTATGTAAACTGCCACCCTGTAAAAGGAGCCAACATTGAGGTTGCGGTGTGGAGGTTGGAAGGGTGAAGGGGCATCCCCGTGGATTGGGGGCCTGGGAAGGAGGGTCTGGCTGCATCAGGAGCACATTTAGATTGGGGTGGCAGGTGGGGATCAGAAACAAGGGGCGCTGGATTTCCCTCTTTGTCTATCTTTGCCTGAGGACCCTGAATCTAAATTCTTGCCTCCTTTGAGGGAGGGGAAACAGAAACCATGTTGATTTCTCACTCAGTTGAGACCACAGCTGTGGAGTAGCATCAGAAATGACTCTGAGGTCTTCACAAGAAAGACTCTGTGATGACAGTTCCTGGGTTTGGGGCCTCCGTCTGACACAGCCGCACTTGTCTTTGGAGACAGAAGGTGCCTGTACACGTTAGGACCCCTTTTTATCTGGTGGACCCCAAAGGAAAGGATGAGCCCGTTGTGCGGTCCTGTGCTTCGTGGCCACTCTGCTGGGCATAGTGGGGTTTTGAAACTAACCTTCTCTGTAGCTCCTGTTAGGACATTTGAGACATGAAACTTATTTTCCATCGAATGTCAATTAAATGTCTATTCTGTTCCATATACTATCCTAGGTTCAGGAAAAGTGGAAACATACCACTTTTAAAAGAAGAAACATACTAGCCAAAGATAGAAAAACATGAACATTCTGCTGTATGCCTAGTCTTTTTCCTGAGCACAGGAGGCCACTTCTTTTAAAGGGTGCACCTGTGCCGCCCTGAGCCCTCTTTTTAAAGCGTGCACCTGTGCCCCCCTGGGCAGCTTGCTTTCCTGCTTTCTGGGATGAGCCTCATTGAAGCCCCAAGGCTCTGGCTGAGGCTGCAGGCAGGGTCCTGGGCTCTCTTCTACAGGTGGCCTGGCCATCCTGGGAGCAGGAGGTATTGACCTGCCCCTAACAATACCCTCACCTCCCACAGGCACCTGTGCCGGCCTTGCCACAACCGTGAGAAGGCCAAGGGCCTAGGAAAGTACATCTGTCAGCGGTGCCACCTGGTCATTGATGAGCAGCCCCTCATGTTCAGGAATGATGCCTACCACCCAGATCACTTCAGCTGCACCCACTGTGGGTAGGTGCCTGTCCTGTCCCTGGGGTGGGGGCAGGTGGACAGCCGTGGCTGTCAGAGAGCAGGGGTGGTGGGCAGTGCTGAGGCAGGAGAGGTGAACCAGGTGGGCAGAGAGGGTGTCCACACCATGAGGTGCAGAGCTGCAGGGAGGAGGTAGAATGGGGACCGGGAAGTGGCTGGGGCCGGAAGCTCCTCTCTCCAGGACTCTGTTCAGGGGGTAATTGAGACTTGGGGGGCGAAAGCGGGAGGTTGGTCCCTGGACTGCAGAGACCATGGCTGAGACGGAGCAGAGAGGTAGGGGTGGAGAGTGAGGTTGGTGCTGGTGTGGGAGAGGGACGAGGAGTTATTCCCTCAAAGTCTCTTCTGGTCCCTTCCGTGCCTGTCCCAGACACCCAGTCTGCTTTGGAGGAGGAGGGAGGTCTGAGAACAGACCTGCCTCTCAAAGGGCTGATGGGGCAGAACACAAGGGCCCTTCTGCCAGGCCTGTGGGGGAATTCTGTGCTCCAGGGCCTGTCTGGGGCTCATACAGGAAGTCTCCAAAAAAACCAAAGATCAGAGAGTTTCGGCTCAGCCTGAGTGGGGCCTTTCAGGGCACAGTGCCTTTGGGCTAGAGAGGCTGGAGTGACCCTGCCAAAGGTCAGGGGTGACGCCTGGAGGAGTCTGTGCTGTCTTCCAGGAAGGAGCTGACTGCCGAGGCCCGGGAGCTGAAGGGTGAGCTCTACTGCCTACCTTGCCATGACAAGATGGGGGTCCCCATCTGCGGGGCCTGCCGCCGGCCCATTGAGGGCCGAGTGGTCAACGCGCTGGGCAAGCAGTGGCACGTGGAGGTGAGACTGGCAGTAGCATGAGGCTTCAGGTTGAGGGGTGCCCCCATTCACATCCCCCTTCACATCCCAGCCCATGCTGTGCATTGGCTCCCGGAGAGGCCCACCCTCAGGAAGCTGCCTCTCTTGTGCATGGCCAGGGACCGCAGCTGTCCATAGGCGCCGGAGACCTGAGCCCACAGGTCTTGGTCAGGCAGCCACGTCCACCTTTCCTCTTCCACCTCCTGCATTTCAGAGGATTCCAGAGTTGGCCAGAGGCATCCCAAGGGTTATGGTGGACAGAATCAGCCGTGTGCAGTCTCAAGGAGACGAGGCACTAGTAGGCTGCCCAGATGTGCACACTGGGGTCACCTGGAGCTCTTGCCCCTGGACCAGGGCTTTAGTGTTCTTATAGACACACTTGGAAAGGACGTTTGTGTTCCCCGGTGGCCTGGCCATCTCTGTGTCCAGAAACTATGTATTGGGTGGCCTATGAGAGACTGTGGGCCATGCTGCCCTGACCCAGGCCCTGGCCTGTGCCCCTGGGGGAGGTGCATCCTCACCTATGAAATGGCTACAAACTGCCTATCAGTGACCCTGTGTCTGGAGGACACCACAGAGGCACCCTGCAGAGAGCGGGGCAGCTCCCACCCGTGAGAGGCCACCACACTGCAGCACCTTGCCAGCTCCTGGCTTCCGGGGAACCCCAGGCTGGGAGAGGACAGTGACGAGGGATGTCACTGTGTTCAAGGAGGACCAAGGAGTCGCCCTTCCCTCTGCCTCCTGGGGTCACTGCTCTAGCTCTGACACCTCCCCAGCCACCCTCTCTCCTCCCAGCACTTTGTCTGTGCCAAGTGTGAGAAGCCATTCCTGGGCCATCGGCACTATGAGAAGAAGGGCCTGGCCTACTGCGAGACCCACTACAATCAGGTAGGGCTGCAGGGCAAGCCTGCAGCACGCGGGTCTGGGTGGACAACTGGGGGTCGCAGGGGGTCTGGGTGGACGGCTGGGGGTCGCAGGGGATCTGGGTGGACGGCTGAGGGTCGCAGGGGGTCTGGGTGGATGGCTGGGGGTTGCAAGGGGTCCAGGTGGACGGCTGGGGGTTGTAAGGGGTCCAGGTGGATGGCTGGGGGTCGCAGGGCATCTGGGTAGATGGCTATGGGTCTCAGGGGCCTGAGGGAGGTGGGCTGGGACTGTTATGTGAGCAGGAAAGGCTGTGGGCAGTGCCCTGAGAGCCCGTGGAGGGGCTGAGGCCAGGCCTGAATCCCAGCTTAGACTTGAGACATGAGCAGCTTTCTCTGCTCAATGTACTTATTTAAAAACTGTGTGTCTGTGGCCGGTACCTGTTGTGAGGACCCAGCCAGATAACAGTGTGTGGTACCAGGCACATGGGGTGACAGCCAGCCTCCTCTTCCTTAACTACTGCTCTGGTGAATAGGTGGGGGCAGCCCATAGCCCTCCTGGTCACCAGCAGGAGCGACAGCACTCTTGGGGGGCAATGCCTTAACCTTGTTCTTTCCCAGGGATGGATGTAGTGGGCCCTGTGCCCCCACCCCAAGCCTGAGGCTGTGCCTGGTGGGAAGGCTTCAGGGGATGCCTGAGAGTGGCCGTGTTGGGGGGCCTCAGGCTGGGGTCTGCAGCCCGCACTGATACCCTGCTCTGTCCACAGCTTTTTGGGGATGTCTGCTACAACTGCAGCCATGTGATCGAGGGTGATGGTGAGGCCCCTCTGTCCCTGAGTCCCTCCCACCCCTACCCCGCTCTCCCTCCAGGCAGTGGGTTCTGCAGCTGCTGGCCCAGCTGGCTCTGGCTTTGCACAGCTGGGCCTGCAGCTGACCTGCTAAGCCCCCTTCTGCCCTCACAGTGGTGTCTGCCCTCAACAAGGCCTGGTGTGTGAACTGCTTCTCCTGCTCCACCTGCCACAGCAAGCTCACCCTGAAGTGAGTCAACCTACTGCCTCCCCCTGCAGGGGCGTGTGGTGGGGGCTCTCTGTAGGTCCTTTCCTTTTCTCATCCAGTCTTCCCTCACACTGTGGTGGTCAGGCCCCGAGGATGCCAGGGGCAGCCCAGGCAGATGGGGACAGGTCCCAGGACTCCAGGGTATGGTGAGGGAGGGGGTAACACATCCACAAAGACTCTGAACTCTTGGCAGGGGAGGACATTCTAGCTCAGGGGACAGCATATGAAAGGCAAATATGTCAGGGAAGCCTGGATGGGACTGTGAGGAGTCCAGTGATTTGGAGCCCAGGCTTCCATGGGAAGTAGGGAGCCATAGAGGGTTCTGGAGGGTCCGAATCTGAGAAGCCTCCAGGAGGGAAGGAGGCCCCAGGCCCATCTCCTTATCCCCATGTGCCCTGTGGCCAGAAGCAGGCCCTTGCTGCCTCTGGCTCATTATCTGGGTTCAGAGTCAGTGGGGCATGAACTGCTGGCTTCATCCCCAGGAACAAGTTTGTGGAGTTCGACATGAAGCCCGTGTGTAAGAAATGCTACGAGAAGTTCCCGCTGGAGCTGAAGAAGCGTCTGAAGAAGCTCTCAGATCTGACCTCCCGCAAGGCCCAGCCCAAGTCGGTGGATGTCAACTCTGCCTAAAGGCTCCCCAGTTGCCTGGCCCCATTCTCCTGGCCGCCCTCCACTTCTCCACTCTTTCCTTCTCTCAGCCCGGTCCCCTGGGCCTCCCTCCCATCTGGTCTGGGTCTGTGTGCTCCAGCACCTCCCCCCTTGGCCATCCCTCTCCTTCCTCTTCTGTGTGGAGGCCTGATCCGCACCTGACAGCCGCTTCCACCTGTGCCCCTGACCTGTCCTGCTCTGCAGGGGTCTTCTTGGCACTCACTCTGCTATAGAGCCTCATCCCAAGTGGCACGTGGAGCACCCACGGCCATCAGGCCCAGGCAGGAGGAAGCTTCTGGGGCTGGGGACACCACTCTTCAATCTCACAGTCACTCAATCACGTAGGGTCCCTCTGATCATCCTGGGCCGTGCCCACCCACAAACCGGCTGGAGGGACGTGGCCCCAGCCCCTCCCTGACTCCAGGACCCTCTCTGACATCTTGTCTCGGCTGCCCTCCTCAAGCTGTGGTTCCCCTCTCCTCAAACCCAGGATCTACGCTGAGCCTCTGGGCATGGCCTGGGGGCCAGGAGGTGGTGGAGTGAGGGGCGGCTCTCTCCCACTTCCAGGGCGGACCCATCCTCCGTGGCCAGCCTAGACCTGGCCGTGGGGCTCACCTTTGCACAATGAAGGCTTATTCACGTGCCCACCGTGGCCTGTGTGGTTTGTGGTGTCAGGGGTGGGGGGAGTGGGGTCTCCGCTCATGTGGACCCCCTGCTGCTGGGGTTACTAAACACCAGACAGGCAGGCAGAAGAGGTCAGGGGGGACCCAGCCCTGTCTCAGGCCAAGCCGACAGCCAGAAGGCCAGCCAGGAACCGTCAGGCAGGTCACAGTGGTTATGGTCAGGGTGTCAGGTGGTCGATGGAGGCTGAGCTGAGGGGTCTCTGAGATAGGTGTGGGGGGGTGACAGAGGCCTCCAAGCCTTGTATCCAGCTCTACCCAATGCCTGGGCACAGCCTGGCCTTATCACAAAGTCAGCTACCCAAGAGAATGCTGGCCCCACATGGCCTCCACCCCAGCCTCCCATGGCCTCCACCCCAGCCCCCCTGGAAACAGTGCACATGTCCCTGTGTCTTACCGTGGGGGAGGAGGAAAGCGCAGGGGGTCCTGGAAGGAGGAATCTCAGTGAGAATACCCTGTGTCCAGTCTGAGGACAGGAAGGAAGGGCCAGCAGGAGGGAGAAGGAGGGAAGAAGGAGAAAGTGCACATGAGGTCATTCCTGGGGAATGCAGCTGTCACCGGGTTTCCTGGAGAAGTTGCAATGCTCTTTGCTTTTACTGGAAGAGACGCTGTGGGGGGGGGGGTCAGTGCCTCCCAAGCCTGCTGTCCACCTGTTACTCGGCCTGTTACCTCAATGACACGCTTCCACTGATCCATGAAGTTTTATTAAATGTTCAGGGGGAGGGGTTCTCTCGGTCATCTTGCATGAGTCTGGAGCCAGAGACAACCTCTGGCCTCCATGGTCAGCACTCAGGAGACAGGCACCTGAGGGAAGTGGGGTGTGTGCAGGGGGCAGGCCCTGAGTTTATACCCTGAGGGATCCTAAATTGGGCAGGTGGCTGTTAAGTGCTGGCCAGGGATGGGGCCCGGGGGCCTCTTTGTTTGTTCACAGCTCTCAGGAGCTGTTCCACGTAGGATGTCAGCAGGTCGTCCATCTTGTAGCCCTGAATGGGGACAGGTTTGGGTCAGAGGCTGTGGGCACGGGGAGGGCAGCTGGGGTCTTGGATGCGGGGACCTGGTGGCATCCAGCATTTCTGCTGCAGCCACACAGTGGGGAAGGAGGGCCCAGCTGTTGGGGTCCCCTCTGTCCTGTTGGGCCTGATTTCCCTCCATGCCTCCCCCAGTGGGCCCGACGGCACGGATCCCTGCTATGAGGTCTTGCTGCAGTGGCTGCCGACTGCTGGCCCTCAGGATGCACCTCATCTCCCTGCGGGCCTCTGTTGGCCCAGCATAGCCCTGAACACCTGATCCCTCATGAGGTGAGGACGGGAAGACCAGTCCTTGGTGCCCGCGGGTGCTGTAGATCTGGGTGGGCGACAGGGCCTGGGCTCACCAGAGAGGTCTCACACAGCAAGCGCGTCCCCCGGCCCAGGCTCCCCAGTGCCATGTGGAAGTAGGTGCTACCACTGCTCCAGCTGGAGATCTTAGTGAAGGGGTAGGTGGTGAGCAGGTCCTGTGGGCAGAGAGGCAGGTGGGCAGGGACCACAGCCCGTGGGTTGTGCATACCTGAGTGTGCGTGCGTGCATGTGTGTGTATTGGGGGACGGGAGGGCAGGCATGGCACACCAGACTGGTGACTGCAGCCCCACCTGCACAGGGGTCCTGGGACCCTGGTGACCCCCAGCCCTGCCCCAGGACCTGCTGTTCTACCTTGGTCTTGGGGTGGATGAGCAGGACCCCGTGTCGGTTGATGGCGATGAGGACAATGTCTGGATAGGACGGCTCTGAGGTTTGCTGGAGAGGGAGAGGCACGATGGTCACAGCCCAACCCAGAGGCCAGGTGTCCACTTTCTACGTGCTCACCTGGGGCACAGGCATACCTGTCATACCTGGCAGTCAACCCCACCTGATGGGTGCTTGGGGTCAGACTGAGCGAGGCTTGTGTGGGGCGAGGCTCACCTTCACCTCAAAGAAGGCGGACCCAAAGGTGGGCCACCGGCAGATCCACTTCAGGAAGGCCACCTTGGCCTCCTGCACGGTCTTGTCTTTGTGCTTATCACATTCCACAAGGAGGCTCTGGGGGAAGACAGGGCCAGTCAGGGCCTGAGTGGGGCTGTCCTGGCCAGAGGGGATTTTTCCTTCTGGACCTAGATGCCCCAGAGGCCTCTGAGGCCCTGGCCAGAGTGGCGCCCATCTGCCTGAGGGCCAGTCTAGGTGGAAGGTGGAGCAGCTCTGTGGATGGGGGGTTGGGATAGGCATGGTGATCAGCCCCCCTCCCATGCCCAGCAGTGTGCCCACTGCATGGGGGGGCAGAACCGGACACCCAGGTGGGGTCCCTGGTAGGGCTGGCAGCCTGAGGATCCCCTCCACAACCCAACAAGCACCTTTTTCCACTCCTCGGAGGACATCAGGCGAGTGAGGTTCTCGGGCACCAGTTCCCTCAGGATCTTGGGTATACTAGCCAGCTGGGACCGGTCATTATCAAACCGGGCCTTGTAAATGAGGCCCGCCAGGTGGACAGCGTCTTCCCGGGAACACTTGTGGAACCCACGCAGGTACTTGGGCAGCTCCTGAGTAGTGGACATGCTGGGCCTCAGGCTGCTGGCTTATCTCCCACCTTCATGAGCAGGTGGGGGTGCTGGGGTGTTAGCCTGCCCCCATCTGGGAGAGACTGAGCAGGTCAAAGCTGAGGCCCTTGGTAGTTTTGGAACATGGGAGTGACCCTTGAGCCAGGACACAGCTCCCTGACATCCTGCCGTGGTGGCCACGGTGCTCTACCCACATAGAGTTGGTCCGTCAGGGCACCGGCCAGTACTCCACAAGCTCTGGGACCTTCTCTCCTCACCCCCTCCAATCCCGCTGCAGGTAACAGTGCAGTTACCGTTCCCAGATGCTGCTGTGCTCTGTTCCTGGCTCCAGAGTCCTCATGGGCTGGACCTGCCCACTTCATGGGACACTGGCTGGTGCCCTGGGGCAAGGCAGCCCTGCCCTGGCCTCAGCCTCCCAGACTCTCAGGGAGGATGTGGGATGGAATGGGAGTGGAGCCAATGGCCACAGGTGGGCAGGGGTTGGGTCGGGGAAGCCTGCCAGGTACCTGATGGTAGTGGAGTATGGTGTCTGCATTCACGTCCTTCCCTGGGGCCACGTTGATCCACAATTTCCGCATGAAGTACACCTGGTAGGGGAGTGTCACGGGGGCCCCTGGACGAGGGGCAGTAGTGGGCACCAAGATTGTTCCAGCAGGTTCCACAGCCCACTCCCATGGCCCAAACAGGGCCAGGCACCCCTGTTCCCTGCCTCAGCACACCTCCTCCCCGCCCCACTTTGCTCCTGCTGCCACCTCCTTTGGAAAGTCTCACAATTTTTCCTCCCTGGCCTCCAACTCTTCCTCATCTTTCAAGAGTAGTGTGGGGGCCACCTCCTCCAGGAATGTTCCTGGACCTCCCCTTGGGGTTGGGGCCTGTCCACTACGCCATCTCTGTGTCCAGGGGCATATAGGACAACGAGTGAATGAAGGAATGACCCCAGGGCCATGCAGCAGTGCTGGAAAGGCAGATAACCCCACGTTCTCCCCTCCATCCCAGCCAGTCCCCCTGCCCCTGAGACCCCCTAACCTTCTTTCTGGGGCTTGTTCTTCTTTACCCAGTCAGACATATGCCTCAAGGAGTCGAAAAAGAAGTCTCCTTCTTTCTGGCTGATGACCTGGGGTTGGGCAGGGACAGATGGCAGGAAGGTAGTGTGGCTTCCAGGGAGACCCTGTGGGACTGGGGTCCAGTGGCCATCTACTTAGGCCTGGTAAGCTGGGTACACTGTTGGGGTTGGAGTCACCCAGGCCAGGGGTGTGTGAGGCCAGGGCTTTAGCCCCAAGACCCACCTTCTTTCATCCTAACAGCCCAGCTGTGCAGTAATGGGCCTGGCCCAGCACAGCCATGCCAAGAGGCTGAAGTCCACCGGGCCCCATAGGACCCCTGCCTGCCCTCCCTTGGCCTGCCAGGCCAGCACACCTTGTCTGAGATCTTGATGAAGAGGCTGCAGCCTTCCCAGGAGGCCAGCTGTAACCTGGTGGCGATGCTCTCACACACGTCTCGCACCCGAGTGTTGGCGCCCACCTCCAGCATCTGGGCAGAGAGATGGCAGGTAAGGGCCCCAGGCCCACGGGAAGCCTCCCCACGCAGCTGTCTCAGGGCAAGGCACAGCCTGGGAGCGCCCTTCATGGCTGGTGCTTTTGGTCCTTCATGAAACTCAGGCTGGGCGTGCTCTGGGCTGAGAAGGGCAGGCCTCCCTCCCAATGTGATCTGGAGGGTCACATTGCTTAGTCACAGCACTCACTGTCTGGGGACCCAGGGGGCCCAGACTTTGAACTTGCTGTGAGAGTCCTGCAGTCAGACCATGAGAAGTTTCCATTCTAGGGACTCAGCTGTCCCCAAGGCCAGAGAGACCAACTTGCCAACAGGATGTGAAGATGGTACCATCTGCCTTGGTTGCTCAGTCCCCTGGGCCCGCCTCCCTTTGCTGCCTCTTGCCAAGGGTCTCTTTGTCACAGCTGGGTCCTGATGGACTCCCAGTGCCCTCCATTCTCCTGAGCCGCCATGGCAGGCTCTGTCCACGAGGCACATCCAAAGCTGGCACCTGCTCACCATTGCCCCAGGGACCGACCCTAAGCCCTGGGCCTCAAACTTGCTGCCCACACTTCTGGTCACCAATTTTCTGTGTTCTTGACCTGGTGTCCCCAACTTACTATTTTGGACAGTCCCTACTTCCAATTGCACAAGCAGCCTCCCCCATGACCCCCTGCCCTCTGTATCTGTCCTCTGGGAATCTGCACCCCTGTGTTCCACACCCAGGCGGGGCCTGCAACCCAGGTGGACGGTGTGGGAGGGTGAAGGTGAAACCATCTGCTTCGGACTGGACAAGGCTCAGCTTGGGTGGCCAAGGAGCCTGCACAGTGGCGCGGATGCCCCACAGTCTCCTGAAGCCTGAGGCTTGTGGTACCAGGGTGGGGTACTAACCTCGTTGGTGTCATTGGGGAAGTAGATCTTGTGGCATAGTCGGGAGACATTCTGCTCTGCGGCCTCCACCTCCACCTGATGCGGGGGCTGCTTCCGAGGTCCTGTCCTGAGAGAGACAGTGCATGCTGCAGATACTGTCCCTGGGCCCACCTTGCCCTTGCCCCAGCCACCAGCCTCCACTTGGACCCTAAGCCAGGCTCCAGAAACAGCCCCTGTGGTGACTTCTATGGGGGTTCAGGGGGTGTGGTGGGTTCCTCATCCCAAGGGGCTGCATCTGCTAGGTGAGCTCAGAGGAAGCCATGATGGAAATAGGTCACCTCCCAGATGGACATACATGAAGAAAGAGGAGCCTGTGCCAGGAGCTCCTGGGGGAAGCAATGCGGGCAAAGCCAGATGTGTCCTTATTCTCATTCAAAAGTGCATCAGGCAGGGGCTGAGGATGCTCATCAGGGTCTCTCTGAGAGTGCCCACCTCCCTTCATGACAGCAGCTGTCATTGACATGTGGCCAGTCAACTCCCCCCACTCTATGGCCACAGGAGGCCAAGCCAAGTGGAGGCAGGTGGTATGCAGGAGGCTCAGGACAACCTAGGAAGGACTTCTGACGGTGGAAAGAAGGGAGGGGTCCCTGATTTTAGCTACCCTGGGCTGGGTGGGAACATCTAGGTCACCTTGGCCAGTGTCCCTGTGTCCTGGTGGGCAGTGGTGGAGCAGGTGAGCTACAGATAAGATAGCTATGACAGTCCTTTCTGACTGCCCAGACCTCACTGTGACCTTTAGGGGCCTCATCCTCTGTCTCCTTTCCACTGTCTTGGGGCCTCGTCCTGTCTGTCCAGACTGACACCGGCTTTTGGAGAGGATTCTCAGTCCATCCTGCTGATGGGTCTCCCTGCTGACTGTGCTCCTCCTGGAGGGCTGGTCCAGGTCCCTCTGCACCCTGGCTTGCTGTCCCAAAGTTGATGCTCTGGGGGTCTGGAGGTGACCGGCTCACCTCAGGACCTTTTGGATGCGGCGGCTGCAGTCAGGGGCCAGCAGCTTCTTCCTCCGAGTGTCTAGGAACTTCTGGGCATGGGGCAGCAGGGCCTTGCCAGGTGGGAAGAGGCCTGTGCAGAGCCACAAGAGCTGCCAGCCACGTTCCTCGCTGTACCTGGGGAGGGGGGGGGATGGTGGTGGCCATCAGCAGGAAGGGCTCCCTCCTGGGTCCCAGGCCAGGCAGGCAGCTGGGGTAGCAGAAATGTAAGACCCGCCTGGGTCTGGAGGTCTGGGGGCCTGGCCAAGGGGAGGACTCAGGGGGACACCAGCAAGGCTACTGCCTGATTTTGTAGACCTTTCACAGCCTAGAGATGGAAAGGGGTACCATGGTGTCCATTTTGTGGACAGTGAGGTTCAGAGAGGCTGTGGCCTGCTCAGGTCACAGAGAGAAAGGGTGGAGCGGGCAGGGCACAAGGTGGGACTGTGCCCTCCTGTGCTGACCCCCCTCGGGATACCAGGAGAGCAGAGCTGGGGCCTAGGAGGCTGGATGAAGGCTGAGGGAGCCAGCGCCTTCCACCCGGCCACCCCTGGCAGACCTGTTGGAGTTCTGGGTCAGCTGCTTCAGGATCTGGCAGTAGACCTCATCCTGCAGGGCTGAGTCCTGCAGGGGCAGTGAGAAGATCTGATCTGTGAGCTCCAGGGTGGGCCAGGCCTGCCGGGAGGGGTAGTCCCCCATGTACTTGAGGATGGGTGCAGATGTCAAGGAGAACAGTGCTGAGGGGTGGCCCTGAGCTGACCCCCTGACCAGGGCTAGCCACTGATCCCTGGTCCCACACTGACCCTCAACCCTGGCCCCACACTGAGCTCTAAGCATTCCTTTGGTGAGGTGACGTCTGGCCCCACCCATGGGGCTAGGAGGGGACACACAGGTGCACACGGCATGTGGTGAAGGCCGGTGGCTGGGGAAGGATATCATGGAAGATCTGGCAGGCGGCGTCCCGCAGGTCAGCTCTGTCATGGATGCGCTTGAGCAGGGGCTGCCTCAGTGGCTCCAGGGAATAGGCCCACAGGTGGCCCCGGGTGCGGGCCAGGGGCATCATGGCTCTGCTGACCGTTTCCTTCTCTGGGGTCCTGTCAGGGACGCAGGCTGGAGTGAGGGCCTGCCGTGAGGCCTGCCCTGCCCAGTGCTCCCTCCCTGTCCTCATCCAACCTCCCAGCCATGGCTTCCCCCTGCCCTGGGGAGGCCAGCAGGTGGGCACCTGAAGAACTCGTAGGAGAACTCCTCCAGGGTGTGCAGCTTCTCCTTGGGCTGCTCCTCCGGCAGGGGCTCTGAGGGCTGCTTTTCCTGGGCCGCCAGCTTCCGCTTCTCTGGTGACATGGCCAGCAAGCTCTGTAGGGGGAACAGGCTGTGGGCATCTAGGAGACACTGCCCATGAAGCCCTTCCCATCATCGTCTCCTGGCCTGGTTGCCTCTTGGACCTGGGCCTACCCTTCTGCTTCTCTTGCTTTGTGACCCCAGCACAGTGACTCAACCTCTCTGAGCCTGGTTCCCCCCCCCCCCCCCCGCCCCGCCACGGCCCTCATAGGAGGATTAGTGCCATTGGTGTAGAGCCCAGCCCATCCTGCTCTCAGGGTGTGGCCACTTGGGTTCTCTCAGATTTCCTGGCTCTGTTCTAGGGTACCTCTCCTTAGGGACATCCCTCACTTTGGCCTTGTTTGCCTGGTCCACCCGCCACCAACCGCAGGCCTCAGCACAAACATCTCTCCCTCAGGGATGCCCTCCAGATAGGACACCCCTCCCCTCCGTTATCTGTTTCCATAACAACCAGTGCTGCTTCTTGGTAGCACCTGTGTATTTGCCATCAGTTTGTTCCAAGGTCTGAAGTCTCCCTGAGGGTGTTGAGTTCAACCTTATTGCCAGCACAAGGTACACAATTGGCACTCAATATATGCATGCTAGAATGCCTGCCTGCTCCTGGCTTCCTGTGAGGCTCCTCTTAGGGATTGGGATAGGGTGGATTTCGGGGCAGAGGAAGACTTGGGTACCCTGGGGTCACAGTTTAAATGAGGCTGGGGAAGGATAAGTTTGTCCCTAGGACACACCCATGGTAGGAGACAGAGAGGGAGTGCCCATGTATTGAGCACCTATTAAGTGCCAACTGCTGGGCTGTGTTCTGCATAAATATTGTGCCAGCTTTATGATCACCCCTGGGGATGCAAAGGGCTGGCAGAGCTGCCCTGGTGCCCAGTGGCCCTCCTGGTCCTCTGTCAGGGTGTGGGCGACTGAGCGAGGCCCCCAGGCAGACATCTCTGAGCCATGTCTGCAGCATCCCAGGTGAGCAGAGGTGAGCATGTGACCCACCAGCAGCTGGGATGAGGGCTTGTTGGGCGTTGGGATGGTGTAGAGGCAGGCGGTGGGCACCAGCCCCGTCTTGCCAGTCCTGTCGTTCTGGCCCAGGGTCCAGCTCTCAGAGGCGAGCAGGGCCTGCTTCTTGGTCAGGATTATCAAGTCCCCCTTTTTGAAGGGCAGGAGGGTGACATCATCTGCCGGTCACACACACACACAGGAACAAAAAGAGCAACAGGGTAACGCATTTGGGATATTTCTCACTGCTACGTACCGCCCTTCCTCTGCATCCCAGAGGGCCCCCCGTTCTGAAGCCCCTGTACTATGTGTACCACTGTATTGCTTATGAATGCCTGGCTGACCAGTCTGGGCTGGGCAGAGGCCCTGGGGCCTTGTCCCACCTCTGCCTTCACATGGCCACAGCTCAGCTCTCTCTGGGGTGCCACAGAAAAGTTGTGGCCAGGAACTAGACTCTCACCTCCCTGAGCTGTGTGACCCTGGGCAACATACCTCCCTCTCTGAGCTTCTAATTCTGGGTCTGTAAAATGGGATCATGAGGTGGCTGTGGGATGGTGTTCAAAGCCGCCAGGAGAGGGTCAGCCTTGCCAGTGCTTCTGCACACCAAGCAGCCTTGGAGGGTCGGAGGCCACCTCCTTGAACCTCCTCAATTTGTGAAAGAGGAAACAGAGGCTGAGAGAAGGTGGGGGCCCTCCCTTCTTCCCTCTGTGTCCCCAGGCCTTGCTCTGTGCCTGGTGGCTGCTGTGACATGGACATGGGTGAGCCACCTCCTCACTGGTCCCCAAGTGGCCCCCCACTGTGCCTCCCCGACCAGTGGGCACCTGTGGCCTTCCTGTCCTGCAGGGCCATGGCGAACACGGACCTCTCCTTCAGGCCCTCCAGAAACAGGGCCACCAGCTCAGCGATGGCCACAGAGCTGGGGGACACGAACTCGTACTCTTCGTGCAGTGTGGAGAGCAGCAGTCTCTGCCCTCCCTTGGCCTCCCTAGGGGACGAAGGGGACGGTGTGACCAGAGGACTTCTCCCCGTTTCAGCCCCTCAGCAGCCTAGAGGTGACCCTCCAGGGTGACGGATGAGGAGACCGTGGCTGCCCGAGGGCCACTGGCTGGGGTCTGAGCCCAGGGTGGCCCAAGTTCCAGAATCCACTGTGGGCTGGCAGACGGGCAGAGCTCAGGGCCCTTCAGGTCTCAGAGGCTGTGTGGGGTTGGTTCTGGGCAGACCACCAGGTGGCCAGTAGGCAGGGACACCACCAAGAGTGTTAGTGCTGGAGAGAGCCACCCGCTCTGGGGGACCCTGGCGAGCTACCAGGTTCTGTGTGCCTCAGTTTACCCAATAGGTAGAACAGGTAGTGCTGCAAGGACTTCACGGCATACAGGAAAGTGCCCAGTCAATCTTGGAGAGTGGTGGCCAGTGTGTCCCTGGGGCAGCCCAGTGGTCAGTTATAATGGGGTGCTTTAACCCAGGGGTACTCTGGTAGGACAAGGGCAGGACTTCCCGAAGGGCTTGGAAGAGTTCCCATAGATGGGAGACATGGGGTGGGGTTGGGGAGGATGCCCCTAGCACTGCCCGGTACCCTGCCTAGGCCCCGTCCCTTGCTCCTCTCTGAAGTGACCTATGTCCTCTGTGACCAGTTCTCTCCCATGGAAAGGGAGGGAGCCTGCCACATGAAGCTTTCCAGAAACGCAGGCCTCCGTGACCTTTCCAGGTGGGTCTGAGAAGCACAGTTGGAGGACTTCACCCGCAATGTGGCCTGATATGGGGGCGGGCTCCCAAATCCAGTGGCCACTAGACATGCTGATCATTATCCATTCCAATGACCACCCACTGCCCCCCCATCTTTCCAGAGCCCCCAGGGACTGAAGTTGGGAAGGGAGAGATTTTAGGGCCTCATCCTTTGGGAGCTCCCACCTGTCGGTGACCAGACCCATGATCTCTGGGAAGGAGAGTTCCAGGAGCGCCCTCTCCCGCTGATCCAGGAAGTACAACCCCTTCCAGTTAATAGCCAAGATCAGCTGTGTCTTGGGGAGGCGGGGACCTGGCCAGAGGAGACCGCAGAGTGAAGGCCATGGCTTGCCCCAAGGGTGTGCAATCCATATCCACCTTCCTCCTATCAGGGACTGTTACCAGACAGCGTGGTGACTTCAAAGAGCCGGGAGAAGAGGAGTGGCCACTGCAAAAGGGCAGTGTCCACCACCTGCTCCTGCACAGCCAACGTCGTGGCTCGGGTCTGGGTGTACGGGGCCTGTAGGAGATCGCAGGCATTATCTCCATTCTCCCTGCCTCCCCTAGCTGATCCCTCCCCAGTACTAAGGTGATTATTTGATGGGTCATTCTGCAAAACCTCTACCTAAAGGAAGCCGGGGCTTGGTCAGGGATACTGGAAGTGGAAGGTTGGCCCAACTCTATTAGAACCTCTAGGAAAGAACCCTTAAGGAAGTGATTTTGGGAAGTGAGAGGCCTTCCCCTCATTAGAATCAGATGCCAGAGGCTACAGCCCATGTTGGGTGGAGCGGCTCTCAGCATAGGTGGGGCATGCATGCCCAGGTGCCCAGGGCCCCAGCTTGGGCTTGTTTTATCTATGGATCTGTGTCCTGCTTCATTCATGCGGGGTCCTTCCTGTGTACCCAGGTCCTGGGCATTTTTGTTTTTCTTTTCTGGACTTCTGCGTATTTGGGGGCCTCTTGCAGGAACCTCCATCTTTATCTTCTCCTCTAGTTCCTTCCTCCTTTAGCATGCCTCTCCCCACCCCCCACCCTGTTCTCTTCCCATCTTTATTGCTCTGTGCCTATAACTGGCTCTGAGGTCCTGCTAACCTTTCTTTTCACTTTTTGTCAGATCAACAGTTATTTCTCTTTTTGCTACTTTAAAAAGTGGCTGGGTAATATTTGTATACTGGCTTTGGGAATAAAAATGGGTACATCATATCTGAAGGGTGATTTGGCCATATTCAATGTGTATGTCCAGTATTTACAATGTCCATACACTCTGGCCAAGAAGTTCTCGTGTGCCTGGGGGCAGGAAGAGGGGGACCCTGAGGACAGGCCTGGTGCTAAGGCAAGGTCATGGTCAGCTGTTAGCCATGGATGCTCTCTTGTGCCAACAGGCCAGGGCCCAAACAGGCACCGCAGTACAAACCAGATAAAATGGGGAAGGAGAAGGGGTGAGTGGCAGGGGCCATGATAAGGCGTTGAACTGCATGAACCTGTTTAAACATTGCATCTGGACTAAACTCTCAGGTTTAAAACACCCTGTTTGGCAGTGGGTTGGGGGTCATGGGGAAGAATTCATTACCTTGGCAAACCTAGTCCACCCCTCCCCCAACCGCCACCACCCTCCCTGAAGGAGAACTGAGCACCGGGGTGCAGGCTGACCTTGGTATGGGCATCAGTGACAAGGCTAGCCCACTTTTCTGGGGGCTTGGTCTTGTACAGCTTGGAGGGGACACAGCCAGGCAGCAGCTCCTGGACAGCTCTACCCCTCAGGGAAGCACCAAGCTGCACGTAGCAGTGCCGGGCCAGCAGCTCCACCAGCTCTTCTTCCTGCATAGCCAGGGGTCAGACATGGAGCTGAGGGGAAGCGAGTGAGCCCACCGTCTCCTGTGATGCACCCACCCCGTGACCAGCTCTTGCCTCAGCACGCTGACCAGCAGATGAGGTAGGACAAGAGAGTGTCCTCAGCTGCTCCTGTTGGCAGCAGGTAATCCCAGTGACCTTGGCATAAATGGGTAAGGGCCCTTTCCCTGTCTTCCCTTGCCACAGGAGGCTGCCCTTCAGGGCTTCTGCAAAGACTCAGCCAGATCAAGGTCCTGTGTAAGGCACTTGCATGGCCCAGCATGGGAGGGACCCAGGTAGTCCTTCTATCTGGGAAACCAAAATCTTATAGAAATGGCCCTGCCATTCCCTGACCATGACCCTTCTAGAAAGGACTCTGAGATTTCCGTGCCTGCTGCTGGTCCTCTTGATTTGGCACAGGGAGGTTGGCACCTGCTGTTCCCATAACTTCAGTCACACCCTCATCTTCCGCCACCCTCAGTCACCCACAACTGCCCTATGCCAAGAGCTGTTGGCACTCCAGATGTGGACCCAAGGCTTGGGGAGGTATCAGGACTCCCCAAGTTCACACTGTCCCAGAGATGTAGACTGGGACTTGAACTCGGCTGCCTGAGCTCTAAGGTCATGTTCATGTTCCTACCACCAGGTCCTGCTACTCCATAAACAGTTACTGCCAGAGGTCAGGAAGGCCTGGAGCTTAAAGGCCTCAGATGCCTGAGCAAACCTGTGGCCCAAGGGAGGAGGAAATGGAAACCAGAACAGGAAGGGACAGTTGTATCCAGTGGAGGCCCCAGGACTTGTTCCCCTGTGACCACCTTCCTGCCTCTGCCCTCTGCCTCCTGCCCACCACTTTCTACACTGCTTCTGATCCTGGCTGAGGGCCCACTCTGTGGAGGATCTTCTGATGGCTTCAACCTGGGCCAGCCCTGGATCCTTCCTCAGGTCCCCTCACCTTCTCAAAGCTGTACTCGCCAGACCAGACTCCGTGGAGGACTTGCCGGTAAATGAGCTCGGTGCTGACAGGGTCCTCCTGGGAGTCGTGCCAGGGGGTGAAGAATTCCTTCCGGAAGTAGATGCGCCAGGGTGACTGGCGCTGGCTTGCGCCCTTCTCCTGGGCCAGTTGCTCACACTGGGCCACAGCGTCCATCACGTGGTCACGCCCGCTGCCCAGGGACCAGAACTGAGGACAGAATCCGGGGCAGTAAAGGTTAGCAGCTGCTGTGTGTCTCGCCCCACGAGGACACCCACCCTCAGCACAGCATGTGGAAGACAGGGACCAGAACTCTCAGGGCCCACTGTGGGCTGGGTGGATGCTGCTGAGTCCATTTGGACACCTGAAGGACCTCTCTATAAGGCCTGTCCATTGGTCCCCAAAACACCTCTCTGCTGGCCCCTTCCAACGGAGGCCGAGATGGATGCGGGTGTGATTTGGGCCATGACATGTTGGTTGGCTGACTGGTGTCTGTCCGAGTCTGAGGGTGAGGGCTGTGGGGGTTCAGGTGGGCTGGGCCCTGTCTGCTGCAGGAGGCTGCTGTGAGTGTGGGGGAAGTGACAAGGTGAGCAGCTGCTGGGCTGGGTGAGGACAGTTGCCTGTTGTCAGGCTGCCTGGTGTGTGTGTGTGTGTGTGTGTGTGTGTGCATACACACCCCCTTGTGAGTGTGTCTAGCAGCTAGGAGGAGGTGCAAGAGCCAGGTTGGTGTGAAGACCCCAGCTTCAGGACACTCTGGTCCAGGTATGGGGGGGAGGCCAGCAGCAGAGGGGCAGCGGGTGTTTACCTTGTCATACACAGCGACCTGGAGGGAGAAGCCCAGGTGATCTCTGAGGCCCTTCTTTTGGGCAATGTGCTGGCAGATTTCTCGTGATGTGGAGGCTGAATCCACCATGACGGTTAGGCTCTCCCCAGTCACCAAGATGACTTGGATGGGGATGTGCTTCTTGGACTTGACAGCCTGGGGACAGATGAGGACTCAGGCCCTCTCCCCTCGGGGAGCCTGAGCTCAGCTGTCCTGGAGCTCCCAGAGCCTTGGACTGGAGGTTAGTCCATCACCTTGCCCCACCTCCCTTCTCTCCTGACTGTCCCCCCCACCCCCCGCCCATCGCTGTGGGTTCCTGAGAACAGGACCTTCAGGGTCGGCCATGTCTCAGCATGCAGTTAACAACATTTAGGTTCATGGCTCCCGCCAAGGGCAAAAACAACATTGCCTGTACATCTGGTGATTTGTGGGCATCTCCAAGTTTGCCTCAGTATCCCTGTGGGCCCAGCCTGTATGCCATAATGGTCCACTTCTAGGTGAGAACCTGGTGCTTGGTAAGGTTAAGTGACTCAGATTCAGAAGGTGAGTCCTCCAGAACATTTCCAGGTTCTCAGATCCTGTGCACCACACTGTGAACACTCACAGCTACAAGTTCACCTACAATTCTAGGATGCATGAGAGAGAGCCCTGTGGACTTGGGAGGTCGGTGAGAACAGGGAGGAGGTATGGCTAGAGGTGACCCACAGGCCCCAGGATAGGACACTGCAGGGTCACATGGGTGAGCACCTTCCAGGCATGGGCTGGGACCAGAGATGCAGGCAGAGCCGGTGCTGGGGATGCCACCTCCACCCTGGCTCACCAGAGTGATCCTTTCTGAGGATACCTCAAGAACTCGTAGGTGTCCCAGCTGCCAAAACAAGTAGAGAGGGGCACCTGCTCCCAACAGCAATGCCATCACTTTCATGAAAGTGCAAATGCCCAGGGAGGAGTAACTCAAAACAATTAGCAGCCCTTTACAAGGCCATACCAATGAGTGTGTCAGATTTATTTTTCCCCTTCAATTAATAGGCCATAAGAGAATGTTTATAGCAGTGTAATTCCCAATGGCCAAGTTACAGAACCAGCCTAGGTGCCCGTCAACTGTAGAATGGATAAAGAAAATGTGTTACATATACACAATGGTGTTTTATCAACCATAAAGAAGAAGGAAAATATGGCATCTGCTGGTAAATGAATGGAACTGGAGAATATCACGCTAAGTGAAATAAACCAGACTCAGAAAGTCAAGGGTCAAATATTCTAATAGGGAGAAGCTAGAGAGGAAAAAGGAATAAAAAAGGGATCTTGTGAAATTAGAAGAAAAAACAGTAGAAGGGGATTGATGGGGAGGGAGGAGAGAGGAGAAAGGGGAGGTACTGGGAATGAAATCAGCCAGACCATGCTGTGCCCATGGATGATTGATTACAACACAGTGAATCCCACTTTTATGTATAATTATGATGCACTAATTGAAAAAAAAATAGAAGGGAGGCCAGCAGAGTCAAGAGAGCAGATCAGGGGGAGGAAGGAGGGGAGAGAAAGGGGAATGAAGCTGATTAAGTTATGTTATGTGCATGAATGGATGTGTCACAATGAATCCCACTATTGCATATAATTATAATGCACCATTTTACTATGGATTTAGAGAGGCTGAGAGCAGCTTTGAAGCTTGGGCTATGCTAGCAGAGGCTGAGCTCCACAGGGGTTCACAGGGACCATGAAGGTACCCTCGAGGAGGTGGAAGAATGCTGTGAACAAAGTCACCCCGCAGCCATGCCACAGGAACCAAAGGAGCTGCATCTCCCTACGCTGCCCACCTCCCACCCTTCCAGTCCTACCTGAAGCTCCAGCCAGGTGGGAGGCTCTGCCCGCACCCCATTGGCGTAGGTACGCCGCAGGCGCTCAGCACAGAAGGGCCCATAGCCTGCTGGCCCTTGACCAATGAAGTTCAGCAGATACTGGGGGGTGAAGAAGGGAGAAGAGAGGAGACATTCAGAAGGCAGCTCAATGTTGACTTTCTACAGATTTTTAAAATTATCATCCTCCGTTTAGAAAGATGTGTTCAGATGGGCACTCTCCATTCATCATGAAGAGGACTAGAAATGGATAGATACCTGAGGAGCAGGTTGGCAGTTTATAGCAGCAGAAAAAATAGTGGAGAAAATTAAAAGAAAAATCTAGGAGAGTCTGCATCCAAAATGTACTTGACAACAACAACAACAAAAACAAAACTGTGCGGAGGCTTGGGGATATAACTCAGTTGGTACAGTGCTTGCCTTGCATGCATAAGCCCCTGGGCTCAAACCCCAGCACCACACACACACACACACACACACACACACACACACACACAGTGTTGAAAATCTTTTTGCCCCATGGAGGTGAGTGGGGAAATACTACCTGAAAGGGTTTACTGACATCACAGTGGCTTAAGTGCTCAGAACCAATGCCCAGGGTGAACATGGTTCCTGATGTCCCCACAGCGACACAGAGTGAGTGTTTTCCATTTGACTGTAAGTATGACACTGTAATACCACAGAGGCCAAAAGAAAATACTAATGGAAGCCAGGTGGGGTGGCACACGCCTGTAATCCAGTGGCTCAGGAGGCTGAGGCAGGAGGATTGCAAGTTCAAAGCCAGCCTTAGCAACGGCAAGGCACTAATCAACTCAGCGAGACCCTGCCTCTAAATAAAATACAAGATAGTGCTGGGGATGTGGCTCAGTGGTCAAATGTCCCTGAGTTCAAATCCTCGGTACCCCCCCACCTCTGGGTGTGAGAATGACTTTATTTTCAGTTCTGATTGCCTGTATTCCACATTTTACTTTTATCTCAGAACCAAAAGGTTTATGGAGACAGTGAAGTCTGAGGCCTCTAATATCTGCAGGCTTCTGCCAACCAACATCCACATTCAATTCTAAGGAGTAGAAGCAGGTACTGTGGCCAGTATCAGGTAGGGGCTCACTCCCTGGACAACTGTCTGGAAGTCGAGTTGTCCTGGTGCCTGAGCCACGGGGCAATGGCCTTGCAGAGCCTGGATAGGGATGGGAAGGAGCCAGGTCTATACCAGTGAGTGCTTTCTGGTATAGACAAGGAGACAGAGGACCAGAGGAGAGCTGCCCATTGGCCTGAGGGTTTGGGAAACCCTGGCCCAGAGCCTACTTATGCTGCTGCTGTAACCTGTCCCCTGCCTCCCCAGCCCTGCCCTTGGCCCTCCGCACCTTCATGAATCTGTCCGAGGGTGGGAAGCAGCCCAGACAGAGGCTGAGCAGGATCCAGCCCCGGGCCGTGCTGCTCTTCCTGGAGTTTCCCGAGAGCTGTTTGCAGATCTGGCAGTAAATCTCATCCCTGAAAGACACAGCAGACACTGGGAGGGCAGGCTGGGCATTTGTTCGGGGGGAGTGGAGAGACAGGAGCCTGGGCACAGGGTCTCTCTGCACCTCTGGGTGAGGTCTCCTGCTCAGGGCACCCCTCCAGCACTGGAGGCCGCCCTCCCACTGATGTTTTCCCCTGTCCCACTCCCTTCAGACCTCTCTGCCTGGTTCATTGAGGCCCCAGTTCTCAGCCCTCCCTCCCAGACACCTTGCCCCTCAGGCCTTTGCTCTGACTTACCCCCTCTGCTTTACCCCTGCGTGACTGCTCTCAGCCTCCTCTGCCCTGCTTCTCTGTATAAGCCGATCGGCTCATTTCCCCCAGCTTCAGTTATTTCAGACATTAATTTCTCCTTCTACCCTGAGGCCTTGTCTCCTTTGCACTTAGCCTGGCCCAGCGGGGCATTAAGAGCACTTTTTCTTGGTATCCTCACTGGATGTGAGCCTACCCACTTTTGAGCATTTACTCTCATGGTGGGTTTCCTGGTTCTCTCATGCTCTCTGCCATGGTTTGGATAAATGCCCTCCAAAGGCCAATGTGTTGAAGGCTTGGTCACCAGCCTGTGGTGCTGTTGAAAGACGGTGGGCCCTTTAAGAGGTGGTGCCTAGTGGGAGGAAGTGAGGTCATTGGGGGTGTGCTCTTGAAAGGGATTTGGGGACTTTCAATCCTTCCTCTCTTTCTTTTTGCTTTTTGGTTGCCATGAGATGAGCACCTCTCTCCACCAAGTGCTCTGCCTCACCATTGGCCCCAAACAACAGGATCAAGGGATTTCAGAAACTTCAGAAATCATGATCCAAAAGAAATGTTTCTCCCTTATGAGTTGGTTATCTCAGGTATTTGGTTACAGTAATGGAAAACTGACTAACACACTCACCAAATAAAGGGTGAATTCTTCAAGGATAGAGATGTGTTTTCTTCATCTATGATCCCTAACCCTCAGGCAAAGGCCCCACCCTGAGCAGGAACTCAATAAGTATATATTGAATGCATAATACATATGGAATGCAGCATTTGCTTTGTCTTAGAATTTGGTTATAACCCCAGAGCCAAGGACAAATGGATGTTAATATCCAACATTCTAGAGACAATCTTGTAGAATTTGCTAAAAGATGGCAGAACCAGTCTAGCATGCCACCTCCAGCCTATATAAGGGAAGGTGAGAAATTTGAAAGGTGACTTCAGAAGGCACTTCATGGAGGAGACAGATCTATGGCTCATTTCCACTACTTGCAAGTGATGAGAGTGAGGGAGACTCCAGAAGGACTATCAGTAAGGATGGAGCTATTTTCCAGAGATGAGACCTATCCCACTTCCCATCTGAGGCAGAGCTCACTGCCCACCCCTAGTGCATTGTAATGGAGCACAGTGAAAAAATTCTTGTAGATTTTGACTTGGTTCCTTCAAGTTGAGGACCTCTGTGAACAAAGAGACTAAAGGCTGCTTCTTTCAGGAGATCCGAGCCCATCTCGATTGGCAAGGTGAAGAAAGAATACTCAGGGACTGGGAACTGCATCTATATTATTTGGTGGGACATGCATGAGTTTCCTGTTGACCAGGAGGATGCCATGAGCTGAACTTTAGGCAGCTCACTATTCCAGAAATTCCTAGCAGTAAATGACTGTGGGATGTTCTACCTGCAGCTAGAGTCAACAGGAACCCTTAAAGGATTAGCAAGGTTTCAGCACAAGGTGGATATCAGGACTGCATGGGTCCATCTGTAGGAGTTATCTGAATAACCCGTCATGCACCCATTTGGACATAGCTTTTATGTGTCTGCCATATTGGAAGGTATGGTGGCTGGTAAGGATTATCAAGGGGCAATTACCAACAGAATCAACTAATTAGAAGAGTTTTCCAGTCGATGGTGTCAATGCAGACAGCTAAAACATGGGTAGAAGTTATCTATAGTCTTACTGGCTAGAAGAATCAGAGAACAGAGTTTGAGGTCCCCATAGCAACTTGAAAGTGAGAAAGAAAATCCTGGAATGAAGAAAACCACAGAAGGAGAATCTCAATTTTGTATATAAAGTTTTTCTAAACTGCTGGCTGACACCTTATCATGAATGGTGGAGTATATCCTAGCAGGCTAGCTGAGGCTAAAATGACTTAACAAGGATTTCATCTGCTGCTCACAATTTCAATCCAGCCAAATTAACTGCTGCCAAAACAAAAAAAAAATCAACACTCTTTGAAAGAATATAACAGAATTCAGTCTCTAAATGTATCCTCCAGTACTAAACTGAAGGGGAAACAGGAAAACACGACCATCATCAAGAGAAAAAGAATGGCAATGGACACAGACTCAAATATGACCTCCATGTTACATTTTCAGAAAAGGCTTAAAAACTCTGGTAACTATTCTCAGTGATGTGAAAGAAACTACACTCATCATGAATGAACAAATAGGAAACCTTGGTAAAGAAATAGGAATGTAAAAAATAATCAAGCTGGGGTTGTGGCTCAGCGGTAGAGTACTTGCCTAGCACATGCAAGGTGCTGGGTTCAATCCTCAGCACCACATAAAAATAAATAAATAAAATAAAGATATTGTGTTCAACTACAACTAAAAATATTTTTTAAAAATCAAGAAAACTATAATAATATAATATAACTTAAAATAGAACACTCCAAGTAAAAAACCTCTTGAATGGTTTAATGGTGGATTGGAGAAGACAGAGATCAGTGAATTTAGAGATTAATCAACAGAAATTGCCCAATCTAAAGAACAGAGAGAAAAGAAGGAAAATACAAAAAGATCCTCAGGAACTTGAGGGATAGTAGCAAAAAGCCTTATATAAGTTTAATTAGAATTTGATGTGGGTAGGGGAAAGGAGAGGAGAAGAGAGAGAGGAAAAGAGAAAGATAATTTTTGAAGAAATTATGGTTAAATTTCCTCAAATTTGGTTAAAAATAATAACTTAAGGTAAGCAAACCTCTAAAATACAATCCCTTAAATCAGTATACATATTTATATGAAAACCTAATTCATATAAAGCAAATTGCATATGAAGTAAATTTGCATAAATACACACACACACACACACACACACACACACACACACACACACCATCCTGCATTAAAGTCTGTTCTAAAATGAATCCATAGCTCATGATTAATCTGTTTTCCTAAAACGAGGTTTGTTCCTTGGTTTTCTTAATGAACAAGTAGAGAACCCTCAGTGGCTGCAACATCTGCTGCATTGGGAGCCAGCCTGCAGGCCCTAGGCCAGGGAGCAAGGAGAGAAGCAGTTATTTGGGGGCAGAAGATGAGGTTGTTACCATGGTTTGAGGACCAGTAAGGGGACCTGATGCTCTGAACAGGGGTGAGGTGGGAGTGGGGACTGACCTGAGGCCAGGTCGCAGAATGGCGTAGCCCACAATGAAGTGCACCTTCTCCAGGTTGGACATGGGTCGTTCTGAGATGGGGCCATCAAGGTCAAATGGCTCCTCTCCGATGTTCAACTGGCTGGCCACCTTGAAGCCCAAAGATGGCCATTAGGATAGCTGTGATTCTCCCCATTTGCCAAGGAGGAAACCAACATGTGAGGATGGAAGCCATAGCTTGGGAACCCTGCAGCAGGCTGGTGGCAGAGCTGGGAGAGGACTGAGTCCCCTGGCCCTGGGCTTACCTGGCCTGTGATCCTGGAGGACCGCTTCAACTTCATGGAGGAGATGCCTTTGGTTCCTCTGTCCTTCTGGCTCAGTTTCTGTGGAAAAAGTTACCAGAGGAGTGCACACTTGAGCAGTCCCTTGGTGCTGCTAATCCTATAGCCATTTACAGTAGACAAGTGCCCCCCTCAGCCATTTCCTGGCCAATTCATAAAATCGATGGGGAAGGATTTGCCCCTAGCCTTTAAGTTTTTTTCGTCTCCTTAGGCAGGGTCTGCAGCTTGTCATGATGGCATCATGAAAGCTAATAGTAGGAGTCAGCTTGGGTTGGGATCAGCCCAGCTCTAGGACTGGGCACCATCTCTGGCTGGGGTAAAGCTGGGGTTTGGCACAGGAAGTGAATGTGAAATACATGGGCTAAAAGCTCTGTGAGGGCAGGTGGAGCTTATTTGGCCCCACTCTGTGAGTGGTGCACAATTCAGGTATTAAATGAACACATGCGGAAAGGAAAACCTGAGCTCCAACCTCTGGGAAATCAGATCTGTGTCCCTCTGTGTTCACCCTTCAGAAGAGCAACAAGGCTCGACTGCCTCTGAAGAGTCCTTTCCTTGAGGGTTCATCAGCTTCCCAGGTGAATTCCAATTATTACTACCCCTCAGCATTCCTGCCCTGTGTTCCTCCCTACCCCACAAGGTATAGGACTTCGAAGATCAGACATTGCATCTTCTTGCTTTCCTTCTTGAATTACTCATCTTGGGGGAAGCCATATTGTAAGGATGCTCAGGTAGGTCTGTGGAGAGGCCCACATATCATGGAACTGAGGCATCCTGCCAAGAGTCATGTGAGTGCAATATCTTGGAAATGGACTCTACTTCAGCCCCAGTCAAGCTTTCAGATGACTCCAGCCCATATTGACAGCTTGATAGCAACCTCATGAGAGACTCTGAGTCAGAAATGACCAGGTAAGCTTCTCCTGACCCTCAGAAACAGTGTGAAATAATAAATACATACTGTTTTAAGCTGCTATGTTTTGAGGTAATTTGTTACACAGCAGTAGATATCTAATATGCTCTGTAGAACTTATGTCTCCAGAGGTCAGGGAGTTAGGGCTTGAGCCTGGGATGGTTTGGCTATGCAATTGGGGCTGCAGAATCCCTTAGATTTCTATGAAGTTAGTCTGTACATGGGACCTCCCAGGTATCAGTCATCTGGCATGTGGGGCACTCTTGAATTCCTGTGGATTCCTTAGATTCCTATGGATTCCTGGTGAACTTCCGAGTGCTGTTACTGCTATTTAATTCCTTTGGACTGTTCTTGGTTAGTTTCACTAAGTTACCTTGTGAAACTGGGCCTTAGAAAGGATGTCTGATCAAAAATAAATGAGACTTAACAGGGAAGGATAGAATATGGGTCAAGGATGGTTTCAAAGCTAAGCTCCCACACATGTGTTCATTGTGATTTTTGTGGAAAGTTATTTTACTTCTATTTCTTTAGCTTGAAATAAAAATAAGGATCCCTACCTTGTAGGGTTAGCCCAATTGAGAATTAAATTAAGAGAAGCCACTGGCACACATCAGGCTGTTCATAACATTTCCTGTTATTACTATTGTTATGTACATTTGAGTTAGGCTCAAGTCAAACTGATATTCAGAGTCTAGGGGACCCTCTCCACTAAAGATTGTGTGATTCAAATGGGGGGTGATCCTCACTTCACGAGTTCTTGAGTGCAATTCAAAACTGAAAACACCTGGGTGCTTGGGGGCTGGGCTCATGGGTGATGTTGCTGAGGGGGCTCCAGGTCCAGCTTTCTGAGGCCTGAGACCTGGTGGATACCTGCCTACCATCCTCACACCATGCACCTGTGCAGATCCATGCTGTGGACCCCTGGGTCCGCTCTCCTTGTCCAGTGTGTTGTGGATCTGCTGCATCACTGGGCTGCCACTCAGACTGTTCTTGGCATACAGCACTGGCTCTGGAAGGTCACCCATGAACCTCAGTATGATGTTCCACACGGCCAGGGCAGCCTGGGGGAGCAAAACAGAAGGTTGGGCTGGAACTCAGTCTCAGTACTGAGGCCCACAGTATCCCAGGCCCCTTCCTTATTCCCTCTGAACCACAACTCAAACTCTGAGCTCTGGGGGGTGTTATGAGTCACTAGAAACTAGGGAACCATGGCTACCGAGTAGTCTGTGTCATCCTCGTGGTAGAGTAGTGGGTATCGTAGGGGCCGCTGGATATGTGTATGGGTGGCTGATTTCTGGAAGTAAGTCACAGCAAACTTGGGAAAGGTGTACTCAGCCAGGCCATCCACATCCTCCTCTGGCTCTTTCAACATGGGGACTGTATCCAGGTCAATCTCGGGTAGTTTCTTCTGGGTCTTCACTTCCAGATCCTGGGGTCAGTGAGGAAAGATATGGATCATTTTAGATAACAACCAAGCTGTTGATTAGTTACCCAGTGGGATGAGCAATGCTAGGGGATAGGGAGCTTTAGAGAGGTCCATCTTGCTATCTGCCAGTAAAGTTATATCCAGTAAGGTTACCTAAGATTATATATGATCAATATAACCTTTAGTAAAGTTTAGTAACCTTACTGAACTCTAATTTGTATAATTTGTCTCTAGCTTCTTTGAGATTTTTCTAAGACAAACACATTATTCTGCAGATGAGAGTGTTATTCCTTCCTGATCTGTATTTGTTATTTATTTTTCTTGTCTTATTGCATTGTTTAGTTCCTCCAATACAATGTTTAACAGTGGTGATGATAGTGGGCATTCTTGGATTGAAGAATGCCTCTGTCCATCCAGAGGAATCCATGCTCCTAGGCCGTTTTCCATGCTAGCCTGGCCCTGCCAGGCTCTGTGACTTGGTTGGCATTTTCTTGTCCACTTACCCAGCCCCCTAGAGTCTGAGATCTTCACCGATATAGTAGGCCATTGTATGCATGACCTTGAGCATCCTGCTCTGCAGACACAGGACCTCTATACTCCTACTTCCAGCCCTCCTCCATACCTCCCTGCAGGCCCAATAGGACAGGGACAGGGCTTCCCCTGAGGAGGTGATCCCAGCCCCCACCCCACCCCTGACTATACAGAGTGAAGGTACAGGAGGAGGGCTGAGGTTTTGAATACCAACAGAGGGAAAGTACCTAGGTCACTGGGTCTTGGGACCCAGAGCAGGGTATAGTGAGGGTCTATAGGACAGCCCTGGGACACTGCCCTTCCTACCCTCTTCCATATCCCCACCACCACCAGCCTCAGACATCACATCCTCCTGTTTCAGGGTTGGTCCTCTCTGCATTTCAGCTTCCCCAGTCTCATTGTACAAAGCAACAGCCTCCAACGCTCCACATATAGGTGGGAGGTGCTGCCTGATTGAAAGCTCCCTAGCATTCATTTACACAGAAGAGGCTCCAGGATGTCTTGTAGGGGAGAAAGCTGCCTGGCTCCAAAGGGTTGACCACAGAAATGCATGCTGGTTCTCCTTTTCTGCACAATCACCCAGGGCTGCAGAACTTCCTTGGCCACCCACCCTGGCAGCTTCTTCAAAGAAGCCAAGGGGTTGATTGAGATCAGGGGCTGGGCAGGTTCTCCCATTTCCCTCTGGGGTTGTCTTACCTCAAAACCAGTTGGCGCCTGGCCTTCCTGGCCCCCAATCATGGATGGAAGGAAGCCAAACACCTTCTCCACCATTTCTGTGTCAGTGACAGTATCATAGATGGACTTGCGCTTCTTGGAAGGGAGAACATTTTCACTCTTCTGCTCTTTGACTGGGATGACCAGAGGTCCCTGCATACACAGGTATTGGGGAGAAGGTGACTTGCAGGCCCAGTTGGGCTCAGGGGACTCAATTCTGCTTGCCCTCATAGGCCAAGTAACTTTTAGAAGCCAAGTACAATTTGTCATGCAGTTATTCATCCAAATCAATCTATTTTGCCCCCAAATAACAAATTTTCATAGTTAGGGTAAATGGAGATCAACCAACCAGAGCTTTTCACTTCCCAATGATAATCATAGGTCTAGGGATTTACAGTTGCTGGCTTGACCTCCAAGGTACCACCTGAAACTCCAGGGAGTCCAAATCTCAGCAGCAAAACCACTACTCAGGCCCATGGGGGGTCCACTCATTCAAAGGGCATCAAGGGTCTACCAGGGAGGTCCCCAGGGTCAGAGTGTTTTTACACCCAGGCCAGGGACACTCAAGCTCAGGAGCACACTCCTGACTCGTCTGAGGGTCTCTTCTTTCATGTGCCCTGTTTATTGTAATGGTAGTTTGTACAGCAGACCCAATTTCCATCTGAGGGCAAAAGGAAATGTCGTCTAATCCACTCTGTTTTATCACAAAAAGAACCAAGCAAGAAGGAATGAGGCTGAGTCTTAGATACCCTATGGAAGAAAGAGGATTATGCAAGGGCGAGATTTCGAAAGGCAGGAGCATGCATCTTGGAGCTGCTCTGCTGGTCCTTTTTCTTCAAGCCCTCTAGAAACTCAACAGCTCCCCTTGGTGTTTCTCTGTCCCCTGAACTGTCATGCACAATCCTATTACCAGGGATCTTTGAACAGTGACCCCTCCACAGCTCATCTGGCTCAGGTTTCCCATGTCTTTTAGGGAAATTATCCCCTTTAAAGAAAGGTCCCCAAGGCTAAAGGGAAGAGACCAAGGAGCTTCACTTCCAGGTTCTATGAAAAAGGCCATCATCTGGTTGATCTGATGCCTATCCCCTGTTATTGTGAGCCCCTGATTGAGTCTTCCCAGAAGATGTGAAGAACCCTGCTGCCCTAACTTTGGACAAGGAGAAGAAAGGGATGTCTCTTGTCCTTTCTAAATTGCAACCCAGAAGATGCCTCCTATTTTGCTTCTTGTATTCTTGCTGAGTTCTCGAATAATTAGAACAGATTTAAACATCTTGACTTGAGAGTGAAGACTTTCCAAAGGAGCTTCTGGTGAGAGCTCTATGTTGCCATCCATTTTTCCCATTTGCCCTCAAACACATGGACCGCAGCCAATGCCACCTGCCCAAGAAGCTGGGTGACTACCTACCTTGGCTTTCCGCCTCTGGAAGCTCCGCCGGGCAGCCATGCCCCTGGCATGTGCCTGGATGGTCACTATAGCTCTCCTCTTGGTCTGAATTTGCTGGCGTACCAGGTAACCTCTGCAGCGGGCCTGCAGCTGCACCATCCTCTGCCGCGTGGCCTGGAATTGCCTCATCAGCAGGTGACTTCGGGCAATGGCCTGCAGGCGCTCAAAGCCCACCAGGATCTGTGGAGGCAAGAGAGAGGAGGGTTCATAACCAGAAGGCCCCATGGAGGAAACAGACAGCAGCATTGCCCAGACCTTGCAAGTTTGCTTTGTAGTCACCTGCTTTTTGTTATAGGGCTGGTGTGAAACTTATACACACCAATGAGAATGAGCCTACAAAGTGAGTGTTTTATTTGTAAGTATTTAGAAGAGAGCCTGCCATGCAAGTAAGTGCTAAACAAGCATTTGCTAAATAGCATAAATAATAAAGTGGCCTCTTGAGGGTCATAGATGGAGTTGGCATGGATTTCACAAGGGCGATTAGAATCCAGAGTCTTGATTTTCATTCATACCTGCCAGCCAAGTCCAGCCACCTTATTGGATGTAGGCTAACACACCTGTATAGGCCTGTGACTGGCTCCATCAAGCTAATCCCCCAGGGAGTCTTTAAAATAGAAAGAAACTAAGATATGAATAAACACCTACTTTATGCTGCAAAAATTGCCTGGGCCATAGCAGTCCCTGAGCCCCTGGGATGAGCTTCTAAAGACGAATCAGCTCAAGGGCTTGGAAATCACACAGACTCACATCCGAAAACCAGCTTGCTAACTGCATGCTCTTAGGGAATATACCTAACTCCTCCATGTCTCATGCCCTTGATTTATAGAGTTGGTCCAATATTAAATGAAAAGATGAATGCAAAGCAACAGGTCCCAAGTGGCCTTTCTATGCATATCAGCTACCATCATACTCTTTGTGAACATCGAATTCAGGCAGACCTGAGGCCAGTTTTACTGATGGGATTATTTTATGTCACAAGCACAATTATGGCCATAACAAAAACAAGTGATCCAGAGAGGTTCAACAGAGCATGGGCATGGCCACTCTGCTTCATAGATTGAGCAGATACTCATTAGCAAGTGCCTTTGGTTAGGAGAAAAATAAGGAGTACTTGAAACGGAATAATCAATCCATTTCCTTATTTTGTTACTTGAAAGCTGGGAAAAAGATAGTTGTTATCTCAATTCAGAACAGAATGCCTCAGACCGGCTCAGGGGATGCCCGACATTCTACAGGAAAATATTGTGAAGCCCACAAACATGGGGCTTGTGACTATGCTACAAGGAGAGTCTGGGGGTGCTGATGTCTGGTTGTTCTAAATCTATACTCCATGTCTGTTAGGGATGGGACACTTCCTGTTTGAGATCTCTCATGCAGAGAAACAAACTTTTAAATTTTGCCTTTTATTGGACGGTTAGTGATCTACTGCCCCTGACCGCCCGACCTCCTCAGCTTTCTCACCAGCTTGAAATTCCTCCTGCTGCAGTAGCCTCGCCACTCTGCCTGGAGGGTCACAGCTGCCCGCCTCTGCCGCAGAAACTCCTTCCTAAAAGGGGAAATGCAAGCCAGAGGTGTGTGACAATCCCAGGCATCTTTAAAGCCTTTGTAGAGTGAGGACTGATTTGGAAGGGGAGATGGACAATAAGATGTTAGGGAACAGGAATCCATGCAGTACTTTCTCAAAAGCCTTTATAGACCAAAAAATGCTCGGCCAGGTTAGGAAAATGACACTTATGTCAACAACCCAAATTTCTGAATGAAGACAGTCCAACTTTTAAAGTAATCAAGAAATCCTTCCTTGTCCCTCCCCCAGCCAAGACATATGAAATCATAAAACCCATCTCAACATTTTATTCCTTGCCAGGACACCCCCCCCACCACCACACACACACCACCACCTACTCTGGCCACTAGCCCAGGGTGAGACACAGAAAGGAGAATCTGAAAGTTGGTCTCTAAGGGAGACAGAGATGTCCTCAGGTGAGCTTGAATCGTATAGATCTTTTATTTCACACTTAATGAATTTTCTTATCCATTCTAATACCTTTTTTTAGAGACTTCCTTAAGTTTAGAACTGTAGATTTCAATCATACTAAAAACCATCTGAAGAACTTCAATATTTATCTGCCTGGGTCGTACCCAGTCTAACTAAGTCAAAAGCTTTGCTGTTTTGTCTAGAATATGTGCATTTCACTCATATGTGCCTGTGTGTGCACATACACACACATGCACACACATAGTTGGCCCTCTGTCTACACAAGCTCTGCATCTACAGATTCAGCCACTCACAGATTTAAAAAAAAAAAAATGGGAACAAATTGTGTCTGTCCTGAACTTGTACATACATTTTTCTTCTCGTCATTGTTCCTTAAGCAATACAGGATAACAACTATTTACATGGAATTTACCCTATGATAGGTATTATAAGTCATTTAGAAATGATTTAAATTATATAGGATATGTGATATGCAAAAATTTTTCCATTTTATATAAGACACTTGATGTTAGCCATCATTTAAAAAATGCTTCCATGGGCAGTTGTGAACATACCAGGAACAAATTGGAAAACAAAGAGTCTCAGTAAAGAAATAAAAGATATAAAATAAATTTCCATTTCTAAATTTCCAAGTGGAAATTTTATAACTGAAAAATACAATAATTTAAAAAACCTTGCCGTGTGACAGAATGGAGATAGCAGAGGATGGATTAGTGAGTGTAAACATAGAACAGTAGAAATTAGCCAGGCATGGTGATGCACACCTGTAATCCCAGCAGCTTGGGAGGTTGAGGCAGGAGCATCGTGAGTTCAAAGCCAGCCTCAGCAATGGCGAGGCACTAAGAAACTCAGTGAGACCCTGTCTCTAAATAAAATACAAAATAGTGCTGGGGAGGTGGCTCAGTGGTTGAGTGCCCCTGAGTTCAATCCCTGGTACAAAAAAATAAAAAATAAAAGTAGAAATTACAGAAAGAAAATAGATGAAAAGATTATGAACAGGGCTCCAGGAATATGTGGAACTATAACAAAAGATCTAATATTTTGTGTCATCAGGGTCATGAAAAGAAAGGAGAAGAAGGTGGTGCTAAAAAGCAACTGAAGAAATGATAAAAAACTGGAAAGCTCATGAATTTGGCAGGAGATATAACTTATAGATTTAAGAAGATAAGAAAACTCAAATAAACCTACATCAAGCTGTATCTAAGTCAAACTTCTGAAAACCAAAGGGGCGGGGAAAGACTTGAAAATATGGAAAGAGACAACACATCACTTAAAAGGGAAAAACACAGTTCAAAGGACAGCTGATTTCTCAACAAAGACCATGGAGGTCAGGAGGAAATGACACATCTCCCAAGTGCTGAAAGAAAATAGCTGCCAACCTAGAATTTTATATCCTGTGAAAGATCCTTCAGGAATAAAGAAAGAATCAAGATTCTCAGATGAAGAATAAAAATTTAAGACCAAGAGAATTATCTGTAGATGTACCTTAAAATAATGGCTGGGAAAGTTCTCTACATAGAAAAGAAATGATAAAAAAAAAGAAATCCTTGAATGTCAGGAAGGATGAAAGAAATAATAAGCAATAATATGAGCAAACATAATAAGGTTTCCTTTGCAGTTTTCTAAAAGTATATTTTGATAATTGAAGCAAAATTCATAACCTTGTCTGATATAGTTCTAGAGGACAGATTTGAGGAAATTGTATTACAAATGGGAGAGGGCAAATGGACATCAAGAGAGAAACAGGTTATATACTTAACTTGAAGTATTAAAATGATGGTACCAATCAAGGACACACATATCCTAAAGAAATCACTTAATAGGCTGAGGCAAGAGGATCACAAGTTTGAGACCAGCTAGAACAACTTAATAAGACCCTGACTCAAAATAAAAAATAAAAAGAATGGGCTGTAGCTAAGTGGTAGAGTGCCACTGAGTCCAATCCCTAATATATAAAAGAAGGCAATACATACAAAAAAAATGGAATTATAAAAAATGCATAAGTAAGTCATAGAAAGGCAAGAAAAAGAAAACAGAAAATAAAAACAAATAGAACAAATAGAAAACAAAAATATAAAATGGGAGACTCAAGCTATCACATGCATAATTACATTAAATGTGAAAAGACTAAATACTTTAATTGCAAGACAGAGATTGGCAGAATAGATATAAAGTCATGACCCAATTACATACTGTTTATAAGAGATTCCCTTAAAATATAATGAATAGTTAGGCAAAAAGCAAAAAAGATGAAAAATAAATATCATGGAAATAGTAATCAAAATAAGATAGGAATGGCCATATTACTATCAGGTAAAGTCGACTTCAGAGCGAAAACCAAAACAAAGCAAACAAAACCAGAGACACAAAAGGATGTTACATGGTGATAAAAAAGTAAATCTACCAAGAAGACATAGCAATCTCAAGTCCATATGCATCTAATAACAGAACTACAAAAGGAAACCAAAGCTGATAGAAGTGAAATTTAAAAGGTAAATCCATGCTTACAGTTGGAGATTTCAACACCATCCTCTTAACAATTGACAAGTAAACAAAAATCAATAAGAATCTAGAGGGGCTGGGGATGTGGCTCAAGCGGTAGCGCGCTCGCCTGGCATGCGTGCCGCCCGGGTTCGATCCTCAGCACCACATACCAACAAAGATGTTGTGTCCGCCGAGAACTAAAAAATAAATATTAAAAATTCTCTCTCTCTCTCACTCTCTCTCCTCTCTCACTCTCTCTTAAAAAAAAAAATAAGAATCTAGAGTTCAACATCACTACAGACCAAGAAGATTTGATCTACACTTTTAGAACACTTCACCCAACAATTCTGCCCAACAAGAGTGGAATCTGTGTTTTTATAAACACCCTCAGAACAGCTACCAAGATATATCACATCCTAGGCCATGTTGGAAATCTCAACAAATTAAATAAAATTTAACTTATATACAGTTGTATCCCTGACTACAGTGGAATCAAACTGGAAATCAATAACAGTAAGATAACAAGAACATCTCCAAACACTTGGAAGCTAAACAACATATTTTGAAATAATCTATGATCTCAAGAGAATGAACTGAATGAAAATAAAATTATGACCTCAAAGCAACTGAAAAACCCATAAATTGCTAGTGAGAAAGTAAACTGGTACAGCCCCCTTCTTCAAAAACAGTTTGGTGGTTTCATTAAAAACAAAACATGTTACTAACATTTGACCCAGCCATTGATTCTTGGGCATTTATTCCAGAGAAATGGAAATTTAGGTTCATACAAAATCCCTTCCCCCATTTTCTCATGCCTGGGTTTCCAGCTCATGGCCATGCAGTAGGGCTTACAAATCCCTTGGAGTGGTGGAGGTGGGGTGAAGCAGGGGCCTTGCTGATGTGCTAACCCTAGAGTGAAGTTCAAGTGGAGTCATGTGTTGCTGAATGACAAGTGTGTTCTGAGAAATGTGCTATTAAGTGATTTTGTCATTGTGCAACCATCATAGACTAGATAGTTGATCCTTGAACAACTTGGGGTTAGGAAGGCTGGCCCCCCCTGCACAATTGAAAATCCAAGTATAACTTGCAACTCCCCACAATAGCACAAGAGGTGGCTATAATTTTTAAACATATGATGAGTATACAGTTAATTTTATGCAGTTATAATTTAATCCTGTAATCTTATGTTTACAATTCTCTCTTTTTTTTTAAGTTGTAGATGAACATGATACCTTTATTTTATTGGTTTGTTTTTATGTGGTGTTGAGTATTGAACCCGGGGCCTCACGCATGGTAGGCAAGTGCTCTACGACTGAGCTGCAACACAGCCCCAGCATGTCTCTTGATGGTGAATGGCAATATGTATGAACTGAGTTTATTTTTGTATGTTTTGATATTTGTGTGTGTGTGGTACCAGGGATTGAACCCAGGGGATGCTTAACCACAGAGCAACATCCCTAGCCCTTTTAAATTTTTTTAAAATTTTGAGACAGGGTCTTGCTAAGTTGTTGCTTAGGGCCTTGTTAAGTTGCTAAGGCTAGCCTTGAACTTGTGATCCACCTGCCTCAGCCTTCCAAACCACTGGGATTATAGGCATGCAACACTGTGCCTGGAATGTTTTGATGATTTTTAATGTTTTATAACAGATTTTTGTATTTTAGATATTAGTAAGTGATAAAAGACTATTATCTACATATTTTTATGTACTCATATATTTTTCTTAATTTTTTGATAGTATCTATGATCTGTCTATGAACTATGTGGTTCATATTTGAGTTCTTTCAGATCGTCATAAATCTCCAAAACACCAAATCTGCATGTCAGTGGACATACGTAATTCAAACCATGTTGGTCCGGGGTCAACTGTATTTATTGAGACCAAGATGGCTGTGAAGACACCAAGTGATACAAACTTATGGACCACTGACATAAATGCAAAATGTTATTATATGATGCATGGAAGTACTGATCAGTGAGAGGATTTTACCCCCTCTAAAACTAAACCACCTCATAAGCTAAGCCCATATGCTCTTTAAGATGATCAAAGCAGAACATCAAAATGTAGTTGAGAGCAGAGCATATATGTGGTCTGATCCCATCTCTAATTTACAGAGTGGATTTTGTTTCTTCCAAATATTCCAATAACCTTTTAGAATTCTCTGGCCCCCACAGGCTGCAGTGTTGTTGGTCAGGGGACCTTGTATCTCAGTTTCCCTTTCAGGCATGCCTGAGAGACATGGTGAGCAGGCATGTGGGCTGGGTGGGGGCTTGGGTGGGGCAAGCACCTGTATTTGTAGCCTCGCATGACTCTCTGGATTCTGATCGCTGCTTCATCCAGCGCCTGGCTCCTCTGTATCTCCAGTAGGGTGTCCTGGTGATCCTGGGGACAGGAGCAATGCCTTCATGTAGCTGCCCCATCCTCTCTCCCACAGTCCCTGCCTGGGACAGGGCTTGGTCTCTGTAAGTCAGTGACTCTCAGATTTCTCCCAGGAAGGCAAACTGGAGAAGGGGCCCTTAACTTGATCTTGATGTAGTTCAGGGAAGGAGCTGAAACTATCCCTTTTCCAAGAACTTCCTATTTTAGCTGTTTCTTCTTGCTAATTCAATCTGGCAACTCTGATTTCTGCTTTGGAGACTTCAGGGGAGGAGGAACAAAATTCCCCTGAAGCGTTTCATTTCTCCAAATTTGCATGGTGTTTGCATTCAACAGCATAACAGACCCATGCTTGTTTCAACATGAAAATGTTCCCCCACAACCCATGAGCATGAGATGATGAGCCTTGGGCATGACTTTCTGTAGCCTACTTCCTCCTGGATCCCTGCACCCTGGGATGAGAGGCATGAGCCAGCCATCTAAGCCCTGGGGAGGCAGGGACTGCTCTCACAGGACACAGAGCAACACAACCCTTGGTAAGTGGGGAGGAGAGGTTGAGGAATTCATGGCCCTTCCTGCCTCCCTCAGTCTAACATCAGGCAGCGCTGAGCTTCTCTGTGTGCCATGGCAGGCTATGGGATACAAAGATGGACGTGAACCTAGCTGTGGTTTCAAGGGATAGCCAGAAAAGGAAGGAAAGGAAGGGTGGGTGCTCTTCTCCTCTCCTCAACCATCTGCCCACACTGACCTCACCAACATGCCCATGTATGGCCCTCGCTATCCAGTCTACCCTTCTGGGCAGTGCCCTGGGGTGTTTCTTTTGCTAGTTTTGCCTCCATATCTCTCTGTCTGGGTCCCAGACTTGGCATGGGCCTTATCAATACATAGACAGATGGATAGACAAACTGACTGGAGGTCTGGGGCCAGGAGGTTGCTCTGAGAATAGATGAGGGTGGGTGGGCAGGCAGGGATGATGAGAATGGGGTGGGGGCTCAGGTGAGCTGGCAGGCTTCAGCCTGGCTCTGATCTCTTCCTCTTCCTCCTCACTGTGCTCACCCGCCCCCAAGTCTTAGGAGGCTAGTTAGTGATGTACTACTTCCTTAGGGTCTCACCTTCAGGAAAATTTTGGTCTTTCCCACTCTCCATTCTTTGTCTGTCCCCAGACACACCTCGGTGATGCACAAGGTCATCTGGCGAAACTTGTCTTGAAGCTGCACAGGAAAAACAGGGGGTGGCTCAGTGCCATTTGGAACAGAGACCATGGGGAGCTTGAGGGGGCTTCCTGCAGGGTTTCCAAGGGATCCTGCCTCCTTCCTCCTCTCACAGGCTTCCTGTCCAAGGGCTGTGCTGCTGGGCCCAGGCAACAGGCATCTCAGATCAAGGGGTGAGCAAGGGAAGCCCTCAGGGTTCAGGACTCAGAGGCTACCTGCTTTACTACTGTTGTACACTTGGCCTCAGAGCACTCCAACCTTTAGGATGGTTGGGGATTCCAGAAAGAATAAGAGGGACTTCCTGCCCCCAAGAGCTCCTAGCCACACCTCAGCTCCCTAACATTGTGCCAACAGCAGAGTGTAATCGTAACAAAACTGCAAATATCTCTTCTGCAGCTACCAGGGTCAGCCAGTGTGAGCCACTTCCCTTGCTTTCACAGAAATTAAAGGATGATGAGGGAAGGGCAGACAGGGATCATGTCAAGGCTGGGATCCAGAGGGCATCCTGGGCACCAGGAGAGCAGTAAGAGGACACCACCCCCATTAGAACTTGGAAGCTAGAGGAATGCAGGAGAGAGCGCAGGAATGGACAGCGAAGGCGCAGGGTCCCACAGATCTAGTGTCTGTGCACTCACTGGCTTGCGCTCAGCGCTGGGCAGCAGCACGCGGAATCTCTTCGAAAATTCCTCAAACGTATAGCGGATGGGGAAACCAGACTTGCGGATGTTCACGGTCTCCATCATGCCAGAGTAGCGCAGCTGCTGGATACACAGCTCGCGGTCGAAGAGCTGCGGGGTCAAGATGCAGAGCGCAGAGGGAGCAAAGGGCCCTACGCTTCCCCACCGCTCCACCACCTGGCACGCAGACCTACAGTCAGAAAGATCAGCTGGCCCAGGAACCCATTTGGCTGTCCCCCAAAGTTGGGAAGAACTCAATAAATGTTTGAACTACAGTGACATTTTGAAGAAAGTCGGGGCTGAAAAGTGCATAACGTTTTTCCAAGGAGATGAAATCAGTAACAGAAACCGCTGCTCCTGTAAGAACATCACACTTCTGTCATTCTCAAGATACACAAAGTACTGTGACTAGAAAAGGTATTTGTATGTGCCCCATTGAAAATGTTTTCAAGTGCCCCTGTGAGCACTGCATGCATCTTGGCTTCCCACGGTGGAAAGGTGGAGTGAAGAAACAAATCTGGTAGTTGGGGGCAGAGATCCTTCTAGTCAATTTATAAACTTCCTTCCCTGAGAGGGTCAAAGGAGAACCAGAGGGAGCATTGGCCATAGGGATCTCTGTCCTCCTCTGTTAGGAGGCTGGTGGGGCAGGCAGAGAGGAATTTGGGCATGATATTTTTTCCCAGGTGTCAGGTAGCCCGAAGACTGCCATAGCGTGGCCTCCAGAGAGCCCCCCTCGATCTGGGGCACTAGGGAAACACCTTCTAAGTGGGCAAGTCCATCATCAGGATTATCACCTCACCTGAAAGCATGCAGGACCACAGAGCCACCTCTTTGTGGGTTTAAGCCCCATAGCAGTCAGGCTTGGGTGACTAGTTACCAGCTATTGATTGGATATTTCCTGTGGGCCTAGCGTTCCTTGGTTAATCTTTAGAGCAGCTCTATGTAGTAGGGGTAATTGGCTTCTATCTAAATAAAAAATGAGGCACCTGCTGCACAGGGTCATACTCCTAACGGACTGAACCAGGGTTCAGACCCAGAGCCCACAAAATCTGACCTCAGACTTAGGTTCACCCACTTGTCCTGCAGCTCCAAAGGTGGGCAGTGTGGGCTTGGCAGGGGACCCCCTGGGAGCACAAGCTTCTCTGAAGCAGTTAAGGAAAAAGAGCCAGTTTACTAACATCTGCATTTTATAACGGTTAGGAAGACATACCCGAGATTTCATGGGACAACCTCAATTTCATATAACATCATTCTTTTCAAAAGATATTTCTTTTAATTTTTTTAAATATTTGTTTTTATTCCCTCATGAGATGCCTTAGCGTTATTTTACATCCTTTCAAATGGCATCTACAGTTTGGGGAATCCTTATATTTATAGTCTCTGAATGGATGGACCAGGGACTCCCAGGTTTCCATCCCCTCACCATACAAATCCTCGATAAAGGTGCTGCAGGTCTCGGCCACCAGGACTGGCTAAAATCCTAGGACTGGCTGCTGCCACTTACTGAGTGCCCTAACATCATGTCCAACCCTCACTGTACCTCTGCAGGCAAGAGTCTGACTTCATGGATGAGAAGCCAAAGCCTGGCGAAGCACACACAGCAGATAAACAGCATTATGTTTGGGTGCTCCAAATTCCTGCTTACCAGCGGCTTCTTGTACTCGTTGGGTTTGATGCAGCGGATGAAGTAGGGCTGGCAGTTGGTCAGTATTTTCATCAGCTGATCCAGGGACTGTTTGAACTGAGATGCCAAGGTGGAGGGCCGCTTGGTGGAGTCTGTACCCTGCGGGTGTAAACACAGGGTGTGAACTGGGCGTGGGGAACTGTAGCCCGGAGCATGACTGACCCTCTGCACCAGGAGGGCTGCTGCCAAAGGCCAGTGCACTCATTCAGTCATTCATTCATCCGTCCAGCACAGGCCTCCCAAGCACCCACTATACGTAGGCTTCTAGTTGAGCACCCACTGTTGATTTAAATGGTTTTCCCTGTGCACATCTTTCTGGCCCTGTGGCCCTTGAGGAAAGAGACCCAGGAGGCCTGGGAGGTGCTGGAAACCCACCTTGAAGAACTGATTCCTAGTCTTTGCCTGACGGATGGTGCTGTGGCCCAGCTTGGTTTCTGCAGACTCCAGATTGAATATCTCTCTCAGGAACTTGTTTTTGGAGGAGTAAACCAGGGTAAGGATATCTGCACTCAGCATATCTCGGTTCTTCTCCAGGAAACCTGTGGGGACAACAGGGCCCACTCACCAGACCAGTTAGGCCATCTCCTGCACCCCACAGGGAAGGTGAACATGCTCAGAGGGACATCACCCCCATCCGCAATGACCCCACTGAAATCCTGCATGGTCCCTACCATCTCTACCCAGTTTCAAGTCACTTGTGTACTCCAAACTCTCAACAATCCAGGCTCCCATCCCTACTCCAACTCACCCCCACCCTGTCATCTAAGCCAATACAAGTCTGCCTTTGGGGTCCAACCTGAAGACTGAGCCTCCCAAAATGAGAGAGGGGCAGAGTGTTATGGACTGAATTGTGTCATCCCAAATTCAAAAGTTGAGGTCTTAACCCCCAGGATGTTAGAATGTGCATGGATCTCCTGGATTTGGAAATAGGGCCTTAAGGAGGAGATTAAAATAAAAAATAAGATCATCATGGTGGGCCCAATATCCAGTATGACTAGTGTCATTATAAGAAGAGGAGATTAAGACATGCGGAGAGAGAGAAGACAGTGTGAAGACGCAGGAAGAAAACAGCCATCAACAAGCCAAGGAGAGAAGCCTCAGGAGAAGTCAACCCTGCTCACACCTTGATATTAGACTTCTAGTTTCCAGATCTGTCTGGAAATTAACTCCCGTTGTTTGAGCTACCTGCCTGTGGTATTTGTTTCTGAAGCCCTAGCTGACCAAGACAAGCATGGAGCCCAGGGTGAGAAGACCCTGCCTCTGCCCTCCAGCCACAGGTAAGAGTGGCTGGGCCCTGAAGTAGGGACTCTCCAAGGGAGTGCTGAAGACAAACTGCTTCTGGGGAGGCTGAACCCAGGGTGGGAGACAGGAAGGGAGCCCATTTCCCTTCCTTTGCCTGCAGGTGCCCCCTGGGAACAGCACTCGGCAGGGGGCTATACCAGGTGCTGGGGCAGGGTGGCACAAGGGTCCTTGCAGAGCTGGGAGTGACAGGAAGGAGCATTCACTGAAAGGCTCAAAGGCAGCTTCAGGCCATCTTGAAAGGAGGTGTTCTGGGACCTTTCTGGAACCCAAAGCCAGGTTCTGGAGGGAATCAGGAAGGGGCCACCCCACCTTCCCATTTCTCTATCAGAAACACTCCCCTGAGCTCCCTGCACCTCAGCTCTTCTATGTAAAATACCTGCTCTTCCTGTCACTGTGTCTCTCCAACGGAAAAATAGACAAATATCTGGAATTGTATCTCCAGTTAAACAGACCAGAACACCTTCCCATTTCTCCACGCATGCAGCAGAGTGATGCTCCAATAACTCTGCTTTCCTGACCCCAGCTGCTCAGTGGCCACCTTTCTCATTTTTCTAAACACATTGATCAGTTGACCACCTCGAGTCTTTTCTTCTCCACTCAAAACCACTGCTCACCCTACCTCAATGTGTGACAAGTTAACTCAAAATAGATCAGAGACCCTAAAACTAAAACTGAAAACCACTTACAAAAATATGTAAGGGTAAATATTCATGATCTTGGATCTGACAGTGATCTCTTAGACATGACACAGCAACGAAAAGAAAATAGACAATTTGGACTTTTAAAATGAGAAATTTTGCACTCTAAAGGACCCATCAAGAAAATGAAAAGACTTATGTGAAGAACAAAAAATATTTACAAATCATATATCTGATAAGGTACATGTATCTGTGATACATAAAGAACTCTTCCATGGGGTTGGGATTGTGGCTCAGTGGTAGAGCACTCGCCTAGCACATGTGAAGCCCTGGGTTCGATCCTCAGCACCACATAAAACTAAAGGTATTGTGTCCAACTAAAAAATAAATATTTTTTTTAAAAAGAACTCTTGCCAGGTGTGATGGCTTATACTTATAATCCAAGTAACTCAGGAGTCTGAGGTAAGAAGATTATAAGTTTGAGGCCAACCTCAGTAATTTAATGAGGCTGTAAGGAACTTAGTGAGACTCTTCTCAAAATAAAAAGTAAAAACGGCTGGGGATATAGCGCAGTGGTAAAGTGCCTCTGGGTTCAATCCCAAGTATAAAAACAAACAAATCCTGTTGCAATTCAGTAGTAAAAAGACAAAGAATCCAATTGAAACATGAGCAATGAATTTGGATAAACATTTCTCCCAAGAAGATATACAAATAGCCAACAAATGCATGAAAAGATGCACAACATCATTACCCATCAGGGAAATTCAAGTCAAAATCACACTGAGGGGCTGGGGATGTGGCTCAAGTGGTAACACGCTTGCCTGGCATGCGTGAGGCACTGGGTTTGATTCTCAGCACCACATAAAAGTAAAAATAAAGGTATTTTTAAAAAAATGGTCAAGATGGTAAATTTAAAAAAAATCACACTAAGATACCACTTCAACCCCCCTGGGATAGCTAAAATCAAAAAGACAGATAACAACACGTGTTGGCGAGGATGCAAAAAAGTTGGGATCCTCATCTGTTGCTGGTATAAAGTAGCATAATCACTTTGGAAGAGAGTTTGACAGGTCCTCAAAAAATCTAACAGAGGGCTGGGGTTGTGGCTCAGTGGTAGAGCATTGCCCTGCATGTGTGAGACACTGGGTTCAATTCTCAGCACTGCATATAAATAAATGAATAAAATAAAGGTCCTTCAACAACTAAAAGCAAAATTAAAAAAAAAAATTAACAGAGAGTTACCATATGTCCCATCAGTTCCACTGCTGAGTATATACCCAGGAGAAATGAAAACATACATCCACACAAAAACTTGGACATGGATAGTCACAGCTACATTATGTACAATCATTGCACAACTCTGGGAATCTACTTAAAATATAAAAAGTAGAAACGATTCAAATATTCATTAACGGATGAAGAGACAAACAAAACAGAGTATGTTCATACAACAGAGTGTTATGCTGGAATAAAAAGAAAATGAAGTACTGATACAAGTACTGATACAACATAGATGAACTTTGAAAACATGTTGGCAAGTGAAAGAAATCGGCCACAAAAGGCCACACTGTATATGATTCTGTTTACAGGAAATGTCCAGAGTAGGTGAATCTGTATGAACAGAAATCAGTTGTTGCCTGGGGTGGTGGTGGAGGTGTCAGAAGCGACAGCTAATGGGGAGTTGTCTTTGGAAGTGATAAAAATGCTCTAAAGTTGTGGCAATCATTGCACAACTCTGGGAATCTACTTAAAATATACTGAGATATCCACTTTCAATGGGTGAATAATTAGGGTATGTGAATTATGTCTCAGCCGAGCCACTACCAAAACACAAAACGTCACCGAATGCCTGGTTCCATTCCACTTCCTTTCTCTAGGCAAATCCGTGCTTCGAACCCTGCCATTCCATTACTGGATGGCGAAAGCACCCGTTCTCTGTCTCCTTTCTATGATCTCTCTGCTCCAGATCTGAGAGTGCGTGAGGGGAGGTCACCCACCTTCGGCCTGGTAGTAAACCTCGCCAGCAAAGTGAGCAATGCCAAATCGGGCATCATGGATATTCTTGGGTTTCAGGAAGGCTTTGTTGTTGGCATGGACACTGTTCAGTTTTTGCAGCATGGTGATATCTGTACCCTGGAAGAACCCGGATGCTCTCTGAGCTGAGGTCCCAGAGTCCAGCCAAGCGGTGGTCAGCTTGGCCCACCCGCAGGGCTCAGGGGCTCCCTCATGGGACAAAGTAGGCTCAGAATGACAGATGGAACATTAATCCCCAGGGGTTGGTGACTTGTCATAGTGAGTGAGGGCCCAGCCAGGAGCAGAGGCTGCATCTGCCACCCCCCTACCACCAGCCCTCCTGTTCTATCCCCTGGGCAATTGTCCAGGTGCCCTAGCAGCCAGGAAAAGCTTTCTTCAGGTGGGCCTGAGCTTGGCCTTCAAGGAAGGGAGGGTCTGGTTAGTCTGAGACTTGTCCACTTATTCCTGGCAGAGGTCTCAGCCACCCTGGGAACAGGTGGGCCTCACAAATGGATCTTCCCAACCTCAAAGAAGAGACCCACGAGCCAGGGCTCCGCCCCCAAGGCCCAGAAACACACCTGTGGGAGGCGGCTCTCTTCATCTAGGAGGGAGATGACGCTCATGGGCTTGAGGGCCAGCAGGTCCAGGGTGGGCCGGTTGTCGGTATAGTGGATGTAGTCCCAGGAGATGTTCTCTGAGCGGTACTCCTCCTGCTCCATGGTGAAAACGTGCTGCACAAAGAACTGCTGCAGGTGCTCATTGGCGAAGTTGATGCAGAGTTGCTCAAAACTGTAGAGGCAGTGCCACCACCCAGGGTGGGGCAGGGTCAGCGGTTATACATGGAGGGAGCCCTGGGATCACCAGCCATCTGCACACAGCCACATACTTATGATGTACATTCATGTGCATACAGATACACGCTCTTCCCTGCCACACCTCTTGCTTCTGTGTGCCTCCATTACCATCACCTCCTCCATCCCGTGGCAGTCAAAGAGAAACAAGAAGGCCCAGCATAGCATCGAGTCCTAGGGTCACCTACAGGGTCCTTTGCAGGCCTCCCTAACTTCTCACTGAGACTCTCCTTATGGGGCCAAGTACTCACAAAATGCTCCAGATTCATAGTAGGCAAGTGGTCTTGGTATTGAGATGAGCTTCCAGAATCCAGTGCTCTCTGCTGGGACCCTCTGGATCAACCAGATATATTCTTGTCCCCTGCAATTCTCCACCCCACCAATCCTCCAACATGCTCTACCTGCTGGTTCCCTGCCTTGGGAAATGACTCCTCCATTTACCACCCCTGACTCAAGTCAGAAATCAAGAAGTTACACTTGACTCTGGCCCTCTCCCCAATTCCTACCAATTGCCAAAGCCTGGTCCATGCTAGCTGCAACACAGCATCCTGAAATGTTTATTTCTTTTTGTCCCCACTGATGCTGTCTTAGTTCAGGCCACCTCCAGGACTCCTCTGGAGCCCTGTGGTGGCCTCAAATCTAATCATGCTCTTCCTTGGCTTCAAATCCTCCCGGCTTCCCATGTTTTCAGGATCCAGACAGTGACCACAGTAGAAAGCTTTGACCACCGTTCCAGCTTTGCTGGGGTCACTCTCTGGCCACCTGGATTTTTCACAGCTCCCTGGATGTTCCTGGTTCTTTCCTATCACTGAGTCGCCACACATTTGGCGCCCCCTCCTCTCTGTCTCTGGGTCTCTTAGGTGTTTCTTAACTCAGGATGGGTCACCTATTTAAATAAGACCTCATCATGCCTGAGGCTGCTTGTTCAACATCTGTTAACCACCAGGTAAGCAGAAACAGGCCCACCATGTCCCCCATGCCCAGCACACATAGAAAGCATGATGGAGTAGAGCAGGGGACCCAGGTCCTTACAGCATCTCCTTCCCAGGCCTTGAGACTGCAGCCGTGTCACAAACCAAGCTAGTGGCCACCAGTGACCATCCTTCAAGGCAGGATCGCCACATACATGGCTAGATCCCCAGGACCAACCAGTCATCCACCTCCAAGGTGTCCCCAGTGTGCTTGATCTGTTTACCTGTGTCCCACTCCCCAGAGGCCAGAACCCAATTTACACTTGAATTTACTGTGCCTTAAAAGTTCCATGGCACTAGGCATAGTTTTGCCAGCCCTGTCACCTCTCACCTGACTGCAGTGGTGGAACCTCTGCCCTGTCCCCTCGCTTAGCTGGGAGGCTGAAGTCCCAGAGTGTTTGCACTTGGAATGGCTCATGTCTGGTTCTCAAGGTGGGGCATCCAAATCCCTCCCAAGTTAGGCTCCATTTACAGACACGGTCTTGGGCAGGAGCACGTCAAGGTTAGGCCAGCCCCTGCTTCTTGGAACCAGTGACCTGGGCTCTGTCCTGCCAAGCCCTTTAAATGAACCAGGCTCAGATAATCTGGTCTGCATCCAGAATACTTCCTGCCTGTTTGTCCCACAGCCCTTGTTTCCTGCATTTGACTAACTCCTGCCTGTGATGATGCTCTGTGATATTACCTGCCCATCATGATGCCCTAGAATATCACCTGCCCAGGTTTGGCTCTTCTGCCTGGCTCCCTCGGCCACCTTGTGTACCTCACCCCATCCTTCACTGTAGTCATGTTGAGTAACAATGTTCTTACCTGCCCTGGTCATAGATGTTTAGCTTCCAGATGTGCGGGGATACCAGGTCAGAGGTGTCCTGCCTCACTCCCCCAACCCCCAACTCAAAAGTCAGGGATGGTCCACACACGCCTCTAGTTGAATCAATGCTATTGATTTCAACTGTCACCATGACCTCATGTGACAAAACATTCTGGTTCATGAAGCAAGCACCAAGAAGGATGGACGAATGCTGGGGTCTCAGTCTGGCTTCCTGGGATGGCTTTTAACTATGTGACCTTCTCTGGACACGTTAGGGATTCTGGGGGCTATGCATGGGCCATCTCCTGCAGAAAGACTCAGGCCTGCTCACAGGCTCACCCTGGCATTGTGGGGGGGAGAGAGAGGCCCTTCTTGGAGCCTAGTGGCAAGGGGGTTAGGTGGGATGGGAGTTGGGGATGGCAACCTCTGGCTTTCTTAGAGAGAAGCTGCCTTTCTTCTGTTTTCTGATAACAGGTGGACTGAGATCTTCATACCTATTGTTCTGGAAATTCTCAAAGCCAAATATGTCCAGGAGGCCGATAGCCCTCCGCACATTTTTGGAGTCCTGGGCAGGTGGCGGGAAGATTGCAGCGTTGATCTTCTTGACAATCCACAAGAAGAGGTGTCCATAGATGCCCTGAGGAGACATGGGGTGAAGTCTCTGTGCTTCAAGGCACAGAGGGAGGCTAACCCTTCTCCAAGTTCACCCAAAAAGACTGCATGAAGATTGGATGTCACAGAACTACTGGGGGAGGTTACCCCAAGAAATCAAGCCCAGAGAGGCTGGGAAGCCCATGGCACATTCCTAGGTGGGTGACTGGCAGAATTGGGACCTGTTCATCAGTCTCTGTTCTTTCTTGTTTTTCACCAATAGGGCCAGAGGCAAGCCCTATGCCCACATCTCTATACCTTGACAAAGGCATCCCTCCGGTCTGCAGCCTGGGCGATGTTCAGGGGCCTGGTGACATATTCCCCACGGATAAGAATGGTGTGCTTGATCAGACAGTCCCGGAGCGCCTGGTACTGCACCTGGGGAAGCAGGTACAGCTGCATTGCACCTGTGGAGCAGCAGGGCCTGGACCCAGACTCCCACCTGCTCCTGCTGTGTCTTGTTCCCTCTTGTGACTAAACACCCCATGACCAGGGCCTGAGGGGAGGCAATGCCTGTGACCAGGGTCAGGCCAGACTGGGGTCACAGCCAGGGTCCTGGGAGTGCTGGAGTGCAGACAGCTAAGGAAAGAGATTGGATAGGACCTGAGCATGCTGGTCTCCTGGGGTTTGGTAAAAGGACCTCTGGGAAAGGGCCTGCTATGGGGAGGGCTCTGAGGCCAGGCTTCAGACACCCAGACCTAAAAAGCAAGGGGAGTCTGGATGCACCACGCAGGGAACACTGAGCCGGCAAAACTCAAAGCTCCATGTGCCTGCTGTGGTTTGAATGTGGCCTCTGAAAGTTCAGGTGCTGGGAACTTAATCCCCCAATTCATATGTTAATAGTAGTTAGAGGTGGGAACTAGGGAGGCAAATGGATCCTGAGGCTGCTGCCTCATAAATGGATTAATCAATTTGTGGATTAATAGTTTACTGGGTTACCTAGGGAATGGCTTTGTTATAAAATCAAGCTCTCTCTGGCACAGTTGCTCTGTCTTGCCATCTGAGGCCACCAGTACATATGTAGCAGGTGGCCCTTGTCAGACCCAAGCAGATGCTGGTCCTGCTCTTATCCCAGCCTCCAGTACTGTTTTTTTTTTTTTTAATATTTTATTTACATTTTAGTTTTCGGCAGAGACAACATCTTTGTTTGTATGTGGTGCTGAGGATCAATCCCGGGCTGCACCCATGCCAGGGGAGCGCGCTACCGCTTGAGCCACATCCCCAGCCCCTCCAGAACTTAATTAACATAATTAAGAGAGAGATCAATTAACATAATTCTTCATAAATTACCCAGTCTCAGGTATTCTGCTACAGGAACCAAAAATGGACTAATATCCTTAAGCCAAATAAAGGTGATTAATATGAACACTTTCCCCCATCCCCTCTAATCATATTAATTTCTCACAGAACAGTCCATGGGGTATGATATGGAGAGTTCAAAAATACATCCAGTACAAAAATACATCCCCATCCAGAACCTGCCACCTTTCTTTCCTCTGAGTCAAGGCTCCTTTTGGTCCCTGGAATAATGTGAAGGGCTACTGGTATGAGTCACATGACTCATTGGCACAAGCCACTTTCCCAGAACAGCACAACTCCTAGAGAAGCCTTGGGGGACAGGGCATAGATCAGAGACATTCTGATGGGTGTGGGATTGGGTGCTTGAGTGAGGAGTTGGGGATGAATGTGGTATGGAGTGAGGATGTTGCATGGGGGGCCACTGGAGGGCAGGAGGGGACACTGGACACAGGAAGAAGTACAAATTAAGGCTACACTGGTCATTTCACTGCTTTGCTAGTGATTGGCCCAAATGGTCCCCTCCCTGATGCCCACACTCAGGTGTCCCAGTGTGCAAAAGGACACAGAGATAGAGCTCAGAGCCTGGGAGAGGGAAGGGAGGTAGGGGTGAGGCTCCTGGGCAGGGTTATGAGAATCAGGCATGAGGGGTCTATGAGCCCAAGTGCCCCAGTCTGTCTCAAAAATGGAAAGTAGCAAACACAGTAGCCTACTACCTCCAGCAAGTTCATCATGATGGGAAAGGCGGGTGTCTCCATCACATCAGAGGAGTCCAGGTTCTCGAAGACCGCAGCTAGAGAGAGAGAGAGAGGCAGCAATCCTGGGGTGGGAAAGTGGTGGGACAGAGGGCAGCCCCAAATCTGTACTTTGCAGCAACTGTCCCTGGGGGTGGGCCACTGCCTTTCTCAGGGCCCTCTCATGAAGGGAGTGAATGTACCTGGCACCTGTCATTTGCACCTTAGCTGCGAATGAATGTAGGGAACCGTAGTTCCTTCTGTCTGATGAGATCAGGGTTCTGGGTGAAAGGGAAGTTTGAAGAATCTTGGTTTTTTTTTGGACTAAGTTGGGATACCCAGTTGGCACGGGCACAGGCAGGGCCTGACTGGGATCTGTTACAGGAGAATGAGCCACCAGCTACCTTCAATCCACTCTATTGTCCCCAGACACCTGGGCATTCATTTTGTTCATTCAATCTAATAAAGCAAGCATTAATGGAGCACTGACTGTAAACAACAGTCTCCTGACCACCTATCTACTTCAAGTTCTTTCTCTCTGAGCCACTATCCTCCTGCCAAGCTGGGGTGGGGATGCTGTTTATTTATCCTTTTTTTTTAAGGGTTAAAAAACATATTTATTAAAAAAAAAAGATTGAGTCAGTAAGATAGGACAAAAGGTAGATACAGTATCTATTGTTGTACTCTCTTTTCTGTTGATGAATATATATGTCTATTGTTACTTTTTTAATTAAAAAATTTGTTAAATAAAACGTACAGATAAAAGTGCATCAAACAAAAAAGTTATGTTGTTGCAAGGTTCATGCTGTAAAATAACTAAAGCCAAATGTGGACCCTCCTCTCAACACTGACATCTTCTACGTGTCTTCTCCTTGTAAAGTGATGTTCTTCTCCCCTGGAGTAATACTTGCCTAACTTTCATGGAAATCTCTTCCTTGCTTCTTCTCATTTCCTACGCGGGGTCCCTTGTTTTGCCTGTGTTGAGTGTCTGTCTAGGCGTGATCTCAGTGCCTGTTTTCTGTTTATTTTCATAACATCATGTTTCTGACACTCTTCCACCTCCTAATGCCCACTTCTGGTCAGCAGGCACTTCCCTGGCAGAAATACCCAGTGGAGTTGATAGATGACAGCCCACCCTAACTACCACTGGCCTGCAATCGGCTTTCTGGTATGATATGAGGTTGTGGCCCCAGCTCAGGTTTTCCGTGAGTACACCACTGCTCTGAAACAGTTTCCCCCCAAGCCTGTCCTTTCCCCCACTGCTCTGTGAATTGATGTCTTTGGTTAGATCTAGAACCAGTCACAACCCCTTCAAATATTGCTCTCTTTCTCATTAGGATTCCAGCGAAAGGTTTGCTGCATCTTCTCACTTTGTCCTCTACGCTTCCTATCTTTCCATTTTTCTGCCTTTCCATGCCTTATAGTTACAGTTTCTTCTGACTTTTCTTTTAACTCACACATTCCTCCAGCTGCTAAATCTATCCACTAAGTTCTTAATTTTGATGTTGTTGATTTTGGTACTGAGGATGGAACCCAGGGATACTTGACCCCTGAGCTATATGCCCAGCCCATTTATCTATCTATCTATCTATCTATCTATCATCTATCTATCTATCTATCTATCTATCTATCTATCTATCTATCTAATTTGGGGGAATTACCCAGGATTTAACTCAGGGGCTATTGCCCACTGAGCCACATCTCCAGCCTTATTTTGTATTTTATTTAGAGACAGGGTCTCAGCAAATTGCTTAGCACATCACTTTTGCCCAGGCTGGCTTTGAACTTGTGATCCTCCTGCCTCAGCCTCCTGAGCCACTGGGATGACAGGTGTGTGCCATCACTCATGGCCTTTTTTATTTCTGAGACAGGTCTCGCTGAGATGCTGAGATGCTTGCTAAATTGCTGAGGCTGGCCTCAAACTTGCAATCTTCCTGCTTCAGTCTCCTGAATCGCTGGGTTTACATGCATGTGCCATTGTGCCTGGTGTGTTGTTTTTTAATGTTAGAATTTCTGTGTGGCTCCTTTTAAAATATGTGATGTCATTTTCTAGAGTGTCCAGTTCCCTGTGTAAATTTTCCTACTCAGATTTTTCTTTTCTTGAACACAGCAAGCAGAGTAGATCTCTTACTGTTGTTCAATTATTCCAATATCTGAAATCTTTGTTGCTTGTTGTTTCTGCTGGCACTTGCTCATGGTACCCGTTTTCTTGTTCCTATTTCTGGGCACATGCTGCATGTTGTATTTGAAATATTATTAGAAGGAATCATTAGTAATCTATGTTGCTGTTATTTTCCTCCAGAGAGGATTGTCAGTAACTTTGGTTAGGTGCTTGGGAGTACTAACAGGTCAGGATACCTAAATTCCAAGACCATCTTTTTATATATATATAATTTTTTTAGTTGTTGGTGAACCTATATTTTATTTATTTATATGTGCTGCTGAGAATTGAACCCAGTGTCTCACACATACTAGGTAAGCATTCTACCACTGAGCCACATCCCCAGCCCCCCTAGATCATCTTGATGCTTATGAACTAGCTTGCAATTTTGTGTGTAGATTTCTCTACATTGTTTCATCTTCACCCTGAACGTGAGTCCTTTAGAGTTCCAGCTAAAACTGGGGGCAGGGTAACTGACCAGAGTCTCTACTTTTGGGGTTTCCTAAGCTTTGATGTCTTCTCCTAGGAGACATTCAAAACCGCAGCTACATTTTCCGTGTGTATTTTTTCAGGACTGGGTTGGACCCTGTGACTTGTGGGCCCCTCTGGTACAAATCCCCAGAGACTTCTTCCTCTTACTGTCCCAGTCACCCCACTCCTCCTCCCTGGGGATGCAACTGGGGTAGAACCGGCCTTACCCATAAACTCCACATTCCCCAAGTGGAGAATGGCTGCCAACAGCTTGTTGATGTCCCAGTTCTCAGAGTCGGAGAACAGAAGGATCTTCATGGCTGAGCGAACGTGGGCATAGTCCTTGGCATCATTGAGCCCCTCATAGGAGGTGCAATTTCCCTGCGAAACAGGACATCTCAGCTAACGGGGCTGCCCCATGTCCCAATTCCTCCACCCAGAGGCCAGCAAGGCCTGACATCCCAGAGACTCAGCCAAAGGCCACAGAAGTCATACTTCATTGGCTGTGGGAGGATCCTAAAGGGTCATATCTAGGCATACGCTCAGAAATACAGGAAAGTATTCCCAGAGGCATGGGTACAGCATGCCTGCCTTGCCACCAGCGTTGACACTTGGCTACAGTGTGACCTAGGGCCAGGTGTTCCCTGCTCCCTATTTGTCATCCGTCCATGCTCAGCCTTGGTTTGTCTGTCTCTGTGCAATACTGTGGGCTCATCCCTTTAACAGACACTTCCCAAGGCTCACCATACTCCAGACCCTGTGATACTTGCTGGGAATTCAGAAATAGTGAGCTCCAGTCCCACTTCAGGTGCTGTGCATCTAGGAGGGACAGGCAGGTGCTGGGACCAAAGGAACCAGGGCCAGCCCCATTGAGAGGTGGGGAAAGGCGTGCAGGAGGAGGAGCCCCAGCTTATTAAGGTTCTGATCTTCCAAACAGCTCAGGGTGGAGATGGCAGGAGCAAGGCTGCCAAGTGGCAGGCAGTGGCAGGGACTGCCAAGAGGCAGGGCCAAGAGTTGAGAGAGGAGAGTGGGCATAGTGTCAGATCCTGAAGGGACCTAGAAACCATGTCAAGGAATGTAGCTTCTACCAAATCATTGTCGTCAGAGATCAAATTTGCACCATAGGAAGATTCCTTTGGCCACAGGTAGATGACAAATGGGAGATCAAGACTGCTCATGGGGGTGGGGGTGGGGAAAATACTGCCATGGTCCAGGCAAGGGCTGATGAAAGCTTTGAGGCAGTGACCACAGGAGAGTGGGTCATGCAGAAGAGAGACCCAAGGGGTGGAGTGCGTCCACTCTCTTGTCAACCCACGTGAGCATGTGGCTGCTTGTGCAGTGCTATCCCAGGGGGCAGGGACACAGTGGTGAGCAAGGCGCCTACTTTCTGGGGGCTGGTGTTCTGGGGGCACCTACCAGGATGGGAGCAGGAGGCATGTGGTTGACTCTCCAGAATTCACTGTACTGGGAGTCTTTTGGTCTGCAGGGACCAAATGAAGGTGAGGTTTGTGGGGAAAGGCCACAGGATCAGCTAGGGACCCCCGAGGTAAAGCTGACCGAAGGGTAGGAGGAGGCACGTTGTCAAGAGCAGGTCTCTGGCAGTCAAAAAGTGGATTCCAGACACAGAAGGAGCGAGGGCAGGTAAGGGTAAGGAGGACCATCAGCCCTGTCTCGGAGGCCCAGCTGGAGTTGGGGGATTTCTGTAGCTATAGAAATTCAAGGGTTGAGCAGGCCCTGACCCTTCTCTCTGATTGCTACTGAGGAGTGGGATTGGCGGATGGGCTCACCATGGTCAGGTAGTGGTACTCAGAGGGCATCCCCAGGCCCAGCAGCTTCTTCTCCTCTGCACTCATCCCCATGAGCATGCAGTAGAAGATGTGGTAGTTCCGCTCCTCTGCAGCCTGAGAAGGTGTCCCCAAAAGACATGTCAGCAAGTCCCCTGAGACCACCAGCCTTCCCACTGTCCCAGCTTCAATTCCAAGGTCTCCCAGCCAGGTGTGGCTCTGCCACTGATCCAAAGGCTGGCCTGGCCTGGCTGCCATCTTTGTCCTGGGCCTCCAGAGCCCATTCATCCCCTGCCCAGAGCTTTCTGCTTCTTGACTGCTTCTCTGCAGCCCTGAAGCCACCTGTGCCCAACATCCCACACACTTTGCAATCACTTTTGTGACCCACCTGACAGCCACAGCTTACTTGGGCCTTGTATTTCTTTAAACACTATTTATAAATGCACCCCTTTGTAAATATTTAATCCATCTGAAGTATATAGTGTTATGAGTTGAGAGTTTCCATTCTGCTTCCTCCAGCTTGAACTCCCTTCCTTTCCCTCCTCAGAAGCCCTTGAGAGTCTGTGTTCCTTCTAGATATTAAATGCATTTACTTATATCTATAAGTAGTTCTTTTACTTTATATAAATATATATTTATTGTTCTTCAACTTCCTTTTTATTCATCTGTTTCTTGGTGATCCTTCCACATCAGTATACACAACCCTCCCTGTCCTTTGCAATTCTGCCCATATAGAATGTATCTGCCATATTTTTAATTTAATTTTATTGTTTTGGTGCTGGAGATGGGACCCAAGATCTTGCACATGCTAAGTACATGCTCTATCAGTAAGCTGTACCTGCAGCCTATGCCATATTTTACTCAGTCTTTTATTATGGGCAGGGCTTGTTTTTAAGCTTCCTTTAGACGTTTCTCACTCAAAGTACTATTTTGGGTGACAAGTTCTACAAATTCACCAACCACTGTGTGAAGAAGGAGGGGCTTTTGGGAAGGGCAGGCCGTGGAGTCAGAGAGACGCTACCACGTGCTAGCTTTTTGACCCTGGCAAGCTACATAATATCTCTGAACTCAGTTTCTTTTTTTTTTAATCTGTACTATGGAGATAAAGAGCCCCATATCTCGTGGTTGTTGAGAAGAGCAAATGAGACAAGCAGGGAGAATGACCTCCTTCTCCAGCTTCCCATGTGCCAAGGTATCTATCTACCCTCAACCTTTTTTTGGTAGTGTTTCCCCTGCTGGAACTTCATGTGTGTGTGTGTGTGTGTGTGTGTGTGTGTGTGTGTGTGTGTGTGTGAATGTGTGCATGTTCACACACACACCCATAGACATTTGGGGTTATGCCATTATATGAGAGTGTGCGCACACACACACACACACACACACACAAGGCTGCACTGATTCTGTGTGGTAGGTGTCACTCATTGGCATTCCTGCCATTCAGCATCAGCTGTGTGGTTTGTGGGTCACTGTAACATGAAATCACATGACCTCTTGCTGAAGAGTGAGAATTTAAGATGGCAACAACAGAGCATTGAACCAAGTGTGAGCCTTTCTGGGCACAGGGCCCTGGGTGATAGCATCAGCCAGCATTTTCTTGTCATTGAGGCCTTCTGGACACTGTCAACCAGCTAGCCCCAACATGCCTTAAAATGCCCCCATCCCTAGCTGGGCACTGGCCCGGCCTCAGAATTAATTTTAGTGAGGTGAGGCACCATGGCACCAAAGAATGAAGGAAATTATATGGTTGAAAAATTCAAAAATTCCAATGAATGACAGAAAATCCTATCACTGGTTTTGCTGGAATACTCCAGGGGCCCATGGGGTCTGGGAAGCTTCCTCCACCCAGGAATGGGGGTGGTGAGAGTGAGGAAGGTCACCCTCCTGGAGGGCTCCAGGGATGATGGCAGAGCCTCACCTGCCGGCAGACCCGGGACTTCTCCAGGAGGAACTGCTCAATGCGTGCACCCTCGATCACCCCGCTGGTGTTGAAGTAGATGTCTATGTACTTCCCGAAGCGGCTGGAGTTGTCGTTGCGGATGGTCTTGGCGTTTCCAAAGGCTAAGGGTGAGTGGGTGACATCCACGATGAGGGTAGAGAAGAGAAAATTTAGAAGATTTAGAGGGGTCATCTGAGTAGGCTTTAGAGAAGCTGAGTAGGCCTCTCTGAGAAGGTGCCAGTCCAGAACTGAAGGAGGAGGAGGGTTACCCCAGACAGCCATCAGGTGGAGGAAGGGGAAGAGCAGGAAGGGCTTAGAGGCCAGAAGGCACCTGTGTGCCTGTAGAGCACAGGACACAGGAGAAAAGCAGTGGCAAGAGGCCAGAGACAGTGGAATTAAGACTGAATGCCAGGCTCAGAATTTGGAAATTACTCCTGCAGGTGCTGGAGGAAGCAGAAAGTCTTCTGAGGGAGGGTGAGAGCAGATTGGTATTTCAGAAAGATGGTGCAGGCTATAAGGTAGATGCAGAGGGCAAGCTTTCAGGGAGAGGGACATGAGCCGACCTGGCCAGAGGACAGATGAGGTAGTCAGAGCAAGAAGCATTTGGGTTGTAGCATGATCCAAAGTGTCTTTATAGAGCTATTACTGCAAGCTCTTTGGATGTGTCCCACAGTAACAAAGATACTTGGCTTTATGTTCTGCTCCATAATGTGAAAGTTAGAATCAAAATGGAGTCACTCATGTCAAACCCTAACCAAAAAATAAATAATAAAGCTGGGAGACCAAGGAGGGAGGGCTATCGGGACGAACAGAACATGCCTATGATGAAAACTATTACAAAAAATCCCTGAAGGGCTCCTAACCATATATATTTGTCACTAGAACTTTTGCCAAGGGATTTCCTAACTTCATCTTGCAACGTGAATCAAAAGGACAGCTGTTAGAATGCACAAGCACACCTGCTTGACACTGTCTCCACTAAGAATGGGTGTCCATTCCTAAGATAGGCCCCTGTAACCAATGTTTTCTGTTTCAAAACAAACTACATGTACTTCTTTCTTTTGCCTTTAAAAGCTTCCTCTTTCCTTAACTTCTTTGGACATGTGTATGGTCTCCACATGTCCTGCCACTAGTGGGTAGACTCAGTATTCCTTGGAGACTCTCTTGTTATTTAGGTTGATGACATACATCTGCATTGGCACACACATAATTAAAACAAAATATTTGGTGCAATTCTTAACAAGAGCAATGGCCTGGGTATTTTCTATTCTGTGGTAGTTTATTTGTTCTGAAAGACTGATTTCATGTCCCACTAGTGGGTTGGATACAGTTTGAAAATATCACCATCTAATGAAGAAGAGTGTTCCTTGGTGAATTGGTGAAATCCGTTTAGGAATCACTTCCCCTAACCCTTTCTCTCTCTGAATCCTAAGGTATAGCAAAGCCTCTGAAAAGTGTCAGTTATGAACCTTATTTAATGTATTGGAACCAGAGTGACCCTCACAAGATACTGGTCAGGTATCTCCTCAAGAAAGAATCTGATATAGAAATATTTTGTAAAAGTTGGCAAGCTGATTTTAACTTGTATATGGAAAGTTAAAGGACCTAGAATAGCTCAGTTTGAAAAACAAAACAAAATTTGAGGACATGGCTGAGGGTATAGTTCAGTTGGTAGAGAGCTTGTCTCACATACAAAAGCCCTGGGTTCAATCCCCAGCACTACCAACATCCAAAAAAAAAAAAAAAAATTGGAGGACACAGGCTACCTACTGCAAAACTTCCCATAAAGTTACAGAAATCAAGACAGTGTGGTTTTGGTGAAAGGTTAGACAGAAAGTAATAGAACAAACAGAGACACAGGAATAGACCCAGATATGTATATGGTCGATTTAAATAAAGGTGCAAAGGCAAGTCAAAATGGAGAAAATTAGTCTTCAACAAATAGAGCTGGAACACTTAGATATCCACACACACACACACACAAAAAAAAAAAAAAAAAGAGAGAGAGAGAGAGAGAGGGAAGAAGAGAAGAAGAAGAGAAAGAGAGAGGCTACTTATACCTTGCACATTGGAAAAAATTAGCTCAAATTGGATCATAAACCTACATCTAAGACCTAAAAGTATAAACACCAAGAAAAAAACTAAGAGAAACTCCTGGGTTTAGGTAAAGATTCCTTAGACCCCACACCAAAAGCATAATCCATTAAAGAACAAAATGATAAATGAAACTTCATCCAAATTTAAAACATCTGTCACACTAATGACAATATTAAGAGAATGAAAAGATAAACTACACATTAATAAGGAAATAAACCAATTTAAAAAATAATCCAAAGTTTTGAACAGATACTTCACCAGAGAAGATATACAGAAGGGAATTAAGGTCATACAAAGGTGCTCAACGTCATTTGTCACTGGGAAACTGGGAGTTACAGCCACAGTGGGGTACCACACAACACATATCAGAGTGACGATATCCTTGATGGTGCCGGGTACCAGCAAGGACAGAACAACTTGAACTCTCCTACTCTGCTGGTGGGAAAACAAAATGGTACAGCCATTTTGACCGTTTCTGATCAAGTTGAATGACTCACTCACTATTGGAGCCAACAATTTCACTCTTGCATATTTATCCAAGAGAAAAAAAAATGTTCACATAAAAACCCCTATAGTGAGTGTTTGTAGAAGCTCTATTCATAATTTCTAAAACCTATAAACCACCTAGGTATCCATCAATTGGGGAATAGACAAAGTGTTGGTAACTCCATAGAATGAAATTCCACTCCATGTTTAAAGGAATGGGTTGTGGATAGAGGAAAATAACATAAAAGAACCCCAAATGCATTACATTAATGAGAATCGCCAGTGTATGCTAGTGTAATCACCAAAAGTCGACAGATTGAGTAATTTCATATCTAGGATATTCCAGAAAAGACCAAAACTTCAGGGGGATAAAAACCAAATCCGTGGTTTCCAGGGGCAGGGGCTGGAAAGATAGATTAACTATAAAGGGACACGAGGGCAATTTTGGAGAGTGATGGAAATATTCTACATAATTATGATGGGTGGATTATGGGAATGAATGTGTCTGTTAAAAACCATGAATCTGTACATTAAAAAAGGTGATATTTTGGGGCTGAAGTTGTAGCTCAGTGGCAAAGTACTTGCCTCATATGGTGAGGCACTGGGTTCAATCCTCAGCACCACACAAACATAAATAAAGATACTGTGTGTCCACCTACAATTAAATAAACATTTTTTTTAAAGGTGATTTTTTTATTGTACGTAAAGCCCATCCCAGTCATAAGGAAATGGGAGATTGTGCTGTATAGCAGCTGGCAGCTTTGGGGCTGAGGTCACAGATTTCTTGGGCCATGCTTACCAGGGACTAAACCTGGGTGACTCTGAATCTAAGGACTCCTCTAAGGAGCAATTTGATCCAGAGGCCATTGTTGGTTTGACAAAGCTTTGTGGGCCTGCTGCAAAATCAAACTGTGGGGCCTCTTGCTAAAAGTGAGAATTTCAAAAGGGTGGCAGCAGAACATTAAACAAAGCTTGAACTTCTCCTCACCCTATTTTCCTTCTTTTCCTCTTTCCTTCTGAAGTATCCAATCAGCATCGCCATCTGAAGCTTTGCCCTGCTCACTCCTACTTCCTCCCGTTTTATTCTCTGTGCTACCCCCTCAAAAAACTCCTTGCAAATGCTAACTGCATGTAGTCCAGTAACTGCTTCTCAGGGGACCTAAACAGATGCAGCTGATATTTTCCAAATTGATTTAATCTTGGAGCCCCTTTTAAGAGGAATACTTCTTGTATCCTGTGTAAAACATACATAATGCAAGTTTATGAAGTTATCAGTCAACTCCCTTCCTGCTGCCAGGGAGCCCCATGCTTCCATATGGAGCTTTATGGCTTACCCTCTTTCTTCCTGCAGGAAGGCTCCCATCTAAGGGGCTGGGAGAGGAGGGCAATTCCCCAGGGTGACCACTTACCTTCTAGGATGGGATTAGCCTCCAGGACCTGCTGCTCAATCCAGGAATGCTGGCCACTGACAGTGGCCAGGAACTGCAAGATGAGCTTGGTGGTCTCCGTCTTTCCAGCCCCAGACTCACCACTGCCCGGGAGACATCAAGGACATGAGTCCATAGAAAAACTATTTTTTTCAACACTTCTCAACTCTCCTTCAAATCCACCCAACGCCTGTTTTCTGGTCCAGTCTAACAGGACACCTTTTCCCCATGAAGAGATCTCACAGCATGGCCCCTTCCTGAGGCCCTCAGATAATCAATGTTGAAGAAGTTATTGATGTGTTTGTCTTTTTTTCACTGCTTGGCTGCAAACTCCTTGGCACAATCAGATCTGGCTCATTCCAGAGCCACTTGGTACAGTGCCCAATAAATACAGATGAATGAACAAGACCTTTTATTTTTGATTTTGAGACGAGATCTTGCTAGGTTGCTGAGGCTGGCCTTGAGACCATCCTCCTGCCTCAGCCTCCCAAGTTGCTGGGATTACAGACATATGCCACTGTGCCCAGCTCCACCTGTACTATTTAAAGTAAATTCCAGACAAATATTATTTCCTCTGAAAGTATAACCTTTTGAAGAACCCATGATCAAGGTGTTCACATTTGCTATGCCAACAAAGCAGAGTCAAACCAACAATCTCCAGTCATAGTCACAGGCCCCTGTGAGCACCTGCCACAAACAGGAACTCATCAAATAACCTGCCAATTTCACAAGGGAAGAGAAATTAAGGGGACTTGCTCACAGTTTGGCAGAGCGGGAGTATGTGGGGGTTTGTGTGCTAGTTACTATGGTTTGAATATTCCCTCCAAAACTCATTTTGGAAAAAAAAAAAAAAACAAAAAAACCTCTTATTGTTTGTTTGGCTCTTGCTAGTCTCAAACTCCAGGGCTCAGCTGATTCTCCTGCTTGGCCTCCCAGGTAGCTGGGACTACAAGTACATGCCACTGTGCCCAGCTCCTTGTTGAACTTTAATTGCCACAGTGACAGTATTAAGAAGCAGGGGATTAGGTAAAAGATGTATTAGTGCTATTGTTTCAGAAGTGGGCTCTTGATGCAAGGATAAGTTTGGCCCCACTCTCCCTCTGTGCACTTTCTCTCCATGTTACGACATATGCCGTGTTTCTCATGTAGCACAAGGTCCTCACCAGATGTGGCCCCTCTACCTTGAACTTCCCAGCTTCCAGAACCATGAGCCAAATGCACTTCCACTATTTTACCCAGTCTTGTAATCTATTATAACAGCAGAAAATGGACGAGAGAGCCCAGTTTGACTTAAAATGATGTTCTGTTCATTACAGCGTGCTGGGTACTAAGGAACTCTTTCCTCTTCTTAGCCCACACCCGGTCAGCACTGCCGCCCTCCAGGTAGAAGCCGACCCTGTGAGCTTCCTGGCCAGCCGTCATGCAGTCTAGCTCAGCTCAGGAGGCCTCTTGCAGCAAGCAGATCATCCTATCTTGGGAGACAGATTGGGACAGGTCTCTGTCTTCTCCATTTCCCTGCTGTATGCCGCTGAGAAACAATCTCAATCTCTCCCTAACAGTAAAATAAGAATATCTTCAGATGGTGACTGATGACATTAAATATGATCACTTATGCTATAGAACATCATTCATGTCTATGGTTGAAACAATGTCCCTGCTCAGAGAGGCTGTGCCTGGTCTCCCTTACACCTGGAGCAGCATGCCCTAGAATGTGAGCTCCACAAGGCAGGGGTTTTACCTGCAGCCATCACCCATGTCAGACCTGTGAGGGGCGCGTGGCTAGGACATGATAAAATCTCAAATGAACTAATGGACCAAAAACGAATAAATGAATGACTACTGGCACATCAGTCCAGATGCTCTGGAGCCCAATTCCCACTTCACCTCCCTTTCCCTCTTCCGCTCCCTTTCCTTTGGCAGCAGGAGGACCTGTGGTCACAGGAAGAGAGAGGCCAGGCCAGGCCAGGCCAGGCCAGACGAGGACTTGAGAGGCCTGTGAGCTGCTCTTGGAGCTCGCCTGAGGCCTGCCCTAAGATTTTATTTTTGAGTGAGATCTCACCAGTTTGAGCCCTGCTCTCCCAAGGGCCTATCTGGGCCCCATTTCTAAAGCAGCCATTCCACCTTTCTTCCTTGCCTCAAGAAACATTTTTTGAAGGCTGGAAACAACCCAGGCCCTGGTGATCCAGTGAAAAACCAGGTTCTGAAAGAAGGATGCTTTGGAGGGACATATCCTAGGAGAGGGGCAGCAGGGGACAGTTCCAGGTGATCTGTGTGCCCTTCAGAGGGGTATTTGCAGCTGAATAAGAAGAGCCCCTATGCAAATTAAAAGCCAGCCTCAGCAACTTAGCTAGGCCTTAAGTAACTTAGAGAGACCCTGCCTTAAAATTTAAAAAAAGGCAAGGGATATGGCTCAGTGGTCAAGCAATCCCCAGTGCAAAAAAAAAAAAAAAAAAAATCACACCAGCCTCAAAGGCATGTTGGTCACACATGCTTTAGGGAAAGGGGTTCTTCCTTCCTTCCTTCCTTTGCAGGATGTTTGGGCAATGGCTGACCCCTCTAGTCCCAGAAACATGGGCACCTGAGCCCCACCTGATGACACAGCACTGGTCCTTCTTGTTCTTCTTCATGCTGAAGTAGCAGCTGTTGGCAATGGCGAAGACATGTGGGGGCAGCTCCCCAACGTGGTGGCCATAGTAGAGTTGCACCTGCTCCAGGGTGTACAGGGGCAGCATCTGGAAGGGGTTCACGGCCACCAGGATGGAGCCTGTGTATGTCTAGGGAAGGGAGCAGGAGGTGGTTAGTGTCTCTGCCCTAGGGAGGAGCTACTTGGCCCTGGCCTCGGCCTTGGGTGCCACCCTTTGAGGGTTACCAGGACTGTGGACTCTGGTGGAAAGTAGGGTTTGATTCTGGGCAGGGAGGAAAGACTCACACTCTCAGATGCTCAGGGAAGCTGGGGTGTCTACCAGGAAGGTGAGCTTCCGTTTGACACGTTCAAAATAAGATTACACGTTCAGCACCTTGCCTGGTATTTATGAGGGACTTGAAAAAATGGGCTGAACGTATGAAATGAAGTTCTACCTGCTTCCTGCAGGAGCCTCTGTAAAGGCTGGTCAACGGCTGTGGCCCTCACTGATCCCAACTGCACCTTCTGTGGACTCCAGGTCTCAGGGACAAGCCCCAGTCCTGGGACCACAGCCCAGGACCACTTGTTCATTGGAAGCCCTCAACTAGATCCAGCTGCCCTTATGGGGTGGGGCAGGGAAACCTCCACCATAAGACATAGAATTATCTTCTGCCTTCACGGTGAAGAGGGCCAGATCAAGGATGCCTGCATGAGCACTTTGCAAAGGATGAGGTACAGTTCAGTTTATCTTGTTGTTCTCAGTCTCAGGGGCTCTGATCCACATTATTCAGACAGAGCACTCCCTCCTCAACTGGTGGGTGGGGGCACCTGGATGTCACTCTCAGGAGGGCTGGTAGGCTCCGTCAGGTTATCCTGTTTGTGACATGCCTAGGATTTGAGAGGTGGGAACAGGAAGCTGTGCTCAACCCATTGTCTTTCAGTGTCTACCTGACCTGTCAGAGCAGGTCCTCGCTCAGCAACAGACAGAGGAAAGGGCAGCACTCAGAGCACCTACTGTGTGCCAGGTACTATGCTCTCAGCATATATCAGCTTCCTCTCCTTAAGGGTCTCATCCCTGCTTCTTTTGTGTTAGAAACAGAGACTGAGAAAGGCCGGATACCCCACCTCCTCATACAGTGAGGACACGGGGAGTGGTGCCTAGCTCCAGATCCCCTGGGCCGTCATAGTCTCGCCCCCATGGAAGGTTCCCAGATGGACACAGGGTAGGGGGACTCACATAGATCTTGTGCTGCTGATAGCGGATCAGGAGGTTGTGCACCATGCCTGCCTCATTCAGGTCCCCCAGGCGGATCATGTCGTCTACACCCTCGACAGAGTTGGGGTGCATGGGGCTAAGAACACCAAAGTCCTCCGCTTGAATCCAGTGTTCCTGGAATGATGGACACAGACTCCCTTGATGGGCAGCCTCCACATGGACCAGTCCCCTAGTACCCTACTTCTCCACATTGCCAGGAACAAGGTGACTCATGTGATGAGCACAGATGAGCTGACCTGGGGCTGATGGCCAGTCTCTGGCCAAGGTCAGTCTGTGGCTTAGGTCAAGTGACACCTGTGACAAAATCAGGTCCAACTGTGGTTTTGGTCAGCATGTGTCAAGGGCCTGGGGTCCATGTGTAGCTGGGCTGGGGCCAAACTTTAGGCTGGGGTGGAGGAGCTGGTAGCTACAAGTTAGATTTAAGGTCAATTTACAGTTGGGGCCTCACCATTGTTGGAATAAGTACAAATAAAAGTGTTTTTAAAAAAATCATAAATGGATGTTGAATTTTGTCAAATGATTTTTCCTGTATCTATTAACACACATATATGTTTGTTTGTTTGTTTCTTTGTCTACTGACTTGGTGACTTACATTGATTTGTTTTCAGATGTTTCAGGAATTTTGTATTTCCAGGGTAAACCCCATTTGGTTATGATGCATTTTCTTTTTTACATGTTGGCTAATATAGAGGGATTGCTAATTTTTAAAAGGACTTATTTGTGTATATGTGGTACTTGGGATTGAAGCCAGGGGTGCTCTACCACTGAGCTACATCCCCAGCCCTTTTCTTCATTTTTAATTTTGAGACAGGGTCTTGCTAAATTGCTCAGACTGGCCTTGAGTTTGGGATCCTCCTCCTGCCTCAATCTCCTGAGTCACTGGGAATTCAGGAGCGTGCCATAACACTGAGCAGTGAAAGTGTTTTTGAAAAACCATACAGCATTATGCAAGTGGGAGGCTCCACATGGTTCCACATGGCTTCCGTAATCTGGAGTTTCTAGGCACCAGTCTAGAAGTTTCTCCTTTAGGCCATGTCTGCTGGAGCTGCACCCTGGAGCCTGTCTGGGCCGGCAGTTAGTCAGCCTGAGGAGTGAGGTGACCAGCTGGATGCTTGCCTTGCAACCCTGGCCTCACCTCTCTGCCCCCCAGTGGCCCCTGCCTCCTCCAGGTGGGTGAGCTTCAGGTCTGGCCACCCTAAGGAGCCAACCCTCACCTCTGCATTTCTGCCCTTTCCTCCCCCCTCCACAGATTTCTGGCCCACCTTTCCCTCCAACTCCCCTTCACTCTGAACACCAGCTTTCAGCTCTCCCTCACTTGGCCCTGCCCTTCCCCCTCCTTCCTGCTCCCCTAATTCTCCTCGTTTCCCCAGAATGCAACTCTTGAAACATCCCCAAGAGGAATACATAATGTTCTCCAGGGCAGGACTTCACCGTAGTCTGTCCTGCCACAGAGATCTTGGGCTTCTGAACCCTCAATGCTGGGGAACAGCAGAGGCAGTGGCCTCCGGAGCCCTGGTGGGATGGGCACAGGGGAAAGCCCCTCAACACTGACCTTTCCCTCATCATCCTCGACCAAGACCTTGCCTGGCTTGGTTTCTTTGATGATGCCTCCGATGGCCACTTCAGTCTTGTTGGTAGAGGCAGGCTCCAGCCACACATGGTCACCCTGGAGGGCAGAGAAGAGACAGTGGTCCGATCCCTGTTTCTCTTCCCTTTCCCACTGGATACTTACCTGTCCTGGGGCTGGCTGTGCTTTCAACCTGGAACTCCTAGGTGGCTCTGTCTCTCCTTCCTTCCTCCCTCTCCCTCCCTCTCTCCCACTCCACCCTCCTCTTCCCCTTCCCCTTGTCTTCCCTCTCTCCCTTTCCTTTCTTCTCTCCCCCACTCTCTCTCCATCCCTCCCTCTCTTACCTCTTTCCTTTTCCTCTCCTCCTTTCCCTCTCTGGTCTCCTCTGAGCATGTGTCATCTGTACTGCTCACGAGGTAGGTACCAAACACTGTCTATTCAGCTTCTTGCTTTGTCTCTGGTGGACAGTAAGTCCACCAAAGATAGGAGCTCCCCCACAGTGCCCATCATAGAGAAAGACAACAAATAACCAAATTCAGCCACTATTTATGAAAATAGTGAGGTAGGGTGGTTTAGAGCAAATGAAAACGAAAACAGGAGTTCTTCTCACTTGCATCCTCTCAGAAATCTACAGCAAGCAACTAACTAGGAGAATGAGAAACAGAAACAAAACATCATTTTCAGTGAAAGTAGGAGATGGATGAGCCATTGAGCAGGTGGGAGAGCCACCAGAAGATGAAGAAGGAAGCTGAAAAGAGGGCCCTAGCTGCAGATTCCAGAAAGAGCTGGAAAAGTTCATTTCTCAAAGTCCAACATATTCTATTGCAGCATGTCTCGTTGCATCAGCAGAGAAAGGGCAAGAAGTGGTAATAGGAGCTTCCTTGGCCTGACTTGGCTCTAAGAAATGAGATGCCATATTTGCAGGAAGCAGTCTGTCTGTGAGGTGGGAAAGGGAAGCTTTGCCCTGTGAAGAGCCCGACAGTACCCAAATCCATAGGCAGGGAGAGGGGCAGACTAAGAAGTCAATGCTAGCCTGCAACACATCAGCAACCACACCTGAACTTGCTGATCCAAGAAAGTTAATCCCAATCCAAGGAGAATAAACCCAAAGGAGCCAGCACAGGCCTAATACAAAGATACTGAAATCCAAGGGAGGAAAAGAGCATTCAAAAAAGAAGGAAAAACAAAAACAAAAACCCCAAAACAAAGCCTGTCAGAGCAGTAGAAAGTAAAAGCCAAGTACTTCACCATCACTTATTAAAATATACCAAAGAGCACCTCAGAGGCAAAAGAACTCAGGAACTAGATGGCAAGACAACTGAGAATGAAAGGTATGAGTTGGCAGAGTTCAAGAAAGAAATGAAGGGTAAGAAATAAATTAACTGGAAATAAAAGGAAAAAACAACAGGAGACTATGCACTGTTAGGGTATGGAGGTGAGGTGTCCCCGAAAAGCTCATGCAAGAAGGTTCAGAGGAGAAATGATTGGGTTATAAGAATCTCAGTCCAATCAGTGAATTGATCTCCTGATAGGGATTAACTGAGTGGTAACTCAAGTGGGAGGGTGTGGCTGGAGGAGGTGGGGTTTGGGGCGTGGCTTTGGGTATATATTTGTATCTGGAGAGTGAATCAGCTCTCTCTGCTTTCTGATCTTCTTGTGAGCTGCGCCCCTCAGCCACACTCTTATGCCTTGATGTCCTGCCTCACCTTGAACCCTAAACAAACCTTTCCTCCTCTACAGTCTTTCAGTCGCAGCAGCAAAAAAAGCTGACTAAAACATGTACCCACAACAAAATTAGGACAAGAATCCTAAAGATAGGAAAGAAAAGAGTGAGCAAAATGACAAGGAAATTTTTAAAAAACAGAATTAGGAAGAAAAGGATAGATACACAGAAGACAAGAAAAAATACAGAGTATCCAAAGAAGAAAACTAGAAAGGGAAGAAAAAAACAGGAAGATTATTAAAGATACAATTCAAGACAACTTTTCAGAAATTAAAGAAACCTTGAATCTGTAAACAGAAGACAAATTCCAGGTACCAGAAAGGGCGGGGAGAGAGATCTGGTACGGGGGGGGGGGGGGGAATAAAAATAGACCAAGAAAAATAAAAATCAAATCTAGTACAGATTCAGTGCAATTCCTATTAAAAATACCAATGACATTTTTCACAGAACAAGAAAAAGCAATCCTGAAATTTATATGGAAACACACACACACACACACACACACACACACACACACAAATAGCTGAAGTCATCTTTACCAAAAAGAACAAAGCAATAGGCAATTCACTGTCAAAATATAAGATTCAGCTGTAGTACAGAGAGGTGGCAGAGTCAGAGTAAGCCCAGGAGAGCTGGGGAGTAGGGGTGAGGATCTAAGTCCTTTTGTACCTAGAGGGAAGCCAGTGATAGATAACATTGAAAACCCAAATATCAAGTATCATCATAACCTCTTTATAGACACAGAGAGAATAGTTGAACAGATCAACTAGAAGGGTTGATGGTGGTCACTTCTAGGGAAGAGGAAGAGGGCACTGACTCTTGTACGCTGTGTGCCTACACAACTTTATAAAAATAAAAGTTAGCTAGGCTCGGTGGCACATGCCTGTAATCCCAGCAACCAGAAAGGCTAAGGCAGGAGAATTGGGAATTGGAGGCCAGCCTAAGCAACTTAGCAAGGCCCTGTCTCAAAATTTAAAAGTAAAATAAAAAGGGCTGGGACTGTAGCTCAGTGGTAGAGTGCCTCTGGGTTTAATCCCCAGTATGGCAAACAACAACAACATTAATAATAATAGCTAAATTATGTGAGCTGTGTCCCTCAGCCACACTCTTCCACTTATAGCAAGGAGCATTTATTACAGGATGCAGAAGACAGCAGGAAAATACACTGTGTCAAGTTAATTAAATTACATAAGAACCCTCAGAGACTGAGGACAAGCTCTCTTAGGACCAGGCTGAAATTTCAGTGTAAATGTGGGCATTGTGCAGTGAAAACAGCTGGCCAGTCACCAAAGTGAGAAGATTTAAAGTCAAAGATATATGATGAGCTTCTCACAGCAAAATTGACATTAACCAGAGATGGAAAAAAAAAAAGAGAAACTATCTCCAGGATAAGCCCAGTGATGAGGTGTCTGCCCAACAGGACCTGGAAGAAGAACTAACAGACCTGGAGTATGGATTATGCAAAGTAAGGAGCAATGGGTTTGCCATTTGGCCAGAGGTGCCCTGGGAAATAAATGGGAAGCCAAGTGGCAGAAAACAGAACTTCTTCCTGAACTCTGTGATGTCTGTTCAAAAGCAACTGAATCCTAGCAAGAAAGGGCAAGAAGGGGGAAAAGCAGGAGCTGTCAACTGCAAAGGAAGTAGAAGTGCATGCTGAGGTTCAAGGAATAGAGGCTGATTTACAGAAGCAGGGACCTCCGTGGCCTGTGTTGCTTTCTGTTTGCAGCTCAGCGTGCAGAGGAAGAGGGAGCAACAGTCAGAGACGGGAGATGACTACACAGAAACCCAAAGCTGTAAAGTCCACTCTCACTCCTGAGCACCTGGCTCTCAGATGCCTTCACACTGACATCTCCCAAGACGGGCAGCTCTTTGGCCCACTCGCTGGCATGAGCAGGGCTCCTGTGTGCCCACCTGCCATGCTTCTCTTCTCCTAGTAGGAGAGATGGGCTGGAGGTGGCTTGGTGCCTTGTAGTGGAGTCATCAAGGACTCTCCAGCAGCGATACCTGGGGTGTCAGCCCCAGTGCAGTTACATCAATAGACTTGAGGCTCCTCTCATTGACAGGGACTGATGGTTGGTGTCCTATTTCTCCTAGAAGTGCCCCCCCCCCACCTGGGTGCTCATTCATGAGATCTCTTCCCAATCTGATAAGGAATGGGTTGACTGCACTGCAATTGTCTGTCATTTAGGCCCCCTAGTTTGTCATATTTTCTTATGGCAGCCTGATCAAACTAATAGAAAGTGCCTTTGAAGTCAGACAGACCTGGTTTTTAACCCCTACCCAGTATCACTTGGATTTTTAATGACCCTCAAGTGTCCATGTGTTGGAAGCTTAGATCCCAGTTTGGTGCTACTGGGAGACAGTGGGAACCTAGCGGGGGATCTTAGGTTGTCCTTAAAGGGGATTGTGGAACTCTAGTCCTTTCTCATCTCTTTTGATTTCCAGCCACAAGGTGAGTGGCTTTGCTCCGCCATGTGCTCTGCATTGTGATGTGCTGTCTCACCACAGACCTGAAAGCAATGAGTCCAAATAACCATGGGCTAAAACCTCCAAAACTGTGAGACTCGGTAAACTTTTTTTCTCTTTATAAGTTGATTATCTTGGGTATTTGTTACAGTTTTGAAAGCTGACTCACACATTATACTACATTCCTTGAGTTGTATGGTCTCAGGAAAGTCACTTAACCTCTCTGATCTTTAATTTCCTCATCCTTTGAAAGATCTATTGTGATATATTAATGTAATACAGATAAGGAGCAGAATAGTGTTCAGAACAAAGTGGACCCAAGTAGATGGTATATCCATAGTAATCTCATGTGATTCTGCCTTTTATTTAGCAATCACCTGGGCCTCTGAAGGATTCATTGATAAATAAAGATGACAACCCTCCCCTCAAAGAACTTGCAATCTTAGAAGACAGAGGGAGCCTGCAGTTGTGATTATGAGTAATACAGCCCCAGAAGGTATCTTCCCAAACTCTGCTTCTGTGCCACTTTGGAGACATTCCAGCTATTGCCTGCCATGGCACTTTCCTTAGTGAAATAAGTTTGGCTTTGCCTTGTGTTCTGATTTAGATCTGGAATGTCCCCCCAAGTTCATGTATTAAAAGTATGGTCTCCAATGCAGCAAGGTTCAGAGGTGGGTCTTTCAGGCAGTGACTGAATCCTGAGAGCTTTGACGACCCTAGCAGATTAATAATCCACTGATAGCTAGATAGTCTGCAAGGAGTTGCACTTATTTGAAGGAAGCAGGTCACTGGGGGTGTGCCCCGGAAGGGAGAAGTAGGTCACTAGGGGTTTATCTTCTCCCAGGTCCCTTTCCTATCTCTCTCTTTCTCTCCCTCTCTCCTCCTTCTCCTCTCCCTTTCCTGGCTACTATCAGCTAAGCAGCTTTCTCCGCCATGCCCTTCTGCCTTGGATCCAGCTGAACCTCTGAACCTGTGAGCCAAAATAACCTTTTCCTCCTCTAAGCTGTTCTTGTGACACATTTTGATCACAGAAATGAAAAGCTGATGAAGACAATGTGTTTATCCTGATTTGAACTTTACACAATGTATAGATACAGGTATCAAAAACCACGTGGTACCTTGTAAATATGTACAAGTTTTGTTTTTATACATCAGTTAAAAATAAGTTTAAAAAATATCATGTTCTAGTACAGTACCAAGTCTAGTGTTTGCAATGCAGTGACCAAAAACCCTTGCAAAGTTTTAGACTGCAGGAATGAATGGATGAATCATAGACTAAAACAGCCTCATCTCCAGTCTCTAAAATTTAAAAACAATAACCACAAACCCTTGCTGCCCATTCAGAAAGTCAGAAGCTGCCAGGGCCCAGTCCTAGGAGCCTTGGAGCTCTTGCTTGGTGATGGGCCCCCTCCCAGCAGTGTGGATCCAGCACCTGGGAAGAATGGCTACTGTGTGTGGGAGAACAGTGGGTGCATTTTCTTATCAAAAAGGACTTTTCAGCACTGTTATGGGATTTGTGGGCAGAGGCAGGGGTGGGAATCTGGGGAGCAGGGAAAGATGCCCAGGTTGGTTTGGGGGCTCCAGCCTCCCAGCTTCTCCTTGCCATATACACTCCATTCCAGGTGGTCTGAAGGCCTTTCCCAACTTCCTATAAGGGAAGTTTTTCAGTGTCTGTTGATTCAAGAGTAAATGAAAAGTTTCCCTGTTTCCTGAAGGCAGAGTCATCTCTTGGCCACTTGAAAATATCTTGAAACACAGATATTTGCTATAAGGAACATGATGCAGAGCCCAAAGTGGTGCCTTGACCCAGGGTCTGATTCCTACCCTGTTCCCTGTTCCATAGTCGCCTTTTTTCTCTGGGTGAGATCTTAGAGTGCCATCATGAGACAACAAATTTGAAATCCCTTTTTTAAGCCCTACATGTAAGAGGGATTACTATGCACATGGCTAGAAGCTTTCTAAAGTAAACTATTGTCTTTCGATAATAGATTCTATCTTGTTCCTCAAACTCCCTTATCTGTGGTTCTTTCCGTCTAGGTCTCTTTGCCTTTCTTCTTCATTCTTTGGAAGTGGTTCAGCTCAGCCTTGGGTAACTTCCACAAATAATCCCTCGATTGAATAAATGCAATTCTTACCAGCCTGAACACCGACATCCTGGGTCAACAGCTCCACACAGCCTGTATGTAGAGAGAAAGCAGAAGGTCAGTGTGTCGTGTTCCCCGAATGTGGAGCTCCCAGAGGGCAGGGGCTGTGCATGGTTATCAACCAGTTCCTAAGTGTCTGGATCATTAAATGGCTCTGAACAAACGGATACATGAGTCCCATCCGATCCCAGGTGCAAGATGATGCTCCTTCAGCCTCCATTGTCTTGCACCTTTATTGAACAACTATTTTGTATTCATCTGTGGACTTGACAGGGAGTGGGGTGGTGCCCTGTCATCCAGAGCACAAATGTTGTCTGGTTGGATATCCATGACAACCAGTCATCACCACACCTCCTGGGAAGTGCTCAGCTAAGCAGTCACCAGAGCAGCACGCATGTCACATATGTGTAAGCCTCAGAGCACTCCAGAAGGTGGGTGTCTCCCCATTTTTCACATGGGACTCAACAAGGAAAGATGGCTCAGTTAATGAGCACACAGCTGGGAACCAAACTCAGATCTGCTTCATCTCACAACTGTCCTGGCACCTAGCTGCTCCTGATGCTTTGGGAACCCTGATTAGCAGCCAGCAGGTGGAGGAGGTACCCAGAGCCTCAATCTGCCTGATCTGAAGAAGGTGGCCATCACCCATGACCCTGCCTTGAGCACTGGCACCTTCCCTTCCTCACACTGGCAGTGTGCGGCAGGTGCTGGCTCTGTGGTGTTCATGGCCCTGTTTCCTGCACCTACCACAGCCTGCCCCACACTTAGTAATATATGTCCCATGAAGAGGCACATGAGGCCCCTGGATATTATTTTGATGGTGGCTTTGAGAATGCACAGCAGCGGGGCCAGCTCTGAGAGCAGATGCCTTTATCCGCATATTACAGGAACATAGAGGCTAAGAAATGCTGAGACTTTATCAAAGCTGTTCAACTGATATTATGGTTTGAATCTAGAAATGTACCCCCCCCCAAAACCTCATGGTCCCCATGCAGCAAGGTTCAGACATGGGACTTTTAGACAGCAATCGGGACTGTAACCTCATTACTGTGTTAATCCAAAATGGATTAATAATTTGAATGAACTAGTGGATAATAATTTTAGGTAGGTAAAACATGACTGGAGGAGGTAGGTCAATGGGGATGTGGCCTTGGAATATATATCTGTCTCTTACCCTGCCCCGCTCCTGTTCCAAGGTGCCATGAGCCAAGCAGTTTTCTCCCCCACTCCAACCAACACCCTTCTGCCATGATGTTCAGCCTCACCTCAGACCCAGAGCAATGGAGTTGGCTGACCAAAGACTGAACCTCTGAGACCATGAGCCAAAATAAACTGTCCCTCCACTAAGTTGTTCTTATCAGGTATTTTGGTCACAACGAAAAGCTGAGTAATACAATTGGTAAGTGAAGAAACACAGTCTTCTCCCCAGCTTCGAAATCCAGCCTCTTTACCCTACATCCTCTGTTTGGGATGTGTAAAAGTCAGTGTTAAAATGCAGAGAAAATTTCATACTGCTTAAGGGAAATATTCATCGACAAGACATAACAATAATAAACTTATATGCCCCAAACAATGGAGCATCTATGTTCATCCAACAAACTCTTCTCAAGTTCAAGAGTCAAATAGACCACCACACAATAATTCTGGGTGACTTTAACACACCTCTTTCACCCCTGGTTAGATCAGCCAAACAAAAGCTGAAAAAAAGAAACTATGGAATTCAATAAAACAATCAATAACTTAGACTTAACTGACATATATAGAATATTTCATCCTTCAATGAATGAAGACACTTTCTTCTCAGAAGCACATGGATCCTTCTCTAAAATAGACTATATATTGTGCCACAAAGCAACTCTTAGCAAATATAAAAAAGTAGAGATTCTACCCTGCATTCTATCAGATCATAATGGAATGAAATTAAAAATCAATAATAAAATAAAAAATAAAAGCTATTCCAATACCTGGAGATTAAATGCTACTGAATGAACAATGGATTGCAAAAGACATCAAGGAGGAGATTTAAAAATTCTTAGACGTAAATGAAAACACTGATACAATACATCAATCTCTGGGACACTATGAAGGCCGTACTAAGAGGAAAGTTTATTGCATGGAGTTTATCTCCTAAAAAAAGAAAAAGTCAATAAATAAATGGCCTAACATTACATCTCAAAGCTCTAGAAAAAGAAGAACAAATCAACACCAAAAGCAGTAGAAGACAGGAAATAGTTAAAATCAGAGCTGAAATCAATAAAATTGAAAGAAAATAAATAGTTGAAAAAATTGACAAAACACAAAGTTGATTCTTTGAAAAAATAAATAAAATTGACAAACCCTTAGCCATGCTAACAAAGAGGAGAGAGAAAACTCAAATTACTAACATACATGATGATAAAGGAAATATCACAACAGACACTACAGGAATACAGAAGATAATTAGAAATTATTTTCAAAACTTGTACTCCAATAAAATAGAAAATATCGAAGGCATTGACAAATTTCTAGAGTCATATGATTTGCCCAGATTGAATCAGGATGATATACACAATTTAAACAGATCAATTTCAAGCAGTGAAATAGAAGACGCCATCAGAATCCTACCAACCAAGAAAAGCCTAGGACCAGATGGACAACAAGACCTTTAAAGAAGAACTAATACCAATACTCTTCAATTTATTTCAGGAAATAGAAAAAGAGGGAGCACTTCCAAACTCATTCTATGAGGCAAATATCACCCTGATTCTAAAACCAGGTAAAGATGCCTCAAAGAAAGAAAACTTCAGACCAACATCTCTAATGAACATAGATACAAAAATTCTCAATAAAATTCTGGCAAATCAAATACAAAAACATATCAAAAAGATTGTGCACCATGATCAAGTGGGATTCATCCCCGGGATGCAAGGTTTGTTCAACATACAGAAATCAATTAATATAATTCATCACATTGATAGACTTAAAGATAAGAATCATATGATCATCTTGATAGATGCAGAAAAAGCATTTGACAAAATATACCACCCTTTCATGTTTAAAACACTAGAAAAACTAGGGATAACAGGAACATATCTCAACATTATAAAAGCTATCTATGCTAAGCCTCAGGCCAACATCATTCTAAATGGAGAAAAATTAGAAGCATTTCCTCTAAAAACTGGAACAAGACAGAGGATGCCCTCTTTCAACACTTCTATTTAATATAGTTCTTGAAACACTGGCCAGAGCAATTAGAGGAAAGAAATTAAAGGAATACAAAAGAAGAACTCAAATTAGCACTATTTGCTGATGATATGATTCTATACCTAGAAGACCCAAAAAATTCCACCAGAAAATTTCTAGACTAGTAAAGGAATTCATCAAAGTAGAAGGATACAAAATCAACATCCATAAATCAAAGGCATTTCTGTATATCCGTGACAAATCCTCTGAAAGAAAAATGATGAAAATTACCCCATTTAAAATAGCCCCCCAAAATAAAATAAAACATTTGGGAATAAATTTAACAAAAGAGGTGAAAGACCACCACAATGAAAACTAAAGAATGCTAAAGAAAGAAGTTAAAGAAAACCTTAGAAGATGGAAAGATCTCTCTTGTTCCTGGATAGGTAGAATTAATATTGTTAAAATGACCATACTACCAAAAGCACTATACAGATTTAATGCAATTCTAATCAAAATCCCAATGACATTCCACATAGAAACAGAAAAAGTAGTCATGAAATTCATCTGGAAAAAATAAGAGACCCAGAATAGCTAAAGCCATCCTTAGCAAGAAGAGTGAAGCAGGTGGCATCATTTTACCAGACCTTAAACTATACTACAGAGCAATAGTAACAAAACCAGCATGGTATTGGCACCAAAACAGGATGGTAGACCAATGGTACAAAATAGAGGACACAGAGACTAACCCATATAATTACGGTTACCTTATATTAGACAAAGACGCCAAAAACATACATTGGAGAAAAGATAGCCTATTCAAAAATGGTGCTAGGAGAACTGGAAATCCATATGCAACAAAATGAAATTAAACCCCTATCTCTCACCATGCCCAAAAATCAACTCAAAGTGGATCAAGGACCTAGGAATTAAACCAGAGACCCTGTGTCTATAGAAGAAAAAGTAGGCCAAAATCTCCATCATATCGGATTAGGCTCCAACTTCCTTAACAAGACTCCTACAACACAAGAATTAAAATCAAGAATTAATAAATGGGATGTATTCAAACTAAAAAGCTTCTCTCAACAAATGAAACAATCAGTGAGGTGAATAGTGAGCCTACAGCTTGGAAGCAAATTTTTACCACATGCACATCAGATAGAGCACTAATCTCTAGGGTATATAAAGAACTCAAAAAGCTAAACTCAAAAAAAAAAAAAACAAATAATCCAATCAATAAATGGGCCAAGGAATTGAACAGACACTTCTCAGATGCTCAACATCTCTAGCAATTAGAGAAATGAAAATCAAAACTACTCTAAGATTTCATCTCACTCCTGTCAAAATAGCAGCTATTACGCATACAAGCAACAATAAGTGTTGGCGAGGATGTGGGGGAAAAGGCACACTTATGCATTGCTGGCGAGACTGCAAATTGGTGCAGCCAATATGGAAAGCAGTATGGAGATTCCTTGGAAAATTGGGAATGGAACCACCTTTTGACCCAGCTATCCCTCTCCTTGGTCTATACCCAAAGGACTAAAAACAGCAGACTACAGGGACACAGCCACATCAATGTTTATAGCAGCACAATTCACAATGGCTAAACTGTGGAGCCAACCTAGATGCCCTTCAGTAGATGAATGGATAAAGAAACTGTGGCATATACACACAATGGAATATTACTCAGCAATACAATAGAATAAAATCATAGCATTTGCAGGTAAATAAATGGAGTTAGAGAAGTTAATGCTAAGTGAAGTGAGCCAATACCAAAAAACCAAATGACGTATTTTTTTTTCCTGATATAAGGAGGATGATTTATAGTGGGGCTGGGAGGGGGAGCATGGGAGGAATAGACAAACTACAGACAGGGCAAAGGGGAGGTAGAGGAGGAAGTGGGCAAGACGGTAAAAAATGATGGTGAAATGAGATGGACATCATTACCCTAAGTACATGTGTGAAAAAGACACGAATGGTGTCAATATACTTTGTATACAAGCAGAGAGATGAAAAATCGTGCTTTACATATGTAATATGAACTGTAATGCATTCTACTGTCATATATAATAAATTAGAAGAAACAATTAAAAATCAAAGGTAGAGACAAACAAACAAACAAGGCAGGGAAAAGCAGGGGATGTGCCTCACACCTGTAATCCCATCCACATGGGAGGCTGAGGCAGAAGGACTGCAAGTTTAAGGCCAGCCCCAGCAACTTAGTGAGACTCTCAACAACTTGTGAGACCCTGTCTCAAAATAAAAATTAAAAGGGCTGGGGATGTGGTAGCCCCTGGGTTCAATCCCCAGTACCAAAGGGAAAAAAAATGTGGAGATAATCTTAGCTGAACCCTGGCTCCTAGAGAGCTCTTCTAAGGGGAGTCTGGTCCCTGTTTCCACCTCATATATCCTAGGGAAGTGTAGAACGAAAGACATAGAGGGGCATGGTCTTGCCTCTGGCTGCCCATTGTTTCCTGCTCCTGGCTTCTCCACACCAGAAACTTTAAGCAGAAACTTAAGCTTCCCATAGTTCCCAGTTCAGTTGCTGTCCTCTCTCCTCACCAACCACATAGCATCTGACCTCCAACCACCAGGCTCTGCCTCCCAAGTGCCCCATGCTGGTCCTGCCAGATCCCAGGGCGTGGCCTGTCACATACCCCAGACTGCTGCTCTTCTGACCCCAGAGTTCAGTGCCCTCTACTCCCCAGCAATTCCTCCTGGTCTTCCTGTGGCACAGAGCAGCAGAACTGCTGACCTTACCCCCTCCCCAGTGGCAGCTTATCCCCGAGCAGCTGCTCCCTCATTGCATTGCTACCCCCTGGCCCTTCCATTTCTCCTCTGTCTGTCAGCCTGTTCCTAGCTTCATCTCTGTCCCCACTTAGCCTGTACCCTGCCTTAAATCTCTTTGGGGAAAAAGTGGTCCTCTGATACCCATCAATGGGATACAAAAATGAAATACAATGAGCATACATGATGTGGAGCCCCTGTCTTGAGAAGAGTGGTTCTTCCCTTTAACTGACTCTTCTCTCACCTTGTAAGCTCCCAAATCTAGTGAGTACAGCCAGGGACTGGGTCCTACTCCACTGAAGACAGCAGTTGGGGTGCTCTCATGGGCTGTACCTCCTCTTGACCTTCAGAAATGCCCAAGGGTCCTTCCTTGGACATCCGTCAGCTCTTTTGGCAAAAAATAAAATAAAATAAAAATTCTACTTCATTAATTTCCCCCATTTGGGGAAGTGTGGAAAGACACAGAGGGGCATGGCCTTGCCTCTGGCTGCCCAGTGTTTCCTGCTCCTGGCTTCTCCACACTAAGCAGAAACTTGAAGCCCACCCACCTCCAGATCCACCAAGGCCCCATTTCTCTGGATTTCTCCAGAGGATGTGCCATGGGCACAAGGTGACTCCAGTGCTTCATCTTCTCAGTCCCCAAGCCCACGCCTGCATTCCTTATCTCAATGAATGACATTAGCAACTGCTGAAGATTGTTCTCATATCTTAATCATCATGTAATGCCTCTCTAAGCTTCCCGGGTAAACTTGCTTCTTTTCATCTCTTCAAAAATCATCCTTCAGAGAGACTATCATGCTAAGCGAAGTAAGCCAATCTCAAGAAACCAAAGGTTGAAGGTTTCTATGATAAGTAGATGCTGATCTATAATGTGGGGGGGCATGGGATGAGTGGAGGAACTTTGGATGGGCCAAAGGGGAAGGAGGGGAGGGGAGGGGGCATGGGGGTAGGAAAGATGGTGGAATGAGATGGACATCATTACTCTAGGTACATGTATGATTGCATGAATGGTTGTACTTTGTGTACCCAGAGAAGTGAAAAATTTGTGTACGAGGAATTGAAGAGCATTCTGCCTGAAGTCCATGTGTAACTGATTAGAATAAATAAACAAACAAATCCATCCTCATCCCATTATCCAGTGATTTTTTAAAAATATTTTTAGTTGTAGATGGACACAATACCTTTATTTTGTTTAATTTTTTTTTTTATGTGGTGCTGGGGATCGAACCCAGGGTCTCACATGTGCCAGGCAAATGCTCTACCGCTGAGCCACAACACCAGCCCTACCCAGTGATCTTTAAAAGATGCAAAAATGGACCACATTATGCGTCTCCATGCTAAGAGTGTGCCGTAGCTTTATGGCATTCAAGAATCCTCAGCATAATAACCCGCCTGCCTTCTGAGTCTGTCTTCTATCTTACCTCTTCCCCCTCCCCAGGATGCACTGAATTTCTTGAAGTTCCTGAAACACCCCACGCTCTCTCTTACCTCATTGTTTCTGATCATGATCTGAGTTTGGAGCACACACATGTACACACACATGTACCGTCATCCTCACACAGAGAAGCTGCCATTTTCTGCCTGCTTTTATATGTTATTGTGTATGTCTCCCCCATACCTGTGAGTAGGGAAGAAGATGTCAAAAGACCTGAAAGCCAGACTGTGCCTTACTCATGGACGTGTTTCAAAAAAAGCTTGCTGAATGATGGATGGATGAGTGGATGGATAGAGGGATTGGTGGGTAGAATAGAGGGATGGATGGGTGGATGAATAGATGGATAGATGAATGGTAGGTGGGTTGGTTGGTGGATGGGTAAATGGATAGATGAATGAGTGGATTAACGGACGGATGGGAGGTTAGATGGATGCATGGATGGTCTGGAATACTGGTGGGTAGATGAATGTATGTATGGATGGATGGATGGTTGGATGGATAGGTGCTTCCCCTTAGGATCCCAGGAAGGCAGGTGAAGCACTGATCCTAAGGGGAAGCACTGGTATATCTGAAAGTTTTTGCCTTTTAAGTGTGATATGCCTTCTTCCTATCCCAAGTCCCCTTCTCAAGCCCTAAGAGGTCTATGTGACTGAGCCCACAGGAGTCAGTGTCCCACCTAACCTCAGGAACCAGAATGGGTTGACCATCCCCCAAGGGGAGAAGGGTAAGCCGCTGTTTCTCAAAGCCCTCCACAGAGCCGCTAGCAGTGTGAAGCAACACCACTAGCACATGTTTCCAGGGTGTCACTTAACTGGAATATAGGAGGAGTAGCGAAGAAGATGTCAAAAGACAAGTAGAGAGGTAGAGTGTAGAGGTAGAGTGTGGGGAAGAACAGAGTGTGGCTGGGCTAGGAGGGGGCTGTAAGGGGTCTGTGTGCTAGAAGGACAGGGTACCAGGTGCTGTGCAGATTCTTTGCCTAGATCTCTCATTTATGCTGCATAAGAACCCTGTACTTTCCTTGGAGATATCTCACCTAAAAGATGAGGAGCCTGAAGTCCAAGAATCTATGTCTCTGACCTATGGGATGCCAGCCCGAAAGGGGTACCTACACTGGGGGGCTGACAATGCTTTGCTCACCAAAGGGGTACATGTGTTCTTTGGGCAGAAAGGACATGTGAAACTGAGTGAGGGATGAGTAAACCTTGGAAGTTATTCTATGCCAGCTTATTACCCATTCCCCACAGCGCCAGAGCTAAGGATTCTAGGCCTGGAAGCCTCACCCAAGCAGAGCAAAGGCTGGCATAGTCTGGAAGGGCCACCACCAGGGGGAAGTCAGCACAGACCAGCAGGTGACAGTGATGAGGCCAAACCACCTGTATTCAGAGCTGACCCAGGCTAGTCAGTGACCCCACTTTGGTCCCAGAGAGGGTGATTATAAATGGTCAGCCTTGGGGAAAGGGCAGACCATGAAACAAAGGGCTGAGTTACACTCCAATCATTAGAAGACCATTTATTGGGCAGTTACTGAGCCAAAAGTTGCATATACAATGTTTCCTTCAATGACATAATAATTATGTGTGGTATGTAATTATTTTCTATATTCTTCCATATTTCGAAAAATTAAGGTTTGGCAAAACTAAGGAATTCACCCAAGGCCCTGGAGGCCTGCACCTTCCAATATAGTAACCATTAATGACATGTGTCTATTTAAATTTTAGTTAAAATTCAGCCCCTTACTTTTACTGGCTGCGCTTCAAGTGCTTAATAGCCCTATGTAGCTAATGGCTATGGTTTGGGGGAATAGAGAATATTCCTATTATCATGGAAATTCAATGCAATGGTTAGGGTTAGGGTTAGGGTTACATTATGGTTTGTCCCCTCCAAAATGCATGTTGAAATTTAACCCTTGTTGTGAGGTATTAAGAGGGTAGGAACTTGATCTGTCGATAGTGTTTGCAGGTAGAGCCTCTGGGAGGTGGTTAAGTAAGATCATCAAGGTAGAGGCCCCATGACTGAATCCCTGTGGCATTATAAGTAGAGGAAAAGACCAGAGAATACACACACACACACTTCCTGTCTCTTGCCATTTGAAGCCCTATACCACCTCAGGACTCTGCCAGAAAGAAGGCCGCCACCAGATATAACCCCCCAACCTTGAACCAGAACTATGAACCACAATAAACCTCTTTCTTTCATAACTTACTCAATCTGTGGAATTGTGTTGTTAATAACAAGAAACGGACAAAGATAAAATAGAGCATGTCCTGCCATTTCCCTAAACCCACATGTGGTTCCTACCAACGATACCAGGCTGGACCTGTCCTATCTTTTCTCTGCATCTTTGTGGATGCCATTTCCGTCACCTGGAACATCCCCTGCTCTCCCCCCCACCACTAAGCCATACTTTCTTTTATAGGCTGCTTAGGTCCCTTCCCCTCTTCTGCCTGTCCTCAGCTCCATGATTGTTTTCTTCCTCTGACCTCTTGATGCCCTGAATACTGTGCTCCTGGTATGCACTGATCATTTTTCCTCTATATAGTCTCACATCACAGCTGGTTGTGAAGGAACATGATTTAAGCAGCTTTATTAACTTTGAAGAGATATCCAAGAGTCTAGAATGACTTCAGATCAGAAATCTTGACTCCATCCCTAGCTTCACTTCTGCACTACTACTCCGTTCACTCCCTGTGCTCTGCTGAGTCCTGTGTGGTTGTAGGGGATGCAAAAATCCTGAGGAGACCCAGCCGATGCCCTCAAGGAGCTCATAGTCCAGTGACTTTGGGCAAATCATTTTGCCAAACAACCTCAATGTCCTTTTCTGTGAAATGTAACAACATCATTCCTGCCCTTTCTCCTTGAACTGAGTAAGCATGGAGAAAAGAGAGCCATTGTAAGACACATCAAATGCAGAGCTCTGTAAATGCACAGAGGCAACAGGTTGGTGCCTCTCTCTGTTGTGCCCACTCTCTGCAGGGGCCCACACTGAGAGAAGAGGGCACAGGAGGCCTGAAGGCAATTCCTATGGAGTAGATCTCTGAAAAGCGTCACATGAGTGGCAGGTGGTTAGGTATCCAGCAGGTCCAGAGAAATGGGAAAGGCTTTGTACCCAAAGAGCTGTTGAGTCGAGTGATTCTTAACGAGAGTTTGCTGGGGCGGGGCCGGGTGCAGGGAGGCTCCAGTCATACTGAATTTTCAAATAAAATCCTGAACTAGCCTGTCGGTCAGAAGTACAGGTGACAGAGTTCAGGAGTCTTATGGATTAGAATGAAATTCAAGTCCATAGTTGCAAGTGGACCTAAATAGGTGGCTTTGTCATGGGGAACACCTGTGCCCAATTTAGGGGATTTAGCATAGGGGTCCATACCTGCCAGCTGCCCTACGTAAGCCAGTCCTTCCTGACCCTGTATCTCAAATCCCTCCTCTGTGAAATGGGAATGGGATGCACACTTAGGCTGGCAGCTCAAGGAAGAGGCCTCAGTGAGCCCGTCTGTCCACTGGCTGTCCCTCTCCTCAGCCACCTAATTCCCTCAATAACCCGACACCCCATCTGAGAAAGCTTTGAGGCCAGGCAGACCTCGTCTTGCCTCACCTTAGGGCCCTGGCCTCTCAGAGGTGGGCACCTTAACTCTCACGGTCCTCAGTCTCTGTGTCCATAAAATAGAAGCAAGGCCACCAGAGCTGGAAGGACACAGTGAGTCATCACCTATGGCACAGCTGGGGCCTGGTCATCAGTACCAGGGCTGTCCTTGTCCCTTGATTCTGTGGTGAGGTCTTCCAGCTGTGAGGAGGCTGTGAGCTGGGGCAGCCCAGCACCGGCCATTCCCTCTGCACCAGTGCCTGCTGTCTTTTAGCAGAGGGCCAGTTCAGCTTCACCTCTTCTCCCTCCTCCTCCTTCTCTTCTTCCTCCTCCTCTTGGGCCTCCCAGGTTAGCCTTGCAGCTCAGTGGACCGGAGTCCCCTGAATAAAGTTTCCAATTTCCAGCCCTCTACCCCACAGACCTGCCCCACCCTGCTTCCATTCTGGGCCTTGGAACCCAGCTCCTGACTAGGGACCCTCCTCCAGGGTGCTGCGGAGCTGAGCCCCTCCTCCCTTTCCCCCAGCTGGAAGTCCACACCAGGAGAGGATGGGGGGCTTACCTTGTCAGGACTGGGGTCAGTGCACTCCCTGGCCCTCCACCCTGGGCAACCTGAAAGAGCCAGGAAAGGAGAGTGCCTGAGTTCCAGGGGTGTCATAGAGTAAGGATAGAGGAAGAGGCGGAAGGGCCCCAAGAGGAAATGGCCGAGCACTCTGGGCTCACGTAATTTATTACAGGACTTTGTCCTCTGTCTCTTGGCACTTCCACTCCCACACGCCTCCTGCAACCCCAGCCTGCGCAGGGCCTCACAATGATCTGTTCTTCAGCAAAGCAGTGGATGCTGGCTTCCCTGGAGGCCCTCTGGGCCTGCGCTCTGCATCCCTGCTTCTGGACCCCAAATCCAGAAGGGAGCCAGTCAGGGGATAATCCAGGGGATCAGCATCTCTCCAGGTATCATGAGAATGCCAAGTAAGCACAGGGTAGGGGTTATGCTCCCAAGCATCCAAGCGCTAATTGTATTATATTATAAAATATATTTTGTATTATAATACAAAATATAATAATAATATAAATATATATTTTGTATTATAGTATAAAATATATTTTGTCTTTGTCCCTGGATAACATAGCAGAGCTCCTAAAACCTTTAGAATTTCCTGAGTGGGTGCACAGCCTTTAGTTACTCACATTGAGCCTCTTTGATAACACTTGAGATTATGATGATGAGGTGACTTAGGTTGGGGTCCCTAGAGAGTCTCAGGGTGGAGATAGTCACCAGAAAGACCACATGAGCACAACTGGAACTGTCAGTCTCATCTACTGACCTCTGAGGAGGTAAAATTCTTGAACAAGATTTATTAGCTTCGAGATAGCTGAACACAAGGAGATCCTTGGAAGGTGCCACCCGGAGAGGGCATGGGACTCTGTCCCCTCCCCCACACCTTGCCTCCACATCTCTTCGCTTAGTTGTCCATCTGTAGTTTTGGTAGAATCCTTTATAATAACTGGTCAATATAAGTAAGCATTTGCCCGAGTTCTGTGAGCCCAGGCCTAATGGAAACCAAGGAGGAGGAGGAAGATTTACAGCCTGTTGATCAGAAGTACAAGTGAGAGACGATCTGCTACTTGCGATTGGCATCTGAAGTGGGGCCTTTCTTGTGGGACCAAGAGCCCTCAACTTGTGGGCTTTGACTCTAAGTCCTGATAGATATTGTCAGAGTTAAATGGAATTGCAAGATAGCCAGTTGGAGTCTACTGGAGAACTGATTGGACATGTGGTTCTGTAAGTGTTCTTGGTTCCTGTTCAAGGGTACACACACAAGGAAATGCCTAGGGCGATCGGGAAGTTTTACAACAGAGCTAAAGGCTGGAGACCAGGAGGGTGCTTGGGAGCAGACAGCAGAGGGTGGCTGGGACTTGCATGAAGGGGTATTAGGACTATGAGACAAATACGGTCATTCTTGAAGGGAAGTGTCAGGCAGTGTGCTCCAGGAGGGGTCAGAAGGATGGGTAGGCAGTCTCTGGGAGTGGCTATCCAGAGAAGGGGAGCCTTTTGAAGGCAGATGGATAGTAGGGGGCATGGGAGATCCTTCCCAGCCACAGTCCTTTCCTTGGCTGAAGAAAGGCCTCATAATTGGCCAGTCGGGTTCCTTTTCTTTCCCAAGATTTGGGTGCGGGGCTTGGGCCCTGGAGGTAGAGATATAAGAGTGAGCTGTCATCTTTAGATAGAGTTGAGGTCAAGCTAGGTCAGTTCCCAGGCCTTTTCTGGGAACACTGATGAAGAGGTGCTGGAAAAGAAAATGGCAAAGTAGACAAGCCACAAAGGTGGAGACCAAGTGGGCCCAGAGAGAGGCAGAGACTTCCTACCATAGACCCACTGCCCAAGAACTTCCGGTGCTCCTATAGGTGGGCTCTATGGAGCCTCCAAATTGCCTCGACTAAATGCTTCTTCTATTGAGATGACTCAAAGCAGTTCAACAACTCATGACAAGGACCGGGAGTCAGGAGGTGGCTTCAAAGTCCACGGGGAGGCTATGGGCTCTGATCCTTTCCTGAAAAAACAGCTTAGGCAATGTTTCCATCGTGACCCACCAGTCAGAGGTGTTATCTATAGCAAAAATAGTGGGAGTCTAACAGTATGTGGCTTAGCTGCATGACCTCTAAAATTGGTGGTAAAAGCAAGTAACAAAGTTTTCCCTTGGATTTACTTTTTTTGGGCTCCGTACTGCACGTGGTTTCTCTGGCTCACCACAGTTACGTGGCTGCTCTGACAGGGAGCTCCTTTCTCTTTGACTCAAGACTGATTCTCCATGACCCTCTCTCACTGCCCTCAGGCAAGAAAACAGCCAACAGACACTTGTGTAGCACAAAATGTTTATAAGGTGCTTCTGACCACAGCCTGCCTTGTGCAATGTCTGGTAAGAATTCATTTTAGAGACCTACAAACTGTCTCCCTCTTTTTAATTTTATTTATTTTTTGTTATATTCAAAATTTTAACACAAGTAGTTTCTTGTACTGTCCTAAACTTTTACCACCAGTCTTTACCACAGTGTGCCAGTCTGTCATACAGGAGCTCTGTCATCTGTGTACCCATCCTCCCTGGATGGGTACATATTAGGATGTGTACAGTTCTTTGCTGTCCTATACAACACTGCAATGAAGGAGTCTGTGCTCACAGCTTTGTTTGCATTTTGTTATTACAGGAAGATCCACAAGGGAACTTATTGAAACAAGGGGCATTTTGTTGCTAATTTGTTCCAAACAGCATGCAAGTCCTTCCTCCTAGCCCAGGAGTCTAATTGCAAGGGCTGAACTAACTGTTGTGTAAGTTGACAGGGTGCAAAGGAGGAGGGACATCCTGAGGGACAGTTCTCCTGGAACCTGAGCTTTCCATAACTGAGGGATCTCAAGTCCTGGCCAGAACCAGGTGTGGTGGTGGACACTATAATCCCAGCCACTCAGGAAGCTGAGGCAGGAGGATCATGGCCAGCCTGGCCAACAGTGAGATTATCTCAGAATAAAAACAAAATAAAAAGGTCTGGGGATGTAGCTCAGTGGTAGAGTACTTACCTAGCATGGCCAATCCCCAATAACAGAGAGAGAGAAAATGTTTGGAGGGGGACCAGGGTCAGGCAGGGCAGGTTCTTCCCAGTCACACCAGTGACGAGGCTCTCTCCCAGCCTAATGTTACTTCCACAGTTCTCCCCATGATGTGAATGTTCTGCTAACCTTTAGAAACCTGAGTCTGAACTGAGCCAAAATGCATCGGGAGAAAAACTGTGGCTTGATCCATTTCTGTCTAATTGTCAAAGCCCTTTGCAGCAGGATCACGGCAACTAAAACAGAGCAGAGTGAGCAGTTTCTTTCAGCTCTAATAACAAACACATCACAGAGTCACCTAAAATCACTTGCTTCTCTTCCCATCTATACAAGCCCAGTTATACATTAACCCTATAAAACAGCACGGCTCTCAGCATAGATCTCTGTAACTGAATTACTCTTCAGAGTATTCTTAAATTCTTTGTCTCAAAAAGAACTAGCTGTTCACAAATGCATTCTTTGTACCAGGGCTCTTTGCATGTGCCATCTCCCTCAATCCTCATCAAAACTTGTCTTCATTTCATAGTAAGAGAGTTAAAGTCAAAGAGGTTAAAAAACTGGCATGGGTCACATGACCAAAAGTGCAAAGATGAGATGAGAACCAAGGTCGGCCTGGGTCGACTCATTGCTTATTGTGTTGTAGGGACAGACAAGGCAAGGCACCGAAGATAGCAGGAAACAGTTTTATTTGGCTGCAGCCAGGTTCAGAGGGTACAGCCTTTGTTGTTATCAATTAATCCCCTGAACCCCGAGTTCAGGGAGTTTCAGGGTTTTATACCCAGCATGTAAGGGGTGGGGCTCAGAAATTCACAGTCTACAGAAGTTCACATAAAAGCAGCTTTTTCTTTCACTGTTTGGGGCAAGTTAACCCTTCAAGGACAACACCTGAGAAGGGGAGAGCTTCTTCTCCCCCTTCTTTCTTCCCCCTGCCAGCTGTTACCATGGACCCATTTGTAACTTATCTTAAAAATGTAGACATCTCTGTGAAGCTCCAGCTCAAGGCCAGAGGCCTTGTTTGCACATTTCTTCAAAGTACTATACTGATACGTTTGTGAAAAACTAGTAAGGGGGTGTCCAGCACCTGGAGAGCTGGTATCTTCTCGGCCAGTGGCCAAGTAAAACAGGGCGACATGAAAATAGGAAGTTTATCTACACTGGACTCTTTTGCTGACAGTCTTAAAATCAGCCATGGTGAAGAGGGCTTTTCTGTGGAGAAAGGGGGTGCCACTTCAATTGCACTGTCACACCACACCAACCCTCACCTGAGTCTCAACTCCCCGATCCTACACGACCAATGATGAAGGAAACACCCCGATGTAGAGACTTTCAGAGAAGGTGCTTCCCCAACTTGCTTGTCCTGGTCCAGAGATGGAAGGGTGTTTCCCATTTTGTTTCCTTGGTCTCTGAGATACAAGGGCAAGGACGATCTGGAAAGAGATGAGCTAAATGCTCCCCTGAAATCACAGTTACGCACAGTACAAGAGTGTCAGTCGCAGGGTACCGTCTACCCAGGTAGTTCAGGGTTTCTCAACACTGGCATTTGGGAGGAGGTTGTTCTTTGTCAGTGAGATGGAGGAGCTGTTCTGTGCACTGTGGGATATTTAGCGACTTCCTTGGCTTCTCCCTTACTAGTGTGTCCGACCCAGTGATGACACATAAAAATGTCTCCAGAGGTTATTGCCAAATGTCCCCTGACAAAGGTTCTCTTAAATGGAAACTAATGTATAGGTGATATACCCAGGTGCAATTGAGGGTGGAAGAAGAGGAGGCCAGCCAAGTCCAGAATAACTGTCCTCCTAAAAGAGGTGACCATGCTCTTGCTGGTTTCCTAAATGGCCAGAAGAAATGGCCAAGAGGGAAAGTGCAGGGAAGGGGGTTTGGGGTCTGTGCTTCTTAGAAGATCTCAATTCCAACGTACCGAGGAAACGACTCAGGCAAGCTGAGGATTTCATCCTCCTGGGTCAGCAGCTCTGAGAGTCATTCTTGAGCTGGGTGGACCTGGGATTCAAAGTCCTGATGGGCCAGATACATCCATGGTCTCAGCCCTGGAGGAAAGAGCTCATTTCCTGACGGTGCTTTATGACCAGAAAATCTTCTGAGGAACCCACCCAGAGGTTTGTCCAAGGGAGCAGGAGAGGAAAGGGAGGGGCACAGAATGAAAGGGTGGCTTTCTCCAGAGAGCTTTGGACAACCTAGTGAATAATTCTGTCTTGGGCCCTTACATGTAAGCCAAGACTACTAGTCATAAACAGGGGACCTTTGCCCCGTGACCAGGATCCATAGCATCCTGATGACTAATCGTATTGCCCTGGGGACATTAAGGTATTTTGAAAAGAAACTTGATTATGTGGCCACTTAATAAGCTAGTTAAATGATGCTGATTAAGATATCAGATGGTGGTAGTGATGATAACAACAGCAACAATAATAGTCATCTAGCTCTTGGAATAGGGTGGCAGTGAGAAGCTCAGGCTCACTTCTAAGAGTTCCATTTCTGATAAAAGAGGCCCTGGGATTGAATTCTTACCCTTGCCTGGAATGCTCAGTGTGGAGAAAGATCAGTGTCCTTTTTCTTCTGGTTCAACAGCTGTGATATTCTTCCCAGCCTCATTCACCATTAGGAGTGGATATGAAATGAGGGTAAGGGACATAGTTCTGTTTTAGTCTGTTTTCTGTTGCTATAACTAAATATCTGAGGCTGGGTAATTTATAAAAGAAAAAGTTTATCTTAGCTCACAGTTCTGAAGACTGGGAAGTCCAATGGCATAGTAATGGCGTCTGACCAGAGTTTCATAACATGGTGGAAAGCAAGAGGGCAAGCAAGGGCTTGGCATTTGGCTCAGGGATAGAGTGCTTACCTCGTATGCATGAGGTCCCGGGTTCTGTCCCTAGCACAGCCACAAAAAAAAAGGAAGGGCAGCAAGCCAGCATATGCAGAAGATTCAAACAATGAAGGATGGCCTTGCTTTATAATACCTTGCAATGGCAGGAAAGACATTAATCCCTTCTATGGCCCCACCTCCCACTGTCACAATGGCAAATTTTAATGAGTTTCAGAGGGGCAAAGTGTATTCAAAACAAGCAAACATATTACTTCCAGTCCTGTGCCAGCCCGCCGTTCTCTCCTCCCACCGACTGGTGGCTGCAGAGAGCCCAGCAGTGGGTCCTGAATCTCTTGGGGAAGGTGGAGCCAGAGTACAACAAGGGGTAGACTTCCTGACTGACGGCAAGCAGCAGAGTGCCACCTCCACCCTGCTGTGGACACGGGGACCTACTGACAGAAAGCAAGAAATAAAATTTTATTGTGTTAAGACACTGAAACTTGTTATTGTTCTAATAACAGCAATATAACTACATGGTGGCTGGTTAACCTACGGAGATTAAAATACACGTTCAGCTTTTTGTGACTATGAAAAAATACCCGAGAAAATCAATTTAAAGGAGGGAAGATTTTTTTTTTTTTTTTTTTGGCTCATGGTTTCTGAGGTTTCAGTCTATGGTCGCTTGGCCTGGTGTCTTTTAGGTCTGTAGGGAGGTGGCACACTGTGACAGAGGTGTACTGTGGAGGAAACCCGCTCAACTTATGGCAGCCAGGAACCTGGGCCGGGTGGGGGGACAGACAGACAAACAGACATGGAGACAGAGGTTGATTTTATAACAAAAGCCTTCACCCCAAATCCATCAAATCCTGGATCCATAAGCGGATTAATTTATTCACAAGGTCAGAGCCCTCATGACCCAGTCACCTCCCGAAGGTTCCAAATCTGGACACTGCTGCACTGGGGACCAAGCGTCAACACACGATTTCAGAAAATAACAATAAAATAAAAAAAATAATAAAATAAAAAAATAACACATGATTGTTATGATTTCAGATCCAAATCATAACAAAATCCAATTCTTCTTCTATCCAAATCTGCCTCTGTCCTTCAAACCCTGGCTCAAACACTTCTCCCAGGAAATCTGCCTTTACTCCCTAGTTCCCTCCAGCCTCAGGCCCCTTTTAATTTTTAAGGTCCATGTTGCCCGGGCCACATAATTCACCTCTCAGCATGTACTTCATTCAGATTTGGACTTCCGGGTGGGTTCTAAGTTTCCTAAGACAGGAATTTCTATGGTTTGGATGAGCTCCATCCAAACCATACCCTCCAAGGGTATGAGTTGGAGGCTTCGTCCCTAGTATGGTGATGACAAGTTAGTAGGAGGTTGTTAGGTCCCTGGAGGTGGATGCCACTGGACCTTGGTTAGGTCTCATGAGAGCATTGTTATAAAAATGTAAGACTGGCCATTTCCTGTACTTTGTGGTGTCCTATCTTGCCGTGTGATCTCTCACTCTTGCTCTGTCATTCCATCCCCCCCCCATGAGGCCCTCACCAGTGCCAGGCTGATGCCAGAGCCCTGCCTTTGAACCTCCAAAACTGTAAAATAAGTAAAACTCTTTTCTTTAAAAAGTACTCAGTCTCAGGCATTTTATTATAGCAAAGAAAAATAGACTAATACAAGAATTTTGCATCAGATTCTTTGTATCTTCACAGTGCCTAAAAGATAATGATAATGACTAACTCATATTGTGTCCTAGGTATAACTACTCATGTATATAAATGGATTTTAGTTCTCATCACAACTATATGAAATAAATGGCACTGTGCTTCCCACTGACAGAGAGGAAGTTGAAGCACAGAGAGGTTAAATAACTGGTGTGTCCAAGGTCACACAGTGATAAGTAACAGAGCCACACACACGCAAGGTTTTAAAATTTATTTTATTTTTTAAAATTTGCTCTAATTAGTTATACATTGATAGTAGAATGCATTTTGACACATAGTACACAAATGGAGCATAATTTCTCATTCCTCTGGCTGTACGTGGGGCTGAATCACACCGGTAGTGTAATCATACATGTATATAAAGTAATAATGTCTGTCTCATTCAACTGTCCTTCCCATCCCCACCGCCCCACCCCTCCCCTCAGCCCCCTCTGCACAATCCAAAGTTTCTTCATTCTTCCCTATTCCCACCAGTAGCTGCTTATCAGAGAAAACATTAGGCCTTTGGTTTTGGGGAGGATTGGCTTATTTCACTTAGCATAATATTCTCTAGTTCCATCCATTTACCTGCAAATGCCATCATTTCATTCTTCTTTAAGGCTGAGTAATATTCCATTGTGTATATATAACACATTTTCTTTGTCCATTCATCTATTGAAGGGCATCTAGGTTGGTTCCATAGTTTAGCTATTGTGAATTGAGCTGCTGTAAACATTGATGTGGCTGTGTCTCTGTAGTATGCTGATTTTAAGTCCTTTGGGTATAGACCAAGGAGTGGGATAGCTGGGTCAAATGGTGGTTCCATTCCCAGTTTTCTGAGGAACCAGAGCCAGGATTTGAACCATAAAATTGCATAATAAATGAGCTTCCAGTGATCACACATGTTTTTGTGGCAGCACTGAGGATTGAAGCCAGGACAGCTTTACCTTAACTAGCCACATTCCCAGACCTGCTCCATTGCACACGATTCTGGGTAGCAGGAGTCAGGGAAGACTCACATGCAGTCCCTGTACTTTGTGCCCATACATACAGGGTACGTGGGAAGAATTTCCTAGGGAATCCTCTACTTGCTTATTTGTTGGATTGTTTTTTAAGCAGAGAATTCTACATCTTTCCCATTTTTGTGTGCTGAACTTATTTACTTGCAAAGAATAGAATATGGAAAGAGAAAAAAAATAGTAGCTTTTACAAGAGAAACTTAGAAAACATCACCAGGTATTTAAGCTAAATGCTACGGGCTAAATTAATATATTGAAGTCCTAACTTCCAAGACCTCAGAAGGTGACTGCATTTGGAGGTTAGAACTTTAAAGAGGCCATTAAGGCAAAATGAGTTTATGAGAATGGACCCAAATCCAATTTCACTGATGTCCTTATAAAAAGAGATTAGGACACAAACACGTGCAAAGAGAAGACCATGTGAGGGAGGAAATGGCGCTCTACACACCAAGGAGAGGCCTCAGAAGAAACCAACCCTATCCATACCCTGATCTTGAACTTCCATTCTCCAGAATGGTGAGGAAATAAATTTCCGTTGTTGCAGCCACCCAGTCTGTAGCATTTCTTATGACAGCACTGCAGACTAACATAACCAAATGATTTATGTCACCTGTGATAGGTCATACTCATATTCTGTGGTCTTTTCCCAAAAAACTCATTGTCCCAGTCTAATCAAGAGAAAAACATCAGACAAAACCAAATTGAGGAATATTCTATAAAAATCTGAGCAGTACTCCTCAGAACTGTCAAGATCTTGAAAAACAGAGGAAGTTTGAGAAACTGTCATGAAGAAGAAGCGACTAAGGAGATATGACAATTAAATCCAGTGTGAGATCTTAGAAAGGGTCGTGGGACATAACATAGATTTTAAGTAGAAAAAACTGCTGAAATTTAAATAAATTATAGAATTTTCTTATGAATATACACTAATGTTGGTTTCTAGATTTTGAAAAATGTAATATAATGATAAATGGTAAGGTAAGAAGTCAATATAAGGAGAAATTAGGTGAGTTACATGTGGAAATTGTAATATCTTAGCAGATTTTCTCTAAATCTAAAATCATTCCAAAATACAAGCATATTAAAAAAATGTTTTTGAACCCCAGTTTTCAATTGTTTTGGGCCTACAGGAGTAAGAATTCTTGATTACTATGATAATTCTATGTTTAACTTTTGTTTTAAGAGAGAGAGAGAGAGAGAGAGAGAATTTTTTAACATTTATTTTTTAGTTTTTCGGTGGACACATCTTTTTATTTTATTTTTATGTGGTGCTGAGGATGGAACCCAGCGTCCCGTGCATGCCAGGCGAGCGCGCTACCGCTTGAGCCACATCCCCAGATCCTATGTTTAACTTTTTGAGGGATCACCAAACTGTATTTCACAGTGCCTGTGCCATTTAACATGTTTTTTAAACTAGCCAATGTATGGAAATCCCATTTTTCCATGTCTTTATCAACACTTGTCCGTTTTTATTATTTTGCTTGTGGATATTCAAATTGGTAGGAAGTAGTGTCCTATTGTGGTTTTGATTTGTATTTACCTAATCACTAATGATGCTGACAACAGTTTCTTGTGTTTATTGGCTATTCGTTCATCTTCTTTGAGAAATGTCTACTCAAGTCCCTTTCCCATTTCTGAATTAGGTTCCCTTTTAAAATAAATATAACCTTTTTTTTTTTTTAGAGAGTGAGAGAGAGAATTTTTTTAATATTTATTTTTTAGTTTTCGGCGGACACAACATCTTTGTATGTGGTGCTGAGGATCGAACCTGGGCTGCACGTATGCCAGGTGAGCACGCTACCGCTTGAGCCACATCCCCAGCCCTCATTATATTATCTTTATCAATGGAGGAGAGTTAAGCCTGAAGTCCATGAGAACAGAGTTGACTCACCATGGAGGCCAAAAGCTTGTGGGAGAGCCCAGAAGTGCTTCCATAGAGATTTCCTTTGTCCTGCCACCCTGTGGGAGACACTTCAAAGGAATCACAGACTCAATTGAAATGCAAGGAGGAGGATACTGAATATGAGTTTCCTGGCTCACCTCAACCCCTGTCCTGAGCTAGCCCCTGTCCTGAGCTAGCCCCTGTCCTGAGCTAGCCCCTGTCCTGAGCTAGCACCTGGGCAAAGACAATGCACTTTCCTGTGGGTCAGTTCATCAGAGGGGAGAAACCACAACTGGGCTGCCAAACATCCTCCTCTCTCATGCTTCTGTGAACTGTTACTCTCTGATTACATCTCCCTCTGTTCTTTGGCCACCATATTTTATTTTTGAGAAGATAATGCTGAGCAAGGCAAGTCCTTGTCACTCTGCTTTAGTCAGCGTTTTCATCCATGTGACCAAAACATCTTACAAGAACAACATATTGGAGGGAAAGTTTATTTAGGGCTCATGGTTTCCAAGGTCTCAGCACATACACCACCCACTCCATTACTCTGGGCCTGAGGTGAAGCAGAAACATCATGGCAGAAGAAAGCAGTTCAGGACATGGTAATCAGGAAGCAGAAAGAGAACTTGCTCACCAGGGACAAAATATAAACCCATATTGCCTCCCGGTGACCTATCTTCTCCAACCATAACCTGCCTGCCCATAGTTGCCACCAGCTAATCCATATCAGTAGATTAATACACTGATTATGTTAAGGCTCTTGTAACCCAAATATTTTACCTCTAAACTTTCTTGTATTGTCTCACACATGAGCTTTTGGAGAACATCTCATATCTAAACCATAACATAAAGGTCTTAGTCTGAGTCTTAATTCTGACTTGATTTGGAAGACATACTTACATTTTTTCTTCTTTCCTTTTCTTATGCTTTTATTTCTTCTTTTTCTGTTTCCCTTTGCATTTCAAGGAACTGGAGTTGCTCTCATCCTCATCTGAAATGGAATCCTATAGTAACTGTTTTTTTTAAGTCTCTATAAACCTCTAGGCTTTCTTTTTTTAATCTTTTATTTGTTTTAATTAGTTATACAGGACAGTAGAATGCATTTATGCACTTTGATATATCATACACAGATGGGATATAATTTCTCATTTTTCTCAGTGTTCATGTTGCAGAATCACATTGGTCATGCAGTCACATATATACATACAATAATAATGTCTGTTTCATTCTACTATCTTTCCTGTCCCCACCCACATTTTCTTTATTCATTTATCTATTGAGGGACACCTAGGTTGGTTCCATAGTCTAGCTATTGTGAATTGAGCTGCTATAAACATTGATGTGGCTGTGTCACTATAGTACGCTGATTTTAAGTTCTCTGGGTATAAACCAAGGAGAGGGATAGCTGGGTCAAATGGTGGTTCCATTCCCAATTTTCTGAGGAATCTCCATACTGCTTTCCAAGTGGTTGCACCAATTTGCAGTTCCAACCAGCAATGTATGAGAGTATCTTTCTCCCCCATCCTCATTAACATTTATTGTTACCTGTATTCTTGATGATTGCCATTCTGACTGGAGTGAGATGAAATCTTAGAGTAGTTTTGATTTGCATTTCTCTAATTACTAGAGATGTTTAACTCCTATATGCTCACATTATTTTCATGTCCCTTATTCTCTTGAATGATGACATACATGAGACCTTTATGTGCTGCTCTGAACTGTTCTAACTTTTGGTTGCCTTCGGTGAAGAAAGAATATTCTTTGTCTCTTGTTCAGTGAGCATACCATTTGCAATGCCAACACTACATAACTTTTTGCCTTTGTTTCCTAATGGTTATAAAATTCATTAGTTGACATGTAAACCAGAAATCCCCTGGCATGTTCATTGTCTGATACACCTGGCTTGCCTCACTTAGTCCACTCAGACCTGGCTTACAGCTTTCTAACGCAGTCTCATCTTCCTGGATAAGCCCAGAAGGAGGTTTTTCATAGAAGTGCTCCAGGTGTTTGAGCTGCTGCAGATAAGTATTGACTGGCAATCTCTGCTCCAGGTGCCACTACTGCTCTTGTTTAGGTAACTTCTGCAACCACTGTAATGCCAGATTCATGGGACCCCAATAGACCTCCAGGAGCCAAATCTGATGTAATCATACAAGAGTCTTTATTGCAAGCTCGAGCCTGGACTCACAACCGTTCCCAATGCAGCAGTTCCAGGGAGTGAGTCCCGGTCCTTTGTTCAGTGAGATTTTATAGTTTTTTGGGGGGGATACTCTATGCATCACAACATCACACAGCAAATCATTCCATACCGTGGGAAAGTCAAACAACAACTCTTTTTTTTCTTCTGTTTAATTTTTTTATATTTTATTCCTTGTATCAATAGGTTAAGAAAGTAAAATTTTCCCAGGTACTGATTCATAGATACTATTTATAAGTACAATCAAAAAGTTCAGTTTCACAAACAATAACATTCAGTGATCTTTTTAAATCAAATTTTAATCCTTATTTTAAGCTAAGGGCAACAATTTAATGCAGTAAGCTAAATTCACACAAAATCTGTATACTCTGAACTATAAAAGTGGTTTTTGTAGCTACATACGGTTTTAGTCAACTACACATTTCCACAAGTACTTACAAATATGCTAAAATAACATTACCCCAAATGCTTATCCTATCATTAGCTCATTAAACATTGCCATTCCTGCTACTGAAAGTAGATGATTGGGAAAATGAGTTCTAAAACTTAAAAAGTAACCTAAGTCCCAAAAGGTTTTAAATCAAAAAAGTCTTTCAACATGGAAGCATCAACATGAAACTTTAAGTTTCTAAAAAAATAAAAATAAAAAATCACTCTTCAGAAAATATTAAAACAAATTATCATTTAAGACACATAAACATTCTTACAAAAACTTGTAGTTTCAAATATCATCTCCTTAAAAAGAAAAACCAATTCACTATCTTTAATAACATTTCCCAACACTGTTGTCTAAAAACTTCAGAATATGTAAGGCATATGTCTCAGCTGTCATAGTCAAAATGACACTTAGATTTCACATATTAAACAGCTATAGAATAGATTATAATGGCACAAATATACCTAACATATAAATACTACTTCATAGTCAAAAATCAGAAGGAACTGCATAATTTGTAAGGTACTTTAACTTACGGGTAGTCATTAAAACTCAGTAAGTAATTCAAGTATAGTCATGTAAAGGTAGGCAATTAAAGGCTCAAGGATCACTCTAAAATCAAAGACATGAAAATAAAGGCTGAAAACTTTGTTTCTCCATCTTTCATTTACATGCCTAGATATTAGGACATTACTGAACAAAATACACCATTATTATATATGATTTCCACAGAAGATAATGAAATTTCATGAAGTACAAAAATTATAAAGATCTGTTGTTTGCTTCATCAAATGCTTTCCTAGCTGGTATCAATTCTTCATTCATGGTAAGCAAGTCTTTAACCCTAGCAAACTTCCTTGGGTCCTTTCGAATCAAGAAGACGATATCTTCAACTTGTACTCGAACTTGTCTTCCAATTGACATTGCCTTGTGAGTCATTTCAGTGATGAACTCTATGACAAGGTCTTCAGGAATATCCACTGACTCAGTGTAAGGATTCTGGTCATCCCCAACCCATACATCATACATCGTAATTCTTTAGAAAAAAGTTTCTTTCTTTTACCCTGTCCACCTTCTGCACCTCCTCCAATTTCTTCATTTTCTTCCTCAAATAAAATGACAAATCCGATGAAAAAGGCAAGTAAAGCAAAGTCCCTGCATTCTCTCGGCAGAATTCGCTAAGGAAAATAGACTTGATTTTCAACTCTGCCTCCGCTGTGGAGCCTAAAGGAAGGAGAAAAGCAGCACATTGAGACGGAGGCATTCACCCACTGTCGGGTCTTCTTCCTCATCTGCCATCCCACTAGCCTCCAAACAACAACCCTTAACATGGATGAGCACATTCACTGGTGGGAACAAGTTGGGTAGGGGTGATGGGTTAGTACCAGAGGGGGGATTTGTTTGAACTGATTGGTTTAAGCCACGAGGGGTGTACACGCTAAACTATATGGTTTCCCAACATGTTATCAACCACCATAAACTACTGGGGGGTCATTTGACATCCCAGGTATTTCCCTGTCTCATGCTGATTGTTGGTTGCTAGGGGTTGCTCTGGGTCCTCACCTAGCCTGACTGAGTCAGGGACACCTGGTGCAGCAGATCTCTCCTGTTATTTGTAGATAAAACAACTCAGCAGAGTGGGTATGTGCCTAGGAGTGCTCTGTGGATCTTTCCAAGGACAAGGGTCACGCCCCCTTCCTTGGACAGGCTTTGCTCTGAGGCAGAGGCTGGTTTCTCAAAAATGGAGTCACATCAGCTTCTCACCACCTCCCCCTATTCCTCCCTCCCCTTGTCTGCCACCATGAGGTGAGCAACTTTGCTCTAACACATGCTTCCCACCAGGATATACTGCCCCTCCACAGGCCCAAAAGGAATGGAGCTAACTGACCAGGGATGAGCCAGAATCTCTGAAACTGGGAGACAAAATAAATCTTTCTTTCTTATAAGTTGATTATCCAGTTATTTTGTCACAGTGATGGAGAGCTGGCTTAAACCATGGGAAAGGGGAAATGGGAAGTTATTGCTTAATAAGTAAAGAATTTCTGTTAACGGTGATGGAAAATTTTGAAAATAGTGGTGATGGTTGCATTGTATATGAATATAATGAATGACAATTATTATTTACTTATAAAGGTTAAAATGACAAATTTTGTCATATATCAATCTTAACACAATAAAATACTAGTTTAAAGAAATGCTTTGAACAGTATGGAGATTCCTTGGAAAACTTGGAATGGAACCACCATTTGACCCAGCTATCTCACTCCTTGGTCTATACCCAAAGGACTTAAAAACAGCACACTACAGGGACACAGCCACATCAGTGTTTATAGCAGCTCAATTCACCATAGCCAAACTGTGGAACCAACCTAGATGTCTTTCAATAGATGAATGGATAGGGAAACTATGATATATATACATAATAGATATTACTCAGAAATAAAGGAGAATAAAATTATGGCATTGCAGGTAAATTGATGGAATTGGAGAATATCATACTAAGTGAAGTAAGCCAATCCCAAAAATCAAAGGCCAAATGTTTTCTCTGATAAGTGGATGCTAATCCATAATGGGAGAGGGAGCATGGGATGAGTAGAGGAACTTTGTATAGGGCAAAAGGGAGGGAGAGGAGGGGAGGGAGCATGGAAAAATGGTGGAATAAGATGGACATCATTACCCTAGGTACATTTATGATTGCACAAATGGTGTGACCCTACTTTATGTACAACCAGAGAAGTGAAAAATTGTGTTTCATTTGTGTAAAATGAATTGAATGTCATGAATAATTGATTAGAACAAATAAATTTTAAAAAGAAAAAAAATGCTTTGAAGTTCACATGGTCCAACCACGGTTCCAAAGCTTAATCTAGGATACACCTGCATCCTTGTTCCCATGCTCTCTGTGATGTAGAGCTCATCACAAACCAAAACTGAAACAAAAACAAAAAATTCTATTGTAATTTGAGTCATTATTTACCATACACATGTGTGTGTTGAAATGGGGCTTTTCTAAGGGAAGGGTACACATCCATGGTTGCTGTATAAGAAGAGAACATTAAAAAAAAAAAAAACAAAAAAAACGCCAGACACGGTGGTGCATGCCTGTAATCCCAGTGGCTCGAGAGGCTGAGGCAGTAGGATCATGAGTTCAAAGTCAGCCTCAGCAAAAAGTGAGGTGCTAAGCAATTCACTGAGACCCTGTCTCTAAATAAAATACAAAAATAGGGCTGGGGTTTTGGCTCAGTGGTTGAGCGCCCCTGAGTTCCATCCCTGTACCCAAAAAACAAAAACAAACAAACAAAACAGAGACATTGCTGTTTAGATTAAGCCTAAAGAAGTAGCCCCATCATGGCAAAATGGCTCAAGGATCTTCTATACCATAGCAACTGAAGACTGGTACTGCCAAAGTTTTCAGACTATGATATTAACCAATCAGTGGGCTGTGAAATTAATTTGATACTAATATAGTCACAGTTCTCCAGAGAGATAACCAATAGGATGGATGGATGGACAGAAAGACAAACAGATGACAGGAGATTTACTAGGGAGATTGGATCATATGAATATGGAGGCTAAATTCTTAGCTTCTGCAAGCTGAAGACCTTGGGATAATAGTAAAGTGGCTCGGTCCAAGTCTGGAGACTTTAGAACCATAGAAGCTGATGGTGTAAGAATCTGAGGCTAAAAGCCTGAGAATCAAGAGGCTGCTGGTGCAAGACCTGGGCTCCAAAGCTGGAATGCCTGGAGTTCTGATGTCCAATGCAGCAGAGAAATTCTATGCCAGCTCCCAGAGAAGAGACCAATCCATTCTGTGCATTCTTCTTTCTGGGCTGCTGGCCAATTGGATGGTACCCACCCATGTTGGGGGATTTTCCCCACTTAGTCCACTCAGACTCACATGCTAATCTTCTCTGGAAACACCCTCAAAGACACACCCCAACTAACACTTTAACAGGTTTCTAGGTATCCCCTAATCCATTTTAACTGTCACCTAAAATTAGCCATCATAATCACACCATTTAGAACCAAATAGAAGATGTCCTTTGGGGCAAAAGTATTATGTGTTACAAAAAAACTAAAGGCTTCTTCTTTTTTCCTTCTTCCAACAGTCAATACTTGTTTTATAATTTTCAGATTTAAAAAAAAATAGTTAATAGAGTTATAAGTCACAACAAATATATATTATCCCCTCGCCACCCTCCCCCGCACTCCCCTCCCCCGTGTCCTAATCATGGTTTCAGCCCATAGGTGCTTGGCCACACTGCTTTGGGTCTGTGGCAGTGCAGTATGTCATAGTGGGGACTGCATGGTAGAGGGAGTTGTTTGTCTTGTGCTCACCAGGGAGTAAAGAGAAAGAGGAAGGGGCCAGGAACCCAATATCCTTCAAGCGCCCACATCCAGTGACCCAACTTCCTTCCACTAGGTCCTGCCTCTTTAAGGTTGCACCATCTCGAAATAGTGCCACAGGCTGGGGACCAAATCTTTAATGCATGGGCCTTTGGAGAACACCTAAGACCTAAACCAGGCCTCCTTTTCACAGTAAGTGGCATATTATAACACTGTTCTTCGTTTTATATTTTTTTCACTGGATTCAGCTTTATATACTGATTCTTCCCAAATCAGTATATAAAACAGATCATTTTTTTTGTTACAGTTAGAAAACATTCCATCATATATCATAATTTCGTGATCATTACTATCTGGATATTAAAATTATCTACAACCTTTTGCTATTACAAATAGTGCCACAATAAATAATTTTGAAATACATCATTTTGCATGTAGTTAGGTATATTTGTGGAATACATTTTCTGAAGTGAAATTGTTAAGTCAACAGACAAATGTATTGCTAAGTCAAAGGTCAATTTTTAATTTTTTTCGTACTGGGTGAAAGGAAAGCAAGGAACCCAGAGGCAGGTGAGTGAGAAATGAAAGACGGAGATCAGGCAGAGATACACAGAGAGTTTATTTGTCAGAGCTGACAAATAAAGGCACATCTTTCCATAGATGGAGAGAGGCAATACAGGCTTGGGTTCTGGGACTTTTATGGGGCAGGCTCAGGGATTAGATCCAGGTGGGTCCTAATGCAGAAATGCCCTTGGACAGGAAAGCAAAACTTTTTCTTAAGATGTCAGCTGTCACTTAAGATGGCCATTCAGAATCTAAGCAAGGACCTTATATTGGGGATTATACCTAGAGGCATTCTACTAATGAGTTGTATTATTTTTTCTTTTGAGACAGGGTTTTGCTAAGTTGCTGAGGGTCTCACTGAGTTGCGAGGCTGTCCTTGAACTTGTGATCATCCTGCTTCAGCCTACCAAGTCGCTGGAACTATAGGCGTGCATCACAGTGCCCAGCTGCATTTGTAATCTTTATAAACATTTCCAAGTTGCTGTCTTTGAAGGACTGCACCAATATACTCACACCACACCTCATGGAAGAGCCTCCTTCTCCAAAAAAAAGGTTATCCAATTTTTACCATTTGAGGAGTGACAAGTAGTGTCTCAATATGATTTTGATGTGCTATTCTCTCATTTTAGGGTGGATATATTTTAATTATCTTAGAGCTATAAGCATTTTCTCTTCTGGGAACTGTCATATCCTTTGTCCATTTTTCTGTTATTGTTTTTCTTATTGATTTCCAGGGGCTCTATATGCATAAGGAGATCAGCTCTTGATCTGATATAAATTGTAAAAAGTTAAAATATTTTCTAATAATTTATCTCTTGACTTTACAAATGGGATATTGTTTTGAGTGTGTAGATTTTTTGTTTTAATTTTTAGAAGTTTTAAATTTTATGTTGCAGATTTTTCAGCCTTTTGTTTTACAGCTTTTGGGCTCCTGTCATTGTTGGAAAGTCTTTTTCCCTCCATATTTATTAAGAAATTCTTAGGTTGCATTTTTATTTGTTTGCAGTTTGGTGGGTCACATAAATAAAATTATAATATTGATATTATTCTATGGTGACTTTTTTTTACACTTACTAATATTTTCTGGACACCCTTCCATGTAAGCAGATAAAGATCCACTTCAATTGTGTTGATAACTGCAAGATGTGCCACGGTAACTGATGTTTATTTATTACTCACTATCAATGAGCTTTCAAGTGGGTCCCTATTTTTCAGTATCATGAACAATATTGGTGGGACAAATCTTGCAACTTTGTCCTACTGAGTTATGAGGCTGGGAATCCTGAGAGGCACACAGCCAAACCTTCGGCTTACAGTGTACTCATTTTGTTTCTTCTCTTGTACGGCCCCCTAGTGGCTTGTCAAATGCAGGAAACAGGGCCAGATTTGGAGACCTGTTTTTTCCGACATTGAATCAATGAGCTCAGTGGGTCTTTGCAGTCCTCTGATTCAACACTCTCATTTGACACATGGGGAAACTGAGGCTTAGATAAAGATGGTAGCTTGTTCCAACTCACCAAGCACAAGAAGGCTTAGCGCTAGGCCCAAAACCTAGTGTTAGGGGATAGAAAGATGAGAACAGTGGGAAAACGAGGTTAACAGAATAATTATATAAAATGAGCCCACTGTGCTGACCCCCATGCACTTTATTTGCCAAAAAGCAATTTACCTGCAGCCCTGCCTGGCCTAAGTGGACAGGATATGTCACATTCCTCAGCAAACTACCTGTTATGTGCAAGGAAATGTAGGCAGGCAATAAGGTTTAAATGAGGAACCCAAGTTACTTTGAAGGAAGAGACATTTGATCTTTTCACAGGCCAGATTCTGGAAGATAAGGATAATTACTTCTAACCACAAAACCTGTAAAAATGATTAAAAATCCAATTCGAATTGCTCAACATGGGCCAAGGGAACCTAGCATTGCCATGCCAATTGGTACATTAAAGTCTGATGTCACCCTGTTGTCAGTCAAAAATCAAGAGGTAGACCTGGACAGAACTCTCTGGAAACTTCCATGGGCTCCCCCAATAAAACTGGAGTGCAGGAGAGGCACATTGTCTCTTCTCTGAGAGAACCCATTCTCTCTCTAGAGAGTGTCACCTTTCCCTTTTCCTAACCCTTCAATAAATATATTCCTCCTATTCTTAATAACATGTCTGAAATCTTTTTCTGACTTGATTATAAGAACTAGGGTTTAGGGCTGGGGTTGAAGCTCAGTGGTTGAGCGTTTATCTTGTAAGCGTGAGGCACCGGGTTTGATCCTCAGCACCACATAAAAATAAATAAATAAAAATAAAGATATTGTGTCTATCTACAACTAAAAGAAAATTTTAAAAAAAGAACTGGCGTTTAAAGAGGAGGTCTTTGCACTGCCTCAGTTTCCAGGAAAGCCCAAACTCTGTAACACTAATTCTCTTTTTCCCCAGTCTGCAGCTCTGCCAGTATGAGGCTGATCCTTAGATTATATGGACTTTCACTCCCTGACATGTTCAGCAGGTCACAATATCTTAAGAGTCTGGCTGAATAAATCTTATATTCATGTAAGGAACTCAGTGTTTCTGGGTTATCAGTTAAGGGAGAGTTTTCCTCCTGGGCATCTCACTATCATAACCACTATGAGCCAACTGGCTAATTTTAGAGTGAGGCCTGTGGGGTGGGAAGATGGCAGTTGTCAAAATTTGAGGTATCCAAGACCCAGAAAGCATCTCTGTGCCATTCAAGAACTTCTCTGCCAGGGGGCTGCAGAGGATGGACAGTTGGTAAAAAGGAGCTCCACACTATGTTTCTTTGAAAGGGATATCCTATTTCACGAACTTACTTGTTGGCTTTCTGAGTAAAAGCTGGACCTGATGCTTCTTTGCAGCCTTCTGGGGGCTCAGCACATTGTTGAATGTTCTCTCCACTTCAATTTCTCCATTCTCCAAACCACCAGGAAAGTTATGTCGAAATTCCTCTTTTTCCTCTTTCAATTGCATTGGCTATAACCCAATCACTTCCTTTTAGTCTTATATCTCTAGTGAAACTCAAAGGTCTTAAGGCAGAATTTGTGCTGGGTTCCCTGCCATTAAGACTCCTCTTGGTCTTCTTATTTCTCCTGCTCTATTTATGTAGGTACAATCTTGCCCACTCTTTAGAAGAGAGCTCAGAGCCTGGATCTCTTTATCAAAGAGAAAGAGGCAAATATTTAAAATTTGCATCTCTGATTCTAGACTCTGTTAATTCTTTGCTCTTCTGATTCTCATGACAGCCTCAGAAAATGTCATTACCACAGCAGAAGGTGCAAAACTTGGATTTTAAGGCTTTTTCCACCACACCAGAGAGAAATAACCCTCCCCCTTTCTTCCTTTTCAAGCCTGGAACTGGGTGCTGCCAGCATACTCTGACTGGCTATCAAAGGGACCATAACTCTCTAGTGGTAAGAAAAGGCCCCATTCTACAAGTCTACATCTTCTGAAGGATCTTTGCTCATACCCACCATGGACCCTCCTCCAATCAAGAGGCAAAGTGCTCTTACTGGGCTAAGACAAAAATAAACAAGATAATGGACTTTACTCAGGTTATTGCTATAAGGGGAAACCCCAGATATGTATGGTCTTGGTAGGGTGTAAAAGGAAAGCAAGGAACTGGGCAAGCAAGAAATAAAAGATGGAGATCAGGCAGAGATACACACAACAGTTTATTTGTTAGAGCTGACAAAGGCACATCTGTCCATAGACAGAGAGAGGCAATACTGACTTGGGTTCCGGGACTTTTATGGGGCAGGCTCAAGGATTAGAGCTGGATGGGTCCTAATGCAAAGTGGGGTTGGTATGAGGGAGTGGTGAGCCTTTTGCAAAAAAGGGCTTGGGTGGGAAAGCGAAACTTTTCTTAAAATGACGGATGTCACTTAAGATGGCCCATCCAGATGCTAAGCAAGAACCTTACAGGATGGTTTTGCCTTAGACAGTTTTAGTTCGGTGATGGGGGGTGGGAGGATGATGGAATAGCTGGGATTATTTAGTTATAGGGAAAAGTTTGTTGGTAGGATGAACAGAAACGTTTTGTGTAGCTTGTTTCAGGGTACAGAGTTCAAATCTCAGCTAATCAGTCTTGAGACCATGAACAGGAACTTAGAGGGTCTGTCTGTCCCTGGCCATATAGGGCTTGTCACAGGTGAACAGGGGATCATCTGTAGGTCTTTTTAACTAAGTCATATGGAGAAGGGTGGTTCGTTACAATGAGCTGTTTCAGGAACAAACAGGTGAAGAGGACATTTCTTAACCATCCTGTTTTCAGGAGCACAGAGCTTAGGTGCAACATGACCCTCCTCAGGTTTCATCAGGTGATCTTTCTGCAGGCAAAGATCTGTACTTCTTATTGTTGATCAAATGGGTCCTTAAGGTGGAAATTAAATAGTTATTTTATAAAGAAAGGAAGTAAAAATGCCTCGAAGGAGGTCTTGGTCACTTCAGTTAGTAATGCATCAACACTGCCTAGACTTGGAACTACAAGTCCCAGAGAACAGTGCGCCACCCCTTCGACACACCGAGGGCGGGAGTCTTTCGCCTAGCTGCAGGACTGAGAGTTATCTGACCTAAAGATACAAAATGTAATTTTCGGAGCCTCCATTTTTCTCAAGAGTAATTCTGATGTTCCTCCAAGAAGGGGCCGACACACTCAAGAGAGAAACCTCGCTCCCACGCAGGACAAACCAGACTCCTCCGGAGGGGCGTATTTAACTAAAGCTCCCGCTCATTTTTCCCAGTAGTCTCCTTTCCGGCGGTGCGTTGCGTCATTACTATTCCGTCTTCTCATTGGCCGGTTTGACGCATGATAGCGCCTGCGCACTGCATTCCTTTGAGGGTCGTGGGCAGACGCCATTTTGGTCTCAGAGGTGCTTCTGGGAAGTAGAGCGCCGACCCGCACGCTTGCTGGCTTTCCCGGTACGGCCTTTTCTGCTTGGGCTACCAGGTCGAAGCGTTCGTCTCTGCTGTTGCGGTTTTCATATTCTCCGAGTTCTCCGGTTAGGCCGGAGCCTCAGCACCGGGTCGCGCCATCGGAGGTCATACCACCAGGAAGGAGGTGACGGGGGCGGCGCGGGGCGCGGACACTCCCCGCTGAGAGCCCGCCTGCCATGGACTCGGAATATTACAGTGGCGACCAGTCAGGTGGGTTCGGGTTGGGGAGCGAGCGATTCCTCGGCGGGCCTTGGCCTCGCGCTCTCGCGGGAGCGGGGAGAAAAACCCCGGAGACGAGCCTGCGGATCAGCGAGCTGCCGGCCCAAGTTAGAACCTTGGAGAGAGGGTATCTTTGAGGGAAAGACATCTTCCGAATAGGTGAAGGTTTTTTCTGAAATCGGGAAGTCACTACCTATATCAAGCACCTGCCGTGTGCAGAGTGTTGGGAAAGAAGAGGCTTTTCCTGTTAAGGATCTTTCAGAAGTTACGGGTTTTTTGAGAACCCAAGGAAATTGTTCAGTAGGAGGCTGGGGACCCTTCCTAGACTTTTCATTCCAAGTTAGGGCTCATTTAATTCGCCTGCCACACTGGCTTCCCAGGATGTAAGTGCCGGACCTTTGTCTGAGTTGTAAGGAGTGCTTCTCTGGCTGTTATTGATGACTTTTTGCCTTTCCTTTACCTTAAGAGCTTTCCTTTTTCCTCACCCAAGTTTGGTCTGCCTTCCTTCTTATTCTTGTACACTTATCCCCGTTGGGCAAGCCCTGGCACCGGGATATAAAGTTGAGTAAGGTAGGACCTAGTGGGGTCCTTTGCCATTTGTACATTCTGTATCAAAAGTGCTTAGTTGTTAGGACATAAAGCTCTCTCCTGTTTTGGTTTCCTTTTAATTCCTTACTTGTGACAGCAAATAACAGTGATTGTAAGTGCTTTTCAGGCATGCACTTCTGTTTTGGTTAAAACGTTTTCTGATGTTTTCAAAAGAGTTTTTCAATTCATTTGTGTTTTAAAGTTGCTTTTTAAAAAAAGGTAGCTGTATGTATTATAGTAGGTAGGTTGTGTTTAAAGAGGTAACAAGTTGAGGTAATAGATAGCAGTTCCCTGACACCCCCCCCTCCTAATTTCTAAACTTTTAGTATTTACCTCTCTTCCTAACTTATGCTGTCTCTTCTTGCATCATTTTTAGTCGTTCTGTAATGCTTTCCTATTATGCCAGGACAGTATTTTAACCTTTTAACGCCCTCTTCTCATCTATCCTCCCACTGATGCTGTGTAATTGTTAAACTTCAAAACTATTCTTTTTTTTTCCCCAAAAAACTATTCTTTTTTTTTTCCCAAAAAACTATTCTTTTTATTGTGACTTCTTAACTTTACTCTAGCTAAGTACAGTAGCTCATTTATATGAGAGTGATTTCGTCACTTTTTGGATTTTTAAAATATTGCTTAAAGTTAGGTACCAATTCATAATTATGGTTGATTTTTTTAAAAAATATTGTAATATATGCTTTAATGAGTTTTGACTATTTCTGGACTGGAGTTCCTTGTGCTTTTCATTCATAAACAGATACTTTATATCATGTACCAGGCAGTATTCTGGGTTCCAGGGATTCAGCTGTGAACTGAAAGCAGAATAACTTGAAAAAAATCGCATAGTACATTAGAAGTTGGTGGTAAGTGCTCTGGAGAGAAAGACAGTTTTTAACATAAATTTGAAATAAATAGCACTTTACTTACAAGTTACTGACGTGGTATTTAATGATGTTTTTTAAGCTTTACATTCCGTTTATGGAGTATTTTTGCTGCCACATGCGCCATATGTTAATAATGTTGGTATTTGTATGACTATTGTATTGCTTTGCTCAAAATATTACCATCATTAGTTTTGCTTTGTCCGTAGTAACTTTTGCTTTGGATAGTCTTAAATCATTGTGTTTGTTTCAGCTACAGGTGTCATCCATGTTAACTGTAAGTGGATTTTTGTTTTATGTTTAAGCAGATGATGGTGGTGCTACCCCAGTGCAGGATGAACGGGATTCTGGATCTGATGGTGAGGATGATGTAAATGAGCAACACTCTGGATCAGATACTGGAAGCATAGAACGGCATTCAGAGGTATTGGCTAAATATCTTTGGGGAAGATTTTTCCTTGTACTTTTGTGAGACCTGTTTTTAAGTTTAGAAATTGTAGAGACCCTGCCATAGGACTTGGGATTTAATCTCTGAGAGAAAAGTATGAAGTAATAGAAAACTGCTTTAAAAATAAATAGGGATGGTCTGGTTACTGATGTAATAAAAGGGAAATAAGTTCTGACTGTGTTGAATTTCAAGTATTTAGGCAGTTTTAACTAAGTATATGAAATCAGATAATGAGCCAGGCCTTTGATATTTCACTTGGCTTCCCTAATCCTCAGATATCATCTTGAAGGGGCTATGAGCATTTGCAGCCTGAAAAAAAGTTGAAATAAAAAGTTAGGAAATTTTCACTTAATAAAACTTGTATCAGGAATTGGCCTTCTTGTTTTGAATTGTTGAGATTCATATGATAAAAAAAAAAAAAAAAACAAGTGTAGTTTTAAAAGCTACTTTTGTAATAATACAGTATTGGATTCTCTATACATTTTAATATTCGTTCTAATACATAAATATTTTTAAAACAACTTAATCTGCCTCCTTGGTTATATAGTCTGTCTTATACAGTGTTAACAAAATAAATTTGGGACATTTTTCAATGAGTCAGTGTGTCTTAGACATAAACAAATAGGAATGATAAAAATGGAGAGATGTTTTTCACTAATTTGCTGAGGCTGGCTTTGAACTTGCGATGCTTCTGCCTCGGTTTGACAGGTGGCTGGGATTACAGGCATGTACCACCATGCTCCAAAACTCTTCTCAATCACTCCATCATTCTTATTTTTGTATTTTTTGTTTTGTTTTGTTTGTTTGCAGTGCTGGGGATTGAACCTGGGGACTTGTGCATGCTAGGAAAACACTCTACCACTTAGCCCCACATCTCAGCTCCAAGATAGACAGATTTTCTAAGAACTTTTGTGCCATAGATTTGCTTAATTAAACACATAAAAAATTACCAATTTTACATACTAGATATTCTTGCAAATTGTATTGACTATCATTATAGAGTCATGTCATTTTTTATATTTATATGTTTGTGTCATTAGTATATTCATACATTTCTCATTTATTGAGCACTTTATATATGTGTTAGATGTTTTTTTTTTTTTTTTTCCTTAAGGTGTTTTGGACATATCAGTGACTAAAAGCCAGAATCCTTTTCTTGGATTTATTTTTCAGTGAGAGAAGAAAGACATTAAAACAACGTACTGTTTTTTAAAATTGTAGTTTGCTAGAAGGTGACAAATGTTGTGGATTTGGGGGAAATTAGAATGTAATGAAGGACATCAGTATGGAGGGCAAATTTCTGTGTTAAATTAAGAAATAATGCCAGGTGTGGTGTGCATGCTTATAATCCTAGCTACTCGGGAGGCTGAGGCAGGAGAATCATAAATTCAAAGCCAGCCTGGACAACTTAGCAATATCCTGTCTCAGAATAAAATTAAAAAGGAATGAGGATGGAGCTCAGAGGTAGCTCACTAACCTAGCATGTGGGAGGCCCAGCGTTCAACCCCCACCACCACAAAAAAAGAAAAGAAAAAGTGACATTTGAGCCAAGGCAGGAAGGGAGCTGAGGGAATAGCGACACATTTATGTGTCTGAAGGAAAAAACACTCCCATGAAGAACCCCAAAGTGAGAGTGTGCTTAAAGTTTTCAAGGAGCCAATGTGAGTAGTAAGGATGAGTGTAATGTAGGATGAGTGGAATAGTAAGAGGGAGCTAAATACAGGTATGGGAATGGCTCATCATTTAATTATTTCAATGACACTCTTGTTTTTTTGTTTTTTTTTTTTCTTTGTAGGCCCTTAAATATTTAGGCGAAATCCCAGTAAATTAATAGGTAGGGGCTAAGTGATAATGTCAGCATTATTATAGTACATTTAGAGTGTAGTATTTTAAATTTCCACCTTGGAAACAACGTTAGGAGATTGACCCTAGGTGTCAGCTTTGATTATCTCAGGGCCTCTTGATTTAGTTATAAACATGATAAAGGTTCTTGTTTAGGCATTTGCTGCTACTTCTTTGTAATAATATGGATTCTAAATATATAAATGGATATGTTAAAAATTCGGAAATTATATCAGTAAATTTAAAGAAGATTAAAATTAGTGTAAGTAATCCCATAAATAGCTATTAACTTTTTGACATTGTATTTCCTACATTTTAATTCTCTCCCATGCTTATAAAGTATGTGTATATTTTAAACTACTTGAAATTTTACTATGTATATTTTGTGTCTATTATCTCTTCACTTAAGATTATGCCTTAAGTATTTACTGATATTGTTAAAGAGCCCCACTAAGTGTAATTTTAATCGTTTCATAGTATTGGTGCAACATTACACTCATCCTTCCATGTCCAGGGGGATTGGTTCCAGGTGTCTTTTCCACCCTGGTGGATACTAAACCCAGAGGATGCCCAGATCCCTTATATAAAATGAAATGAAGACTGGGAGTATAGTCCAGTAGTATATCATGTACTTATTGAACAGAAAGCTTGGGCTGGGTCTTCAGTACATGCATGTGCAAATTTTAAATGGCATGATATTTGCGTATAACCTATACACATCCTCCTATATAAATCATCTCTAGATTATTTATAATACCTAATATAACAAAAATGCTATGTAAATAGTTATGATGCTGTATTGTTAGGGAATATTGACAAGAAAAAAATGGTCTGTTCTAGGCCTAACTGCATACTATACATTTATTTAAAAAAAAAAAAAATTTTTTTTTTTTTTTTTTTTTTTGTACCAGGGATCAAACCCCGGGTATTCAACCACTGAGCCTCATCCTCAGCACCCATTTTTTTGAGACAAATTCTTGCCAAGTTGCTTAGAGCCTCACTAAATTGCTGAGGCTGTCTTTGAATTTGCAGTCGTCCTGCCCTAGTGTCCCTAGCTGCCAAGATGATAGGCATGCACCACCATGCCTGCCCATTTCTTCAAATGTTTTCAATTGGTGGTCTGACGTTGGTTTAGTGCTTATTTGGTGAGTCCCTAATTGTTGACATTTAGATGATCAGGACTGTTTCCTTTTTCTAACTGTAACTGGCTACTAAATTCCCTTGTTTCCCCTTGATTGTGCTATTGTTTTTGAACATGCCCTGGAACATAAATTGCTCTTCAGAGTAATACCATCAAATTATGGCTCCTTTAAAGGATTTCTGAGAACAGTATTTGAGAGTATTTTAACCCCAGTGTGTTTCCTCCCAGCTGTCCCTGGTTCTGTTCTGCAAACTAGATATCCTACAGTTTAGACTGTACCTTGAATCTCAGTCCCAGGTGCCTTCCAACCACAACTTTCCCAAATCATATTGCCAATGAAGTCAGTTTCTTTGGGGAATGATTGGGAGCTATCTGATTTATGATCTGTGTTTTCTCCAGGCAAAATGTGAACCAGGTCTGTAGAGCTCGTCACACCGACCTCTAGAAACCGACCTGTTTAGTGGGAGGTGGGAGTGAAACAGCAGCTCTTCTCCTAGTGCAGTCTCACAAGCCAGAGCCAGGGTGAGAAGAGCGCTTGTATTCTCAAAGTGCTTCACCCAAGGCGGAACCTTCTTCATTAAAATTAAGTAATGGTGGGGCAGAAAATGAGGTTCTCCACCTCACAGGTGCACTCTGCTAGGCCTTATCCTTAGCAGTGGGCATCCAAGAGTCGAATGCCCTGCTTTAGGAAGGAATCCTCTGACTGGGAGAAAGGAGAAGAGAGAGCCCTGTGTTATTGTCTAGAGAAGGTTCTCTGTCTTGCAGAGCTGTGAGGTTGAAAGGAAGGAATGATCTGTTTTTCAAATACCAGATACTCTTGCTGAATTTTTATGGATTTTTTTATTTATTTGCTTTTTGCTCTTAGGACTATTTCCAGAGGCTTTAAATGATTACTTTTGAAAGATTTCCTGTCGGTTTCACTGGGGAGCAGGTCAACAGAACTTCTCATGCTGTTATGCCAGAAGTCCTCATTTGGCTTCATTTTTATCTCTTTCTGGTTGGCCAAACCTTTCCATTTTCCCCCATTCAATTGCTTGTCTTACTACAGTTTTCATTGGGCCCTTTGAGCTTTCTCATCTCGTTTTATGTGTGTGGATCAGGTTCCCAGGTCCTGTCAGTTGCCAACCCTGCACAGAGAGCAGCCTTGGGTTGCTTTTCTGGTCAAGAGATTCTACCAAACCTGCTGTGGGCCTGTAAGCACATGCCTAGGCATTACAGGATATTTAACATCTTGGTTCCCCATGAAATACTAGTGACATATACATGATCACCCCTCAATTACCAACCTTATACTTGACAACCAAAATGACCCCTTGAATCCCCAGATACCACTTGGATGAGGAGCTAGAACTGACCTTGGGCTGAGAACACTGAAATGGAATAATTAGGTGTGTGATCATAAGAAAGGAAACCATGAATATTTGACAGTGTAGAAAATGAGGAATTCAGTGCAATCTTAAAATTGTTTTCAAAGAATTTTGAATGATATGGGAGAATTCAACATGTTACTTGAAAGATATAGGCTATAAAATTGTAACTCTAGATCCTAATTTAATTTTTTAAATTGAAAATACATGAAAAGATTACTTGTACCAAAGTGATGGTAATCTTTGGGTGGTATGAGTCACATTTCGTTTTTTATTCTATAGTGCACATTAATCTTTAAAATTGAAGAGAAAATAAGTAGAATAATTGCCATCATTTTGTCACCCTTTTTTATGAGCATGCATGCAGTGATTGAAAATGTACTGAAATTTTAGAAGAACCTTGTAACGAACCCTTTCAAATCTGGAAAGATAAACCTTTTTCTACTGGCAGTTTTTTTTATTTTGTTGTTTTTTCCATTTTTAATTGTCTTTAATATAATTTGGATATCAAATTATGTTTTCTTAATAGATTATATGGAAGGATAGAGAGGAGAGTAGGAGAAAATTTACTAAAATTTGCACTTCCCCATTTTTTTTTGAAGACTCTGCATTTCCAATTGCCCTGGTATCTCTGCACCAGAAGACTATAGGCATTTTTCTGTTCTGACTTTTGTCTTATAGTTTCTAAAGCAAAAATTAAACTTTTAGATTGAAATACTTTTTTAAAAAATAGTTTTTTAGTTGTCAATGGATCTTTTATTTTATTTATCTATATGTGGTGCTGAGGATTGAACCCAGGGCCTCACACATGCCAGGCAAGTGCTCTACCACTGAGCTCTAGATTGCAATACTTTTGAAATACACTAAAAGTGTATGTAATGTGTGATTTATTATCCATGTCTTTCAAGACTTGTTTTTAAAATGTTTGCTGTTTACTTGGCATAACAATGCAAACTTGAAACTACAGGGTTCTTACAGAACTATAGTCCTTTATAGATGAGTGTAGCAGACATGCAAACAGGCTACTTGTATAACTCATCGCTGTATGAAGGACACATACAAAGTTCTGTGGGAGGGAGGGAGGATATCATATCATCAGTAGATATGATGTTTCAACTGAATAAGGAATGAGTATAATATTTCCAGCTGGAGAAAAAGGTTACAGGTAGCAATGGTAGTAATCCTAGATAGAGGTGCAGCAGATACAGTAGGCCTAGAATTTGAAAGGACTTGGTGTATTTCAGGAGTGATTGTTGTGGATGGAAAATGGAGTAGCTTAATGAGAGGTGATGCTGAAGAATTAAGTATGGACCAGATGATGTAATACCAAATCTCTCTGGAATGATGATGAAATGTTCTGTATTTGCATAACTTTTTATAGTGAAGGACAGTATGGCCAGAATTTGATTTCAAATTCTAGCTTTGCCACTTAATCATTACCAGCCCCTGGAAAAATTATTTCATCTTTGTGAGCTACCCCTTCACTGTCTTGATAGTGAACTAAAAAAGGTTGTAATGAGGATTAAATTAAAACTTAATGTAATAGCTTTGAAAACTACAATACCCTTCTTATTATTCTATACAATAAATAGGTAGATATTTCTGTTAGTCGGTTTTTCATCCCTGTGACCAAAATACATGACAAGAACAACTTAGAGGAGGAAAAATTTAATATGGGCTCACAGTTTCAGAGGTGTTAGTCCAGGAGCAGCTGACCTCATTGCTTTGGGCTCAAGGCAGAACATTATCACAGAAGGGCATAGTAGAGGAAAGCTCAGCTCATGGCAGTCAGAAAGCAGGGAGAGAGAGAGGAGCTAGGGATAAAATATATATTCCCAAAGGGCACATTCCCAGTGATCTTCCTTCCTCCAGTAATGCTCCACCTGCATATAGTTACCACCCAGTTAGCCTATCCAAATTATTAATCCATCAGGTGGATTAAAACACTGATGAGTTTATAGCTGTCATAATCTACCTGAACATTTCTGCATGAAAACAGGAGCTTTTGGGGTGCACCCCGTATTAAACCATAAGCATTTTGAGCACCACATGGAGAGGTAGTCCTTTTTTGTGATCTAGTTATAACTAGTTGCCAGTTCTGATTTTCATTGTTTCACTTTAATGTTTTCCTGGACAGTGTGAAATTAGCTCTGTGGGTTTTGGGCAGGTGGTGTCTCTTTCCTGGGAACTATATTGAAGGAAATAACAGGGGTTTTGTTGTTATTGTTTTGCTTTTTAATTCAAGAAGCCTGTACATTTCATCTACATAGAAAAGTAGAGCTTTCCCCTGCTGAGGATCCCACAGAAAAAAACTATGTGGGACTATTGAGGAAGAGGTTGTTTGGAAATGGAACCTGGCGTCTTACTGTTTTCTAAGAGCAAATCAAGCTACAGTGGGCCCCATCATCCATCTGCTGTTGAAGTTAGACGGCCTCCCTTAACTCCAGCCTCACTTTGAATTGAGTAAAGATGGTAGTCTGCTTTTGTTTGGATATTTCTACCAAGCTGGGGAATAACATCAAAGTAGCTGGAAAGTTTCTTGGCCATTGCTGTCCTTGTTTACCTTATTTCTTACTAGTTCTTTCCATTTCATCTACACCTTCCGGGTGTTAGGAATTGGACATTGTTTTCTGTTATGTGTTGCTTATGTGATTTCTTTTTCATTTCATTGAATGTAGTTTGAGTCTTTTTATTCTTCAGGTGAAAGATACATTTTTTAAAAATGGTTTCTTAAGGTCAGTGTATGACGAAAATAAATGTGTAAACTGTCACTTTTCAGTGAAATAGAAGTACAAGATGCTACAGGGATAGGAAGAAGGAATGGCTGACCATCTGGGTCTTCACAGAGGATACATTTGGGTTGTCTCTGGAAGGGTGAATATTTTGTAATTAATAATTAGTAGGATTTAGTTCTTAATTTGTTTACATGCATTTAACCCCAGAATAGCCCTCTAAGGTACAGATAATTATTCCTGAGTCCATTAAATTGAGGACATAGTAGCTTTGAGGATTAAGAACATTTCCTCATGTCAAACAATATAAAGTGGCAGAACTAAGGTTTAGACCCCAGGCCTTAACTAATAAAGAGATGCAATCTTAACTAATACATTATATTGTACAAAGTTCATTTTATCTAGCATGGAAGAGACTTCAGGAGAGGAGTATTTTTGTCAAGTTTTGGGTTATGAAAAGTACAAGCGAACAAAGATAATCTAGGCAAAGGGAACAGAATTTGTAAAGGCATGGAGGTAAGTTAGTAAATAGTTCCATGTCTGGAAAAGGATTTCTTCAATGTGATTTGTCATGTGGATCACATGTTAAAATACAAATTATTTGGCACCTTTTCCAGACCTACTAGATTAATATGTGGAGGTGAGAAGTACAAAAGTCTCTATGGTTTTCAGTAAAGATCCCCAAATGATTTCCTGTGCACACTAAAGTTTGGTAACTGCTGGTGTGGCACACATGGTTGATGTTGTTGAGAGGGCAGAAATGAGTCTGGAAGTAGGCAGGAGTTAGCTTTGTTATCATAAAAGCCTTGAGCTTTGTGCAGAATCTTTTTTTTACCAGTACTCTTCAATGAGCTTTTACTTTTTACTCTAATATCAGCCAGACAAGGGACACTCATTAGTAGCTTCATTTTATTATGTGTGTGCTAATGGTAAAATTGGGAGTTTTCAGAGCATTGCATCTCATTAGAAATTAACTGGATTGGCAGCATTTATTGTTTTAGTAGCTGGTTCCTCAGGTCAATGAATCCATTCATCTTTGCTTCCTTCCTTCTTTCCTTCCTGATTCTAGGAGTCCAAGCCAGTAAGTACTTCACATGTGCTACACTCTCAGTCCCTCTGATTCTTTATATACTAATTGAAACTAATATAATATGAGGATTTAGTTATATTTTCTGGAACTGGGGTCCACTGAAATGGTTTTTGAAAATACTCCTATAGTGTTTTTCTTCATGGAATTTACAGTGTGATTACTATGGAGTGTTTTGCCAGTTTATAATGATAAATTTTTGCAAGTTTGCAAGTTCAACTGTTTTGAGTTTGACACTTCTGATGGGTTCTTTGGTTCTTTATAAGGGTTTCTGTTTGACAGTGTACTATGAAATTTACATACTAGTATTTGCTTTACAGCAGTTTACTTGCTTTTCAGTTTAAGAGTGTCAGTTACTGGGGGGGTGTGTGTGTGTGTGTATCTGTTCCTTATGATTGAACACCAGTGTAAATGATTGTATGAAGACATTTCTGAAGCCTCCCACTACCTCATGTGCTCAATATCTCTGACAGTTCCAACTAGGGAATTTCTTGCATTATTAAAAAAATGCCATTTCAATAGCACTTTTTACTGTTAATTGCATTTTGAGTTTACAATTTAATTGCTAAAGTCAGTCTGAAAAATTTGAATATTGTTGTGATAGTTTTTAAGCTTAATTGCATAATTTCTAATATGCTCTGGCTAAATTCTATGATATCATTGCTTATGTTTATTCTCTAGCTTGAGTCTATTGACCAGCACTTTCTAAATGCAGTGATTTCTGTCTTTTTTTTCCTAATTGGCCACATAGAATGGATACTCAAGTTTTATGAAACTCCTTTAAAATTGATGAGACTCCGTAAGTTTTATAATCATTATCATATGTAATATACTTAATAGTTGCTTGTTTTGCGGTGCCTACCTAATATATCAGGAAACCCACGGTAGAGTGTAGCACATAAGTGCTGGGATGACTCCCAGTTTATGATGTCTCCCTCCTTTGGGAGTGTCTCCCAGTGCTGTGCCTCTCTTCCAGAGGATTGAGTCACATCTGATATTGCCAATTACACAGTCTCTCCTGTGGATTTAAAATTTAGGTTCTAGACAGTGAAATATAGCATGGTTGGAGGTGAGTCATATTATTAATAGTGCTGTAGTGAAAAGATCCGAGAGTCCCTTTTTCTAAATTGAAATGCCTTGGTTCTTACCTACATTGGTCTGTTAGTCATTCATCTTACTGATTCTGGGACGATTCTTCTTTTTTTGAACCTAGACAGGAATTACTTCTGTTTTCAGCTAAAATAAATTGAATCACACATAAACTGAATATTTGAGTTATGTGATGGGTGTGTCATAGAAAACATTTTAAACAGCCTCCTACTGGTTCCTGTTTACCCCTCCCTATCATACTAGTTAACTTCTTTACTCAGTCATCACAAACTTATTCTTTTTTTTTTTTTTTAAAGAGAGAGTGAGAGAGGAGAGAGAGAGAGAGAATTTTTAATATTTATTTTTTAGTTCTCGGCGGACACAACATCTTTGTTTGTATGTGGTGCTGAGGATCGAACCCGGGCCGCACGCATGCCAGGCGAGCACGCTACCGCTTGAGCCACATCCCCAGCCCCAGTCATCACAAACTAAGTGCACAAATACTTGTCATCTACATACCTTTGCAGCTTGGTTTCATATAGCTATATATCCTGTAGAGTTTTGAAATATTGTTAGGATTTGTTTGTTTGGCTCTTCATTAGGCAACAGCTCTTTAGAGTTGGGCATTGAGAAACATGTTCAGCTTTGATTGTTAGCACCTTGCACATAGTAGGCATTAAATAAATGCTTATTGAATTAATATTATTAAATATTATTAAAACTCCTTTTGATGTTATTCCCACTTAACTCCTTTATTATTTATTCAACAAATGGTGTGTGTGTGTGTGTGTATGTGTATGTATGCGTGCGCGCTGGAGACCATTCTATGCTCTAGGGATACCTCTGTGAAGAAAAGAAATCAAAAGAGTTGGGTGCACTGGTGCTCGCCTGTAATCCCTGTGGCTCAGGAGGCTGAAATAGGAGGATTGCAAGTTAATGGTGAGGTGCTAAGCAACTCAGTGAGAGCCTGTCTCTAAATAAAATACAGAATAGGGCTGGGGATGTGACTCAGTGGTTAAGTGTCCCCGAGTTCAACCCCACTCGCCCTGCCACCCCCTGCCCCCCAAAAAAGAAAAGAAACCAAAAATGCCTGCCTTCATAGAGCTTACATTCTAAATAAATGTCATCTTTTTTTTTTTTTTTTTTTAATTAGGAAGTATAGTTAAAGTAACTTTAAGCAGTGTGTGGAGTTTTGTACTATAATTGCAAGATTCGCCCTCCAGTCTTTTTTTGGGAGGGGGGTACCAGGAATTTAACTCAGGGACACTCAACCACTGAGCCACATTTCCATCTCTACTTTGTGTTTTATTTAGAGACAGGATCTCACTGAGTTGCTTAGTGCCTCGAAGTTGCTGAGGCTGGCTTTGAACTCAGGATCCTCCTGTCTCAGCCTCCCAAGCCACTGGGATTACATGCATGCACCACTGCACCCAGCCTCCTTCTCCAATCTTAATGTCATATTTAATAGATAAATTCTAGTTTTAACAGGATAATAGAGATGTGACAAGGAATGATGCTAAGTGCCCAGTAGAAATTTTGAAAGTTTATGGGTTTGGAAAGTTTCCTGAACATGATAAGCTTCAGTGAATATATTTAGTAGTTAGTGTTTCTTTGGAATTCTGTGTTGTCATAATAATAAAATATGAATAACTCCTCAAACTTCTTGTTATGTATGCTTGCTTATTTTTTGTGCTCTCTTTGAAGTTGTAATCATAGCATACTTAGTCTTTAATGATCTTGGGGTAAATTGAGGAGTATGACAGTGGGCATATATGTTGTTAAAATCTCTTTGGTTCTTGAAAATTGATCCAGGTAAGTTCATGTAGCCTCAATCATAATATTCTAAACAGAAGTATTTGACTTAATAGATTATTTTTAAGGGAGGACACTCAAACAAAAAGACTTTTACTTTTTTTTTCTTTTTTTTGTTCTGTTGTTGTTCTGCTTAGTTGTACATGACAACAGAATGCGTTTCAATTCATCATATACAAATGGAGCACAACATTTCAATTCTCTTGTCGTACACGATGTAGAGATGCAATCATACATGTACCTAGGGTAATGATGTCCATCTCATTCCACCATCTTTCCTATCCCTTTAGCCCCTCCCGACCCTCCCCTTTGCTTAATCCAAAGTTCCTCCATTCTTCCCATGCTCCCCCACCCGCCTCCATCCCCATCATAGATCAGCATCCACTAATCAGAGAAAACATTCAGCCTTTTTGGGGAAGATTGGCTTACTTTGCTTAGCATAATATTCCCCAGCTCCATCCATTTACCTGCATATGCCATAGCTTTATTTCTTTTAATGCTGAGTAATATTCCATTGTGTATATATACCACAGTCTTTATCCATCCATCTGTTGATGGGCATCTAGGTTGGTTCCACAGTTGAGCTATTGTGAATTCAGCTGCTATAAACATTTGTGTGGCTATGTCACTATAGTATGCTGATTTTAAATCCTTTGGGTATAGACCAAGGATTTAAAGTAATAGCTGGGTCAAATGGTAGTTCCATTCCAAGTTTTCTGAGGAATCTCCACACTGCTTTCCAAGTGGTTGCACCAATTTGCAATACCACCAGCAATGTATGAGTGTACCTTTTCCCCCCCATCCTTTCCAACACTTATTATTGCTTGTATTCTTGATAACTGCCATTCTGACTGGGGTGAGATGAAATCTTAGAGTAGTTTTGATTTGCATTTCTCTAATTACTGAAGATGTTGAACATTTTTTCATATATTTTTTGGTTGTGTGTATATCTTCTGAGAAGTGTCTGTTCAGTTCCTTAGCCCATTTAGCTAATTGATTGGGTTGTTTGTTTTTTGGTATTAAGTTTTTTGAGTTCTTTATATATCCTGGAGATTAGTGCTCTACTTGATGTGTGTGTGGCAAAAATTTGCTCCCAAAATGGAAGTTCTGTCTTCACTTCATTGATTATTTCTTTTGCTGAGAAGAAGATTTTTAGTTTGAATCCATCCCATTTTTTGATTCTTGATTTTATTTCTTGTGCTTTAGGAGTCTTATTAAGGAAGTCAGGGCCTAATCTGACATGATGAAGATTTGGGCCTTTTTAAACTAGTATATTATGAAAAGTGAGATTCCAGATGGTATTCTAAATCCTGAAATATTTATTAAGTTTTTTGGTTTGTTTAATTTTGTATATTTTCTCTGCATTTTTATACATGTATTATTGTTTGTACCCTAGAACAAATTTTCAAACTAGTTATTTCAAGTTACTTAATATGTATTAGTGATGTCTCCCTAAATATCTAAGCTTTTGTTCTAGAGCCACTAGATTTGTGACTATGATTATACTATGACTCAAGAAATACTGCAGTGAGAAGTAAGTGTACTAATAGAAGAGAGCTCAACATGGTATTGGTGCTTAGGAGATGTCTCCTTTCCTTGTTTGTTTAATTCCCATGGGAGAATATATTTACGTGAACCTTTAAATAAAATAAAGTTTTATAGCTTTTCCCCTAAAATAATTTCAGCCATATACAATTTAAAAATGCTTTTTTGTAAAAGAACTTGGTTACCCATGTTTGCTTGTATTTCTTTGAAAGATAGTTAGATTTTTCAGGAATTAGAATATAAAGAAGTTAGGCTTTTGTTTTCTTTCTTTCTTTTTAATTTAGCTCATCAACTCTTCAAAATTAGTTTCTCCTATATAATAATCTAGAGGTAAGCTTTACACTTTGTTTATCCTTTCCCTTTTGGGGGGTCCAAGCCATAGTAAGCTGTTTTACAGGTTGACCTTTAAAGTGGAATATTTTTATATCGGAAAAGGACAAGAATTCAACATTTAAGTGCACCTATCCCCACATTTAAATAATTGTTGAATATTTTTAAATTTCATTACTACATTTTCTTACATGTTGCTAATTTTTTCTTGCTTTTTCAGAATGAACCTAGTGATCGAGAAGATGGCCTCACCAAAAGACATCATGTGACAGACTCTGAGAATGATGAGCCCTCACATCTTAATGCTAGTGACTCTGAAAGTGAGGAGCTTCACAGGCCAAAGGACAGTGATTCCGAATCTGAAGAGCGGGCAGAGCCTCCTGCAAGTGATTCTGAAAATGAGGATGTTAATCAGCATGGGAGTGACTCTGAGAGTGAGGAGACCAGGAAATTACCTGGGAGTGACTCTGAAAACGAGGAGCTGCTTAATGGACATGCAAGTGACTCTGAAAACGAGGAAGTTAGAAAGCATGCTGCCAGTGATTCTGAGATTGAAGAGCTCCAAAAGAGTCCTTCCAGTGACTCTGAAACCGAGGATGCTCTGAAACCTCAAATCAGTGACTCTGAGAGTGAGGAACCACCAAGGCACCAGGCCAGTGACTCAGAAAATGAGGAGCCTCCTAAACCACAAATGAGTGATTCGGAAAGCGAGGAGCTTCCTAAACCTCGAATCAGTGACTCGGAAAGTGAGGATCCCCCAAGGCACCAGGCCAGTGACTCTGAAAATGAAGAGCTCCCCAAACCCCGTATCAGTGACTCTGAAAGTGAAGACCCCCCAAGACACCGGGCCAGTGACTCAGATAATGAAGAACTCCCCAAACCCCGAATTAGTGACTCAGAGAGTGAGGAACCCCCAAGACACCAGGCCAGCGACTCAGATAATGAAGAACTCCCCAAACCCCGAATTAGTGACTCAGAAAGTGAGGATCCCCCAAGGCATCAGGCCAGTGATTCTGAAAATGAGGAGCTCCCCAAACCCCGAGTCAGTGACTCTGAGAGTGAGGAGCCTCAGAAAGGACCTGCCAGTGATTCAGAAGTGGAGGATGCCTCCAGACCCAAACAGAAGCCAGAGTCTGATGATGACAGTGATGGGGAAAATAAGGGGGGGAATCCAGAAATGCAGAATGACTTTCATTCAGAGAGCCATGTTGACAGAAAAAGATTTCACAGCTCTGAGAGTGAGGAGGAAGAACCCAAAAGGCAAAAAATGGATAGTGATGAAGATGAAGAAAAAGATGGTGAGGAGGAAAAAGTAGCAAAACGGAAAGCTGCAGTGCTTTCTGATAGTGAAGATGAAGAAAAAGCATGTAAGGCATTATTTGGGGCTATAGCTTTCCTTATTACCTAACATTATAACTTTGAAACACTGTATCTTTCTGTTTTGTTAGATCTGTATTCTGTCATTGAGCTTGATAATTAAGACATTCATTTCCCCAAGGGATCATTGCCCAAACTTAATATTAAATTTCCGTTGAGTTTTTCTTGCAGCACCTGCTAATTTCTGATTACCTTTCTGATTGCCTAGACCAAGAGTTAATGGGAGTATAAAATACTTCAGTTTTCTTTACCAGAAAGGGTAATATTTCAAAGAGCTATGTTAACGTGAAACCCCCTGACTGTATCCAGAGTTAGCTGTGCGTCTCTGTGACTACTAATTAACTAGATACATTCAGACAGTAATGGTGCTTCCACAGACAATTTGTCATATGAATTTGCAGAAGCCTTTTAGGGCTGTGTGTGTGTGTGTGTGTGTGTGTGTGTGTGTGTGGTGGTGGTGGTGGTGGTGGTGGTGGTGGTGGTGGTGCTGTGGATTGAACCCAGGGGCTGGGCATGCTAGCCAAGTACTCTACCACTGAGTTACACCCTGGACAGTTTTGTTTTTTGTGTTTTTTTAATTCAAAGTTGTTAGGGGGCTCTTAATTTTTTATTATGTACTGACATTTTAAAGCACGTATTATGTACAACAACCATGACAAAATATGATTAATGATTTTCTTTTTCAATAGCAGCAAAGAAAAGTCGTGTTGTTTCTGATGCCGATGACTCTGACAGTGATGTTATATCAGATAAGTCAAGCAAAAGAGAGAAGACTGTAGCATCTGACAGTGAAGAAGAAGTGGGGAAAGAATTATCTGATAAGAAAAATGAAGAGAAAGATCTATTTGGGAGTGATAGTGAGTCAGGCAATGAAGAAGAGTAAGTGATAATATGTGAGTTTTAAGGGGTTTTTTAGGTAATGTAAAGGGGGTTGTCTTTCAAGTTTTTAAAACTTGTATTAGAATTTTGTGGCAAGGTATAATACACCTTACCTAATTGAGTGACTTTGGGCATTTAGGATATTAGCTCCTAAGCTATTGATAGACACAGCATAATGTGGATGGATCTCAATATGTTAAAGAAGGAAAGAACATTTCATATGATGCCATTTATATGAAGTTTAGGAACAGGAAAACTATGATGATAGGAATTGGTGGTGATTGCCTCTCGGATGTTGGTGGTAGGGAGCTGACTATAGGGATATAAGGAAACTTTGTGGGGAGACAGTATTGTTCTGTATCTTGATTAAGGTGTTGGTTATATGAGTGTAAACATTTGTTAAAGCCCATTGAACTGTATACTTAAAATCTGCACATTTTACAGTACGTAAATTATACCCTATTTTTAAGAATGATTCTTAAACAGATAGGAAGAAAGAAAATGAATGTCTTTGTATTTTTTTCTTTTCTAGAAATCTTATTGCAGATATATTTGGAGAATCTGGTGATGAAGAGGAAGAAGAATTTACAGTAAGTATAAGATGGAAACTTTTTTAAAAATTTACTTGTTTATTTTGGGGGTACCAGAGATTAAACTCAGGGGCACTCGACCACTGAGCCACATCCCCAGCCCTATTTTGTATTTTATTTAGAGACAGGGTCTCACCAAGTTGCTTAGCACCTCACTTTTTGCTGAGGTTGGCTTTGAACTCTTAGTCTTCCTGTCTCAGCCTCCTGAGCTGCTGGGATTACAGGCATGCACCACCGCGCACGACTTGGAAACATTTCTGTTTTAACTGCATTTATTTGTTTTTATGGCAAAGATTCTCTAACACATGATTCTGATATATATGAATAAATAACTATGATGTATTCAAGAGAAAAATCTAGAAGAATTCAAAAAGTGAGATAAAAGTGTATTACAAAGGTATAAAAGGAAAATAACAGATAATTGAATGAATGGGATGAAGGAACACATTAAGAGACAATGAAAGATCCTGTGATAAAAGGTAGAGTCACAATAGTTATAGGACTTCTGCTTCTAGTAATATCAGACTTGGTAATTTGGACTAACCCTTCTGCTATAAACAACCAAAAAAGCATTTGAAAATCTCATCTGAGGAACAAGGTAACAAGGAATTATTTGGCCAGAAGACAGAAAGCTAAACAAGTGGTAACTCAGTGTTTAGAACTGCTTTTTCTTTGAGGGTATTTGCCTCTAAGGCTGAGAATTTGCTCATATTTTTGACAGCCTCAAGGCTTAGGGACAAAATTTGAACTTCAGGGCCTGCTGAGGTTAGGGGCCTGAAAAATCGCATGCCCTGGATTTGGGCTCTAAAGAACAGCACTCTAGGATTTAAGTGGAACTGAAAATAAAACAACCTTTGCTCATATTTAGGCCAACTTTAGATGACTCAAAGAACCTGTGTCAGAAATTTGATTATGATGATTCAGGTTTTCTATGCAGCGTGGTGCATGATAGTAACAAAAAACAATAAAAAAAGACCTAGGGGCTCTTGAAATTTTAGATAATGCCTTTAAAAATATATATTCAGGAAGCAATAAGGTTAAAAATTTTACCAGAGCAAAACATTTTTAAAAGGACAAGACAGATTTGGAGAAGAACCATGTAGAAATTTTAGAACTATAATAATATAGTAACTACGAGGCTGCAGTTATAGCTAAGTGGTAAGGCGCTTGCCTAGCATGGTGAGACACTGGGTTTGATCCTCAGCACCATATAAAAATAAATAAATAAAATAAAGGTATTGTGTCCAACTACAACTAAAAAATATTTTAAAAAGTAAATGAATTGAGGTATAAAAATAGAATTTTATATATATATATATATATATATATATATATATATATAAACTAAAATGAACTATTCAGTGGTTACATTGAACACAAATTGGGCATATTTGAAAAGAAAATGAACTGGAAAGCAGGTTAGAAGGAAATGTCTAGAATGAAGCATTGAGAGACATTATTATGGAAAACGTAAAAGAAAAGAAAATTGTATGAGGAAGTTTAACAACACACTGGAGTACTATAGAGAAGGATAATATGATGCATTAAACTATAAATTATAGAAACCTTTGACAAGTTGCAAGCAGATTTTAAAAAGTACCTAAGTATATAATAAAACTGCAAGAAATCAGAAAATGAGAAAGTAGCTACAGGAAAAAAGTTAGAAAAGCAACAAGTAGACTAATAACTCATTTCTTGACAGAAACAAGAGAATTCAATAACTGTAAACTTATAATTCTGTCATATTCAGCAAAAGTACTTTCTGGGAATGAAGGTGAAATGAGGGAATTAATTGTCAACGTGCCAACTAAAGGAAATAAATAAGTGCAGAAAGAAAATGGTCTTAGGTAAATGGAGATGGAAAGAAGAGCAACTAAAGTATATGGATAATCTTGGATATTGAATGTACAAAACAGTTATGTCTGGTGTGGTTTAATGTATATAAAAATTAAAAGCAATACACATTTGGGAATATACATGGAATTAAAGTGTTCACAAGTCTTTGCAAATGAATGTAAATGTACATTAATGAACTTTGATAAGTTAGGATGCATGTTGCCATCTAAAATAGCTACTGACCATATTCTAATAACTTCTAAACCAATAGAGGGGAAAATTGGGGGAATAATAAAAGCTAATCAGTCTTTAAATATGTAGGAAGAGAGAAAAAAAAATATAAAAGAGCTGGAAGCAATCAGAAAGTATTACACTGTAGTAAAACAGATTTAAACTTTGATAATATCAGAAATCACATCAAATGTAAATGTGCTAAATGCTCTAGTTAATTGACAGAGATGGTCAGGTTGGATTTTAATAATTGATACATGCTGGTTCTAATAAATTTATCTGAAACAAGTGGAAAATAAAAGGGTAAGGGGCTGAGGTTGTGGCTTAGTGGTAGAGTGCTTGGCTTTCACAGTTGAGGTGCTGGGTTCAACTCTCAGTATCATAGATATTGTGTCCATCTACAACTAAAAAAAATTTAAAGGATAAGAAAAGATAACTCTAAAAGAAAACTAGCAGCCATATTAATATCAAAAAATAGACTAAAAAAAGTAGACTTTAAAGGCAAAAAACATGTGAGATGAAGAGGATTACTCTTATTGATATCAATAAGATTTTAAAATTGAAGGCACCTAATAAGATGGCTTTATTTATACATAATACAAATACAGCTATACCTATACACAAAACAAAAATTAACAACTACAAAGACAAATGGATGAGTTCATAATCTTAAGAAGAATGTAGCTGACATAACAAGCAGTCGATAAAAACCAAAAAAAGTCTTTTGTATGTAATCTGTATACAAACCATTTGGCAGTTATGAAAGTTAAAAATGTCTTCTTCCATTTGGTTGCTTGCCTTTTCACTTTCTTGATGGAACCTTCTCATCAACAGAAGTTCTTAATTTTAATATTGATCAGATTTATCAGCCTTTTCCTTATGGTGAAAACTTTTTGAAATCTGCCTAAGAAATTTTTGCCTGTCTCCAAGGTTATGCAGATTTTCACCAAGTTATTTTCTAGGAAGTTGACTATTTTATAAATGTTCACATTTAATTGTACAATACACCTAAAATTGGCTTTTTTATGTGTGTTATGAAGAAGTCAAACCCCTTTTCCTAATTTGGAATATATAGTAGACCTACCACCATTTATTGAAAAAAAAAAAATCATCCTTTCCTACTGCTGTTTATTGCCATCAGTCATAAATCAAGTATATAGGTTTATTTTACGATCTGTTGGTCTCATTGCACCATTACTAGTGATAATTGGTTTATGTTCTGTAAGCTTGTTGTTATTCAACATTGCTTTGGCTTTTCTTGGATCTTTGCATTCTCATAAATTTTGAACCATTTTTTTCCAAAAAGCCAAAGTATAGATAATATTTTCTGTATGTAATGTAGTAAACCAAAAAATAATAACGAAATTAACAAACAAGACACCTATGTCCTGTAAAAATTTTAAAGCCTTATTAAATAGTCCTTTGGTCAAAAAAGAAATCAATATTTTTAGTAAAATAAGAGAGAATGAAAATAGATGGATATAGAATTAAAATGATAAAAAAGTAAACCTAAGGAAAATAGTAAAAGAATTCATTTAACAAGTATTTGAAAGTCTACATATCAGAGACTTTGGACACCTTCATGGAGCTTATAGTCAGTTCAACACCATATTGGTATAAGTTAAGCTTAATCTAGTTTGGAGAGTTAACATCAGCTTGTTACAGTTTTAGCTCATTAAGAAAAACAACATACTAAGGTAAAACATTGGGAAGGCATATCTAAGTAAGATACAAAAAGTTAGAAGCTGTAACAAGAAGACTGGTCATTTCATTTACATAAAAATGAAAATCATGCCTAACATTAGTATAAACAAAATTGAAATGTACAAATGTAATATTGTGCCATTTATGTCATAGACAACTGATTTCCTTAATTTTTAGAGATTTTTTTTTTTTTTAACCCGTATTAGGTAAATAGCCCAACAACAACTAAAAAATGGGCTTAGGATATTTAGAGTTCACAGAATAAAGAATTACAGATGACTTTTTAAACATGGGGGGAAGGGGGAGCCCAGACTTACTCCTAATGAAAGAATGCAAATAAAGCCATTTACCTTTGGGGTTTTGGTCCAGAGATTGACAAATATTAATGTTTAATAACCTGTTACAGTGGTGAGAAGGTGGGAAAGCAGGTGCAATCTGTGCTTTGCTGGAAGGAGAGAGGATTGGTATATAACCCCTGTGCAAGACTATTTGGCAAATACTTACCAAATTTTCCTATATACATAATCATGCTATTGTGCAAATGTGAATAAATTACAGTGATAATCATATGGTAAAATAGTCAAAAGCATTACAAAGAATGAGGATACTTTATGCAGAAATGGATCATTGTCCAGATTCTATTGTTAAATTTGGAAAACGTAGAGTGTATCTTGTACCCATTATGAATAATATGCTGCCATTTGTATAATAAAAGGAGATACTAAATATATGTGTATAAAGTGCATATGTAATTGTAGACTATTCTGGAAGGAAACATAAAAAAACAAGTAATACTAGTGGTTGGGGAGAAAACTTTTGCTGTATATCCTGTTTGGTACCTATTTATTTATTTATTTTTGTGGTTGTAATACTTTTAAAATGTAAAAAGTTAAGAGCAGTTATACCGAAGAAAATCTGTATGGAGGATTTGATAACTAGGTGATTCATTCTGCCTCCAGGGTTTTAATCAGGAGGATTTGGAAGAAGAAAAAGGTGAAACCCAGGTGAAAGAAGCAGAAGATTCAGATTCTGATGATAACATAAAAAGAGGAAAGCAGTAAGTTTTTTGTTTAAAGAAATTTGTTTAAAGAGAGCTTAAAAAAAAAAAAGTGGAGGTAGGGACTTAAACTTATTGTCTTTCATTTAGTTGCTAAATTTAGCAGAAAATCTATTCCTATTTTACTTGTTTTACTTTCTCTATATACAGTGCTATCAGTGAGTAACTTGCTGTTATTATTTTCCTGTACTCAGATATCTTAATTTTATATTTATGTGGCACCAGACTCTTAATTTATAGCTTGCTACATAAACTGTTCTAAAAATTAACCTAATAGATTTTTAAGAGTTGATTTGGAGGACCAGGGAGAGTAAGTCTGAAGTCTTAACAAAATATTATTTGATTGTATTTTGCTCCCTTTTGTTAATAATTGGGATCCATGTCCAGAATAGTCTGATAACTTGACAGGTACCATAGAAGCATAGAATAATGTTTACAGTTGTAAAGATAATGCTTTAAAAAAGAAAGTTTCCTTTTTAATTCTAGGCTGGGTATAAGAATTAAGCTGAATGTATATTATAGTCCTTATTTAAAGGAATAGTGAGAGTGAGTTAACTTTCACTAATTCTAATGAAAGCTGTAAGTCTAACACTCATAATAAACCTATAGATTTCCATCTTAATCTTAGTTACATTATTTTGAATTAGGCTACCTACCACTAAAAAGCAGTTTATTTTTCTTGCTCATGCTGTGTAACATAAAAACATTCAAATAATTGGACACTGTCCGATTCCAAATAAAGGCAGTGCAACTAAAGCTAAATGAGCCTCTGGATAAGAACTCGAAATGTTCTCAGGCCAATATGTGTGTGAATGCCGTTCAGGGCTATTGGTGATCAATGGGGTAGAACAAGAGGGACAAGACTAGGGTCAGCTGAGTTTTTGTTTGTTTGGTTTGGTTTTTGTTTGTTTTTTTAATTGTAGTTGGACACAATACCTTTATTTTATTTGTTTTTAATGTGGTGCTGAGGATCAAACCCAGCACCTGGCACGTGCTAGGTGAGTGCTCTACCGCTTGCTGAGCCACAATCCCAGCCCCTCAGCTGTTGTTTTAATGGCAAGTTATAAGTACTTGCACTTTTTTCTTTTAAAAGGTAGCACTTCATTGAGTTAGAATTAGTTTGGTGCTTTTGATTGTGATAAATATATCATTAAAAGATTTTATATTTCTTTTGATTTCATCACTGCTTAGTATGGACTTCCTATCAGATTTTGAGATGATGTTGCAGAGGAAAAAGAGCATGAGTGGCAAGCGCAGACGTAATCGCGATGGTGGCACCTTTATTAGTGACGCAGATGATGTTGTGAGTGCCATGATTGTCAAGATGAATGAGGCTGCTGAGGTGAGATGGTCACTTCTTCTTCTTTTGTTTGTTTATTTAATGCTTAACTTTGGTATGAACTATATTGAAGACATTTTTTTGTTGTTGTATGATAAAAATTTACTATCCTAAATATTAAGCATAGAAATAAAATTTTTTATTTAGTCACATGTTTAGAATAAATCAACAAGACTAAGTGTTAAACCTTTTCAGGTGAATAGCCTTCACTGGTTGTCTGGGGGAATGGTTTTGTTCTCATCTTTAGCTGATGTAAAAAGTGTTATAAAATCTTGTGTCATTGTCTTGTCTTGATTAAGAGACTACATCTAACTCGTTGAATTTTTAAAATATGTTCTATTGTAAATAGTGGTATATTTTAAAAACAAATTCTAACAGTTTTGTGGGTTTGACTAACTGGTGGAATTTGGTATTGTGCAAGAACAAAACAAACCCTTGTCTTTCAGGCATCCTTTCTTGTATGAAAAATTGTTTTCTTTGAGAGATGGCTACTTTATTTTAAGGTTTAGAATTGTAGTGTTATAATTGACTATTAGCAGTATTGCTGTTTTTAAATTTTTTTGTCTTTTTTTCTGAATAGGAAGATAGACAGTTGAACAATCAAAAAAAGCCAGCACTTAAGAAATTAACTTTGTTGCCTACTGTGGTTATGCACCTTAAGAAGTAAGTGTTTCATTTTCTTGTTGAAAACTTTCCTTTTAATGATAAGAATAAACAGTTTGGGGCTGGGGTTGTGGCTCCAGCGGGTAGAGCGCTTGCCTAGCACAAGACGTTGTGTTCGATCCTCAGCACCACATAAAAATAAATAAATAAAATGAAGGTATCGTGTTCAACTAAACTAAAAAATAAATACTACAAAAAATATTAATAATTAAAAAAAAAAGAATGGACAGCTTAAGAGGTAGTGGTGGTTATGAGTCATTTTGCACTTGGTCAGTTTACATTTGTGTTCAGGGTGTGTACTTGCTGTCTTTGTCTAATGAATTATGTCTTTTTCAAGGCTTTGACTTACATTTGTACTTTGATATATGAAATGAAAGTGAATATCAAATTTGTTTACACAGAAATAAGACTAGAAAAATAAGTCTGTGTTTTATATATAGTAAAATATATTTTGTTTATCAAATGCCTGTGCCTAACATTGTGCTTGGCTTTGAATTATATGTATGTTTATAATTATTTTTAAATCTTTTCCTTTTAATGGAATGATATTCAAACTACTTATTGGTGTTCTAAGAATATTACATATGATAGCCTTCTGTTAGATTGCAAACATTAATGAATAAAATTTCCTAAATTATATTTCTTCATAAATTTTTCTTAAACCTTGTTGCCTAATGCAGACAGAACAAATAGAAAACTGACGTTGATGAAAGAAAAACTTGGAAAGTACTAATGTATTCTGTAGACAGTTTGGAGTCTGGTAAAATTGCATCTGTTTTCCCAATATAATTGAAAATAGCAAATCAAGGGCAATCTACTCAAAGCATATATTATACATGTACAATATATAATATTATATACACACACATAAATTTATACTCTGACACACACACACACACATATAATATGTAATGTATATATTGGGTGGTCCAATACATCACAGTCATTGAGTCTTTCTATAATAATGATGCCCTTATTTTATTAAGTCCTTGTTATGAAATTCGTTTGTTTGCTCATGGTCATCAGCAGCTTAGCTTTTTCTTTGAATAACTAAAGCCACAGCCTGCTTTGAATGGCTGAAGAAATGCATTCATACATCAGTGAGCCACAAACATGCCTTAGGACACCTATAACTAGAAAACTGCTTCCTTTATTCCAGCAGACAAAACTCTCTGGCAGAATTTACATATAAAATGTACATAGTTACATATATAACTATATATAATGTAGTTATACAATTAATATAACTGATTCTGTTGCATGAAATGGAATTTAAATATCACTTGTTCAGGAATATATTTAATTTTTTGTTTGAAAAGGGTTTATTTGTGTTGCACACAATTTCTTCATGGTGAATACACACGATTCTCTGTACACAAGAAATGGAATTATATTCAAAAGAAATAAGTTTCTTTGCAGTTACTAAAAATTATGACTACAGAAAATAAATCAATACTGTAAAACTAAGAAAGTACTATTAATCTGCCTCGTTAGTAGGTAGGTGTTAGTAGGTAGGAAACGTCAAAGTAATTTAAATATCAATAGTCATTGGAATAATTTTTCTGCCAGAAATACTATATTCTCCTTTATGTCCTGCAAAGAATAGCACAATTCTAGGTTCTCTATCACCTGAAACTGAGAATCACAATTCTTATGGATTGAGCATTATATTTTTAGTTACAATAATTGCAGTTCATTGTTCCTTTTATGTGTACCATTCAGTCAACATTAATCTATCTTGTGTAATTTGAGTTTATTTTGTTTTGTTGTTAGCAAGTCATCTTTACTGTCAAGCCTGTATGTTTATGGGAAATAGAAACTAAATTTCATACTACTTTTGAAACTATATATTTAATATATATTCAGTATATACCAATATATAATAATATATGCATATAAAAGCAAGTTTTGCAAACATCACTAAATATGTAAGGAAAGTCAGAGAGATACAGTGGAACTGAGGTTTGTAGGTTTGAATTATTACTAATATTATCACTATTACCACCATCATTATCATCATCAACATCATTATCATTTCAGGCAAGACCTTAAAGAAACGTTTATTGATAGTGGTGTGATGTCTGCCATCAAAGAATGGCTATCACCTCTGCCAGATAAGAGTTTGCCAGCACTAAAGATTCGGGAGGAGCTGTTGAAGATTTTGCAAGAGGTTAGTGGCCTGTAATTTACCAAGAGGTTAATGGCAGAAACTATTTGTTCTTCATTAATTATCTAAGGTTTGTATTGTCTTGACTTCTTTATTTTACCATGAATTTATTTTTGCTTTGCTACAGCCTGCCAGAAAAAAGGTTGGAAAAAAAGGAACATATATAATAAAATGAACATTAAAAAAAGACCTTATGTTGAAGGAAAAAGATCTTGAGGTACCTAGGTGTATATGAGAAGAGTAGTCCATTAATGGACATGTTCTGGAGAGGCACTTGAAATAGAGCACCAAATTCAGAGTCATATGAACTTGCATTGGACTCTTAAGCTGGGTCCCTCTTATGTGGCTGTGACACCTTGGGCAAGCTACTTAACTACTGCAGAAATTCCTGAGAAACCTTCTACATGTGAAGCACTGTGCAAGGTGCTTTATATATGTATTGGCTCTGATTTCTCAACAATAAACAGAAAGGTAGGTATATTGTCTCCATTTTACAGATGAGGAAATTGGACTCAGAAGTTAAATGACTTGTCCAAGGTCACATACCCAGCAGGTGGCTGTGCTTGAATTCAGTCTTAGGTCTGTCTCTTGGCTTCTGAGGCCTGTGCTGACTCTTATACAAAACAGCTAACCTCTAAGTATGTTAGTTCATACTTTGTCACACTGTTAGATTTTACTTGAACTTAGTGGTAACACTAAACTCCCAACTTATGATTTGAATTCAAAGGATCTATGTTCAGTGCCTGTGGAGCCTGAAAATAGAATTTTTTATTTGTTTTAAGGAACCAGGTCTTAAAAGTCCTCTAGAATAGATTAGCAAGCCTCCCAGCTTCTGCGTGATTAATTTTTGTGTGTTTATGTTCCCCCAGCTACCTAGTGTGAGCCAGGAGACCCTGAAGCATAGTGGGATTGGACGAGCAGTGATGTATCTCTATAAACACCCCAAGGAATCAAGGTCCAACAAGGACATGGCAGGGAAATTAATCAGTACGTAAATTTTGCTTTTTATTGTTTTTATATCTATATGTGGAGAGTCATGTATGTAACTATGTATTTTTTTACCAATATTTATTTAACATGAGTCAGTAAGGTGGTGGAATAGAAATTTTTTTAATAACTTCTTATAGGACTAGATTTTTTCTCTTATACTAAAAATCCTTCTTAGTATTTTTAAATATGCTATCCAGTATTAAATATAGCAAGTAAAAGTATACATTTTCTAGTCATGGATCAAGAGTGTGGAGAGAGGGGAGTGTTGAATGCAAGCCCTTGAGTTAGCCACACCTGGTTCATTTCATGGATCAATATCTATCTGACTACATTTCTTTAGCTGGTGATTTCAGCTCCAGGTTTGGTCTCCTCCTCTGTAAAATTGAGATAATTATGTTTTCTTTGAGTTATTGTGAAGATTAAATGGGAGAGATATAAATAAAGCCCAGTGATTAGCACATAGTCAAGAACTACTACCCACTTTATTATTGTTACTTGCATAATGGTCTCCAAAGTTGTTTCCATGTTCTTATTTTTATAATGCCAGAAAAATCCAAAGGCTAATTGAAATACACTTTGTCATCAAGTGCCATATTGTGTATGAAATCCTTCAATTTTAAGTCTGAAGTCCATGTGTGTTTTTGTTCTCAACTCTTCCTGTATTCCACATTAGAAAGGAATTTAAGTAATTCTGTATTTGGATATAGTATTTGTGTTTCTGTTGAATTTAAGATTATCAAAGATTATTAGACTAGAGAAATATAAATTTATTTCATAAACCAGAAACATTACTCTCTTTTGTGTTAATAATAATACACAGTTTACTTCCTATTGAATGATAAGCTTTTGATTGCTCTTAAGCAGTGATCCATGACTTTTATTTCCCCTAGACAGAAGCACAATATTTCCTCTGGTGTCCATGACTTACTACATATTCTGTTTCTAGGGATGAGGTATTGGGGTCAGTTTCTGAAGATAATCTAAACCCCCTGAGAATTCCTGCTTCCTTCAAAGTGTGTCAACACTTATTCTGTCTGTAAAAGGTCCTTTCTGGTTTTTGTAGTGTACTAATGCAGCAATAAGCTACATTATGTTCAGAACAAAAACATCAGTTGATGCCTCTGGACATTTACTGACTGAGCAGTGAGCATATATTAGTTTTCTTATGGTCACCTACACCTGTCATATTAGAATGTAATTTTAAAATATTTAGATCATTTGATAGGTAATAAGGGAGCCTTATTTCAAGATACTATTTTTCAGTGGAGTAAACTTTAGAAATTAGACTGCCTTTTTAAAATAAACATTTTTTAAGAAAGAAAATTGTTATCAACCCAGGTGATTAATGACAGTTCCTTTCTTTAATTTCTGTGGTTACTAAATAAACTGGTCCTGTTATACTACTTTTCTGAATTGACCAGCCTTAGTTTAAATACTAGAATCATGTAGTCTTTATCCTGAAAGTGGTCTGGGATAATGGGATCATTAAGAAAAAGAATATTCTGGCTAAGCACATATGTCAGGAGGCTAAGGCAAGAAGAACACAAGTTGGAGGCCAGTCTGGACAACTTAGCAAGACTGTGTCAAAATAAATAAATGGGGATGTATCTTAGTATTAGAGCAATCCTGGGTTTAATTCCCATTATAGGAAGGGAAATAGAAAAAAAAGAAAATAAAAAGAATATTGTGGGCTGAGGTTATAGCTTATTGGTCGAACATCTGCCTAGCATATACAAGGCCCTGGGTTTGATTCCCAGCACAACACACACACACACACACTCACACTCACACTCACACTCCAAATACCTAGACTGTTGAATTATATGAGTGTGTGATTATTTGAAAGCCTACTAGAAAAAAAATGTTATTTTGTGTACTAAATTTTTTTTTTTCTTTTTCTAGATGAGTGGTCTCGGCCTATATTTGGCCTTACCTCAAACTATAAAGGAATGACAAGAGAAGAAAGGGAGCAAAGAGATCTAGAACAAATGCCTCAACGACGAAGAATGAACAGGTATGAGGGAACAGGTATGAGTAAGTGGAATAACTGTTAATATTACCAGTACCTGGTAAATAAGATCATGAGGATCTTAGGGTCATCTGTAAGATTTTGTCTTTCAGCTTGTTGTATTTGAAAAGAAAATACGTAGTTCATAATATCCTTATAGTTTAAATGTGATAGCATCTGGTAAGAGTCTCCGCCCTCACATAAGACCTTTTTTGGAATAGTCTCCAAAAGTATGGCCTGGAGATTCCAACCACTTACAGGAAACAACTTCCTGTCTCCAAAATCATGGGGGGAAATATTATTGTTTCAATTTGTGTAAATGTACTAAATCTAGTCCCGTCCAGGAGTTACAACTATGGTAGTTATTGCACACTCAGAGTGAAACCTGTAGGTAAAAGAATACTACTAAATTGAGTAGTGTCATTAAAATGATTCAGGTTTTTTTGTTGTTGTTTATGCTTTTTGGAGGGGGGGAGGTTGTGTTTTGTGGGCCCCTACCCCATCCCAGTGTAAAGCTAATTGTGGTTTAAGTTTGATAATTTGCTCTTTTCTTAGTTAGAAGGTTTTTTGACTCTTAGTAACTTATTGTTTACCTTTTTCCCAGCACTGGTGGTCAGACACCCCGAAGAGACCTGGAAAAGGTGCTAACAGGAGAGGAGAAGTAAGAGCTTTTGTATTAATTTTTCTTAACATATATAGAGGATTTCTGATAGCTGCTTTAAGAAAAACAGTAAATGAAATGATGTTGTGTTAACGTTGGCAGGGAGTAATTTTCAATTTAACAGTTATTGAAACCAAGAAAATAGTTGATTCAGTAAAGATTGTATTGCTGTTTGCTAAGTGCTAGACTCTTTGGTAAGCTTTTGAAACAGTCCAGAAGGGCAATGGGAAAGGGAGAGCACAGGCAAGGATGTGGAGTCAGTGTGCAAGGCCTTTTTGGGAGTGGCAAATAGACTGAAGTGATTGGTCAGCATTGTGGCACCAAGGGTGGTAAAAGACAAAACTGGAAATACAGATGTGGACCAATAAGGAGCTGAAATCAGAATAGAAATTTTCACTTCTTTGCGACTCCAAATGATGTATTTTAACCTAGATATGAAGCCATAAAATTTGATTGGGAATGTTGATGCTGATGGTGTTGTATAGGACAGGCAGGGTAGTTTGACTGAAAAGTATGGTACAGATAAACAAAAACCATAATGGAGGAGCAGGAGACTGAGAAGGCTCTGCAGAAGACTTAGTAGAGGAGAATTTGGCTGGAATTGAAGGCTCTACCCCAAATATTCACCAGTATGGAGACAGTGGTGTTACTATTAAAGTTAAGGGAGGAGTAGATTTGAGGGCATTGGTGAGTTCTGTTTAAAGCAGTTAAATGTGAGATACCTAATAAGATACTCTTATGAATATCATGGGCCTAGAGACAGATTTGATGGTTATTTTCCGAAGGGGGGGGGGAACTGTTGAATCAAGAAAGTGTAGAGTAAGAAGTGAACTAACCAGTTTTTAAAAGGGGTATGGCCAGGCAGAGTAGCCAACAAGAGGATGTGGACATAAGTGTTGGAACAGAACCTTGGAAGGGAATGAGGCTACATGGAGGTGGGCAGTGGAGAAGGTACGGGGACAGGGATAGTGAGGAGAGATGCTGCCAATATCTGTTCCTGCCAATATTGGCTCAAGGCTTGCAAGAGAATGAGAGGTGAGATAGAGGGAGCAAAGTAAAACTTATATACAGGTGGTTTGAAGATGAGATAATATCCTTCAGAGGGAGAAGAAGAGTTAAGGAGTTTGGGGGTTTTGTTTTGGCTAGCCAATTAATCTGGTATAGAAGGTTATAGAAACTTAATGTTTAAAAATGGGACAAACTATACAAAGGAATAAAAACAGTTTAGAATTTTTTTACTCTGCTTGCCCCACCTGCAATAGGTACATACAGCCACTTTCCATTTACCACTAGAGGGAGTTACCTAAAGGTTAAGTGATTTTAAATGCCTGAGCGTCTATAATCTATTGAATCTTTACTTTGGAAAGATGGTGATCTTTTAGTTTAACTTGGGTGCTCTCAAATTTGCGCAGTACTGAACAGACATACACAATGAGTATAAGTAATATTAGCGAAATGTAAATAATATGGATGGATTGTATCAATGTCAATATCCTGGTTGTGGTACTGTGCTATATTTTTGCAAGTTGTTACCATTACAGGAGATGATGAATCTCTCTTGGCATTATTTTATTTGTTTGTTTATAGTTGTAGACGGGCACAATACCTTTTATTTATTTATTTTATGTGGTGCTGAGGATCAAACCCAGTGCCTCACATGTGCCAGAGAGTGCTCTACCATGGAGCCACAACCCCAGCCCTCTTCTTGGTATTATTTTTTATAACTGTATGTGAAACTGAAATTATTCCCAAAAGTTACTTACAGAAGTATTGATGGAAATTACTGTGTGTTGCACATGCAAAACCATGTACATTATGGACATACTTAGAGCATGTGAGGGTCATTTTTGACTACCTGATTTTTTTCACCTCATAAGTGAACTTCTGAGTATCTCCACTAGCCTGGAGAAGTTAGGATTTGGTCAGAAAGGTGAGACCAGCCTTTGAAAGGAGAACGCATGATTACGTTTAAAGCTGAGGAGAACAAAGGGGATTTATACAAATGCAGAGGAAGGTGGCTGTGGGGGGAAATGAGGAATTCCTATAGCAGTGTGAATGATGATGTGGCTAGCTAAAGAGGAGAGTTTGGGTGACCGTGAGAGGACAGAGGAAATTTGAAATACTGGAGCTGAATAGGGTGGACTGGGAACAGGAATGTGAAATTGCCTGTAGTCTCTATTGTGGCTGACTACATAAGCAGCATGCTCTTCCTTTTCCTTTTCTTAGGGCTCTTAGACCTGGAGATCCTGGATTCTGTGCCCGTGCAAGGGTCCCAATGCCCTCAAACAAGGACTATGTCGTCAGGCCCAAGTGGAACGTGGAAATGGAGTCATCCAGGGTAAGCAAGGAAGAGCAAAGTGGAACTCAAATATAGATTGCCACTTGATTTTTCACCTTATGTTTAATAATCCCTATAACTTTTAAGGTTTATCTTGTTCACAGAAATCTGTTTCCTGGTCTCTTGTCTAGCAAAAATCACAAATCAAGGAATCAGAGAAAGGGAAAAGTATTACCCATGATTAAAGCTGATGATTTTTTTCTCCAGACTTAAAGCAACATTAAATCAGGAAGTTTCTTACTAATTCCTTCATTTCAAGTGAATTTTGAAGACTACAATGTTCTGACATAGTGACTTTTTTTTTTTTAAGAACCATCAGAAACAGGATTTACCTAATGCCACATCTCTCTCCCTCCCTTTCTTTTCATCTATTTAAGCAATTCTGTTGTGAAATCACTAGGGTAGACACTTCTTCCATTATGGATGTGAACACTACTTGGACACTGTTTCTCAGTAATCTTTATTCTCTAATCCAACCACTCTTCTAGCCTGGTATTCTTAAAAAAGGCCTAAGCCGTTTGGAAAAGCATAAGAGGCGATTTGCAGAACAGAAACGACTCAGCAAAGTGTACCGTGCTGTCAAGTTCAGCATTGAAGGCAACAGGATGCCCTTATAATCCTGGCCCTAACAGTGTATCCAAGAGGTATCCCTGAGGAAGCATGGGCTGTGCATGGTCTTGGAGTGTCATCAAAGTGAAAACAAGCATGTGTGTGCTTTCTTAATCAGAAAAAGCCACCTGCTGTTACTTTCTGAAATAATGACCCTGACAGGTCCCTTAGGGCATTCAAGTACTTTCCATAGTAGAGACTAATAGACCTTACTTCCATATAAGCATTGTGTTCTTCCTGACTGGTACCCATTTTTATGAAAAAGGCTTTTTTTAGCACCTAGAATCATAGTAGTCTGCATTACAGACATGAACTGGCAGTGATTTCTAGATGAATGGGAAATGGCTTAATTTCCTATTGTCAGTCATTCAGCAACATGCATTTGAGGACTCATTACTTAAATTCCTATACTGAATATTTAAGAGATGTATGTGGTAAAAATATATTCAGTACATGGTCAGAAGTGGAAAAAGACCAAACAGTTCATAAGTCAGATTCACTGACCCACTGTGCTTCGAAATTAGTAGTACTACTTTTGCTACAGTGTGCAGAGTCCCAGTGTGATGTCTGCCTTTTGTAATTCTCCCTGACCTCTGCTTTGGCAACTGTTTCCATGAACTCCACTCACCTTCCTGTCAGCTCACTTTGCTATTAAACAACTGTCAAGACAAAACTCAGTTTCTTTTTTTTTTTTTTTTCTTTGTTTATTTTTATGTGGTACTGAGGATCAAACCCAGGGCCTCACACGGGCTAGGTGAGCGCTCTACTGCTGAGCCACAATCTCAGCCCTACCTTCTTATTTATTGAGAATGAATAAAGGGTAGGGGAGGATTAGTTCCATGCCAAGGACTTCTTCCTCTGTCTGGCCTTTCTTTTTTGACTTATACTATATCCGTGTCCCTTGGCCACTTCTCCTTGGTATTCCTCTTCCCCACCCCCATTTCTTTATCTTTCTCTCCTTTCTCACTGTCTCTTCCCTCTTTTAGCCATTTTTTTATTTAAACTAATATTTCCTGCCCCAGCACTTAGGTTTTTGAGAATTGAAAACTACAGCATAGCCAAGAAAACATAATAAAAACTCTCAAAGGTCTGCCTACCTTGGAAGCATGCCTTGTGTCCCAAGGGGCTGTGTGCTTGTTAATGGTGCTGGCTCTGGTCCCTCCTCCCTGTTAAGTGGAGGGGGTGGAAGGAGAGAAACAGCATGAGGAGAAAATGTTCTAGGAGAGCTCCCTTCCTTATCCCAGACACTCCACAGGACCATAATGTGTCTGTGTTTATCAAGGTTGCAGTTTGGCCTATAAGACTATAGAACTCTGTCCAAAAAATACCATTTTTTGGGTGGGGATGGTTACATGTTAACCTTCCTACTTACTGTCTTTAAACCACCTAGCCAGTTTCCCTGATCAGAAAGGTTTCTTGTACATTCACTCAAGGATCACATTGCATAGACACTAATGAGTGTTGTCCAAGAAGAAAACTAGAGTAAGTAAATGACTTTCAAATGAAACTTTTTGTATTCAATATAATTTTTATTTTTGAGGTTATATAGTAAATATAAAACACTAGAGATTAACCTCCATTCCCAAAGTTCTGCTCTTCACTAAGTCATTACTACTATTAACAATTTGAGGTTTTAAATGTACTTCCAGTTATGTCTCAAAACTTAGTTTTTATAATTGTAGAATAATTTGAGGTAATAATAAGAAAAATCTCTCATAGTCTAACCATTTCAAAATACTTTGATAATATTTGTTACCTTTTTTTTTCATGGATACTGTAATCAAAATTGTGTTGCATATAATTTTGGTCATTTTCCCTCATTTAAACCACCTTGTAGATTTATCATTTTTAATGGCTGCAGAATGGTCTGTGACCATTGTGTGAATATATGAGTTTATTCACTTCTCTAGAGCTTCTGATTTTTTTTTTCCACTCTTGAGTAATTAAAAAACCTGTCCTATACTAATTTTTATGTTTGTCTCATGGGGTGCTTTTAAAAAATAACATTAAAATTGCAGAAGCAATGCATGTTTTTGTAGACTTTTAAAAATACAGAAAATAAGTAAAATTAATGTCACCTTAATCTTGCCACATCTTAATATTAACACTTTGATTATTTCTTTTGGTCATTTTTGTGTGCATGCATAAACATTATCACTGTGTTCTTTTTTTCTTTAATTCAAGCAACGATCATAATTTTTTTCTACTTTATTGACTTTGTTGGTTTGCCTTTTACTTGACATGGTAAAATTTCATTTGACTAAATATTCTTCAGTGATATAATATAGTGTTGATATACAGTTGTGCCATAATTTTTAAGCAAAACCACCTAGTTTTGTAAGCTGTGTTCCCCCCCTCCCGCCCTGATAAAACAGTACAGTATAGATTTATAATATCCTGAGGAAATGTGGGATAGAGGTGATGAAATCAGGAAGGGACCTCACTGAATGTGTCATGTTAGGTGCTGGGTGGTTCTTTGTGTTTTCAGGCTTAGGGTGAGGTAACTAAGCATCTGCCAGCTACATACATGTTATAACAAAGAGTCACTTGGCACTGGCTTGAGAGTGTCCCTGATGCTGAGGCTAAACAGATTAATGAAGGTACAGATGTTAAAGAACATCCTGAGAGTGGGCAAAGAGAAGTCCACCTTGAGGATTGTAGTCTCAATATTTCCCTTTCTCTCATCTTGGAGATTTTTGTGGACTGCGGCAAAATTAAAACACAGTCATCAACAATTTTAATTTTGATTGAGAAGTGTTCTAACACTGTTGTGAATACTTGATCTGTTCCTGAGGTCACCAAAGTGTTTTCTGATTATTCTAGAGCTGGGAGTCCCTTTGACTGCTAATTTTCAGATGTAAGAAAATGAAAGATAAAACTAAGTGTAGGTATTACAATAATTTGCTCTTTAATTTTTCCCCCCACTCTTAGTTTCAGGCAACTTCCAAGAAAGGTATCAGTCGACTGGATAAACAGATGAGAAAGTTCACAGATATCAGGAAAAAAAGCAGATCTGCACACGCTGTGAAAATCAGCATAGAGGGCAATAAAATGCCATTGTGACCTTGCCTGGGATGTGTCTTCCATCTCTGCTTTAAGAAATGCACAATGGACTCTTTGGAGAAAGAAGATATTTTAAAATTTTTTTAGTGTGTCTGTAAATGGTTTGGCTTGTATCAAATGTTGTCATAGGATTCACATTTCTCTCAGTTGTATTTAAAACTGTTGTGTACTTTGTACAGAAGAATACTAGTCATACTTCTAAAAATTTTAAATAATAAAATTTCATTCTGGTTTTGGGGGGCTGTTTCTTTATTGTCTTAGAAGATGCATTCTCTGTGGGATCAAAAATTGGTCCCTGTTGAGTGAAAAAAATCTTAAGATACACCTTCAAAGTTCAGTCCTATCTGACTATGGTATGAGGAATTTGTCTGGTCTTTGTCCCTGGTTCCTGACAAGAAATGTCTCAAACCCTTGGGTTTCCTGGGTAATGAAATTGTCTTATGCTGATGGAGTGATTCCTTGTGGGCCCTAGATAGTCTTAGGGGAGAGGATAGGTTCAGTCATGTGACCTATTTGATTTAATCATCCACACCTGCATAGTGAGGTCCATTAAGAGCTCTGGACACCTAAGCAAGCTTAGTAGAGTTTCCTGGTGGGTGAACTTAGTAGAGTTTCCTGGTGTGCCAGAAGAATGGGGCACAGAATCTCTGCATTTCCTTCTTAAACCCCCTTCTGTAGATCTACATTTGACTAACAGGTCTAACATTCCTTATAATAAAACTAACCACAAGTATGGTGCTCTATAGGATTAGTACCTTCCTTAGTTCTGTGAGACATCTTAGCAAACTCTTTTTTTTTTTTCTTCTCTCTCTACCCAGCAAACTCTTGACAAGAGATTCATGAGAACCCCAAATTTGTAAACATTGAATCCAAAGTATCAGTGGTCTGGAGAACTCAATGTGGCCAGCACCTATCAGAATTGAAATACAGTACCCCAGTTGGAATTGTACTATAATTACTATAATACCAACAATATCTTATGTCTTAGTATTAATCATTTTATATTAATTATTTTCCTCCAAGAGTAGGGAATTACAGTAGAAAAATTTCAGGAGGTCATTAATGATTATCTAATTATTTTAGTAGTCTCTACAGACAATTATGAGAGCTCTGATGGGTCAAGCTGAGTAAATCCAAGAAAATTTTAATTAGCCTTGGTTTTCATAAAGACCTTTGAGTGGTCTACATAACATGAAGTATATGCACTGAAACACAAGAATCTCTCAGAACCTATCTTCATTTAAGTTGCAACAAATTCAGAAGCACAAGATTATAAAAAATTAAGTATATATTAGAAGGTAATGGCTAACCACTAGATGGAGACAAAACAACCTTTCAGCTGTGTTTTACTTTTTATTTACCCTCAAAAATGTTTCCAGTGCCTTCCAAATGCTGACAATTAAGACAGTTGTAAACAAGAAAAACAAGTTGTTAAAGATTTTCTAGTTATTAACATTTTGGCCTTTATTATAGTAAGCTCCAGTTATCTGAAAATGTCACATGGAAGGTAAAAGTGATGGTACCAGGTAATAAAGTGATAATCACACCCAGGGAATTAAAAATGATGAGAAATTCTCTTATACTAAGTTTAAAGAAAAAAAATTAACTAGTTTCTGTATAAATGATCTGGTGTATGGCTTATTTGGCGGCATCTCAAACCTAGTCCACCAGAATAACTTTTTTCCCCTGATTTAAAAATATTTCCAATTTAGGAAAGTTAACTCCATGTACCCTTCATTGATACTTACCACTTTGCCATACTTAACTTTGTCACCTTATATGTACATACTATTGCTTTTTGCAGGTGTGTGTGTCTGGCTTGTTGACAGCTCGCCTCTGGAGCCCCAAATACTTAAGCATTTTCTTACAAAAACATGGATTTACCCAGTTAATTTTTATCACTTGGTTAGGGTGATTCAAAGTTACTTAGTCTTTCAGTTTTTTTGTGATATTTTGTAATTGTGGTAAAAGATACATAACATGAAGTTTACCATGTTAAGTGCACAGTTTAGTGGCATTGAGTGCACTTCATTGTTGGGCACCCATCTCCAGAAATCTTTCATCTCATAAAACTATGTACCATTAAACAATCTCCTATTCTCCCTCCCACCAGCTTTGCAAACATCATTCTATTTTCTGTTTTTTACTGTATGTACATAACTTTCTTCATTCTGGTGTTAATGTCTTATCAAATACATGATTTGCGAATACTTTTTCTAATTCGGAAAGTTGACTTTTCATTATGTTGATTGTGTCCTTTGGTGTACAGTTTTAATTTTGATGTAGTTTATCTTTCTTTTATGCCCGTGCTTTTGGGGTCATTAAAAAATCATTGCCAAATTCATTATTATAAGCTTTTGCCTTGTTCTGAGTTTGTAGCTTTACCTTTTATGTTTAGGTCTTTATCCATTTTGACACAGTTTTGTCCGTTATGTAAGATAAAGATCCAGCTTCAATTTTTTGAATGTGAATATCTACTTTTTTCAAATACTGCTAGTTGAGAAGACAGAGACGTCCTTTTGCCATTTGATGGTCTTGGCACCCTTACCAAAAATGTTTTGACCATATATGTGAGGGTTTACCTCCTGTGCTTTGTTTCATTCATATTCTGTCTTTCGTCTCCAGTAAACTATCCGGATTACTGTCTTTGCAATAAGTTCTGAAGTCAGGAAATGTGAGTCCTCCACCTTTGTTGGGTTTTCCCTAACCCCAAGATTTTTTTTTAGTATTTGGGTTTCTTTGAGATTTCATGTGAACTTCAGGGTGAATTTTTCAATTTCTGCAATAAGCATTGTTGGGATTTTGATTGTGTTGAGTCTGTAGATTATTTTAGGTAGGATTGCCATCTCAAAAATATTAAGTCTTGCCTGGCGCAGCGACGCATGCCTGTAATCCCAGCAGCTTGGGAGGCTGAGACAGGAAGATTAATAAGAGTTCAAAGCCAGCCTCAGTAATGGTGAGTCACTAAGTTACTCAGTAAGACCCTGTCTCTAAATAAAATACAAACTAGGACAGGAGATGTGGCTCAGTGGTCGAATGCCCCTGAGTTCAATCCCTAGTACCAAAAAAACAATTAAAATCCATAAACAATACTTTCACTTATTGATGCCTTTAATTTCAAAAACATTTTCAGTATGCAAGTTTTTTGTGTCCCTGATTAAGTATTTTATTCTTTTTGATACTACAGTAAATGGAATGGTTTTCTTAATTTCCTTTTAGGGTTGCTCACTGTTCACGTGTACATATGCACCTGATTTTTGTGCATTGATTTTACGTGCTACAGTTTTGCTGAATTTGTTTATTCTGAAAGTTTTGTTGGGGCTTTGTTTTGTGGAATATCTAGGCATTTCTGCATTTGATGGGTCATCTACAGTTTTACTTCTTCGTTTCAAATGTGAGTATCTTTTATTTCTTTTTCTTTCCTATTTTATATGGCTAGACTTTAGTATTGTGTCAAATACAAGTGGTGAAAGTGGACATCTTTGTATTATTCCTGATATTGGAGAAAAACTGTCAGTCTTTCATTATGTTAATGATGGGCTTTTCATATGTCCTTTATTACGTTGACTTTCCTTCTGTTCCTAATTTCTTGGGTGTTTTTATCTAGAAAGGGTGTTGAATTTTGACAAAAGCTTTTTGTGCATCAATAGAGAAGATGGTTTTTTTTTCCCTTCATTCTGTTAGTGTAGTATCAGTTGATTTGTTATATATTGAATCATTCTGGGAATAAATCCCTGTTAGTCACCATGTTTAAGCCTTTTAATGTGCTGTTGAAATTCTATTTGCTAGCATTTTATTGAAGACTTTTGCAATGTTTATCAAGGACAGTAGTCTTTGTTTTTTCTTGTAATGTCAGTGTAGTTTTGGTACCAGGATAATGCTGTCTTCAAGAAGAGGGAAGTCTTCCTTCCTCTTCAATTTTTTGGAGTAATTTGAGGAGGATTGGCATTAGGTCTATAAGTAGTTTGATGGAGTTCACCTGTAAAGTCCTCTGGTCCTGTACTTTTTTTGTTGGAAGAATTTTGGAAACTAAATGCAGTCTCCTTATTAGTTACAAATCTATTAACGATTTATATTTCTTCATGATTCAGAGTTGAAAGGTTGTGCTTCTAGGACTTTGTCCATTTCATCTGTATAATCCCAATTTGATAGCATGTAATTGTTCATAGTATTCTATGCTCCTTTTTTATTTCTGTAAAAGTGGTCACAACTTCTCCATGTTCAGTTTTTTGAGTCTTTTTCCTTTCTAGTTCTAGCTTTGGATGTCCATTTTTTTTTTCAAACTTTCTGAAGAACTAACTCTTGGTTCCTTTTTTTTTTTTTCTCTTGTTTTTCTGTCCTCTATTTTGTATATATCTACTCTAAATTTTGTTCTTTTTTACTCTTGTTTGTTTTGTGCTTGCTTAGTTTGTTCTTTTCCTGTTTCCTTAAGGTTAGACTATTGTTTCAGTTTTTTATTTTTTTTAAAACCAGGGGTGCTTAATCACTGAGCCACATCCCCAGCCCTTTTTTATGTTGTATTTAGAGATGGGATTTTGCTGAGTTGCTTAGGGCTTTGCTAAGGTGCTGAGACTGGTTTTGAACTCATGATCCTCCTGCCTCAGCCTCCTGAGCTGCTGGGATTACAGGTGTGCGCCACCATGCCCGGCTCAAAATATTTTTTTAATGTAAGCATTTACAGTTATAAATTTCTCTCATAGCATTACTTTTGTTGTATCCCATCATATTTGATATTTTGTTTTATTTTCTCTCAAGATATTTTCTAATTTCTCTTGTGATTTTTTCTTTGACCAATTAGTTTAAGACCAATTACTGTTTAATTTCCACATATTTGTGGATTTTCTAATATCTGTCTGCTATTGATTTCTAATTTTAATATATTGCCTAGAGATATACTTTGTATAATTTTAACATTTTAAAATGTATTAAGACTTGTTTCATGGCCTAATATATCCCAGAGAATGTTCCTTGTGTACTTGAGATATGTCTGTATTCAACTTATTAATGGGTAGTATGTTCTATTTATGTGTGGTAAATCCAGATGATCTGTGGTGGTGTTCAAATCTTTTATTTCCTTATTTATATTCCATCTTACTATTCTGTCTGTAATCGATAGTAGAGTATTGAAACCTCCAACTATTATTATACAGCTGTCTATTTCTCCCTCAATTCTGTCAATACTTGCTTTTATATACTTAGGAGCTCTGGTGTTTTGGTGTATATATGTTTATAATTGTTATGTGTACTTGATGAATTGACCTTTATTTCATTATGTAACGTTCTTGTCTTTGTGATAGATTTTGACATGAGTCTTTTTTGTCTAATATTAGCCATCCCTGCTCTCTTTTAGTTACTATTTGAATAGAATATCTTTTTTCATCCTTTTATCATCAACTAATGTGTGCTTAGGTCTTAAGTGAATCTCTACCATTATAGGCAGTATATAGTTGGATCTTCTCGGCTTTTAATCTATTCTGCAAAGCTATATATTTTATGTGGGAGCTAAATCCATTTGCATATAAAGGAATCACTGATAGGGAAGGACTTATTTACCTCTGCCATTTTGTTGTTTGTTTTCTGTTAATATCACAGCTTTTTGTTGTTGTTCCTCATTTTCTCCCAAACTGCCTTTGTCTTTAGTTAATTTTTCTAATAGCGCCATGTTTGATTCCCTTCTCATATCTTTTTGTGTATTCTACATTTTTTTTTCATCATGGGGCTTGTGTAAAACAACATCCTAACATTATAATAACCTGTTTTTAAATTTAATTTACTTTTGTGTGTGTGTGTGTGTGTGTGTGTGTGTGTGTGTGTACTGGGGATCAAATCCAGGGCCTTACACATGCCAGGCAAGAGTTCTTCCACTGAGCTGCATCCCCAGTCCTATTTTAAACTGATAACTTCCATCACATTCAAAGCTTCTACTCTACAGCTCTGCCCCCTTTTTGTTTCTGATATCACAAATTACATCTTTATATATTGTATACCCACTAGCATCAATTTATAATTTTTTATGCTTTTCTATTTTAAATCCTGTAACAGAATAAAAAGTGGAGTTATGAACAAAAATTATAATCATGTGGATTTTTATGTTTGTCTATGTATTTACCTTTATTTTATATGTCTTTGGGTTCGTCTAACATCCTTTCCTTAACCTTAAAGGACTCCCTTTAACATCTCTTATAGGACAGATCTAGTGGTAATGAAATATCTTCAATTTTTCTTTATTTATGCCTTAAGTTTCTTTCTTATTTTGTCTATTTATTAGTACTAGGGATTGAATCCAGGGGCACTGTACCCCTGCACCATACCCCAGTCCTTATTTTTTGAGACAGGGCCTCTCTAAGTTATCCATGCTGGCCTCAAACTTGCCATTTTCCTGCCTTAGCCTCTCCAATAGATGGGACTACTGGCTAGCACCACTATGCCCAGCTTCTCCCTCATTTTTGAAGGACAGTTTTAGAAGATGCAGAATTCTTGGTTGACAAGACTCCCATGCTCTATTTTTATTACTTGAAATATATCATCCAGTTGCTTCTTGCCTGGAAGGTTTCTGCTGAGCTGATGTCCTGGGAGGCAGAAGGACACCCCTTTACTACTGAAATGCTATACACTTGGAGGTGGGGGTGGGGAATTGGATTAACCATTGCTTGATTTTTTTCCTACCCACCTGCATATTATTCCTCTCAGGTAGAAATGGTTGCATCAAACCCATTACCATCTCTGTTTTATGCTTCTCTATTGTGATAGCAGAATCCTCCAACCTTAGATTCACTGTGGATCAGGTGGACTGTAATGTTGCATGATGTGAACATTCGTTGCCTATGTATAAAAGATTGTAGAGATGCTAGAGAAGTCCTAAGAGGAAGGATTGCCTGTTGTGGTTGCGAAAACACCTGAGCTCCTGTAGAGTCCAGGTCTCAAGTTGGCTAATTTTGGTACTATTAGCGATAGACATGTACTCCATGTTTGTCAGATTTTGAAGAAAATGGTAGAGTATGTCACAGGATTACCTGCTTTGTTTTAAGGAAGCTCAATACATAGAAGTAAAGGTTTCCCAAAACTTGGAGATGATAATTTGTAAAAGAATTTATCAGAAGATTCTTTTAAAACATTCCTGCTGTTTTATTTATTTATTTTTTTATTTATTTATTTTTTTAATATTTATTTTTTAGTTCTTGGCGGACACAACATCTTTGTTGGTATGTGGTGCTGAGGATCGAACCCGGGCCGCACGCATGCCAGGCGAGCGCGCTACCGCTTGAGCCACATCCCCAACCCAATTCCTGCTGTTTTAAAGAAGAGTTTGAACTACAGAGCTTGAAGAATAGCTAGAAGAGGGTTTGGGCCTGTGCTCTTACAAAGCCTGGAGTCCTGGACCTGAAGATTTTTCTCATAGTCTAACTGCAGTTAAGAATGCAGGGATGGAGGACCCAAGGGCAGCTGGATTTCCCTGATTTGATAAAGGAGCAAGGGTGGGGCTTTAGGAGAAACATTCACAAATGTTTTATTATGATGACATTGAGTTGTCAGTAAAGAGATTGGGGTTTGGTCTCCGACATGTGAGGATCTCTTGTGAGTAAGGGAATTCAAAGCTCCTTGTTTGAGAGTCAGGAGAGGAAAGAGAGGATTCCCAGCCCTTTAGATTTGCAGGAAGAGTAGTTTATTTGAAATTCTCTTTGTTTTCTGCTCTTTGAGCAAGAAGTTAAGAAGTGTTTTGGCTGAGGTAGCATGGAAATTGAGTGAGTTCCCAAGATCGCGTCTGTGTGAGAGCAGCAGAAGTTAGGAGGTCAGTAAGCACTGGGGGTCCTCATGGAAGTCAACCGGTGTAGTTATGTGTAGCTATTCCAAGCTGCCCTCTCTGAAGAACAAGTCAGGAGGAAATAGACCAAAGAGGTGTGAGTTCCCGAGGCAGGGATCAGGTCCATCTAATAGTTTCTATTTAATTTATTGAGTTGAACTAGCAGTTCATTTTTTATGTAGATCGTAATTCTATGAGTTGAGGAAAATGGCACAGAGAGACCAAGATGCCACCTGTCTGGTGAGTTGCAGAGCCAGAATTCCAGCTCAGATCTCCTGATCTGAGCAAGTGTCAATTTTTGTAAAAAACAAAACATGTACCCATGTGCTCCTCTGGCCAATGTATTGGCCGGAACTTTTCTACATGGAGCATCTAGTAGCTTTTATTGTTCAGAGTTTTCATTCCTGCTTTTATTTTCTGATCTTTCCTAATTATTGCTGTTTGTTTTTATCAAGGAAGGAAGAAAACCATGAGATAGATAAAGCTAGTTAAGGGTTTCTTGAGAATATAATATTCAAAATCAAATCAGAGGATTCAAATATAAAAATTTCAGTCTAACCATATTAGAGACGAATTCAGGATGAAATTATTTTCTAGCAACCAATTTTCCTTTTTCAAACCCTTTAAAGGAAAACCTCATAAGTCAATCCCATGGCATAAATGGCATTATAAGGAATATCATAGACTTAATCTACGGAAAGGGAGAAGAACTAGAACTGGCCTTGTGCCTATTAGGTGTTAGGCTCCTCTGTGACCTTTTTATGTATTACCCTTTTTCATCTTTACAAGTAATTGTTATCTTTTTATAAGTGAGAAAAATAGGTCCAAATGACTGGCCACCTATAGTCACACAGTAAGTAACGAGCCATTCATGGATCTAAAGTCAATATTTTCTGTCCCCAAAGCTGTCTATTATAATATGATGGTTTCTGGATGAAATACTAGGATTTTTTTTTTTAATGAGACATTTTTTGTTGTTGTTTGACATTGTAAATTGAACCTGGGCACTTTGCCGTTAAGCTACATCCCTAGCACCCACCCACCCCCTGCCTTTTTTTTTTTTTTTCTTTTGAGACAGCATCTCCCTAATTTGGCCAGATTGGACTCAAACTTATGATCTTCCTTTCCTGCCTCAGCCTCTCAAGTCGCTGGTATTACAGGTGTGCATCACGGCACCCAACGAAATACTAGGATTGAATATATCATAAGAGTTTTCATGTTGAACCTCAAGTTGTTCTTGGACCTTGTGAAGCTTTTACCATATGAAGTGAATATCTTATATTCATTTTTTCAGGTTTTGCTGTTACCACTCAACATAATCACATTGAATAATAAATGGAAAATGTTAGAACATTGATAAGCTAATATCCTGATGATTAGACTCAGTGGGGCACAGCTAGGCAGGAGATGGGTTTGGCCTTACTGGTACATGGTTAGATGATTGCAGTCTTTGAACACCACCTTCATTGATTTCATTGTGCTAAGGATCCTGGGTGGAAATCTTAAACTTGTCTATCTTTGGATTTGTTTATCAACAGGTCTAAACAGGCTGGAGTGAGCCACTTGCACAGGTAATGGGAGTCCCAAGAGGAAACTTACCAAAAGAGCAGGAGCAATCTGACATCAAGCCCAGGTTCCCAAGAAGGTACAATGCTGGAGGTGAGCCATAGTTCCAGGTATATCCTGACCCAGCTACCTTAAAGGTAGGTGGACTCCCTGGGTAGGGAAGGGCTGTGGGTATGAACCAAAAGTATGTCAAGAGACAATGGAATACTGAAGTTCAAAAGGTTTTCCTTCTTCAGAACCTAGAAAGAACTTTCTCACCTCACCAGAGTAGGAGCCTTATATTGAGGCACATATTCTTAGGATTCCTAGAAAAACCTGGGGAAGAAGGATTTTCCTTGAGGTGGGACTATATTTCATAGCCATTGAGATTTAGATATTTTTATGAAACAATTTCATTTGTCCTCATTAAGGCTGGGAAAGTTTCCTTTCTGCTACATCTTAAAATAGGCAAATGGACAGTATTTTCAAGATGACCAGGAAAGTAGAGCTGAGGATATAGCTCAGTTGGTAGAGTGCTTACCTCACATGCAAAAGGCCATGGGTTCAATCCCCAGCTCTACCACAAAAAAAAAAAAAAAAAAAAAAAAAAAAAAAAAAAAAAATGACCAAGAAAGTAATAGTTTACTTCTTTATTAAGGAAAGAATTTAGTCCCACACAGCCCATGATCTGTACCCCAGCTCTCACTGCCCCCACTGTTTCTCTGATCCCATCTCATGTCAACTCCAGCACCTTCTGGAGCCTCACCTCACATTCATGCCTCAGGGCCTTTGCACTTTCCTTTTTTCTTGATATGGATGATGTTTCTCCCACCCAACCCCTGGCCTGTTCTCTTCAAATGTCCTTGCAGCTTGCTCCCATGCTTCCTTCAGTATCTGTTGAAGTGTTACCTCATCTGTGAGGTCTTCCCTGACCTTATGGAAAAGAGCAACAACTGCTCCCACTAATCTGCTTCATTTTTCTCCAAAGAGCTTCGTACTGTCTAACAAACCATATATTTACTTATTTATTCATAGAGTCTATCTACATTAGAATAGGAGCCTGTGAGGGCAGGAACTCTGTTTATTCACTAATATGCCCCCAGCAACCAAAACATTGTCACACGTACACATTAAATAAATTTGATTTATGAGTGGCCTTTGTTTTCCATTTTCTTTCATCACTAATTAATTGGACATTCACTGAGCCCTATTGGGTAGCAGAGAACCAAAGATAAAAAACATAGTCCCTGCCCTTGATAAGGTCACACTGTGAGGAGGGAGGCAGATAAGCAACACTCACTTTAAATGCAGTATGTGTGTGTGTTGGGTGGGGGTTAGTCAGCTTTTCATCTCTGTGACCAAAACACCTGACAAGAACAACTTTGAAGAGGAAAAGTTCATTGGGCTCGTGGTCAGAGGTTCAGTCCATGGTCAGCTGACTCCATTGCCCTGGGCCCAAGGAGATAGACCATCATCACAGCAGAAGGACGTTGCAAAGGAAAGCTGCTCACCTCATGGTGGTCAGGAAGCAGAGAGAGTAAAGGGGAAGGGGCCTCAGGGAAGACGAATTCTTCCAGAGCACACCCCCAGCAACCCACCTCCTCTAGCCGTGCCTTACCTGCCTACAGTTACCAACTAGTCAGGCCACTTAAACTAGGATGGACTGATGAGCTTACAGTCTCACGAGCCAATCTTTTCACCTCTGAATATTCCTGCATTTGCACAGGAGCTTTGGGGGGACACCTTATGTATATCCTAACTATAACACTGTTCAGAGGACACTGCTGGAGGAAATGAGGGAAAGCTTCATGGAAGAGGTGGTATCAAGCTGGGTCATGAAGGGCACACATAATTATGACTTGTTAACACTTGCTATTTGCTGTCTCTCTGCTAAGCAGCTTAAAAATGCATCATTTAATGCAGTTTTCCAGTTTTATAACCAAGGTCCTAGAGCTACTACTTGGAGCTGAGATTCAAACCTGTTTTTTTCTGATTCTAGATCTCTTCTTTAACTATATGTTGGGCAGCCAAGAAGGGAAGACTCTGAGCAAAAGAAACAATATCCCAAGTATTGAAATTTCATGAAGTATTTGCAGGGAACTGTAGGGATTCTAGGAAATATGGAAACAGAAGAGGTAGGAGGGAACATGTACCTCTTATAGGTAGTCTTATAGGCCATATGCTGTGGTCTGACATGATTTGAGTGTGTGCCCCAAGGATTTGTGTCTCAGGAGAATGATCCCCAATGTGCTAATGTGAGAGATGGTAGGACCTTAAGAGGTGGGAACTAGTGGGAGGTAATTAAGTCATGAGGGTTGGTTACTGCCCTAGAAAGGGATTCACGTATTTCTTGCAGGACCTAAGATAGGTCTTATGAAAGTAAGTTATAAAAAGAGGAAGATTTACCCAGTTTCTGGCATCCATCTTGCCATGTGATCTCACTCTCCTTTGCTCTTGCTATGTGCCATCATGATGTGATGATACAGACAAGGAGGTCCTTTCACCTTCAAAACTATCAACTAAATAAACCTCTTTTCTTTATAAAGTACCCAGCCTCTGGTATTTTATTGTAACAAAAGAAAATGGATTAATACAGCACAAGTTTTTTATTCCTATGCTTCCTTCCTCCTCCCAGAGTACTTGCTCTCACTACTCTTCGATCTGAAGAAAGAATTCCATTATTCAAGCAGGTGATTCACTATGTGGTTGAAGTGGTCCATACAGGTGGGAATAGGACAATAACTGTGAGAATGAAGGAGAGATGACAGAAAAGATCTTCAGAGATAGGATTGCTAGAACCTGATCCCCACATGGCTGTTGGAGAGGTAAGAGGCTTGGCCTGATTGAGTGAGGGAACAGAAGTGCTTGTAACTAGAGCAGAACATGAAGAAAAAGCCAATGGGAGCCAGAGATGAACAGTGAGTTTGATGTGAAGGGCCTGTGGCTCATTGAGAGAGGAGATAGCCAGTGCTGAGCTTGATGTCAAAGGTGAGATCTCAGGGTAGAGTCAGGTGACAAACAGCAGCCTCACAGAATCTAAGATATTTCCCAGGAGAATCCAGAGGTACACAGCAATAGACCAGGGTCAGACCCTTAGGAGCCCCAACATGTGAGAACACCAGTTGTGGGTTTTAGGAATCTTCTTGGCACTAACAACTGTGAACTGGCATTGTATTGTTTTCAGATGATCTGTTGTGAAATCATTATCGGATAAAAATATTATCTAAACCTTTAAGGGAATTTTTTGGAAATTTTCTTAGTTTAAAAACAAAAGTCATCTGAGGTAAGCATGGTGACATAGGCTTGTAATCTCAGCTTCTTGGGAGGATAAGACAGGAAAATTGCCAAATTCAAGGCCAGTCTGGGCAATTTAGTGAGAGCCTGTCTGAAAATAAAAAATAAAAAATTCTAAGGATGTAGTTCATTTGATGATTGCCCTTGAGTTCAATCCCCAGTACCACACCCACAAAATTATCTAAAAACATGAGCTTTCCTCCTTGAAGCGTTTTCTTCTATTGATGCTTGAGCAAAATGGCAGAGTTAGAAATCTCTTCAGTCGGGGCTGGGGTTGTAGCTCAGTGGTGGATCTCTTGCCTTGCATGTGTACATCACTGGGTTTGATCCTCAGCACCATATAAAAACAAAATAAAGGCATTGTGTCCATATACAATTAAATATATATATATATATATATATATATATATATATATATATTGAGCTCAACCTTCTCCCAAGCACAAAGTCCCCACCAAGTACTAAGTGTCCAGGTGAAACCCAGCTAGAGACCCCACCATTGCCCCTGTAGGAGTCTTCCATGTCAGAAGGCACCCAGCACCAAACTTGCTGTCAGTGAGGATCTGGGTTGTTGCCTTTTTCCAGATGTTCACAAATGGCAAATCTATACACAGGAGAAGGTGGGAAACAGGCCTGAGGTAAGACAGAGAGCTCCAGCTACTTCCTATCATTGTCCCCCTCTTTGTTCAGCAGAGTCTCAGATTCTGTTTGGGAAGGCAGTACAGAAGAATATGTTTGTCCCAGACAAATCCTGGGGCACATTTGTAACGAGAAGAGGAAAGAACATTCTTCATGGCTATCTGCTTTGCATCCCCCTACTCAGGGACTTGTCCAGATCATGTCAGTGGATGAATGGGAAAAAGAATAGAAATAGCAAGAGAGGTGCTTTGGGGGGGGTCATGTGACCCTGAATCCTAATCCCTTTCTGCCACTTATGGACACTATGACCTAGGGCAAGAATCATTTCACCTCCCTGAGCCCCAGTTTCTTCCTCCCTGAGAAGGATGAAGGTCACGGGGATAAAGGTGCCCAGCAGGATGCCCAGCACACAGTAGATGCCCAATAGAGCTATCTCACTGATTATTTTCCAATGCCATTATGTTTTCCACCTGTCTGCTTATAATGGCACTGGACTTGGTAATGTGTGACTTTGTGTTTCCTTTACTATATCTGTTAATTAGCTTTTTATTTCTTTGACCAAAATACCTTACAAGAACAGCTTAGAGGAGGGAAAGTTTATTTTGGCTCACAGTTTCAGAGATTAGGGTCTGTGGTCTGCTAACTCTATTGCTCTGGGTCCACAGTGAGGCAGAGCATCATAGTGGACGGATGGGGTAGAGGAATGCTGCTCAACTCAGAATGGCCAGGAAGCACAGAGAAGGAAGGGAAAAGCAGCCCCCTGGCACCCACATCTTCGAGCCATGTCCTACCTGTCTGTTACCCCTCAGCCCGTTCAAGCCAGGATGGACTAATTAGGCTACAACTTTCATAATCCAATCATCCCACTTCCATACATTCCTGCATGAACACAGAAGCTTTGGGAGTTCAACTCATAACTAAATCATAACACCATGGTTAGCAATAGTATATCACGTCCCCAAGCTCTGGGATTTGACTAGACCTAGCCACAAATGCTGACTCTACCAGCTTAACTCTGACTTGGCATAAGCCATTTCCTGTTTAATTCCTGTGGGAATGAGGAAGGCACCCACATTATAGAAATGTTAAAAGAAGATGTAGCTGGGTGTAGTAGCTACATCTTATTTTCTTTTTAAGATGGCTCAGCATGCTGAGGCAAGGGGATCGCAAGTTCAGGGTCAGCCTCAGAAATTTAGTAAGGCTCTAAACAATTTAGCAAGACCCTGTCTCAAAATAAAAAATAAAAAGGGGGGCTGGGGTTATGGCTCAGCGGTAGAGCGCTCGCCTTGCACGTGCAAGGCCCTGGGTTCGATCCTCAGCACCACATAAAAATAAATGAATAAACAAAGTTATTTTAAAAGGCGGGGAGTGGCTGGGGATATAGCTCAATGGTAAAGCACCCTGGGTTCAATTCCTAGTACCAAAGGTGGGGCAGCAGTGAATGGGCAGATAAGATGTCATGCATGGGAGCTGCCTGGCATATGATCAACACTTAAATAACATGTTGTTTGTCTTAGTGAACATGGTTACCCTGAAAGGGCACATTCTCATATACTTATTTCAAATTTAGCGCTCTCCATTGACTTAATAATTCTCAACATTGTCTTTAAAAAAGTCCTTTGAATGTCTCTAATGTTGTTTTTTTTTTTAAAGAGAGAGAGAGAGAAATTTTTTTAATACTTATTTTTTAGTTTTCGGCAGACACAACATCTTTGTATGTGGTGCTGAGGATCGAACCCAGGCCGCACGCATGCCAGGCGAGCACGCTACCACTTGAGCCACATCCCCAGCCCTCTAATTTTTTTAAAAAATATTTTTAGTTGTATGGACACATACTTTTTATTTATTTATTTTTATGTGGTGCTGAGGATCAAACCCAGTGCTTCATACATGCTAGGCAAGCGCTCTACCACTGAGCTACAACCCCAGCCCCTCTAATTTTTTTTTTTTTAAAAAGCAAAAACAAAAACCACCAACTTTATTTTTTCTTCTTCTTCAACTTCTTTTTTCTTCTTTTTTGGTGGAGGGGGGTACCCGGGATTGAACTCAGGGACTCAACCACTGAGCCACATCCCTAGCCCTATTTTGTATTATATTAGAGACAGGATCTCATCTCTCTGAGTTGCTTAGCACCTTGCTAAATTGTTGAGGTTGGCTTTGAACTCAGATCCTACTGCCTCTGCCTCCCAAGCAGCTGGGATTACAGGCATGGCCCACCGTACCCGGTCTTATTTTTTCAAGAAAGAGAAAGTTTGGTGGGGAATAACTTATTGAGAGTCAAATCTGCTGATTCAAGAAGGCAGTGAATCAAGATAATTACCTGTGGGGTCAAAACCAATGTTTCTTGTAACCCATGAAGATGTAGTTGGAAAATAGAACCTGCTCATGGTTAAAACAGTTCAAAAAGGTAAAGTGGAAAAATATCCCTACCACATAGTGGAATTCAGGTTTCCACTCATGTTTCCATACACGTAGCTCTGTAGGGCTCCTTTTAAAAGCAAGTGGCTGCTGGGGAAGTAGCTCAGTGGCTGAATACTTGCCTAGCATGCATGAGGCCCTGGGTTCCATCCCTAGCACCTGCCAAAAAACGGAGAAGCCTGGTGTGCACACTGCTCTGCACTTCCCACTCAAAGTCCTGAGGGTATGAAGCCCTCTTGAAGGTTCGCCCCCTGCAGAGAGGTACAGGGTACCCAAGGCAGGCTTTGGGACTTCCCAGATTCTTAAACACTATGGTAGTATTGCCTCAGCTCCTGACTCTAAAATTTCTATTTTCTGCCTCTCTTTTAAACCACTTTGTAACCTCTACTGCCAGCTCTAATAATTGGGCTTCTTTTGGAGAGAAAAGGGCAAAAAAGAATGAACTTTTCATAGTACAAGGGTAACTGCAAAAATGACAACTCAGTGCAAACAACAAAACCCAGCTAAGGCTGCCTGGATACCTGTGGTCAAATGGTTTTGCTCAGGAGCTCTGGGACTCATGACCTGGCCTTGGCCTCAGAGCTCAAGCAATCAGATCTGGACACAGGTAACATGGACAGAAATGTGACATCTGACAGGACCAAGGGCTCTGCTGGCTTGAATTCTGAAATATTTGTAAAATTAAGCCTTACTTTTTTAAAAGTTCAAACCTCTACTTTATTTTAGCTGTCGGTTCAGTTACTCATGAGTCTCTGGGATGTACATTATAACATCAAGTGATTTCCATCATTTTAAAGATTCTGACTCGTTTCTCACAAATACTATGGCACTTTGAGGAATTTAGCATCTAAGCTATATCATACCAAAGAATACCACAAACATTTCCTGACTGTCAAATCATTTCCCCCTGGTATTTGCTTTAAAAAAAAAAATATATATATATATATATATTTTTTTTTTTTTCAGAGTTTGAAAGTGAGTACATTTATTTTCCCCAGACCTGTGGCAAGCCCTGGGGATCAGAGTGAGACAGCATGGTTCTGTAGCTTGCAGAGATCTCTGGCTGGGAAACTATACAACAATTGGGCATCTTAACAATAAAAAAAAAAAAAACCCAGACAACTTATCCAAGACCCAGAATTCAAGGAACTGAGGGGCCCTCCAGATTTAAAGGTAAAATCTCCAGGGCAGCTGCCAAATGCATTTGAAAGGATATGTTGAGAAGAAGGGGTGTTGGCTCCAAAGGAAAGTGACAATCACTCTTTTTTTCCTGCATGATTTATTACATTAGAACTCAATCACCTTAAGATATATAGAACCCCACCCTCATGTCTCAACTACTTCAAAATTAGATGGCACACTTATAAATATCTCACAGATCAAAGAAAGCACAAGAAAAGTAAATAAAAGGGCTTTGAACTTAAGTGATAATAAAAGCTTAAAATATCAGAATCTCTGGACAAAAAGTACTCAGATGAACACTTATGACTTAAAATATTTGTATCAGAAAAAAGCTAGATTAATAAAGTATTTTCAAATTAGGTAGTAGGAAGGAAAAAAATAAGACTAGGAACATAAATATGTGAAATAGAAAAGAAGTAATACAGCTAAATGTTGATAAAAATCTAACAAATCTAATCAAGGAAAAAAAACTCAGAAAAAATATCAATGGAAAAGGATCTATTAAAACTACCCTACAGATACTAAAAATGTATTAAGGTAATATTACAATTATATAGCTTATATAACTTGTCTATTTTAGAGGATAGAAACCTCTGCTTGTTTACATGATCCATGTGAGTGATATGTTTTTTCCTATCCAGTCACCTTCAGTCTGGATGGTTTTGCCTATACGGTGAGTCTCTTGGAGACAGCATATTTTTGGGTCTTGTTTTTTAATCCAATCTGCCAGTTTAAGTCTTTTGATTGATTAGTTTAGGTCACTAACATTCAGGGTTATTATTGAAATATAGTTAATATTTCCAGTCATTTTGCTTTATTTTTGGTTTCTCCTTTGATTGGCTTTTCCTTTAATGTAGTTCCTCCCTTTGCTGATTTTCACTTTTGTTTTTTCATTTCATTTTCATGGAATATTTTGTTGAGAATATTCTGAAGTGTAGGCTTTCTGGTTGTGAATTCTTCTAATTTTTGTTTGTCTTGGAAAGTTTTTATTTCTACTTTAAATCTGAAGCTTAATTTTGCTGGCTATAGGATTCTTGGTTGGCATACATTTTCTTTCAGATCTTGGTGTATGTTATTCCAGGACCTCCTAGCTTTGAGGGTCTGGGATGAGAAATCAGCTGAGATCACAGCTGGTTTCCCCCATATATAATCTGTTATTTTTCTCATGCAGCTTTTAAAATTCTATCCTTATGCTGTATGCTAGGTATTTTCATTATAATGTGACTTGATGTGGGTATGTTGTAATTTTGCACTTGTGGGGTTCTTTAAGAGACCCCAGGGTTTAGGCTTAGGTGGGCTCTACCTAAGGGTCAAAACCACTGAATGCTAATTGGTCTGGAGATTTTAAATCTGTGCACCTGTGAGCTGGTACTTACTGGTCCACTGAAGGACTTTACCCCAGGGCTCCCCTCAGTGTCATTCATGTGGTGAAGGAGCCAATTCTTAGTCCCCTGTGTCATCTGCAGACCCCATGTTTCCTGGTCTCAGTATCAGTCTCCAAACAATTTCTCCCAACCCCACCGGATTTGTCTCTCCTAGCTGGTCCTGCAAACAGTTGGATTGGAGGGATAGAGGAAGACAGAAGGCCAGGTAGGTTTTTCGCAACCAGTTGTCCCTTGATTAAACCTCTCTCCATGTTTGATTTTCTTCTGGTCACTTAAGCACACTCTATGTTTTGCAGTATGTGTTTACTGGGCCTGTATTTTGGGCCAAACTCAGGTTGCCAGGAATTGGCTTCCTTCGATGCTAGTGCCACAATGCAGCTTCAAGATGGTTCCTTCCTTTGTCTTCCACATGCCCCTGGAGAGATGGTGGCTTTTTCCCCACACTCGGATATTGTGTGGCTTTTCTTTCGGGTTTTTGGGCACTGTCCTTGGTCTCTAAGTGCTCCATACCCAGATACACCTTGGGTCTCCCAAAAATGCAGGTTCCTTTAATTCCCTTATCCCTCTATGGTGCTCACAGAGGGACCACTCTGGCTGGAGCTTCTAGCCCAGCTGTGGTAGTGGCTGTGCCACTGGGAATTTTTTCCTTATTTTATTATATACAACCTCCTGTGTCCCTGATCTGCTTTGGATGTCCAGTTTTAGGTTCCAGTAAAGAAACCCCCACACACTTTTTTGTTCACCCACCTTGTGGAGAAGCTGCCTGTCTGGTTTCTTTGTTTTACCGCACAGAGCAGCCAGAAACGCAACCTCCTCTATTCTGCCAACTTCCCAGATGACAATCACTCTTTTAATAGTTCTAGAAATCAGAACTGTTAAAAGTCAGCTTCACTGCTCTTCTGCATTCTCTTTGTCCACTTTCTGAAATTGTATTTTCTAACTTCCCAACACATTTCCTTTTCCTCCAATTAACTGTATTTTTACCATTGTTCAGAACTAAATGGTTTATAGAACCCTTGCCCCCACTATTAATGCTAATACAATCATAACCACTTGGATGATATAGCTGACACCTGCTATTCGCTCTAAAGCTAGAACTAGTTCATGGTTATTGTTTTCACTGCTGATAATTGCTGGATCCACCACTTCTGTTTATTGGTGGCAATTAATGTTGAAGAAGTCATAGTAGCACGTGGGTGTTTACTTTAACAATATTTACCATTTGTTGTTTGCAATAGTTGTTAATATTGTTTATTTTTCCTCCATTCTGTGAGGTACTAAGAACCTACAGGGACACTGAAAGTTCACAGGTTAGAGATTCTTCTGCAGAACTGAACATTCCCTCACATTACTCCTATTCAAATAAGGGTGGAGTCAAAAAGCCCAAACCATCAATTAGGACCTAAGGAGAAACAACCAGAGAGGGAACTTAGGTCCCATCCCTTGGCATCTTCTCTTACATCAAAAACAGAAGCCCCAGATCAAATAAGAAAACTACACACACAAAGGACATGTACAAAAAAAAAAAAGTAGAGGAATCCACTTCAATTGATGTGCAAGACCAAGACCTCTAAAAACATGAGAAAACAGGTGAGCAAATCTCCCCACCCCCAAGTCCACAATCTCCCAACAAAGGAACCCACTGATAGTGAGGTAGAGGAAAACCCAGAGACAGATTATAAAAACTGACTATCAAAATGTTCAATGAACTAAAAGAAGATGTAAGGAAGGAATTAAGACAGCAATTACAGGAAATGAAAGACCATTTTAATAAAGAAATAGAAATAGTATTAAAAAAAGAACTCCTAGAAATGAAAGACAAGATCAATCAAATTACAAATTCACTTGAAGCCATAGTAACTGATAGTGTATAAAATAGAAATTCAGCCCTTGAAGACAGAAATTTAGACATTGAAGACAGGCTATTTGATCTTGAATACACAGAAGGCAGTAAAGGGAAAAAATATAATGAGAGAGTTACAAAAAACTTCTCCCATATCAGAAACAAGATAGATATCCACACACAGTGGACTTGTCAGACCCCAAATAGACCCAGACAAATGAAAAGCTCACATATTATAATCAAAAGGCATGGGGCTGGGATTGTGGCTCAGTGGTGGTGCACTTGCCTAGCATGCATAAGGCACTGGGTTCAATTCTCAGCACCACATACAAATCAATAAAATAAAGATCCATTAAATTTTTTTTTAAATCAAAAGACATCATAATCAAAATGCCTAACAGATAAAACAAGAAAATAATATTAGCAGCTGCAAGAAACAGGTCACATTTAGAGGCAAACCAATAAGGCTCACTTTTGATTTTTCTACCCAGACCCTAAAGATAAGGAGGGCCTCAAATGAGATATTTCAAATGCTAAAAGAAAACAATGTCAGCCAAGGGTAATATACCCAGCAAAATTCAGTTTCAAATTTGAGGAAAAAGTAAAAACATTCTGTAACAAGAATAAACCAGAAGAATTCATGAGTACCAAACCAGCACTACAAAGAATACTCAAAAGATAAACTTGACACAGAGAAACTAAAAAGCAATTCCCAAAGTCCACAAACAGAGGAAGTCAATAGAAGAATAATCCATTAAATGAGGATCAAGACAGGATAAAGTATAGTGTATAACCCAAATGGTAGGAAACTACAATCATGTATACATACTAAGGCTGAATGTTAAGGTTCCCAACTCTCCAATTAAAAGGCACAGGTTAGTAGAATGGATCAAAACCCAAAATCTATGTACTGCTTGTAAGACACTTATCTTATAGGCAAAGACACCCACAGGCTGAAGGTAAAAGTATGGCAAAAAATATTCCAGGCATATGGTCCAACAGAATAAGCAGGAATAACAATTCTCGTATCTGACAAAGTAGATTTCAAGCAAAAATTAAAAGAGAAAGGAAGGTTATTACATCCTAGTACAGGCAACAGTCCCATAAAAAGATATAACCATAGTAAACATTTATGCCCCAAATGTTAATGCACCTATACATGGAAAAGATACTCCATGTTAAAACAACATGTTAAAACAACATGTTAAAAACAAATCAAAGTTACACATGGAAAATAAATCAAATTAGAACTAAGGACTTCATAAGTAATCACAGAATATCACAGGTACTTTGTAGTTGGTCATCCTCCTTTCTTTTTTCTTTTCATTGATATTTCTTCAGATTCACAAATTTCCTTCTCCTGTGTCCCAACCCTATGAGCCCTGTCCAAAGAGTTATTTCTTTTTCTTGTCTTATTGTGTAGACTAGAATTTTCAATACAAAGTCAAATAGTAGTGATAAGAAGGAACCTTCTTACCTTGTTCCTGATCTTAGGGGAAAAGCATCTAATGTTTCACCATTATGTATAATGTTAGCTGCAGGGATTTTGTAATGTTTTCTATCGAAATTGAAGAACTCCCCCTCTACCTGGCTTTCTGAGAGTTTTGTTTGATCATGAATGGATCTTAGATTTTTGTCAAATGCTTCTTTCTGCATCTACTGATATGATCATATTTCTCATTTTTATCCTCTGTGATGATTGCATTCACTGATTTTCAAGTGTTGAACCAGCCTTGCCTATCTGGAATCAGTCCTACTTGGTTATGGTATATAATTGTTTTTATACATTGTTGCATTTAATTTGTTAATGTTTTGTTGAGGACTTTTGCATCTTTGTGCATTAGAGATATGAGTGTGTAGTTTTCCATTCTTGTTTTTGATTTTGGTATTAGGGTAAATGTCATTCTCATAAAATGAGTTAGGACGTATTCTTTCTGCTTCCACTTCCTGGAAGAGGTTGTAAGAGAATTGGTGTAATTTATCCTTAACAACTGTGGAATTCACCAGTGAACTTATCTGAATCTTAGTGTTCTCCATTTTGGAGGATTATCAACTATTGCTTTAGTTTCCTTTAGGTAGAAGCTATTTGGATTACATAATTCTCCTGTGTGAGTTTTGATAGATTGATTGTGTCTTTTTAAGGAATTGTCCTATTTCATCTAGGTTGTAACACATGTGGGCATAGGGTTGTTCAGAATATTCCTTTATCATCCTTTTAATGTCTGGAATTAGAAATGATGGTCCCTGTAAACAGAAATAACCAAAATGGTTTCGGCACCATAACGAAAGTATAAATAACTGGGACGGGAGCAGACTTCATGGATCAGCTATGCCTTTTATTCAGCAGCAGAGTCAGGCATCACAGGGGCACACTTTCAGGGTAGGATTTGGCCCTGATTACAGGAGAGGAATAGGTTTATATAGGTTACATTGATGGGTGTCTTAGTCCTTGAAGATTTTAACAGGATGTGGGCAACAGGTTGCAAACATCTGGAACTTATTTCTACTAGACACAGTGATTACTGAATATATCAATTAGACAAGTGTTTTTTAACAGGGCAGGGATGGAGAGTTCAGGGTTCAGAGTCCAGTGCTCATCTGGCCTTCTGGGGTCATTATATTGACACAGGGACAGACTGATGTGTAATTTCACTGTCACTGGAAGTAAATTTATTTGGGAAAGATTGCTTCTCCTGGGGACTGCTAGCTTGGATTGATGGCTATCTCCCTTTCAGGACTTGTTCTGTCACTGGGAGATAATTAGTTGGAAGGGTCAAAGTTCTGGCTTCTCTCTCCCTCTCTCCTCCCAGGCTACATACTGTCTTGGGGGAGTTATCAATTTGATATCCTTCAGTCCCTCTTTCACTTTTGATATTAATTATCAGTGTCTTCTCTTTCTTTTTCTTAATTTAGCTAGAAGTTTATCAATTTATTAATCTTCCTAAGAACCAGTTTTTAGTTTTGTTGATTTTTTTTCTCTTGATGGCCTATTTTCAATTTCAGTTTTAGTTTTAATTTTTTCCTGTATTTTTTCTGCTTACTTTGGATTTAATTTACTTTTCTTTCTCTAGCTCTCTAACATGGAAGCTTAGATTACTGATTTTAGATGTTCTTTATTGCCTTACATACACATTCAATGCTTTAAATTTCCTTCCAATATTGCTTTTGCTGGATCCCACATAGTTTATTAAGTTGGATTCTCACTGTAGTTTAATTAAAAATATTTTAAGAGGTCTCTTGAGACATCTTCTTTGTCCCATGTATTATTTATAAGTGTGGTGTTAAAGCAAATAATACTAGATCAATTCAGGTTAACCTATAAGAAGGTATTCTCAATTCCTTCCTCATACATATAATATTGCTGTCACTCATTTTGTGTATCCATAAGCTTTAATCACTATTAATAGGAACACTCTGTTACCTGTTATCTCAGTGAAGAATAAAAAATTTTAGATGAGTGTGGTGGCACATGTCTATAATCCCAGTAACTCAGGAGGCTTGGGCAGGAGGATTAAAAGTTTGAGACTAGCCTTAGCAATTTAGCGATGCCCGAAGCAACTTAGGGAGACCCTGTCTTAAACTAAAGAAATAAAAATAAAAAGGCTGGGGATGTGGCTTAGTGATACAGTACACTGGGTTCAATCCCCAGTACTCCTTCCCCCAAAGTTAAAATTTTATTTTATTTTCACATATTGCTTCTCTAGTATACACACTCTTTCTTTTCGTAGAGCTTAGTTTCTGACTTATATCAGTAGTTTTTGTTTTGTTTTTACTTCTGACAAATTTCTTGCAAGGAAGATATAGTAATGACAAATACTTTCAATTTTTTTTGTTTGTCCAAGGAAGTTTTTATTTTGCCTTTTTAATTTTTTTCTCTCAATCCTGAGGTTTTAATCTAGGGTCACTCTACCACTGAACTACAACACCCCCCTGCCACACCCTGGATGCCCCTATTTTGAGACAAGATCTACTTAAGTTACCATGGCTGGCTTCAAACTTACAATCTACCTGCCTCAGCCTTCCAAACAAGCTGGGAACACAGATATACCAGCATCTCCTTCACTTTTGAAGGACAATTTGCTGGCTACAGAATTCTAAGTTGATGATATTTTTCTTTTAACATGTTAGATGTTTCACTCCACTCTGTTCTTGTTTGCAGTTTCTGCAGAGAAGTTTGATATAACTCCTATTCCTATTCCTCTATAGATATCAAGGTGATTTGTTTTGTTTTGTTTTTGATCTCTTTTAAGATTTTCCCTTTGTCTTTGATTTCTGCAGTTTGGTGTAGATTTTAGGATATTTATACTCCTTGGTGGTCCCTGAGCTTTCTGGATCTGTAGTTTAGTGTCTGTCATTAATTTTGAAAATTTTTCAGTTATTTCTTCAAGTATTTCTTTTCTTTCTTCATCTTTTTTTCTCCTTGAGTTTCATTATACAGGTTTTACCTTTTGTATTTGTCCCACAGTTCTTGAATTTCTGTTTTTTTAAATCCTTTTTTCCTCTTTCTATCTCAGTTTTGTAAGTTTTATTAACATTTCTTTAAGCTGACTAATTCTTACCTTGGCTATGTCCCATCTATTGTGGAGACCATTAAAGGTATTCTTTATTTCTTTTTTCTTTTTTTGCCTTTCCAATTCTTTTATTTTTTTAGGCCACGTCAAAGGTGCCTCTCACTTGAGTCAACCCTCTGGCTGAGTATTGCTCACATCGTCAATAAAGTGTCTTTCTAACATCCTTTATGCTAATGAACCGAGCCCTTGGTGCAACCTCAGAGCAGGACAGGAGGCTCGGCCGTAGACAACCTGGAAGCAGATCACCTGGCGAACACTCCAGAGCTCCTCTGTGCTGCATGGCTCCAAGCACCTTGACCTTTGCCCATCTTAACCCAGGCAGTGGCACCCCTTATAAGGTGGAGACCAACATCATCCCCATGTCACAGGTGCGGGAACTGAGGTCCAGAGGACATAGGTGAGGTCTGTCCTCTCATCTCCAGCCAGTCTCAAACCCTGTGCTGGGCATGCAAGAAGCATGTGTTGGTGTGGTGACAGGGAACAATCACCCAAGTGTCAGCTGGCTTTCCGGAGCCCCCAGAGACGGGGGTATGGCTAAGGATGGGTCAGCCGAGAGCTGTCCTGTCCTGAATGATGGCACCCATCTTCTTCCTGGGCTTCCTCCAATTCCCATGCACCCTGTGAGGCTGGTAGTTGACCTTGGCAAGGACCTGGGTTTGCAGGTATCTGTGGATTTGCCTGTTTGGGCTTTTCTTCATGGAGACAGTCTTTATGTATCTTTTTTTTTAAATTTTTTTAATGTTTTTTTATTGGTTGTTCACAACATTACAAAGCTCTTGACATATCATATTTCATACATTTGATTCAAGTGAGTTATGAACTCCCAATTTTACCCCAAATGCAGATTGCAGAATCACGTCGGTTACACATCCACAATTTTTCATAATGCCCTATTAGTAACTGTTGTATTCTGCTACCTCTCCTATCCCCTACTATCCCCCCTCCCCTTCCCTCACATCTTCTCTCTCTACCCCATCTACTGTAATTCATTTCTCTCCTTGTTTATTTTCCCATTCCCCCCACAACCTCTTATATGTAATTTTGTATAGCAATGAGGGTCTCCCTTCATTTCCATGCAATTTCCCTTTTCTCTCCCTTTCCCTCCCATCTCATGTCTCTGTTTAAAGTTAATCTTTTCTTCCTGCTCTTCCTCCCTGCTCTGTTCATAGTTGCTCTCATTATATCAAAGAAGACATTTGGTATTTGTTTTTTAGGGATTGGCTAGCTTCACTAAGCATAATCTGCTCTAGTGCCATCCATTTCCCTGCAAATTCTATTATTTTGTCATTTTTTATTGCTGCATAGTACTCCATTATGTATAGATGCCACATTTTTTTATCCATTCATCTATTGAAGGGCATCTGGGTTGGTTCCACAGTCTAGCTATTGTGAATTGTGCTGCTATGAACATCGATGTGGCAGTATCCCTGTAGCATGCTCTTTTAAGGTCTTCAGGGAATAGTCCGAGAAGGGCAATAGCAGGGTCAAATGGTGGTTCCATTCCCAGCTTTCCCAGGAATCTCCAAACTGCTTTCCAAATTGGCCGCACCAATTTGCAGTCCCACCAGCAATGTACAAGTGTACCCTTTTCTCCACATCCTCGCCAGCACTTGTTGTTGTTTGACTTCATAGTGGCTGCCAATCTTACTGGAGTGAGATGGTATCTTAGGGTGGTTTTGATTTGCATTTCTCTGACTGCTAGAGATGGTGAGCATTTTTTCATGTACTTGTTGATGGATTGTATATCCTCCTCTGAGAAGTGTCTGTTCAGGTCCTTGGCCCATTTGTTGATTGGGTTATTTGTTATCTTATTGTCTAATTTTTTGAGTTCTTTGTATACTCTGGATATTGGGGCTCTATCTGAAGTGTGAGGAGTAAAAATTTGTTCCCAGGATGTAGGTTTCCTATTTACCTCTCTTATTGTTTCTCTTGCTGAGAAAAAAAAAACTTTTTAGTTTAAGTAAGTCCCATTTGTTTATTCTTGTTATTAACTCTTGGGCTATGGGTGTCCTATTAAGGAATTTGGAGCCCGACCCCACAATATGTAGATCGGAGCCAACTTTTTCTTCTATCAGGCGCAGAGTCTCTGATTTGATATCAAGCTCTTTGATCCATTTTGAGTTAACTTTTGTGCATGGCAAGACAAAGGAGTTCAGCTTCATTTTGTTGCATATGGATTTCCAGTTTTCCCAACACCATTTGTTGAAGATGCTATCCTTCCTCCATTGCATGCTTTTAGCCCCTTTATCAAATATAAGAAAGTTGTAATTTTGTGGATTGGTCTCTGTGTCCTCTATTCTGTACCATTGGTCCACCTGCCTGTTTTGGTACCAGTACCATGCTGTTTTTGTTACTATTGCTCTGTAGTACAGTTTGAAATCTGGTATCGCTTTACCTCCAGATTCACACTTCCTGCTTAGAATTGCTTTTGCTCTTCTGGGTCTTTTGTTTTTCCATATGAATTTCATGATTGCTTTATCTATTTCTACAAGAAATGCCGTTGGGATTTTGATTGGCATCGCATTAAACCTGTAGAGAACTTTGGGTAATATTTTCATGATGTTAGTTCTGCCAGTAGGCTCTGATGTTTTGATTCTGCCTCTTTTTCCTCAGTTTTGTGGCCCTGTGACTTCAAATCTCTGATGGATCTAGGAAGAGCTAGTTTTTATGTTTCATTTTTTTCTTATTGTGAAGTTGGGTTAATAACTTCCAGGCTCCTTATAGGATGACTGAAAACCTACATTATTTTTTGAAGAGCAAATGCTTTTAATTTTGAAGAAATCCACTTCATTGATTCCCCGCTTTACAAATATGTTTTTGTGTGTTATTTAGAAATCTTTGCCAAAATCAAGGTGATTTAGATTTTCTCCTAGACATTTTATGATTCATTAAGAATTATTTTTTGTTTGGGGTATGAGCTAAGGTCAGAGGCTTAATATTTTGAATATTGAGTTGTAAAGAGTTCTTTTTAACATTTATTTCTTGTAAGATTACTTCTAGTAAAGATGATTCTTTTGCTGAATGTGATAGTATATGCTTGTAATTCCAGCAACTCATGGAGGCTCACTCAGACTCAGGAGGATCACAAATTTGAGGCCAGTGTGGGCAACTAAGTGAGAACCTGTCTCAAATAAAAATTAAAAAAGAACTGGAGATGTACTCAGTGGAACACTAGGGTTCAATCTTTAGTACACCCCCCCCAAATATATATATATATAATCCTTTGTGTTGAAATGACTTAGCATCTTTGGCAAATGCTGTGTGTGTTGTGAATCTTATCTGAATTCTATTCTGCTCCACTGATCTATTTGTCTTTATGCCAATACCACATTGCTTCAGTTACAGGTAACTTTATAATAAGTCTCCAAATAATGTAGTTTATTACAACTTTTAAAATTATTTTTCAAAGTATTTTGGTTATTCTAGGCTTTTTGCATTTCAATACAAATTTTAAAATCAGCCTGTCAAATTTTATTTTAAAATCTTTTGGAATTTTGATTAGTATTGTGGAATTAAGTAATAATTAATTAATTTAGTGGTGCTGGGGATGCTAGGCACACACTCTTCCATTGAGCTACATCTCCAGCCCAGTATTATAGTAAATTTTTGGATAAGTTTGGGAGAATTGATATCTTAACAATATTGAGTCTTCTGGAACATGATCAAAATATCTCTCTCAATTTATTTAGGTCATTAATTTCTCCCACCAATGGTCTCTTTTAAAATGCACAACTTAAACATCTTTTGTGAAAATTATTTAAAATTTTTCATAATTTTGATATAATTTTAAAATTTCAATTTCCAAATGTTTGTTGCTAATACCTAAAAATATATACATTTTTTCAATTTATTTTTTATTTTTTGGTACTGAGGACTGAATGCAGAGGTGATTTACCACTCAACTATATCCCCAGTCCTTTTTATTTTTTATTTTGAGACAGGATCTTGTTAAATTGCTGAGGAGGGCCTTGAACTTGTTATTCTCCTGCCTCAGCATCCTGAGTATCTGGGATTACAGGTATACACAACTGCACCTGATGATTTCTTCTTAAATTAACTTTGGTAGTTAATGTATTTATTAATTGGTAGTTAATAGAATTTATCAATTTTATTAGCGTAAAGTTATAACCCTTTTTATCCTTTTTATATCTATAAAATAACGATTTTCCTTTTCTCCTTCCTGATGCTGTTAATTTGTGTCTTCTGTTTCTTGAACAGGCTAAGTCAAAAATAGCTGCTGCTGCTTTTTCTTTCATTTGTTCCTTTTTTTTTTATGGTGCTGTGAATTGAACCCAGGGCCTTGTACATGCTAGGCAATTGCTCTACACCCCCAGCCCAAAGATGACTTCTGTATACTGGCTCTATATTGTTTACTTCTTCAGAGCAATATGGAATCAGTTCATTCAAAAGCCCAGTGGTATCAAATTCAAATTTTAAACAGCTTAAATAAGCATATATTTAGCCATTTAGAGCCTTCTGCTTTGTATAGTCCATGAAACTGCACCCTACATCTGCTAGCCACAGACAAGATAAACCCTGTAGTATGCAAGTCCCTAGTTGCAGTCACCCTTTAGGAAGCTGATTCAGATAATTTCCCATTGTGCTGCAGGGAAACGTCACCTAGACATGTAAGTCCCCTCTTCAATCCTCTTCCTCCCTGTGATTCCTGGCTGTAGCCTCTCTATGGCTTTATGCTGTGAGTGACTGTGATGTGAATGCCATCCTGTCAAAGTATTACTCAAATAAAGCTTATGTGCTATTGCTCCCTTTTGGTCAGATTTTACTTTTTATTTTTTGGTTAGCTCTGAAATCCTTTAAACTCACTACAAGTGGTAATGGAGAAAGGGACAGGGACTGGATTTCTGAAAGGCTTAAGAAACTGATGTGGATTCTACCCACTCCATAGACAATCACTTAGCAAAATGATCCTGGGCAGGCATAAATGGTTGGGTCTCAAAATCTGAAACACTCTCACCACAGTTCTATGTAGTATTGCTCTGTGGTGTATCATGAACTATAATTTTTTTGGTCTTCACCAGTGGCTTGGGCAAGTGGTAGCTATTAGATATGGAAAATGACAAACCCTAAAATAGTGAGACCTGGGAAAGGGGAGTGAAAAAGAAAGCCATACATTGATAGTGTTGATCCTTTCCCCATACACTCTTATCTGGTGACAAGACAAGCCCTGGGGAGGAAATATCCATCCAAGCCTAGACTGGCAGACTCTGGGAAGAATTCAAAGTACTGACCCTTCCCAAAATAAGTCCTTTCTCAGTGACGGTACAATGAGACCCCAGAGAGAGAGAGAGATAAATACTGACCATGGATACCAGACCCTCCATCTGGCCCACTAATGGCTGACCCTGAACCCTCCATTAGATATGCTCTGGCAATAATTAGGTTACCTCTCAGTATAACCTATATAAGCACAGACTTGCCCTTTGGCCAGTGGCTCATTTTCTACGAGGAGAGTGGGTCCATCAGAACCATGACTCCATTTCCAAATAAAGGCCTTTGGCTGATCTGTGAAGTTTGCATCCAGCCTGGTCTTTTTGTGCTAACGGTAGTACCAGTATTTGAGTGAACCTGTATCAGTGGAACCAACTTTTGGGGCCAGAGGTGCTGAGGTGCCCCAGAAGGGAGGTTAGCCCATTCCCTGGGTCTTCCACCCAGGAAGGTGCTGGACATGTAAGACTTGAGAATCAGGGCTGGGCTGTTATAGTAAAAGGGTGGGGGACAGTGAGAGAGGGCTCTCCCTGGTGCCATAAGAGGCACATGGGATTATATCAGTTTTTGAATATTTGCTAAGATTTGTTCTGTGGCCTAGAAAGTGATCTATTTTGGACAAAGTTCCATGCACAGCTGAGAAGGCAAATATAGCTATTTTGAGGTGGAATATTCTGTACATGTCTATTAGTCCACTTGATTATGTTGTTATTTAGGTTGGAGATAGCTTTGTTGATATTTTGGTTTGACGACCTGTCTATTGGTGATAAGGGTATATTGAAATCCCCCAGTATTAATGTGCTGGGGTCTGTGTGGGGACATTTACAAAAATATTCTGGGCCATGAAGGCAGCCTCAATAAAATCTAAGGGCTCCATGTAAAACATTTTCTCTGCCTAAATAAAAAAATAAAAATTAATAACAAAAATACTTTAAAATACTTTAAAATTTTCATATTCTCAGGGCTGGGGTTGTGGCTCTGTGGTAGAGAGCTTGCCTACCATGTGTAAGGCACTGGGATTGAACCCAGTGCCTTACATAAAAATAAATAAAGGTATGAATTTTTCTTTTCATGTTTGCACACTAGTTAGCATATTAGTAAAAAATTATAAGAGAAACTAAGAAATATTTATCAAGAAACAAAATTAAAAACAAATGTTCATTAGTCAGGGTTCTCCAGAGATGCAGAATCAGCAGAATGTGAAAAAAGAGAGAGAGAGAGAGAAAAGTTTTGAGGACTTGACTCAGCAATTTTTGAGGCTGACAAGTCCAAAATCTGCAGAATAATTCAGCTGGAGACTTAAGGGAAGAGCTGCAGATCAAGTCTGAAGGCAGTTTTCTGGCAGAATTCCTTCTTGCTTGGGGAAAGTCAATCTCTGTTCTAATTAAGTCCTTTATCTCATTGGACAAGGCCCACCGCATTATGGAGAGTAATCTATTATACTGAGAGTTCACAGATTTAAATGTTAATCTCATGCAAAAAAAAAATTGCACAGAAAACACTCAGAATAATATATGACCAAACATCTGGGCAGCAAATTGACACATAAAATTAATCATCATAAAGTGTTATGAGGGGCTGGGGTTGTGGCTCAGTGGTAGAGCGCTTGCCTAGCATGTGTGAGGCACTGGGTTCGATTCTCAGCACCGCATTATAAATAATTAAAATAAAGTCCATTGACAACTGAAAAATATTTTTAAAATAAATTTTTATAAGCTGAATCATGTCCTCAAAACATTCACATGTTTCAGTCCTAACCCCAGATATTCCAAATGTGACCGTATTTGGAAATTAGGCTATTGAAGACATAATTACTAAAAACAAGATTATATTTGAAAAGATGGGCCCCTAGAGGGATGTTGTTATACAAAGGGAAAGTTTGGAAGATGATGTGAAACATAAGGAGAAGGCCATGGTAAGGCCATGGTAGCCTGGGTGATACATCTACAAGCCAAGAAATGCCAGAGTTTACCAGCAAACCACCAGAAGCTGGGAGGTAGGCATAGACCAGATTCTCTCTCACACCCCTAAGAAGGAACCAACTTTGCTGACCTCTTGATCTTGGACTTTCTGTCCCCCAAACTGTGAAACAACAAATTTCTCTTGTTAGCTGAGTGCAGTGGTGCACACCTATAATTCTAGTGACTTGGGAGGTTGAGGCAAGAGGATTTCAAGTTAGAGGGCATTCTGAACAACTTAGCTAACCCTGTCTCAAAATAAAAAATAAAAAGGATGGGGGATGTAGCTCAGTGGTAGAGCACCCTGAGTTCATCCCCATTAGTGGAAAAAAAATTGAAGACTGAAAAGGGTGAAGGGGGTGGAGAACTGGAATTATTTTATCATAAGCCAACAAATTTGAGAACTTGAATGAAATAGATGCATTCTTGAACAAATACAAAATACCATTGCAAAGGTAGTAAAATTCATTCTATTCCTCTGAAATGTCTCTGCCTTCTGTGATTTTGTGTGAGTTTTAACAAACTTTTTTAAAAAACAGTTGATTTCCATCTTAAACAAGTTCTACTTAAAAAGAAAAAAGAAAAGCCAAACTTTGTGGCACACGCCTGTAATCCCAGCAATTCTGCAGGCTGAGGCAGAAGGATCCCTAGTTGGAGGCACCTTAGTGGGACCCTGTCTCAAAATAAAAATAATACCAAAAAAAGGTTAAGGAAGGGATAGGGTTGTGACTTAGTGGTAGAGCACTTGCCACATGAGAGGCACTGGGTTCAATCCTCAGCACCACATAAAAATAAATAAGTAAAATAAAGGTATTGTGTGTCCAACTACAACTAAAAAAAAAAATTAAAAAAGGATTGGGAGTGTAGTTCAATGGTAGAGCACTTGCCTAGCATTTCAAGACCCTGGGTTCAATCACAAAATCCAGCTCATTTTTATGATGTTTGGTGCCACGTAGCCATGTGGCTACTCAGCCAGCCTGTCAGGCTGAAAGTTCTGCCTCTGGTGTCCTTGTCCCTCAGTTCCCTGCAGTGTGGACTGCTCTGCCCTCCAGCCCAGGAGATAAAAGATGCTGGTGTCAGATTCCACCTTGGGGTGTGGACAGATCCTCCAGAAGGTCAGCACAGACAGTGAGGGACAGCAGATGACTTCCCCATTGTGTCCCATCTGCCCCTTGCCTGACAAAGCTTGCATCCTTGGAGCACACAGTTGAGGTCACAGCCCAGGAGGAGACATTATCCCACAGCAAGTAGCTACAGGGTTTTCTGGGAACAGATGCACAGTTCTGCAGGCGTGGTATGTGTGTGAGAGTAGGTATCATATAGGAGGCGAGCAATATGGAGACAGGTCACTGATCCCAGAAGAGGGAGTAGCTGGTGAAAGCACACATCCATGGCCTGTATGTATAGAGTGCCACATCTGGGCCCCAAGCTGAGCCCAGAAAAGCACCCAGGTCAGAAAGGCCCAGGGAAAGAGCAAACGTCATGGGAAAAGCTTTATACAGAGATGTTTAAGTTCAGCCTCTTTGTTGAAAAAGTAAAAGGACATGAGAAGAAATCCAAGATTCAGCTGAGAAGTGATCTCTAATTACTGTTGCATTTTGGTGGAATCAGAGTGGCACCTGGCAGAACAGAGAGTGTTCAGTTTTTGGGTTCGGTGGTCATTTCCCAGATGGGGACCCAAGACTTGCCATCTGGCCTTCCTGAACCTTCTCTTCTCACCTACTATTTGGGTTCAGACCCTCTCTATCTAGAGTTGTGAGTATCCAAGATCAAATTTTTGCATTGTCTGCTGCCTAGAGGTGACCCTTCATAGGCTCTGACCCCATTTCTTTTTTCTTGATCCCTTCATGAAAGCCCAAGATCAAGGGTCACAATGAATCAGAGAAGCGGACATGGGTACAAATGAAAGTCACCTGTGACGGCGGAAGAATTCAGTTGCCCAGAAGAAGGCAGCAATGTGCAAAGCCCTATGCTGGGGCCCTGGGGTGAGAGACTGGGGGTCCTGCCTCCTGAGAAGTCCCCCACTTATCCTGGAGTAGGTGCTATGGGAAGGACAGACAGGAAAGTGCTAACTAATGAGGCCAAAAGGACCAGGATGAACTGTGGACAGTGGGTGAGGGTGAAAGGAGTTGGTGGGCCAAGCCTGAGGAGAGGCCCAGGAGAAGCTGAGCACCCTCACTACAGGTATGTACCAGGCACCTGACTTCTGGCAACTGAGGTCCTCTCACTGCAGCCAGAGCAGGAACTGCTGACTCTCCATTTGGATGAAGGGAAAAGAGTCTCAGCAGGCTCCTGCAAATGCCCAACTTGGGGAGTCTGGGTGAAGAGGTGGCAGCTCCAAAGTCCCTGCTATGTCTCTCATGACATGGAGCCAGGCAGCAGGTGAAGGAGGAGAGGGGCGTGTATTGGGCAGCTGCAGGTCCTGGTCTTTGTCAATATTTGGAATGTGTCAATCATTAGCCAGCTTCAGGCTTATCCCTCACAGGCACCCCTGGATAGGTATAGGTGAGGCCTGGCCCTGCTGGCGAGGACTGGGGGTCCCCTAGGCTCAGCCAAGACTGGATGTGGAAAGGCAAGTGGGTGGGCAGCCCCTGGCCTCTCCTCTTAGGAGAGCTCCCCATCCACAGGGCAGTCCTGTCTCAGGGGCTGAAGGAGCAACACTTAGGACACTGCCCAGTTGAGAAAAGAAGTTTTGAAATGATCAGTTGAGAAAAATATATATATATATATTGAAGTAGTCTTCATGGGCAAAGTCAATTTTTTGTTTGTTTGGGTTTTAGGGATTGAACCCGGGCATGCTCTACTACTCTTCAACATCCCCAGTCTTTCTTAAAATTCTATTTTTTATTTTTTAAAAAATTATTTTATTTATTTATTTTTTTAGTTGTACACAATACCTTTATTTTGTTTATTTTTATGTGGTGTTGAGGATCGAACCCAGGGCCTCGCACGTGCTAGGTGAGCGCTCTACTGCTGAGCCACAACCCCAGCCCCTTAAAATTTTATTTTTGACAGGGTCTAAGTTGCTGAGGCTGGCCTCATACCTGCAGTCCTCCTTGTCAGTGTCCAAAGTCACTGGGACTACAGGCCCATGTCATCCCTAAAGTTAGATTTTTGATGTGCTCTGTTGTGTTTATTTTGCAGTTTACTACTATTTTTATTTTAAATTTTGTATAATCTCTCTAGCACCCAGAAACTTGTGAATCATGTTCTGTTTTCCTGAAACTGCGTTAAAAGGCTCAGACACTGTCTCAGACACTTTATTAATGCTCTTTGATCTAATTATTAAATCAAGTGATCATAGGCGATACAGGCTGTTGCTTTCCCATTGTTCTCAGATAAGGTAACTGAAGCTCAGAAAAGCTAAATCCCCCTTCAAACATACATGCTGAGTGTGGACAGTCGGTCAGTCCCCAGGAGAAGTCACTTGTCACTTTTGTTCATGCTGCTCCTGGAAACCTCTGAAGAGTGACAGTAGGGCAAGGCGCAGGGGTGAGCTGGGGTGGGACACAGGCTCCTTGAGGGTTTTGCCAGACGCTGGGACTAAATGAGACAAGCCATGGGCCAGCAGGGTCCTAATGGCTTCCCTGTCCCTGTTGTGTAGTCGCCACACACAGAGTTCTGGTTTTTATCAATGGATGGGAAGGAGGAAGGGACAACAGCTCTCCCAAGATCAATCACAGAACTAGGTGGCAGTGACAGGGTTCCAGGTGGCCTGACTTGGCTTCAGAGATGCTGAACTGTTTGGAGGCTAGACTTCATTAGGTCGCTCATCAGTTGTCCCTCATTTGGAATGCAAGTTGATGTTCCCAAGTGCCCTGGAACCCAGGTGCCCTGGCTTCTTGTGTTCTACATCCAATTCAGCACCCTATCCAGTGAGCATGGGTGGGGTCAGAGAGGGGACCCAGAGGTCTACAGGAGCAGGCAGCAATGATTACTGCTATTCCCAATTGTGTAACATTGTTCTTTCTTCCTTTCTCCTTTCCTTTTCTTTTCCCTTCCTACCCTGCCTTCTCCTCCCTCCTTTCCTCCTCTCTCCCTCCCTTTCTTGCTCTCTCCTCTCTTCCTTCCTTCCTGAGATGGGGTTTTGCTATGTTGCTCAGGCTAGCCCCAAACCCTTGGACTCAAGTGATCATCCCACCTGGGCCTGCTGAGTAGTTAGTACCTGGGACTCCAGGTATGCACCCAGCTTAAGAACATTATTCTTAACAGTTTCCTCAATTAAACTGTGAGTTCATTCTGAACAACACCTCCCGGGTCTCTGTCTACTCCTCCGCACGGCTGATGAGGCCTTTGTACCCAGCACCTGTCAAAGCAGTTGCCCCTGAGGAACAAAGGACAACAGAGAAAAGCTCCTAGGGTTTGCAGTCAGACCTAAAATGAATCCTGGCTCCACCATGCAGACCTTCCTGTACCTCGTCTTCCTCCATAGCTGGTCGAACATAAGCTTTAGGATCCATGTCTTTTTTTAAAATTTTATTTTAAAGAGAGAGTGAGAGAGAGAGAATTTTTAATATTTACTTTTTAGTTTTCGGTGGACACAACATCTCTGTTTGTATGTGGTGCTGAGGATCAAACCCGGGCCACACGCATGCCAGGCGAGCGCGCTACCGCTTGAGCCACATCCCCAGCCCCTAGGATCCATGTCTTGCAGAGGCTCTTTCTAGGGCCTTTAGAAAGATTCTAACAGTTTTTTAGTCACATTTTTTCATCCTTTTTTTTTTTTTTTTTGGTACCGAGGATCGAAGCCAGGGGCATATAACCACTAAGCCACATCCCCAGCCTTTTTAAAGTTTTTATTTAGAGACATGGTCTCACTGAGTTGCTTAGGGCCTTGCTAAATTGCTGAGGCTGGCTTTGAACTTGCAATCCTCCTGCCTCAGCCTCCCTAACTACTTGGATTACAGGCGTGTACCACCATGCCCAGCTTCATTCTTTTATATCAAGAGAGCAAAAACACACCCCCAATTATATTAGTTTCAGACCCCACAAAATTGAACCTGTTCCTCCCCACTCCACAGAATTGCTTGAGAGTTAAATAATATTCTGTTCATAAAGTGTGTGACATAAAGTAGGTACTCCATAAATGCTACTTCCCTCTAGAATGATCCAGAACAGGAATAAAAGGACAGACAGAGGCACAGGCTGTCACATACCCTTTAATGTCCCAGGTAATGTCCCAGCTCCACTGCAGAGTGGCCTCTGGGGTCCAGAGATAAGAGAGAGGTGCTATGGCACCTGGATCTTGGTGGAGTTGTTCTTGTCCCTGATGTGGCTGTGAATCCAGTCTAGGTAGCGGCTGACCTTGGTATAGACACCATAGTTGTTCAGGAGTCCACAGCCCTCCCCCCAGCTCACCAGGCCCACCAAGAACCAGGTGCCTCGCGAAAGAGCGACCATAGGTCCCCCACTGTCCCCTTCGCAGGCATCCCGCTCATCCCCTAGGACGCCTGCACACAGCATGTTCTCGGAGATCATGTTGTTCATGACCTCCATGCACTCATTGCGCGGGGCCACAGGGATCTTGATGAAGGTGAGGACAAAGGTGCGGTTTCTCCTGGACTCCTTCTCTCGGCTGTTGTGATAACCCCAGCCGGTCACCACTGTCTCTTGGCCGGCCTGAGTGAGCTCACGCTCTGCGAGGCCACTGTCAGGGAGGCAGATGGGCACGATGGTCTTTGAGAGGGTGACGGGCTGGGCCAGGCGGAGCAGGGCGATGTCATTGTCACTGGTGCTCCGGCTGTAGTTGGGGTGAATGAAGACGTCCCTGATGTTCAGGTCCACTTCCCACTTGTCCCTGCGTCGCAGGTCATACTCACCTGCCGGGCAGAGAATGCTGTCAGAGCAGACCAAGGAAGTCAGGGAGAGCAGGAAGGCCCAAGGCCTGGAAACCAGCAGACACAGACCAGAGCCACAAAGGGAAAGACAGAGCACCCATAGCTGGAGAAACAAGGGACAGAGCAGCAAGACCCAAAGAGGAGGATATAGGTACTGCAGGGAAAGAATAATTGGGCCCACAAGCAAGAGGCCAAATCCTCCCTGGCAAGGTTCAGTGGTTCCTGGGATGGAGGGCCTGGAAATCCCACACCAAGCCCCATGAAGGGTCACCGGCCATCAGTTGTGCCGATGGTAATTGTAAGAAGCATGAATGTGGACATTCTCGATACACCTTTTTCTTCTTTTTTGCCAGTGAGTCTAATGAGAGCCCCCTCTAGAAATTGTCAGAGTGAGACCCTCACCCACCCACCAGACTCCTGCTGTGGCAGATGCCAGGGTCCCTTGCTGCACAATTCCATCCCCAGAAGTCTGTGTGAAGCCTAGCTCTGAGGCCAGGTCTGGTGGGTCTCTGAATCCTTGTGTGCTGAGGCCCCCATGCAGCCTGCTCCAAGTGAGTGGGGGTGAGGAGAAAGGATGTGTAAAACCCTCTCACTGACAAACATGTGGGCCCAGATTTGAAGAGGGCACTCAATCCAGGGTGAGTGATGCACACCTGTCAGCCCAGAGACTTGGAAGGCTGAGGCAGAAGGATTGCAAGTTCAAGGCCAGCTTCAGCTACTTGGTGAGGACTCGGGCAATTTAGTGAGACCCAGTCTCAAAAGAAAAGAAAGAAAGAAAGAGCTAGGGATAAAGTTCAGTGGTAGAACACCCCTGCGTTCAATTCCCAGTGGAAAAAAATAAAAGGGGCACTCAAGAGAATCCCTTCTAGCCTGGTGTCACAGGGGTAGGCACAGTGTAGGCACATGAGGGTCTTCTACCAAAGCACCTTCTATGGAGTTCAAGCACCCTGAGACCAGGGTCTTTCAAACCTGGACAGCCTGCCCATTACCCACTGCCACCCCTGACCCAGGCCTCTGGCAGCCCCCCTGACTGGCTCCAGATCATACCCAGCCTGACAGTGAGCTTCCTGGCATTCTCCATGCAGTGGGCTGCGGTCAGCACCCAGGAGGTGTGGATGAGCACCCCGCCGCAGGCCAGCTTCTTCTTTGAGTCCAGTAGGATCACCTGGAAGTAGCGGGGGGGGGGGGGTGTTGACATCACAGGGTTGCCTTTGACAACTCCTAGTCCAGGGCCTCTAAGTCTCACAGGGTCCCTGGTATGGTTCTCAAGTGCTTCTCTGGGCTCTCTGGTCACATGGGCATACGTAGACTTGTGGCCCTTTTCTAGCATTCTCTATCTTTTTCTAACATTGTTTGGGTTGACCTGTGGCAGGCTATCTCCGTGACCTGGCTCAGGCAGTCATCCTCAGCCACACCATCACAGAGAGAAGCCTCTTCACCTTGGGGGCTCTGGAAGACTTTGTAGCCCCCAGGCTGCCTTGGGCATCCCTCAGGCCTCCCCCAGCCTCTGTCCTGATGGCTATCCTGGCTCTGCTCCCCCTGGGTGGCTAGTATGTAGGATCCTAAGCCTCTCAGAGTCCATGAGCTCTCAAAGGCCAGTACCCTTGCTTGTTGATTTCTGGTTGGTTTTCCCTTTCCATAGAGAACAGAAACTAGCAAATGCTCTTAGGCCAGCCCTCCCTCCTAGCCTTCTCCCACTCAAGGTACCTCTCTTATCAGCAGGGCCTCTGCCTAAACAAACTCCCACCAACAGAGCTTTATCTTTCCAGCTCTTTCTACAACCATAACTCTTCCTGCATATTCCCCTTTATGGCCCATGACCCATACCACCCTGTCCTTGCTATTCCTCTTCCACCAGGTCACCTCTGTCTTTCCCTGAGCCCTACCCCCACCCTTATCAGCAGTCCCCCCAAGCAACAGCAAATCCCCTCCCCCATTCTGCATCTTGAGCTGGAACTCCCAGGAGGACCTCAGAGACCCCTGACCCAGCAAAGGAGAGAAGCAGCCACTCCTCTCCTCTTACCTGCCAAGGGCTGTCTCCCTGTCGGGTAATTGACCCATTGACAATCCTCGGATCTACTTTGTTGACTTGGTCTGTGTCACGTTTGAAGTAACTGCGCTTCTTCTCCATTTGCATCCCTAGTCTTCCACATGGGAACCTCACTAAAGGTAGAGGGAGATGGTAAGGGGCCTTCCAGGCACTACTCCTGAGACTGTCCTCCTTTCTTGATTCTCCTCCTGCCTGTAGGCTAGTTTGGCATGTTGTATGTTTCAAAGGATGAACGATGCTTATAATACTCCATATTGGCTGTGAATCTCCTCTGATCCATCTGACCGTCAGTCAGTCAACAAACAGTGCAAGACAGATCAAGCAGCATCACTACCTGTGTCCTTGCATCGGTTGTTAAATGTCTCTGTGGTTCATTATAGCCCAGTGCTGTCGGGGATAATCCCCAAGATACATAGGAAGGTCCCTTGCCAGGATGCTGCCGAGCTCCTAACAGAGGTGAGAAATTTTAGGGAGAAGGAGGTGGGGGCATGCTTGGAGAGCCCAAAGTAACCCTGAGCATAATTCCAAGGCCTCTCTTCTAAGAGAAGAATGTATACCATGAAAAACCAGGGACTGGATAATCTGCCTGGGTATGCTTCTAAAGGGCCTTGAATGTTAGGTTGGAGGATCTAGACTTGCAGGGCGTGAGGACACCTACAGGCGGAGAACCATGTAATGACAGAATGCAACGTAGATAGCAGTAGCAGAACTCCGGAAACTGAGCATTGTGACTGATTTAGCAGACGGAGAAAGCAAAACTCTCAGCCAGTAACAGGGCACCCAGAAGCCAAGGATTGTATCCCAGAGCTTCAGGAGACCTCATGCCTCTGAGGGACACAGTACAAGTGCAACTTGCACACAGAAGCCATGTTGAGAATTAATAGGAGAGACCGCTAGAAGCCAGGCATGTTGGCACACCCCTGCAGTTCCAGCTACTTGTGAGGATGAAGTAGAAGGATCAGGCAAGTTTGAGGCCAACCTGAGCAACTTAGCAAGACCCTGTCTCAAAATAAAATAAAAAAAGGTTGAGGATGTAGCTCAGTGGCAGAGCACTGGCCTGCAAAGCATGCACAAGGCCCTGGATTCACTGGCCATCACAAGAAAAAGAAAAGAGAGAGAGACCACTAGAGACCATCTCCTCAATGGCGAGATGCCCCTCTCCCTCTCCTACAGAAGACAGTCACCTGCAGAAACAGACTGTGACTAGGAATTCCAGGCAGCACTGCTGCTACTGCTGTGACAGTGAACTGTTTGACCACAGGGAGTCGGACAACATCTGCAGGTACCCCAAAGCCAGCTCCTTGGTTCCACCCTGCTCCAAGGCACTGGAAGCCAAGCCTGAGATCCCTTAGCAAGACTTCAGAGGCCTCCCCTCCAAAACTGGCCTAAATGGAAGCCCTAAGGATCCATACAGTAAGGAGAATGACTCTGGCCTTCTGATGACCTCACAGAAGAGTCCCCAGACCCACAGGGCCACCAGGCATTGCCTTGCAACTTACTGTGTCTCTCAAATTATTTCAAAATACAAAGCAAGAAAAAAGTTTTTCAATGGAAGGATTGGAATATAAAGTTGTAGAAAATCCCTTGAAAGAACACACAATCAAAGAGATGGAAAATAGTAGAGATGATACAACTAGAGAGATACAGAAAGAGAAGATGAACAAGGCAGAGAGATTGTCAAAGAAATAATTTGTGTGTGTGTGTGTGTGTGTGTGTGTGATGCTGGGGATTGAACCCAGGGTCTTGTGCATGCAAGGCAAACACTCTACCAACTGAGCTATATCCCCAGACCCAAAGAAATATTTTTTAAAAATGCTCCTAGAGGTAGAAAATATAAATTTCCTCTTTAAAAGGGTCCAAGAGGAAGTGGAGGGGAAATTCTTTCCACATCAAGGAAAACCTGGGGAAATTCATTGTAAGGGGTAAAATCCTGACTCCTTAAACTTTGTACATAATAAATTTGATAAAGACAAAAACATATAAAAAGGAAAATATAAAGGAAGGCAGAATCAGGATTCTGTTCTCTCCTGGAGGATCAAGGGATACAGAGGGAAATAAGATACAGGGCTGAAAATGTGTCCAAAGGAAATAAACACATCCAGGATAGATGGAAGGACACGCTGGAGACCTGGCCCCTAGATCTTCTCAGACTCTGGAGATGGGTGGCCTATGGGCTTATGCTCCAGAAGGTGTCCCCAAGGAGAGCAGGGCCATCTGGAGGAAGGCAAGCAAGTAAGCAAGAAAGCCGGGTGGGCAGAACCAGCCAAGCGGCGCAAGTTGGGGCGGGCACGTGGATGGTCGCCCTGACTCCCCCTATTCAAAGCTGCGCGTTCCAAGGAAAGAAGTGTGAGGGGCGGGGCCGGGGCGGCTCACCTGAGGCCTGGCAGTGCAGGTGGTCATCAGCCAGCTTGTAGCCCGGCGCGCAGGTGCATCGGCGCCAGCCCTGCTCCTCCAGACAGTAGTGCGTGCAGCCACCATTGTCCACCGAGCAGTTGGAGAAGCGCACCTCTGGGTGGACAGGAGACCGCGGAGAGCCGACAATGGCGGAGTGCACCTGGGGTCAGCCACCCGCCCGGCCCCACCCCAGCGCCCCGCTTACCGTTCTGGCAGAAGCTGCCCTCCCAGCCCCTGTTGCAATCGCAGCTGAAGCCACCGATGCCATCGATGCACGTGCCATGTTCACAGCACGGGCTGGTGCATTGGTGCTCCGAGGGCGCTCCTTCGCACTGATCACCGTCTGTCGCACACGGCATGGTGAAAGGTGGAGGTCATAACTACCATCAGTTCCCTTCCCGACCTCCTGAGGCCCAGAGACCCAGAGGAGCAGGCCTGTGCAGCCCAGCCCGGAGTTTAGATCTCACTCACCAAAGTACTTGGACCAGAAGGCTAGCTGTGGAGAGAGGGGGCAACTTCAGGGGCCAGCCCGTGTGTAGTAGGAGCAAGGCACCTCTTCCTCCCTTGTAGCCCAGAGCAGCTGTGAGCAGGCTGGGGAAGGGAGGGCTTCCAGACAAATAAGGGTCAACTGCCTGAGGGTCACCAGCTGCCTGCAGCTAGTGTTCCTTGCTCCCCTCCTCCTCTTGCACTGGGCCTTCCCAGCCCATGAACAACACTCCTCCCCATGCAGCTGGAACCCAGCTCTCTGGACAATCTATATCATAGTAACTTCTGCAGTGAGAGGGACCTAAATCCCCTAGCAGACTCCCCTGCCTCCTCCCAGCCCCTTCACTCCCTCCCTGGTTTGGGGGGATCCCTTACACATCCAGTCTTTCCCTAAGCCAGTGTTCTCAAGAGTTGGTGAGACCCAGAATGCTGGTTCAGAAAGTCTGGAGCAGCCTAAAGTCTGTGCTTCTAACTAGGTCCCAGCTGCTGCTGGTGGTATTGGCTTTGATCCTCAGACTAGAAAGGACCCAGACCCCACCTCAGCTTCCCTGAGCAATCAGAATTTCTTCCCTGAGAATGTGTACTGAGGCAGAGTGAGTATGAGTAGACACACAAACCCTGGCCAGCAGACGCAAGGGTGGAAAAAGGATGGTAGCCTTTTGGTCACAGAGAAGAGGAGGTGGGGAGAGGCAGAAGTGAGGAGGGGGGGGGAAGAGAGAGAGAGAGAGAGAGAGGAAGGAAGGAAGGAAGGAAGGAGGGAGGGAGGGAGGAAGGAAGGAAAAAAGGGAGGAGGCAAAGATAGCCAATGGCCCCTGGAAGGTGGACTGAACTTCCTACAGAGGGTTTGGGTGGGAATCCCAGCCTAGAGCTGCCCTAAACTTTTCTTTCTGGAGCTCATAGCAGAGTTCTGTTTCCTGTAGCCACAAGAAACAAATCACAAGGACAAGCCCATAGGGCCATTGTCCACACAGCCACCCTCAACAAGCTGGGAGTAGGGGCTGGTGCCCATGGCCTCCCTACATTCCCAAGAAGCCCTCAGGGATTGGTCCCCACCTACTCCTCCCAAACTCAGCCCACCCGTGCACCTCATCCTCTGGACCCAGCCAGGTGGCCTTACTGTGTCATCCACATTTTGGAAAATCTCCTTGGCTTCTTCGAAGTCGCAGATCTCCTCTGTGCACTCCCGCTCCAGGCTGCCTGGCCGGAGCTCCTCCAGGAAAGTGTTGGCTCGTTTGCGGATGCGCAGCACCTGGTGGGCACGCTCACTGCTGGAGAACACTGAGTCTGGTTTGCGGGAAGGCAAACTCACTGTGATGGAGGGGACTGAGAGGGGCTGCAGGTCAGGAAGGGATCTGAGGAAGCCCAACTGGAGAAAGAACCTGGAAAAGCCCTGTCTCAGGCCCCCTTAGGGCTTATCCTAATTCCCAGTAATGATGCTGCCCCTTGCTCCTCTGCTCTGTCCCTCCACATGAAGCAGATGACTGTTGGGTGACAGGAGCTTTGACCTTTTAGAGCAAGCGTATGCTTAGAGATGGACCTCCTTTAAATCCCAACCTGACCTCTGTGTAACCTTAAAACGATGTCTTTCTCTCTCGAACCTCAGTTTGCTCATATAAAATATGGGATGAAATAAGCATGTAAAACAATCCCATGCATGTCACAAAAGTAAATATTCAATTTCAAATGCCAGATGCTGCTGCTGTTTAGATTGCAAAGTTCAGTCGGTCTCATTCTCCCGCTACACATTGTGCAATCCCTTCTGGTCACTCATCCTCCTTTTCTTACTCCATCAAGTATTTCTCATCTCTTCCCCTTGGGCAGGGACTCCAGAAGGACAAAGATCTGTCATCCAATGCATGTCCTCAAGTGTCTCCTGAGCTCTGAGAGGTGCCTGTCTTGGGTAGGAGAAGAGCTAGGAGGGAGGGATCAATTTAGGGGAGTGAGTAAGAGGGGCTGGAGTGAAAGGCATCCCAGAGGAAGAGGTACCTGAGCTCAGATGGAGAAGATCACAAGTGGGGAGTGGGTTTCACAAGTGGGGAGTGGGTTTCACAAGTGGGGAGTGGGTTTGGGGGAGTGGGAAGGGGCATCTCAGGAAAATAAGCAACTCAAGAAAAGGTACAAGTGTAAGAACCAGCTTGGTGTGGCTCTATGGGCAAAGCATTTGTCCTGCAGTTGCCCCAGAGAATCATGTTCTCTTCTGTGGAGATCAGGGAGAGGGCTGGGGCAGGGCATTGAGGCTTCAGAAACGCATTTTAGGAGAAGTTTATGGGATAGTGTGGGTGGAGGCCTGGGTCTGAGCCCTTCACAGTTGAAGGAGTGAGTCGGTGGAGTGGGAAGGCCCAGGGAGTCTGTGGACCCCCCCCCCCCCCCCGTCGCTGTCATCACCTGTGTGTGCCCTCACAGCTCCTGGTTTGTGTTCTGAAAGCTGGCCTGCCTTGGCCTATAGGCCAGTTCATGCCAATCCTGCCTGCTTTCACCGCATCCAAGATCAGAGGTGGAGGATGATGTGAGGACAGGGCAGGTGGCAGTGAGGGCATGTCGAGGCTTTGAGGGTCTTGTGGTAGGGGTGGAGGTAGCCTTACCAGGAAGGGTTGATGTGCCGGAAATTCCCCAGGTGGCCACGAACAGCAAGAGGCTTGCAAGCTGCCACATTCTGGAGTTATTGACACCTGTCTGAGAAAGACTTCTAAGTTCCTGGCAGCCCCACATCAATGTCGGTCTGCCTGCCATCACCCCCCAATTCCATCCCCTTCCCAGGAAGAGACATGAATGAAAGAGACATCCCTATGTACCCATTGTCAGGGAAGAACCTGGGGTGAGGGTCTTTGTTCACTAGACAGCCACCTGCCCCCTCAGTCTCCTCTTTGTGGGGCTAAGGTTATACCACCTGCCTGAGAAAGCAGAAAGCATGCAGGGTTTCTTTTGATGATCAAAGGGGATTCCACTCAGAAATGCCTCGCATGGAGATGAGATGCACTAGAATATTCATTTGTGCCCTCTTTTCCTTCATTTTTTGGTGATGACTGAGAGGTAGGGCTTTGCTGGTCTGATAGCTGAGCTAAGAATAACAGCTAACCCTGATTGGACATGGGGTGTTCTTCAAACAATTTGCACACAATTCAGGACAGGCCATGATGCAGATGGTCTGGTGCAAACCCCAGCACTTACTAGAAGGCAGTGTTGGGGGAGATGCTTAACAACTCCATGCCTTGTTTGTAAAATGGTAGGATAACTATGTTTCTCTCTGAAGGGGCTATTGAAAGGACTAAATGTTAGTACATACACATAAAGCTCTTAGAACAATTTGTGGGTGGGTGGCTGTGGGTATAGCTCAATGGTAGAATACTTGCTTAGCATACGTAAGGCCCTGGTTTTGATTCCCAGGACCATAAACAAAAACAAAACAGGGTTTGCACATAACAAAAATCTCAGTAAACATTATCTGTTATTACCTCAGTTAAGGCTTACAACCGCCCTAGAGGTGGTTAATGTTGTCACCCCTGTTTCATGAAGGCAGGGGGAGACTGAGGCTTAGGAGTCTAAGTAGCTTATGAAAAGTTCACAATCAGGAGCTGTCAGAGCTAAGACTCAGCGCAGGGCCTGTATGACTCCAGGCCTAAAACCACTTCTGCCCCAAACCACTGGTGCCCCACAACGCCACAGGACAAGAAAATCAAGAGCCTTCCACTTCTTCCAAGACCAAGTGGGCAGGCCTGCCTGCCCCATCCACGCACCCTAGACTGACCCCATTTCCTTCACAGCTGATCAAACGTTTAATTAAAAGAAATGCCCCATCCTTAGAGGTGGGGACAGAGTAGAGATAATGTAGGGTCCTGGTTGCCTCTGGGGATGGTCCTGGGCCCCAGGGAACCCCTCAGCAGACTTCCACTTGACTCACAGTCTGGAAAAAGCGAGGCATGTGGTGAGAGGGCCCCTTTGGACTACGGCACTCGGGCCTGGAGGACGCCAAGCCATGCCCACATTTCCCTGGACCCTTGCTCAAGGATTCCACCCTCACACAGCTCAACTGTCCCTCTCCCTTCTGCACCTTCCCTTCATACTCCCTCACAGTACTGCCTCGAGGGGGACTTACAGGGGTGGGTCGCAGAGAACTGCAAGTTCGCCCTCCTGCCGCCATTATACCCCGGAACTCAGGTTAATCCATAACCACAAATATTTGCTTGGCCCTCGGTGCTGAGGCCTCCCTCTCCACAGATAAACAAACAGGTGGTGCTGACAGTCCTGGTCTTGGCTCCTGATGGCTCAATTTTCCCAAAGCTCACCTCTGGCCACCAAGATGCCCTCTAGCAGGGAGGGAGGTAAGAGCAGGACACTCTCAAAACCATTGACAGATTTTGGCCTCATAGAGGCTGGCTGAGGAAGAATGTTGTCCCCATTTTGCAGTTGGGGCACTTTTAGTGGATATATATCCACTAAATATCTAAAATGGACTTTTAGTAGAGATATTGCAGTTTGCCCATGATAGATACAACAAGTAACAATACTTCATCAAATCTAGAATGTCATTAATTATAAGATGTACCTATTTATTGGTTGCACAAAGACATACCATCTCTCATGTGGATCTTCCCCACCTGGGCATGGGGCCCTCAGCTCCAATCACACATGTCACCCTCCACCCAACTGCACATGGCTATAACTATAAATAATCTCTATGTTGAAGATGAAGATGCTCAGAAGTCTTGCATTACTTGTCCAAATTCATTAATCTGGTAGGTGGCAGACCTGAATTAGAACTTTGGTCTTCCTGGTCTCACTTGGTCACTTTGAGAATGCATGAAAAAAAGAAACAAGATTATGGAAAGGGTGCCTAGAGTTCATCGCTGAAATGTTAGCAAGAAGAATGATGAAATAAAGTCCTGGCTCAGAGCCTTTGTTTGTGTTCTGCAGGCTGTCGGCATTTTTCTCTGCACAGGGCCTTCCTTAGAGGACTTAACCATGCTCTTTCAGTCTGTGTCCCTGAGTGGGGCATGTGACCCCACCCCAGTGGCTTCTAGTGATTGCACAGGAAGTCACCTGGCCCAGGAGGCAGATCAGATTCTCTCTCCCAGCTCCCAGGAGCAGGGCCTCTGGCTCTCACTGCACTCTGAGCATTGGACTCAGAAGAGTTTGAACCTAGGATCTGGGCACCTGTGTTTGTGCCCTACCCGAGATGGAGAGGAAATGAGGAGACTCATAAGATAAGGGGATGAAGTGTTGGGGTGCATGGGGACAGAGGGGAGGTGGAGGGTGAGGAAACTGAAATGGAACCTATGGGAAGTGGGGAGCTAGTGGCTGTTTGTGAGGGTAGCTACTTAGAGAAGGGTGACAAATTCCTGGCCACTCAAGCAGAAAACATGAAGACCAAGTGCAGGATCCCACAAGATGGGTGGACTTAGGTGGGCAACTGTTTGATTTTGTTTTGGTTTGGTTTTGCAGTGCTGAGCTGGAACCCACACATCACATGCTAAGCAAGGGTTCTACCACTGAGCTACAACCCCTGTAAAAACTCCTCCTGGTCTTCTTGCTCCAGGTGTCATTCCCCCAAATTCTGCAGCTTCCCTCCACCTGGCCTACCAAACAAAGAAATTTTGGGTGTCCATTATTGCTTCCCTTCCACAACCAACTGTTCACCCTTTCACTCTTTTCTGACCTGGCACAGGTGGTCAATTCCAAATCAAGTCTAAGCAGGGTGCTTGTGCTAATCCTAAATCTTCACGATGGGCTTGGCCCAAGGCACCCAAATTCAAACCAGTCCGGATTCCAGAGTCATGGGACCTGAACGAGCCAGGGTAGGTGTAGTGCGCCTAAGTGACCGGTACTGGAGAGATGCCAGGCCTCCCAGGCTGCCCAGAGGATATCCCTAACCTTCTCTGCAAAGCTCTTCACAGCTGTCAGCCAACTGGGGCTTTCTGCACTGTGCACTGTCACAGCCTCCTCCCGTCTGACAAAGCCCCAGACCTCCGTGGCCTCCACCTTCCCCAAGGTACTGGCCACCTGAGTTCCTGAGTTCTGCTGTCTCCTGGAGGCAGCCACCGGGAATCCACCTCTGTTATTTGCAAGTTTCCAGCAGGGGGCGCCGTGCACTGCTGGGGAGAGGCTCGCGCTGTTCACAGGTGAGTTCTCACTGGCGCGGAGGGTGTGGCTGATTGGCTTGGTCTGGCATTTTCCCAGCCAGGTGTGAGTCACCTCACCTGGGCCCAAATTCGTCATGCTACCTTTGGCCAGCAAACCCTCTGCAATTTAGAGAGTGAAAGGGAGGTGTGTAGGCGTGGACTTCGCTGTTTGAATGCGGACCAAGCAAAGGAGTGAGAACTGGGGGTGTAACCCGACAGAGGTTGCGCTCTCCTGTAATCCTAGCGACTGAGGCAGGGCAACTGCTAATTTTCTGCAATTTAGCTAGATTCAGTCTTAAAATGAAAAATAAAAAGGGACAGAGGGGCTGGAGCTGTGGCTTAGTGATAGAGCGCTTGCCTAGCATATGTGAGGTACTGGGTTCGATTCTCAGCACCGCATATAAATAAACAAAGGTCCATTGACATCTAAACACTATATTTTAAAAAAAGGGGGGGGGGTGCGGAGATGTAGCTTAGTGGTGAAGTGTCCCTGGGTTCAGTCGCTGGTAATGCGCACGCATCCGGGGACACACAAACACACACACACACACACACGCACTGCATATCTATCCCTATATATGGATATATATAGATATGTAGTGTGGGTATATACATGCATACATACATATATGTGTATATGCACACATACATATGTACATATGGGTATCTATTTGTTGCACTCTCCTTTCCTCCATTAGATTTGCCTTGGTAATTTGTAAAACTCAAATGACCAGATACACTTGGGCTACTTCTGAACTGTTTTGTTCTGTGGATCTGTGAATTTATCTGTTCATTTCTATGTCAACACCATATTGTCTTAATTTTGTTTTTGTTTTTGGGTACTGAGGATTGAACTCAGGGCCACTCAACCACTGAGCCACATCCCCAGCCCTTTTTTGTGTTTTATCTAGAGACAGGGTCTCAATGAGCTGTTTAGTGCCTTGCTTTTTGCTGAGGCTGGCTTTGGATTTATGATCCTCCTGTGTCTGGAGCTGCTGAGATTACAGGTGTGTGCCACCAACAAGCCTGGTTTAATTTCTAATTGCTGTTATAATTCAAGAATGGATCATGAAATGAGGTAATGGAAATCCTCTTTGTTCTTCTTTTTCAAAATTGTTTTTGCTATCCTAGGTCCTTTCCATTGCTATATACCCATTTTAGAATCGTTCAACAGTATACCTATTGTGAATTGTGCTGCTATATACATTGATGTGGCTGCATCACGGTAGTTTGATGATTTTAAGTCCTTTGGGTGTAGACTGAATTTTTTTTATTAGTGCATTACATTTATATGTACTATTGAGGTTTATTTTTGACATACATCAACAAGCATGGGATATAATATGCTCCATGTCAGGCCCCAGTACTTCCTTTGCCCTGTCTTCCTATCTTCCCCATTCGCCGTTTCCTGGTCTATTTATTTATAGATTTTAAAACTCCTGCTTCATAGATATATATAAAGTGAAATTCACTATGATATTTTAACATATGTACATAGGAATTTTGATGGGAAAATATTGGAGATTAATTTTGGGGAAAATGGTCATCTTTGTAATGATGGGTTTTGTCACATCTACACATGGGATGTGTGCTTGAGTCTTTCATGTGCTTTTGATTATTTTTATTTTGTCATCATTTCTACATATTTTATTTTTCAACATGTATACATGTGAAGGTACCACATGCAGGTGATACCTATATAAAACTTAAATATGGTGCTTTGTACTATTTTAAAACTGGATATGATATGAGCAAGAATGTGGCTGGCCCCTAGTAACCATTTTCCCCACAGTTCCTCATTTATCTCTTCCAAAATGTACATTCTCCTGAACCATCCTCCTGGGTTTCCCATGTTTGGATGAATACAGCTGTGTTCTTACATGTTGTCATGGTCACATGTGATTTCCCTAAGTCTCTGTGTGGTTTTGGCCATTTTGCAAGGCATACATTTATCAAAACATCATGTTTGATACCATAAATGTAGGCAATCTTTGTCAGTTAAAGTAAAAAAATAAAAATTTTTAAAGTGAGTCAATTTCATGTTCATGTGAAATGAAAGTGGAAAGCCATTTGAAATTTGGAATGATGGGTTTTCTTACTTACAATTTCAGCACAGGCTGAGAGGGGCATTATAAAAAGCATCTACTTCCCAGAAGATGAATGTTAAAACAAACAAACAAATAAAATTCTAAGTTGTATCTAGCATCAAATTTTTGAGAAAGGTTTGTTTGATATAGATGGATGCTCCTTTGTTTGTGGCATAGATATTTATGATTGTTATGTCTTGTTGATGTATGATTCCCTTAAGCAGTATGGAATGACCTTCTTTATCCTTTCTGACTAACTTTGGTTTGAAGTCCACTTTAGCTCATATGAGGATGGAAATCCCTGCTTGTTTACATGGTCCATGTGAGTGATATGTTTTTCCCCATCTTCAGTCTGAATGTCTTTTCCTATGAGATAAGTCTCTTAAAGGCAGCATATTGTTGGGTCGTTTTTTTTTTTTAATCCATTCTGCCAGTCTTTGTCTTTTAACTGATGAGTTTAGGCCATTAACATTCAAGGTTATTATTCATTTTAACTTGACTTGCTTTCTCCTTTGTTTGGCATTTTTTTTAGTATAGCCAGCATTGCCATAGCAACTGGGAAATCTTAACCCTATACTTGTGCACAGGGAAATGTTAACCCTATATTTTCATATGGAGGAATACTAGCACAAGCGCACCACAACCACAAGTTAGTCAGACACCTTGACTCTCAGCACCACACCCCATACTCAATTTGATCCTTGTTCTGTGGATACCCTTTTGAGGAGAGCATTTGACAAACACCTATCTCACAGCAGGTGGGTTTCTTGGCACATTTTAGCCACCGTCTTTTTTAAGGTATGGTTGATAGTTTCTGTTTTCCTATAGATTGGGATCTCCAGAATACATATTTCCATTATATATGCAATATTTTGCTCACTCATAGGTCAGTTCTGCAATGAAAAATAGTCCCTGTTAGTTTGTATTGAGGGGAGCCCATAACTTGGGATCAGCTCCTTTAAGAGGACTCTAGTTTTCTGAAGTCTTTTCTGTTCTAGTAGAATCAGCCTGACTCACAGAGAAGGTATCTATCGGTACAAGCAAATATTTATAAGTTCCTATGAATGGGCATTTGGGTAAAGTATGCTTGTCAGTCATCAGAAGGCTATGTTTTTATACCCTAAGTGTGTATTAGACTTTGAATTGTTTGAGCGCAGAAGATACAGTTCTGAATCACTTGCTGAACAGTCCACTGGAGGCGTGGCCCTCACAAGTGGGCTTGATGAAATTGACACCCTTCCCCTAGTAGCACTCTCCTCGAAGTGTTTGATCAAGAACAGAGGGTGCTTCAGGAAGAAGGGTGAGCCTATGCGATTTCTGTCTGCACCTGGCACTGTTGTGAGAGTCCCAACTCCATTATTTGCCCCTTTTCTCATTACCCTCAGTATAAACAGATTTGGAATTGGTTTGCTACAAGCTGAGGTGCTAGGGCCCTGATAAAGGAGTTTGTCCTTCCTGACACTTTTGACTGCCCTGTCAGCAGCCTGATTTCTCCTGGCCACACAGGTATCAGTTGTCTCAAGGCAGGATAGTGCAGGATCACCACCTGCTATGGGGTGGACAGCCTGTATTATTGACAGTATTTTCAAGGGCAGCCTTAGTGTCCTCTTCTCAGCTGTGAGGAGTGCTCTTTCTTTCCAGGTGTCTCCATGTGCATGTACCATCTTGGAGGCATGGTTTTTTAAAAATTTTTATTTATTTATATTTAGTTGGACACAATACCTTTATTTTATTTATTTTATTTTTATGTGGTACTGAGGATCGAACCCAGGGCCTCGCATGTGCTAGGCAAGCGCTCTACCACTGAGCCACAACCCCAGCCCCTTGCTTACCTTCTTTCCTTTGGTCAGTCAGAGCTCATGTGAGAGAACTTAGCTTGGTTTTCTGGGCTGATGTTGTTAGCAGCAGAGTCTCAGCTTTTATAATACCTTTTGTGCCATGACTGCAGAATACCCAGATATCCACTGGCCATTGCCTATGAACTTGCTTTCATTGGTGAAGACACTTTAGTCTGGCAAGTCATCTTGAGCAGTCACATTGTATTGGTCCATTGTCATCTGCTGGCAACAGGTTTCCTCGATTTAAGATGGCATGGTTTCTCTTGAAGTTGACATTTAGATTGTCAAAAAGGATGGCCTGGAATCTCCCTATCCTCCCAGCAGTCAGCTGACACGCATCCTTCTGTTTTAGTAGGACAGGACTTGGTGAGCAACAAACCCAGTGATGGATTGTCCGAGTGGGTTTCTCAGCCTCTTGTGGTAAATCACTGGTGTCAGTCACACCCCACAGGACCCTCCTTTCATGGTGTGGTCAAGCTGTTCCCACACACAGGCTACTGGCTTATACCTCCAGTGTGTGTAAGAGAACTTTAGCATCTGTACCTTGTTTCTCATTCACATAGAGTCTTAACACCTTCTGTGAGTCAGGCACAGAAGGGGCTAGGGCGGGGGCTCTCATGAGACTTTGTTTTAACTTCTCAAAGGCACTTTGGCATTCTGGTGTGTAAGTGAAATGTTTTATTTATTTATTTTAAGGCCTCATACAAGAGTTTACCTGTTAGTCCACAATTAGGGACCCAATTATGGCAGCATGTTGACTGTTCTAGTCAGCTTTTTCAGTGCTGTGACCAAAATTCACAGCAAGAACAATTTTAGAGGAGGAAAAATTTATTTGCTTGTTCCCAGTTGTCAGAAGTCTCAGTCCATAGGTGGCCAACTCCATTCCTCGGGGTGAACATCATGATAGAAGCCTGTGCTGGAGAAAAGCAGTTGGAAACAAGGTGCCAGGAAGCAGAGAGAGCTCTGCTCAAGAAGAAAAAAATATAAACCCCAAAGGCATATTCCCATGGACCCACCTCCTCCAGCCACACCCTGCCTGCCTACAGTTACCATGCTGCAGCTGTCAGGGGTTAATACACTGACTAGGTAAGACTGTCATAACCCAGTCACTTCATGTCTGAACCTTGCAGTGTCTCATACATGAGCATCTTGGGGACAATTAAAATCTAAATCATAACATTGACATTTCCAGGAACCCATGTACCTGTCTCTGGTCCTGACTTATTTATCGCTCAAGCTAGTATGCTTTTTATCTGACATTGAGATTCAGGTCATTGGCTAATCTGGAATCCCAGGTGGGTGACATGTTTATGAAATAAGCCATTTTAATGTACACTTCATATCCACATGAGCTGTGGTGGTTCAGTGCAGCAATAATATTTGAAAATCAGAATTCATAGTTGGGCTGGACTGTAAGTAGATCATTCTCATATCTTGAAAGTGTGTCACCAAGCCTGGGTCAATAGTGTGTTTGAAAAAAAGGACTCTATCCCAAATTCATGTACAAGTTTTTAAAAATTGAAGATATTTCTTTCATTCACATTATGTCATTGTTTTACTATATAAAAAGTTGAGGGGCTGGGGATGTGGCTCAAGTGGTAGCGCGCTCGCCTGGCATGCGTACGGCCCGGGTTCGATCCTCAGCACCACATACCAACAAAGATGTTGTGTCCGCCAAGAACTAAAAAATAAATAAATAAATATTAAAAAATTCTCTCTCTCTCTCTCTCTCTCTCTCTCTCTCTCTCACTCTCTCTTTAAAAAAAAGTTGACATTTTTATGTCTGTGTATGGAAAATATAAATATCATTTGATCAATTTGATTTTGTTGTCTTAACATATTTCTAAAACTGATCTCATTTATAATAACAGCCTTTCTCTGAAAATTCTTTTATCATTCACACTTTCTTTTGACATTAGTGTTTCTTCTGAATTCCAGACCAAACAAACTTGGTAATAATCAAGCCCTGCCATTTACTGGATGCTTCATATATTTTCACAAAAAAATGAGTACTCTTACTGCTATCCCATTATTTTGGGTTTTATGAATTAAGATATGAAAAACTCTTAGAGTGATATGTACACATTTCAAATTATCAAAAAGAATTGTTGGTTTTTGCTATTTAATGACACACATAAATCTTATTCAATATTTGAATGTCAATGAATGATTCTTTTAGTGGTCTACCTCCTTGCAATCCAAATTTTTCTTGTATTGCTGTTATTGAAATCACCAAAGAGCTTGCCACATATTCATAAAACCTGGCTTCATCTTAGAACTACTGAATCAGGGTCTCCTTTTTATTAAATCTCTGATTCATGGTTGTACAATTAAAATTTGAGAATTACCCTTCCATAACTCTCTCATGTGAGGAATATACACAATTTATCCTTTGATATATAAAATTACAATTAAAATGTCTATTCTTGTGTGGATGCCTTAATTTTATATTTTACTTTATAAAAGTCAAGTATATGCACTCTTTTTGGACTTACGTCCCTTTTTCCTTGGAGTTAGATCATAGAGAGTATCAGTGTGTTCAAAAGTATCTCACTAAATATTGGAAGTCCCTCACTTACAAGACAGCCATTTCTACTAAATCTTATTTCAACTTCAGTTAAATTTAAAACTCTGGGGCTGGGGATGTGGCTCAAGCGGTAGCGTGCTCGCCTGGCATGCGTGCGGCCCGGGTTCGATCCTCAGCACCACATACAAACAAAGATGTTGTGTCCGCCCAAAAACTAAAAAATAAATATTAAAAATCCTTTAAAAAAATTTAAAACTCTGTGAATGGTCATGTGGCCAATGTGCTATTTACATACAATTTCTATTCCAGAAACTATTGACATTCAAGGATGTGGCTATTGATTTCTCTGAAGAGGAATGGGAATGCCTGGAGCCTGCTCAGCAAAATTTATATGCAGAAGTGATGTTAGAGAACTACAGAAACCTGGTCTTCCTTGGTGAGGATGACTTCCTTTCAGAATTCCTAATTAATTACTATATATAATTCTCTTACAGAATATCTTTTGGCAACTTCTCTACAATAATAATTTTCAGATTTGTGCTTTCAAGAAAAAAGATAGGGGGCTGGGGTTGTGGCTCAAGCAGTAGCACGCTCGCCTGGCATGCGTGTGGCCCGGGTTCCATCCTCAGCACCACATACAAACAAAGATGCTGTGTCCGCCGATAACTAAAAAATAAAATATTAAAATTCATTCATTCTCTCTCTCTCTCTCTCTCTTTAAGAAAAAAAGAAAAAAGATAGGGCATGCTTGGGTACAGATAGAATATTAATTATGTTTCTTTTAGTCTTTAATCTTTCCCTTTGTTGGTGTGACATCTGTCATGCTTTCAGATTGTCCTTTTCCTCCAGGGATACCCCAGTTCATCCCAGTTACCCACCACAGCACTTCCCTTTGCTTGTGAGGGTCAGCATGATCTGACAGCGCTTCCAGTATTTGTGGGTCTCTTGGATATTTCTGCCAATATTTGGAGAACTCTAAGTCAAACCATTGTAGTATATTAACATCATAAATCAGTTTCTCTTACATTATTTGTATATTTATTCATTAAAATTCCCTTATCAGAGCTCTTTTTGAATGCTAGTAATGGATTTCCTGTGAAGTTTTCTGCCATGTAATGAATGTCAAGATTCACAATGGCTGGTCTTTTCGGGTCTACAGTTACAGGTATAAATTGTATTTATACAAAAGGGTTTATAAAATAATGCATCTGTGGTTATTTACAATTTCGTTTTTTTTCTTTCATTTTTATAAAGTAAGTAGGCTTTCTCACATCAGTTATACTGTTTTATTTTGTGATTAGATGGCAATTTCCATCATTTCAAAAATTAGGACAATGGAAGTTGAAATTAAAATATGATTAAACCATGTTTCTGTTGCCAATAAAATTACATGTGCTTTTACTTGCTTTGATAAATATTACACCTGTTTTTTTTTAATGACTTGTATATTTTACCTGCATTGGTTTTTCATCCTGCCTATGTTTATAGTAATGAAAATTTTCTATCTGTAAATTTAATGGAGATTGAATTCCAGGGTACTGTAATAATAAGCTACATCCCCTGCCCCTTTTTATTTATATTTGGAGAAATGTTCTAAGTTATCAAGGATGGGTTTGAATTTATAATCTTCTTGCCTCATAATTGCCAGAAGCAGAGGTTATATGCATAACCATCAATTACATATTGATGAATTTATTTTTATTTATAGGTTAAAACCGTAGCATTTTAATGGTAGCTTTCAAAAATTTTGCAATTCCCTTTAACTTATGTATTGTTTGAAATTGTGATTTTGTTCAAAACCACAAAATAAAACTTGCTTTCTTCAATATATATATTTTTAAATTGGGCATAATATCAATAGATGTAGTTGTGTTTTAGTACATGGCGAGTTTAGTATATTGTACTTTTGATAAATGCTAATAGAATGAATGAAATGCTTTCTCAGCACACAACTGATAATTATGTGAAAAAATGCATGCATTAATTCACTACATTTATTCATTTTACCATATATATGTATTTTAAAATATGACATACTTAGTACATATATAAAATTTGTCAATGAAATAAGTCCACAAATAACAAAAAGTACAAGTTGTGTGTCTTGATTGCCATGTGTTGGCTTCATCCAGGTAATGCGGTCATAGGCCATGCTTGGTTTTATTGCTTCTTAAGCTTTTTTTCATGGTGAATCTTTTTGAAGCATGTGTGTTGTTTTTTCCAATTTAATATTTTTGTTCATATTTCTTCTTCAGAGTCTATAGTGTCTTTTTCCCTGTTGAACATCTCTGTGGTATTTTCATCCAAAATCTCTCTTACCTCTAGGTGTCTGTGTCATGGCAGTTAGAAACTAATTATCACACATTCTCCATGAAAGCCACACATATTTGTATAAGTTTTGTATTTCCCTTATACTACTGAGAGTGAAGGGAGTTGATAGATTTTTTTTTTCTAATTGCACAATGCTAAATTGTGGAGGAGGGTAGAGTGTGGTTGATAAAAGGAACACAGTTTCCTTCCCTCTACTATATTCTTCTCCTTAGTAATGTACTCATCTTGGATCCTATGTTCTCTACAATGGTTTGGGCAGTCTCACAAATTTGTCTGTACGTTTTTATTTAGTCTATGTATTCCTGAAGTAATGATTGTCTTGGATTTACTGCTGATGTCCTCACATGGGTAAAATTTTGTTTTCTTTGCTAAATATATTCACTCCAGTCTAATAAGTAAAATAATTGTTATTTTCGTTTATTTCAGCCACAACTTCTCATCATATCCATGAATCTCCACCAGAGCAGGAAATAAAATCTTTATTTCAAAAAATGATGAAGGGAAGGTAAGAAAATTGTGACTTTGACTATGTACAACTAAGAAAAATATGAGAAACTTAAAGTGAGCGTGAAGGTTAGAAATCATTACAAAGGACAAAGCCAATTAGCAGTGACTATTTGTAATGTAATGTAACTGCCAACAGACATCCAGAACATTTAATACAACAGAGAAGAATTCAATTTATGCCAGTTATTTTGAGGAGCTATGTATGTCTTTAAGAATACATCCACAGCAATTTTTGAAACTTCCATTTCCTCTGAAAGGAAATGTGGAAAATTTGAAAAGAGATCTATTCCGTGCTTTCGTTTTTAACTTGACCAATTTCAAATGCATTGAGTTAAAGTTCTAGTCAAACAATTGAGTAGATAAGAGATTCAGAAGTAAAGGACACACAATATCGGGGGGTGGGGTGCGACTAGGGAAGAATAGAGATACTTTGGATTATCAGAAGGAAGTGAAAGGAGGGGAGGGATCATAGGGCTAGGAAGGACAATAGAATGAATTAGACATTATTACTGGATGTGCATATATTATTACACATTCATTGTAGCTCTACATCATGTACTACCAGAAGGATGAGAAGTTATATTCCATTTATGTATGATGTGTCAAAATGCATTCTACTGTCATGTATAATAATAAGAACAAATTTTAAAAAGTTAAGGACAAATTTCTAAAAGTGATCCTTTTGAGAGTTCCTTTACACAGTGTTATTCTGCAGTAAAACAATAATTTCTCCTTTTGCTCAAACATACAATTATAATAATTTTAGGGAGGTCCTTACTTACCCACTATTGTTTAATGAACATTCAGATATAGATTTATGGAAAGTATACTACATACATAGTGAAACAAGTAACACCTTTAGCCAAGTCTTTACCCTGGTTAATTACCAGTGTGTTTTTATTTGTGATAAAAATTTTGAATATAGAGACACTCATGAAAATTTAGTATTGGTTGCAATAAATCATTAATATGTTCACTTTTCCAAGACCCTTTACATAGATAAACAATGTGGGAAAGCCTTACTTCAGTGCTCAAAACTTACTACCCATCCAAATATTCATAGGCAAAACCAGCCTTGCAAGTGTAAGGTGTGTGAAGGAGCTCTTCATCAAATTGCAAAACTTACTCTATAGAAGAGAATTTATACTGGAAGGGGGTTCTATGGGTTTAAAGAATGTATTAAAGCATTTCATTGTTCAACCCTTTCTAAACCCCACAGATACCATGACAGTGATAAACCCCACAAATTTAAAGAATGTGGCGAAATTTTTAATCAAAGATCACCTCCTGTTAAACATCCGAGGATTTATGCTGGAAAGAAGCCCTGCAAATCTAAAGAATGTGGCAGAGTCATTAACAATTACTCAACCCTTTCTAAATGTCTCAGACATCATAGCACTGAGGGAAAAAAAAGCTCACTTGGCACTGAATACCTGATAATTTGTACTGGAGACAGATCCTACAAACGTAAAGAATGTGCCAAAGTCTTAAAAATTTTTTCAGTCCTTACTCAACACCAAAGTACTCATACTGCAGAGAAGCCTTACAAGTGTGAAGAATGTGGCAAAGGTTTTAATAGAAAATCATTGCTTACTGAACACCAGATAATTCATACTGGAGAAAAGCCCTACAAATGTAAAGAATGTGGCAAAGGTTTTAATCAAAGATCATATCTTAAAGAACACCATAGAATCCATACTGGAGAGAAGCCCTACAAATGTAAAGTATGTGACAAAGCGTTTACTAAAAGTTCCTTTCTTACTGAACACCATAGAATTCATACTGGAGAAAAGCCCTACAGATGTGAAGAATGTGGCAAAGATTTTAAACGAAGAATATTGCTTACTGAACACCAGAGAATTCATACTGGAGAGAAGCCCTACAAATGTGGAGAGTGTGGCAAAGCTTTTATTCGGAGATCATTGCTTACTCAACACCAGAGAATTCATACTGGAGAGAAGCCCTACAAATGTGGAGGATGTGACAAAGCTTTTAATCAAAGATCGTATCTTATTTGCCACCAAAGAATTCATACTGGAGAGAAGCCCTATAAATGTCAAGAATGTGGTAAAAATTTTAATCAAACATCAAATCTTAAAAAACACCAGAGAATTCACACTGGAGAGAAGACCTACAAATGTGAAGAATGTGGCAAAGTTTCTAATCGAAGATCATTTCTTACTGAACACCAGATAATTCATAGTGGAGAGAAGCCCTACAAATGTCAAGAATGTGGCAAAGGTTTTAATCATAGATCATATCTTAAAGAACATAAGAGAATTCATACTGGAGAAAAGCCCTACAAATGTAAAGTATGTGACAAAGCCTTTACTAAAAGCTCCTTTCTTACTGAACATCATAGAATTCATACTGGAGAGAAGCCCTACAAATGTGAAGAATGTGGCAAAGGTTTTAATCAAACGTCAAATCTTAAAGAACACCAGAGAATTCATAGTGGAGAAAAGCCCTACAGATGTGAACAATGTGGCAAAGGTTTTAATCAAATAACAAATCTTAAGGAACACCAGAGAATTCATACAGGAGAGAAGCCCTATAAATGTCCAGAATGTGGCAAATCTTTTATTCGAAGATCATTTCTTACGGAACACCAGATAATTCATACTGGAGAGAAGCCCTACAAATGTACAGAATGTGGCAAAGGTTTTAATCAAAGATCATGTCTTAAAGATCACCAGAAAATTCATACTGGAGAGAAGCCCTACACATGTGGAGAATGTGCTAAAGCTTTTATTCGAAGATCATTGCTTACTCAACACCAGAGAATCCATACAGGAGAGAAGCCCTACAATGTTAAGAATAGGGCAGAGGTTTTAATGAAACACAAGTCTTAAAGAACAGAGAGAGTTCGTAAGCAGATGGATGACTCAGGAGGTTGGATGCAATCAAATAAGGAAGAAATCCCTAGCACCAGTTACGTGGCCCCTCCACAAACAAATTAGAGGGATAAGGGATTTAAAGGAGCCCACACTTTTAGGAGGCCTGTAGCATGTCTGGGTACAGAAAGATCAGAGATCAGTCACTGTTATACTAACCTGAAAGGTATAATGTGCATAGTATCAGTATCCTAGGGCAGGAAAGAAGCCAATTCCCTCTAACTCCCTGCACAGTACAGAGGAGGGAGCCATTTTGCAGCTGTGCTGTGGGAATTGGCACCTGGGGGAGCCTATTCCAGGGAAACCCAACCTGGACCTAAACTACAAGCCGGGCAGACCCACATCACATGACAAAGAGAGTGCCTAAGAGATGAGGAAAACAAATGGGTTTAGAGGGGGTGATACAGGTCATGGAAACCCACCCTGTTGCCTTCTCTCCTTGAGTCCAGCAGTTCACAGGACAACCTGGGAGAGACTTGCCTACCCAGGAATTTGAAAGGACAGGAGTGGGGGTGATTGAGTTTGGAAATCAAACCCTAGAGAATAGAAAAATGGGGTCAGTGGGTGATGCAGGGGACAAAAGATTGGTGCCTTAGACAAAAGGGGAACCGAGGGAAGATACTGGAGTTCAGTCCCTCACCGTGGACTGGCAACTGCTGGGACCTGTAGGTACACTGATTTAAAATCTTCAGGTCAATCACCATTCAAAAAAGAACATGGAGCCTACCTCAGCCTAAATTTCACTTCCAGGATCTCTGCTTTCAGGATCTCTCAGACACCAATGACCCCTCCCTGTGTGTGGCACAAACATCACACTCCAGCCCACCTCCCACCCAACACTGCTGAGAAGGGAAGCCAAGAATTTTTTGAACTCCAATGGAAACAGCTTTTTAAAGTTTTCAATAAAACCTTTAAATTTTTTTTAAATTTTGTTTACTGTGATCTGAGTGATTCATGGACAATTATACATATGCATATTTGTCTCTGCTTCTCATTTCTAGCATTTTTTGGAGGTAGTTATTTTTTCATGGCTTGGCATTTTGAGGGCTGTTTGATTAGCATATTTTGGTTTTGTATTCTTTTAGTTCTAACTTATTTTTACTTTACATATTTTTTCTCACTTGTCTATTTTCCTTGAGTCTCTTTCTTTAATTCTGCTAACAGCGAAAGTCTATTCTCTCTTTCACACTTCCTTTAATTTATTTCTTCTATCTTCTCTCCCCCCTCTTAACACCCCATACTACAATTGCTTCCATTTTCTCCCCATTCACCATGAAAATTGTAAACCCTTTTGAAAACTTACTGTTTTTAATGTGGACAAAACCACATCACATCATTTCTGTTTATTGTGATAAATAACATTGTAGACATCAAAACAGGAACTATTTGCTCTAATGCTGTATATTGTTTGTCTCCCCCTGTTATGGGCCAGGCTATATAGGAAATGACCAAACAGACTCCAATTTACCCTGAGACTCCACATCATGTAAGAAGTGCTTCTCCTGTGGGAACACCTGCCTCTGTATCCATCAGTTGTGGCGTAGCATAGTAAATTTGGCAAAAAAAAAATTCTTATACAATGTAAAATTGTTCTGTTTTTGATTCCTGTATTTTTTGGGCAATGTACCCTGTCAGAGATTATCTAAACATTAGTAATCATTCTTTAACTTGTACTCAACTAGGGACGTTTTGACCCACTCCCCTTTCTTCTTATGATTTTAGATCTCATGATATTAGTTTATGGTTTTGAATTGTAGTAACAGCCACTTATAATCAATATGGTTTTGGACTATAAAGGTATATTCAAACTCTAGGAGGGGGTCAAAGGTTGTAGACTTGCAGTCTGTCCTTGGCCCATCTGATGGTAAATCCAGACTACCACTTAATGAATCAAGTTTTCTTCTCCTGCTTTAATATCAACTTGGTGATTTATTGTAATCTCATCACAACACCCCTAAGCTGTGAGGTACTGAAAACCTTCAAAGACACTATAAGTCTACAGGGTGGAAACTCAGCTGCATAAAATCCATACTGTTAGATGGGTAGACACACAAACAATATGAATAAGCAAGGGAACAAAACATCACAAGCAAAGCATAATACTACAATAGCAGAATTCTTTGATGTTACAGTGGAAGAAATGCCAGAGCAGGGGTTTAGAAAATTCATACTTAAACTGATCTGTGTGGCAAAGGACAATGTAAAGAGTGTAATCAGAAAATACAGGAAGTGAAAGATCACTTCAATGAAGAGCGATTTGGGGAAAAAGTCAAGAAGAAATCCTCAAAATTTGGGGCTGGGGTTGTGGCTCAGCAGTAGAGCGCTCACCTTGCACGTGTGAGACCCTGGGTTCAATCCCCAGCACCACATACAAAAATAAACAAGTGAAATAAGGGTGTTGTTTAAACTAAAAAATATATATTTAATAAATTAAAAAAGAGAAATCCTCAAAATTATGGAATCAATAAACCAAATTAAAAATTCAACCCAAAGCATCACTGGCTGAATAGACTATTTGGAAGATAGAGTTCCACACAAGAAAAACAAAATATGTAATTTTGAGCATAAGGTTGACTCTGAAGAAAAGATGTTAGGAGTCAATGAACAGAACTTCCAGGAAATTTGGGACAACATGAAAAGACCAAATATAAGATTTATGGGATAAATGAAGGCTCAGATACAAACTAAAGTAATGCATGATGTTCTCAAATATATCTGAAAATTTCCCATATTTTAAAAATTAAATGGAAAATCAAATACAGGCCTACAAAGCTTCAAATATGCAAAATTAAAACATGCTCCCATAGGCACATTATCATGAAATGGCCTGCCATGCAAAATAAGGATAGAATTTTAAAGGCTGCCAGAAAAGCTGACGGATCACATTTAAAGGGAAACCAATCCAAGTATTGGTTGATTTCTCAGTCCAGACTCTAAAGGCTAGCAGGTCCAGGAATAATATACACCACACTCTGAAAGAAAATGGATAGCAACCTAGACTATTATGCTCAGCAAAATAAAGCTTCAGAATTGATGATGAAATAAAAATCTTCCATGGTAAGTAAAAGTTAAGAGAATTCACAATTAGAAAGCCTGTACCACAAGACATATTCAAGAAAATGCTTCATGAAGAATATTTAGAATACCTATACAGTGTATTAAAATAAAATTGAAAACCAGCAAAGGGAGGAATTACACTAGAAGAATATCAAAGGAGAAAGTATTCAAATTAAAAACCATAAATAAAAATGGTGAGCAATAAAAAGTATTTCTCAGTATTAACATTGTAAAAATCAATCAAAAAGCTATAGACTAGCAGATTGGATTTAAAAACAAGACCTAACAATATGTTGTCTCCAGGAGACTCACCTCATAAGCAAAGACATCTGCAGACTCAATGTAAAAGAATGGGATAAACATTATTCACATGGATCTTGTAAATAAGAGGGGTTTCTATTCCCATATCAGAAGAAGTGGACTTCAAGCCAGAGTTAATCAGAATGGCCAAATAGGTGCATTTCATACTGCTTAAGGGAATTGTATATCATCAAGATATAACAGTATTAAATATTTATGCCCCCAAATAATGAAGCATCTATGTACATAAAAGGAAATCCTTCTTGGGGCTGGGGATATAGCTTAGTTGGTAGAGTGCTTTCCTCACATGCACAAGGCCCTGGGTTTGATCCCCAGCACCACAAAAAAATTTCTCAATTTCAAGAATCAAATAGATCACACTGAGTGACTTTAACATTCCTCTCTCACCACTGGACAGATCCTCCAAATAAAAATTAAGAAGGGAGCTGTTGAACTTAAAAGAAATTTTGATAATTTAAACGTTACAGACTATATAGAATGTTTTATCCATCAAAAACTAAATACACTTTTTTAGCAGCACATGAATCCTTCTCTAAAATAGACTATATCTTAGGCCACAAACAACGCTTAGCAAATAAAAAAAAATAGAGATACTACCCTGCATTTTATCAGATCATAATGGAATGAAATTCGATATCAATGATAAAATAAAACATAGAAGCTACTTTAACACCTGGTGACTAGGTAATATGATATTAAATCACGAATGGATAGCAGAAGAAATCAGAGGGGAAACAAAAAAATACTTAGTGGTAAGTGAGAATAGTGACATGGTATATCAAAATCTCTGGAAACTGTGGAGGTTATTCTAAGAGGAAAGTTGGTTGCATGAAACTCATTCATTAAAAGAATACAAAGTCACGCGTGCACACACACACACAGACACACACACAAAGCCTAACATAGGTCTAGATAAGAATATCTAAAGCAGGAGAAGAGAGGAAATAATTAAAACCAGCCAAAGTCAATGAAATTGAAACAAAATTTAAATATCAATGAAACAAAAAGTTGACTCTTGGGGAAAAAAAAAGCAAAATTGATAAACCCTTAGCCAAGTTAGCCAAGAGAATGAGGGAAATTTTTTAAATTACTAAAACCATGACGAAGAAGGAAGTATCATCATGGACATTATTGAAATACCAAAGAGAATGAAAACCTATTCTGAAAATTTGTATTTCAATAAAATAGAGAATCTTGAAGACTTCAACAAATTCCTAGAGATATAGACCCACACAAAATGAATCAGGAGGACACAGAAATTTTAAACAGATTAATGTCCAGCAAGGAAACTGAATATGCTATCAAAAGCCTACCAACAAAGAAAAGCTCAGGGCCAGATGGATTCCCTGAACTGTGCCAGACCTTCAAAGAAGAACACCAATCCTCATCAAATTCTTTTATGGAAAAAAAATGATCCAGACACAGTAGCGTACACCTATAATCTCGGTAATTTAGGAAGGCCCTTTCTCTAAATAAAATATTCTTTAAAGGAGCTGGAGATGTGACTCAGTAGTTAAGTGCTCCTGGGTTTAGTCCCAGTATCCAAAACAAAAAAGAGAAGAGGGAATCCTTCCAAACTCGTTCCGTGCTAGTATCACATTGATACCAACAAAGACACATCAAGGAAAGAAAATTTCAGACCCATTCCCTGATGAACATAAATGCAAAAATCATTTATAAAATACTAGCAAATTGCATACAGAAATGTATTTAAAAGATAGTGCACCATGATCAAGTGGGTTCATCCCAGGGATGCAAGGTTGGAAACTATGGAAATCGATAAACATAATTAATCACATCAGTCTAAGAGACAGGAATCACATGATTATCTCAATACATGCAGAAAAAGCATCTGACAAAGCCCAGCACCCCTTCATGTATGAAAGCACTAAGAGAACTAGGGATAATAGGAACATACCTCAACATTGTAAAAGCTAAATATGCTAAACGCAAGGTCAACATCTCTGAGTGGAGAAAAATTGAAAGCATTCTCTCTACAAATTGGAATAATACAGAGATGCCCTCTTTCACCATTTCTTGGAACTCTAGCAAGAGCATTAGGAAAAAAATAAATAAATTAAAGGAATATAAATAGGAAGAGAAGAGATCAAACTATCCTTATTTGCCAATGACTTGATCCTGTATTTAGCATACCTAAAAACTCCACCAGAAAACATCTAGAACTCATAAATAAATTTAGCAAAGTAGCTGGATATAAAATTAACACCCATAAATCAATTCCATTCCTGCACATCAATGATGAATCAACTGAAAGAGAAAACTATCCCATTCACAATAACCTCAAAAAAGTACTTGAGAATCAATCTAACAAAAGAGGTGAAAGACCTCAACAATGGAAACTACAGAACACTAAAGCAAAAAATCAAAGACCTTAGAAGTTGGAAAGATCTCCCATTTGCTTGGATAGGCAGAATTAGTCTTGCCCAAATGGCCATACTACCAAAAGTGTTAAACAGATTGAATGCAATTCCTATTAAAATGTTAATGATGTTCTTCATAGAAATAGAAAAAGCAGTTATGAAACTCATTTGGAAAAACAAAAGGCCCAGAATGGACAAAGCAGTTCTCAGCATGCAAAGTGAAGTGGAGGCATTGCAATGCCAGGCCTTAAATTAGACCACTAATCTAAGTAACAAAAACATCATGGTATTGGCACCCAAATAGGCATGAAAACCTGTGGAACAGAAGAGAAGACACAGACAAACCCACATAAATACCATTATATTATACTAGACAAATGTGCCATAAACATACACTGGAGAAAAGATATCTTCTTGAACAGATGGTGCTGGGGAAACTGGAAATCCATGTGTAGCAGAATAAAATTTAACCTGTATTTCACCCTGCACACAACTCAAATGGATCAAGGACAAAACCATTCAACCAGAGTTCTTGATTCTTCTAGAAGAAAATGTAGGCCCAAATTTCCATCATGTTGGCTTAGGAACTGTCTCAACAAGACTCCCAAAATGCAAGAAGTAAAATCAAGAATCAATAAATGGGATTGTATCAAACTAAAAACTAGGAAGCATGGCATTCAGGAAGTGGCATGGGTAGTTCAGGTGGCTTTTGGTCAAATTTATTGTAATATTCAGGAGCAGAAATATTTGAGAACCTTGGACTTTAAAGGAAGGAGTAGAACTGGGGCTAAAGAAGTTGCAGTTGTTAAGGACCTTACTGCCACTAAAGGATGCAAAGACTTTGCCCATACTCTATAAAAAAATGATGGCTTGAGGGCATCCCAGGAATTGGTAAGACCACAGCCATCTCCAACTCGGGGGAGTAAAAGTAAAAATTCCTTGAGAAGACACCAGGGAGGCACCCTTCTTGTCTGGGTGGGGGGCGGCTAGGAAGTTTTTCCAACTTGCTCAACCACGTAGGCACTTGAAGGCCAATGCAGCCAGGGTCCCTGGATGCTTGGCTACTGCTCAAGAGGTGGCAGACCTTGGTTTCAACAATATTGTGCTGGTTCTGAGGAATGAAGGGTGCTAGAGTTGGGGGACATGAAGGCTTCCACCAAATCTCAAAGGAAGGCCTGGGAGGCCATGAAATGTTTAGCAGGGTCAGAGTCCCTTGGACACCCCCTCAGGGCTATGCATGGGGAAGGGAGGATGAAGCCCAAGCTGCAGTGGAGACCCCCAAGATTGAGAAATGTAAGTAATCATGGAATGTCCACTGAGGGAAGCTGCAGGAGTCAGGCAGACAAACTAACAGAAAAGCCACTTGGGCTATGACATACAAGGCTACAGGGGTAGAGCTACACAAGCCCTTTTAAGAGGACACCATACCATGTGCTCCAGATGCTGACACAGAACTGCAGGATTTGTTTGTCCAGATGGATTTTGGTCTTGCTTTGATCATAAGCCTTCTTTTTATGCCTCTATTTTTCTGAATGGAAATGTTTACCTGTACCTTTATATATTGGGTACTTATAAATAGCTGTTGAGTTTTATAGGTGCTTTTGGTGTAAGCTTGCCCTGAGTCTCAGAGCAGGCTTTGAACTTAAATTTTTGGGCAACCTTGGAAATGTTGAGACTATGGGGACCCTTGCGAATGGACTAAATGTATTTTGCATTGTGAGATGTTCATAAGCTTTGGGGGCAGGGGCAGAGGGTTATGGTTTGGATATCCCTCAAATTATGAGACAATGTGAGAAGGTTTAGAGGAGAAATGATTGAGTTATGAGAGGCTTAACCCAGTAAGTGGATTAATCCACTGATGGAATTCATTGAGTGGTAACTGAAGTTGGGTAGGATGTGGCTGGAGGAGGTGGGTCATTTGGGGCATGACTTTGAGGTATTTATTTTGCATCTGGCAAGTGAAGTCTCTCTCTCTCTCTCTGCTTTCTGATCATCATGTAGCCACTTCCCTCTGCCACATCTTTCTGCCATGATATTCTGCCCCACCTCAAGCCCCAAGGAATGGAGTCTGCCATCTGTGAATTGTGACCTCTGAAACTGAGCCCCAAATAAATTTTTCCTCCTCTAAAGTTGTTCTTGTCAGTTAGTTTAGTCATAGTAGCCAAAAGGGTGAGTAAAATAACCTAGTTTTTCTACTCCTTGCTATATACCTAAAGGGCTTAAAATCAGCATACTACAGATACACCGCCTCTGTTTATAGCAGTTCAATTCATGATAGCTAAGCTATGGAACAAACCTACGTGCCCTCAACAGATGAATGGATAAAGAAAATATGGTATATATACACAATGGAATTTTACTCAGCCATAAAAAAGAATGACTTTATGAATTTGCCAATAAAGGGATGGATCTGGAGATTATCATGCTAAGTGAAATAAGCCAATCCTAGAAATCCATAGGTTAAATGGTCAGTTGAAATGTTGATGTGTGAATGATAACACACAGCAAGCAGTGGGGTGAAGGGAGAATAGAAGTTCAGTGGATTAGGCTGAAGAATGAAGAGAGGGAGATGGGATAGGAATAGGAAAGACAGTGGAATGAATCCAACATGACTTTCCTATACCTATATATAAATATGCGACAGTAAATCTCACCATCATATACAACCATGAGAATGGACCCTAATTAGAATAACTTACACTCCATGTATGTATAATATGTAAAAATACACTACTGTCATATATATCTGAAAAGAATTTTAAAATTAAAATAAAACCAAAAGAAAAATGTATTGGGGGGATTTTGTACTCAATTTTAATTTTTAAATTTCCATTTTTTGTTCTGTGTATTGAACCCAGGGATACATAACCACTGAGGAACATCCCCAGCCCTTTGTTATTTTTTATTTTGAGACAATATCTCACTGTGTTGCTCAGGGTCTTGCTAAATCATTGTGGCTGGCTTTGAACTTGTGAAAGTCCTTATTCAGCCACCCAAGGATTACAAGATCAGGATTACAGGCATGGGCCACCATTCCCAGTTTACAGTGAATTTTTACTTGTATTCACATTATATATGCAATTTTTTACTAAATAAAAGTAAATGTCAACACTGTCATGTAACAAATCAAATAATTATGTCAGATATCACACTATTCCACTTTACTAGAGGATCTATGCATCAGTAAAACATAATATTGGGTAAATAGTGCCTTAATATCCACATCTCCATTAATTCTTTCACACATTTTATTCAAACTGTATTTGGGAATTGCCATTTGCATAAATCAACTCTTTACACATTTTTTCTGTTTGTAATGATGAACAAATTAAGAGAGTTATAGGAATGATATAAGGATATGAAAATAAGCCCCAGATTTACATATCTTCAGTTTCAACGTTAACATCTTACTTTAAAGAGTGACAATACTTCTATAGGCCCTGCACCTCTGCAGAGTCATGAACTCATCTCAAGGCCATAGCACTTCCTCCCTTCAGGGATCTGGCCAGTATTTGTAGAGTGAGGAAGTGTCCTTGAGGGGATCACTAGGCCTCTAACTTGTATTTAAAGAGCCCCACTGGGAATAAGATCTCAGAGTCTCACCTGTGGAGAGGATGCTCTGCCTGGGACTTCCAGTCAGGACCCTGAAGTGTTGCCCCAGGATTGGCAGCTACAGGGCTTCAGGTGTTGGTGTTTACCCAATCTGGTGATGTAATTTCTTCTCTTTCTTTCTCAACTATCACGTTTGCTTTTGCTTCCATATTATTGCTAAAAGAAACATTACCCTGTGTAAATTGAGTGTCTTCCTTGCCTTTTGGATCTAATGTACAAAATTCAGGAGGTGCACACATGTGTAATGCTTTCACATCACAAATACATGTATGTGTTATATAATCTAATCAGTAATTAGCACATCTTTCACCTCAAATATTTTTCTCTGCTATGGGGAGAAATTTGAGGCTATTTGGTGCATTATGAATAGCTGTAGTCACCCTGTTATGTAATTGCCTCTCTGCTTTCTGGCTTTATGTCTGTCCACGTGATTTTTTCTTTCCCATCCTCCCAACACAATATCACACAGCATACTGTGACATAACAAAGTGTGTACTCCCCAGAGGCCAAACTGATGGAATCCAGATCATCTTGATCCTGGACTTTCAGCCTTCTGAAGTTTTGAGTAAATGACTTTTTTATTATAAAGTAACTAGCCTTGGGTATTTTCTTAGAGCAATAGAAAAGGGACTCTCACGGTGTCATTCAACTTAAATTTTATGTATTGTTTTTATACTTATATTTTTTAAAAAAATAAAAATAGGAAACTAGAATGTCTGTGGTAGTAGAGTGCATATTTACCTGTGTGGCTGAATTTACCATTTTTTTCTTGTTATTTCACATGGGCTCAAGGTACTGTCTTTTTTATCCTTTCATTTATGCTTCATAGCTCTACTAGCATTTCTTGAGAGGTTGCTTACTCACAACAAACTGCTCAGGGTACAAATTCACCTGTGTCCTTTGAAGCCCAGTTTTTCCTTAAATAATCTTTCTTTTTTTGAAAAGAAAGAAAAGAATGTTTATTACTTTGCTCACAAAGGAGAAACACAGGGGACTCTTGTCCCAAAGACAGCGATTCTCCATCCACAAGAATAGGGGGCTTTTATAGAGGTGATTTAAGGGCTACATTCCACGTGTTCTCTGTTGGAGTTTTAATTCACTTGTTAAATTTGGGAGATAGTCAATTCTGAGTTCTTGTGATGCCATCCCCAGAGTCTGCATTATTTTTTCCTTTGATGGGTGTGCACTCAAGGAAAGAAAAATCAGCCTAGAATGGGGAAGAAAGGTAATCATGTTTCCCCTGATATTAGGGAGGGGGAGAGATTAGGAGGAGAGGAAGAGAAAGACATTCATTTAAAAATAAGTTGTAGTGGGGCTGGGGTCTTGGCTCAGTGGTAGAGTGCTCATCTAGCATGCATGAGGCACTGGGTTCGATCCTCAGCTCCACATAAAAATAAATAAATAAAATAAAGATAAAAAAATAAGCTGTAGTGGCAGAACAGGAAGGGCTGTATTTAAAGCACAAAGTAGACCACTGTTGCATTTCCCCACTGTCAAGTTCTACATGCCATTTCTATAGAAAGATGGGCGACAACATCTCCAAACTGCTTCTTGCTGAAAGGGGGAAAAGTTGGAGGAAGTGACCCAGAGTCCTTGTTCTCTATCAGAGGGGCGTGGACGGTGAAGAACATTTATCATCATAGCCATCCATATTTTGCTTCTATATTATTGCTAAAAGAAACATTACCCTGTGTAAATTGAGTATCTTCATTGCCTGTCTTCATTGCCAGACATCCACAGTGTGAGGTGGCAGGTGAGTGGACAAAGGCATACATAGGGCAGGGATCATGCTAAGACAACAATAAAGACAGCAAATCATTACTTTTTTGTAAACAATTAGCACAAAATCAATAAGTATTTCAGCCAGGCTCGGAAAACCACAAACATAGGAACTCATGATTATATCAGTGAAAAATAGATCAATTTTATCAGAGTAGGAAGTTAGGAAGATTTATTGTCTGAGATTAGACTCAAATCAATTCAGGACAAACTGTGACTATCTAGAGTCCTTTGAGATAATTATTATAAGGCATTCCCACACAAGAACCCTTACTTTATATTCTCCAGCCCTACTTACTTTTGGCAGGGCTGACACAAGTGTACATCATAAGTTACATTTTTCCTTTTAAATGTCCATGCAGGACTGCTGAGGCTATACTCTCCTGCCAGGTTTTTAAAAGCAAGTTGATCAAAACTGACCTTGTTTCTATCTACTCTGAAGAGTTGGCTGAGATTCCTCATATCACTCTTGGGGATATACACAAAACCTCCTTTAGCTTCCTCTACCAGTGGTCCCATCTACCTGGATATGGGTCAGGGTCCTGCTGTCCATATATGGCTTCTCTTGGAAGCATTAGGGACATTTCTGTCTCTGATGACCCTTCTGTTTGCAAAATGTGCACTGGTTGTCTTCTCTGGGCCCATGCAATCTCCCTGATCAGCAGATCAGATGACTCACCAGAGTTGCAGGGCCCAGATACGGGGTCCCATCATTCACTGGGTCCTGGCTGACCTTAGAAGGCAAGGGCCAAAATGTTGGCTGCTTTTCCGTTGGCCCTTTTACTTGACTTTGGTCTCCAAGTTTTCAGTTGTAAACACCCAGTAAGCCAAGTTCTCCAGTTTTAAAGAAGGAGTAACTTTAATATCTATAATTTTATAATTACCTCTTTCATTAATTGGGGATTATATTAGTACTGGAAGTCAGCATTATATACTATCTTTTCTACAAATGATGGCTTATTATATCAAATTAACCCAGGTTGGTTTTTTTTAGAAACACCATCTCTGCAAAATACTAACAGGCAACAGTTATAAACTTTACAAGGAAAATATAAAATGAAATTAACAGAGCAAAAGCATTCAGTTTGTATAATAACTATGAACCAAGAAAAATTATTTTTATAATCTTCTACCTTACTTAGTTATATATTATATCCCCTTTTTCAGATCACAGTAATCTTTACAACAAAAATCAATCTTTTGAACACAACTTTAGATGAGCTGAAGCCTAAACTATTTTGCAGCCATTCTAACATGGAGTAAGGTGGTGGCACAGCCTTATCTCAGGTAAGGAAAGGAACTTCACAAATTATACAACATCACATCTGAAACATGAATCAAAGAAAGGCTAAGAGAGCTTTTAACTTTCTTTTTGGGTAAAAAGTGCCAAAATGCTTCCATGTTTTACAATGTTCCCTTTAAACAGATCAGGCTCTCCTTATTATCTTTCAAAAATACATGTAAATTCCAATTCCAGTGTGAAGAGTAAAACAAAATTGTATATGTAATTTATTAATAACAGGTAATTTTATCCAGCTATAAAACAGAAAATGACAGGAATAAATACCAACCCAATTTGTTATTTCTATACCCATCTGAGACTATTGCTTCAGATAATTTTAGTTTGGAGACACCAACTTGGCAAAGTGCTCTCCTAAGCTTTAGATTTAACTAAGTTTAACTTTTAAAGTACAATTTAGAATCCAGAGTATATGGTAAAAAATAACCACAGGTCTGCATGGATAAATAAAAGGATAGCCTTAAATCTCAGACATTTAGGAAACAGTATTAAGGATCAAATTACCTTAGTCAAAGCAAACAGATATAAGACAGGTCTTCAAATGACAGTGTGGCCCTTCTATGTCAGACACAATGTATAAAAGAGAGCACTTATTTGTTATCTTGCCAGTAAACTTACATAAACTTTTACTTTATAAACTTAGTACCTAACTCTGAGACAAGGCTTAGACAGATATAGTGAGAGGCATACATATACCTAGTCACATGTATTTTGGATGTCAACTATATTGTTATAACCTAAATAACGGTTGTTTGTTTAATCAGTTACAAAGTAATCATTTAAGACTTTAAAACAGGTACAAACCCTAATTCCTTTAAGACTTAGTTTCACCCAGTAATAAAACCTAACAGATACAAGAAATTTATCTTAATAAAAGGAGATTGATGTTTCAGACTTTGCTTTATATCAGTATACTAAAATTCAAATAACTTTAGCCAACTGTGCTAATTATAGCCAATTTAATCACAAACACAAAATTTTTGAGATTTACCTTCTGCAAACTTTCTGTGACTTAAACATTCACAACTTCTTTACATCTTTAGTTTTTCCCTCTTTCATCTTGGACTTTAGCACAAGAATATTACTTTACCAGACAAAATACTTTCTTATCCAGAAACCCTTCTTTTACCTTGTAATTTTTCATACTAAAGTATTTCCATATGTATATTTTTTTACCTTTTCTAGTTTTGGATCCTTTCTTAAATTCATATTCTGGAACAATCTTTATGAATGTTGTGGGTGCATTTAATTTACACAACAAAACTTATCCTAGGAGAGGGTTGGATAATCCAGTGTGTACAAAAACTGTATCTTAATCTTTTTTCTCCAAGGTTGCATTCAAGGGTTTGGAGCACAGGATATTTTTGATACTGATCTGTCTCCATTATTATTTTCCTAGTGCTGTCTACTTTAAGTGGGTTCCCTACCATCATTGAAGCTAGTCATATTGATATGCAGTGGGGGAGTCCTTTCCATCCTTTTGTTAGGCTTCCTTGATGACCCCTTTGCAGATGCAGCCTACAAACATGAGTTGGCCTTAGTTTCTTTTGTCTTTTCTGGGTGCAGTTTTTTATTCTGCCTGTCTCCCCAGGTATTTACTTTGATGGATACGGTTATAGCAGGGATTGCTTAAGCCCCAGTGATGGATATCCCCTGGCCACATGGGTTGTCCTGTCAAATTTTAAAAAGAGAGACTATGTCTGTCCCCAGGTCATATGCTGACGATGCTGAAACCTACTGCCACATTCTTTTTGGCCCCAAGAGAAAAAGGGGCTGGAAGCAAGGAAGGGGCCAGGCTCTCTTTGGCCATTCTCCACAGCCCAGGCAGCTTTTCTGGGATTTTTTTTTCCAGTTTAGGGTTAATGCTGTAGTACTGCCAAAATACTGGTGACCTTAATAGACCCAGGCTCTCCCCTCTGTAAAGATCCATTTTACCTTCCTGGTGAAGTGACCATCATCTGTCCAGGCATCCAGAGTACCCACTCATGCAGAGATCTTACACTTCACAGCTGAGGCTGCTGGATGGCTTCTAGGCCTGCACATGGAGCCCAGGACAATGGCTGGTCTCACTTGCAGTCCTCTGAAAACCTCAAGGGCAGAGACTCTATCAACACCAAAGTCACTGGTGATATGTTCTCTGTGGCCTTGGCTGACATTATCTTTTTTTCATTGGAAGAAAAATTTGATGCAAGTTTTAGCCCCAAGGGAACAGAGGTGACTATTCTGAGACTAAACAGACTTTATGTCATAAATCATCACAGGAGACAAAGACATTGTGTGCTGGAAAGGATCAATTCACCGAGAAGATAGAATCAATATAAACATAAAAATTCCAAATAAAATGTCCCAATATATGAAGAAAACATTGTGGAAATGAAGAGGAAAGCACACCAGTATACAATACTCCACTCTGGTACAGGCAGAGCAGACTGAAGATCAACAAGGAAACAGAAGGTGCCAACTTCATGTTGGACCAAGGGACGTGACAAACACCGAGCACTCCTACCTAGCAATGGTAGAACAGAGACACTTAAGTGCACACATAAAAATAAAGCATTTATTTTACATTCTGTTATCTATTCTGTGACGCCATTTATGCAGATATGAGCTTCTAAAAGCTATCATTTTTCTTTTGCTTGAAGAATTTTTAAAACGTTTCTTGCCAGGCAAGTCTACTAGCAAAAAATCTTTATTTTTTTCTTTTAGAAAGCAAAATTTCTGGTTTATAAGGTTCAGAATTCTAGATTGGTGGGCTTTTCTCTCAAAATTTTAAAAACTACATTGCATTATCTTTTTTTTTTCATTTTTTACTTTCATTTGCATTTTCTTATGTGCCATGAGTTATTTAAGTGCCTGGGCCGTATGTTTTTGTTTCTTCAGTTTCTTCTGGGACATCTTTTCCCTCTGTGCAGCCTGCTCTTCTGCTTTAGGAACAAGGTGCTCCTTTTTGGTGAGGGTCCTCTCAGTGCAGCAGGGGAGCTAATGTATGAATAGTAATCTGGCCATGAGCTCTGTATGTGCTGAGGCACTTTCCTTGCTTTGTTCACCTGAACATGTTCAAAGACCAGAGAATCTCTACCCAAACCCTTAAGTTGAGCATTACTCTGCATTTTTAATCATGATCAGCAGAAATTCAGCACTCTTTTAGGGCCACCAACCCTGTGTCCAGCCCCACTGTTTGGCCTGGGGACAACTCCCAGCTCCACAATTGTAATGCCAGAAGGCCACACATTGCTTCTTTAAAGTGACATATTTCAGTTCTCGGTAGCTTTTCAGATACCCTTAATGGCCTGCACAGTTTCATGGGTGTTATTAAAGTGAACACAAAGACTTGAGCCTTTGATTTGCATGATGGTGTGGGGTTTTCCAGGTGAAGTGAGTAATGAACCATTTTCACAGATCATCTCAGGCAGCCGGCATTTTCTTCTGGCTTCCATGTTTCCTGTGGATAAATCAGATGTCAGTTTTATGTTAGCTCATACACAGGCAGCAGTTTTACTGGATTGTGGAGGGAGATTTTATCGTTGGTTTTCAGCTATGTGAACATAGCATGTTGTCATGCAGAGGCTCTGACCCAGGAAACAAGGCTCAAGGATCTGGCAACTGAAAGAAGATGAGGCATAGTGGGAATCTTGGTCATTCTTTTTTGGGCAGTGGCCATAGCTATTAGCCAGCTGACTATACACTAAACACACAACATAGCCCACCAGAAGTCTCAGCAACAACCCACACATCTAGGCATCTACAATCCATAATGATTCCTTAGCAAGGAGGGCAGAGCCCTGCATCCACAGGCCACAACAATAATACACGCAAAATCACGCAACCTAAAGCCAAGCCCTATCACTTACGATAACTAAAAGTTACTGCTGCTTTCATCCCATATTGAGGTGGCAATAAAAGTCTTTTCCAGTCATATCCAATTGTCCAGGGATGGTCTGGATTCACCAGGGTTGTCCAGTAAAACTCACAGACATTTCAGTGTATACCCAGCAGGCACCTCTGCATGCCTATGTGTCCAGTTCACAATGGTGTTGGTCAGGACACCCCTACAGATGAAGGGGCAAGGCAGTTACAGGCATTAGGACAGGAAAATCACATCCATCTGGGAAAATGAATGTCAGCTTTGAATCCTGGGAAAGCACAGTGACCACCTCCAGTGGCTTCCCTGGGTGGTGATATCACACTTATACAGTTTTGCCTGAACTTCACTGGGCTTAGTGTGCACCCAGGAACTCATAATTGGCCAAAGGGAAATAACAAACAGGCCCTTTAAAATCTGTGTCCTACCCATGGGACCTGTCCAAGTCACATGTACCCAGGGGGTCCACTCACTGGTTACAAGGAGAACATGCTTCCAACCCTTTATTCATGGGGATAACAGGCTACCCAATGAAGGTGGAGGGCTTTTATGTCCAGGGCCATGTCCAATCACAGTTTGCCCCCTATTCAGTCCAGGGATAGGGCAGACAAAAGAACACTTACTTGTTTCCCAAACCCAGGGTTAAGTACAACACCCTCTGTTGTCACCTGGACCTGTACTGGGCTGCTATGCATGCAGCAAAACTTCCATAGGAGGTAGTCCCCTCACCAGGACGCCCATTCAGAGCCCTCAGAACGACCTACAGGTGCTGGGCCCACCCCTTCATGGGAGGTGGGTTGACTGCCCTTCTCGGTCCTTGCTGGACAGGCCATTATAGCTCTCTGTCATGCCTGCAGCCTGTGGTTGGTATGTGACACGTGGCTTCCCTTGAATCTGTTCCTGAGCTGCCCATCACTGCACACTCTGACCTGTAACTTGAGTCCCTTGGTCACTTCCTATTGTGATGGGCGGACCATACAAGGCTGTCAGCACAGTCAGGGTGCCAATTGTAGCACGCTGATTCACTTGGCCACTGGGCCAGGCAAAAAACAAGCGTGTACCATATCCACTGCCACCAAGGCAAATAGGGTCACTCTGCCTTTGGTAAAGGGCCAATGTAGGCAACCTGCCATTGTGGCAGAGGGATGCACCACTGCATTTCCTGGCCACCAGGGGCTCCCCCGTGTAGGGGGTGAGGCTCCGCTAGCAGGGCCTCCCACCTTAAAGGCAGACCCCCCTGCATGCTGTAAGCGGATGCAGCCTGCCTGCCAGCCAAGTTGGTAGGAGGCGCCGCTCTAACCGCGGCACCCTAGCCCAAGTGCCTGTTTCATCATTCCCTGGGCTACTCCAGGGGCATGGCCCGTGACTTGTGATGCAGTTATCCCTTTTTCATGACCTATGGCCCAAAGATCCTGCCACATGGCTTAACCCCACAAAGGCCAATGCCCTAACGTCCAGTTGTCCATTTTCCATGTAGTAGTAGTCCACAAGTTAACCCCTGAAAAAGAGCCCAGCTGTCTGTACAGACCATCAGGGGTCGCGGTCTATGCACTGCCAAGGCGCAGGACCCAGCCTGCTGGCTGCTGTCTATTCCCACATCGTGCCACAAGGTGTCAGTAGAGGGCTGTTAGTAACAGCAGTCCCATGGCTGAGGACCCTCTGCTAAATCCACAGGTGTACCAAGTGTGGTCACTTTCCGGGGCTGCTCATTCCTTAAAGGGCCATGGCTCTGCTGACTCTGGTGCATCAGCACAATCTGGGGCCTCTTTGGTTGCATATCGTACCAGCCCTAGAATCTGTTGAAGTTCGTGGGACAAGGGACTAGTAGACAAAGCACTTTTTGTTCCAAACTTGTGCCCCACTTGCTAGTATAGGAGTCTGGGTTACCCCTGCCCTCAGGATGACTGCCCAATTCTACACCCATCCTGCCACAGAATGCACAGTACACACAAAAACCTCAGCAGCATCAGATGGCCTCTGAGGCCACCAGGGCCTCAAGCTTCTTCTCTGTCCGGGTGTAAGGAGCCTCTGCACCCCTCCACAACCATGACCAGACCTGCTGGTTTCCAAGAATCATGCTGCTGCTACAGCTCACACAAACCATCCTGGATTACATGGACATCCAGCTCAAAGTGGGCAAGCAGGGTCCACTGCCTGTAGGGCCTGCATTTGCTGGATGGCTCTTTATGGCCTGAAAGCCCTGTTCAGCTGCTGCATCCAGTCCCCACTGAGCCCCTGTCTTCACTAGGACATACTGGAAATGACACAACTGGGCTAAATGGGGAATAAAGGTCTGCAATTGCGCAACCGTTGTTGGTCCCAAATAGGCCTGGATTTCATCAATAATGACTTCTGGCACAACTTGTCTTCCCCGAACCAAACCACACCCAAGAACCTGACATGCCAAGTCCCTGCACCTGGGCAGTGTTTACTGCCCAGCCACATGTCTCCATGTGACTAAGGCTGGAGCTGCAAGCGCTAAATCTGCATCAGAGTCAGAAGTCAACAGCCCATCATCAACATAATGAAATGTACAGTGGGTGACTGCGTCCACTGGCCACCAAACTTGGGCTATGCGAATAACCTTGGGGCAACAGTTGAAATGTCCACTACTGGCCTTCCCACGTGAATACAAACTGATCCTGGCTCTCCAGAGCCAGAGCAATAGAGAAGAAAGTGTTAGCCAGGTCCAACACACAGTGGAAAGTGCCCAGCTGCAAGGTGGATTGGTCCATGAGGTCAAGCACTGAGAGAACTGCTGCATTCAAAGAAGGTACCACTGTATTCAGTTCTTGATAAGCCACATCATGCTCCAGGCGCCATCAGGCTTCTTTACTGGCCACTGGAAAGTTAAAAGGGGCTATGAGGTTTCAATTACACCCATCTTCTCCAATTCCAAGACAGTAGCTCCAATTGCTGCATATACCCAGGGAGGCAGTACTGCTTCCTGATTTAGTCCTCCGGGGTTGTGACAGGACCTGGAATGCATGGTTTGCACATCCTCTCACAACCACCTTTAGAACTCTCTCACAGAGCCGGAATTCCCCAACGTGGTCTACAGCCACAGTCCTTGGAGCACATCTATACTCAGATGTTCTCTGGGGTAGGAGACACATGTACTGGAAAAATTAAAAGTGAAGAACTATACTCCAAATAGACTCGGTTTTACACAGTGGTTATTTCCCAATCATCCCCATAAGAAATGGCAAATGAAAAAGCTTCCCAATTCCTTCTAGGAAAAACTCACAAAAAAAGCACAAGAGGAAAAAACTGTGAGCTGTCTTCTCTTGCCATTATTCCTTCTTTCTTAAGACAGATAACAGCTGGGCATAGTGTTGCACGCCTGTAATCCCAGTGGCTTGGGAGGCTGAGGCAAGATGATTGCAAGTTCAAAGCCAGCCTCAGCAACTTGGCAAGTCCCTGAACAACTTAGTTAGAACTTGTCTCAAAATTAAAAATAATAATAATAATAATAAAGTAGCTGGGAACATGGCTCAGTGGTTAATTGCCCCTGGGTTCAATACTTGGTACAAAAAAACAAAAGTCTGGTTCAAGTCTTTCTGTGGCACAGGCTTTCATTTAACTAGAAGTGGAATGGCTGAGTCAAATCCTAGGCTTCTGTTTGATATTTTTAAGAAGCGGTCTTTCAAGTGGTCTCAGCAATCCAGGAGAAGTCCAGTTCCTCCATATCCTCATGTTCTTGCCAAAACTCAGAGTTGTCAGTCTTTTTGGTTTTTAGACATTGTATAGATGAATAGTAGCATCTCACTGTGATTTTGGGGTGTGTGTGTGCTGGGAATTGAACTCTGGGATACTCAACCTCTGAGCCACATCCCAGCAACAAGCGACTCCCACAGTTCTCTGAGTCTCTTTCTCCCTGCTGCCCAACCCCTCAGCAGGACTCCAGCAGGGAGTTCCTTCATCAGCACTGTTTAAGGCCAATGTGACAGGCTGCTTGTTAACACGAGGGTAAAACTACAGCCTGGTCCCCTACTGCCTTTTCTTCTTCTTGAGGCTGCTACTTGTACTGGCCAGAAAATTCTAGGAGAGAGCAGGCCATGTCTGCCATGCCAAGAGTCTGTGCCAGCTTTCAGCACAGCACCTGGCCCAAGGTCCCTGGAAGAATGGCTGCATTAATTGAACCTCAATAAGCCAAGAGTGCACTGACCTCAGGTTGTGACTCCCACAGTCACATGGCACGCCAGGGCTGGGAGGACATTGGGCACATTTGTTACCAGTCTGAGGCTGGCTTAGCTGGGGAACTGGCCTTAGCTAGGAAAGTACCCACTCCTCTCACCAAGACCTGAGGACCAGGTCTGGCTCCCGTTAGCCTGCACTTCATGGGGGCAGGCGCATTTTCTGTCCTCCCCTCTGGCTCCCTTCCCTCTTCTCACCCCACATCCATTTTTCTCATCATCAAGGGTGAGACATCTGTGTACTGGGCATCCATGAATCCTGGGCATGTGCCTTAAGCTTCCCAGTCAATGCTTCAAGAGAAACATTGTTTCCATGTCATAAATGGAGCAAACTGATCCCCAAAATAAGTTGAATGTAGTTACTGAGAAACAAACTTCAAAATACTGAAAGGAACATGGAACCAAACTGAAGGCATCATAGCCTGAGGATGAAATGTCTCTAAGTGTGTTCCAGTATTTTCTGAATCTCTCCCACAGTAGAGGCTGTCAAAGGTGTCAGAGACTGAGAGGAAGGTAGAGGTTCAGGGTGCAGCACAGTGGAGCAGAAAGGACCCAACTCCCAGCTGTATCATCCAATGTGAAGGGATCTCGGGAACAGGAGTCTTAAGGCCTCCCACATTTAACTAGGGCAGAAAGAAGCAGGGTGCATTTCAGTGGATTAGTCAGAGTCTTTACATATTTATTTATTGGCAAGTCTATGGAGTTATTTACAAAGTTAGGAAATTCTGGAATCAGCTTTCCTGGACTCACTGAAAGCCACATGTTGTTCCTTAAACACAGAGACCCTTGAGCTCCTCTTTACAATGTGTCTTCTCTGTACTATGTGACTTTTTGCAGCACTGAAATTTGGGGAGCAAGGCACCACACAGCTCCCTTTGAAACAGACCAGTTCTGTTTGCATTAAGACAGGCAGGGGTGGTCAGTTCTGATGCTGTGTTTTCTCTTGTAAAGTACAGAGTGTCCAGCTGCAATTAAGGATGCACGCTGGGCAGGGCCTCTGAGGTTTTTTAGAAAGGCAGGTGTGCACCCACTGCCTGGGATCCCTGTGACTGGTGGGAACCAGGGAGAGCACTCAGGATGGCCTCGGTTTGTGCAAGGCTGTCCTCATGTAGCCGTTCCAGGCATTTCTCTCCAAAAGTGGCTCAGCACTGAGCCAGGAAGCCCAGGCCCAGCTGGGTTTTACATTGGCACACAGCGGGTTTTACTCTTCTGTGATGATGGCAATTTTCTGCCTCCAGACAGAACATGGACTCAAGATATGGATTAAACTCGGTTTAGTTTAGTCGGGTTCTCATGTTGCCATCGAGGTCTGAGTCTTCCCCAGGGCACCTGCCAGGCCTGCCGTAAGCCTCCACTGAGGTGTGCAGCGACACACTGACAGCTTCCCAAGGGGCAGAAAGTCCATTTCTGTTTGTACCATTTTGCATAGACAAGCAGATGGCAAGTCAGCATCCCAAAGGACACTTTAAGGAGGTCTTAGTACAGGAAGAGGTCCAGGTCATTGTACTTGGAGGAAGCGACCTCAATTTCTTAGCGATAGGACCCAACAGAACATAGAACTCTGGTGACCAGGCACATGCATTCTGGAGACAGTCCCCTATTCACCTCACGTGAAGGGAGATGTACAACAGAGCAAGATGTTTTCTTGATGTGTGCAAACTTTCCAAGGTTCTAGGCCCAAAAAGTTTAGAGTGGGAGCATTTTCACATGTAGACTCAGCCCTGATCGAACACCCTTATGGCCGCTTATCAGGAGGCACCCGCGGGTAAAAGAGCAGCCCAGATAGGACCAATCCAGGCCAATCCTGTGATCAGCCCTGGGAAGTCCTTTGGCCTTCTCTCTCTCTCTCTCTCTCTCTCTCTCTCTCTCTCTCTCTCTCTCTCTTTGGTGGGGGAGACTGTAGGCGACCTGCAATGACAGGAGTAGGGTATCTCATGTTGAAATTGGCAGAATGTTCATGTTTGTACCACTGGACATGCTTGGTTATTAAGTATTAGATCCTAGTATTGCTACACAAATGTTTATCCAGAGACCTTATTCTGACCCAGTGTCACCACTGTATGGAGGCCTATGTACTTATTTACATTTACCTAATCTGGGTATAAAGATTTTCAATGGAAGTGTCCTGTGGAGTAAGCCAGGATGGTCAGCGTTAATTTTTGGCCTACATGTAAGACAATCTCTCTGCGAGTTCCATGCAGCTCCTTGTTAATTCTGTCTCCTTGGGGAAAGAGGAAGTTCACCACATCATGAACAATGATATCTCTGGTCTGAGGTTAGATGAGCCTACCGGGGAAGGGTCTCCATGGCAGGTACGGGAGATTTCTAGGATAGGCCAGGACAAATGGCCAAGTATGGGGACTTCCCTAGTCTCTGTCTGAGGACTTGACCACTTGAGTGACCTACATTCCCATTGCCCAAGAAATCTAGACTGCATTCCTCCCTCTGGCAACTGAATAGGTGTAAATGTCCAGATTGCACACTTGTAGAAATAACAGAGAAAACATTTTCAATGTTTACTGGACCCTGAATGTTCCTTTCCTGTGGCTACTGTTTTCATTTTAGCTACCTGCCCCAGGTAGCCCATATGCCAGTCATCTCCACTGTACTTACACTCCTTTACAAGACTTAAAAACTCACACCTTTGTCAGGAAAGTGTTGGGACAAAGAGGAGTGAGGGTTGCACAAACAATTGAGGTAAAAGTACTCTCTGAGTTTTTCAGGACTGTGCCACACCACAAAACAAATCTCTAAAGCCCCATCAGGCCAGCAGCTGTGTCCTCACCTGCTTTCATAATGTTCCTGTGAGAAATGTCATTTCTTGCAGCAGTTCAGCCTTTCAGTGCTGGTGGAATGTGACGTGATTCAATTGCATCTTCATTCAGACACGCTGCAGGGACAGAGTATGTGTGTCCTAGTGGGCTGCCTCAGTACCATATGGCATCAAAAGACAATACCACAGATGGGGGTTTAGGACAGAAGTTTATTTGTCCTAATTCCCAAGGCTACATATCAGGGTGCTGGCTGGAAGGATTTCCTTTGAGGCCCACTCTTTGACATGGAGATTGCCATCTTCTGTCTATGTTTGCATGACATTTCCCTGTGCTTCTCTGTATCCTTATTGCTACTTCTTATAAGGACAAAGTGTTAATTGGATTAGCCCTCACCCCAACTAACTGGATTAACACTGATCATGTCTTCATGAGCCATATATTCAAATAAAGCCACAGTCTGAGGCACTGGTACTTAGAACATCCACTATGAGATTTGGGGAGAGGACACAATTCAGCTGATGACATAAAACATTATATGTCCCCCTTTGACCTCCCTTCATGCTATTCTCCCAATAAAGAAGTTTCAGCTGCTCGCCTCTATAGTGCCTGTCCATCTGCATTTTAAAAACACAGGACTTGGTGGTATTTTACAGCCCTCTAGATCAGCCTGTTTTATAGTTGATAAATCCTGATTAACTGCACCACATTTTCAATATCAACCTATATTTTGTTGTGTAATGGTGGGTTGAGATTAATTCTAGCTGATGTTTTCTCTAGATGTAAACAGAACCAGATTCCCCGGATCCTGGAAAGGGAGCCCCAAGATGACTCAGATACATGAGAGGGTTCTATTTGTGTTATGATATGTAATACACTATACTATATTATACCTATATCTCACAGATTCTGTGTTTTTTTGAATAATTGTCACTTTCCAAGTCTGAAGAGAACAAGAAATATTGCATAAACCTTGTGGTCTGGTGGAGGTATTTTGGCTTTGGAATGAGATGTAGCTCATCAGGATTACCAGCCTAGCTGCTTATCATCGTGGGCCTCTGACCAGAGGAGGAAACAGATATCACAGCCTGGCCATTAGGTCTAAGGCCAAATTGCCAAACTAGAAGTTTGCATTTAAATTACTTAAACAATGGAGTCAAGGCTGTGGACAGATTGCAGGGTATGTGTCCCTCACCTCCTGGGATCTCATCTTCATTTGTTTGCTGTCTGATTTCTGCAATGGGAAAGAACCTCTGACCAGCATCAAGTGGACACTTCCTGGTTGGAGCTCCCTGCTCTCGCTCAGGGCATTGTGTCTTTAGACCTGAGAAGAAATACTAGTAAGCAACTGTATCCTTCAATGCTAGCATATAAAGGGTTAGAGCAGGCCCCTTACCTCCTTAATGGAGGGCACCCATGGCTCTCAAATCAGGAACGTAGCTGCTGTGAATTGAGATACGCTGGAGAGAGATTTGAGGGTGTTGTTCCAAATAACAATACTTCACTAGTAGTATTTCTTTAATCACATAAAGGTGATATTCTGAAATATCGGGTTATGTTATTAAAATCAATTTCAACTGTTTCTTTTCTTTTATGATATAAATACTAGAAAAAATTCTGTGCCTTGCATATGGTTTTCATGGGATATCGTTGCTTTAAGGGGTTGCTTCCCAGTTCAAAGTTTAATCTGTCTCCTCACAAGACCAGCGAGCAGAAAAGTTAAATGACCTTTTACAGTAACTGTCATTATATTATTTTCTTTCATGAATAATATGGCAACATATACAATCCATAAGTTGAGATGACCTCATATGCAAGCTTAAGTGCAAATGTTCTGATGGTGGGGCTTGACCCCACTTCTGGGAGGAAAATTTCCCTTAAAAATCACTGCAGCCTGGAGCTCTGGGGTGTCCTTTCCAGATCTCAAAGGAAAAAAAAAAGAAAAAGAAAAAGAAAGCTGCAGCCTGTCATTCTGGCCTCATGCATGCCTGGATTGGTTGTCCTCTTCTGTCACTCAGAAGGCAGGCTCACTGGGCTCAGACTCAGGGGGCGCGGTCTGCAGCCGTGTCCAATGAGGAGCGCGTAGAGTAGTGAGCACTGTCCAATCCTGCTCACGGCCGGCGAAGAGGGGGCGGGCTCCGCAATCCGGCCGAGGTGCTTTTCCCGGACTCCGCCTTTCCTGCCCTCAGGCTAGGGTCTCCTGTGGGCACTCTGAGCCTGGCTCGCGAGTGCCAGGAAATGGTGAGTGTGCGGGGGGCATTTGAGGCCTGCGGAGGGGGCCTGGGGAGGGAGACCCTGGGTGCCGCTGCGGGGGGAGCGGAGCTGACCGCCTGGACTCCGGCAGCCCCCGGGCTCTGCGGGCCTGAGTCCCACTGGCCAGCCCGGCGGGGACGCCGCGCAGCCGGCTCCCGCCGCAGGTCGGTTCTGGCGTGAGCGCGGGCCGCCGGCCTCTTCCCTGAGGACGCGGTGATTGACAGGTTGGACGGCGTCCGGGTTGCTGTGCACTAGGGGTTTCCCTGCGGGAGAGCTGCGGTCTAGGGACCTGGCTTTCCCCTGGGCTAGCAGCTTCCTCTCCTGATTCTTTTTGGTCCTGGAGGCTGATCGCAGGGGTGCTTTACCACCGAGCTAGGGCCTGGTACTTTACCTTTATTTATTTGAGACAGGGACTAGCCAAGTAGCTGAGGTTGGCCGTGTTATGGTTCCATTTATAGAGATCTTTCTAGTGTCATGAAGAATGTAATTCTTACACACATTTGGATTCCTGTATGGACTTGTTTATATTGTGATAGCTTGCTTTTTTTTTTTCTTCATATGTCTAATATACGTGTGTCAGGTAATGTTAGCTACTTGTTTTGCTCTTGTAATTCAAAAGTTTTTGGGGGGCTGGGATTGTGGCTCAATGGTAGAGCGCTCGCCTATCGCGGGCGGGACCCGGGTTTGATCCTCAGCACCACATAAAAACAAAGGCATTGTGTTGTGTCCATCTACAACTAAAAAAAAAAAAAAAATATTAAAAAAAAAAAGCTTTTTGGCTTACTTAACACATATTTAACTGTGGATGAGTTTTAGGACTTTGTGCTTTGCGTTCTTTTATTAAAAGTAAAGCATGCTGAATTTTTTTATCAGTGCATTACAGTTATAGTACTATTGGGGTTTATTTTGACATAATCCAACAGGCTTGGAATATAATTTGCTCCATTTCAGTCCCTAGTAATTACCTTTTCCCTCTCCTCCTGCCTTCCGCATTCGCCCTCTCCTGGTTATCCTTCTATTTATTCATAGATTTTTAGATTCCTGCTTCATAGATACACATAAAATGAAATTCACTATGACATAAGAACTTTGATGGGAAAATATTGTTGATTGATTTGGGGAAAAATGTTCATCTTTGTAATGATGAGTTTTGTTATATGTACACATGGGATGCTGTGATTCTTTCATGGGCTTTTGTTTATTTTTATTTTCTCATAGTTTCTACATTTTTTTTCTATTCAAACATGTGTACATGTGAAATACGACATGCTTGTAATACCAATATAAAATTTAAACATGGTACTTTGTACCGTTTTAGAACCGAGTATAATATAAGCAAGAATGTGGCTGGCCCCTAGTGACCATTTTTCCCACAGTTCCTTATTTCTCTCTTCCAAAATGTACATTCTCCTAAACCACCTGCCTGGGTTTCCCGTGTTTGGATGAACATGGTTGTTCTTACATGTTGTCATGGTGATTTCCCTAAATCTCTAAGGTGGGAGAGTATCAGGTATCTTCAATAGTAAAACACTTTCCACAAATAAATAATAACAACTTAAACTCCTTCAGTTTATGAGAATTCATGTGCTTCATATCTTCATCTATACTATTTAATGTTGTCTACAATGGGTTTTATTTTACATTTTTCTAATGTCCAAAGATGTTGATTTTTGTATGATTATTGAACATAGATATCTCCTATATAATTGGCAGTTAAAGTCTGTACCCTGCATTTTGTTTTGTTTTGTTTTGTTTTCTCAAAGATAAGAAAATCCATCCAGGTCTGGGGTTGTGACTCAGTGACAAGAGCTCTTGCCTCTCACATGTGAGGCACTGGGTTGGATCCTCAGCACCACATAAAAATGAATAAGCAAAATAAAGACATTGTATCCATGTGTAACTAAAAAATATTTTAAAAATTAAAAAAAGAAAAGCCATCCAAAGAGGCAGGAGAGAGATTTCAGGGAGAAAATTATTTTGCTTTTTTAATAATTAAAAATGTTTATTTGCCTTTTTTCTTCTCCTGAGTGTGTATTATAGGTTCCTTCTCTGTTCTGTTTTTGGAGGCTATTTCAAATTAAATTCTAGGGTTTATCTTTGGAAATTTTAACAGGAAAAATAAATTAGGAAAATCTCTCTTCCCTGTGGCTGCGGAAAAATGAATATATTTCCTCAAATCATCTGGTAAGTAAATTGGTGAATGACACATTCCCCAAAATATCTGCTTCTAGTTTGGAGTTTTTGTCATTGCCCATTTTTCCATAGAAATGGAATGTAGAATTTGACAGTGGGGAAATGCAACAGTGGTCGACTTTATGCTTGAGTATAACCCCTGTTGCTCTGCCACTGCAATTTATTTTTAAAATGGATATGCTTTCTTCTTTTCCTCTCTCCCTGTTCCTCCCTGATCTCTCCCCCTCCCTATTCTCAGGGAAAACAGGATTACCTTTCTTTCCTATTTTAGGTAGATTTACCAGTCCCTGAGTATTACCCATGACAGGAAGGAAATAATCCATACTTTTTGGTTGTACCACAAGATCTCAGAAATGACTGTCTCCCAAATTAACAAGTGAATTGCAACTCCAACAGAGAACACATGGAACTTAGCCTTTGAATCACCTCTTTAAAAGCCTCCTGTTCCTGCTGATGAAGAGAATCACAGGCTCTGGGCCAGGAGTTTTCTGTTTCTCCTTTGCTAGCAAAGCAGTAAACCACCTTTTTCCTTTTTTCTCAAAATAAATAACAACTGTTCCTCTTTCTTTCTTTCTTTCTTTCTTTCTCTCTCTCTTTCTTTCTTTTCTTTCTCTTTCTTTCTTTCTTTCTTTCTTTCTTTCTTTCTTTCTTTCTTTCTTCCTTTCTTCCTTTCTTCCTTTCTTCCTTTCTTTCCTTTCTTTCCTTTCTTTCCTTTCTTTCCTTTCTTTCCTTTCTTTCCTTTCTTTCCTTTCTTTCCTTTCTTTCCTTTCTTTCCTTTCTTTCCTTCTTCTTTTTTCCTGGAATGTTTTTGACAATCAATCATGCATCCTGTCATCTGGATTTGGGAACTCTGGAAACTTTTAAATTACCCTTGTGCCTCACATATCATCATTCAACATTGCTGCTTTGGGTGGGTGCCTCCCAGTTCAAAGTTCAATCTGTCTCTTCACAAGAGCAGAGAGCAGACAAAGGAGGTGAAATTTTACAAGAAGTGTCATTATACTATTTCCATTCATGACTAATATACAGACATCTATAACCCTAAATTGAAAGGAGCTTATATGCAATGTTCAAGGCAAATATCCTCCTGGCTGGGCTGTATTCCATTACTACAAGAAAACCTTCCCTTGGTTAGCGGAGGCCTGAGGCTATGGATTTCAATTCCTTGCACCTCAAAAGAAGAAAGAAAGCTGCAGCCAAGAACCTGTCATTCTGACCCCATTCATTCCTGCTTTTAATGTCATCTGTCACCCAGACAGAAGACTCACTGGGCTCAGCCTGAGAGGGTGAAGCCTTAAGCCCTGTCCCTCAGGAGCCCTTAGGTAAGCATTGTTCAGTCCAGCACACAGCCAGTGAAGAGGGCAGGTTGGCCACCCTGGGTGGCTCCAGGGCCTGCCAGTGTTGGTGGCCATCACTAGGCTCCTGCTGCTTTGCTGGGGAGGCTTGTTTGCTCTGCTGTGCAAAAGATCTACAAGTGCTTAAAGATCTACAAGGAGAAAACTGGGCCACTCAAAAGCCAGTGAATGGTGAGTGTGCAGTGGCCTCCTGAAACAGGGAGCGAGGCTCCTGGCCACTGGTCACACTGACTGCCATGAGTCGTGAGTGGGAATCCCTGTGGTAGTCTCTGTGATCTGCAGGGCTGGGTCTGCTCTGGGGAAGGTCAGCCCTGATTCCCAGCTGGACAGTGAAGTGGGGCATATGTCGGTGGTGGAGACCCTGCCCTATCTCTGCAGAGTGTCTTCAGCCCCTACCTGAAGCCCTATCTGGGCACTTAAGTGTCAGCATTCTAGCACATTCCCGGGTTGTGTGGGGACTGAGGAGTGGGATGATCATCAGAATCACAACTACATGTGTTGTTTTCCTGCATCAGGGGGCTGTAGTCTGCAGGATCCTCAGTTCCTCCTTCCTGCTGAGCTTGCTTTTCTTTCTCCCTTTCTATTTTTTTTTGGGGGGGGGGCAGTGACTAGGGATTGAATGCAGAGGTACTTTACCACTGAGCTACTTTCCCAGTACTTTTTTTTTGAGACAGTGTCTCACCAAGTTTCTCAGGTTGGCCTTGAATAGATACTGAAGTCTCCTGAGTTGCTGGGATTATAAGTATGTGCCATCTGCCTGAATCCTGCTGAATATTCTAAATGCATGGGAAGCAAATTGCCAAGTCCAGAACCCTGTCTCCCATCTTAAACCTTTGTGCATCTGCCAATAAATTCCTAAAATTCCAGCTTCTTTTCCACATTCCCAATGACAACGTCCCCTCTCCACAATATTATCAGCTATTGGTTTCTCATGCTATGATTCAAATGGCACAGTACTTTTACTTTGTTTTACCATGAACTGTTTAAAGGATTTGTTTTCTAACTGGGTACATTGGCATATGCCTATAATCCCAAAGACTCAGGAGGCAGAGTCAGGAAGATTACAATTTCAAGGTCAACCTCAGGGACTTAGGTAGATCTGCAGCAACTCAGCAAGACCTGTCTCCAAATTTTAAAACAAGGGCTGGGGCTCTAGCTCAGGTTTAATATGCATGGGGTTAAATCCCTGTCAAAACAAATAGAAGAGAAACATTTGTGACCCTAAGGTGAGCAGTGTCAGCAGTCACTAGAAGGTAGAATGATTTTTTCCTACAGTCTGTGGAAGGAGTGTTTCTCTGCTAACACTGTGACATTAGTCCATTGTCAGGATACTTAAAACATTCATAACTGAAAATAAATTCCTACTATTTTTAGCAATAATATTTTTGAAGATTTCTTTCACAGTAGGAAAGTTTCTTTCTGCCATTTAAATTAACCGTGTTGCCAGATGCTCACATGCTAGATGATAAAGCTGACTAGTGGTCGTCAAAGCCATGCACATCTTTTGCAGAATATTTTTGGAGATTAGATCTTATTGTCAGAAACAGCAACACTTTTGTCATACAACTTCTTCAATCTGAAGTATTAATATGTTCTGTGTTGTAGTATGAGGAACATTTCCCTTTTTGCTTTACACTAAATCTCAGAATTTGTTCCTGAAGAAACATTCTATAGCTAACAGTGAATTTTTTTTTTATTTGCAGTGAACAACCCTGATCTACATAAGGAAAGGTCTGATGCTTTCATAATTTCCTGATAATACTGTTTTTAGTTTTGGAGATTGATGGATTTCTTTCCTGACTCTATCTTCTGGATGGGGAACAGAAAGTTCCCCTGGCTAGTGATTCTGTCACCTCTTGTGTCTGGAAACGTGTTTATGGCAGCTTGTTTTCTTGTTCTCTTGGTTTCTGACTTGTAGGGACTAGACTTTGACTGAGATTCTTACCATATCTTTATTTTGAGACAGCATCTCACTAAGTTACTGAGGCTGGACTCAAAGTTGTGATCCTCCAGACTCAGCCTCCCAGGCAGCTGGGATTACATGTGTGTAATCCTGGCAGGGATTGCATTCTTGATTTTGATATTATTACAAGTTGGCTCAGGATGAGATGTAGACTTGCAAATGTGTGTTACTAACTCTATTCCTGAGGGTGGAAGATGGCAGCCACAAAGAGAGGGAATGGCTCTCCATAGCGTAAGAAATGGAAAGCCAAGTACTATTTCAAATACAGTTATTAAGTATTTAAAGGTTCCCCAGACATTATAAAAATAATTGTTTGGGACATGGAAAGAGGAAGGGGGACTAGGTGTTTCAAAGTGTGAGAAAGAGGACTCTGAGAAAACTCAATGCTGAGCTATCTGGGTATGAGTAGTCCCCAAGGTCCAACTGCAGGGTGGTAGGAGATACACAGGAATGGACACAAGGCTGTGGGTGTGTTTGGTGATTAGGAATAGGACTTAGTCTAAGCTCCTGACCATCACACCCACCCACAAACCCACAGACATCACTCACCCCCGTTCCACCACCCAAGTGCACATCAGCTCTGCTCCAGATGCACCTGCTTGATGGGAAATGTCAGCGTCAGTGGCCCTCCAGGCACCACCAAGGCAGAACTTCTTGCCTAGCTTGTGGCAGAAACCAGCAAAGAAATGATAGTCCATCTCTGTATCTGTCTTTCTCTGTCACACACAAATAAGAACAATAGTAAGATTTCAGTTATAGAAAAAATGATGGATAAATGAACTTGGGAGTAGTGTGCCAAATAATTGGAGCACTGAGAGTATAAAAGTGCAACAATATTTTGAATCACCATCTCCTATCACCCTGATATTTTATCTCTTTTGCATGAAAGCAGTGTGTGTGTGTCTGTCTGTGTTTGTGTGTGTAATATAATCTATTGGACACTCCCAAATTAATGTGTGTCAGGATTAAAGAGAATTAGCATATTTTTATCTTTTTGTTAACACACTTAGAGCAATAGAGACCTGGATCTTAGTCCATGCTTTGGATTGCTTCTTTTCAGTTTGTTAAAACCAGGCCAAGGAGCATAGTTTCCTTTATTCTTTTGTTGGTGTTTCTTTCCTTTGTGGTATAAATCTGAGTTGTATAACAGTGTGTTTAGCAATGCATATAAAGTAAAAAATCAGTGGGGTAGTTAAGCAGTTTAGTGTATCCATCAGAAATTATGTTATATATTCACAATGGTATATTATTCAAAAATGAATAAAAATAAACCCTGTAATGTTAAGCAAAATAGTTGGAATTGGATGATATAATGCTAAGTGAAGAAAACCACACAAAGTATCACATCTCATACACGATAACTTAAATAAGTTTATGTGAAGGTAGAATATTGATCACTGTGGCTGGGGAGGGTGCTGGGGCATTGAGGGTGGATAATATTGATAATAATTGAATATTATCAATACATGCATATGCATATATGAACGTATCACACTGAATCCCATTAATGTGTACAATTGACATGTGTGAATAAGACCCATAATCTCACATAATTACTTCATTCTGTAGTAAGAACACCTGAGACATTACTGTCCTTGGGAACTTGCAGTATATGACCCAGTATTATTAACTTGGTGCTCTACAACCACCACTCTCTCTCTCTCTCTGTCTGTGTTCATCTTCCCTCCACCCCAGATTCCACACCGAGTCTGCAATGGACTTCTTTCTGTGTCTGTATCTTTTCACTAGGAATGAACTCCTCCAGCTTTATCCATATATTGCAAATGGTAGAATATTCTTTTATTGCTGGGGATTGAATCCAGGGTTGCTTTCCCAATGAGATAAAATTTTTATTTTTCACTTTTAAGACAGTATCTTGCTAAATTACTAAGGCTGGCCTTCAACTTTTGCCAGTACTCCCAACTACAGTTTCTGCATTTTTCTTTCAAAGCCTGAATGATAAGCCAGGTGTGGGGGTACATACCTTTTGTAATACCAGGGGCTTAGAAGGCTGAGGGGGGAGGGTCATGAGTTTGAAGCCAGCCTCGGCATTTTAGCAAGACCCTCTCCATCTTAGGAGACCCTGTCTCGGGACTGGGGCTGTGGCTCAGTGGTAGAGTGCTTTCCTGGCATGTGTGAGGCACTGGGTTCAACCCTCAGCACCATATAAAAATAAATAAATAAAATGAAGGTATTGTGTCTATCTACAACCCCAAAAAATATTTAAAAAAGATCCTGCCTCAAAATAATTTTTATAAACTGAAAAAGATTATATATGTATGTTTATATAAAGGAGATACCCTAATTTTCTCATTCAGTTATTCTTTAATGGACATATAGGTTGTTTTCATGAAATAGCTATTGTGGATAATGTTGCAATGAACTTGAGAGTTGCTAAAGGTGGATTTCATTTCCTTAAATTATTGTGATGGCTAATTTGGGCTGTCAGCAAGGGTAGATTGAGGTTTGCCTAACAATTGCTCTAGAATACCGGTGGGGGCATGTGTGAGTCTGTTTCCTGATGATTGGGTCAGAGAGCAGTGGGAAGACCTGTCGTGAACGCGTGTGTATATCAAGAGGCTCCAAGCTTGAAGGGTGCTTTTTTCCTGATAGCTTTACCTGTGGACACCTGACTTCAGATTCTTCAGCCTTTGAATGTGGACTTGCACCATTGGCTCTGCGGGGGTCTTTCCACCTCAATGGTCTGCCTCTTGGACTGAATCTTACCAGTTCCCCAGTTTTGCAGCCTGAAGGCAATGATTTTAGGACTGTTCATCCTATGATCATGTGAATCCATCTGATGAGTCCCCTTCTATATGCACATGTACATGTGTAGATTTTACTGATTCTGTTTTTCTGAAGGACCCTGAGTAACACAGGCATATGCTCAGGAAAACATCTGGATCATGTGGTATTTCTAGTTTTACTTTTTGAAAACCCCCCATGGTGTTTTCCATGATGTCCATACCAGTTTATATTCCTGGCAAGAGAGTCCAAGTTTTCTTTTCTGCACATCCTCTGCAGTGTACGGTACCTACTGTCATTTTGATAAAAGCCATCCTAACAAGAATGTGGTAATATCTCACTGTGATATAAACTGAAACCATAAAACTTCCAGAAGAAAATGGGAGAAATTCTTTGACATTGGTGTTGGCAGTAGTTTTGGGTAGGATGAAGAATGAAGAGAAACAAAATAAACAAGCGAGTCCATATAAAGCTAAAAATGCTTCTGTACATCAAAGGAATCCATCATTAAAATGTACAAATAGACTGTGAACTGGAGAAAATGTTTGGTTGTCACATATTTGAGAAAAATTAAATATCCAAAATATATGAAAATCCTACAACTCATCAAAAAAGAAAAAAGGGGGAAAAGACTAATAACCTAATTTAAATATGGCAAAATGCCTAAATAGACATTTCCCTAAAACTTAAGCAAATGTATGAATGTATAGAAACACTTTTCAGCATCATTAATTATCTAAAAAACACTTTAGTTGTAAGTTGTTTTAACGTCATACAGAAGTATGAGTGCTAAATAGTGTGTATTCTCCATCCTACACTGGGCATCCTGAGACATTGTCAGTTCACAAAATGCCAGGCCCTCCTGTTCTTCCTCATTATTCCATCTTAATTGCAAGAAAATCTAGAAATTGGAAGATAACTTCTTATGTATAAATTCCTAGATAGCCATGGATTTTGAAATTTACAATAAGATTAAATAGGATACATTCATAGACCTGGTTGTGACCAAATAGAAAATAGACCTACAAAATAAAATTTAACGTAATTACAAACATCCCTTTAAGAGGCTAACAGCTGGGGCAGGGAATGTGGCTCAAGTGGTAGCTGCTCGCCTGGCATGCGTGCGGTCCGGGTTCAGTCCTCAGCACCACATACAAAGATGTTGGGTCCGCCGAAAACTAAAAATTAAATAAATAAATATTAAAAAAAAAGAGGCTAACACCTGGTCCTGAGGGTGCATACCAGTAGTCCCAGCCACTTGTGAGGCTTAAACGGAATGATGATTTGAACCTGGGCTTCAGAGTCAAAACCTAGTCCAAAGGCAACCAGCCAACAAAACCCTAAACAAGAACAACATAAAAGGAAAAAAAAAATGCCTTCACTGGTGATTTCTGCCAAACTTTCAATAACGAAGCACTAACAATAATTCATGATCACTTCTAAAAATGTAAGAAGAAAAACTTACCAATTCTTTCTGTAAGGCCAGGTTTACCAGATAACAAATCTCAAGGATGAAAATTGCATGTCATATTCCACCACGGATTTGAGGAAGTCACTTCCTACTCAGCAGGTGTCAAGAAAATAATAATAATTATCATGATAATAATTATAATAGAATGCTACTTAAGATATGAGAAAAGTTTATTTGAACAATAATAAATGTTATAAAACAATAAATATGAGAGTGACATTAGATGATCTTCCAAATGAAATAATCAAGATTAGAAACCTACTTTTGTGCTGGGGATGTGGCCCCGTGGTGGAGAGGTTGCCTGGCTTGTGCAAGAACCCAGGTTGAATTCCCAATGCACAAAGTAAAGAAAGAGCTTTATGTTATTAGAGCATCATAGTTAACACACAGTAGTTGGGTTATTTTGACAAAATCATACATGGTGGGATTCCATCTACTCCCTTTCAGTCTCATTACCCCTTTCCCTTTCTATGCTCCCTCCCAACATCCTCCTTGTCTGCTCTACTGATCTTCCTTTCACTCATTTACTTACTTTTTGCTGGGTGCTTTCTACATGTAAATAAAGGTGGAATTTATGGTATTACATATGCACACAATATGATTGTGTTAAATCCATTCCCCGTTTCTCTCCTTTTCTGTCCCTCTTCCCCCTCCCTCACGCTCCTTCCAGCCTTCCCTGTATCTTTATGATCTCCAGCCCCCTTTCCTCCTTGCTTTGCTCTGGCTGTCATGCATGAGAGAAAACCTCTGACCCTTTTTCTTCTGAGCCTGATTTATTTCACTTAGCATGATGTTCTCCTTTTCCATCCATGTCCTGGCAGGTGTCATTATTTAATTCTTCTTTATAGCTGAGTAAAACTCCAGGGTGTGTGTTTGTATCTATTAATGGGCACATGAACTGCTTCCATGGTTTGGCTATTGTGAATTGTGCTTCTATAAACAGATATGGCTGTATCGAAATACAGACCTGATCACATTTAGCTGGGTCTGTATGGGAAACACTTGACGGATATCCAGTATTCGTGGCTATTGGGACGTGTTTCTCTGATACAAATCAATCATCCATAGGAAGAAAAGAGCAGCAGTTCCCTGAGGATCAAGTCTGGAGCCATGGCGAATGCACATAGCGCCCCTCATTATGGAAGTGATCTTCGTCACCCATCCAGTCTCTGGCGTTCTGTTTCCCTTTTTATTGGCTGTGGCTCACTGCTCTGTATATATTTGTATATATTTGCTATTTAGAATACAAATACTACGTGCCTCCTGGGTCAGTGTCTGTCTTTTTCAGGTTACCATTGTGACCATGTTTAGGGGCATGATTCGATTTAGCAGCACTTAGAGCACTCGCTGTGTTGTGAGGACCACAGCTCTCCAGCTCCACAGCTCTCTAGCTCCCTGTGTTACAGATTAAACACCCAGCGCTTCCAGCATGATCCTGATTTCTCTGCCCCCCACACACTGGGGTGTGATGTTCATCAGATGGATTTTCTTTCCATGCCTTGGCTTTGTCTTAAAAGTTTAGATAATTTGACCTCTGCTCTGTGTGGCCAGTTCCTCTGATTTCTTTCCCTTACCATATTTTCAAGGCCATCTCTATGATATTTTAAACTAATTAAACTCTTAACTGAGTAAAATTCCAGTGTGTGGACATACCAAATTTTAGTCATCAGTTATGATTATGGTTGTGCCTTTGGCAGGACTGCAGCTGAATCCAGGTGTACTCTACCACTGAACAACATCTCCAGACCTTTTATTTTTCATTTTTGATGCAGATAATCCTTAAACTGGCTCATACTTAATTCTCCTAAGCCTCCAGAGTTCCTGGGATTCTAGTCTGTACCTCCATCCCTAGCAGTTATTAGGTAATCTGCTGTTGGATATATGGGTTGCTTGCACTTTGATTATTTACATTTATGAATGCACATTATTGATATTGATAAATTGATACAACTGTATATTCCAGGTGAAATTCAAATGTCTTCTTTGCAAGGTCAGCTATCCCTCAAGGTAGGAAGCTCTCTCTGAAAAGGGTTGTAGCCAGGAACCTGTCAATCTTGTGTTCTGTTACCAGGCTTTGAATTTCTTCACCTGCCACTCAGGGCTAGAGGAATCTGAGCCTGGAGCTTTGTGCACTCAGGGATGATGGGATGAGAATTAGCCAGTCAGAGGCACAGGTGGATAAGAGGGGTAAAGGGATAAAAGGCAGATAAGACTTCCTAATCTGAAAGATTTTTGTCTCTGGCTCAAGCAAAGCTCTGAATCCATCTTCAGGTTCCCTGAGGTCTGGGTGTCTGTGTCACAGGCCTTGTCACTCTGATGTTTCAAGTGCTGGAGCATTTATAGAGAGGTTGCCTGGACACAGCAGGAGTCAGGAAATGGTAAGTCTCCAGGGTTAGGTGTGATGTAACAGGGGCTAAGGGTTGGTTTGAAGCAGCTGGGCCTAAGGTTAGGTATTAAATCTGTGAATTCCATTCCAGCACAGGTACAGCTTGATATCTGTTCTTTCTGGCCCACATGATTGCTTCACCCTGTGCCTGATTGGATACCTTGGAGCGATCTGGAGCCCTCTTTGTGCGGCTCCTTGCCTATACCTTACACTGACTCAGAATGGGTCATGAACACAGGGATGGTCATCATGGGAGAATCCTGACTTATGTAGAAGATTTCTGTTGGGAGCATCTGTGGTCTGTAGCAATCCTTGTCACTCATTCCTACCCAGAGGTCGCCTATTTTGTACTGTTTTCCAAGTCTGTGGAAAGCATGGTCTTTCTAAGTGCTGTATTCCTCCTTCCAGTTCACTACATAATTAAATGTGTACCCATGCTACATTTCAAATGGCAAAGTATTTTAATTCATTTTCACTAAGTTATTCGTGGCATTTAAATTTTTTTTGTTTTGTTTATGATTATCCACATAACAGGAATTCAGGGAATATTCCATCACCTGACACTCAGATGTAAAATATCTTTGTATCTCTTCTCCATTTATCTTTCTGAGGCACAGATGCCATATTGGAATGTCTTTTTGACTCTCCCCTTAGGAAACATGATAGGATGATATGTCCTCGGTCACTGCTGTATCTTTTCCTGGTTCTCCATTAAGACCTGCAGGAGACTGACACAGGTTCCCATAGCTGCTGTGTCTCTCAGTGTTCCTAGAGGATATCAGCCCCTGTTCAGTCACCTCCTCCTACAGAGCAGCTTGAGTTTCTGGAATGGAGCCTCTTGTACTAGCAACTGAGTAATCTGGGGAGCATAGAAATGTTTTGGCAGAGACTTCATCAAAGTAGATCATGGATTGGACATTAGGATTATCTTCCCCCAACTCTAGTTTCTAATCCTTGCAGACACATTTTTGGTCTAGTATTGAAGAGAAAGTCAAAGGTGATCCTTTTCTCTAGGTCCTCAGAGTTGTGAAAGGAGATTAAACTATTCTAGAGAACGCAGAAGATTATCCAGTGAATTCTTAAGGATATTTCCAAGGCAAAACTCACTTCATGCAGATTCAAGGGCACAGGACAATGCCACATGGTGGGGAAGGTCATCCAGTCCTTAAATGAGCTGGATGTTTATGGGAGAATTTCCCATTTGGTCGGATAACCTGACTTGACTCTTGAGTCAGTCATGTTTGTGTTCCAGTCAGCAGTACCCTTCTCTGGGTTTGTCAATTTAAAAAATAGATGTTCACTAATTTCATCCTCATTTTTTATAAACTATGTATTGTATCAGTTTTTTAAAATATTTTTATTTATATTTAAGTTTATTTAAAATTTTAAGCTTAATACTTTAAAAATGTTTTAAAATATAGTGCCAAGGATCAAATCCAATGCCTCACACATGTGAGGCAAGTGCTCTACCACTGAGCCACACCCCAACCCCTATCAGTAATATTTTAAAGATATAAAAATGTTTTCTAAGAGGCAAGATACCAGTGGATTTTACTTTTGAAAAATGCATAAACCAAGGTGAAAGTTCTGAGCCTATAAGTGATACTGTTGAAGGCCCAGTTCTTTCTGTGAGGCTCCCCTGCTGCTATCACATTCTGCTCCCACCCCTGTGGAAGGGTCTCATACACTATGGGCACAGAGCACCAGGAGACTGGGGATCCAGAACTAGGTATGTTTCTGACTTTGTGGAACAGGGAATTGGATGGCCTTTCTGAAGGTATGATTTTTGGTATTGTGGGGCTATTTCTATACTGTCAAATGTGCCAAAGTCAGATTTGGGTAACAAGTAACTTTATTTTAAAGATGCATTGAATTACTGGGAAAGTAAGATCTCAAATGTTAGGCAGAGAATGACTTGCTTTCTGTCCTTGTCCCCAGTGCTGATCCAATGACAAGAAAAAGGTTCTGAGAAAATGGAAAAAGTTTTGTTGCTTTGATAGCAAAGGAGAAATACAGGGGACTGCTTTGTTTCTAGAGGCTGTAATTATAACTGCCCTGGGGAACCAAGGCCTCACAATGAGGTTCTAAGACCACATGTGCCCTGTCAGGAGTTGTATCCTTGGGGGACTGCAATTTCTTAGATTTTCTAGTGCCAAACCTGAACTTTTTAAAAAAACTTGGTTATTTTTAGTTGTACATGACAGTAGAATTCATTGTTATATAATTGTACAAGCATGGAATATATCTTATTCTAGTTAGGACCCTGTTCTTATGGATATACATGATAGTGAGATTCACTGATATAGTCATATCACTCTCTTTCCTTTTCCTACCCCACCTCCCTTCCCTTCATCCCTAAAATCTTGATTTCTTCATTCCCATGGTGCAGGAGCTGAAGGAAAGATAATTAGCCAAGGGCAGGAAGGTGAATCTTGCTCTTCTCATGGTTAGGAAGGGAGGGAGAAAGAAAAGAAGTCCATTTCAAAATAAACCACAGTGACAGAGCAGCAAGGATTATGTTCAAATCATGGAGTGGACAGCCCTGTTACATTTCGTCCACTGTCAATTTTTATGGACAAATGGCTGACTACATTTCTAAGCTGCTTCAGGCTTAAACTCGGTGATGAAGAAGTTCCTAGAATGGAAGGTTTTCTCTGTTGTATCTTTTTCTTTTGGATTTTTTCTAGAAAGGATGAAGAGGAAATTCCAGCCTTGGTGGTAAGCTGGAAGAAGCAGACTCTTGTAGAGCAGTTACTGTTGGACTGATCATTGTTCATTGTTTTAACTGAGGTTTTGTTTTTAATTTTTATTTTACTATTGCCAAAATTTCCCTTCTCTGAACATGGTACAAGGAAGGGTCTCTAATACACTATTTCTTTGTGGGTTCAATTGCTTTGACCTGTATAGCCATTAATTCAGAAACCCACAAGAGGTGATGGGGGATTAAGAAAAGCACAAACATGTAGATAGAAAGGTGGGATCAGGTTGGAAGCTGTCCTCTGATTGAGAACAATGATCCAGAGCTGGCTGCACACATTTATTAGACAGGTTTTATTATCAGAAGGTTATTTGTAAGAAAGTTTCTGGAAAGCAAGCAGGCTTGGAGGTTACAGAATGGGTGAGACATTAGGGTTACCTCTCTGTGTTCAGAATCCCAAGGGCCAGCATTGCCACAGCAACTGGGAAATCTTAACCCTGTACTTTCATAAGGGGAATCCCAGCCCATGTGCACCACAACCACAAAGTTCTGATTACAAAGTAATCAGACACCTTAATTCTTATCACTGCTCTCCATATCTCTTCCCCTTTTGTATTTTTGACATGCAAATGATGTGGTTTTGTTTGAAGCTGTCAGATTTCTCCTCAGAGCACGTGGCATCCGGTTGTAATAATACAAAAAAGAATTAGTAGCAAACACATAATTCCAAAAGTATACCATATTGAATGTTTTAATATATTCCAAGGATTAAAGCCATTTAAATCATTAAGTATTTATTCAGCAAGCCATATGGGATCCACCAGATCAGTTTGAGAGTTGCCAGTGTAATTGATAAAATCTAACATGGCTATCAAATGCCACAGATGTCTTTGTATGCCACCATCACTGAAGGTCAGAACATGACTCACAAATCCTCAAAAAGTCATAATTTTTTGATGTGGGTGCCCCTTATCAAATCTCTGAGATCAGCTGGGCTGGGGATGTGGCTCAAGCGGTAGCATGCTCGTCTGGCATGTGTGCGTCCGGGGTTCGATCCTCAGCACCACATACAAAGATGTTGTGTCCGCCGAAAACTAAAATATAAATATATATATATAAATCTCTGAGACCAGTTCAGAATAAATCCACTACTGCCAGAGACATTATGTGTACTGACATAATCTTGGCACAATCCTTCCATTTAGGAAAGGCATTCAATTCTATTGTATGACTAGGACAGTAAGGTATTCCTGGATGTTCCATGGAAAGCTTAGGCATATCATCAAGAAGTCCCATTTTTTTAACTGTCTGGAAATACTATTTTTTATTTTGTATCTGAAGAGTAGATTCTTTCTCTGCTTTCTGGTTCTCATGTGAGCTGCTTCTTTCTGCTACACTCTTCTACAACAAGCAATGGAGCCAGCCTGCTATGAATTAAGACCTCTGAAACCCGGAGCCCTTAACTAACCTTTTCTTCCTTAAATTGTTCTGGTCAGATCCTTTAGCCACAGCAGTGAAAAAGCTGATTAAACAGTATATAAATCACACATGATAGAATCTTAAGACTTAACCTTGTTTTTAGTGAAGATACATAAACAAAGCAATCTCAAACCTTTTTCCATTTACCAATTTATGTAAACAAACATAATATTTAAATATACTACCTCATGGAGTTTAAGTGTACTAAATTTCATATTTAGTAGTTGATATTTAGCACTTTGAATTTGTAAATTAATCAGATGTCTACTTTAACAGACACATCTAGGAAAATTAATCTCATTTATGTTAATTCTGATTTACTTATTTTTAACTCTAAAACCACGATGTCAAACAAATGTAGTTAACAGTATTAGTCATCTCTTTCCTGTTGAAGAAAAATCCTAGATGTAATGGATATGACATCTGAGACAGTTTATAGAAACAAACACTTTAGTAATTGCTTGAACACCTAGAAAAATGCGAGCTAGTAATTTTAAAGACATCTTTATTTTTTATCTATTTACCCAATCCAAATTGAACTTTTTAAAAAAAATCATATAAACTAAAAAGTGTTTGGATCCATTTCTTATTCAAATTTTAATTTTTGAGGACTCATTTATCTCTGTCTATTTTGATCCTATGTACATGAGATATGGGCATAAGGACATATGTAGACACAAGGACAATACACAGGTGTACACACATACACAAACAGGGAATATTTTGTAAGTGGAGCTCTACACAAAAGAGGCAATGTTATAGATATTTATTAAAATCTTTATTAGATTTAACCTGATAGAAATTTTTTTTTAATTTTTTTTAAGAGAGAGTGAGAGAGAGAGAGAGAATTTTAATATTTATTTATTTTTTCTTAGTTCTCGGCAGACACAACATATTTGTTGGTATGTGGTGCTGAGGATCGAACCCGGGCCGCACGCACGCCAGGCCAGCGCGCTACCGCTTGAGCCACATCCCCAGCCCCTGATAGAAATTTAAATAGAGCCCATCTGACATTTGTATTTTGACTTAATTACAGGGCAGTCCTGTACAGCTGGAAATGCCAGATGTAAAATTTAACAGCTATGCAGACACTAAAAGCAAAGGTTCAGACAGACAGCCATTTCTTCTTGATGGCTATTAGATCAGCATATTCATGTCATTTTTAGGATTTAGTAAAAAGAATTTTTTAAATGTATTTCAGAGTTAACCCTAGGAAAATTGGCCTCTGAACAAGACATCCCTCTCTTTGGATCCTGTGTGTTCCTTATTTTACATCTGACTATATAATCACACTCCATACCTTTATTTAAATGAGTCCATCCCGCAGGATTGTCCCCTGAACTACTCACCAAAGTTCCCTGTGTCCAGGTCCCTGTTTGGGTACCAACTGCCACCCAGCGAGGGGTGATGGGGATTAAGAAAAGACAAACATTTAGAGAGAAAGGTGGCTTCAGGTGGGAAGCTGCCCTCTGGTTGAGAACAATGATCCAGAGCTGGCTGTACACATTTATTGTATGGTTTTATCATCAGAAGGTTGATTGTGAGAAAGTTTCTGGAAACAACAGGCAGGCTGGAAGGTTACAGCACGGCAAAACATTATGGTTACCATGCTGTGTTCAGAATCCTCTGTTCTTAGAAGCCAGTGTCTGTGACTCAAGGTTAAAACTGGCATTTCTGGATATTTTCCCAGAGAGACCAAGGGCCAGCATTGCCATAGCAACTGGGAAATCTTAACCCTATACTTGTGCACAGGGAAATGTTAACCCTATATTTTCATATGGAGGAATACTAGCACAAGCGCACCACAACCACAAGTTAGTCAGACACCTTGACTCTCAGCACCACACCCCATACTCAATTTGATCCTTGTTCTGTGGATACCCTTTTGAGGAGAGCATTTGACAAACACCTATCTCACAGCAGGTGGGTTTCTTGGCACATTTTAGCCACCGTCTTTTTTAAGGTATGGTTGATGGTTTCTGCCTCTTAAAAATCCTTTTGCTGCTTCCCCTGAGTTTTCATGTTTGTGTCTCTCAAGACGCATTTTAATTTAATTTGCTTTTTTTTTTTTTGTACCAAGGATTGAACCCAGGGGTGCTTAACCCCTGAGCCCCGTCCCCAGCCGTATTTTGTATTTTATTTAGGGACAGGGTCTCCCTGAGTTGCTTAGGGCCTCATTAAGTGGCTGAGGCTGGCCTCCAACTTGTGATCCTCCGGCCTCAGCCTCCCCAGACCCTGGGATAACAGGCGTGCGCCACTGCATGCAGCTAACATTTTTTTTTTTAAAATCATTTCAGTGGAGGTGACAGATATTGTGACACTGCGCTTTTAAGTAGTTCAGCATGCCTGTCATATGTAACACAATCACTTCCTGGAGCCTCCGTTTTCGGGGCCTTGGGTTGCAGTAATTGCACTCAGGATGAGTTTGAAATCTCAATGAGTTGGTCATAGCTTAATGGCACCAATGTCGTGTAATCAATTTCCCTTCCTCTCCTCTGCATCTCTAGCTTGTTGCCTTTATTCAAATCCCCTTCCTACTTTGGATGCAGTGTGCTACATTCCCTGCATCTGTGTGGCTCCTCAGCTTTCTCATCTGTGAAATGGGGATCCGGAACTTATTTTGTCCTGAGGCTGATCTATGCTGCTATGCTTTTTCTTTTCTTTTTTTGTTACCAGGCAACAAAAGGCAATAACCCCTGAGCCACAACATTTTTTCTTTTTAATCTTTAAGGTTGCTAGGTTGCTTAGGGCCTCGCAGAGTTGCTGAGGCTGACGTTGAACCTGCGATCCTCCCATCTCAGCCTCTGAGCTGCTGGGATTATAGGAGTGAGCCACCGCGTCTGACACTATGCTGTTGTACTTGTACCCACCACGGGAAGGCTTGCAGGATTCCAAGACTCCCCCAAAGATTTTTCACAGGGAGATGAAGCACACATAGTGTCCTGGTCACCCTGGGCTCTGACTTGTGTTTTCCTGAATTAGCTTAGTGTATTAATCGCTTCATAATTTGACCCCAAAGTAAAAAATCCAGTTCTTTCCTCAAGTTTTACACTCCACTTTTACAGTCATAGTTAGGAACCCAGGAAACTTTTAAAATATATGAAACATGTGGCATGAGACTGGCCTCAAGACCTCTCACTAGGTCACATCTCTCGAAAGGATTTGCCATCACCCAGTAGTGCTTCCCTGGGGACCAAACCTTCAACACATGGGACTTTCTGGGACATGTATGATCCAAATTATAGCAGACAGTTTGTTGCTAGAAATGCATTAAAGGAAGAAGTTTCAGGAAAAATTCACAAATGTGTGGAAATTAGGCAACACAGTAGGCCAAAGAAGAAATTAAAAAGCAAATTAAGCCCAGCATGGTAGTGCATGCCTGTCATCCCAGCAGCTCTGGAGGCTGAGGCAGGAGGATCGTGAATTCAAAGCCAGCCTCAGCCAAAGTGAGGCCCTGAGCAACTCAGTGAGACCCTGTCTCTAAATAAAATACAAAATAGGGCTGTGGATGGGGCTCAGGGGTTAAGCACCCCTGGGTTCAATCCCCAGTACCCCAAACAAAAGAGTGTTATAGTTTACTCTTAAGTAAAATAGGTATAGTATCTTTTATATTATTATTTCACTGTTTTAATGGGTTTGAAGTTGTTCAGAATGAAGAATAGAAGTGGGGGCGCCGGGGGTGTGGCTCAGAAGTAGAGCGCTCGCCTAGCATGCGTGGGGCTCTGGGTTCCATCCTCAGGACCACGTAAAAGTAAAATAAAGAAATTGTGTCCGCCTGTAACTAAAACCAAAAATAATAAATAAATATTTTTAAAAAAAGAATAGAAGGGAAATAGTATTTGGTCCTAGGGAAAAACTTCCCTCCCGGGCTGCCTTCTCCCTTGCAGCTATCAGTGACCCTGTGACCCAGCTCCAGCCAGGAAGTCTCCTGAGCAGCACAGTAAGGCAGGCTGTGGTGTGGGATGGAGTGCAGAGCCAGGCTGCCTCTTGGATCTGTGCCCTTGGGCAAGGTAGAGACTCTGGCTGCCTAGTTTTCTGACAGAACGGAGAGTCTTGCTGACATTGCATGGAGTGGCTTCGTGAGAGCTGGGCACTGAGTGGACTCGTCCAGGCAGAGCTATGACTGTTATTAAATGACTGTTTGGAAATAACACTTTGGCAGCTCTAGGCATCTCTGGAGAGGGCACTTCTGTGAGATGGGTTGTCTTACGTGGAAGCAGACGAGGAAACGAAGGGCGGATGCTGCAGAAAAATGATTCGCTTGTCCATCTTAAAAGCCAAAAGGAAGCTGTCATCCTAAGATCGAGAACAGGGTGGGTAGCTCAGGGGTCGGGTGCCTGCCAGCATGCACAAGGCCCTGGATTTGATCCCCAGCATGGGAGCAGTGGGAATCAGGAACAGGACGTCTGTTTTTGCCACTTTTAGACAACACTGCGCTGAAGGATCTAGATTAATTAGGCAAGAAGATGAAATACAAGTCATCCAGATTGGAAAGGAAGCCGTAAAGCTCTCTCTGTTCGCAGATGATGTGACTCATCCATAGAGAATCCTAAGGGACACACACACATACACACACACACTCACACTCTCACTCACACACTCAAATTAGGAGAGCTGTGAGCCAGTGCATCCAGGTTTCAGGGGAATAGATCAATCTGCAAAAAATCAGTTCTGTTTTTGTGCGTCAGCCACAAACAATCAAAAAATGAAATTGAGAAATCAGCTCCATCTACATTAGCCTCCAAAGGAAAGAACAGAACACCCCAGAATAAATTAACTAAAGAACTGCAAAGTCTAGCCAGGCATGGTGGTGCCTACCTGTCATCCTAGCTGCTCAGGAGGCTGAGGCAGGAGGATCACATGTTCAAGGCTGGCATCAGCAATTTAGTGAGGCCCTAAGCAACTCAGCCAGACCCCGTCTCTAAATCAAAATATTAAAAGGGCTGGGAATGGGGCTTAGTGGCTAAGCACCCCTGGGTTCAATCCCCAGTATAAAAAAGGAAAAAAAAAAAAAAGGGAAATCTACCCTAAAAACTACAAAGCATTGTTGGAGATTAACAGGAAAAGACTTGAGCTTGTGTTCCGGGGATGAATGGTGTGTATCTGGTTGGGGTAGTGACCGTGCGAGTTCCACGGTGGTGAGTGCTAATGTCCAAGTGCACGGTTTGGGTTTTGTTTTTTCCATCCCCAGCCCTTTTTAATTTTTATTTTGAGACAGGGTCTTGCTAAGGTGCCGAGTCTGGCCTAGAACTTGTGATCCTCCTGCCTCAGCCTCCTGAGTAGATGGGATGACAGGCATTTCTTTCTCTGCCAGTCCTGGGGATTGAACCCGGGGATATGCTACCACTGGACAGAGGGGCTTGGGGACCCTGGCTGACAGGCTCCCGTGCTCTAACTGCAGGTACCTCTGGGCCACGTGGCTCTGGTCAAGTCCAAGGGAGGAGGCTAGAGAGCTGAGCGCCAGCTTTCCTTCTGCAGACCCCTCAGGTCCTGCTCACAGTCCGCTGACCAGGGCTGACCCTGTGGCTCCACCTGCCTGCAGTCGCTGAGAAGTGCTTTCTGCCCTAAGAGGAAGGAAAGAGGAAGCTCTAGAAGCATCCAGCCTGATTGATTGTTTTTCTTTTTATTTTTGGTACCGGGGATTGAACCTGGGACACTTAACCACTGAGCCCCATCCCCAGGCTTTTTTTATATTTTATTTAGGGACAGGGTCTTGCTATATACTTAGGGTCTTGCTAAGTTGCTTTAGGACCTCGCTAGTTGTTGAGGCTGGCCTCGAACTTGCCATCCTCCTGCCTCAGCCTCCCCAGCTGCTGGGATGACAGGCGTGGGCCACTGTACCTGGCTGGGTAGATTTTTGAGTGTCAGGGATGGGGAACGAGGGAAGAGCCCGCTTGGTTGGACAAGTGGGATTTGGAGTGAGGGAAAAAGAAAAGACAGATTTGGTAAAGATAGAAAATATGGAAAAAGAGGTTATGGCTTTTTAGTTTTCTTCTGACACCAAAAAAATGCATGTTTTTTTCTTTTTTTTTTTTAATTTTTAAATTTTGAGTATTGGGGATTGAACCCTGGGGTGCTTTACCACTGACACACATCCCCAACCCTTTTTATTTTTATTTTGAGACAGGCTCTTGCTAAGATGCTGAGTCTGGCCCAGAACCTGCGATCCTCCTGCCTCAGCCTCCTGAGTAGATGGGATGACAGGCATGAGCCACCCCACCTGGAAAAAGGTATGTTCTTCTTTGACACGAAATAAATGTTGCTTTTCCTGTACCAATCGATTCTGTGATCCTTTGACACTAACTAAGTGTCCTAGAAATCAGTTCAGCCTGACATTGACTCCTAGAGTTAGTGTAGACCTACTCACACAACACTGGTCCTCAGTGTGTATACCCACCACAAGTGGGGCAGCCAGCCTCTGCCCACACTTCTGCCCAGCTGACTACCAATTTAGAAGTCCCCACAACCCCTGATCAGGTTCAGTAATTTACTAGAACAACTTATAGATCCTAGGAAAGTACTATACTCCTGTCATAGTTGACCAGCCAGAAAAAGAGGTATATAGATCAAGGTCAGGAAGGGTCCCAACACAGGAGCCCTGTCCCCAGGGAATCAAGGATATGTCTGCCAACTCCATAGCTGTCTGAATCTTGTTCAAGAGTTTGTTTGGGGGGTTTTTTTTTGGGGAGATGGAACCCAGTGTCTTACTAAGTTGCTGAGGCTGGCCTCCAACTTGCAATCCTCCTGCCTCAGCCTCCCGAGCCACTGGGATTGCAGGCTTGGGCCACCATGCTAAACTCAAGAGTAGTCATTGAGCTCCATCTCCAGCCCCCTTCTGCTCCTCCCTGGAGACTGGGGTGTGGGTTGAAGGTTCCCGCACTCTAACTCTGTGTTTGACCTTTCTGCTGACTAGCCCCCACTCTAAAACCCTCTGGGGACTCCACAGGCTCAGAATGAATCCGAAAGGAGTCTGTTATGAATGATAAAATAAACTCCTATTATTCAGAAAATTCCCAGGTTTCAGGAGCTCCGTTTCTAGAACTGAGGACAAAAACCAAATATCTACTTTCATGATAGCCGTGGGCTGCACAGGGTTTGTTCTGTGATGTCTGGTGGGACCATCCACAAAGCTTCGCCTGGGTCAGAGCTGTTCTGAGCTGGATCTGGTGATTTCCTGATAACGTGTTCAGGCCAGACTTCAAAATGGTCTCAATGGAGTTCTCCCTGGACCATTGCCAAGAACCCCTTGGCTAGAGAACGGTGGCCTAAGAAGGGAAAGGACAGAAGGACATGGCTAAGGACGAGGGACAAGACAGGGCTCAGAGGGCTGGGAGGATGAGTTTGGTGGGGAAAATTCTAGAAAGTTTGAATGGACCACAAGGATGGAGGACTGGCAAGCCATTTGTGAAGTGGCTTTTTTTATTTTTATTTTTTATTTTTTGTACCAGGGATTGAACCCAGGGGCCCTCGACCCCTGAGCCCCATCCCCAGCCCTATTTTGTGTTTTATTTAGAGACAGGGTCTCGCTGAGTTGCTCAGGGCCTCACTTTTGCCGAGGCTGGCCTCCAACTCGCGATCCTCCTGCCTCAGCCTCCTGAGCCGCTGGGATGGCAGGTGTGCACCACTACGCCCCACTCGTTTGTGAAATCTGACCACTGGGGTGGGAGGTGGGTAAACCTTGGTTTCTGGAGCAGGCAAAGAGTCTGGCTCAGCCTGGGTTTTGGAAAGCTCTGATCTCGAGATAGAAGAGAGTTCTTGGACCAGCTCTAGAGTCTTTCACAAAAATACAGCTGGCGGGGCTGGGGCTGGGGCTCCAGGGTGGAGCGCTTGCTCAGCGGGTGTGAGGGCTTCCATCCTCAGCACCACATACAAACAGATCAATGAAATAATGTAGCAGGTGGACACAATGTCCACCTGCCACTAAAATATATATATTTGAAAAAAATGCAGCTGTCCAAAATGCACAGGGCCATGTTGGGTCCTCACTGAGCTGTCAGTCTGGGGACATTCCCACTCCCCCGTCTTCACTGACCCAGGCCTGGAAGGTAGCACTAGTTGGCGGAACCTTCTCTCCCACTCTCGGGTTTCCATAGGGAGGGACGCCCATCGGTGCGACACTCCTGGCCTGCACTGGGTAAGACTCACAGCAGGCTTCACCAGGGGACCCCTGGCAGCCCCCTCCTCGTCCCTGTTTGAGGTCTGCCAGCCTGAGGGACGCTTGTTTCCCGCGTGGTGTGCTCCTGGCGACAGAGTGTCCTCCATGCATTGGGGGCCTGCCCTGTGTCTGCTCAGCCTGTGGGTGACACCCCCGAGTGGTTTCAGGAGGGCACCTCAGCTCTGAGTGTCGCACCTGCCCAGCCTCGGCCCTGAGCTGGGAGGACACCCGTGCAGATAGGGCCCCATTCTCAGGTGACTGTCTCTCTCAGGACAAAGAAGATCTTTCCAGAAGCCGGGATGGCATTGGCCAGTCACGGTCACCCACCCAGCCCTCGCCCAGGCCCTGGCAGAGGGCACAGAAGTGCTGCCTTAAGGCAGCCACGGGCTCAGCCCTGCAAGCCCGGCTCCACCCACACCTTTGTGAGAGCCTCTTTGTTCAGCCTCTGGACCTCCCAGCCCAGCAGCCATCTGCTCCTGCCTGGACCTCACTGTCAGCAGGGCGCTGTGTGTGCAGCGTCTGCATGGGTGTGTGTGTGTGTGTGCGCGCGCGCACTCGTGTGTCCACCTCAGAGTGGAGAAAGCAAGCCAAGATAACAAAGCTACTGGTCCATTGTTCCAAAGCCCTGCACTCGGGTCCCACCTGCTCTCTCGAAATCCAGGAAACTCTCCAAGCGAGACAAAGCCTCCAGATGGAGTGGATCAGCAGCAGCGGGGCACGGGGGCTCGGGCAGGAAGGCACGATCCGCTTCCTTGGACCCAATTTCCTTTTTTCTGCCTTTCAGACTTTTAAGCTTCAGCTTTAGCCCTGGATTTGGCGACTCAGCCAAGCGGATGGCTGCTTAGTGTGAGGAACAGCCCGGGGGACAGCCAGGCGCTCTGCACACCAGCAGCTTCCCTTGGGGCTGTGCCACATAAAAATCACCGCTTGTCACTGCTCCCCTGAGCGGGGCTGCTGGGGTGGGAGACGCAGGGAATGAGGATTCAGTGCCAGGGAGAAGTTGGGGGCAGGAGCTGAGGTGGTCAGGAGCAGGGCGTGTTGGGCCTGGCCCCCATCTCCACAGAGTTCTCCCCCCACCTGTACACCATGGAGCCCTAGGCTGAATGGCGGATCCAGGCTCTGGTGCAGAAGCTGGACTCTGGTCTGTGTCAAGGAGGGCTCTTGCTCTGATTGACACCCTGTAAGTACCCAGCACACCTGGAGCACCTCCAGGCCTGGGCCAGCACGGCCAGACCAGTCTGGCTCTCAGGTAGCACCGGGCTCTGCCCAGCGACCAGGAGGTGAGGTGACCTGGGGCCTTACGCAGAGTGAACAGCCCTGTGTGGCTCCCCCGCTCTTGATCCAGGTTTCATCTCAGAGGTGATGTCACCTCTCAGACACCACCCGCCAACAGGCCACCCCACCATTTTTATCCCTGCTGTAGAAAGATCCTTCTCCAAGTCTATTGTTTGTTCATTTGTTTTTGATTAGTCTCCAACCAGTACTGTCCCCTGTGCACACACAGATTTACTAAGAGGCTTCAGAGAAGAAGGGTGCATCTGCTCTCTGCGTCACCAAATTCCTTGAACCCAGTATAGGGCCGACAGAGATGGGCACTCGAGAAATTATCAAGTGACAGACTGATTGAGCAAGTCAGTGAACATGACTTGGGCTCCTTAACTGTGTCAGCCACTCCTTGTTAAGAGAGGCAGGGAAATGAGTAATTAAATATAAAGGCTCTGTCAAGTGATCCCAGTGGCTCAGGAGGCTGAGGCAGGAGGATTGCAAGTTGCAGGCCAGCCTCAGCCACTTAGTGAGGCCCTGAGCAACTCAGCGAGACCCTGTCTCTAGTAAAATATTAGAAAAGGGCTGGGATGTGATTCAGTGGTTAAGATAATAATAATAATTATAATTATAAATCCTTCAATTATGGCTGTACTTCCCTTTTGATTTTTTTTTTTGTGGTACCAGGGAATGAGGTGCTTAACCACTGAGCCACATCCCAGCCCTTATTATGTTTCATTATTTTAATTTTGAGACAGGGTCTTACTAAATTGCGTAGAGCCTTGCTTATTGTGACCCTCCTGCCTCAACCTCCCAAGCCACTGGGGTTACAGATGTGCACCCCTGGCTTTATTGACCATTTTATTTTGAGATGGGGTCTTGCTAAGTGGTTTATGGCCTGGCTGAGTTGTTGAGGCCGACTTGGAACTTGTGATCCTCCTGCCTCAGCCTTTTAAGCCACTGGGATTCTAGGTGTACGCCTCCATACCCCTCCTGTGATCTTCTTACTTAGGGAAAAAACAACCCCGCTGTGCCTCAGTTTCCCCATCTGTAAAATAGGAATGAGAATGGTGTGTTTGAGTGGACTTAGAATAATATCTGGCAAAGAAACACTCCGGTATCTTTCCAAGCAGCCTGCCACGTTGGGTCATAGGCTCAGATATGAAATGTGACTCAGCTCCCAGAAGGAACTGAGATGTTTTAAAACTGTTTTTTTGTTTTTTTGTACCAGGGATTGAACCCAGGGGTACTTAACCTTTAGTCACCTCCCCAGCCCTATTTTTTATTTTATTTAGAGACAGGGTCTCCACTGAGTGGCTTAGAGCCTCGCTGAGTTGCTGAGGCTGGCCTCCAACTTGTGATCCTCCTGCCTCAGCCTCCCGAGTCACTGGGATGACAGGTGAGCACCACCCGGCCAGAGTCAAGGTTTGAATTCTGGTGTGTGTAGCTCAGAAGATGGAGCCCTTTCTAGTGACCCATCTGGCTCATCATGACCCTGGGAACATGGCCTGCCTGGCTGTTTCTTTATGTGGGACTTGGAGCTGGAATGGAGGCACCCTGGCTGATGACCCACCTGACCATGGACCCTCACGTCCCAAGGCTCAGAAAGGGGTGTAGGCATCAGGGAAAGAATGGGGACACCTCCCCAGGGAGCTTGGGCACGCCCCAAAGCACCAGGGCAGGCCTTCAGCTGGCATGGGACCTGCCTCCTCGGTGGGGAGGGGCCTCCCAGGGGAACGGCTCACAGCCCTGTCTCCAGCCCCACACCGTGGGGAGTGGTGACAATGACGGGGAGACCAGTGTCTGAGACTGGGCTCCCTGATGACTTCATGGCTGTGGCCTGCTTGGTGACTGGGAAAGTTCCTATGCAAAGGTGTAGGATGCCTGGTTGCTATGGCGATGCTCTCCGTGGGGAGACTCTGTTGCAAGAGTCTTATCGGCTTTGACCTTGCTCTCAGGCACACGGCTCTTGGGAAGGAAGGGACTGCCTTGCTAAGATAACCAGGGTTCCCAGCTCCCTGCTCCTGAACCTGCCAGCCAACCAGTAACTTTAAACAATGGGCTTGCTTGAGAGCTGCCCAGGGCTCCCAGCTTGCTCCCTGCCAATGTAGAATGTAACCAAGGTGATAGCTGCATACTGTTGCTATCTGTCACTTCCACGAAGACGAAGAATGAGGCCTGCCTTGTCCCTAATCTGATTAACCACCCATCCCTAGTAAAGATGGCTGGCGGGATTCTGGAGACCCACTTGTCCATCAGAGAGCGGCGCTCCACCCGACCCCAGCTTTATCCTCGAGATCTGCGTGTGTGACTCTTTGTTTTTCCCCCGTCTCCCTTGGCCCCTCGCCACAGCCTGCTTGCTGGGCTGCACTGGTGGGGGCACCCCACATGGCTTCTGCCCCCAGGGGCTCAGCTCAGGTGAAGTTTCAGAGGTGAACCCCTCCCTTCCCTTGTCCCCGTGGGGACTTTTACGAGTTCATTAAATGTGCATGCAGACTTCTATGGAGGGAACGTTACACTGTAATAAGAGCTACAAATTGATGCAATCCCCCGGAGACCTCCGTGGTAATTCTGTCTGCCTCCTTGGCCACATGGTTTTCCTGCTTTCTACACTCTGTGGGCTGGGAAAGGGAGGGGTTCCCTATGTGCCCTGAGCCTTCTCCTCAGACACTCAGGAGTAGTATCACCCCTCGTGATGATCCACTATAGAAAGGGGTTATTTTGGTTCACACTTTTGGAGGTTTCGCAGTCGGCTGGCTGCACAACTTTTGGGGCTGTAGCGAGGCAGCCCACGGTGGTGGGGAGCATGTGGCAGAGTAAAACTGGGTACTGGAAAGAGTCAGGGAGGGGCTGAGTTCCTATCTCTTGGAAGAATGCCCTCCGTGCCCTAAGGTCTCCACGAGGCCCCACCTTGAGCATCTTTCTAAAGATCTTTCTAGAACTGTTGTTATGGAGTGGAAGTGAGGTGCCCCCCAAAAGCTCACATGTGAGACGATGCAAGAAAGTTCACAGAAGGAATGATTGGGTTGTGCGGGTCTTAAACCAATCAGTTAATGGCTCCCTGGGGGTCCCCTGGAGGCAGGTGGGGTGTGGGGGAGGAGGTGGCCCTGGGGCGGTGGCTTGGGGTCTCTGTGTCCCTGGAGAGTGGAGTCTCTGTTCCCTGGTACCCATGGGAGCTGCTCCCTCACCTCCCCACACACACTTCCTCCATGATGTCCTGCCTCCCCTTGGCCCAAGAGTGTGGACTGAGACCTGACACCCTGAGCCCTAAATCAACTTTTCCTCCTCAACAATTGTTTTTAATCACAGTGGCAAAAAAAAAAAAGCTGACTCAAACAAACTGTGATTGCTCAATCCCTGTGGGGTTTTTCAGTTTCTATACATACTCTTAAGTTGCTGTTAAACAAAAGTGTATCAATATTTCTTACCTCCAGTAATGTACAGGAATGCTCATTTCCCCACATCTTGGCCAATTCTGGGTGTTATGTCATTTTCACTAGTGTGATAGGGACAAAATTTTGTTTTAATTTTAATTGCAAGTCTCTGAATAGCACTATCTAAGGTTGACTATCATACATTTCTTCTTTTCTGTGAATTACTTTTTCATAGACTTTGCTGACTTTATTTAAACCTTTCATTATTGATTTGTAAAAACTCTTTATATATGGCAGTTAGTAGTTTGGCTATGAGGTGTCCCCCAAATGCTTCTGTTAATACAGCAATATTGAGAGGTGAAATGATTGGATTAGGAGAGCTGTGACCTAATCAGTCCATCCCAGTTTGAATATGTCTTCCCTGCAGCCCCGTACCTTTTCTGTCAGCTTTCTTACCAATATGAGGAGAGTGGGTCTACTCTGCTGGGCCCTTCCCCAATCACGTCCTACCTCCCCCTGGGCGCAGAGCAGTGCAATCGGGCATCTATGGACCTAGACCTCTGCAACTGTCCCCAAATAGACTTTTCCCTTCCTCTTGTATTCTGTCTCAAAATCTGATGAAAGAAAGCAATGTCCTAATTAATACCCCTCTGTTCTAGATGCTGTAACTATTTTCTTCTTGTCCACCACTTATATATTATTGAAAAAGCAAATGTTCTTGACATACATTTTATCTTTGTTCAGTCTCTAAATCATACTCTATTTTTGGCTTGTAGCTTTTATGTATTAATAAGGAATTATCTCCTGGGATTGCAAAATAAATTTTTCTATGTTTGCCTTTTAAAACCATTTGTAATTTGTTTTAATTATGCTGTAAGGCTATTTCATGTAGAGTTTTTTTTTTTTTTATATACTCAATTGCACTCTAATCATTTACGGCATATTGATTGCTTTGCTGCTGAATTTAAGCCAACTTTATGATAAAGCATTTATTCATAGGTACATGATGATCCTGGACTTGTGTCCCTATTCTTTTAGATAATCCTAGAAAAATTTGCCACTCACAGACCTACTTTAGAAGATATTTAGTTATCTGATGAGAGGAATTACTCCTTGTTTTTCCAAATTAACTTGGATATTTCTGGAAATTTCTTTTCCTGGGGAAAGTCATCTTGCCATATATACCATTAAGTGTTAACTGAGATTTTGATTAGAATTCCATTGAGTTCACGGAATTTAGGGGAGAATTGATACACCTCACTCTTATCAAGGACTGTCTGGTAAATTTCAGTTGCTTCATATAGTACTTAGACATGTTCATTGGATTTCTTCCCTTTTTTTTTTTTTTTGGTACCAGGGATTGAACTCAGAAGCACTTAACCCCTGAGCCACGTCCCCAGCCCTTTCTTATATTTTATTTTGAGAGAGGCTCTCACTGAGTTGCCTAGGGCCTCACTAAATTGCTGAGGCTGGCCTCCAACTTGCGATCCTCCTGCCTCAGCCTCCCAAGTTCCTGGATTACAGGTGCACGCCACCGTGCCTGGCTTTATCAGATTTCTTGTTAGATATTTTATAGAATTTGTTGCTTTTAGATATGCATTTATTTCCTTTTTTTTTTTTTGGCTTGTAATTAAGCTCAATTTTTCCTCTTTTTCTTTTTTTGGTTTTTGTTTTGTTTTGTTTTTGCAGCGCTGGGCTATGACACCAGGGCCTTGCACCTGGTAGGCAAGTGCTGTACAGCGGAGCTACATCCCCAGCCCAAGCGATTGATTTTTCTCTGTGGATTTCGCATCTGCTGGCACTGCCAAACTCGCCTATTGATTTGTCAATTGACTCTTGCGAGTTTTTCCAGGCAGATGATCATCTGTTCTGCAAATGATCTCCGTCTTGTCCCTTCCTCTTCAATATTCATATGGTTTCCCCTGCGCATTATGTCACCAGATAGACTTTCCAATAAAATGGTTGAACAGAGCAATGATAGTTACGTTGTTTGTTCATTAGTAAGTAGGGAGATTTCCATTGTGGTTTTTTTTAATATTTATTTTTTAGTTGCACACAGTATTTTATTTATTTATTTTTATGTGGTGCTGAGGATCAAACGCAGGGCCTCGCACGTGCTAGGTGAGCGCTCTACTACTGAGCCTCAGCCCCAGCCTCCTTGTGTTTGATGACTTGTGCCATACTTAGAACCTAATTCGTCAGAAACTTGGTTTTGGGGTCCCCCACACTTAAAAAAAAAAGACTTTATTTGTAGACCAGTTTTAGATTCATAGCAAAAGTGAGCATAAGGTGCAGAGATTTCTGAGGCACTCCTTGCCCGAGGCCCACACAGTACCCGCAGTCAACATCCCATGCCCGTGGTAGGTACTTTCTCTCCTCAGCTATTTAGCATGGCTGATGCTGTTTTTTAAAATATTTATTTGTTCTTTTTAGCTCTCCATGACAGCAGAGTGCATCCTGCCATATCACACCCACACGGGGTGTGACGTCCCACTCCTGGGGCTGGACCTGCTGTGGGGTGTCCCTGGTCGTGGGTTCCTCTGTGAACATGGGAAAGTGACGCCCATTCATTCCCCTGTCTCTCCCAGTCCCCTCCCCTCCCTTCCCTCCATTCCCCTGCGTCTCATCTAATGAACTGCTATTCTTGCCCACTCCTTCTTGTGTGTGAGCATCCACGTATCAGAGAGAACATTCAGCCTTTGGTATTTGGGGATTGGCTTATTTCACTTAGCACGATAGCCTGCAGTTCCATCCATTTACCGGCAAAGGCCATCATTTCATTCTTTATGGCTGAGTAATATTCCATGGTGTATATGTACCACAATGCTTTTATCCATTCACCTGTTGAAGGGCCCCTAGGTTGGTTCCATAGCTTAGCTATTGTAAACTGAGCTGCTATAAACCCTGATGTGGCCGTGTCACGATAGTGTGCTGATTTTGAGTCCTTGCGGTCCCAGGGTACTTTTGATTCAGTCATTGACTCCACATGGACACCTTATCGCTAAAGCCCTCAGTGTGCATGTGGGTTCACTCCTGATGCACTCTGTGGGTTTGGGCAAATGTAGGAAGACATGGATCCACCATGACAGTGTCACCCAGAATGACGTCCCTGTCCTCAACTCCTCTATGCTCCGTCTGTTTCTCCGTCCCTCCTCCACATCCTGGCCACCACTGATGTTCTTTTTGCCTCCCTAGTTTTGCCTTTTACAGAATATCATACAGTTAGAATCACAATAAGCAGCCTTTTCCGATTGGCTCCTTTGACACAGATCTGTGCATTTAAAGTTCCTCTGGGCTTGACAGCTCCTTCCCCTGGAACTCTGTGGAGTAACCCTCTGCTGTCTGGAGGTGCCACAGTATATTGATCTGTTCACCTGCTGAGGGAGGGCTTCCTGGCTTTGCTTCCCAGTCTTGGCATCTGTGAGTAAAGGTGCTGTAGACATCCCTGTGCAGATTTCTGTGTGGACATGCATTTTCTTCTCCTTTGGGTAAATACCAAGGAGAGCGACTGTTGGATCAGAGTGGAAGAGGATGCTTAGTTTTGTAAGAAATGGCCAAAACGGCTTTCATTTTGCTGTTCCACTAGCACAGAATGAGAGTTCCTGTTCCTCCATATCTTTAACCAGCATCTGGTATCGTCAAATCCTCAGTGTTGTGGATTTGGCCTCTTTGTTGTTGATTTGTTTTCTTTTAGTACCAGGGATTGAACCCAGGGGTGCTTAACCATGAGCCATATCTATCCCCAGCCCTTTTTATATTTTATTTAGAGACAGGGTCTCCCTGAGTTGCTCAGGACCTCTCTTTTACTGAGGCTGGCCTCCAACTTTCGATCCTCCTGCCTCAGACTCTTAAGCCGCTGGGATGACAGGCGTGGGCCACTGTGCCTGGCGATTTTGGCCATCTTAATAGGTGCATGCCTCATGGTTGAAAGCTTTCGTTCTTTTAATCATCGAAGTATGTATGTTGAATACATTCAAAAGTGTTTTTGTTTCTGAGGAAATTATGTAGTTTTTCTTCTAACATAATCAAGGAGTGATGACATTGGTAGATTTTTCTAAAGCTTAACACATACTTGCATTCCTAAAATGTCTTTCAATACCGTTGAGTTCAGTTTGTGAATTCTTAAAAAATTAAAAACTCAAACAATTTAACTTTTAAAGACAGTACTATAAAATAAGAACCAAAGGTCTGGGGCTGGGATTGGGGCTAGGGGTGCTCAGGGGCTGGGGCTGGGTGGCAGAGCACTTGCCTAGCATGTGTGAGGCACTGGGCTCCATCCTCAGCACCACATATAAATAAACAAAATACAGGCATGCCGTCCATCTGCAACTACAAAATGTTTTTGAAAGGAACCAAAACAAAATCATAAAATTTATTTATTCTGTTTGTTTTACTTTTTTAATATTTATTTTTTAGTTATAGATGGACACGATCTCTTTATTTTAGCTTTATGTGGTGCTGAGGATGCAACCCAATCTCACACACAGTGGGCGAGCATTCTACTGCTGAGCTACAGCCCCGGTCCCTATTCTGTTGATTTTTTTAATTGGGAGAGAAATCGAGAATGAAAAGAGATAAAAATAAAATAAAATAAAAAAAAGAAGCGATAACTGTCCTGGGGTGAAGATGCTCACCTGTGACCCCAGCTACCTGGCATTTCATGGTGTTTCAATCGGGAACATGACCCAAATCCTAACAGGTCTTTGTCATTGATTTAGATTTCCTGAGAGGACTAATATGTGGTCGGCTTTTCCAGAATATTCCATTTGTGGTCAAGGGGTAGGGACTCTCTGTTGGAAGACGGTTGGAAGAAAGCGCGCGCGCACGCACATGTGTGTGCGTGCGCGTGCGTGCTGAGACCGAGCTCGTTAGTTGATTTATTCAAGTCCTCTTTCTGTTTCGCAGAGTGCTGTTAAAATTGCCTGCTGAGGAGTCAAGGATCTGGGTTCCATCTGCTTGTAGCCCTGCCAGGTCCTGCTCCGTGTGTTTAAAATCATGGTCGAGGTGCAACCGAAATGATGCTTGATTGTTCCTTGTTTTGTTCCAGGGCGCCCAGCGTCTTTTGGTTGCCTTCCAGTTTCAACCTGGGTGACTTTGGACCTTTGAGACCGGGGGTCTTCCAATTAGTTTTTATAATAAAATCACAGATGCCAAGTGTACAGCTTGATGTTCATAATGTGGAGCTCACGTGGCCACCACCCCAACCGAGATGTAGACCTTCATCCCCCGTCGGACATGCTCACGTCATTTTCCTGTTAATTTCCCCCTCCTAGGCAACAATGTTTTCTAGTTTTCAGGGTACAGATTTTGCACTGTGGGGTTTTTTTTTTTATACTGAGGATTGAACTCAGGGGCCCTCCACTCCTGAGCCCTGTCCCCAGCCCCTTTTTATATTTTCTTTAGAGACAGGATCTCGCTGAGTTGCTCAGGGCCTCACTAAGTTGCTCAGGCTGGCTTTGAACTAGTGATCCTCCTGCCTCAGCCTCCCAAACCTCTGGGATGACAGGTGTGCCACATGGTGCCCAGTCTTATTAAAGGATTTGGTCTTTTTTTTTTTTTTTTAAAGAGAGAGAGAGAGAGAGAGAGAGAGAGAATTTTAATATTTATTTTTTAGTTTTCGGCGGACACAACATCTTTGTATGTGGTGCTGAGGATCGAACCCGGGCCGCACGCACGCCAGGCGAGCGCGCTGCCGCTTGAGCCACATCCCCAGCCCAAAGGATTTGGTCTTGGATTCCATTTCATCTGAATAAATATTGCCCTCTCTCTTTGCTTTTATTAGTGTTTTCATTCTATTTTCTTCATTTTTCTGGATTGTTTGTTTTAGAAGTGTCTCACATGAAATGCAGACAGCTAGAGATTTATTTTGATCCAGCCAGAGTCTTTTCCTTTTAATTAGTGTTTAATCCATTTACATATATTGTAATGGCCAATATTATTAGAACCACTCATATCATTTTTGTTTGATTTTAACATACTTTCCAGTTATTTCTTCCAGCTTTACATTTTGCTTTACCATTTTTTTCTGTATTTTTTCACCTTTTAAGGATGTATAATTGTGCCAGACACGGTGGCACACGCCTGTCATCCCAGGGGCTCAGGAGGCTGAGGCAGGAGGATCGCAAGGTGGAGGCCAGCCTCAGCAACAGCAAGGCCCTGAGCAACTCAGGGAGACCCTGTCTCTAAATAAAATACAGAATAGGGCTGGGGATGGGGCTCAGGGGACGAGGGCCCCTGAGTGCAATCCCTGGTACAAAAAAAAAAAAAAGAATGTATAATTTATATATACATGTATTTATATTTTTTAGTTGTCTATTGAATTTATTTATTTTGGTGTGGTGCAAGGATTGAACCCAGTGCTCCCACGTGCTAGGCGAACTCTCTACCGCTGAGCCCCAGCCCCTGAAGTCTATTCCAGTCGCTATCTGTGCTCATGTGATCCCCACAAGAAATCAGCACAGTTTTACTTTCCTCTCTTGCCTTCTCCGTATCTTTGCAACTTGGAATGTCAGTCTGTGTGTGTTATGAACACCTCATCTGCCAGGCCTGGGAAGCTCACCCACACACTCCCTGGCAGGTCGGGCTTTCTTCCACGAGCTTATAGATCTCCTTGACAAAAGGGAGGCGCTCTGAGGCCTGGTTCAGGGTCCTGCCTGTCCTGCAGGTCTGCTGCCCATCTCCATCGTCTGTCAGCATCGTAAAGCTGCAGTCTGCTGCTTTCCCGGTGGTTGATTTGATTTAGACCCTAATTCTTGCAACTGTAAAAAAAAAATAATAAATAAGAAGAAAGATAAAGGCAGGAGAGAGCATGCTCAGATCTCTCAGAAAATGCTCGCTGCCCTGTCCATCACCGCTGAAGGCTGAGAGGCCCAGACAGTGGCGCAGAGCAAAGAAAGCCACCAGGAGTTTGTGGATGGAGAAATAGTGATCCCCCACCTGCTCCCCAGGTCGGGTCTGTGGGACGCGCAGAAACCCTTCTGGGCTCCAGTAACTATTACTCTGCATCTTGAAGCCGCAGATGACATCTCTGCCAGGCAGGAGTCACAGAAAATCCAGTAGGTGCAGGGATTCCTGTGAGTGAACAGGAAGGACATCGGAGACACCAAGTCACCGGCCCAGTTTTATGAGGCCATTGTGTAACGCCTCAGAGGAGGAAGAAGGAGCAGACACTCCAAGTGGAACCGTGGGCCATGTCCCCCCTCGGGTGCACAGCCAGGGCTGTCCCCTGGCCATTCCAATGCCAGGAGAGGGCTACACTTCGATGTCACAGCTGGAAGGTCACCCAGGTAGCATCAGAGGGATGTGCCCTCAAATGTGGGTGAGGATGTGGGGACAAGGTCCACTCAGCCATTGCTGGTGGGACTGCAAATGGGTGCAGCCACTCTGGAAAGCAGGGTGGAGATTCCTCAGAAAACTGGGAACGGAGCCACCATGGGACCCAGCTATGCCACTCCTCGTTTATACCCACAGGACGTAAAATCGGCTCACTCCAGTGACGCAGGCACATCCATATTTATAGCAGCTCAGTTCACAATTGCTGAGCTATGGAACCAGCCTAGGTGCCCTTCAACAGAAGGGTGGATAAAGAAAATGTGGGACATAGACATGGTGGAATATTACTGAGCCATAAAAAGGAATGAAATGGTGGCATTTGCCAGTAAATGGACGGAGCTGGAGACGATCATGCTGAGTGAATAAACCAATAATTAAAAAAAAAATACCTGGAGGTTGAAAGTTCTCTCTGATATGTTAGTATCTGCTAACACATAAAAAGGAGAGGAGAGGCTGGGGATGTGGTTCAAGCAGTAACGCGCTCACCTGACATGCTTGGGTGCTGGGTTCGATGCTCAGCACCACATAAAAATAAAATAAAGATCTTGTGTCCACTGAAAACTGAAAAAATAAATATTAAGAAATTCTCTCGGGGCTGGGGATGTGGCTCAAGCAGTAGCGCGCTCGCCTGGGATGCGTGCGGCCCGGGTTCGATCCTCAGCACGACATACAGACAAAGATGTTGTGTCCCCCGAGAACTAAAAATAAATATTAAAAATTCTCTTCTCTCTCTCTCTCTTTCCTCTCTCTCTTCTCTCTCTTTCTTAAAAAAAGAGGGAAGAATAGAAGTCCAGAGGATTAGACAAAGGGTAATGAAGAGAGGGAGGCGGGGGACAGAAATAGGAAAGAAAATGGAATTAATGTGTGTCTATACAAACACACCACAGTGAATCTCAAAATTGTGTACGTCCCCAAGACTGGGGTCGGAATTAGAATAAGATATATTCCATGCTTGTATAAACATATCAAAATAGGTCCTACTGTCAGGCATCACTAATAAGAACCATTGAAAGAAAGAAAGGAGGTGGCCCCAAAGTCTTCTTTCCACAGAAAAGCCTTGACCCAGGTGCGGTGGTGCACTCCTGTCATCCCACCTGCTCGGGAGGCTGAGGCAGGAGGATCGCAAGTTGGAGGCCAGCCTCAGCCACTTAGCAAGGCCCTGTCTCTAAATAAAATATATCTAGGGCTGGGGACGGGTCTCAGGGGTTAAGCACCCCTGGGTTCAATCCTTGGTACCAACAAAATAAAAAGCCTTCAGCCTCACTTCTCTGTTTCAGCCCCGTGTCCCTGTGTCCAGAGTGGACATGGCGTTCCCAGGGCGTGGTCCTTACCCCCTGCTCCTGAATCTGTCACCCTCCCCGTTTTTGTTGAAGAGGAAATCAAGATCTGAAGAGGTCTAGCCATGAAGCCGAACACAGCTCCCCTGGGAGTGGCTCTGGGCCGGGTCCACCTGCACAGCAGGGCTTGGGCCCTGCGGGTGGCCAACTGACACTGGCCAGGAGGAGCATGTCCCCTTCCCCTCTGCGGGCGCCGGTCAGTGGGCAGCCTTGGCCAAGACCCTTGGAAAGCCCTGCGCTTTGTCTGCTTCCCGAGAAGCCCCAGTGCCACCTAGTGGCGCTTGTGAGACATGCACACTGAGGACTGGCTCTGGCTTCCCAGTGGGGAGGTCCCTCCCTGCAGCCCAGGGGACTGCCTGCTTAGCAAATCTTCATCCTCAAAGCACCCCCCTGCCGGGTCCTCTGCTGAACATGGAAATGGGCTTTTGAGGTCTTTTGTGCAATGCACTGAATTCATGCAAGAATCCTCCATTGACGTCAGGCCTTGTTCCCTGTGTTGAGAGAGGAGAGAGGATGAGGTTGAGCCCCGTCCCCAGCCCTTTTAAATATTTTATTTAGAGACAGGGTCTTTCCGAGTTGCTCAGAGTCTCACCAAGTGGCTGAGGCTGGCCTCCAACTTGCGATCCTCGTGTCTCAGCCTCCTGAGCCACTGAGGTCACAGGCGTGAACCATGACACCGGAATAACCCTCCCCCCCCCTTTTTTCCAAGTCTCCTGGCCCCTGTGCATTTTTGCCACTGCCCCCTCGCTGGCCTGGTTTAGAAAGGACTCTTTGGACAAGCAGACTTTCTGAGCTGAAGAAAGTGAGGGTCCCCATCTGGCTCCCCATTTATATAACTTAAGGAGACTCGAGAGATAATAAGGCGAATCTGTTCCAAGGTGACTTAAGGTCCCCATTTGTAGACAGGGGAGCAGCTGGCGTAATTCTGAGTTTCCGCCTGAGCAGGTACTTCCATTACCCTCAGCACCTCCATGCCTGGCTTCTGGAAAGATCTATGGGGGGAGGGGGTGCGGGGGGGCATTGCTCTACCTTCCCTGGAGAGCTCAGCAGGAGCCCTCTGCTGCCTCCCTGTGTTGGAACTGGAAGGGGGATCCCCTTCAATGTCCTTTCCTGGTGACTATGGGGAAATGAACAGAGTGATGTCTAAACCACACTGGAGGAGGGTCCCTTCACAGGTCACAGAGGAGGAGAACAGAAATGTCACTCAGGAAGGGCCGTCTTTTAACCATCCTTATTTTCTTGTCCCATGGTAGATTGATTACAGAAGCAGCCGTTTTATATCCCCTCCCAGACCCCTGCCCTCAGTGATGTGACCTCACGGCAACTTGCAACACTCCATTGGTGTTTCCCACCCTTGGGTCCAATCTTGCCTTGGGACTGACTTCAAGACAGTGATTGTGGCAGAAGCAAAGCGCTCTGGTTCTCAGGGTGGGTCCTAAATCGCCTCTGACTACTTTTTCTCTTGGATCGCTAGGCCGGCCGACTGTGGGAAGAGACCACCTGGAATTCAGGTGGCCAGCACACTCGTCCAAGTGGAGTCTCCAGCCACTCTAGAATGACATGACTCAGTTCAACGGAGCCATACAGCTGACGTGCGTCTGGTATGTGAGTGAGCCCCTTGTAGCCCAGCTCAGATTAGCAGAACCATCCCGCCAACTTGTGAGACATGCCTCAGGATCATTTTCTGAAGCTACTAAATTTTAGAGTGTTTTGTTACACAGCAATAGCTAACTGATACACCGTGTTAGCTTTCCATTGCTGAGACCCAAATACCAGGCACCAACAATTTGGAGGAGGGAAGGGTCATTTTGATTCAGAATTTTACAGGTTTCCATCTAAGGTGGGTGGACTCCATTGCTTTGGGCCCAAGGTGAGGCAGAGTTTCCTGGCAGAGGAGCCCGGTAGAAGAAGGCTGCTCAGCTCTTGGTGGGCGGGAAGCAGAGACAAAAAAGAGGAGGGGACAAGGGTCAAGATGTAACCTCCAAGGGTATGTCCCTAATGACTTGCTTCCTCCAACCATGCCCCGCCTGCCTATAGTTTCCCACCTTGTCCCATAGGAACTCCATGCAAGTGATTAATCTGTCAAGTGGATTAATCCACTGATAAGCCATCTTGATCCATCTCTCCCCATCCTCTATCCTCTGGTGCTCAGCACTAGGAAAGCAACTTCCTGAGAAATGTGCGCCAGGTCACCTTGTGACCTCCCTTATCTGAAAACAGGTTCATTTTACCTTTTAAACGTTGACTGTTCCAGATGCCAGTTTCAAAATTATTGTCCCCCAGGAGTTTGGAAGCAGCGCTCAGTTTTCTTCCAGCACCCAGAGTTACGGATGAGGCCCCTGAGGCCAAGCTGACTCTTGCACCTACCGATTTTGGAAGCTTATAGGATATTTCCACTCTTATATTTTGAATTGTTTTCTTTGGTACCGGGAATTGAACACAGGGCACTTGACCACTGAGCCGCATCCACAGCTCCCCCTTTATTTCTGTATTTTTATTTATAGATGAGATCTTGCTGAGTTGCTTAGGGCCTCACTAAATTGCTGAGGCTGGCCTCAAATCCACAATCCTCCTGCCTCAGCCTCCTGAGCCACTGGGATTAAAGGCGTGTATCACTGCACGTGGCTTAATTTTCTGCCTTTTTACCTTATTCCATATTTTGAGAAAATTTTTTCTATGTAGACCTAGACACATGCACAAACATGTAGATATAAATACAAATATATTACATATACATTGCCTTTTCTGTTTCTATGAAGAATGTCATTGGGATTTTAATAGGAACGGCATTAAATCTGTATAACACTTTTGGTAGTATGGTCATTACAACAGTTTTTATACACATATAAATAAAATTTGACAGCACTTCAAAATTAATGGACATTTTTATGGTTTTCTTCTTTTTTGTATCTTCTTATGCTTGGCTTATTTATTCAATGTATTCTTTTCTAAAAGATCCAAGAAATAATTTATAGAATTCACAATTTATACTTATTTTATTTTTGGCACTGGGGATCTATCCCAGGGGCACTTTGCCAGTAACCCCATACCTCACCCTTTTCATTTTTTATTCTGTGGCAGGATCTAAGTTGTTGAGGGTCTCGCTACATGGCTGAGGCTGGCCTCAATGTTGCAGTCCTCTTGTCTTAGCCTCCTGGGTCATTGGGATTACAGATGTGTGCCACTGCGCTCAACACAATTCACATTTTTAAAAACATTTTTAGTTATTGATGGACCTTTATTTATGTATTAATTTATATGTGGTGCTGAGAATCGAACCCAGTGCCTCACCCATGCTAAGCAAGCGCTCTACCACTGAGCCCCAGCCTCAGTCCCACAATTCACATTGTTAAACAGTACAATTCAGGGACTTTTAATATATTCACTGGGGCTGTAGTTCAGTGGCAGAGCATTTGACTAGCACGGGTGAGGCACTGGGTTCCATCCTCAGCACCATATAAAAAATAGATAAAATAAAGGCATGCTGTCCATCTACTGTTACATAAAAAATATTTTTTAAAAATTCAGGCTTTGTCTCAGTGAGCTGAATCAATTTTAAAACATCTTTAATACAAACCTTCCAATCCTTGCCACTCCACACCCACCCCCCCCCTCAGTTCCCTGCCAGCCCCAGACAATGTTAGTCTACTTCTGTGAAATCTCCTCATGGCTCCACTGTGTCTGCCTTCAGATAACTAAGACCATCTAAGGGATAAGAAGGGACTAACAGGCCACTCTGTCCCAAGAGACGTCTACACAATAAAAAAAATAAATAAGTATTGATAAGAAAAGGAGGGTGTTATAGTTCTGATATTAAATGTCCCCAAGGCCTTAGGTGGGAAAGGCGTGGCCTCTGGTCTGGGGTGCCCTTGGGAGGTGGGGCCTAGTGGAAGGTCTTTGGCACATGTCCCTTGGAACTCTAAGCCCCTCCCCCTTTACATCTGGCTGCTCTGCCCGTGATCAGGTTGCCCGCGCCACAGGTTTCTGCCGCGCCACAGGTTTCTGCCATCATGTACTGCTTTGGCACCAGCCCAAAAGTGACCATGCCAAGCACTCCGGAACTAAAACATTTCCGTCTATGAGCCAAAATAAACCTTTCACCCTTTTAAGTTATTTATCTCAGGGATTTTGTCACAGTCAGGTAAAGTTAACTAACACAGATGGAAGAAGTTACGTGTGCAACTACCACCAAAAGAAATCATATCTGACCACAGTAATATTTGGGGGGAAAAAAGCAAATTTAAGGACTAAAGAGTCACACAGGACAAAGAAGCATTAAAATTTTTTTTTTTTTTTTTTTTTTAGTTGTAGATGAACACAATACCCTTATTTTCTTTCTTTATTTTTATGTAATACTGAGGATGGAACCCAGGGCCCCACACAGGTTAGCAAGGGCTCCACCTCTGAGCCCCAGCCCCAGCCCTGATTTTCTTTTCTTTATGTTTATATACACCACATTTTCTTTATCCACTCCTCTGTTGAAGGGCACCAAGGTTCGTTCCATAGCTTAGCTTTTGTGAATTGAGCTGCTGTAGCAATCCATGTGGCTATGTCCCTGTCGTGTGCTGATTTTCAGTCCTTTGGGTATAAACCGAGGAGTGGGACAGCTGGGTCCCATGGTGGTTCCGTTCCTAGTTTTCTGAGGCATCTCCATCCTGCTTTCCACAGTGGTTACATCAATTTGCAGTCCCACCAGCCATGTCTGAGTGTGCCTTTTCCCCACACCCTCACCAACACTTGTTGTTGCCTATATTCTTGATGATTGCCTTTCTGGCTGGAGTGAGTAGTTCTGATTTGAGAGTTTTGATTCTCTAATTGATAATGATGTTGAAATTTTTTTTTTATATTTGTTAATCGATTGTACTTCTTCTGAGAAGTGCCTGATCAGTTCCTTAGCCCATTTATAGATTGGATTTTCTTTTGGTATTAAGTTTTTTGAGTTCTTTATATATCCTAGAGATTATTGTTTCATCGGAGATGCATGTGGTAAAGATTTTATCCCAGTCTGTAGGCTCTCTCCTCACATGACTGATTGTTTCTTTTGCTGAGAAGAAGCTTTTTAATTTGAATCCATCCCATTTATCAGTTCTTGATTTTACTACTTGCACTTTAGGAGTCTTGTTAGTTAGGAAGTTAGTGCCTAAGCTCACGTGGTGAAGATTTGGCCTACTTTTTCTTCTATTAGGCACAGGGTCTCTGTTCTTGTGCCTGTTTTTGATCCACTTTGAGTTGAATTTCGTGCAGAGTGAGAGTTGGGGATTTAATTTCATTTTGCTACCTATGGACTTGCAGTTTTCCCAGCACCATTTGTTGAAGAGGCTATCTTTTCTCCAACGAATGTTTTTGGCACCTTTATCTAGTATGAGATAACTGTATTGATATGGGTTTTTCTCTGTACCTTCTATTCTGTACCATTGGTCTATGTGTCTGTTTTGGTGCTAATACCATGCCATTTTTGTTACTATGGCTCTGTGGTATAGTTGAAGGTCTGATACTGTGATGCCACCTACTTCACTCTTCTTGCTGAGGATTGCTTTGTCTACTCTGGGTCTGTTATTTCTCCAAATGAATTTCATGATTGCCTTTTCTATTTCTATGAAGAATGTCCTTGGGATTTTAATAGGAATTGCATTAAATCTGTATAATGCTTTTGGTAGTGTGACTATTTTGACAATATTCTGCCTATCTAAGAGCATGGGAGATCTTTCCATCTTCTAAGGTCTTCTTCAATTTCTTTTTTTAGTGTTCTGTAGTTTTGATTGTAGAGGTTTTTCACCTCTTTTTTTAGGTTGATTCCCAAGTATTTTATTTTTTTGAGGCTATTGTGAATGGGGTAGTTTTCCTGATTTCCCTTGCAGTGAATTCACTGATGTTTAAGAATGTGTTTGATTCATGGGTGTTGATTTTATATCCTGCTACTTGGCTGAATTCATTCGTTAGTTCTAGACATTTTCTGGTGGAATTTTGGGGATCTTCTAAATATAGAATCAAATAGTGATAGCTTGAGTTCTTCTTTTCCTATTCCTAGCCCTTTAATGTCTTCATCTGTGTGATTGCTCTGTCCAGAGTTTCAGGACTCTGCTGCAGAGAATTGTTGGAAGAGGGCATCCTTTCTGGTTCCAGTTTTTAGGGGTAATGGTTTCAATTTTTCTCCATTTAGAATGACATTGGCCTTGGGCTTAGCCAATATAGCTTTTTTAAAAATATTTTTTTTTTTTTTAGTTGAAGTTGGGCACAATACCTTCATTTTATTTATTTTTATGTGGTGGTAAAGGATTGAACCCAGGGCCTCACACATGCAAGGCGAGCGCTCTACCGCTGAGCTAAAACCCCAGCCCCGCCTATATAGCTTTTGCTGTGTTGAGGTATGTTCTTACTATCCCTAGTTTTTCTAGTGTTTTGAAGATGAGGGGTGTTGTATTTTGTCAAATGCTTTCTCTGCATCTATGGAGATAATCATAAGATTCTTGTCTTTAAATCTATTGATGTGATGAATTATGTTTATTGATTTTCCTATGTTGAACCAGCCCTGCATCACTGGGATATGAACCCCACTTGATTATAGGGCACTATCTTTTTGTATGAGATTTGCCAGGATTTTATTGAGAATTTTTGCATCTATGTTCATCAGGAATAGTGATCCGAGTTTTTTTTTTTCCTTGATGTGTGTTTGTCTGGTTTTGATGAGATGATGATAGTTTGATTTGTCTTTGCTACTATTTTTAAAAAATATTTTTCTAGTTGTAGATGGACACAATACCTTTACTGGTTGATTTTTATGTGGTGCTGAGGATTGATACACACATGTGGCGATCGCTGTACTGCTGGGCCACCACCCCAGTCCTGTGTCTGCTATTCTTACGTGTTGCTTCAGGTTTGGTTAAAACAGGAACAACAAAGAACCGAGCATGTGTTATTTTTGCCATGTGAACCTTTATTTTATAAAAGGAAACAACAAATGGGTTAAATTCAAGTTAAGGAATGGAAAAAAATAGAAACGACTCCGAGAAAATAAAACAAAGGAACTACCAAAGTCAAAAGCAGAAATCTGTGAATGAGAAAACCAGGGGGTTTGATCAATAAAGCGGGAAAAATTCTCTGAAAAAGATAACTAAGAGAGAACCCTCGGGTAAAGAATGATCCAGAGACCAGACACCCATAACCCACAGTAAGATAAAGGACCGGGCGCTCTCTGGCCTTCCCCCCAAACAGTGGGCGGGACTCTTGGTCCGGCACAGGGGGTCCTAGAGTCTCCAGACTTCTTCGCAATCGGGAGGGAGGGCGGGGTCCTGGGATCTTCCCCTTAGACTGCACTGCGACGGGACCTGCAGAGTTTGGAAGTCCAGTCTTTCCTACAGAGGGCTTTCTGCAAACTTCCCTAAATGCAATAGAGACATCTGCCATCCCTTAGACTCTGCTAACCAGGTGGAGAGTATTAGATGGGGGATCTGCATAGAGGCCACCTCTGGGCGGCAGCACCCCAACCAGGCGGTCCCGCGAGGGGCTTCCAACCTCCAGACTGCAGGGGGATGAAGGCTGAGCCCAGCGCATTCTTCAAAGGCTGCCAACTCGCACGCCCGGTTGATGGGCGGCCTAGTCCGCATGCGCAGGGCCAGGCGGGCTGGGCGGGCGAGGGCGGCCTAGTGGGCGGGGCGAGGGCGGCCTGGTGGGCGGGGCGAGGGCGGCCCGGGGGCGGGGCGAGGTGAACGGCCGCCCCCAGGGCTCGTGGCCAGTGCGGGGCGTGTGGAGTTTGGGCCGCGTCCGCCGCGCTCGGCCGCAGTTCGGGTGCCGCCGCCACCCTCGTCCAGGTTCCTACGTAGACCCGGCCCCGTCCGGCCGGGAGTGAGAGCGAGGCCCTGGAGCAGCCACCGTCCCCACCACCGCCGACACTGTCGACGGCGGCGCAGACATCGCCGAGGATGGGGAAAATGAGTGTCTCCGACCGTCGCCTAGCCAGCGTCCGCGGTGTGCCCGTGTCATCGCCTCCCGGGCGCCGCGCCCGCCTGTCGTCTCCCGGGACCAGCCAGCAGCCCCCTGAGGCCCGGGAGGAGATGCGGCGCCACGTCAAGAACCTCATCGAGGGGAGCCGAGTGATGATCTTCAGCAAGACCTACTGCCCGCACAGCTCCCGGGTAGGCGCCGGGCGGAGGGAGGGCCGCGGGGAGACGGAGGGACGCGGGGGGTGGGGCCTCAGGGGAGGAGCGGGGCCTCGGGAGGGACGCAGAGGGCGGGGCATCGTGGTGGGGCGGGGTCTCGGGAGGGAGGGCCACAGGGCCTGGGCATGGGGCGGAGCTTAGGGTTGGGGGCGGGGCCTCGGGAGCTGGGAGCCCAGCCCGGCTGAGTCCTGGGACCTGGAACTGGGACTGCTGCCCGCTGGTCACCCACTTGTCCTAGCTCTGCTGGCTTTGAACTTGATGTTGGCTGGCTAAAAATGTGTATCAAGACAGGAAAAAAAATAATTTTTAAAGAAAGTTTTGTCTTGATAAAAATGGTGGTGCAAACAGAGGGAACGACTTCAGCAGAGCAGAATTCAGATCCCACTGATAAAAACTGGGTGACCTTGACCCGGTTCCAGAGCTGGGCAGAAGCTGCCTTTCCACATCTTGTATAAGGAAGGTAGAGGAAGGTTGTGAAAAGGATTAAAAAGTCAGGGGTAACTTTAAACTCTTCTGCACATGAACTTTGGGGCTGGGTAGGCGCGCAGCGTTATTTCTAGGGATAACTCTACTGACTGTTCAGGATAACCCACTTAGAAATGGGCCTTTGGAAGATAACCCACCTGTAAAGTAGGGACTCTGAACATTTTGAAATTTATTTCACATTAGCAGAGAGATGAAATAATGAAAGTTGGAAGATAATATGCAAAGCCCTGAACTCTTGGGTCAGGCTCATGAAATGATAAGCTATTATTCAAATTCGAGGTTACATTGAGGTATATCTATAGTTTCTTAGAACCTCTATGCATGCATATCAATTTTAAAGAGTAATAAAATGATTTGAGTGGCCTGGAAGCCGCCCCACCCCAAGGTTAACCACCTACTACTACTCTTCTTTTCCATTTCCTCTGCATATATATGTCATTAAACAATATTTTGTTTCTTTTGCCCTGTTTGGGACTTTAAGCAGAATAACACATGGATTCTTTTGCAGCTTTTTCCTTCAATGTGTGTTTTCAAGATTCATACATGTTACTACCTGTCCTTGTGGCTCATTAATTTTTCTTACTGTGCTATTCCATAGGGTGAATCAGACCATAGGATTAGATTATGCTGTTTCTGGTATTTTGTTCTTAAAAACAATATGTATGCCTATTCTTGGACATACCTCCCATGCACACATATAAGACTTAATTCTAGGGTATCTTGAAGCTGAATTGGTGGGCCGTAGAGGATGCATGAAATCACACACATTCCTAAGGTGATGCACAATTGCTCCTCCAGTGGTTATACCGGTTTGCCCTCCTGGTAGTATATAATAGTTTCTTTCAGCCTGAAACTTTGCTAACTGCTGATATTTAAAATTTTTGCTATTCCTGCAGTAATGAAGTGGCTTGAATTTTACATTTCCTTGATGAAATTCACATGTTTATGGTTCATTTGAATTTCTTCTTCTAGGAAACGGATTGGGTCTTTTGCTTATTTTTCTACTGAGTTGTTTTGTTTTGCAGATTTGTAGACCTTCATTATATGTTTTGCATACTAACCCTTTGGGTATGTATATGTGTATATATACATACATATATGAATTTTTATTTTTCTTTCTATGGGATATTGTGGTCCAGTGAAGTTTGCAAGTTGAATGTAGCTGAACCTATCATTTTTTTTCCCTTTATAGTTTGTTCTTTTTTTGGGTCTTTATTTTGTTTTTGTTTTTGGCACCAGGGATTGAACCCAGGGGTGCTTTTCCCACTGAGCCACATCCCCAGCCCTTTTTATGTCTTTTATGTTTTAAGGTCTTGCTGAGTTGTTTAGGACCTCACTAAGTTGCTGAGGCTGGCTTTGAACTTGAGATCCTCCTGCCACAGCCTCCCCAATAACTGAGATTTCAGGAATGTGCCACTGCACCTGGCTGAAAATTCTCTGATTTTTGAAACATCATTCCTGCACTAGTGTTGATCCATGTTTCTACACTCTCGAATTCATACACTTTAAAATTTTTTTCTTCTCTTGGTTAGCTTTTAAAACACATTGTGGTAAAACACATGCCACATAAAATTTATAGTTGTAACCATTTTTAGGAGTATAATTCCGTGACATTTGACTGCTGGGTGCAGTGGCACACACCAGTAATCCCAGCAGCTTGGGAGGCTGAGGCAGGAGGATGGCAAGTTGGAGGCCAGGCTCAGAAACTTATCGAGTCCACAAGTAACTCAGCAAGACCCTGTGTCTAAATAAGATTTAAGCACCCATGGGTACAATCCCTGGGACAAAATTCACAGTGTTGCACAACAATCACCACCCTCCATATCCAGAAATTTTTCATTTTTTTCAACTGAAATTCTATACCCATTGAATGTTAACTCCCCTTTCCTCTTCCCCAGCCATTGGTAACCGCCCTTCTACTTCCTGTGCATGAATTTGACTACTTATTACCTCATCCTAGTGAAATCATACAGCGTTTGTGTCTTGTGTCTGGCTTATTTCCCTTAGTGTAATATCTTCCAGATTCATCCATGTTGTAGCATCTGTCAGAAGACAGGACCAGTGAAACTCCACATTACATGAAACCACAAAAATGGGATCCTAATTCGGATAAGTTATGCTCCATGTCTGTATTTATATATAGAAAGAACAGATAAAAAAATTTAAGAAAAGAATTTTCTTTCCCTTTTTAAAACTGAATAGTATTCCGTTGTAAAAAATAGAGCACATTTTGTTTGTCCATTCAAGCATTCAAGCATTAGCAAACAATCTGAGAAGCCTCTACCTTAACTGTCGTCAATAATCTGACAGTGAACATAAGCATACAGTTGTTGAGTCACTACTTTCAGGTCTTTTAGGTACCTTGCTAGAAATGGAATTGCTGACTTATAAGGTCTTCGTGTTTTCAATGTTCTGTAGAACACTGTTTTACATTCCTACCAACAGTGCACCGGGTTCCGATTTTGCCACATCTTCTTTAACACTTGTTAGTTGGTGTGTGTGTGTGGTTTTCTTAAAGCAATAGTTATCATGATAGATGAGGTGGCATGTCATCGTGGTCTGATTTGCATTTCCATAAAGATCAGTGAGGTTGAATAGTATGTGCTTATTTCCCATTGGTGTATTTTCTTTGGAGAAATATCTATTCAAATGCTTTGTTCAAGTGCTCTGTTTTAAGTTGTGTTTAAGGTTTTTTGTTACTAAGCTTTAGAAGTTCTCTGTATCATGTAGGTTGTGATCCTTTAAGTATGTCATTGTAAACGATCCGTGAAGTTGCTTGGCTGATTTTTTACTTAGTTGATAGTGTCCTTTGCTGCACAAAACCTTTTGTGTTTTTTTTTTTAATTATTTTATTTATTTATTTATTTATTTATTTATTTATTTTTATTGGTTGTTCACAACATTACAAAGCTCTTGACATATCATATTTCATACATTTGATTCAAGTGAGTTATGAACTCCCAATTTTACCCCAAATGCAGATTGCAGAATCACGTCGGTTACACATCCACAATTTTTCATAATGCCCTATTAGTAACTGTTGTATTCTGCTACCTCTCCTATCCCCTACTATCCCCCCTCCCCTTCCCTCACATCTTCTCTCTCTACCCCATCTACTGTAATTCATTTCTCTCCTTGTTTATTTTCCCATTCCCCCCACAACCTCTTATATGTAATTTTGTATAGCAATGAGGGTCTCCCTTCATTTCCATGTAATTTCCCTTTTCTCTCCCTTTCCCTCCCATCTCATGTCTCTGTTTAATGTTAATCTTTTCTTCCTGCTCTTCCTCCCTGCTCTGTTCATAGTTGCTCTCATTATATCAAAGAAGACATTTGGTATTTGTTTTTTAGGGATTGGCTAGCTTCACTAAGCATAATCTGCTCTAGTGCCATCCATTTCCCTGCAAATTCTATGATTTTGTCATTTTTTATTGCTGCATAGTACTCCATTGTGTATAGATGCCACATTTTTTTTTTTTTATCCATTCATCTATTGAAGGGCATCTGGGTTGGTTCCACAGTCTAGCTATTGTGAATTGTGCTGCTATGAACATCGATGTGGCAGTATCCCTGTAGCATGCTCTTTTAAGGTCTTCAGGGAATAGTCCGAGAAGGGCAATAGCAGGGTCAAATGGTGGTTCCATTCCCAGCTTTCCCAGGAATCTCCAAACTGCTTTCCAAATTGGCCGCACCAATTTGCAGTCCCACCAGCAATGTACAAGTGTACCCTTTTCTCCACATCCTCGCCAGCACTTGTTGTTGTTTGACTTCATAGTGGCTGCCAATCTTACAAAAATATGGAACGCTTCACGAATTTGCGTGTCATCCTTGCGCAGGGGCCATGCTAATCTTCTCTGTATCGTTCCAATTTTAGTATATGTGCTGCCGAAGCGAGCACCCTTTTGTGTTTTGTGAGATCAAATTTGTCTGTTTTCTCTTCTGTTCCTTGTGCCTTTGATGTTATATCCAAATCCAATATCTTTGCCCTGTGTCTTTTTTTAATTTTTCATTATTTATTTATTTATTTTTTGTCCAGGGACTGAACCTAGGGGTGCTTAACCACTGAGCCACATCCCCAGCCCCCTTTAAAAAAAATTTTTCCCTTTTAATTTTTTTTTTGATTGTCAGTGGACCTTTATTTTTTTTTATTTATATGTGATGCTGAGAATCAAACCCAAGGCCTCACACGTGCTAGGCAAGTGCTGTGCCACTGAGCCACAACCTCAGCCCTTTTTATTCTTTATTTTGAGACAGGGGCTTGCTAAGTTGCTGAGGCTGGCTTTGAACTCACTGTCTTCCTGCCTCAGCCTGCTCAGCCACTGGAATTACAAGCCTGTGCCACTTTGACCAGCTACTGACTTCTTCTAAGAGTTTTCTGGGTTTTAGCTCCTACATTTAGGTCTCTGATCCATTTTGAGTTCGTTTCTGTACTTGGCTTTAGGTCAGGGTTCAGTTCCATTCTTTTGCTTGTGGATAGCCATTTCCTTGGTACCATTTGTTGGAGACCGTACTTTCTCTTTTGGATGGTCTTGGCACCCTTGTCAAAAATCAAGACTCTTCCAGAACTCTCCATTCCCTTCTCTTGCTCTGTGGGTCTATGTTCAGGCCAGTCTCCTTATGTTTGATTACTGTAGGTTTGTGGTAAGTTTTGAAATCAAGAAGCAAGAGATGTCCAGCTTTCAAGATTTCATTTTTTTTGCGGGGGGTGGGGTGTGCTATATAGGACTCCCTGAAGTTCCATCTGAATTTTAGGAAAGATTTCAATTTTTGAAAAAAGAAACATCATTGAGATTTTTGATAGGGATTGCATGGAGTCTGTAGCTTGCTTGGTGTATTATTGACAACAACTTAAAAGTCTTCTAATCCTTGAAACACAAGATGTCTTCCAATTTATTGGTATCTTTTATTTCTTTCAGCAGTAGTTTGTAGTTTTTAGTGTATAAGTCTTTACCTTCCTCAGTTAAGTGTATTCCTAAGCAGTTTAATTCTTTTCATGCCATTGTTAATGGAATTCTTAATTTCCTGGTTGACTCATCCATCATTAGTATATGGAAAATAACTAGTCGTCGTGACTTTGTGCCCTGCAACTTTGCTGATTTTATACATCCTAATAATGTTGATGTGTATGTGTCTTTGAAATCTTCAAGTTTTGTACATATAAGATTATGCTGCTTGTGAACACAGATAATTTTACTTCTTTTCCAATTTGGACAAGAATTTGTCCAATTCCTTTTTCTTGCCTTATTGCTGTGGTTAGGACTTTCAACGCTGTGTTGAAATAGAATGACAAAAGCAGGCTTCCTTTCTGATATTAAAGGAAAATTATTATGCTATCATAATAATTATATTATGCTATCATGTGTGATGCTACTTGTGGGAAGAGCTCTGGAGTTCTTTGCTCTCATGGTCTGCATCTCCATTGGGCCAAAACTCTGAGGTCTTGTTTAAGAACTAGGAGGAGCATCTGGACACAGTGGCACATACCTGTCATCCTAGTGGCTCAGGAGGCTGAGGCAGGAGGATCGAGAGTTCCAAGCCAGGCTCAGCAACAAGCAAGGCCCTAAGCAACTCAGTGAGACCCTGTCTCTAAATGAAATACCAAATAGGGCTGGGGATGGGGCTCAGTGGTTGAGTGCTCCTGAGTTCAGTCCCTGGTATCTGCCCCACCACTACCCCAAAAGGATGCTGGGAGTGGGGACAGGGACCTGATGAGTAGGACTCTATAAGGGGATTTCTTTTTGGCTTGCCTTTCCCAGCTTGGGACTTTACCTTACAGGTAAACTGTGATGGTGGGGATCATGGTCCCAGTATCTCCCCTGTGCCACAGCTGGGGTATGTGGCTTTTGATCTCAGAGGGGCCGATGTAGCACTGAGCCTCAGTGACTCAGAGTGAGAGGTGGGGGGTGGTGAGAGGTGCTGGGGCCTGCTATTCTGAGAGATATTGGGAGCTTGTTTTCTAGGCCACACTTCAACTGGGGTTCCCATCGGGAGGGAGGGAGGAGGAGGATGTACAGCTCAGGGGCTGGACTCTCCCTGCTGTTGCTGAGAGTTCATTGATTTCCTTGCATAAACGTTTCTTCATTTGCTGAGGGCACTTAGGAAATTTCCAGAGCCTGTGAAAATAATTCTCGCTGTTGCACATGTGTTCCCAGTGGCCAAGGGCTCTGGGTTGAGTTCAGATGGAAATCGCCAGCAGGCAAATACAGCTCCCTTACCGGGCGCAGTAACAGCTCTCCCCGTTCTCTCGTAGCAGCTCCAACTAACAGCTCCTCCTGCGGCCGGAGCTAGCAGCTCACCCGGCCGCCTTACCTGCAGCTCCCAGAAGCTCGCCTTCTCATAGTCACCCTCTGTCGCCAGTTCCCGCTTCTGGCTACTTTGAGTGCCAGCAGCCTTTAGTGTTAACAGCTCTTCCTGGACCTAGCTCAGCCTACTCTGCTCCAGGTGGACATCATGAATCAGCAAATAATACCCCCTGGAAGGGTTTGTTGGGACTTAGGGGAAGCAGTACAGACTGAGCTCGTGGGGGGTGGGAGGAGGGCTGTGTGTATGGACAGAAAGGACCAGGTTGGGCATGTACACAGTGTCCTGCCTGTGGTTTTTTTTGCTTGGTCATGTGTAGGGGACAGGCTCCAGAGTGAGGCCATCTGAAGCAGCCTCAGAGGGGCGCTGTCATCCCACCAGGCTGACCCCAATGTGTGCAGGGCCTCTGAAGCTGCATGTTCTTTACCAGCAGCCAGGAAGCATGTGCAGAGGCCAAGCTGTCAGGATGGCGGCTTAGCTGGGCGGCCCATGAGGTGGCCACTGGGCAGTGTGCTCCCGGGTGGTGGGAGCCCCTGAACAGCCAGTGTGGGGCGGGGACACCGTGGCTGTCAGCCAAAATACAGTGCATGTGTCAAGAGCAGAATGGAGGGCTGGGGATGTGGCTCAAGCGGTAGCGCGCTCGCCTGGCATGCGTGCGGCCTGGGTTCGATCCTCAGCACCACATACCAACAAAGATGTTGTGTCCGCCGAGAACTAAAAAATAAATATTAAAAAATTCTCTCTCTCTCTCCTCTCTCACTCTTTCTTTAAAAAAAAAAAAAAAGAGCAGAATGGAGGAAACACCTTTGAATTGGCAGGTTGGGCCTCTGTGTCTTCTCACACGCTTGGCCGTGGAGTGGACCTTCTGAGTGGAAGTGGGACCTCTGGGTTTTGTGTAAAGTGCTGAGAGTGCTGAAGGGTTTTGATGGGTTTTGTTGTTGTTGTTGTTGTTGTTGTTGGTACTGATGGTTGAACCCAGGGGCACTTAATCCCTGAGCCCCATCCCCAGCCCTATTCTGCATTTTATTTAGAGACAGGGTCTCCCTGAGTTGCTGAGGGCCTTGCTAAGTGGCTGAGGCTGGCCTCCAACTTGCAATCCTCCTGCCTCAGCCTCCTGAGCAGGGATTATAGGCATGAGCCAGCACACTTGGCTGCACTAAAGGGTTTTAAGGAATGTGGCACAAAGTGGGTTTGAAGAGGTCACTTTGACTGCCATTTTGAAAACCAGAGGGTTTGACAAAGCTGGTGCAGGAAGAACTTTTGGGATATTACTGAGAAATTCTATTAGTAAATATTGATGTCGCATACTAAGATATCGACTGTAGGCAACTAAGAAGATGAAGCAGTTCAAGATGGAGAATTCAGACTTAGTAATTACTGTAACACGGTGGGTGGGATGGATGATGTTGCCCAGTGATTCCTTTGCAAAGTCGTTCCAGTGCCACTTTGGCTCCAGGTCCTGATTCTGGGTGTCCAGGGGACACCCATGCTGTTGTTTTTCTGTCCCCTGTCGCAGCAGCAGTCTCTGGGGTTTCTTATTTACACCAATGATGGACCATGCCTGTTTCCCTACTAGAGGGCCGCCACCGTGTCGTGTCCATCTTTGTGTCTCAGTGACTTACAACAGCAAATGACCCGTCCCGGGTAGGTTGGGAAGAAGGCGAGTTGCTTTTGGAAGATGGTACCTTTGGGGCATCCTGGTGTCAGAAGAGAGATTTGAGCACTAGTTGCAGATTTGGGAGTTGTTATAATGGGGCTGTGAGGTGTCCCCAGAGTCCCCATGGGAGGCGATGCAGGAAGGTCCAGAGGAGGAGTGAGGGGTGTGAGGCCTGAACTGCAGCACTGAATGACTCCCTGGGGGTTCCCTGGTGGCCCCTGGAGGGAGGTGGGGTGTGGGGAGGAGGTGGCCCTGGGGCTGTGGCTTGGGGTCTCCATTTGTCCCTGGAGAGTGGAGTCCCTGCTCCCTGGTCCCCATGGGAGCTGCTCCCTCCCCACACTCTTCCTCCATGATGTCCTGCCTCCCCTCGGCCCAGGAGTGGGGCCGCCGTCTGTGGACTGGGACCTGGGACACCCTGAGCCCCAAGTCAACCTGTCCCCCTCTGCAGTGGTGCTGGAGGGTCCTTGAGTCACAGCAGCGAAAAGCTGACTAAAACAGGAGTCATAAGGAGACAGATATGTCAAAAGAGGGCATGGGGAAGGTTGAGGTTATTCCGGGAACTTGTGTAGTAGAAAGGGTTAAAAACGGGTCATGGGGCTGGGGCTCAGTGGTAGAGCCGTACAGCAGAGCCCGGGGTTCGAGTCTCAGCACCACATACAAAAACAAGCAAATAAAATACAGGCACCCTGTCTATCTACAACTAGAAAAATAAATTAAAAAACAACAGGCCCAACTCCTATTCCCAAAGAACGTTGTTGTGGACATCTCTTATTCTTCTGCCATATTTCCTAACTTGTTGAAACAGGTGGATCTTTGTTACAGGTGAAAGAACTCTTTTCTTCTCTGGGAGTCGACTGTAACATCTTGGAACTTGATCAGGTTGGTAAGTAGAGAGTTAGTGCACCGTGTTGTCTGCAGCGAACGCCAGCAAGATTGACTTCTTCCCCTGGGCTTGGTTCAGTTCAATTTGCTCTTGTCTCTTTGGGTGAGATGAGCCATTTTTGTGTATGTTCAACCAAGCAGAAAATGAGTCCTTATGTGACAAATCATTTGGTGTAGATTTTCTTATTATATGTTTTTCATATTTGAGGGAAGGGAGTGGGAGGAAAATATGTAAGCTGCTTACTTGGAATATTTGAGGTATTTCAAATGGATCTGCCAACTCGCGAGCAAAATAGCTGAAGCTGTAATAAATGAAAGAAATAGACTTCCTCTTCCTGGTTGTGTCACCCACGGAGGGGAGCACATGGAGATTTTAGTTTTATACTTTAGACTCCTTGGCATCTGTGCGTTTGATTCTTTGAACACTTTGCACATGGGGTGCTTTGCAGGGTTGGGGACAGTCATGATCAGAAAATACCTGATCCCTGTCTTCATGAAACTGGCTATTTCCTCCATGTCACTGTGGGAAGTGAAATAGTCTTGAATCTTTTGAGTTTTTTTTGGTACTGGGGATTAAACCCAGGGGTGCTTAGCCACTGAGCCCTGTCCCCAGCTCTTTTTATATTTTATTTAGAGACAGGGTCTCCCTGAGTTGCTGAGGGCCTTGCTAAGTTGCTGAGGCTGGCCTCCAACCTGCGATCCTCCTGCCTCAGCCTCCTGAGCTGCTGGGATGACAGACCCCACCCAACATACTTTTGAATCTTTAGGTTTCTCTGCAGAGTACACCACATGCGGCAATCTTAGATAGTCTTGGCCCACTTGTATTTTCAGCAATGGAGAGTCTATTTTAGTCTATGCTCGTACAGATTTCCAAATGTAATTATAGGAAATTTTTTCTGAGTTGGAACAATAGAGAGGGTTCTTATAATTGTCGAATTATAAATCAAAAGCTAATTCAGGGTCTGGAGTTGTGGCCCAGTGGCATAGCACTTGCCTAGCATGTGTGAGGCTAAGCAACAAAACAAAATCTGACCCGGTTCAATCCTCAGCACCATATAAAAATATATAAAGTTATTTTTAAGAAGATTTTTTTAAAAAGCTAATTTAGAAGGCTTTTTTTTTTTTAGTACCAGGGATTGAACTCAGGGACACTCAACCCCTGAGCCCCGTCCCCAGCCCTTTTTTATATTTTACTTAGAGACAGAGTCTCCCTGAGTTGCTCAGGGCCTTGCCGTTGCTGAGGCTGGCCTCCAACTTGCGATCCTCCTGCCTTGGCCTCCCGAGCCACTGGCATTATAGGCATGTGCCACTGTGCCTGGCAGAAGGCTCTATTTTATTTTTTTAGTAGTAGGTAGATACAATACCTTTATTTTATTTATTTATATTTTATGCTGTGCTTAGGATCCAACCCAGTGCTTCACATGTGCTGGACAAGTGCTGTACCCCTGTGCCCCAGCCCCAGCCTCTAGTTTTAGAGGGATCGATAGATTGATCTTTAGGTTCCCAGGGTTTTCTCTGGAGTCGACATTTCATGAAGTCATGAACACATGACAGATGTGTCACCTGTCCCAGGTGTGTCCCTGTGAGCACTGTAGTGCTGTGACCCTTCGGTTTGATTTACTTGGCACCATTGACACAGGGTCTTTATTGAACTTTTTATTCTCTAGATGATGGGATCTGAGTTCAAGAAATGCTGACAGAAATCACTAATCAGAAGACCGTGCCCAACATTTTTGTGAATAGAGTGCACGTGGGAGGTTGTGACAGGACGTTCCAGGTAAGCCCTCCCTGCCTCTCGTCCTCGTTCTGTTCTCAAAAGCATTTAAAAGAGGAGGAAATGGCTTTCAGAAGTCTTTTTACTTGGTCATTTTGAAGTTGTAAAGTGGAAAATCCCTTGGGATGGTTATCAGCGAACCCTGATGACTACAGGAGATGAGCTTTTCTACCAACCTGAATTCAGGAGCAAGAAGGAGAGCATTTCTGAATGAGGTTACCAGGCCACATAGGTGTGTCCCCTGGGGCCAGGACAGGTCTGCTCCTCCTCGTGGGGAGAAAAAGGAAGGCTGTTCCCCTGTAAAATGAGGTCAGCGCCCACAGTCTTGTCCAGGATCATGAGAATTCTTGGCAAGGCCGCTGACCCTGGGATGACTGATTTGCTCAGGGCCATTGACGTTAACTTTCTCATCCGTAGGGGTGGAGAGCTTGCCGCGCTCGCATGAGGCACAGGGTTCCATCCCCAGCACCACATCCAAATAAATAAATAAAATAAAGGTACTGTGTGCATCTACAACTAATATACATATGTATATTAGTCGTAGATGTTATATATGGATTATTTTTATTTCTAAAATGCATGAAATGGACAGGAGTCCTTCTGTTAGGTAGTAATCGATAAAAAATTGATATTTATGGGGCTGGGGATGTGGCTCAGGGGTAGAGTGGTTGCCTCGAATGCACAGGCCCTGCATTGGATCCTTTGCACCCCACACACAATTAAAAAACAATCCTTATTTTATAATTAGTTTATTAATTAAAATTCCATTCTCTTTTGTGCATGTATGCAAATGTTAGCCACCAGCGATTGACTAAATACTGATTTGAAATCTTTTTTTTTAAAGAGAGAAAGAGAGAGAGAGAGAATTTTTTAATATTTTTTTTTTTAGTTTTCGGTGGACACAGCATCTTTATTTTTTATTTTTTGTGTGGTGCTGAGGATTGAACTCAGCGCCCCGTGCCAGATGAGTGCACTACCGCTTGAGCCACATCCCCAGCCCCTGAGTTGAAATCTTTTTTTTTTTTTTAGAGAGAGAGAGAGGGAGGGAGAGAGAGAATTTTTTAATATTTATTTATTTAGTTCTCGGCGGACACAACATCTTTGTTGGTATGTGATGCTGAGGATCGAACCCGGGCCGCACGCATGCCAGGCGAGCGCGCTACCGCTTGAGCCACATCCCCAGCCCCTGAGTTGAAATCTTAATTAAGAATTATATTTTGGGGGGCTGGGCATGTGGCTCAAGCGGTAGCGCGCTCGCCTGGCATGCGTGCGGCCCGGGTTCGATCCTCAGCACCACATACCAACAAAGATGTTGTGTCCGCCGAGAACTAAAAAATAAATATTAAAAATTCTCTCTCTCTCTCACTCTCTCTCCTCTCTCACTCTCTCTTAAAAAAAAGAAAAGAATTATATTTTGGTTGGGAAAGAAATGATTGTGTGCATTGCATGTGAATGGGCGATCCGTGTCATTAGGTAACAGCATGCTTTATTAGTTCTAGAAGTTGCCACCCAGTGTGCAAGGTGGTGAGTGCTGTCATAACTGCCCCTACGCACGTTCGGAGCTGGCCTCAGCAGTCCCCACCCGGATTATGGTGTCAGAGATTGGGCCTGGGGGTACCCAGAGAGCAGACCTGTTTCAGAAACACAAGGCTTCTTCTTGGGTAGCACATCCTAACTAGTTCCACCCTACTTGAGCAGCACGCAGAGAAATGTCAGTTCCAACTTTAGATGAGTGGTAGGTCTCTTGGCCCCAAGACTTTTTGTAAATGAAATCGATGCCGATTGGACACCGAACACAGGGTGCAGGTAAAGAGATTTGAGATGGATTTCCCTGAGCACTTCAAAGAGTAAGGAGGCCGGTGGAGCTCTTCTTAGGATGTTTACAAGCCATCCTGGGCGCACATCCTTCATTGGTCACATAGCATCTGGCCGATCCCTGAAGTTATGAAATAAGCACCTTTGTCCCTGTCAGGAAGGGCTGGTTTGAGCTTGTCATTTCTAAAGCTGAGTTTGGGGGATTGGGCAATTGACTTGGCATAAAGAAGGCTTGCTGAGTCACGTATCAGACTCTCACCTCCTCTGAACTGCTTCTGGCCACCACACGGGCCACAGGAGCAAGCGACTCTGGTACAGAACCAGTGTCGTGATCCTTACAGAAAGAAAAATTTGCAAGGAATTTGTTTTGTATAGGAAGTTCACAAGTATAGCTATAAAATTTAGACAGATGTATAAGAAATCAAGAAAAAATTGCTGGTAATGTGTAACAGTTGTTTTTAAAACAAAGACTGGCACAGACTGGGCACGGTGGTGCATGCTGGTTATCCTAGTGGATCAGGAGGCTGAGGCAGGAGGATTGCAAGTTAGAGGCCAGCCTCAGCAACTTAGCAAGGCCCTGTCTCAAAATAAAAAGGGATGTGGATGTGGCTCCATGGTTAAGCACCCCTGGGTTCACTCCCCAGTACCAAAAAAGAGAGAGAGATAGACAGACACATTAGCACAGAGAAACAAGGATCTTGAAAAGTGATGCTTGGTTATTCCACTGCACTTGACCCTGTCTGCCATACGGACAAGGCCACAGCCCTCTTGGCCATTTGACATGTGCTGCCTATCTGGTATAGGTCACAACACACATTCTAACCACTTCGACTCTACTTGGCCAACATGCAGAGAAATGGGCAGTTCTGCCTTGGGTCAATCGTAGGCCTGTTGGCCCTGAGATTGTCTGTGGGTAGGGTGTGAGCGCACAGCTCTGGATCGTGAAGTCACACGGTGTTCTTTCTCCTTCTGCTCAAACACAGGCACATCACAGCGGGTTGTTACAGAAGCTTCTGCAGGAAGGCTCCGCGAATCATTATGATCTCATTGTCATTGGTGGTGGCTCAGGTGGTCTCTCGTGTGCTAAGGTACGAACACAAACAAACAAAAACAAGGTGCCCTTGGAGGTGATTTTTCCTGGCCATTGACATAAGCATCTCGTCTGCTTATTGTTTTAAACAAAAATATTTAATGTTAACATCACAATCTTAAGCTTTTATTTTATCAGCCATTTTCATTCAGGGAAAAGACCATGTTATCCCAGAAAAACAGACTGTTTTTATTTGGGGAATGAGAGAATTTTCTTTACTTGATTTGACTTCTTGCACTTTAAATATAGTTGTTGTTGTTGTTGTTGTTGTTGTAGGAAGCAGCCATTTTGGGAAAGAAAGTCATGGTCCTAGACTTTGTGGTCCCTTCACCTCAGGGCACATCCTGGGGTAAGCTGTGCGTTCTCTCATCTTTCCGTGCATCGTTTTATACGTGTGACGTCTCTTAGTCCCACAGGAAGCTCAAGAGCTGAGGTAGTCCCTTCCAGAATTGAGGAGGCCAAGTCTCAGGTCATAGGTCATCGGTGGTGACAGTGCCAAGAAAAATGGAGGGACATTTTGCAAATTAAAAAAAAAAAAATCCGTGACCGGAGGGTGCTCCCCCTTTGATGTCTACACAGTGACCACAGTGTGTGACCTGTGTCCTGGTCACATGAGTTGCCATAGACATTTTTGTGAGTGTTTCTGCACCAATGTCATCATTGAGTTGAGTGGCCACACGATAAGTCAGTGGCATTAGGATCCATGGTCATCACAGCTTAGTTAAGTAAGGGACACGATATGGTTCCCGCCCTAGGACGGGTGCTGTAGGCAGAGTGGTCACTTGCCAGGTTCGTTTTCCTCTCTGTCAAACAGAGCACATAGGCCTTGTGCTGGGTGTTTTCTGTCTATACCGTGTTCTCCTTCCGTCTCTGCCCTGCTCCGTGCCCCGAGGACGGATCAGTTGGTGGCCTGGTCCTCTGGCTTCTGGTCAGGGTTGGCCAGTTTGCTACAATGAGGGACAGCAGAGCAGAGTGGAGCTGGGGGTCCTCATGGCTCTGGCTCCTCCATGCCAGTCACTGGGGCTGCCTTCCTTCTTCCCGGAAGGCCACCTCTGTCAGGTGGGTGACACCCTCTGGGTCAGGCCCTCACTCGGGCTTCCTGCCCTGCACACGGACTGCTTTCCTGGTTAGGGCATTGTGCTGTTCCTTCTTGCTCTTCCAGCCCACATCTTGTAATAACTTCTTTATGAACATTCTAGAATTTTCTAGAACCCTGATGCTAAAATGCAAAAGTCACTTTTAACATTCAAGCTGGCTCTGAACCTTTCGGCCTACAGTTTCATATAGTGGAACAAGGGACCTTGTTTTTCCTTCTGTTATTCTTGTGGTGTGCATGCAGTTGTGTCTTCCCCTCTCGTTCTCTCTCTCTTTGCCTTCTCTTGTTTCTGTTCAGTTCTGCATGTTTTAGTAACACTGTGCAGGTGTTTGAAATCACACACACACACACACACACACTTGCACTCACACACCCCCCCCACACCCACTGTTCTTTTCTTTCTCAGGCCTTGGAGGCACTTGTGTGAATGTTGGCTGTATTCCTAAGAAACTGATGCACCAGGCTGCCCTTCTAGGACAGGCCTTGCAGGACTCAAGGAAATTTGGCTGGGAGTATAATCAACAGGGTGAGTAACGATTTATGAAATGTAGATGGGGAGGGAAAAAATGTAGGTTTCTTAGATATGTGCGATTTTTATAGTTGAGCTTGAAAATCATTTGGTAAGCATTTATTAGAAGCCACACACCTGTCATCTCAGCAGCTCAGGAGGCTGAGCCAGGAGAATCACAAGATGGAGGCCAGCCTCAGCAACTTAGGGAGGCCCTGAGCAATTTGGTGAGACCCTGACTCTAAATAAAAAATTTAAAAGGGCTGGGGATGGGGCTCAGGGGTTAAGCACCCCTGGGTTCAGTCTCTGGTACCAAAAAAAAAAAAAAAAAAATCCCACTGTGTACGAGGCAGATACAGAGACTGTAGAGATGGCTCCACTCTTGTGGTCCTCCTGCCTAGGGAGGGAGCTGTTTCAGCTCTAGCAATTCCAGGCCCTTAGCCAAATGGGAAGATTAATGATCACTGTTTTCAGAATTTGTTCAAGCATGAGGAAATTAGAATAGTATCAGTAGTTGTTTGAGTTTGATCTATTACTCTGATACCATTTTCTGTTTTATCAGTTGTTATGTTGTCTTTTGGTTAATGAAAGGTGAGAAACAAATTCATCCATAACCACTTATTGGCTGGGCAGACAGGAGGACAATGGAGTTCCTGCACGTAATTCTGTTGGGTGAGATGGTCAAGGAGATCCGTTGTGTGCACTCAAATTGACTGGGCTGGTGTGCACATTGACTTGAGGGGCACCTAATGCAGCTTTGAGGTCAGGGAGAGTTTAGACGCTCTTCTGGGACAAGGTGACCCTTGATCCACAGAGAAAAGGAACATGAAGGACAGCAGCAGTTATGAAGATGTGCTAAGACACAGCCCAGACAAAACATGCATCAGGAGCAGGTGGGGTAAAGAACAGGCACGTGATGTTGGGAGAAATCAGATTAGAGAGGTCAGCATGTCGTAGGCCCTGAAGTGCTATCATAAGGAGTTGATTTTACCCACAGTTAATGCAGCCATTGAGGAGTTCATTCAGCAGGAGAGGAGCGTGCACTACAGTTTGGATGCTTGATCCCTCTGATGTCACCAAGGGAAAAAAGAAATTGGGTAGGGAGGCAAGAAATGACAGAGACCTGAGCTAAGACTGAAGTCTGGCTGGAGTGCAGGGGTGGGTTTAGAGATGTTGAGCCTGTGGGACTGACTACATATGGTGACCAGCTGACTGTGTGCTGTGCTCTCCATCATGGCTGAGTGTCAGAATATCTGGTGGAGTTTCTAAAAAGATAAAAATGACTTGTCTTTATCCTGAGAGATTCTGATCCAGTTGATGTGGGCATATGCCTACTTTTTTTTATACTGGAGATTGAACTCAGGGGCACTTAACCACTGGGCCCTATCCCCAGCCCTTTTTCATATTTTATTTAGAGACAGGGTCTCTGAGTTGCTTAGGGCCTCACTAAGTTGCTGAGGCTGGCCTCCAACTTGCAATCCTCCTGTCTCAGCCTCCCCTGCTGCAGGGATGACAGGCGTGAACCACCACACCTGCTCCCTCAATTTTCTTTTTGGAACTCTGCTTCTTGCATGTGCTTTGTAATATAAGATAGGAAGAGAGATGGAAGTTGCCAATTGTCTTCTGTCAACGTTTGATTTTTAAAGCAGTAGCTAGTAGTTCTCGCATGGCTGTATATAACTTACCATTAAGCGTCAAGGTCACTTTGGGCCTTCACCTGGTCGTTTCAGTGAAGCACAACTGGAACACTCTGACAGAGGCCATTCAGAACCACATCGGCTCTCTCAACTGGAGCTACAGGTTGTCGCTGAGGGAGAAGGGAGTGACCTATGTCAATGCCTATGGGAATTTGTGGACCATCATAAAATCAAGGTACTTTCTGAATTTTTTGCCCTTCTCTTGGCCTTTCCTTAGACCTGCTCACACTTGCCTTAAACTCACACAGAGGCCTGTTCTTGGCTGTGTTTGTTGATTATGTGCCTGTGCAAATTGAAAGAAATTGCTTTTCCAAGAACTCTTAAAATTATTATTTGCCTTTGATTCTATCGCCATCTTAACAGAAAGTGTTCAGACCAGAGAGTTCAAAGTTCACAAGACTAGAAAGATCAACATTTTAGCAGTGGAATCCTTTCTAAAAGTGAAACCTTACCTAAAAGTCTCTATATATTATTATAAAAGCATTGGTAAAAGCAATGTCATTTAAAATGCAATAATATATATTATACACATATTAATATAATGTCTCTATATATGGCCTTATTATGTGTAACGTGTGTTGTTATATTTAATATAGTATGTAACATCATTTTATATTTTTATATGCGTAATGTTTGCACACTCTGAGACCAGTGTACAAGGTAAATGAGATCATTTTGATGAACACAGAAGTTTTCACTAGAGTTCGGATCAATAGCCAGGTATCACCCTCAGCATCCGCTTTATTCCACACTTGGCCTTGATGGCACAGTGTGAAGTGAGCTTGACAAGATTTCCCGTTATTTTGTAGTCAGGTGTTACCTCAGAAGGATCTGGGCTGAGGTGGCTCTTAAAACCTTAACTTGGGGACCTAGTGGGGACCTCAGAGGTAGAACACGTGCCCAGCCTGCTGGAGGCGCAGGATTTCACCCCCAGCACCAGGTTAAAAAGCAAAGTTCCATGACTGATCTGAATCGTATCCTTCACAGGAAACACTGTAGAAATGCAGCGTCAGTTTTATTTCTCAAATAATAATAATATGCCTGGTACAGATGGTTGAACAGCTGTTTTAGTCAGGTTTTTTGCTGCTGTGACTAAAAGACCAGATCAGAACAGTTTTAGGGGAGGACAAGTGGACGTGGGGCCTAGGGTGTCACAGGTCGCAGTCCACAGATGGCCGCTCTCGGTTTCACCTCACCACTGCACCCCCAGCCCTGCTGTCCCCCAGGTCCCGGCCCTTGCAGGCCTGCATGCTGTCCTGGTCCTGTGCACGGCTCTCAATCGACCCTCCCTGGGCACCTCATGCCTCCTTTGAAGCCACCCTGGGCTGGTTTCCTCGTTGCTTTCCAGCCCCCCTCTGCCCTTGACCATGCCTGTTCTGTGAAGGCGGCTCTCATCCGCGGTGCCCACCACGCTGCACCGTGGTTCATCCTGGTGAACCAGGAGCCCTGGTCTGGGTGGCGCCCGTCTTGTCCAGTGTACTGTACAGTGTGTGGAATAAGTGAAGTTTGCTCTCCTTCTTTCCCAAGGCAACCAATAAAAAAGGACAGGAAAGTTATTTTTCTGCTACAAAGTTTGTCATAGCAACCGGTGAAAGGCCACGGTACTTGGGCATCCAAGGGGATAAAGAATACTGTGTTACGAGGTAAGAGTAAATGGATGGTTTTAAATTGATAAATTGCCTTACGTCTGTGTTTCCAGCTTGTTCACTCTCTATCTTATTGCACAAAAGATTTGAATCGGTAACAAAAGTACATGCAAGGCAGGAAGCTAAGTCAAGTGATAAGACAGAGAAAATAAGATCAAGTAAACAGGGTCAGTGGTAAAACTTACACCCAAAATATGCTGGGCTGCTCCATGATTGCTGGGAATGGCGGAGGAATTTGGTTGTAAGCTTCAGACAGACAAATGCAATTAGCGTCAGGGTTTAGGGTGAGGGGGTCAATGGGAAGCCGATGGTCAGGAGCCACACGGCCCCCTCCGCACTTGCAATGGCAGGTCCCTGTGGGTCAGCACGGGAGGTGCTGCAGGCTGCTATCTATGGCTGCAGACTTTTCTGGGCGGGCTGACGTAGGAGAGCAGCTGTGGACTGGGGGGTAGATCAGTGGTCTAGTAACTGTCCAGTCTGCCCAAGGCCCATCCCCAGCAGTACAAGGCAGGTAGGTAGGCAGGTGGGTAGATAGACAGATGGACTGATAGACTGCTAGAGAGAATTTTCTATTTATTTATTTTTTTAATATTTATTTTTTAGTTTTCGGCGGACACAACATCTTTGTTTGTATGTGGTGCTGAGGATCGAACCCGGGCCGCACGCATGCCAGGCGAGCACACTACCGCTTGAGCCACATCCCCAGCCCCCTAGACTACTAGATATATAGACTGAGAGACAGATGGACTGATAGACTACTAGATAGATAGACTCATAGATATGGAATGATAGACTACTAGGAAGATAGAGAGATAGACTGATAGATAGATGGATAGATAGACAGATGGACTGGTAGACTACTAGATAGATAGACATGATGAAATGATAGACTACTAGGAAGATAGAGAGATACACTGATAGATGGATAGACAGACAGACAGATGGATTGATAGACTACTAGATAGACAGATGGACTGATAGACTACTAGATAGATAGATAAATGGACTGATGCACTACTAGGTAGATAGACAGATGGACTGATAGACTACTACATAGACTGATAGATATAGACAGATTTTATAGACTGATAGATGGATAGACAGATACACAGACAGATGGACTGATAGGCTACTAGATAGATGGACTAATAGACAGATGGACTGATAGACTACTAGATAAACTGATAGATATAGACTGTAGACTACGAGGGAGATAGACTGATAGATAGACAGATGGATTGGTAGACTACTAGATAGATAGATGGACTGATAGATAGATATTGACTGATAGAGTATTAGAGAGATTAAACAGACTCTTAGATAGATATAGACTAATAGACTATTAGATAGATAGATTGATAGACTGATAGACGGATAGATAGATACATAGATGACTGGACTGATAGACTACTAAATAGATACACACAATAGATAGGTAGGTAGATGATAGATAGATAGATAGATAGATATGGAGGGGGGAGGGAAAAGGAGAGAAAGCATTTCTGTCGCACTGTGATTCAGGCGACCACACAGTACATACTGGATGTGTGCACACATCCACGTGCCCACACACACACGCACTGCCAAAACAACCAACCATTTTCTTTTCAGTGCAGTCTAATATTTCCTATTTTTGTTTTTTAAATACTTGTGATCTCATTTGATGTTGAATGAAGCTGAGTGTCCCCCTCCCGTCCCCCCACGGGAGCCTCAGACACAGACACCCAGGCTGTTTCCTGTCGTGTCCTTCCATCCAGGTCCCACGATGCGCGTGGGCCAGCCCAGGTCATCATGCACTGAAATCCAGGGCCTGGCTTCACGTCCTCTCTTTCCCATCTCTGTTTTCAGTGACGACCTGTTCTCTCTGCCTTACTGCCCCGGCAAGACCTTAGTGGTGGGAGCCTCTTACGTCGCCCTGGAGTGCACAGGCTTTCTGGCGGGCTTTGGCTTAGAAGTGACCGTTATGGTGCGTTCAATCCTTCTTCGCGGCTTTGATCAAGAGATGGCAGAGAAAGTGGGTTCCTACATGGAGAGACATGGCGTTAAGTTCTTGAGGAGGAAATTTGTCCCTGTGAAGGTGAGTCTGAATGGCCCTTGAATCCCTTTCTGTTCTAATTCTCACTTTAACTTTTTAATTTTACCCCTTCTCACTTTATTTCATTAAATAAATGACTCTGCACTTAAATAGTGTTGCAAATACTGAACCCACGCCCCCAAAAAACCACAAAACTGGTCTCACTTGTCCTTGGCTCTTACCCTGGAGATCCTAGATCTTCTCGAAGGCTCTTTCAAGGACATCCTTAGCAGGTCCCATCTTTAATAAGCCCTGCACACCTGGTTGGTCCCCATTTTCCCTTTTCTCTTTACAGAAAGAGCTTCTCTGTCTGCCACTTGCAATTCCTTGCCTCCTTTACACACTTAGTTGACTCCCACCTGCTTGGTGAAGCTGCTTGTGGGGAGACCCAGTGGTCATATCTCTGTGCTCACCTTACTGGGCCTCCTGACAGCCTGTGGGGAAGGTGACATTCCTTTTGTGTGACATTCCTCTGGTTTCAAGGGCTCTCCTTCCTGCCTTCTGTGGCTCCAGGGTCTGTGGTTTGGTTTTACTTTATGTGGTACTGGGGTTGGAACCCAGGACTTGGCCCAGGATGGGCCAGCGCTCTACCACTCAGCTACACACCCAGTCCCCACTCAGCCTGAGAATCCAGCATCCTGTTTTTCAACCCTGGCGTCTCTGCATTTTTTTTTTTTAACCTGGGTGGTCTTCTGGCTGCTCTTTAGTTTTAGTCATTTACATGCTAATGACTCAGATTGGTAGCTCCCAATCCCTGCACTCATTCCTAACAGCTGCCTGCTGGGGGTTACCACTTGGGTCCCTCCAAAGCATCTGGGATTTAAGAAGACAAAGTTAGAGGATCTCTGCCTTTTCCTCCTAGACCCTGCCATCCTCCTGCCCATCTCAGTTCTCAGGAAGTATCCCAGGATCAGCTCATTCAACCAAGGCCTGGGATCCTCCCTTCATTTCCTATTCATGCTGCCTCTGATCTCAGCTAGTGCATTGCACCCTCCCACGTGGTGCTCGCTCATGACAGTGTTCCTTTCTGTCTCTCTGCCTGGTCCACGGGGTTCCCCCCATGCCCCCCCCCTCTGGTTAGCTTCCTGTCACTTCCCATGGACTCGGGACACCACTGATCCCTGCCAGATTCAGCAGCTGGAGAGAGGCTCACCCGGAAAGCTGAAAGTGTGGGCTAAATCCACTGAAGGACCAGAAACCATCGAGGAGGTGTACAACACAGTGAGTACTTATTTTATGAGCAGTGACTGGTTGAATATGTTCATAAATTACCAGAGATGAACCACGGGAAAATGGCACTGTGATTCATGTTTTTTAATTCTTCATAAGAGTGGAACAGGGCTGGGGGTAGAGCTCAGTTGAGAGACTGCTTACCTCACATGCGCAAGGCCCTGGGTTCAGTCCCCAGCACCACAGAATAAATAAATAAAGGTATTGTGTCCACCTACAACTAGAAAAGATTTTTTTTTTAATGAGTGGAATAAATATGGACCATAGTGGGGGCTGCTCACATTTGAGTTTTCAATGACACATGGATGTATACATCATTGTAACAGCACAGAACAAACTCTTTTTTAAAAGATTTTTATTTGTGTATTTATATTTTGTAGTTGCCGATGGACAGCATGCCTTTATTTTGTTTGTTTATTTTGATGCAGAGCTGAGGATCGAACCCAGTGCCTCACAAATGCTAGGTAGGCACTCTGCCGCTGAGCCCCAGCCCCAACCCCAGAACAAAACTCTTGAAGCTCTATACCCAAATGTTCTTGTTGCTAACTCCTGGGGAATTAGATATCGTATATATATCTTCATTTTCAAATTGTGGCAGTAGACACTGAATGTATTCTATTATTAAATAATAAAAAAAGTTCTTGGAGCTGTGGCTCAGTGGTAGAGTGCTCGCCTAGCACGTGCAAGGTACTGGGTTCGATCCTCAGCACCACATAAAAATAAACAAATAAAATAAAGATATTGTGTCCAACTACAACTAAAAAAATATTTTTGAAAAATTTTTTCTTAAGAATAAACAATACAAAATTCTGAAACACTTTGGCTTGCCTATGCAAGATTTTAGATGCTGGTAATTCTTTCAGCTGTACATTTATGTTTTATGAGCTCTTATATACAAAATTTTTTAGCTTAAAACAGTAAACATAACATAGAAAGGATCAAAAAAATACATTAAAAAATGAAAAAATAGAGGCTTTGATTAGGATTACATTGGCTGTATTAGAATACTCCTTCGGGAGTGTTCAGTGTAACAATCATTCATGGACAGGGCATATCGGTCATAGATCTTCTTTAACGACTCCCAACAAAGTTAATAAATTTCTATTAAATTAATTTTATTATTTTATTAACTGTATTTGATTTCTATTAAATTTAATTATTGCTCCTTTGTTATTTTAAACTAGTTCTAGGGAGATCAAGAGACCATCTGTTAGATTTATTCCTACTTACATATTTATGTGTAGCTGCAAATGGTATTTTTTTTAATATCGTCATTTATTACTGGTATGTAGAAATGGTGATTTTTGTGTTGAGAGTTCGTGTTCAGTCATCTTGCTAAACTCTCATTTAATAATTTATCCTTAGGTTATTTTAGGTTTCCTGTGTACGAGTTCATATTATCCGTGAATAAGAGCATATTTAAGTTCCTATTATCTGCTTTCTACTCTAATACTTGTCCTCCTGCCTAAGCGCTCGAGCGAGGACCCCCGAGGACCCCCCAGTAGGCCTTTATGGGGATCAGCAACATTCTTGCCTTGTTCTCTGTATCCAGAGGAAAGTTTTCCGAGTTTCATTACCAAAGACGTGATGTTTTCTGTAGGGTTTGAGTAGAGCATCCAGTTCAAGACATTCTTTCCTATTTTTTGTTTGCTGTTGGTTTTTTCTCTTTTGTTTCACCTGTCACAGTTTGGATATGAGGTGTCCCCCAAGATGTGCAGGTGGAAGGCTTGGTGGACTCTCCCATTCAGAGATTGGCTGAACAGATTCTTGGGAGATGCTGGGAACTGGAGGTGGGGAAACTCATTGGAGGCAGGGTCTTGGGGGCTGCCCTTGGGACTCTCTTGTTCTTGACCACTCTCTCTCTGCTTCTTGGCTGCCAAGAGGGGGAGACCTTGCCTCACCCCAGGCCTTAGCAATGGAGCCGCCGACCACAGACTGAGACTCTGAACTGTGAGCCAAAGAACATCTTTCCTCCTCAAAGTTGCTTTTCTAGGTATTTTGTCAAGTGATGCAAAGCTGACTAAAATATCTTAAAATTAGGAATGGACGTGCAGTTGTAATAATGGCTGTCTTACAGCTGTTGATGGTCTTTTGAGTCTCCGTGGCCTTGATGTTCTAAAGTCTAGTCAGCTTCACATTCCTGGAATCAACCCCACTTGGTTAGGCTAGATTGGGTTATTTCGATTTTTTGCATCTGTATTTAAGAATCATATTGGCGTATGATTTTCCTTTCACTATTGAACTTTTTTTATAGTTAGGTGTCAAGGTTATCAGAGCCCATAAAAGGAGTTGGAGTATGTTTCTTTCTTTCCTGTTTCTGGCAACCTCTATGTGATATTAGAATGGGTTTTTATGTTTGATGGAGTTCTCTGATGTTGCCATATGAGTCTAGAATTTTCTAGGAGACATATTTCAACACTGATTCTGTTTCTTTAATGATCAAAGAATTTTTTTAAATGTTCCATTTTTCTTTCTTGAGTTACTTTCAATATGTCATATTTTTCTAGGAATTAGTCCCGTTCATCTAGGTTTCCAAATATGTCAGTATAAAGTTGTTCACGATATCTGATTTTTAAAAGCTATTGATGTTTGAAGTGGGGTGTAATTTCCATGTAAAAATGCACACATCTTAATTGGGCATGGTGGCGCATGCCCATAATCCCAGCAGCTTGGGAGGCTGAGGCAGGAGGATCTCGAGTTCAAAGCCAGCCTCAGCAATGGCGAAGTGTTAAGCAATTCAGTGAGACCCTGTCTCTAAATGCAACACAGAATCAGACTGGGGATGTGGCTCAGTGGTTGAGGGCCCCTGAGTTCAATCCCCAGAATCCCCCCCCCCACAAAAAAAATGCACACATCTTAGATACACAGGCTAATTGGTTTGGACAGGTGCGGGTGTTCATGCCGTGCACACCCCTTCAAAGGCAGCAAAACATGACCGTGAGTCCAGAGACCTCCTGTCCCTTCCAGTCCCCAACCCTGGGCCACCACTGTTACCACAGGCTACCTCTGCCCATTCTCAACTCCCCATAAAGGGAATCAGACACTGTGTACTCTGCTCTTCAGTATATGGTACTCGTTCAGGTTGATGTTTTTAGGATTCTCCATGTGGTGTGCACTCGGTAGTTAGTTCTCTTACTGTATGGCCTAGACGAGTTTCTTTCTTTGCCTGTGTTGGGACACCTGTGTTCTTTTCATCTTAGGCTAATGTGATTACAACTTCTATGCATATTTCTTGTTTAAAACTTTGTGGGCCAGGCATGGTGGCACATTCCCGTAATCCCAGCGGCTCAGGAGGCTGAGGTAGGAGGATTGCAAGTGGAGGCCAGCCTCAGCAACTTAGCAAGGCCCTAAGCAACTCAGTGAGACCCTATCTCTAAATAAAATATAAAAAAGGACTGGGGATGGGGCTCAGGGATTAAGCACCCCTGGGTTCAATCCCCAGTATCAAAAAAAAAACCCTTTTTGTGGCCATATAATAATTTCTCTTGGATAAATATCTAGGAATGGCATGGCTTGATCATAGGATATTTCCATATTTAACTTTATGAATTTTTAAAATTTTTTTCAGTGCAGGGATGAATCCAGGGCTTATGTTGCAATGGAAGCACTCAGCACTTCCAGCCAGATAGTATCATTTTGTATTTGTATCAGCCACATGCAGGGCTTACCAATCTCTGATGCTTACCAATCTCTGATGTCGTCTGGCTTTCATTTTAGCCATTCTGGTGGATGGGTGGTGGAATCTTGCTGTTTTTTTCAAAAATATTTTTATTAGTGGTTGATGGACCTCTGTTTTATTTATTTATATGTGGTGCTGAGAATCAGACCCAGTGCCTCACACATGCTAGGCAGGTGCTTGACCACTGAGCCCCAGCCCTTGCTGTGGCTTTAATCTGCATCTTTGTGATAACTAACCACGTGCAGCAGTTTTTCATGTTGGACATTCATATATCTTCCCTTATGAAGTGTCCACTCAAGTCTTTGGCCATTTGTGTTGGGTGATTTGAATTCTTGTTCTTATATATCTGACGAGCCCTGTAAAGATCTTGAGTATATATTCCTTCTTCAGATACATGTAGTAGGAATTTTTTCTTCTCATCTGTGACTTGCCTATTTATTTTTAATAGGACCTTTTGATGAGCAGTGGTTTTAAAATTTTTATGAAACCCAGTTTCTCTCTTTTTTCTTTTACAGTTAGTGCTTCTGCAGTTCTGAGAAATCTTCGTTTCCCCCAAAGGTCATGAATCTCTCCTTGTGCTTTGCTTCTGAAGCTTTATAGTTTTATCTTCTAAAATATAAAACTGCAGCCCTCCTTGAACTAATTTTTATGTATGGCGTGATGGAAGAATTGAGCTTCTTTTTCCTCCATATCTGGTACCGTTTGTCCAAAACTCTTCCCTTTCTCTCTTGAATTATCTTGGTGCCTCAGTTGAAGTCATTTGACCATTCAACTGGGGGATCTCTCTGCACTCTTTACTCTGACCTGAGACCATGTGTCTTGGTGATCCTTTCCCTGGGACCGCATGGGTCAAATCACCGATCCTTTACAGTTACTTTCAGATAAGGTAGAGGAAGAACTCCAATTTTGCTTATGGCCTTTACATTTCCCTATGCTTTGAAAACAGATGTTCCCTAACTTTGAAAATAGTCTGCTTGGATTTTCATTGAGGTTGTGTTTATTTTATAGATCAGGTTGGAAGCACTGACTTGCTTTGTTCTGTGGGTGCTGGGGATGGGACCCAGGGCCTCATGCAGGCTAAGCATGTGCTCTGCCATGCCATCTTAACAGTGTCTGTTTTTCCAGTGCACACACCTCACGTATCTTTCCATTTGTTTCTCTTCATGATGCTTCATCATTGTGTTCTAGAGCGCTTTCACATATTTTGCAAAACTTCTTCCAAAATTTCATGATTTTTAAACTAGTATAAATGATATTTTTAAAATTTTCATTTTCAGTGGGGACTTATTGACCTTGTAGCCACTTAGGATGCATGTCTACAAGTAAATACAGTTTGTATATTCCTTTCCAATCTGCAAGGTTTTTGCCTGTTTCTTTCCTCGTTACAGGGGCTAAGAACCTCTAGGCCAGAGTTAACTAGGAGTTATGAGAATTTCCTGTGTGTTTCCCAATCTTAGGAGTGAAGCATTCAGTCTTTCATCATTGCTAGGAGGTGACCTGTAAGTTTTTTTACACGTGCCTTTCATATTCAATTGAGGAACTTTCTAAAAATTCTTTTTTTTTTTTTTCCTAAAAATTCTTCACGTGCTAAGAATTTTGTTTGGATGATGGAGTGTTGAATTTCGTCAAATGATTTTCCTGCAGCTATTAAGATGATCATTGTTTTCTTCTTGATCCGGTTAAGAGGATGAATTATACTGATAGATTTTATATGTCAAATTTGCAGTTTGAGGACAGATTCCCCTTGGTCATGAGAGCCTTTTTATATGTTTCTGTATTCAGTTTGCTAACATTTTGGGAAGGATTTTATATCTATGTTCATGAAGAGTAGGGACTTAGGATTTTCTTTTCTTTTAATGTCCTTATCTGTTTTGGTTTTGATTTTGCAGTCATGGAGGTAGAACCCAGGGCTGTACCCCCTGAACTGTGTCCCTGGCACTTTTTATCTTTTATTTAGAGTGAGGGTCTCACTGAGTTGTCCAGAATGACCTCCATCATGGTGAAATATTGTATCATTTCTTACTTAAGCATTCTGAAGACTCGAAGCAGAGGTGCCACCTGGGTCTGGAGTTAATTTTTTGGGCCTTTATAAATTGTAAATTCATTGTTTTATATTAGCTTGCTAGGTCAGTGAGTGGCTTGGATCTCAAATGTCCCAGAAAACCTCATGTGTTAAAGGCTTGGTTCCTAGCTTGGCGCTATTAGAAAGTGGTAGAACCTTGAGGTGGTGGAGCCTCGTGGAAGGAAGTTAGGTCACTATGAACATGCACTTCCTGTTTCTCTTTTTGCTTCCTGACCACCATGAGTTAAACAGGCTTCCTTCACGATGTTGTCCCTCAATGATGTATGACCCAGAGTGACAGGGCTGAGTGATCATGAAATGAAACCTCTAAAACTGCCAGTCAAAATAAACCTTTCCTCCTGTTAAGTCATCTATCTCAGGTATTTGTCAAGTAATGGAAAGCACAGGCCATAGTACCCCAAATCTACAAACTGGTGTAATCAACATTTATTTATTTTATCCCAATTCCAGAGATGGGAAGTTCAAGGTCAAGTAGTCATGAGATGTGTTTTCTCTTGTGTTTCTCCTTGGCTTGCAGATGGCTGCCTTCTTACTGTGTCCTCTCCTCCATTTGAGGGTTTTCTGTATCCTAATCTCTTCTTCTTCTAAGGGCATTACTCACACTGGATTAAGATTGTGTTAGTCAGCTTTCCGTTACTGTAACAGGATTCCTGAGATAATTCAACTTAAAAGGGACAAAAGTTTCTTTTGGCTTAGTGTTTGGGAAGTTTCACTACATGGTCTCTCCACCACCTCTCAGTGGGGCCAGAGGCTGGGGACCAAGCCTTTAACACAAGGGCCTTTGGGAGACCCTGGTCCAAACCATAGTAAGGACAAACCTGTGTGACCTTATTTTACCTTAATTACTACTTTACAGGCCCTATCTCCCAATACCGCCACAATCTAAGGTACTTGGATAAGACTTCAGCCTGTAGACACAGTTCGGCTCATGACCTGGGCTTATCAGACTTCTGTGTGTAAGATCAACAGGTTGTACTTTCAAAAACTCTTTCACCTAAGCCAACAGTAGACTGACTGGCAGAGATGGCTCATCATATTTCATTATTGTCCTTTTAATGTCTGAAGAACTTTTAGCAATGTGCCCGTTATGACAATATTTTTTTCTTCTTCTTCTAAATAAGGTCCTGCTAGCCATTGGCCGTGACTCCTGTACAAGGAAATTAGGCTTGGAGAAGATTGGTGTCAAAATCAATGAGAAGTAAGTACATGCGGTCGCAGCCCTGTTGCCACACAAAGCAAAGTTGGCTATAGGTCACCTCTTAGCATTGCTAAGATACGAATTTTGGGTGGGAGTGGTACTGAGGATTGAACTCAGGGGCACTCAACCCCTGAGCCCCCTCCCCAGCCCTATCTTGTATTTTATTTAGAGACAGGGTCTCACTGAGTTGCTTAGCACCTCGGCATTGCTGAGGCTGGCTTCGAACTCGCGATCCTCCTGCCTCAGCCTGCCAAGATATAAAGTTTTAATGTTTTAAATTTATCTCATAATATGTACCACGGCTGCTCTGTATTGATTTCTTCATCAATCAGGTACTCTTTTTTTTTTTTTTTTTAAGATGGACACATGGACACAATATCTTGTTTACTTATTTTTGTGTGGTACTGAGGCTCGGACCCAGGGCCTGTCATGTGTGAAGCAAGCACTCTGCCACTGAACCCCAGCCCAACCAGTTACTCAGATCGCTGTCTTAAAGAGTTCAGGCACTCAACAACAATTTAAAAATAAATGGAGACGTTCACCTAAAAATCGTGATTTTGAGTGGATTTTTATGTTCTTGGTCAGGGAAGGAGAAGAATTGCAGAGCTCTGAGTCTGCCTGTGGGGGACGTCTGGAGACAGCCACAGTGTCTGAGCTGAGCGGTGCATGGCTTGACCAGAGACATTCTTCTTAGGATTTGAAACCGCTAACCTCCTCTCTTCCCTCCCCTCCTCCCTCCTCCTTCGACTCCCTCCCCTCCCTCCCCTCCCCTGTCCCCTCCTCTGTCCCCTCCTCCCTCATTCCTCTCCTCCCTCCACTCCTCCCTCCCCTCCCCCGTCCCCTCCTCCCTCATTCCTCCTCCCTCATTCCTCCTCATTCCTCTCCTCCCTCCACTCCTCCCTCCCCTCCTCCCTCCTCCCTCCCCTCCTCCCTCCTCCTCCCTTCTCCTTCCTCTCCTCCCTCCACTCCTTCCTCCCCTCCTCCCTCCTCCCTCCCCTCCTCCCTCTCCCTCCCCTCCTCCCTTCTCCTTCCTCTCCTCCCTCCACTCCTCCCTCCCCTCCTCCCTCCTCCCTCCCCTCCTCCCTCCTCCTTCCTCAACCTTCCTGCTCCTGGGACCTTCAGCATCCTCCATGGGTTTCAGATCAGTTGAGGTCTGCTGCCCCCTGGTGGTCACGCGTGCTATGGCCGCCACGATTCCTCTTTCCTGGCAGCCTTTAGAGACGCCCACCTGCTGGAGACCTCAATGCCCAGACCCTGTGACCATCCAAATGGACCTTTTATTTTGGCAAGGTGGACTTTATATCTAAGTTGATGTTTCTGAAGTGGAAAATAGGAATTGCAATAATTCCACGGAGGTATCATTTACACACCGTAAAATTTCACTTGTTTTCAGGGCACAATGCAATGAATTTTTTAAATAAATTTATACTGTTTTGCAACTGCTACTAAGACCCCCGTGTTAGGACATTTCTGCCATCTCCAAAAGAATCCTCGTGCCCGTTGGCATTCGGTCTGTTTCCACCCCAGTTCCAGGAAACCAAAGCTGTTTTCTATCTATAAAGACTTGCTTATTCTACTGAGTGCGGTGGTGCATGCCCCTCATCCCAGAGGCTCGGGAGGCTGAGACAGGAGGATCGTGAGTTCAAAGCCAGCCTCAGCAACAGCGAGGAGCTAAGCCACTCAGCGAGACCCTGTCTCTAACATACAAAAAAGGGCTGGGGGTGTGCTCAGTGGTTCAGTGCCCCTGGGTTTAATCTCCAGTACCCACCCCCTCCAAAAAAAAAAAAAAAAAAAAAAAGATTTGCCTATTTTGGTCACGTGTGGTGTTAGCCACCAAGCAGGGCCCTCCACACCAGCCCAGATCCTTCTGCCATCCCAGTGGGCAGCTGAAGGCAGCAAGGGCCCACAGACAGGGGTCATGAGTTGCCAAAGGAGCCTGTGTATGTCTGGTCCTTGCCCAGTTTGAGCTCCTGGGTTGAGTCCGCCTCCATCGCCCCAAACTGCTCTCAGGACCTGCTGAGGCTGGCCTCGAAATTGCGATTCTCCTGCATCAGCCTCCCTAGCTGCTGCGACTACAGACATTACTGCACTGAGCTGAGGTTACTCTTTAGTAGACTCACAGGACTCAGAATTTTGGACAGCATAAGAAATCTCAAGATAGGAGTGTCCCTGTCCCTCCAGCAGCTCTGTCCACGGTGGGAGGAGGAGACGAAGCTTCAAATATCCGTTGCTTTGCACAAAACAAAACCCATCCTCCAGACAGCAGCCTGAGTCACGGTCATCATAACAGGAAAAAGAATGTGAAGTGAAAATACTGGGCAGGACAAAGGGATTGGTTTTGTTTGTTCTAGGAACATCTTGGTGCTCCCTGCTGCTCTGCTGGGAGTGACATTCCAGAGGACAACTGTGGTTTCAGCTCCTGCTTACCCCGTTCATTGCTGCAGCCCACACATGCCTCGGAAACCGCAGGCTCCTAGTCTGTCCCTTCCCTCCCATGTGCAAAATTTCAAGAGGCCCTGGAAGTCCCCAAGCCTGACATGGCCAGTCTCCCCCTAAGAGTGCGACGCCTGAACCCATCCTGCTGTTGTTCCCCTTGACACCACACGATGGCGCCAGAGACTGCGAGAGTGAACAGGATGCTCCTGCAGGACACAGCTTGTAATTCCAGCATTACATCACTCTGTTTCTGCCCTATGATACTTTTAGAAGTCAGGAAAAATATCTTAGCCTCCTATGCTAATGAGGTCAGGTGCTAATATGAATGAGTCGACCAGCCAGAGTGTCAGGAAAGTGCACAGACCATGAATAAGACAGGTTCCCACTGACTGCGGTCCACTGGGACCACCTGGTCACTTGATCTGTGGGGACCCAGTCTCCCAAATAGCTAAAAGAAATAGACAGTCTTTTTTTTTTTTTTTTTTTGGCATTGAACCCAGGGGTGCTTAACCACTGAGCTAGGTCCCCAGCCCTTTTTATATTTTATTTTGCGACAGGGTCTCGCTGAATTACTTAGGGCCAAGCTGAGTGGCTGAGGCTGGCCTCCAACTTGTGATCCTCCTGCCTCAGCCTCCTGAGCTGCTATGCCTGGCTCGACCTCCAATTCTTGGAGCATCTTGAGGTGTCACAGACTTGCCAGGATCCAAGCAGGGAGGGCACAGAGGAAACCTCTCCACCTTGTGACAGATAATTTTGTGACTGCGCCCCAAGTCCCCAAACCAACCCCAAACCAGCCCCGTGTCACACCTGGACCCAGGCTGAAGTGTCCCCTGCTCTGCCTGGCTCCACCATGCTGGGTCCTCTGAACCCCACCTCGAAGTCTCCCTGGGAGAGCAGAAGGGCAGGGAGCCTGGGACCCAGAGATCAGATGTACGACTCCTCCTCCTTCATTCCTGGTGTCCTCCCACTGAACTGTCCCCTCCGACCTGCCCGCACAGCTTTGGGGATAGGAGGTGGGGAAAATGATGGAATTTTCTAGAAATGAAGACCGTGTTTCCACACTGTCTCTGCCACACAGGGGCTGGTGACTTTGGAATAACACCATCACGACTCCTCGTGAGCTTCAGGTTCTGTTTGAGTCCCATGTCCCCTAGCTCCAAGGATTGGGGGGGGGTGTCAAATGAAGGGGTCAGCACCTGGAGGGGGGAGTCCACTCTATTCTGGGTGTAGTGGAAGCTCCTCTGACCCCCAGGTTAGAAGGGCCACCCCACGTGCGGTGGGAGCTCTCCTGGACACTCAGGTTAGAGGGGCCTCCCTGATAGATGGGTGACTGCCCTCTTCCCTGGGTGCCATGGTGTCCAGAGCTCCCCACCCCCCCCCCCCCCCGACACCCAGGTTAACTCCTGGGACCAATCTAGTTTATTTCTGACTAAGGTTAAGCAGGGTGCTCATGAACTATATTCTGATTTTGTAGATCGACTTCACCAAGACCTCCAAGAGATCAATCGGAGACCCGGGTGCTTGTGAATTTCTTGTTAAACAGCATTTGCATTTGAAAATGCAAATAGGTTTTGTCAAGATGTTCTCAGACCTCATGGGGAAAAAAAAAAGGTTCCGTTTCGGAATTCTCGCGCTTGGGTTCTGATCTGGATCCAGCTCATTTGAAAACTTTCACCCAACAAGTACATGAAAAAATGCACACCATCTCTAGCAGTCAGAGAAATGCAAATCAAAACCACCCTAAGATACCATCTCACTCCAGTAAGATTGGCAGCCACTATGAAGTCAAACAACAACAAGTGCTGGCGAGGATGTGGGGAAAGGGGTACTCTTATACGTTGCTGGTGGGACTGCAAATTGGTGTGGCCAATTTGGAAAGCTATATGGAGATTCCTGGGAAAGCTGGAAATGGAACCACCATTTGACCCAGCTATTGCCCTTCTTGGACTATTCCCTGAAGACCTTAAAAGAGCGTACTACAGGGACACTGCTACATCGATGTTCATAGCAGCACAATTCACAATAGCAAGACTGTGGAACCAACCTAGATGCCCTTCAATAGATGAATGGATTAAAAAATGTGGCATCTATACACAATGGAGTATTACTCAGCACTAAAAAGTGACAAAATCATGGCATTTGCAGGGAAATGGATGGCATTAGAGCAGATTATGCTAAGTGAAGCTAGCCAAGCCCTAGAAAACAAATACCAAATGTCTTCATTGATATAAGGAGAGCAACTAAGAACAGAGCAGGGAGGAAGAGCATGAGAAAAAGATTAACATTAAACAGGGATGAGAGGTGGGAGGGAAAAGGAAAGAGAAGGGAAATTGCATGGAAATGGAAGGAGACCCTCATGGTTATACAAAATTACATACAAGAGGAAGTGAGGGGAAAGGGGGAAAAAACAAGGGAGAGAAATGAATTACAGTAGATGGGGTAGAGAGAGAAGAGGGGAGGGGAGGGGAGGGGGGATAGTAGAGGATAGGAAAGGTAGCAGAATACAACAGTCACTAGTATGGCAATATGTAAATCAGTGGATGTGTAACTGATGTGATTCTGCAATCTGTATACGGGGTAAAAATGGGAGTTCAAAACCCACTTGAATCTAATGTATGAAATATGATATGTCAAGAGCTTTGTAATGTTTTGAACAATAAAAAAAAATAAAACTTTCACCCTATGGGGAGCTGCCATTTCTACCAGCTCGAGTGGCCCGGACAATATTTTTGTGACCATCCACGGTAGTTGATCTGATTCTTGAAATGGGACCACAACAGATCCCTAGTGGGGTTTTCGGGCCACCCCCTCGAAAAAAATATAGGGTTAATTTGGGGGCATGACAATTTGAAAGAGGCCATCGAGGTGATACCTGGAGTGGGTGGACCCTTATTTTGGGGGTGAAATAACAGTTGCTATAAAATCCAATCATGCCATCCGGCTTTCTACTCAAAATACGATCGCTCCATTAATTCTTTGACCCTGTGATTCCAACTGAATGTCCAGATGAAACCCCAGCCCCCAGACCACCCAACAGAGGGTACTGGTCTCAACTAGTGTGGCAGGGGCGCCCCCTACTGGGACTTAAAATTAATCATAAAAAAATTCAGGGGTGTGATGGACACTGGAGTGGACAGATCAGTCCTGTCTCACCATTTTTTTGGCCTAAGAACTGGCCTTTCGATATAGCACCAGCTAATTCAGAAGGAATAGGTCATGTCTCACAGCCTGCTCCGAGCGCCCCATATCTTCTCTGGGAGGACCAAGATGGAAATAGTGGAGTTTTTAAGTCCTACGGTGTTAGCATCTTTACCAGTAAATCTATGGGAAAAGGATGTATTCGGCAAATTAGGATTATTATTGATGACTCTGAATTCTATGAGTTCATTTGAGGAATTTAATCAAGGGTTTCTTCCTGGGGATCATGAAAAAAAAAGATCAGGATGAATATCTGTTTACGAGCCAGTCTCCTCGACAGAGATTCGTAAATACTCCAGACCCAATTTTTTTTACTAGGGGCCCTGAGTGTCTCCCCGGTCCAGAAGACAGCAGAAAAAAATCATCTGGTTCACAGAAGAGCCTATATGGATTTCTCTGTGACCCATCTCAGGGGAGAGACTTAAGATAATTCATATGTTGGTTGAGGAACAACTTCAGGCTGGTCATATAGAATCAACGCTTAGTCCTTGGAACACCCCCAGTATTTTTTTATTAAGAAAAAAAATCAGGTAATTAAAGGTTGCTACAGGATTTAAGGGCAATAAATCATGCAACTCAGCCTCTGGGACCATTGTGGCTTGGACTTCCTTCTCCTACAGAAATTCCTTTAAATTATAGCTTAATGGTAATAGATCTAAAAAAATTGGTTTTTTTTCTCAATAAAATTACATCCTGAGGATTGTGAGAAATTTGCTTTCAATGTCCCAGCCATTCATTTTTAAAGAACCAGTGAACAGAAAGGTTTTGCCTCAGGGAATGTATAATAGTCCAACTTTATGTCAAAAAATTTGTAGGTCAAGCGATAACTCCTATAAGGAATGACTTTCCTGATGCATATGTTATTCATTTCGTGGATGACATATGATTAGCTCCTGCTCATCCAGAAGTACTTTCAGACATTTTTACTCAGTCAGAGGCTTCACTTACAGCAATGGGTTTGTGCATTGCCCCCTCAAAAGGTACAAGAGATGCCTCCCTTTCAATATTTGGGTCACGTAATTGAAGGACGTATAATTCGTCCACAAAAATCTACAGATAAGAGCTAAGGAGTTACATCCCCTTCATGATTTTCAAAAACTATTAGGAGATATCAATTGGCTGAGGCCATCCTTAAAACTAACTACTTCTGATTTAAGTCCTTTATTCCAGATGTTACAAGGAGATCCTTCTCCAACTTCTCGTCAGCTGACAATAGAGGCTAGAGCAGCTTTAGAAAAGGTTAACATTACAATTAAAAATGCACAGCTTACTAGAATTAATCCCCAAGGACTGGTATATTTATTAATATTTCCAACTGCTCATGCCCCCACAGGAGCTATATGGCAAAGATTGGGAGTTATTGAGTGGATTCATTTAGCCCACTCTCCCCCCAAGACATTAATTCCTTCTCATGACTCTATTGCCCCATTAGCAATAAAAGGTAGAACGAGAGTTTTACAACTAGTTGGATCAGAACCTGATGTTATAATCATTCCATTTTCTGTTCAACCAAATAACGGGCTTTTTCGAGCTTCTAGTTTATGGCAAGTAACTTTTGCTGATTTTCCTGGTCAATTAGAAAGTCATTATCCTCAGGATAAAATTATTCAATTTGCATTAATAGCGCCATTTATTTTTCCAAAGATGGTACATGCCCAGCCCAGAGATGGAGCCCCAACAGTGTTCACTGGTGATTCAAGCTCAGGTAAAGCAGGTTTTTATAGCCGTGTTCACACAGAAGTAATACAAACCTCATAGGCTTCTGCCCAAAGAGCAGAGCTAGACGCTCTCATTTGTGCCTTAGATTACTTTGCAAATGAGCCTATGAATATTTATTCTGACAGCTTATATGCAGTCGGAGTTACCAAAAATACGGTAACTTCAGTTATTGGGTATGTATCATCACAAGAGCTATTTAAATTATTTCATAATCTACAAAGGGCGATGCAAATACAAAAATACCCATGTTTCGTAGGACACATACGAGCTCATAATTAATCTTCAAGGACCTCTAACTTCAGGTAATGACAAAATTGATCAATTGGTAGCTGTTTGTCAATAAATGTCTCCATATGATTGTGCACAAGCCTCACATTCTTTATATCATCAAAATGCTTCTAGTTTGCGTAAAAAATTTAATATTACCAGAGAACAAGCTCATCAAATTATAAGTCACTGCCCCAAGTGTGTTATACACACTCCATCTCTGCCATCAGGGGTAAATCCCTGTGGATTAAGACCAAATCAATTATGGCAAATGGATGGAACTCATATTCCTCAATTCGGTAAACAGTGTTATGTACATGTCATAGTTGATACATATTCCAGATTGATTTTTGCCATGGCACCTACAAAGGAAAATACTCAACATGTAATTTCTCACTGCCTAGCAGCCTTTGCTGTGTTAGGGTGCCCTTTACAGATTAAAAACAGATAATGCATCAGCTTATGTAAGCTCTTCTTTCCCACAATTTTGCCAAGAGTTTCCAATTGACCATAAAACAGGAATTCCTTATAACCCCCAAGGTCAAGCCATTGTGGGACGAGCTCATTTATCTATTAAGCCGCAATTGCAAAAATTAAAAGGGTGGGGGGAATAGGTTTATGACTTGTTCGTCTTAAATTTTTTAAATTGTGATGCAGAAGGTCACACTGCAGCTGAGAGACCTAGGTCTTCCACAGCATCAGGCCCTTTAGGCAGAGTTTTGTGGAAAGACTTACAGACTGGTCAATGGAAAGGCCCCAATCAAGAAGAATCAAGATGATCCAGCAAGACCCAGAGGAAAAGTTGATCTCATGGGAAGACGTGAAGAAGCCGACCGCACACGCTTCGTGAATGACGACTCCTAGGGAGAAATGAGACTGCATTGATGATGGTGGCTACAGTGATTGCCCTGCTGGGCTGTCAGGTAAAAGGGAGTTGAGTGGACATTTCCTGCACATATTTCCCCGATCCACCCCTGGTACACCCAGCTGTGTGGACTGGAGAATCTATTCCAGTGTTTACTAATGACTCATTCATGATGGGAGGACTTACAGACACTCATCTTAATCCCAATCCTGTGACTAGATTTATTTATCATGGCTACAGTGCCCAATTACCAAGGGGGCTGCTTCTGAACTATCTCTTTCCAGCAATCAGCATAAGAGAATTGGTTCAGGGACTCCAATCAAAAGGACCTCAGCAATGACTCTCTCATCTAAGGATCCTTCTGGTGACCAGCCCACATCTTGGGTGGGCCATTCTAATTCAGAGATTGTGCCACCCCACAGTTACCAGGAAAACTTTCCTAAAGGTTTCTCACACACATTTCAGAATGTGCTCCAAAGCCCTAATTCTGGTTCCTGCTGCCTGTGGGTCCCCTTGAGCTCCAGGTTGACAGCCCCAGGACACTGGTGAGTTGATCATCCTTCAGGCTAAAAGTGGCCTGGGGGCGCAAGCCAAGGGGACTGCTGTTCCCCCATCGCCCCAGGGAAGCCGATCCCCAGAGACAAGAGAGGCACAATAGCCTTCCCTACCTCCTCTGTCCCATGTGGGTGGCCAAAAAATGTTGTAGGGACAAAGGAGGCCAGGCACCCAAGACAGCAGGAAACAGTTTTATTTGGCTGCAGCCAGGTTCAGAGGGCACAGCTTTTGCTGTCATCCATCAATCCCCTGAAACCCCGAGTTCAGGGAGTTTCAGAGTTTTATACCCAGCATGCAAGGGGAGGGGCTCACAAGTTCACAGTCTGCAGAAGTTCACATAAAATTAGCTTTTCCTTTCACTGTTCTGGGCAAGTTAACTCTTCAAGGACAACACCTGAGGAGGAGAGAGCTTCTTCTCCCGTTTCTTTCCTCCCCCTGCCAGCTGTTACCATGGATCCCAGTTGGTAACTTATCTTAGAAATGTAGACATCTCTGTGAAGCCCCGCTCAAGGCCAGAGGCCTTGTTTGCACAGTTCTACAAACTACTGTACTGGATACATTTACTCCAGCACCTCAGCATCTGGAGTGCTGGTATCTTCCCGGCCAGTGGCCAAGTAAAACAGGGTGACATGAAAATAGGAAGTTTATCTGCATTGAACTTCTGCATACAGCCCTGGTAAAGATTTCTGGAAAAGCCCAGGTAAGACTTTTCTGGGGACAAAGAGGGGTGCCACTTCACAGTGGAGCCTGGCCAATGGACGCTGCCTGAATGGCAGGCTTGGTGGTAAGCCCACTATTTCGTCTCAAGTTAGCTGTCCTATAGCTGTACTTGGTCCATCCAGCCCGTGTGTGTGTGTGTGTGTGTGTGTGTGTGTGTGTGTGTGTGTGTGTTTGTAGGTGGACAGAATGCCTTTGTTTTCCTTGTCTATTTTTAAACGGTACTGACAATGGAACCCAGGGCCTCCTTGCCACTGAGCTACAGCCCCAGCCCTCAGCTCCTGTCTTTCAAGTCACTCCAGGGCCACCCTCAGGGGGACCAGTTGGTGGGGGGGCTACTGGGAGGTGCACAACGCTGGCCAGCCAGTCTTGGGTGGCCCCCACTGGGGGGAACCCCCCCACACGCGCACGCCCCCCCCACGCGCACGCCCCCCCCACGCGCACGCCCCCCCCACGCGCACGCCCCCCCCACGCGCACGCCCCCCCCACGCGCACGCCCCCCCCACGCGCACGCCCCCCCCACGCGCACGCCCCCCCCACGCGCACGCCCCCCCCACGCGCACGCCCCCCCCACGCGCACGCCCCCCCCACGCGCACGCCCCCCCCACGCGCACGCCACCCCCACGCGCACGCCACCCCCACGCGCATGCCACCCCCACGCGCACGCCACCAGAACGCCTCCCCGTCGTGCGTCAGCGGTGGGTATTAAAGAGGATGCGCTGTGGAACCTGTGGTCAGTGGCTGAGGTACCAGACCTGGGACGGCCACGGGGGAAGGAGGGCCTGGGCGACGTGGAACCAGGAGCACGCAACGCTCCGAGGTCCTGTTCCGGCCCTGGGCCCGCAGCCAGACGACAGGCCGGGAGGGGCCACGGCAGGTGGTGGCCGGGAGGCAGTGGGGGCCCCAGACGCTGGGGTGCCCTCCCGCCGCTGGTAAGCAAAGACCCTGGGCGCGTCCCTCGCGCAGGCGGTGCTACGGACAGGCCGGGAGGGGCCACGGCAGGTGGTGGCCGGGAGGCAGTGGGGGCCCCAGACGCTGGGGTGCCCTCCCGCCGCTGGTAAGCAAAGACCCTGGGCGCGTCCCTCGCGCAGGCGGTGCTACGGGCGAGGCTCCTCGCTGGGAAGCGGGTGTCTCAGGTTGAGCTGGGCCGCCCCGAGCGGGTAGCGCGTGGCGGCTGCTACGGCTTCCCCTGCCGCCTGGGCACCGGCTCTGTCCCCGCGTGGTGTTGGGTTCGAAGGGGCAGCGTCGTTCTGGGCGTGTGCCGCGGCCGGAGGTCCGGGCCTCGCTTGGCGGGGCAGGGTCGGGGCCTCACTCTGCGCGACGGGGCCGGGGCTGGGGCCTCGCTCGGTGCCTCAGGGTCGGGGCCGGGACCTGGCTCGGCTCGGCTGGGCGGCGTCGGGGCTGAGGAAGGGGGACCTCGCTCGGCGCTTTAGGGTCAGGGTCGACCCGGGGCTGGCTCGGCTCGGCGAGGGCGGAGTCGGGGCCTCGCTCTACGCCTCAGGGTCGGGGCCAGGGCCTCGCTCGGGACGCGTTGGGGCCGGGACTGCGGCCTGGCTCGGCTCGGCGGCGTCGGGGCTGAGGCCGGGGCCTCTCTGTGGCGGGTCAGGATCAGGGTCAGGGCCAGGGCCTTGCTTGGTGGCGCTTCAGAGTCGGGTCCGGGGCTGGGGCCTGGCTCCACTCGGCGGCGTAGGGGCTGAGGCCGGGGCCTCTCTCGGCGCGTCAGGGTCAGGGTCAGGGTTAGGGCCGGGACCAGGGCCTGGCTTGGCGCCTCAGAGTCGGGGCTGGGGCTGGGGCTGGGGCTGGGGCATGGGCCTCGCTCTGGCGCGTCAGGGTCAAGGTCAGGGCCGGGGCCTGGCTTGGCGCCTCAGAGTCGGGGCTGGGGCCGGGGCCGGGCCCGGGCCCCGGGCCTGGGCCTCGCTCTGGCGCGTCAGGGTCAGGGTCAAGGTCAGGGCCGGGGCCTGGCTTGGCGCCTCAGACTGGGGCCTGGGGCCTGGGCCTCGCTCTGGCGCGTCAGGGTCAGGGTCAAGGTCAGGGCCGGGGCCTGGCTTGGCGCCTCAGACTGGGGCCTGGGGCCTGGGCCTCGCTCGGCGCGTTGGGTCCGGTCTGGGGCTGAGGCCAGGGCCTCTCTCGGGTCAGGGTTAGGGCCGGGGCCTGGCTTGGCTGGGTCGGTTCCGGGCCGGGGCCTGGCTGGGCGGGTCAGGGCGGGGGCTAGGGCCGGGGCCCAGGCCTGGCTTGGCGTGGGGGGCCGGGCTCATTTGCCGAGCCTGGCTTTGAACCCAGGATTCTCCTCCGTGTTCCACGGTGCTGGGGTACAGGCATGGGCCGGGGCCAGGCTCTTGTTTTCTGGTTTTGGGGTCCCTGTGTCTGGGGTCCCTTTGTAATTGACTTTTCTTGTCCCTTGCCATCGAGGCGGGGGTGCTGGACCACTGTGCAGCGGTCCCTGCTGTTTGGATGAATGAAAGGATTCGTTGGTCTGGGGGCCGGGTCTCCCTCAGTTGCCGGTGGCCTGGATGCTCCTGAGGCTGGCTCTGGACGTGGGGGCCTCCCGCCTCTCGCTCTCTCCCGTCTTTTTTCAAGCGATTTTGTTATATGTGCGGCAGTGATTTTCTGCCAACCGATTACTTCATTTATACTCCGTCATGGTATCCTACATGTGATTTTTTTTTTTTTGAGAGAGAATTACATTTATTTTTTAGTTCTTGGCGGACACAACATCTTGGTTGGTCTGTGGTGCTGAGGATCGAACCGGGCTGCACGCATGCCAGACGAGGGCACCACCGCTTGAGCCACATCCCCAGCCCCTACATGTGAATTTTATTTTTAACATTTTTCAGTTTTTTATAATGTTATTATTTTGGGTGATTGAAAACAGCTGTGCCCTAGTGCTCAGCCACCTTTAAGTCCTTTCTAAAGTTTGAGGAAGCATCTCACAAACTTCCTCAAGTGGACCTTGATCTTGTAAATCTTCTACCCTTTCCTTTTAAGTAGCTGGTATTGCAGTCACACAACACTGTATCCACTGTTTCAGTTCCGCCCTTATAACTTTGACACATCTTGTGTTTTTCTTCTGCATATGAGTATTTACTTACAAGTGAATGACTTATTGAGTCATATCAGGAAAGGCTACAGTGGAATTTTTGTCATGCAGATATCCATTGTCCCAGCAGCTTTCTTTGGAAAGGATGTCATTTATTCTCATTTACTGCACTATAGTTTCTTTTATCATTGTCTAAATGGCTAGAGGCTTAAAGGATTCAGTCTTTAGTTCCACAGGACTAATTACTCTTCATGAGGTCTGTGCTTCTTGGTATGATGTTGAATCCTATAGTCATATGTGGCACAATGTTTCTGTCAATGATGGACTTTATGTACACTGATGGCTAAGTTATACCCTAGGTATGTAATGGTCTGTGCCATCTAGGATTGTGTCAGCACCCCGTATTATTTGCAAAATAACAGAATCACCTCATGATGCATTTTCCAGAATGTATCCCCATCATTAAGTGAGGCATCATATATATGATCATACGTGTTACAGTCACAACGTATGTAAATACTACTAAATTTTTACTCATGAAATTTACCAGAGCTTTTTCAATTTTATTTCTATTCTAAATGCAATATTGGGAATTACTTATACTTTCTATGATATGTTCACTGTTAATACTTCAAATTTTGCTCCTTTGCTTAGTGTTTTTCCTTACTGTCTTTATAAATATTGAGACTGATATTTAGCTAATGAATTCTTAGTTTTATTTTAAATTTATCATTTAATAGTGTTATTTCTGTTTAATCTCATCTAAGATACATAACATTTTTCAGATTTATTCATATAATTACTATACATATTTAAGATGTTCTTTGTTCTTTTGACATATGAACACATCCATAAAACCAGTTCAATAATAAACTTATGTATTTATTATCCTAAAGCATTTTTAGTACCTTTTTAAAATCTCTGCTCTTCTCCACCTTTTTTTAAAAAAAAATTTAGTTATAGTTGGACATAATACCTTTCTTATTTATTTTTATGTGGTGCTGAGGATCAAAGCCAGCACCTCACATGTGCAAGGCGAGTGCTGTACCACTGAGCCACAATCGCAGCTCCTTCACCATCTTTTATTTAATGTATTTGATATTATTTAACAAGGCAAATACTGGACTAGCATCAAACATGTACAGATGAGCAAATTATTACAAAGGGAACATATATATAACTACTATTTGTATCAAAAATAGAATGATGTTACAGAAAATACCTTCATGTCCTCTTGCTTTCACATACCCTCCAGTCTCCCTAGTGGTAATTAAATTATTCTTCCTTTTTTAAAACAAAACAGAACTGGAACCATTTATTTATTTAATTACACAAGAAAAGGGTAGAATAAGGTAGCTCATTGCCCAGGAAACCCAACCTGCCCCATCTTGCTTGATGCATTGTTGGTGCAACAAATTGGAGGGTGATCCAGGCATCAGGATAAAGAGGGGCAGCTCATAATGTCAGGGTTGGGGCATTAAGAGTGCAGTTATGAGAGGTAACCTGAGGATAATGGTTTGGGGATAGGTTGAAGAAAAAACGAGTGGGTGTGGGTTACTAGGGACCAGCTCAGGGAGCTCAGACAGAAGAGACAGGAAGTGAGCAACAGATTTAAGTTGGGTGAGCAGTGCCTGGCTTCAGAGTGGCATCTCTGGTAGGACTCTCAGGGCAGGGAGCCAGGTGTGGGCCACACTTGATTGATTACACCATTAACTCCTGGTTTTCAAGAATTCTAAATGAGGCCAGTGTCATAAGTGTCATGCTGGCACAATATTTCCTGTTTCTCCCACCTTTTTCTCATCTCTGCATCTTTTTTCCTGGCGGAGTGTGTGTGTACACCAGGGATTGAGTTCAGGCGACACTTGGACCACTGAACCACATCCCCAGATCCCCAGCCCTATTTTGTGTTTTACTTAGAGACAGGTTCTCAGAGTTGCTTACTGCCTCACTTTTGCTGAGGCTGGTTTTGAACTTGGGATCCTCCTGACTCGGCCTCCTGAGCCGCTGGGATTACAGGAGTGCGCCACTGCGCCCAGCTCATCTCTGCGTCTTGTACATTCTCTGCAGTTTCTTCTTCCTCCTCAGATCTCCTACCGTCACCACTTTTTCTGCTGTGTCCACTTTGCCTTTTCTCCCACTGTCTTCTCCTTCAGATCCTTGACTCTCAACTACACCAGTTCCCTGTGCTTTTTACTGACGTTATTGTGGGCTGGGCATAGGCTTGTGGGAATCTTGGTGACGGGGGCCCAGACTTATGGGGCCTGGACAGTGGAAGGTGATGGCAGATGCAGTCCAGTTTGGTGAAAGCAGCAGTGGCTGCTACCTTTTGGAGCATTCTAAGAATACTTGGGTGCATTTATTTTTTCCACATTGACTTTTTAAATCTTTTTTTCTTAGTTGTAGATAAACACAATACCTTTCTTTAAGTCTATTTTTTATGTGGCGCTGAGGATTGAACTCAATGCCTCACACATGGCTAGGCAAGCACCCTACCACTGAGCTACAGCCCCAGTCCCCACATATTTACTTTTTATTGAACTTGTTACAGAGTTCTTGCACTGCCAAACCATGACTGAGAACCCAAAGCAGGAAGTAGTGTAATGGGACAGCCTCATCCACCCATCATACAGTATATTAAAACTTGATTCATATGCATTTCAAGAATTTCATAGTCTTTCATAAAATTATTTTAAAAAGTTGGAATTTTAATTTGTCTCATGTCTTCAAAAATTTCCAGTACAGCTGGGCACGGTGGTGCACACTTATAATCCCAGCAGCTCTGGAGGCTCAGGGAGGAGAAACGCAGGTTCAAAGCTGGCCTCAGCAAACTCGAGGCCCTAAGCAACTTGGTGAGACCCTGTCTAAATAAAATACAACAAAGCCTGGGGATGTGGCTCAGTGGTTGAGTGCACCTGAGTTCAATTCCCAGTACCCTCCCCCTCAAAAAATTTCCAGTACAGTTTTCCATTAAAGTAAAACTTCCTCATATCCATCAGTTCGTTCCTCAACAAGATAAGGCAATAATATTTTATGGAAAAAATGCATATTTTACAGAAAATATGTGGCCCAAGGTCCAAGAGATTACTTGTTAAGGTTTTTGGCTCCCACGTCATGTCTTCAGTGTAACCAAGAATCTTTTATTTTTCCTTTAATAATCCTACCTCCCCATGACTGACTCAGCTACTCATCCAAATAAGTCAAAGGGTGGGCCAGCTCAAATACCAACATTGTTGCCCACAAGGTAGGTAGGTGGGTTCTGTCTGGCCATACTGTAGCACACCTAGAAGTCAGATTCCTGGACTGACATATCCACAAAGACTGAACTCCTACAGAGAATGCCCCCACACAGTTGCTTTCACTTATGTGCTTCATTCTTGCTAGTGTAGCCAGCCCACAACTTCTGCCTTTGGCGAATGGCTTTATTAGAGAGAAACCCAGACTCTGCAGCAAGTGGTCACATACCACTCTGCAGTATTTCTACTGAATCAAATATATAAAACCAGGAAACTGCCAGACTGTCTCATTAGGTGGAAGGAAACTTTTCAGTAATCCTCAGGTGCTTCCACAAGTCCCTTTTAAAAAAATATTTTTCTTAGTTGTTGCTAGGCCTTAATTTTATTTATTTATATGTGGTGCTGAGAATCGAACCCAATGCCTCATACGTGCCAAGCAAGTGTTTTGCTGCTGAGCCACAGCCCCAGCCCTCCACAAGCCCCTTTTAAGGACCAAGTACTGGATAGCTTAAGCTGTGATTATTAAGCACCACATGGATGTCTTTTGCCCTGCCTTTGCAAATGAACACTACTAGAGACACCAGAAGGCCAGTAACAGAGCTATCATCAACAATCAACAAGTCCTAGAAGATACCCAGAAAAAAATCAGACTCTATAACCAGGTTACAGTGTGTGTTGATAGCAAGCATTTCACTTATGTTTTATCAGTCCTCTGGGATCTACCTGAATGTCCCAGAATAGCCTCTCTCCTATCTGAGTAGCAGTAGCATAAGGTGAACTGAGATTGAAATGGGATCTTCTACTTCTCTCTCTGTGGTAAATTTTGACATATGGCACCGTATTTTTAAAAGGTCTTTTAAAAAGTAATTCCAAGTCTGGGCTTTGAGTTTCTACTTAAGGGACTTGTGAGTTTTTTTAAGGACTAATATTAACATAATTTTAAAAAGATCAATTAAATTTTATATTAGTAAATGGCTTTTTATTAGAACATATACTTTTTTTTGCATATAGAAGAAAGGAAAGGAGCACTCTTGAGGACTTGGAAAGACCATTTATGGGTAGCCAAAAGGAAATTGCCAGAAGTGGACGCTTGTATCCTCCCCAAGTTCGTATATTGAAGTCCTGATACACAATATGATTGTATTTGGAGAGATTTTCTTTGGGTGGTAATTACAGATAAATGAGGCCACAGGATGGGACTTTCATGATGGGTTAGTGTCCTGAAAGGAGTGCCATCTCTGATCACCATTTGAGGACACTTTGAAAAGGTGGCAAACTATGGGAACCCACACCAGCATCCTGACCTCAGAATTCTAGCCTCCAAATCTATGAGAAAATGATTCCTCTTCTAGCATGAAATAGAATAAACATAGGGATAGTCATGTTTATCCTATAGACTTGAGTCTCTGTATTTTATTGAATAATACATATTTCAGTTAATACTACTTAAAGCAAATGTCTATTTCTCTTTCGTGTTTATTCAATTATTTTATTTTAATGTATTAATAAGTTTAATATATAATCTGTATTTATTTTAATACCTTAAATATTTAATTAATAGCCTATGGGGTGAAAATACACCAATACTTGTATATATGTACACATAATATAAATAAATACATAGGAAAACAAGAAAGGAAAGCACAGGAGAAATTTTGTGTTAATAACTGAGTACATGATACAAATGAAGTCAGTCATTGTATAATTAATATTGTAAGTCAGGAACTGGCTCCATCATGTGGACACTGACTGCATTGCAAAACTTTTGCAGATAGGTTGCAATGACTGATTTTCTTTGCCACAAGATGTGACCTTTGCATTTGAAAAACCCAGACTTTTGACATCACTAAAACACTTTTTTCACTTGTTTCTTTTATTGATTCTTTTTAGTTATATATAACATTGGAATACATCTTGACAAAAATCATAAAAACATGGAAGATAATTTGTTCTATTTCAATCTCCAGCACTTCCCCCACCCCTCCTCCCTCCTTTCTCTGTACTTTCTTCCTGCAATTTGTTTATATTTTTTATTTTTTAAGTTAGTGTCTTGTGAAGATACTTGATGTTGGGATTGTTTTCTCTGCTATGCAGAATCTAATCCAAAATGAAGGCCCCCAAAGAGGTAAAGGGAAAAATGGGGGGGGGGAATTTCATCCAAATAGAGGAAAGATCAGTAGAGTGGTATGAACAGAGATGGAGGGGGCAGAAAGAGGGACCAGAAAACAGAAGATCTGTGGAGTGAAGTTGATGGAAGTTTGTGTGTACATACATGAAAGAGGCACAAGAACACAAAACACATTTAGTTAGGAAACCCGAGCTGAAATATCCATTCACCACTGAGTAACTGGTATGTAATAAGCATGCTATAAGCCCAGGAAGAGCACTACATAAAACAAGAAGGGTTCTTGCCCTCAAGGAACTTACATTCTAGTCCCAGCAAGCAGGAATACTATGGCTTGTATATTAGATGTCTCCCAAAAGCTCCTGTGTCAAGTAATTATACATCCACTGGCAGTGTGTGCAGGATTGTCCACTTTAGTACTGAAACGCCTTAGTTTCATGAATAACATGAATGAAAATAATCAGAAAGACTCAAAATTTAGTTCTGAGCACAGTTGGGTTGGCAGGTCAGCATTTAAATGACATTTTTTTTTATTTCTATTAAGACTGTATAAGACTTAACAAAGCTCTCTATCAGGGAATTGCTGCAAATGTTCCTGCTGAAGAGGATGGACTGACCATAGGAGATGTTCTGTTACTAACTTCAACAAGAAGTTATTATGATAAGTGTTCTCAGAAAATTAATAGATTTTGTGAATGAAGGCACCAAGCCTCTATCCCTTCATTATTCTCTGAGAACTTTTACAAAATCATTATAATGGAAAGTTCTATAACAGATTATCTTTGCTATTCTCTTTATTTTAATAATATGAAAACCACTATTCATTTAAGTTTTGAATTTAGCAGTCAAGTATGATTTGTCATTGCAGTGGTGCAATTGAAAACAATGAATGAAAATAATTAGACTCAAAATTTGAAAGCCCTAGGCTATAACACCCCTGCCAATACACACAGAAGGCTGAGTGTTTGGATGGTCATTTGTAAGTATAGCTTGAAAGTTAGCACTTGTGGGTTAACCGACTGTCAGGAATGTTCAAAAAAGACAAGAAGCCACATAAAGAAATTTGGAGAGTGATGGGACAATTGGATGACATCAATGCTAAAGTAGAAGAAACAAATTTAATGGTGTGTGTGTGTGTGTGTGTGGGGTGTATATGTATAAAAGGCACAAAAAGAAATGCTAGGGCTGGGACTGTAGCTCAGTGGTAGAGTGCTTGCCTCACAGGCGTGAGGCACTGAGTTCAATCATTAGCATCACATAAAAATAAATAAAAGACTGTCTACAATTAAAAAAATATTTAGTAAAAGAAATGCTAACATATTTGAAGCATATGTGAAAAGTTTCAGATTTGTGACCTCTGAATATACTCATTACATTTCACATTTGTAAAACAATGCGGGCTGGGGTTATGGCTCAGTGGAAGAGCACTTGCCTTGCACATGTGAGCCACTAGGTTCGATTCTCAGCACCACATAAAAACAAACAAAATAAAGATATTGAAAAGAAAAGATTGAAATCCAAAAAAACTCAATGCATATTTTAGGGTAAACTAATCTAAATTTTAAATTCCCCAGACAATGTGTAAATTTTATTTGTTTGTTGGCCATTTGTATATCTTCTGTGATGTGCCTGTTCAGTTCCTTTACACATTTGGTGATTGGGATACTTGTTTTTACATTGCATGATTTCTTTATATATCCTGAAGATGCATGCTCAACCCGATGTGCAGGTGGCAAAGATTTTCTCCCATTGTAGGTTCTCTTCACATTCTTTTTTTTTTTTAAGAGAGAGAGTTTTTTTAATATTTATTTTTTAGTTTTTGGCGGACACAATATCTTCGTTTGTATGTGGTGCTGAGGATCGAACCTGGGCCCCACACATGCCAGGCGAGCGCGCTGCCACTTGAGCCACATCCCCAGCCCTCTTCACATTCTTGATGGTTTCCTTTGTTATGAATGTGGTTTCTAGTTGGGCAACTCATGTAATTCCTGAAGCAGTTCAGTGATTAATGATATATGGAAACCAAGAATATAACTTACCGTAGATTATAAAAACCAAGAATATAACTCACCATGGATTATAACTTACATGTGTATCAGGCTCATTTAAAAAAATTGTAGCTTTAGAAGGACATAATACCTTTATTCTATTTGTTTACTTTTATGTGGTGCTGAGGTGTTGGGGTTCAAGCGTGCAGAGTTTAGCTCCCTCAGGCCTGACAGGTTGCAAGAGCTGTGGTTGTGATTTAGGTCAGCTGAGGCAGACCTCAGTTAGGAGGAGAAAAAGTTCTCTTCCCCTTATCGCAAGTCACAAGTTCTGCATGGTTTGGCTAGGAGGAAGAAGCTTCCTGCATACTTGTCCCGGGAACAGTACATTCGGGGATTAGATAATGTCTACAAAGAACTTTGGGAGGGTACTTATCAAATGAACAGGAACAATCTGAATTTAGCTCTGTGTACCCGCTGAGGCATGATTTTTGGGCAATGCGGGTAAAGTGTTACTGAAGAATTGCTTGCTTTGTTAGAAGAAGAATATAAAAGGAACTTACAAATAAACCTCAGCATGCAGTTGCAATTGCTGCCTTGGCTCTGCATCCCCTGTGTTCCGGTTATTTCGTGACCCTTACCCAGGGACCCGAACGCACTAGACGTTCACACTGAGGATCAAACCCAGTGCTTCACACAAGCTAGGCAAGAGCTCTGTCACTGAGCCACAGCCCCAACCCGTATCATTTTTAAGAGCCCTATCTCCAAGAGATAAAAGCAGTAATCACCTTATTAAAAATCAAGAATATAGGTTCACAAAATGTAGGCCCTTTAACCAAATCCCAGTTTCAGTAAGGCATAGAGTACAGCTCTGCCCTGTTATTTGTGTTTTCCCTGAGCCAAGCTTCAGTAACAGGCCCAACAATCTAATGAATTCAGTTTGTTTGAATAGAGATAATAAGACATTCTTATTAAAACCCGTCAGCCCAGATAATATGACTGTCTAACATTATGTCCTCTTTGCCAGTGTTAGATATCTGACAATTTAAATATTGTTTAGCATTCATCACAGATTTTCTAACCACAGATGTTTGGGTGAGTGAGGTAGCGGGAGAGGCTCTGCTTGTAATCATACAAAAAAACAAAAAACAAAAACCAATTGGTTCATCCAAAAGTTGACAGATGTTGCTGAAGGGTGTTAGAACAGTCAGTGAAAGAACTCAAAGAACTCAGAAGCCTGTATTCTCATTACAACTGATACATGTATAGAAATGTACTAATCCAAACTGCCATTTGTTTTGCCTGCTTTTCCCCTCTTGTATTTCCATTTTGACTTCAGAGAGAAGAAAGAAATAAAGAAGAAAATGGATAAACAGAGGCAGGAATAGATAAGAGAGGCAAAATTCTAAGATCAGAAGCAGATGGAAGAATAAGTGAAAAGGACTTCTCTACCCTACTTATATCAGGGAATGATTTTATTCTGCTTCAGAGTAACAGGTTTATAACTAGACAGAGCCCCTCTGTGAATTTCTCCTCTGATTAACTTTCTAAAAGATCACCTTTTTAAGGAATTTAATAATAAACTCTTAATCAGATGGTAGTTCAATAAAAGTTTGAGGCACATTCAGTGCCTTTTAGATAAAAAGATCTAAGAGCTTGGGAGATGTCGAAGCACAACTATGTGAATTGTGCAGCATAGTTCATTCAGAGCATGTGGTGAAAACAAAGCTTGTATCCTGGGAGGCACCTGACCTTTGTCCAACAGCTGGCAAATAGTCCCCTCCTAGGAGTTCATTTTGAAGTGTGAGGTTCCAGATTAGTTGGTAAAATGATCTGTTGCTTCAAGGAGCAGATAAAGATGGTCTGCTTCTGCACCCTGGAGGTGGTACATCAAGAGGTGTGTGGGCTCATGATTCTTTACACTCTGTAAACTGTGTGAGCATTTTGTGAGCTTGTTGAGAACTTACGGAAGTAAACACATGCTTTGCTGTACCTTTTGATGACTAGCACCCTGCAGAGCTGCTACAAGGTGTAAGCACTCCATAATCAACATTTCTTCACAAACCACTATGTGTATAAAAGGGCTACTCTGAAAATAGAATCATTTCTTGAAACAGGAGCCCGTAGACACAAGGTAAAAGGGAGTTTTTCTAAAAGGTTTTGGTGTCACCGTCAGTGATAGAGAAGACTGTTAGGTGTTACCAGACTCGGGTCCAGGCTCCTCATCACTGGGAAACAAGTAGTCAGGAGATGTGAATTAGTGGGAAAGAAATCAGGTTTACTGAAGGTCCAGCACATTGGGGGATGGGGGAGGGCGCTGTCATCCTCATAGTGTGCTCTTGGGGATCTCAGGGACACAAAGGGTTTTTATAGGGAGAGAAAGATGGGATTGTGAGGCAGTGGGAGGGAAGGTTTCTCTTACCAGGGTTTTTGTCATCCAGGACTGTCTCCTTTCCTTCCTTTCTGAATGGACCACCACAGTGGAGCTTGACTTTCTGGGGCCAGTACCTGTACTTTCTTTGAATTGACAAATGTATTTCTGCATGTTAAGAGCCATAGATATTTCTTGTTTTGTGTTGATTTATAACTAAAGACTAAGAAGAGGCATGACACATTCTAATTTTATCGGAGGATCACTGGGTGTTCTGGGTTTTGTGAATCTAAAGAAACATTATACAGCAGTTCACATCTTAATAAGCTAGCCACAGCTTTTCTCCAGAATTTAGAAACCTGGGCAGAAGAGAGGGTGTGACTGGGGGTGCACAGGGAGGGAAGCTGGAGTAACTGCCCAGGACAGCTCCCAGTGGAAATGTCCTCCCCACTTTTTTCTTTGTTTTTGGCTAATGAATCCAAAGGCACTTTACCATACAACTGTACTCATATATCTTTACTTTTTTAAAAAAGTTGTGCTAGTCTATAAGTTGAAACTGGCCTCAAAGTTGAGACATCCTGTCTCAGCCTACTGAGTAGATGAGGTGACATGTGTACACCACTGCACCTGGATAAGGGTGACCGTGGTTACCCAGAAGCATCCTCATTTTTATTTTTAATGTATTGTTGTTAAAATGTTGAAACACAGAAATATAAGTACATAGAACACCATCCCACCGTTTCCTGTGTACCCATCATCCTGTTTCAAAACTTGTCTCCAGAGTACTGTGCATGGAAGGGTAATTCTTGAGCAGGACACCATGTGTCTACAATATAGATTAAAAGGTCTTTTATTTTTAAAAAATGCACAAAAACTTTTGAAGTTTCCTGAAAATGAGCCTTTTTTAGTGTGTACTTTATTATAGATAGAAGAGGTACAAAGAAAATGACAAGAATGGCTCACGGAAAACATGAGAGCTGTTAGCAGATCCTGGATGGGAAGCCCAAGGTAAATACAGATGACATTTAATCTCAATTCAGTAAGAATTACAAACTTCCTGCTTCATGTAAGCAGGGTTGCATTCCCAGGAGGCTGGACTGTGGTACCTGGACTCTTCTATACCGTCCTGGATGATGTCACCTGCCAGCCCAACCCCAGCAGCAGGTAGGGGAGGCTCCAGGGGACCAGCACAGTCTTGCTGAGGAAGGTTGGGGTGAGAAGGAGACAGGGGAGGGGAGACCATTGGACCCTGGTGCAGGGGTTCTCTGCCGAGCAGAGGAACTGAAGTCTGGGTGTGTGTTGAGGGCAGCAGCCTTGCAGAGGTGATAGCATGCCAATCTTCGGAATAGGGAGGGGTTGGGTGTCTTGGGGCTTTAGGATCTGGGGATTGGAGTGGGCAGGGGAAGCATACTTGGAGTGGAACAGAGGAGAGATTTCTTTCATTAATAAGTGTCCTGAAGCGATGTCATTTGAAGTCAAGTTTCAGAATGTGAGCTGCTAGTGGTAGTGTTTCCTCTGAAGAAGAACCTGCAGGTTTCCAGTGCAGGTCTGTAGAACAGGTGAGCTGGTCTCAGGAGTGGGTATTTTCTTCTTCACTGGTCATTCATCCCAGTTCAATGAATGGTAGGTATCCACTCTTTTGTATGCTAAAGATTCCCACGTCCATGCACAACTTTACCAGAAACATTTTGTGTACTTCTTCTTGACTTTACTTTTAGGTCTTTCCCAATAAGCAGAGTAGCTGTCCAGTGGTGTTCGTCAACACGGTCCCCAGTGTCTATATAGACACTGGGAAAGGCCACAGGAGATCCTTTTTGAAATGCATGATGAGATGACTTTGAGTCCAAATAGAATTCACAGGTGTACAATTAAGTGCTCAAAAGTATTTTGAGGATTTATCCTGGCACCACTATTCTGAGCCTGAGGGGGACCATGACATTCTCAAGTATGAAGGACAAAGGATTCTGCAGTATGATCCTTCAAAGTATCTCTGAACAGAAAAGTGTTATGTGGTGAGAAAAATTTAGCCATATATTGAGATTTGTGTGTATCTTTCCTAGATCGAAGAATCTGGAATTGTTTTAGGTTAGCCTTGATCTGTTAGTACTGTGATAATGGTAAGGACATTGCCGTGCCTTTCCTTATCTGTCTTGCTTCCAGTTTCCTTCTGTATGTAAACTTAAAAAAAAAAAGTCATGTGGGAGTGAAGTTCTTATTTTCTCTCACATTCTGTTGTAAATGATGTTTATATTTTGACCAGTAGAAACTTAGATGTGTCAGAGTTGTACACATCCGTGGTAGTTAAATATTAACATGGGTTATTTTAGCTCATTCTGTTCGTGCTCAGTGTTGATAAATGTATCCCTGTTATCTGAATGCTTAGTAAAACACTGTGGTTGGTATTAGAAGTGTATGGAAAGAGTAGCATCGTTGCCTATGATCCGTGGCCTGGTAGTTTTCAGGTCTTGATTGCTGAGTTGAAGGTTTCCGAGCCTCAGGTCAGTTTCTGATGAAGAGCATTTCCTGATAACTTTGCACTCTCATTTCTTTTCTTTGTATGACAGATTGTGTTGATGAGATGGGACACCAAGTAGAATAGGAAGGATGATGCTCCAATGCCAAGGGAATGACCCCTAGAAACATCAGGTCTCACACTCAAACCAAGTGTGATCTTGCAGGTGCTGGAGAGAGATTCTGAGGCTGGCGGTGAGTCAGTGGATGGAGAGCCTTGGAGGCCCTGCTGCAAGGTAGGAGGCACTGGTTTGCATTTGGGCAGCAAGGCAGTGTGGGCTCTGGTTCAACATCCACTTGGCAGACACCACCAATGCTTGAGGATGGAAGAGAGCCCCCCAGACCTGGGTAGTGCTTGACTCCAGGGGAATGGCACAAACTGGGGGTTAGTTGGGGCCTACATGTGGGGGTTAGAATGTGTGGGGAGGGGAAGTGGTGGGAGGCAGTTCAGGGGCTACTGGCTCAGGAGTAGCAGTTTGAGTCTGGGCATTGGCTGAGTGATTCTTGCAGAGGTTAGAGAATGCCAAGCTTGGGGACACACACCCACTAGGGATATGTGTCCTCGAGGATGTAGGGCCTACACCTGGGGGTGAGGTAGGGTGGCTGCAGGGTAGGGGAGGTGTTTCATGGTAAATGTATGGGAGTGTTATTTAGAGGGGACCTTCCTTTGCTTATTAAGCATATTGAAACAGTGAGTGTGAAATCCAGGTTCTGAACACCATCTGGCACTGGTTTTTTTCTCCTTATAAGGAGTCTTGTGCAAATGCTCAGTGCAGGGCTTTGCCACACTTGATTCATCTTACTTGTGACTTTTCCCCTGTAGTTGATGGGTTCTTGGTTTCATTTCTTGTATACCAACGACTCTTATAACTTAAAACAAACTCACATTGCCCAAAACGGTTTTTGTATCTCTTCTGCTACTTGGCAGTTTATTTTACCTTTGCCAGTAACCAGTGTCTTCCCACTGGCATTTGTCTTCAAGTTGTGTAAGCTGAGTCTTTGGTAACACTTTGCTGTCACAGTCAACGTATCTTAAGGCTCACCCATCTTAAGAGCTACCTTGCCACTGAAAAGTTGAATACGCAGGTGTCCTGATGTAAATGCCAGCATGTTGCACTTCGTACCCCCAATCCCCCGAACAACCACAGCATGCCAAGATGGAGGATCCTACCTTGGTGAGACCTACAGCTCCAGGAGCAAAACCTCTTCCCTGTTTGTGCTTGAAGGGAAGAAGGAGCCCTCAATATTGGCAGCTGGCTTCCGAGCATGGAGCAGGGAGGCCCGGCAGTTGAGAAGCCAGATACTGCAGGAGCTGGAATAGTGTGTGGACCTTCTAAGAGTCCCTGCAGTATAGGCCCTGCGTCAGGGGGAAGGCCTCCAGCAAATTTCACAGGTTGCTTCTCTGGGAGCTCAGCTGTGTGTCTGAAGGTTGTGGGTGCATTTGATCAGTACTGTGAAGTGAACCTTCTCAAAGTCACAAGGAGAAGGAGAAAAAGGAAAGACCAACCTAAGATCAGTGTTAAGAAACGGATGCATAGTGCTAGTCTGACTTACTCCTCTATTGAGGTTTGGGGTTGAGAGAACAGGAAGTTGTTATGACCAAGGAAGTAGAGCTGTGAATGGATGGGGTCTTTGTATTTTCAGGAGAGTAGAATTGTCTGGTGACTGGTCTTTGGCTAACACCATGCACCCCATTTCCCAGGAACAGGCCTTATAATAATGACCCCGGTAGGTGATCACTGTGTGTGAGTGTTGCATATCGTGCATCAACTGTGCTGCTGATGACATTGACATTCTGCTCATGGGCCATTGTCTGTCTGTCCCTGTTTTGGCAGCTGTGTTTGGAGATTTGGAAGTTCCTGAACTCTGTTTGCTGGTTAAGATATGATGTTTTTGGTCCTGGTGCATCAGTAGCTGATCAGAGCAGACTGTGTACTTGTATTTATGTTGGAGAACCAGCCTTTGTCCATGGACTTGAGGTTACTTGAGGAAAGAAGCTGTGATGTACTGCAGAATTGGACCAGAAGCAAAGATGACAAAAATGGATATTGAATTGTACTTAGGACAGACATGTCAAAACCCAAGAATCTACCAAAAGATATGAAAACCATGACTGAAGTGAAGAAAGTGAGGAGTTCTGGGATTCTTCTCAGTACCAGCAGCCCTCCACTCACTGCACTCTGTGCTGCCCTCCGGGGACTTATGAATGAGCTGTCTCCATAGCCTCAGTTGATACATGTGCAGTGTACCTCTCCTCTGGCACTTAACTCATCTGATGTTTCTTAGGGCATAGACTTTTGTTTTTAATTTAAGTCCTCATTGAGAGAGAATTCTCAGAAGCTTCAGGGCATTTTTATTTATTCCAAAGTACATTTCATCCTGTAGCTACTGCTCTACCCTCTTACATCTTTGTAACCAGTCAGGTAGCTCATCACTGTGTGATTTTCTTCCTATTTTTATGTGATCCCCTGTTTGTTCTTCATATTTCTCTCTAGCTTTTGCATCGGAGATAAAACACACAACACTTTACATTCTGCATCTAAATTATTTCACTTATGATATTTTTAGTTCTGTTCATAACTTTGCTGGATGTAGCAGTCTTGGTTGGCAAGTGTTTTTCTTTCAAAGCTTGGAATATTTCATTCCAACCTCCCTTGATCTTAGAGTCCAAGGTGAGAAGTTTGAAGTGAGGCATTATAAATAGATATAATCAAACTTATACAAATATAAGTTTATATGAATGTAAATAAATGTGACCTGATGTTTTTCTGGTGTATCTTTCATTATTTCTCCTTCTTTCCTATGTTAGTCATTTTGGTTATGATATGTCTTGCAGGGCTGCTTTTTATAAAAATGTTTTAGTTGTCAGTGGGTCTTTATTTTATTTATTTGTATGTGGTGCTGAGAATTGAACCCAGTGCTTCACACATGCTAGGCAAGCGCTCTGCCATTGAGCCACCATCCCGGCCCCCAGGGCTGCTATTTTCTTTAACCTTTTCTCCTTGGGATTCTGTATGGATTGTGTATGTGTATGACTTATTTGTAATGTTTGAAATTTTTTCTAGTGTTATTTCATCAAAAAGTTTAATGCCATTAACCTGAATCTCTATGTTCTTCTCCACCTTTGCCATGATGCTGTCATTGACCTTGGACCCCAAGAAATGGTATTTGCCAGCCATGGACTGAAAGCTTTGAAAATGTGAGCAAAAATAAACTTTCCTCCTTTAAATTGATTTCTGGTGTATTAGTCATGTTAATAATTATTAACAGGGAAGGAGATAATTTTTATCAAAATTTTGAGCTTTTTCAGTTTATTCTTTTCTAGGTTTTAAGGCTATTTTGAAGAACTCAGTGTATCTCAATTTTATATAAGGTTTACGTTTTCAGTGATACCAATTTTGCTTCAATGTAAGTTTCTCTTCTAACTAAAATTGGACAAAGTTGACTGTAATATAATTTGATCCATCAGACCCTCCAGGAAATGTTCTTAGTAAATATGCATGAACTTATCTCAAATGATTTGGAGAGTTCTTCAGGCCTGGGTGCTTGATTCGAAGAGAAGGAAAATATAAATTAAAAGCTGCAAGTTATAAATGCATTTGGGAACCCACTCACATCCTCCTCAGCTATAATGGTAGTTACTGAGAGGAGTGGCGCAGGACTGATCACACACACACACCTGGGACAGGAAGCGGGGTTTATTGTCAGGAGCCTGACAAGGCTGCTCTGCACAAAGCAGGGACAGCAGCAGCAGTGCCACCTTTAATTTCCCTTTATGGGCTAGAATCATGGCCACGGTGCCAGGGGCGGGTTTAGTCCTGACTGACAGAGTGAGCATCCCCTGATCTTGTAGAAGGCAAGTTTGTTTCTGGGGAACAGAGACAGGTAGTTTTCCTCTCTCACAGGGGGACAGGGAAAGCGCCATTTCCTTTATCTTCTCCAGGAAAGAACAGGGAAACCAGCATGTCCCCACCTCAGGCTCTGTTAAGTTGTCTCCTGTCTCTCAGAGAACAGGGAGAGACCAGCATGTCTCCAGGCCGGTAGGGTTTATCTCAGGCTGCTTTCCATTTCTTGGGAATAAGAACAGTATTCATAAAGTGGGGGTGGGGAAAAGGACGATGGCTGCAATTATGCTAACAGTTATGTTATAACTTGTTAACCACCTGTGGGAAATTTCACTGCGATGTTCTCATTAAGATTTATCTTGCAACTGTAGATTTAATATTTAGTGATAATTTTCTCAAGACAAATCATAAGCGTGTTTTCCATGGATATTTTGAGAACCATAGTCACTACAAAAATTTTAAATATCAGATATTGCCACCTAAATCTACTTTCTGACAGGGTGCCGTAAGTAAATGTGGTATGGATTTGTATGGAAAACTAAATATTTGTACCCAACAGGCAAAATAAAAATTTGATGTGTCTGAATCACAAATATCAAGGTACATTTCTATTGCAGATGTAATAAAATAAGAGATTTTTGACTCCCTCCTTCTTCATACTTATAAACCATTCTTATTTTTTTAAAAATGATTGTAGTAGAGTGACATGATTTTAAAGAAACTCTTAAAATTATATGAATTACAATTGAATGGCATTCCCTTGTCCCCCATTAGTTCTTGACCATATGACAGAGTGAGAATTCAGTAATGAACTTTCCTGTGGTTGGCAGTATGAGAGTGGTGTAGAAATGGAGGATCTGTCCCTGAACCACAAACATAAATGCTCTTCAACAGGGAGTAAATGCTCGTATAATTAGATATCCAAAACTATAAGCTACCATAAATTCTATATTATGTAAGTATTTTAATGTTGCCTTTATAAGGCATATGGATAAGGTTACTTATTTGTTATTCAGAAAGTCCTTCTTAGTACCTCCTTTGCATTTAGCACTATTTTGTTTTATATATATATATTTTAGTTGTTGATAGGCCCTTATTTTATTTATTACTTATATGTGGTGCTGGGACTCGAACCCAGTGCCTCACGCATGCCAGGCAATTGTGCTACTGCTGAGCCCCAGCCCCAGCCTGCATTTAGCATTATTTTGGATGCTGGAAAATATATAATAGCATTTTGACTCTGGTATTTTTATTTTTTACTTTCAAGATTGGAAAGATTGTTCCTTTCTGTTTTAGGACATGAATATATTTGTATGGATTTTAAAATGGGAATAAGATCCATAAAGGACCCAACCAAAAAGCACGTAAGCTAGAAAACCACAAACCATTATATAAAGGGCATGAATCATACTGTCTTTAATTAAGTGGGTCTTAGTTTAAAAGGCCAGGGGCTCGTCCGGTTTATGAATAGGTTGAGTTCTTTTGTGAGTCTTGATTGTGTTACATATCTATAATATATGCATACATTTGGCATAGTAATATACACACATGCAGAAATACTTATATATGTATAGACATGGAATATGGCTTCCAAGAGACAGAGGGCATAAAATGATTACAGATGTTTGTAGACTTTTGAGCTGAAACATAATCAGTGCCAGTTGGCATTTTTCTTTCCACATCTTTTAGTTCATGCATTATAATTATACATAACGAGATTTTTTGTTGGATATTCATACCTGAACACAATCTAATAATGATATAATTTGGCCAATATTGCTCCCCAGCACTTCTCCCCTCCCTGCCTGCCTCCCACCCCTGGGTCTGTTTCCTTTACTGATCTCCCTTTGATTTTCCTGAGATAATCCCCCCACACCTTTTTTTTCCTATTTCCTCTCTAGCTTGCCCATATGAGAGAAAAAATATGACCCTTGACCTTCTGAGTTTGACTTATTTTGCTTGACATAATGATGTCCATCCATTTTCCTGCAAATGACATGATTCCGTTTTTCTTTATGAATAAACCTCCATGTCACCTCACTTGTCTTAGGATTCCTGGTGTTGGGCACATAGGGAAGCTAGTGCCAGTTCACTGCATTGATGACAGTAATAGCACAGCCCTTCTAACTCCTTCACCTTCAATTTTGGTGTTCCTCCCGTGTGCCTGCTGTGATCCTTGTGGGTGATCATTCATCCTGGTGCTGGAATAGTATGACTTGCTGTAAGGATGAAGGACACAAAGCCAGAGAAGGAAACAGATAGCAGAGGGGGGAACTACATTAGTTTGACTCCATGTCCAAAGTCCCATATCACCTTTTTCCTTGAGAAGAGTGGGTGCCAATTTTAAGCCAGAAAAATGTCCTCAATATGAGAATTGCTTTCATCTTATAAAATTTCATTCTCAGTATCTGTCACAATCAGCATTTTTCAGATATGAACTATAATTCCATATGAACTATAATTTTTTTAAAAAATATTTTTTAGTTGTTAATGTACCTTTATTTTATTTATATGTGGTGCTGAGAATCGAACCCAGTGCCTCACACATACCAGGCAAACATTCTACCACTAAGCCACAACCCCAGCCCTATGAACTATAATTTTGATAATTATTTGATTTTCTCTTCTGGCTGAGCATATGTTAGTATTGTAATAAGTTTCTTCAGTAGTAAATTAGGTGGATTGGATCAAGTGATTTCTAATGCTGCTTTCATCTTTGATACACCTTTTAATCTTTTTCCAGTTATTTGATGTTTTTTCTTCCTGAGCACCTAAAAGCATTTTTTATTCATCCTATTTAGTTTCACATAGCAGTGGAATGCACTTTGACAGATCATACATAAATGGAGTATAACTTCCCATTCTTCTGGTCGTACATGGTGTAGACTCACACTGGTCACGAAGTCATATATGCACATAGGGTAATTATGTCAGATCCATTCTGCTATCCTTTCTACCCCTATTCCTCATCCCTTCCCTTCATTTCCCTCTGCCTGATCCACAGTACCTCTGTTCTTCCCTAGGCACCCCAACCCTTATTTTGAATTAGCATCTGAAAATCAGAGGAAACATTCGTTCTTTGGTTCTCAGGGATTAACCAATTTTGTTTAACATGATATTCTCCAGCTCCATTCATTTACCACCAAATCCCATAATTTCATTCTTCAAGGCTGAGTAATATCTGGTTGTGTGTATATACACCACATTTTCTTTATTCATCTGTTGAAAGCACCTAGGTTGGTTTCATAGTTCAGCTATAACATTGATGTGGCTGCTTCACTGTAGTGTGCTGACTTTAAGTCCTTAGGGTATAAACTGAGAATTGGGATAACTGGGTCAATTCCAAGTTTTCCGAGGAATCTCCATACTGCTTTCCATAGTGGTTGCACCAGTTTGCCTCCCTACCAGCAAAGTATGAGTGTACCTTTCCCTACATCCTCACCAACATTTATTGTGTCTTGTATTCTTGATAATTGCCATTCTGACTGGAGTGAGATGAAATGGCAGTGTAGATTTGATTTGCATTTCTGTAATTACTAGAAAAGAACATTTTTTCATGTATTTGTTGATTTCATTTCTTCTGTGAAATATCTGTTCAGATCCTTAGCCCATTTATTGATTGGGCTATTTATTTATTTGGTATGAAGTTTTTCCAGCTCTTCATATATTCTGGAGATTAACGCTGTATCTGAAGTGCATGTGGTAAAGATTTTCTCCCATTCAGTAGGCTTTCTCTTCATGTTATTCTTTTGCTGAGAAGACGCTAAAAGCCTTCTTATTCGATTCTATCCCATTTATTGATTCTTGATTTTCTTGTGCTTTAGAGGTCTTGTTAAGAAAGTAAGTTCCTAAGCTGACATGGTGGAGACTTGGACCTACTTTTTTCTTCAGTTAGCTGCAGGGTCTCTAGGGTGTGGTGCCTAAGTCCTTGATCCACTTGAGTTTTGTTCAGGGTGAGACGTAGAGGTTTAATTTCACTTTGCTACATGTGTGTTTCTAGTTTCCCCGGCACCATTTGTTGAAGATGCTCTCTTTTCTCCAGTGTATGTTTTTGGTGCCGTTTTCTAGTATGAAATAACTGTATTTATGTGGGTTTTTCTCTGTGTCTTCTGTTCTTTACCATTGTTCTGTGTGTCTGTTTTGGTGCCAATACCATGCTGTTTTTGTTACCATGGCTTGGTGGTGTAGTGTAAGGTCGGGTATTGATTGTGATGCCTCCTGCATCATTTTTCTTGCTAATGACTGCTTTGGCTATTCTGGGTCTCTAATTTTTCCAAATGAATTTTATGATTGCTTTTTCTAGTTCTATGAAGAATGTTATTGGGATTTTAAGAGTAATTGCATTGAATTTGTATAGCACTTTGGGTAGTATGGCCATTTTGACAATATTAATTCTGCCTGTCAAGGAGCATGGGAGAATTAGTGACTGTTGTATTCTGCTACCTTTTCTAAAAATGTGATGTGTAACCGATGTGATTCTGCAATCTGTATTTGGGGTAAAAATGGGAGTTCATAACCCACTTGATTCTAATGTATGAAATATGATATGTCAAGAGCTTTGTAATGTTGTGAACAACCAATAATGAAAAAAAAGGAGCATGGGAGATCTTTCCATCTTCTAAGGTCTTCTTTAATTTCTTTCTTTTTAAAAATTTTGTTGTAGTTGTAGATAGACAGAATGCCTTTATTTTGTATATAACTAAGGATCGAACCCAGTGCCTGGCACATGCTAGGTGAGCACTCTGCCACTGAGCCACAGCCCAGCCCTTATTTCTTTCTTTAGTGTTCTGTAGTTTTCACAGTAGAGGTCTTTCACATCTTTTGTTCAGTTTATTCCCAAGTATTTTATTTTCTTGAGTCCTATTGTGAATGGGATAGTTTTCCTAATTTCTCCTTCATTTGATTTCCCATTGGTATTTAGGTATGTCATTGATTTGGGGTAATTACCCAATAGATTTTGATGCGTCTGTATTCTCATTTATTTCTGAAAAAAATTGTTATTTCTCTCCTGATTTTATCTGTGATCCCATCCTAATTCATTGAGTATTTTAACCACCAGGCATTAAATGGTTTGTTTCTTGTCATTAACTTCTCACTTCATTAGTTTATGATCTTATGGGATGTAAGAAGGTATCTCTCTTTCTTGTATTTACCTTGTACCCAAAAATATGAAGTCTATTTATTTATTTATTTTGGTACTGAAGATTGAACTCGGGGGCACTTGACCATTGAGCCACATCCCCAGCCCTATTTTATTTAGAGACAGGGTCTCACTGAGTTGCTTAGCACCCTGCATTGCTGAGGGTGGCACTGAACTCCAGATCCTTCTGTCAGCCTCCCAAGCTGCTGGGTTTACAGCTGTGCTCCGCTGCACCAGGAAATATGAACTATTTTAAAGAATGTTCATTGTTTCATGGAAAAGCAAATAAATTCATGGTTGATGGATCAGAGAATTCATATATGTCTATTAGGTCCGTCTGATTAATATTAGTTCTGAAGAGGCTGAGTGGCAGGGTTTCCTTCTTGGGTGGGCATGGTACAGAAGCATCTCCCCAAACCTCAGCAGTGTTAAGAGCCTAGAGTGTGGTCCTCACAAGGCCTTGTCTGCCACCACAAACTCTGTTCAATGTGTGGCTCCCTCCAATTGTCACTTCCTCCAACCCCCACCATCACCAGTCCACTTTAGTGTACTTTTTGTTTAAAAGCATTGACACAGCTGTTGGGTATATGGCTTAGCAGTAGAGTGCTTCCCTAGCATGTATGAGAACCTGGGTGTGGTGCTCATCTCTTCAAAGAAACTCTTGCCAATGAAGAAGCTCCTCAAGGGAGATCCTGGCTGGTGTGGGCCATATGTGGAGGTCCTGACGTCACAGCCTAGAGAAGTAGAGAGGCCCTGGGTGTCTCCATGCATCTACTGACTTGTTTCACAAGTTTGACTTGAGTCCTGGAGGCCAAACTGGGAGTCAGTTATGTAGGTGAGAACAGTGTCCAAATTAGTATGTCCGGCCTCCTTCATTTCAGTGAGTATTTAGGGATAAAACAAATTAAGTACGATAAATGCCATGAAGGAGGGTCTGTAAAGGACCTGAACCGGGTGTTAAGCTTTCAGGATCCAAGACTGGCTTGCTTCTGAGTGAGGCTTCATCATCCTGTGATGGGCAGGGAGAGTGGGTCCAAACCTGTAAGGAGCCAGGTGGAACCAGAGGCATTGGAGCAGGGGCAGGGATATGAAATAAAGCCCTAGGCCCTGCAGGGAGGGAACCAGGCACTCCAGGCCATGCCCAGCCACAGAGCCCTGTCCCCGGAGCTCATACTGCCAAGGCCAACTCGGCTGGAAGAGGCCGCACTGCACTGCAGCGGAGACTCTCCTTGGAGTTCCCGAGGTCCCCGGCGAGTGCTGTGCACCTCCTGGACTCACCCCAATTCTGCTCCTGCATTCTTGCTGTCCTCCAGGAGGGCAGACACGCCCTCCTCTCCACGCCCTAGCGTGGAACTGGGCAGAGAGCTGCAGGTAGGGAAGCTCAGTGTGCAGCGTGGTGTGTGTGTGGTGGTGGAGGATTAGGCCCTGGATGCAGAAGTGTTAGGGACCCAGGAGCTGGACGGGGTACTGCAGCTCCCCATACTGGACAGAAGAGCCAGGCGCAGAGCACAGTGCAGGGGGCGGGCCCACCAGGAGCCAATCACCAACGGCCAGGCAGATTGTGGCGTGTGCGTGCCCACGCACTTGTGTTTACCAGTGTCTCCCAGCAACGACTGTTTCGCCCGAAGGGTGGCGCATAGCTAATGGAGGAGCCGCCTTGGTAGGCCGCTGGACACAGGCAGTTGACCACGTCTGCAGGAGTGGCCAGAGCCTGGAAAAAGTTTGTTTATTTAAGCCTTGGGACCAAGGTTATTGGATATAACCCCCTTGGGAAGATCCACCAGGCTGCCAAAAATTGTGAACTGAAAAGAATTGAACGCTATCTGGGACGCGGCTGTCATGTTGATGATACTGACCAAAAAAATAGGTAATAGGGTCTGGAGGCCAGGGGCTGAGGGGCACAGGGCCAATGGGGGAAAGCTGGGCTGTTGGAATGGAAGCCTGCTCCATCCAAGCTGTGCCGGTGGGGGCAGAGCAGAAGGGAGACCGGTTCTCCTTTCACCAGGATGTTTGACTTTAAATACCCCATGGAGTCCTCGATATCCAGGACCTGCAACCTTTGGAGGTCCAGTGCCCAGGACTTCTAATGGGCAAATAAACAAAAACGAAACTTCAACTGGTTTCCCAGATACTTAAAATTTCCCTATAGGGTGACTGACTTTAAAAAAAAAATTAGATATACACAGCAGCTGTTAATGTGCACATTTTCAAAAGCATGAAGAAAAGTGTATGAGAAAAGTATTCTCATAATACAGCAACACCAGGGCTAAGGAAAGTTTTCAGATACGATATCTGTTGTGTCCTGAGGGCCTTACAAGACTCTGAATTGGGAAGATGTTTCCATGTTCATTCTTGTTTTGTTTTAAAAATTATTTCACACTAGTTTATTTAGGGGTGTGACTTTCACCCCTAAACTAAGCTTTTACTTATTTCTCACATGCTCCACTCACTAGTTCATCAAATCCTGAAGGATAACTTGGTGTCATCCTGATCATCCAGCCATCTTCATAACAGCACTTGTTGACAATCCCTGAATTTTCTTCAAATACTTCCTTAACTGCAGGTACTTTTCCAGAGAGAGGACACTAGACTCACTAGCAGCTTTCACACTTTCCAAAGCACCAAACACAACATGCTTTTTCAATTTTGTCACCACATCGGGCACACTACACTAAAAAAGCATCTGCGAAGAGCTTCCTGCACAAAATTGCAAATTGCTGATTCCACTGTTCCAGTATCCTTTCTTGTAGTTATCCATTACTGAGTATGTGTTCAAGTCGGTAGAGCAGAGCATTGGTTGAGAGCATCCAGGCATTGCAGGCTCTCAGTCACTAGAGCCAAGGGAGCAGCACACAAAGGGTGCCTATCCTGCAGAGATGCCTGCTGCTGCCCTTGTCCTACCCTGTTCTGAAGAGACTAAGGATGTCAAAGGTAGGCCCTGCTGGTGGTTTGTGCATAGGAATACTCATTGACCCAAAGTGTGAGCTCTTTCTGAGGTTATCGATTTCACAAAAACCAAATAAAAATATCAGTACATTTTTGAGTTCCACACGCAGTCCTTTAGGCTCATGATGACCTAAGGAAATGTTTGCAGTGAACAAAGACTTGTCATTCTATGTATCAAAATACATTATTAACTTTCACAAATTACTTGTTCACCAATGGCCAAAAGATTAGGGACTGGAATAGGATAAAAAGAATACTCAAATATCTGGAAGAGTAAAATGGAATTTGGTAGGTAGCAGCTTGCACAATTTCAAATGATGCACAGAAGTTTCCATCAAGTCATCTATTTGGGGAGCATTAAACAGCTAAAACCTTAATAGCCCAATGCTGCTGCTCTTTATTCTCAAACATTGAAGCTGAGAAATGTATTTCATTTGTTAGACTTAAATTTCTTCTCTTACCAAGGATACTAAATATTTTTTTTCTATTTCATATGTCACTGTCACTTGAGCATCTGTAAAAGAGTACTTTGATTTAAATTAGATTCCAGGGTTGGAAATGTAGTTCAGTGTTAGAGCACTTCTTGTCTGGCAAGCTCAAGGGTAAGGGTTCAGTCCCCAGCACAACATCATCATCAGCAGCAGCATAATAGATTTTAAAAAGAGAGGTAGAACAAAAGGAAGTTTTCTTTTCAATTCATTCTTTCTTAGAACAGTCTTTGCCAGCATAAAGAAGCATTTGTATTTTCTTCTAGTAAACTTGTATATAGAAGTTCTATAGTACATTTCATCTATTGTAGATATTAGTACACATACATTTCATTTCATATATGCAACTATAGGTTAATAATTTTGTTCTGGTTGCATCTTGATGAAAATAGAAGAAAGCAAATATGAAAGATTATTACTACTGCAAAAGTATTGCTTTATAAAAGTTTCACTTAAAAATACTGAAGTTCTCACCTATACTCATCTATTTTTTAATTCTATTCATTTGTACTCATGAACTGAATACCTATTTTTATGCTCATAAACTGCACAGCTATTTATTTTGTAGTTAACATATTCTATCTCATAGAATTTTCTTAAAAAATTTATGTGACAGTTAATTAAAACTGAAGTGAATAGGACTCAGTACCAAATGAAACGGTTCTTCCTCTTTTTCAATCAAGCATTTATGGAGATAGGAAATTGTGAACTTCCCTTTTGAAAAGTTAAAGTATTAAATACTGAACATTGGAAATACCTGATTTACATATATCCTGTATGTCTAAATACTGAACAAATTTAACCAACACTAATTCATTTGTGTTCTTTTTCCTTTGGCTTTAAATTACTTGGGAAAAAAATAAGCAAAGATTACTTTGCTTTTAGTTTGGTCTTTTGCTTTTATTATTCAGCCTGCTTTACCTATAGTACATTTAAGAACTGAATTTAAATGCTATCCACGTGATGAGAACTGACATAAATCTATTGTTTGTTTCGCATTTCACTTAAGGTAAGGCACCATAGATTATAATGGTCCTTTATTTTGTGAATGAAGTAAAAAATTTAATGCTGCCAATTATAATTGAAATACAGCCTGAATTATTAGTGGCATTCTTATGTCAGGGTTGAAATGATAGGAAAAAAGCATCTTAAGACTCATTGAAATACAGTTTTAAAAAGATACCTGTAAAATCACTATATTGCTACTATTTTATTAATTGAAATACTCTTTGTTGATTAATAGCAATAATCTTAGTTACAGTAGCTACCAATTATGGAGCTGTTGCTTGTGTTAGAAACCCTTCAGATGTTTTACATAGATTCTTTATTAAGCATCACAGTAGTATCCTGGGAGATAATTACTCATTTTAATCCTTACTTTATTAGTGAAGAAATGAGGGATAGGAAGACTGTGGGATAACTAGTACATCAGAGCTTAAAGTAGAATTTAAACCAAAGATGAGCTAAATTCCGAAGCCTTATTCTTTCTAGGCAAGTTGGCTGCTCTGCTCTGGGGATGTGGCTCTTTGGTAGAGCCCTTACCTAGAATGCTCCCAGTCTGGATTTTCATGTGCTGGTCCCCAGCACCATGAAAAACCAAACAAAAATAAGTAAAATCATTGGGACTAGGCACAGTGGTACATTCCCATAATTTCAGTGACTAGGATGCTGAGACGGGAGCATTGGAAGTTCAAGGCCAGGGTAGGCAATTTAGTGAGACCCTGCATCAAAATTTTTAAAAAAATAATAATAAAAAGTGCTTAGGATATGACTCCATGATTGAGTGCCCCGGGTGCAGTTGCCAGCAGTATCAGAAACAAGAAATAAGAAAGTGTCAATGACATAGGCCAATTATTCATTAATTTAATAAGTAATGTCAGCTAATAAATATTGTACCTTCTTCAGAAGAAAATAGAGGAATTACGAGTAGCTAATGTTTATAATTGCATGAAAAGTTGTATATTTCAAAAGGTGTCTTATGAATTCCTAACAAAGCCTCTTACTTGCATAGAACCCCTCTACATTATGCCTGTGCCTATGGCAATCCAGCAGTGGTGGCTCTTCTAGTCAAGAGGAAATGCAACGTCGACCTGTGTGACAGTGACGGCAACACACCATTGATGAAGGTAGATGTAGCCAGTGGTTTTGCAGGAAATGAAATTGATGAAATGCTTAGAAGAAAAATTGATTAATGCCATTTAGTTATAACTAATGAGTAAAACGTGAAATATTTTTCTTGGATTTCCCAAATTTACAATCTATTTCTTGGTTAAAACCAACAGGCCCTACAGTACGAGGAAGAGGAATGTGCAATTCTTCTTCTAGAACATGGTGCCAATCCAAATGTTCACAACAACAAGGGTGAAACTCCTCTCCACTGTGCTATCTTTTATAGGAGCACATCAGTAGCAACAAAACTGCTTTCATTCAACGCAGACATTGAAGCCAGAAACACGGTATACATCAATCACCATTATTTCCAAAATATTTGAAATGTTTCTTTAAAATTAACAGTAATGTGTGTTAACAAATACTGATTATAAGCAGAATTTTCTCTATTAGAATATTAGCAAATGTTGGAAGTTCTCCTCGTATTCCTCCTCCTCCTCCTCTTATAGCTCATGTGTATATTTAGTTTGCCTCCATGAATTAGAATCAAGAGACTCATGCAGAAATCTGAACTTTAAGCTTTTGTGAAGGAACCCAATGTGGTCCCCCTGTGTGGTGTGGTGTGCAGGGTTTGCCTCCCAGATGCTGGGCACACATGTTCTTCAGTTTGCTACTGGCAACTGCAGCATTCACTCAGATCACCTACTTTGCCTCTACTTTTATAATATGTTTTGATAAAGATTGCATGGAGGTTTCCTACTGATTTACAAAAATATGGCCTACATAATATGAATCTCTTTGAAATGGGATCAAATTATGGAATTTAGAATTTGGCATTTAAATAGTTTTCTTTATACCATAAAAATCATGTTCTCATGGGAATTTTTGTGAGCCTGATTAGGTTACTCATTGCTATAAGTGGATAAATTATTGCTAGAAGTAGATAAGTCATGGATGTTATAAGCTGTCCTATGTACTACTCTTCAGCTTTGTTCCTTAAAAATGAAAATGATTTAGTCTTTCATGATGCTAAAAATAATCCATGTAGATCAGCATAAAACTTGTTGATACACAAAATTTATGAATTACATTTTGCCTAAAATTATAAATAAGTTTTAAGTAGCAATTAAAGTGGAACCAGATTAAAAAGAATTTTGAAAAGTAGCTAAGCATTATGTTACCAGGATAATCATTACAAGTCAGAATATATTTTTAATATTATTTTTATTGGAGTTTATAGTGACGCATAGTAGTTGTGTTCATACCAACAAAATCATACATGCATGGAATTCCAGTTGAGTTCATGATCCCCTCTTTTCCCTCCTGTCCTCCTCCTTCTCCTCCATTCTCCTCCTGTTTCCTGGGCTTCCTTTCACCTGTCAATTTATTTATATTTGATTGCTTCTTTCTACTTACACATAAAAGTGTAGTTCCCTGTAGTATATTTATATATGCATATAACATGATTCTTAAAGAATTCCTTCTTCATTGCCTTCTTCCCTTCCCTATTCCCACTCTGCCTCTCAATCTCCTTTTTTTACCCTAATGATCTTCCCTATGTCTTGATATTTGTTCTTACCTTCTCTTTTTCTTAACTTCCACATATGAAACATTTGACCTTTGAGTTTCTTAATAAGTTAAACTTATTTCACTTAGCATGATATTTTTTGTTTCCATCCATTTACCAGCATATGCCATAATTTATTCTTTATGGCTGAGTAAAACTCCATTGTATGTATGTGCAACACAATTTCTTAACTCTTTCACCTATTGACAGGCACCTGGGTTGATTTTGTAATTTAGCTATTGTAAATTGTGTTCCTATAAACACACATGTGGCTGTATTACTATACTAGGCAAACTTTATTTTAGTAATTTTGGGAAAATACTGAGGTGTGGGATAGCTGGTTCATGTTGTGGTTCCCTTCTTAGATTTGGGGGAATCTCCAAACTGTTTTCCAGAGTGGTTGTACTAGTCTTGCAGTCCCACCAGCAGTGTACAAGTGTGCCTTCCCCCAACACCCTTACCAGCCTGTATTACTGTTTGTGTTCTTGATCATTACCATCTTGGCTGGAGTACGATGAAGATGAAGTCTTAATGTAGTTTTGATTTGCATTGACCTAATTGCTAGAGATGTAGATGAGCTTTTCATATTTTTTAGACATTGTGGGTTTTTTTTGAGAAATTTATGTTCAGTTCTTTTGTCCATTTATTGACTGAGTTTGTTTTTTGGTGTTAAGTTTTTTTTTAATATTTAGTTTTTAGTTGTAGTTGAACACAATACCTATACTTTATTTATTTTTATGTGGTGCTGAGGACTGAAACCCAGTGCCTTGCCTGTGTTAGGCAAGTGCTCTACCACTGAGCCACAACTCCTCCAGCCCAGTGTTAAGCTTTTTTGAGTTGGTTATTTATGTTTATTAATCCCCTACTAGTGGATTAGCTGGCAAAAATTTTTCTCCAATTCTGTAGGAAGAATATATTTTTGTATTGAGCTTTCTAACATAAATAATAAATATCTTTTATCTTATAATAAGAGAAGACGTAGAGACCAATTAAGAAAAAGCAATATAGTTTACTCAAAATCTATATCTTTTAATTCAGAGCCCATTATCTTTGTGACCCTCTTGGAGCAGGAATGCCTGACATTGGTATCTGGGATTCTGATTCCATAAAGAGAAGATAATCAAGAGGACTTGTGTAACATGGAGGAAACTTCCATGTCACTGGAAAGCTCTCAGAACTCTATCCCTGCAATTTGAATTCTTCACATGGGATTTTTTGCTATGAAAAATCAGTGTCAAATAGGGGTTATGCAATGATAAAGCTGTTTCTGTAATACTGGACATGCAATGCACAGTTCTGTAAATTTTATCTAATAGTGAAACAAAGAATCTTCCTGATGAGTCTTGGTATTTCTGGAAAAGTAGACATTCTTCAGAATCTGATTGATACACCCTACGAATGAGTTGAAAATTTGGCTCATTAATCAAATACTTAAATCCTTTACTAATATGTGTTAAGGAATGGGGCTTCTGAGATAGAAGATATAGATCACGTCCTCAAGATGCTCTTGGTTGAGTTGGGTGCGGGTTACATAACTCCAAGATGCCATGATGAATGCTCGACAGAGGCAAAGATCCGTGGAAACAGTAAATGTCTGAAGCAGTTTTGGAAATGACTGGAGTTCATGTGGCCACTCTAGGCACAGGAGAGGCATTTCAAATTGAAAGAGCAGCACTTATGGAAGAGAAGAGAGTGGCTACTCTTAATTTACATTATTATTATGTGCTTATATTCATACAGTATTTTGTAAGGTTAAGTTTAGTTGAGAAGAATTAATTTTGAGAATAAACTATTTTTGTTGTTTTTCAGAGTGGCCAAACACCACTTTTATTCGCCATAAAGAGAAAGAGACAGATGATGGTAGAATTTTTTATTAACAATAAAGCAAACATACACGCAGTTGATGATAAGGGAAGGTATAGTACTTTATTGGTTTTTTTTTTGAAAAAACTTAATTTTGTAGTAAAAATCACTTAAGTTAATCTATTAAATTAATGGGAATGATATAATCATTGGAATATATGTGTGAATATAGGTGGAATATATGAACAATGAACTACAATTAGGGAGAAAAGCAGTTATTGAAACTGAGTAACACAAATAAGAGTATATGGTGTGAGTCACCTGCCCTGATAATTATTGGCTGATGATTAGTATTTGATTTTGTTGATCACATGATCTTGTGTTAGCTAGAGTTTTCATTTTAGTTTTGTAAAATATGGACTTTTAGTTTGCTTTGTTAGTATTGGATTTTTTGAACTTTCTGTTATATTTTCTCTTCTCCTGGTTTAGTTTTCTTTTGGAAATGCTGTGTTGAGCATAAACAGACATTGAAAGTAATTTCGTCCTTTGGATGACTATTTGCTTTAAATTACTTTGTAGAATATTGATTTTAGATTATTTCTGAGTGTTAATTGCTATTGAGTGATTTTATTTTTAATTGGCATGGACAAAGGAAAGAAAATAACTTCAAAGGGAAAAAATATTTCCTTTAATGAAGATAAGATATAGGTGGGTGATAAAGAAAGAAGAAAGAAGCTTTACATTCACACATGACTGGATTGCATTCCTAGCTTTCCAAGTTGCAAAATGTGTGACCTTGAAAGCAATCCTAAATATGGGTAATGACTAAATATGTTTCCTGATATGAAAAAGAGGATAACATATGCTTGAAAGCTGGTTGCCAGATTGTACATATAGCACTGATTTCAATGCCTGGCAAATGCTTCTCCAAGTGAATGACTGAAGCAATAATGACTGTTATTACCACAGTGCTACTGTTATCATGTTAGGCCTGCAAATAGCTTTTTTACTTCTTGACCTTTGGCTGACTGTGAGTTACAATGTATTACATCATCCTAGGAAGAAAAGGGAGGTTTTCTCATTGAAATCTTTGCCAACTCCAGATGAATGACATCATCATAGTTATTGTCTTTATTTTCCTCTTAGACATACAAATGACTTTCAAAGATAAAGATACGATATCTTCCAAGATGTTTATGTCTGTCAGTGTATGTAAAGCAAGATATCAAATTGGTAAAATGTAGTAAATTGGCTATTTAAATAAATTTATTAAAATGCCTAAGGTTGAAGTTATCTCTCTTATTTTAGAACCGCCCTCATGTTTGCTGTGGAACATAAATCAACACAGATAGCTGAGCTGCTTCTTCAATGTGGTGTTAATGTATCTGCTTCAGATAAGTGTGGACGGATTGCCTTGTCTTATGCCATTGCTAGTGGCAGTACTGCGTAAGTGTTTACATGACAGTACTAATCAGCATTAGATGTAGATCCACAATAGTTACACCTGTTGCATCTCACACATGAAGTGAGACTTCATAGTGTAACTATGTAAGAAACAGTAGTGAGTTAGGACAGCTGCTCAATGTAGCCTAAAAGTAGTGATGAAAGTTTGAGCAAAGAGGAGGGAGGACCGGGGAGGGGAAATGGGGGCAGGAAAGATGGGTAGAATGAGGTAGACATTATTACCTAGGTACATGTATGACTGCACCCATGATGCAATGCTACATTGTGTACAATCAGAGAAATGAAAAGTTGTGCCACAGCTGTGTACAAGGAATCAAAATTCATTCAGCTGTCATATACATAATTAAAATTTAGAAAAAATTTAAAAAGTAATTACGCGTGCATGAGTCACCTGCAGGGTTTGTTATCTCTCTCCTTCCTTTTCCTCCTCTTCTCGTACATGCAAGGAAATTGTTCTAGCACCAAGGTACACCACTAGCCAATACATTAGGACTTCTGCTAGAACTGACCTTGCAGTCTCGTAGAGAGTAGCTTTACTACATGTTCTCACTGATCCATCCCTGAGTCTTCATGGTAACACACACTTAGACTCAAAAAGTTACAACACTCTTTTTAGTTCTCATGCACTCATGCTTTTTTATTTAACCATTGTTCCCAAGCAGCAGCACTCTGCTTTGACAGCTTGGCCTGTATCTTTGGCCAACACACAATAAATGCTCTGACCCTGTCCCCCTTTTAGGAAACTTATATAGAACCCCCATATTGAATTTTCTTTTTCTGGTGCATTATCCTTTGAGGACTTTGTCTTTTCTGTTAGAAAATTGAAATCATTAAAAGCTATCAGAGAACTTCAAGTAAAGTCACTGAAAGAGATCAGAGTTTTCTACCATCTTGGTTAACAGATATGTACCTGAAAACCTTCCATCCCTTGAAATACATTTCCTTGACTGCAAGGGGCCCCATAGCACTATTTCCTAAGGTGGATGCCAATTTTTATTGGCACCTCTAGTGGTTGGTTTTCCCAAATCATGAAAATTTCCTAAGCTGTTGGAATCACTATCTAAAGTTTTCAGCATATATTAAGTTCTTCCCCAAACGAAGAGATTAAGCAGATTCATTGAATCTCAAGAGAGCTAAGCCCCATGATGACTCCTCAGTATTCATTGTGTTGAAGAGGATTTTTTATCTTCCAAGGCAGTTGGAGATCAACGTGGGGATGTAGCTACTCTTACAAAGGTCTGCCGATTTGGTTCAACTAGATAGAGAAGAAATAGTAGTCCAAGCCAGTCCTTGGCATTTGTTAATTTCTTGCCTTTATTATTGATGAGTCTCAAAAAAGGGGATGATTATAATCTCTAAAGAGATATTTGTAAATAAAATTGTAAATTACTTAATCGATGATTTGTTCTGATTTACAAAGCACAAAGAGTACCAATGATAATGATAATTAAGACTCAAGCATTTTTTAAAAAATAATTTTAACATTTGAATATTAGAACCTGTAAAAATATACGATGGTTTTGAGATTCTAAATAGTTAAATATGCCATTATTTTACTATTTCTTTCAATATTCTTAGTAAATCTTTATTACATCCTGGTGAACTAAAGTCATACAACCCTTACTTTTTAGAAATTCTTAAGCCTAAGAGAAAGGACTTTACAAGAACAAGGAGCTATTGTTTACAGAGGGCATTTTCTGAGTTCAGTCTACACTAGTTAATATATTTACCTGTGTTGCTCTCAATGATCATTTTAAATTAATTTTTTTTTCTTTAAAAAGTATGGATTCAGTGGCATGTGCATTCACCCCAGCTACTTGGGAGCCTAAGGCAGGACAATTGCTTCAGCCCAGGAGTTTAGGATCAGCCTGGGCATCAGAACAAACATTGTACAAATAATTTTCTTTTTTTATTTCTTTTTTAGTTTTAGGTGGACACAATATCTCTATTTTTTACTTTTATGTGGTGCTGAGGATCAAACCCAGCACCCTGCGCATGCCAGGCGAGCACGCTACCGCTTGAGCTGCATCCCCAGCCCCACAAATAATTTTCAAGTTAATAAAATGTCTGTAAGGCTTACAAATTTGGAGAGCATATGAAAAAGTTCTGATACTAGATCTAAAACTCTATACAAAGTATTCAATTATATTTGGTCAGTGTTTTCATATGATTATTAAAATACCAATTTTATTACTTTTTTCAAATATAGCAACAGGAATTTAATTCTTCAATATATGAAAGCAGAATCTAGAACATCAGCAATTTTCAGTTCAGGTAAGACTTACAAAAGTGAGTTACTCTTGGTGTTTATGCCCTGTATTTAAAAAAAAAAAAAGAGTAAGGAAGTTTTGATCACAAAAGAACAATGGAAAAAAATAAATCTTTAAATTCCATTCATATTTTTCTTAATTTCCTTCTTGATCATCTAGAATCCAGAATTATTTAGCAATTAATTGTAGAAAAATTATCATCTAAATGATATTATTATCTGAATAAATTTTACATTAATTTTGAACCCTGAAATTTTATGGCTTTGCATAAATAAGAAAAATATTTTTAAATTAGTGTGTTGTGTTTCCTATATGGTGACATTATAGCAAATTGGACTTGTTATAAAAACAGGTGTTCTTATCAACTATTAATATCAACTCCTATTGTGGGCACAAGTTAGTGGATTTCACAGTGATATTTCTATACTCACACACAATAATTGAATCCTGACCACTCTGCCTACTTCCATTTTTCCCCCTTCCCAGTTACCTTCCCTCTTCTTTAATAATCTCTCTTCCATTTTCTAGTCATTCATATTTTCTTCCCAGATTCCACATGTTAGGGAGAGCATGTGATACTTGGATTTTTGTTTTGATTTTTTTTAACCTTAACATGATGACCATCCTTTCCATTCATGTTATAGTTTTTGTCCTTGTTTACTTTTAAACATTTTTTTTATCCAGTGTTTGAAATATACCATTTCATGCTATCCTGAATCTTAAAGGTTCTACTCAGAAATCTAATATTTTTTCTGATGTGTTTATAATTTCTTTGGCCCTTTCTGTAGATTTCAGTTTACCTTTGGTAATTTTATAGACTAATTTTCTGGTCATGTCCACTTGGGATTCTAAAACCTTATTATGCCTGGATGTTCATGACTGTCACCAGATTTAAGAAATAATTTCTTTTATTCACGGAGAAAGCTTGCATTGTCTATAGCCTGTACCTCTCCTCCATTGTGTGTACCAGTGATTCATAAGAGTACTGTCTATGAATTGTGTTCAGTGGGACTGTAAGTTGTTTACAATTCTTCTGATTGTTGTTAGTATTGTCTGAATGTGTTATTTTGTCAACTTCAAACTCTGATATTTTTTCTTTCACTTGATGTACTCTATGGGTTTGACTTCAACTAGATATTTTTATTTGAGGTATGGAGCTCTTTATTTTCAAGATTTCTAATTATCAGAATCTGTATTAAATTGTTCTTTCATGTCCTGCACTGTTTTCCTTAATTTACTCAGTTTTTCTTTGTTTCATCTTTGAATTCATTCATTATTTTTAACATTCTTTAGAATTTTTTTTTTTCTGGCGCTTTCTCTATTGCATTATCTTTGCAAAAAGTTCCTAGAGTTATAAACTGTGAAAGAGTCATACTACCTTGATAAATTTTATCTTCTTACATTTCTAGGTTGAAATTTGTACATCTTCAGGGATATGTCTCTTCCACCTTTATGTGAGGGTTTACTTAGGAAGTAGCCTTCTCTGGATGAAGTGTCCTGTGGTATTGGTTTATTGTATAAAGTTGAATTCATTTCCAAATGGCATCTGTATTGCAGTTTCCTATGTCTTATCTGTGATCCGTGAGCTGTTGTCAGTTTGCACTGTCAGTTCTGAGGTAATAATAGCTTTCTGCATCAGTGTTGAGAGTGGAGTCATGTTGGTGGACTAGTGATATAGGCAGTAGAGAATCTGTGGTGGTTCCTCCAAATTTGTCAATAATGTGCTGTCTGCAAGGATATGGGAGAGACCTAGGCTGAGGACCTGCATAATTTTGTAAGAGTTGCTTCATTTATTTCTAGTCTTGCTTTAGGGTGAGTGTCCAGACCACTGAATTTTAGACATGTCTGTCCATTCCTAAACGGGTATATGTTAGGTGGGAGCTTTTTTTTTTTTTTAAATCTCCTCTGTTCTTATTTTTATTTTTTTAGCACCAGTTTTTATTTGTATATATTTAGGTCTATGTAACAGTAGAGTGTATTTTGATATGTGATACATACATGGTCTATAACTTATTCTATTTAGGATCAGAGAACATTTGGCCTTTGGTTTTCTGGTATTGTCTTATTTCACTTAGTATGATAGTCTCCAGTTCCACCCATTTACCAGCAAATGCCATAATTTCATTCTTCTTTATGGATGAGAAATAAGTACTCTATTGTGTCTATGTACCACATTTTCTTTAATTTTTTAAATCTTTTTAAGGGCACCTAGATTGATTTCATAGCTATTGTGAATTGAGCTGCTATAACATTGATGTGGCTGTGTCACTTATTATGTTGATTTTAAGTCCTTCTGAGTAAAATGGTGTTTCCATTCCAAATTTTCTGAGGAATCTCCATACTGTTTTCCAGAGTGCTTGCACCAATTTGCAGTCTCACTAGCAATGGATGAGTGTAACTTTTTTCTCACATTCTCTCCAGCATTTATTGTTGCTTGTCTTCTTGATAATGCTAAACATTTAAAAAATATATTGACCAATTGTATTTCTTTTTCTGTGAAGTACCTGTTCAGATTCTTTGCCCATTTATTGATTGGGGTGTGTGTATGTGAAGTTTTTTGAGTTTTCTTTTTGGTGGGGGGTGGTGCTGGGGATTGAACTCGGGGACATTCAACCACTGAGCCACATCTCCAGCCCTATGTTTTGCATTTAGAGGCAGGGTCTTACAGAGTTCTTAGTGCCTCACCATTGCTGAAACAGGCTTTGAACTCTCCATCTTCCTGCCGCAGCCTTCTGAGCTGGTTTTTTGAGTTGTTTATATATCCAGAAGATTAATGTCTCTCTGAGGTGCAGGTGGTAAAGATTTTCTCCCATTTTGTAGGCTTTCTGTTCATGGTCTATCATTTTCTTTATTGTGAGAAAGCTTTTTACTTTGTTATCTTCCCATTTATTGATTCTTGAGTTTATTTGTTGCAATTTAGAAGTCTTGTTGAGGAAGACAGTTTCTAAGCTGACGTGATGGAGAGCTGGGCCTACGTTTTCTTCTGGTGAGTGCAGGATCTCTGGTCTAATGCCTAGGTCCTTGATGTACTTTGAGTTGAGTTTTGTGCATGGTAAGAGTTAAGGGATCAATTTGATTCTGCCATATTTATATTTCCAGTTTTCTCAGTACCATTTGTTGAAGAAGCTCTTTTCTGTTAATGTATGTTATTGGTGCCTTTGTCTACTAGGAGATAAGTATATTGTGTGGTTTTGTCTGTCTAATTCATTGGTTTCTTGCCTGTTTTGGTGCCAACACCATGCCATTTTTGTAGCCCTATAGTATAATTTGAGATTGGATATTGTGATGTCTGCCTCCTCTTTCACTTTTCTCACACAAGGATTGTTTTGGATATTCTGGGCCTCTTTTTTTCCAAGTGAATTTCATGACTGTTTTTTTCTATTTCTATGAAAAATTTCATTGAAATTTTAGTAGGAATTACATTAAAACTATAGTGTTTTGGTAGTATTGCAATTTTGATAATATTAATTCTGCCTATCCATGAACATGGGAGATCTTCCATCTTCTAAAGTATTTTTCAACTTCTTTCTCTAGTGTTTTGTGATTTTCATTATAGAGGTCTTTCACTTCTTAAATTGTTTCCCAAGTATTCTAATTTTTTTGAGCCCATTGTGATTCATCATCTGATGTATAATTATTGTACAGGACCATAATTGATGTGTGAGTGTTAATTCTATATCCTGCAACTATGCTGAGTTGAGTTCTAAAAGTTTTGGGTAGTTTGGGGGGTCTTAATAAGTATAGAATTTTGTCAGCAAATTGAGATGTTTGAGCTCTTCTTTTATTATTCCTATCCCTTTAATTTCTTTTGCCAAACTTCTCTGGTTAGAATTTCAAGAACAGAAGTGGTGAAAGAGGGCATCCTTGTCTTGTTCCAGTTTTTAGAGGGAATGTTTCAGTTTTTCCTCCATTTGGAATGATGTTAGCCTTGGGATTTTTTGGTGTATAGCTTTAAAAATGTTCAGGTATATTTATTTATTTCTAGTTTTTCTAGCATTTTGAACATGAGTGGATGCTGTATTCTGTCAAACGATCTTCATCTATTGAGATAGTTATGTGATTCTTTTTTTAAAGTCTATTGAAAAATTGTGTTTTTTGATTTCTGTAGGTTGGACCAAACTTGCATCCCTGGGATGAACCCCACTTGATCATGGTTCACTATATTTTTAATATATTTTTATATGCAGTTTTCAAGTATTAAGAATTTTTGCATGTATGTTCATCAGGGATATTTTTCTTAAAGCTTTACTTCCTTTATGTGTCTGTTTTTAGCATCAGGATGATTTTTGCTTCATAGAATGGGTTTGGAAGGCAGGATTCCCTCCTTTTCTATTTCATGGAATAATTTGAGGAATATTGATGTTAGTAGTTCTTTAGAGGTTTTGTAGGAATTGCCAGAGAATCTATCTGGTCCTGGACTTTTCTTTATTGCTATGTCAAAATACTGATCCATGAAAAAATAACTGGCTTCAAAAATGCTAGAAATGAGAAAAAGAAATATGCATGAGTATAAATGTTCATAAATCAATCAGATCACCACTAAACAGGAAAGGAAAAAAATATATAATTAAAAAAGTAGATCTCAGTGCTTTTGTGGTGCTAGTGATTGAACCTATAGCAGCATGAAATTAAGGCACATTCTCTGTGAGTGGGCTACATTTGTAGCCCTTATCTTCTATTTTTAGTAGTTTGGTTCATCAGTATAGGACATGAGGGATACAGATTACATGCTGAGAAAGTGTGCAGTATATGAAGATCTGCCACTTATGAGGAGGATTGAGAAAATTGACATCATGCTGTATGACCCAGTACTAACTGGACCATCCTGCTCTGCTGGGACCATATAAACTCTTCTCAATGGAATTTGACAATCTCAAGAAGTCATAGTTTATAAAATTGGCATCAAAAACTCTTTTACATCTATCTACCTTGTCATGGGAAATAAGTGAATAGCATGCATGAATTGAAATATCCTCTTTTGAGTGGTAATTATAAACTCAGTCTATATAATTTTCACAGTATAATTCTTTAAAAAAATATCATCACTTTTTTATTTCACTGTCGGGGATTGAAGCCAGAGCTCATACATTCTATGCAATACAATCTCTGGCCTACCAGTAGATTCTCTCAGGAGAAATGCCACAAAAGTCGCATTGTTTTTGTTTTTGTTTTGTTTTATACTTTAAATGAAGTGGGAAGGAATTTCTTCTCCCATATGGAGGGGCAATAGTTAGCACATTCTGAAAGCATGAGTAGGCTAATAGCCTATTTAAATATTTTAAGATACCAGCTATTACTGCACAACAACTTGCTGCTACCTTCCTAGTGTTTCTTTCTACATTTCTCCAGGATAATGCAGTATGGATGAAAGCATCTTTCAACAGTTTTTACCCCTAGGGGAGGTAAAGCTTTGTTTGTACCACACATAAGATAAGTAGCTGGAAGTAAGAGAATAGCATCTTTGTTGTCTCCTATGCTGAAATGTCTTTGTAAGCCTTCTGTCCCTGGTTTGTTTACTGCATTCCTCTGATTTCTATAAATGTTTTCATATATTTATTGACCATTTGTATTTTTTTTGTGAAGTACCTATTCAACTCCTTTTCCCATTTATTGATTGGGTGGTGGTGTGTGGTGGTGGTGTTCTTAGTGTTAAGTTTTTTTGAGTTTTTTATCCTGGAAGTTGATGCTTAGAATTTCTAAGGCACAGGTGGTAAAGGTTTTTTTCCTAGTCTGTTGGCTTTCTTTTCAATGCCTTGATTGTTTCTTTTACAGTGAAGAAGCCTTCTTAGTTTGATGCTGTAACATTTATTGATAATTGATTTTACTTCATCTGTGGTGATATTTCAATTTTCAGCATAGATTTTGATACTTTGCTTTTTTCTCTTTCTCTTAATTAGCTTGGCTGAAGTTTATCAATTTAGTTTATTTTTTAAAACAACCAACATTTTGATTCGTTGTGGGTTTTTTTTTTAATTTTAAAATCTTGATTTCATCAATTTCAGCTTTGATTTTTATTATATCCTGTCTGTTGCTAATTTTAGTGGTTTTTTTCCCTAGGGCCTTGAGATGTAATGTTAGATTATTTACTCAGTAACTTTCTATTCTTTTAATGTATGAGCTCAATGCTACAAATTTTCCTCTTAGAACTGCCTTTATAATGTCCCAAAGATTTTTATAGGTTGTATCACTGTTCTCATTTACATTTAAATATTTTTTAATTTCAACCATGATTTGTTCAGCTGTCTATTCATTATTAAGTAGTGAATTTAGTCTCCTAGTGTTAGTTTTTATTTTTTATCGTGATTTCTAGTTTTATTCCATTATGATAAAGTGCAAGGTATTAGCTTTATTTTTTGTATTTGGTAAATGTTGCTTTATGTACTAAAATGTGATCTATTTTGGAAAATGTTCCACGTGCAGCTAAGAAGAAAGTGTATTTGGTCCTTGATGGGTGAACTATTCTATGTATCTCTGTTAAGCCTAAATTATTAATTGTAATTTTAGTTCTTTACCTTCTATATTTAATCTTTGTTTGTATGATCTGTCTGGTGATGAGAGAGACATGTTAAAGTTCCCAATATTATTGTGTTGTGATGTGTTTGATTCATGATACTGAGAAGAATTTGTTTACATATATTCTCCGGAGCATATATATTTACAGCTGTTATTTCTTGCTGTTGTATTACTCCCTTAAGCAAGTCCATTATATAAGATATGAGAATAGAAATGCCTGCTTACTTGTGAGACCCATGTGAATTATATGTTTTTCCCATCTTTATTTACAGTCAGTCTATGGATAGCTTTTCCTATGAGGTGAGTCTCTTGGAGACAGCATATTGTTGGGTTCTGTTTTTTAATCCAATCTGCCAGCCTATGTCTTTTAATGAGTTGAGTCCATTAACATTCAGTGTTATTATTAAGAGATGGTTTATAGTTCCTGTCATTTTGATTTATTTCTAGTTTTCAAGTTGAATTAGAGTCTACTTTGATCAGCTATTCTTTTAGTTGTGGTTGTACACTCTGCTGGGTTTTATTTGTACATTTTATTTTTTGTTCATGAAATATTTTATTTGAGTTTGTTTTATCATGCCAGCTTTCTAGTGGTGAATTTTCTTTAACTCTTGTTTATTATGGAAGGTTTTATCTCATATTCAAATCTGACCTAATTTAGTATTCTTGGTGTGTTATCCATTTTCTTCCAGAGCTTGGCATATATCATTCCAAGACCTAGCTTTTAGGGTCTGGGTTGAAAAATCAGCTGAGATCTGGATTGTTTTGCCTCTGAATGTGACCAATCATTTTTCTCTAGCAGGTTTTAAAATTCTATCCTTATTCTGTACATTAGGCATTTTTATAATATGCCTAGAGTGGGACTATTGTAATTTTATATATTTGGAGTTCTATATAACTCCTGTGTTTGATTTTCCATTTCATTCTTAAGATTTTGGAAATTTTCTGTTATTTTGTTGAAAGGATTGTGGTTTTTGTTTGTTTGAAATTCAGAGACTTAATCTACCCCAGTGAATCTTAAATTTAGTCTTTGAAAATATTTGAAAAGATAAAAATATTCCATATTTTTAAAAAATTCTTTTCATGGTCTGGTAATATCTTTTCTCCATGATGAAATTTATTTTCAATATTATGTACTACTTCTTCATTACCTGAAAATCTTTCAAGTCATCTAGTCTATTGGTGATGCTTGCCATTGAATTTTTAATTTGGTTTATTGATTCCTTCATTTTGAGAATATCTGATTGATGTTTCTTTAGAACTTCTATATCCTTATTTAAGTCATCTTTCCCTTCTTGTGTCTTCTGTGTGATTTCACTCCTTACATCATCTTTTATCTTATAGATCAGTTTAACTATAAACTTTCTAAATTTCTTCTCTGACATTTCCTCCACTATTGTTTATGTGGAATCTGCTGTTGAGTCATTCTGGTTTGATTAGGATGCTTTGTTTCCTTGCTTATTCATATTGTTTCTATGTCTACCCATGTATCTAAATGGATCTTCAGCGACAGAGCTTCTAGTCTGCACATTTCTAGAGATCCTGTAGATATCCTGTGCCTGACAGATTAGTAGGGAGCCAAATTATTGCATCCAACTGTGCCTACATATGTAGCACTAAATTCAGTACTTAATTTTAATTGTCACACAAAGTTAATTGACACAATAAACAAATGGTAGGCTTATCAATTTCTGTCAGTAAAGACAGTAAGTAATCCTGAATCATCTTTCATACAATCAAAGAATAGGTGTTCCTGTGGCTTCAGTTGTATTAATTGTTGCTGTAGTATTAGTGGTGGTGTCTGGAGTTCTGTAAACTCCAGCTGTGCTGTCAGCTCCACCCCCAGTTAGTGTTAGAAGTTAAGAATAGAGTTCATTAAGAGGAAAGAAGCAATTGCCAGTAGAAAAGGATTTGTGGTTTCTAGATAGGAATATGACAGACGCTGTCAGCTCCACCCCCGGGAATAGGTTATGCTGGGTTCTACAAGATGTTCTCAGGGGAGGCAGTGAGGTCTAGTCCTTGCCCCAGGTGTTTCATTGCATGGGGAGTTATTGAGCATAAAAGAATCAACGCACCTTTAGCACTCTACACCCCTCTTCTCTCCAGCGCTACACTCTTGGGAAGGGGAAGCCAGTTCTTCACGGTTCCGTTTTTCAAGAGTACTGTCCTTTCTGGCCTCCTGAGATCTGCCCCCAAGCACCAAGCTCCACCCCTCCTGCTCATTCAGATTTTGAAGCCACTGCCACTGGTCCTGGGCAGTGCTGTATCAAGGGAAGAGGAGGGCAGGCTCTCTCTGGCCTCTTTGACTTACATTACCCCCAGGAAAAGTGCTGTCCATGCCAGAAATTCTCCTGATGTGCTAGGCTCATTTTAGAGCTTGTGGCTGGTGTCTGCTGGATTCATGTATGGGACTGGGCCCCAACACATGGATCTAAGTTCCCAGTCTGAGTTGGTGCCGCTGCAGTGCAGATGTGCAAACATGTCTCCAGCTTCAGCTCCCTGTGCATAGCAGGCAGAGTAGGGGTGACTTTCACGCAGTAGTTTAAGGAGCAGAATAGCTTGTGAGTCTTCCCAGGCCAGGTTGCCCCATGCCAACACTTTCTGCAGCACTTTTTTAAATTTAAAAAAAAAATTTTTAGTTTTAGGTGGACACAGTAATTTTATTTTTCTGTGGTGCTGAGGATTGACCCAGTGCCTCATGCCTGCTAGGTGAGCACTCTACCATGAAGCCACAACCCCAGCCCCTCATCTGCAGCACTTTTCAGTCTTTCCTGTCCTCGTGTACTCATTTCCCCCACTCCCATCAGAACCTAAGCTCCAGTTCTGTTTCTCATCTTTGTCTGATGCACTCCAACTTCCCCAGTTTCCCAGTCTCTCTGTTCAGTATTGAGTATCAGTGGCATGCTTTTATCACCCACCTCACAGAGAAGCAGTGATCTCCCTCTCTGGGTCCCATGTCTTGGAGCTGTGCAAAAAGCCACTTCCTGCTAATCCACCATTGTGTCTCCCCTTGTTTGACACTGATATCTTTATGCTACTTTATGTGACAATGATAAGGTTTTCTTTCATCTTGCAGTTTTGAGTAAGGATTATGGTTTTGAGACAAATGACTTACTTTTAAGTATCAAAATTTTATAATTTCCATGTTTCTTGCATTTGATAAGTACAGAGTAGGGGACATAGGAGTTGTTAATATACTACTTGCCTATCAGAAGTACAATTAATATTAATTCTAAAAATGTTTCCAGGAATGGGCCTGGAGGATTATTTTATTATAACAAAACATCAGAGTCATAAATCTTTAATATTTTATATTTCTGTTGGTTAAATATAATTTTACTGTTTTCTTTAATAGTGAAAGAAAGTTCTAAAGCTGACGCATTAATAAGGTATGAATTTATAGGTTTAAAAAAATTGTCTATTAACTAAGAGTGTGAAGATAAAAGGAACCAAGTATTTGCTGAGTGTTCTAGTCTGGGCAGACACCACATTCAGTTAACATTTGTTTCCTAAAGTTGTCTCATGGAGACTTTGGAAGTGCCTGTGCTATTATAACCTGTTAATTACTAATAAGGCAGCTGTCATTCATAGAGGCTATTTGTTCCATATTCTCCTAATTAGTAAGTATCAGGCCTGTGGTTAGACTATAGCCTTACCTGGCTGAGAACTCGACTGTATTGCCCCACTGTACAGGTTGATACCAAGATGTATCAATTCAGAAGTCAAACGCTGTTGTGTGTTAATTCTGAGTTACATTTTACCTGAGAAGCCTAGTTATAGTTTAAGATTTTGTCCTGACATTTTTAACAGTTCCACTGGTAACCAGCTTTTTTAATACATCAAAGCTTTTATGGAAAATCTCACAGAGCTATGGCCATATGGTTTTCTGATAAACAAGATCAGGCAAGTGCTGGAGAGAAATTATCTTTCTGGAAGTGAAGAATACCATTGTTTCGACAATGTTGTATTAATTATATTAATCCTTAGAGGACATTCTGATTTCTCTACTTCCTGATTTTCTAGTTGGTTTCCCTTCAATTACTACACCTGTTCATTTTATGAAGACTTTTACTTTTATACTCTTTTTTCTTTTCTATGACTGTAATCTTTTCTTTAATTTCTATCTTTATTTTCTGTTTTGCTCCCTTGGTGATTGTTTTATTTTGTCATTTGAATATTTTCTGTTGATAGAATCAAAAGTTCAGAGAATTTCAGAATTTTTAAGGAATTTTAGCAACTAGTCAAAGTACCCTCTAGTCTTTCAGCATGTGTTTGACAGGCTAGCCAAATCATCGTTTTGAGGATGAACCTGAAATTTAAAGATATTAAAGGGACTTTTCTGGGTACAGAAAGTGGCAACAATGAGATTTGAACTTTGGTTCTTTTTTTTTAAGAGAGAGTGAGAGAGGAGAGAGAGAGAGAGAGGAGAGAGAGAGAGAGAGAATTTTTTAATATTTATTTTTTAGTTCTCGGCGGACACAACATCTTTGTTGGTATGTGGTGCTGAGGATCGAACCCGGGCCGCACGCATGCCAGGCGAGCGTGCTACCGCTTGAGCCACATCTCCAGCCCTGAACTTTGGTTCTTGAATTCTAAGCTCAGTACTTTTTCTGGTTATCATTTTGAAGGTGAATGTTTTCATAATAAAATGGGGATTAACTGTAGGAACCCAACTAAAGAGGACAAGAATAGAATTAAGTGAACAAAGTGGTAGATGATCAAAATGTAACTAATGAAGGAAAGGGCTATTCTGAAGAGTAACAACACTGTGTTGGGTAGGAGGAATAAGGGTTTAGAAAAGAGACCAAAATTGTGGAGTTTATGATCAGTTTGAACACAAAACTGGAATTAAGGGTGCAGAATATTGAAAGCTCTCTATAAAGGCATATTAATATATACAGTATTTAGAGGAAGTTCTGATAGGTTGTATTTTTTTGTTTGTTTTGTTTTTTCCTGTTTGCATCTCTGTGATTCAAAAATGGATTAGTAACTAATGAGCCAGGCACTAGAATTTGTTAGAATATATGGATCTGTGGCCCAAAGTGGGTGTCCGTTCACCTCCACTTTCTTTTCAACTTGCTGATGTCCTTACAATGTACATGTAGTGTTGGGCACAGGAATGATTGGCAGGCAAAGCCATCACACAGCTCCAGTTAAGTAGTTGGTAATGTATTTAGACTGAGGCCAGTCTCCATCACTGGCCTCCATTTAGTTGAACCTTGTGTCAGGAATCTGCATGTTCATGATGTAGATTTCAAGTTTGGAGACTGCCACTGAGGCCTGCAGATGAGGGACTGGGGAATGGATCCCAGAGGAAGGAGGACATTTAGAATAATACTCAGGGAAACAGGTACAACTACCCAAGACTCTGCTTTTCTGGCAGTCTTTTCCCTTGAGTATCTGAGTGTCTATAAAAGTTTTAAAGTGCTTTCTAGTTTATGTGGACCTGAATAAAGTGGGACCTATATAGGAAAAATCCATTTTATGATTTATTTAAATGTGCCTGACAAAAATACTCTAAATAGCATATACATTCACTTTTTAACTTCCAAAAATTTAAAAAAGTTTCAGCAAACTCTCTGCACTGCTCTTGGGTAAAGGGGAAACAATAGGGTGTTTTTATTGGTGACTCCCATGGTGCAGAACGAAGTATTTGACTCATGGATATCCAGGCGAGGGAACTGTGCATCTTGCTACCTTGTCTTGGGTTATCAGAGGTTTGTTTCAGTTCAGGTAGAATAATTATTCTCAGGTTCTGCTGATACATTGGCTATCACTCTGAATTGGAACTAAGAGTGCCTTCATTGAATATCTCATAGATTCAGAGCAGTAGAGGCAGAACGAGGTAAATATGAGCTTTTTTTTTTAAAAAAAAGAGGTCATATTTTAATTATATCAACCAAGAAATACCACTTAATAAATTTTACCTAAACGTTAAACAGAGTTTATTTTAAAAAGAAAACCACTCACCCGTTCTTGTTATACATTTTTGCTCTAAAGATCTCCCGAAAAATCTGATCCAGGTGATTCCCGCCTTGCAAAGGGAGAGGGCAACTATGAAGCTCATATTAAGGTAAAGTGATCTTTTGTGAAATTCATGTTCTTGCTCTGAATTTTGTATGTTAAGGTGTTAATGCTTAAAATTTAGCTATTTTTTTCTGACATTTTGTATGAAAATTTGCTAAGAAGAATCCGTTTTAGAGAATTATGTTGAATTAAAAAGTTGTTTGTATCATTGTTCTCTCAAGTACCTGAGCGTCTTGGGGGCAGGGAGAAAAGATGGGCTGGAAAACACATAGTGACAGAAAAATTGCGTTAGGAACAGCTTTCTAACTGCAGAGGAAATGTGAAATTTAGTCAAGGATCTTTTGAGTAGTCAGTTTATATTACTGTCTTTTGTAAATCATACTTACATGACTTACAACCCATGTCTAAATTAATTTTTATAGAATCATGGGATTTCCCTGGTGCCTTTAGTTTGGAATGTATGATGTACATTGCAAGTTGCTTTTTTTTACTTGGACCCTTGATGTTTTAGTATCATAACATTTTAGGAGAGCTTTTTCTCTATTTCTATCCTTGGTTCTATATTTATACTAAAATAATATTAGGAATTGTGGCAAGTCAGAAATCTAGGATCTATATCTTAATACTTGTATTAAAAAAGGCTTTTGCATATCCGTACTTTGTGAGTCTTTCCACTAAAAGTGACACTAATTTAAAAAACTATAAGTAGCAGAAAGATCAGTAGAACAGAAGGAAATAGTAGGTCCTGAATTAGAACAAATTTTATTCTATGCTTTTATAATGATATCCTAGTATATAACTTCTATTGTGCTGTATAACTGAAAAGAACCAATAAAAATAAAAACAAACGTGAGGTAATGAACTTTTTCTAAAAATTTCCTCTCCATCTAATCAAAAAATAGATGGCCTGTACAAAGTAATAACCAGTTCTGGAAGCAGAGACTCTCAATAATTGTATGGTAAAAACTTTCAGAATTATTGTTCTTTGATGATAGTTTCTTAAAATATCCAAATCCTATGTCACATTCTGAAATTTTAAATTTTAGGTGTTTCTGTATTTAGTGATTTAAATATTCATTGTAAAACTCTACCATTTTTATGAATTATTCCAAGTTAGGAAATATATTTGCAAATATCCTGGAGCAGCTAGAATAAGGTTTCAAATGTAAAAGACTTCTCTTTTTTTAAAATGACTTTAATTTTATTTCAGTCATGAAGAGCTAAATATTATGTGAGTAAGAAGGGTGTAATTTTTATTTTGGGGGAAATAAGTATACATCTATCATACTTTATTCCATTTAGAATGCTATTATGTTATTATTTACATTAAATGAGCTCATTTGGCCTGGAGAAATGCACGTTTCTAAAAGCTGCTGTTATATATAGTGTTGAACATGAGAAAATGTGACAAAATAAATGTCTACTTAATGAAATGCCCTAAGTAATATAATATGCATGAGATAACTACTAATTAAGCCTACTGAATTAAAAAACATGCTTTAAATTTGTATTCTCTTTTAATATATGGGATGTAAAGTTTGAGTAAGTTATCTCAAATTAGTGGAGGAATAAACAAGTTAGATTAATGTCATAAATATGGAAGTAGGAACCAAAATATCCTCCAAGCCTGCTTCAAACTTGAGTTTAGATTTGGACTTCAGATGAAGATTTGCTTGTTCTTCCTTCTCGCTTATCTTTTTAAAAACGACTTATTTCAGTGTCTTGTTAACTATGCCAAGCAAACCTGATGATGTGGTTGGCAGTGCCACCTGTTTTTTTTTTTTAACTATTTTATATCTTATTGTTTTGTTAACTTAATTATATGAAGGTACTGGAATAAAAAGAACATACATCCCTTTCTAAAACAATAACTTACTTTAATACTTAATAGTTCCCTGCAGAAAACATCTCTTCAGTGTCTATTCATTGTGCCATCTCTGTCACGGAGGTTCGAGTTAATGTTTCTGTTTAGCAATTCTGTGTTGTTTTTATTCATTGATATTGAACCCACAAGATTGCTTTTTTCATTCTTCTTTTTCTCGGAAGAAGCAAAATTTGTATGAGCATTTATCTTTAGCTATTTAACACATAAGATGGGCAAAACTTCTACTGTTTTTGAATCCAATCAATCTCATTTAATAGATACTCTAAAAGCTCCTGTCGTATGTTTTCCCCTCAAGAGGTAATTCATGCCAATGTAAGTCATAAAAACACCTTAAAATATCACACATCATTTCTCAAAATGTTACTCATTTTTCAAAAGTAGTCTAAATACAGATGGCTACAATGTTTATCCTACATCAATTCAGCTGAAGAAAATGGTATAATGGATTTCAGTATTTGTGTAACAATCAATTGGAGATAAGGGGAGGGACATTTTGGAGATCTCTGTCAAGGCTCATAATCCTTACCCCATGAGAAGGTATGTCTTAGGTAGTGAGAGAATTGGAGTTTGAGTATACATTGGAATGACTCAGAAACCTCTGTTCTTTCTCGTATACCCTGTTATAGTAGAGAACATTAATTATTTCATCAACTTTGGTTTTTTATTATACCTTAATCTTTTTTTCTTCCTAGAACATCCTGGAAGAAGGAGGAAAATTAACTAAAGCTTCCAGGCAATCCACGAAGGATGGTAAGCTATTTGAAGACAGCCTATTGTTGTGCTGCTTATTGACTGAAATTACAGAATTTTTATATACTGTTTATTTTGTTTTTATTGTCAGAAGCAAAATATGACACTGGGAGCCGAAGGAGTGAAAACTTACCTGACAGCAGTACCCCTGCCAGTCAAAAGAAGGAAGTAGTTGAAACCACACTGGTGCAGGCAATCAGAATAAAGAATGATTCTCCTTTCTTTCCATCACCTGACTCAAAGGTAATGCATTTTTAAAAACTCTTTCCATTTTTTTTTTCACATATCACCTTCCATGATGACAAACATCCTATAACAAGGCTATAATAGAAAACAAGTATAACAATAGGTGAGGTATATATAGAGAATTAACATTGACAGAATGTGGTGGGAATAAACACTTCTTTGGTGTGCCCTTATGGAAGGAAAGAAATAGAAAAGAAGGCAAAAGAAGAGCTTGATGAATATGAAGCTGAGAAAAAGGGATGCATAGGAAGAATTCATTTATGAAGGAAAGGATAAGTTTCCATATTGAATAAGAGAGACAAGATGGCTGATATTTAAAATAAGTAGTAGTGAAATGAAGGGGAGCAGCAAGTCAATATTAGGCCAAACATAGGAATGTTTAGGAGAAGTACATGCTGGATATATAGAACAATGTGTCAAATATGTCTATCATTTACTCTTTGATATTCTTGAATGACTAGGAGGCAGGGTGTGAGATTACCATCACAACCATTTTGTGATTATAATGAATAGAAAAATAAGCAAATAAATGTGGCATATTTTATATCCTTAAGAAATCAATGTTTTCTTTGCTTCTGTTCTTATTAAAGCTTCAAGTAATTTATATTTAGCACCAGTTAATATAGTTTTAAAACTATTAAAATAGTCAATGCTTGTTGAATTATATCAAAATGAACTCTACTGTCACATATAATTAAAAAGAAACCAATAAAATAAAAAATACATATAAATAGGTACTGCTATTCAAAGAAAAATATAAATCTAATCAAAACAAGTAATAGGGTAATGAACATGATAAAGTAACTTCTAAAAATTAAAAAAAAGATAGCCAAAATTTAAAAATTGCACCTTAAGTATGCACAAAATTTCACTGTGGCATATTTGTATGTACATATAGATTGATTATACTCCCCCAGTCATATCTTGAACATTCCTTCCTCTAGAAGAATAGAACCTCCAGAGGTTCTATTCCCAATATTTTTATTGATTTAAAAAAATGACAGAGGAATGCATTACAATTCTCATTACAAATATACAGTGCAATTTTTCATCTGTGGTTGTATATAAAGTATGTTGACACCAATTTGTGTCTTCATACATGTACTTTGGATAATGACATCTATCACATTCCACCATCCTTGCTAATCCCCTGACTACTCCCTTTCCCTCCCTCCCCTATTTCCTATCTAGAATTCATCTATTCCTCCCATGCTCCCTCTCCCTACCCCACTATGAGTCAGCCTCCTTATATCAAAGAAAACATTTGGCATTTGTTTTTTGGGGTTGACTAAGTTCGCTTAGCATTATCTTCTCCAACTCCACCCATTTACCTGAAAATGCTATGATTTTATTCTTTTTTATTGCTGAGTAAAATTCCGTTGTATATATATATGCCACATTTTTTAAAATCCATGCATCCACTGAAGGGCATCTAGATTGGCTCCACAGTTTAGCTATTGTGAATTTTGGTGCTATAAATATTGATGTGGCTGTGTCCCTGTAGTATGCTGTTTTTAATTCCTTTGGGTATAAACTGAGGAGGGGGATAGCTGGGTCAAATGGAGGTTCTATTTCCAGATTTCCAAGGAATCTCCAAACTGCTTTCCATATTGGCTGCACCAATTTGTAGTCCCACCAGCAGTGTGTATGAGTGTGCGTTTTCCCCCACATCCTCACCAACGCTTTTTATTTGTCTTCATACTAGCTGCCATTCTGACTGCAGTGAGATGATATCTTAGAGTAGTTTTGATTTGCATTTCTCTAATTGCTAGAGATGATGAACATTTTTTCATATGTTTGTTGATTTGATTGTATGTCCTCTTCTGAGAAGTGTATGTTCAGGTTCTTGGCCCATTTGTTGATTGGGTTATTTGGGTTTTTGTTTGTTTGTTTGTTTTTGGTGCTTAGCTTTTTGAGATCTTTATATACCCTAGACATTAGTTCTCTATCTGATGTGTGAGGGGTAAAAATTTACTCCCAGGATGTAGGCTCTCTGTTCACCTCACAGATTGTTTCTTTTACCAAGAAGAAACTTTTTAGTTGGATTCCATCCCATTTATTGATTCTTGGTTTTAATTCTTGCGCTATAGGAGTCTTATTAAGGAAGTTGGGGCCTAATCCCACATAATGAAGATAGGGCCTACTTTTTATTTTATTAGATGCAGAGTCTCTGGTTTAATTCCTAGGTCCTTGATCCACTTTGAGTTTGGTGCATGGTGAGAGATAGTGGTTTAATTTCATTTTGTTGCATATGGATTTTAGTTTGCCCATCACCATTTCCATACTCCCAATTTTATCTATGCTAATGGATAAAATTTATTATCCATCTATTTTCATGTTGAACATTTCCCACCTCTAGTTTTCCATATGAGAGCAATATATGATTTTTTTTCTGAGTCTGGCTCATATTGTTTAACATGATGTTTCCCAGTTTAATTCATTTTCCTAAAATTGACTTCATTTTGTTTTCTATGCATAGAAATCTTCCTTGTGTATATATACCACATTTTCTTTGTCCATTGTCTTATTTTACAAGCATCTATCCTGATTCTATAACTTGCCTATTATGAATAGTGTCATGATAAAGATGAGCATATGTGTATCTCTGATGAATGCTGACTTTTAAATATTCTCTAATACTGAAGAGTAGTATAGTTGGATCAATACGTAGGTCTATGTTAGTTTTTTCAGTAGCCTTCATACTGATTTCCATAGAGGTATAATAATTTATAATAATTTGTGGTCGTGCCAAGAGCATATAAGAGTTTTTTCTTCTAAATTCTTCCTAGTGTTATTTGCTTTCTTGATGATTACTTTTCTGAATGGTGGAAAATGGGAGCTTGATGTTGTTTTTATTTGCATTTCCCTGATTGGTAAAGATGTTATGCATTTTCTCACCTAAGTGTTGTTCATTTGTACTGATCATTTTGAGAACTAGCTGTGCATTTGCTTATTGATTGAAAAGTTTTTTGTGTTTCTGGTGTTAAGATGTTTGAGTTAATATTTTCAGGATATTAACCATCTGTCAGAAGAGTAGCTGGCAAAGCTTTTCTCCCATTCTGGAGGCTACTGTTACTGTCTTCTTACTGTTATGTGTTTCACTTACTATGCAGGAAGGTTTTAGTCTGATGCACTCCTGCCACAGTCTGGCTGGGCACAATTCAGGAGCCACTTGTCAAAAGAAACTAACTTTATTTTTAGAACTACAAACGCCAAACAAAACAGCTCCTCGGGAAAAAACCCTCAGAGCCCAACTGCCACCACTGGCTTCCCACAAGCCTTTCACCCCCACACAAACCTCACCACCTCCCACAATCCTCCTGCTCTTGAGACTGATTGGCTGGGTCACATGGGCGGAGCCAAAGAAGTCCCCCAATGAGCAGCTCTGTGGAGGAGCCAATCAGCTAGATGTTGCTGGGGCCGCTGTGAGCCAGTCATCAGCTGGCAATCTGAAGGGCAGGGAAACAGCCCAATGAACGTCACCGCAGAGGAGCCAATCAGCTAGATGTTGCTGGGGCCGCTGTGAGCCAATCATCAGCTGGAAGTTTGCTGGCAGCTGGAAGTTTGCTGGGGCCCCTTTGGCTGTGGCTCTCAACATCTCCCCCTCTCTGTTTAAACAACAAGCATGTGGCTTAGGGACCGTGCCTGCCTTAGGTTGTCCAATACTACATATGGTCCTTACCCGTCTTCGGATGAGCTGACCTCAGGGCGTCAGCCTCCTGTCTTAGGTTGGTACCATTGTAATTGGATCTTACCCGTCATTGACTACTGGTCCAGTATACAGCCACACCTGTGGAGAGGTCTTTGTCATGACAAGCAGAAGGGAGGAAGATACACCAAGCCAATTGACGGCTCTTGTTGGAAAAATTGTACAACCGATGACATCATCAGTAAAAATACTCCAACACTACCACAAGTCACTGCACCAACAGATAGTTCACAATGTATACAAGTGACACATAGTTTAGGCAAGTTCTGCAAGCAGTTCAGTGATGGCTCTTGCAGAAACTGTAGATTAGTTTTATCTTTGTCTTCACCGGCACTGGGATGAAGATAGGAATTCTAGCAATAATGGCTAAAGAAAAAATTATGTAACATTCCAGAAGGCACTAAAAGAAAACAATTTTCTTAACAATTTACATTATCTTGAAGAGAAAAGAAAACAATTTTCTTAACAATTTACATTATCTTGAAGAGAATTATTAAATATAATGAAAAGGAAAGGTGAAAGTAAACAAACAGATCTGTTAACCTTCTTTTTTGTTTACATATTAAAACAATTCTTAACAGTTATTTACCCAATTTAAATTAAACCATTTAAATCACGTGAATAAAAAAAAATTTGGATCCATTTTTTTCATGAGCGCTCATCATATATGATATATGGACATGTGTACATTCAAACATACAACACAAAACACAAGTGTGCACACATAATATAATACATACAACACATAACATAATAGTAAAGGCCTTATAACTTTTTACAGGTGAAATCTCCATTGCAATGTTTAAAAACTCTATAGTCAAAAAAAAAAAAAATAGAACTGATCAGCAAAACATTAACCTAGGTCTGTATGAGCTCAAAAAACAAAATAGAACTTCATGATATGGGAAAGGGCAATAATAAAATAGATGTTGAAAAAAGCATCCTGGTTCTGTCGCAGATGTAAGGATAGCCAAATTGGAGTTTTGGATATCAGCTGTTATGGATTTGAGCCAAATCATCATCTTTTTGGTCTGTAGAAATCGCTTTAGTTAATCTCTCTGGAATCCAAATCGGCTGCTGTTCTCCCTGTGGAAATACACAAACAGGCCCCCCGACTCCAGACAATCACTGGGTCAGGACTTTAGTTAATCTCTCCGGAATCCAAATCGGCTGCTGTTCTTCCTGTGGAAACACACAAAGAGACCCCCGACTCCAGACAATTACTGGGTCAGGACCTTTCCATTGTCCTGTTAGAATATCTTTCCAAAGTACCTTGGGCTTATGTACATTTTTTTGGACAAATATGCCTTTCTGCAGCACTAAGTCCTGATGAATCCAAATTTAAAAAGTTTAGAGTAAAAAAGGTTATTTTAAGTTTATCTTTGGGGAATATATACCCCTTCCCAATTCCGTCTTTTTGCTTTAATAAGTACATTTTAATAGTTTGATGAGTTCTTTCAACTATGCCTTGTTCCTGTGGATTGTATGGGATTCCTGTTATATGAGTAATGCCAAATGATGAGCAAAATTGTTTAAAAGAGGTAGAAGTATAACCAGGGGCATTATCTGTTTTTAACTGTTTTGGAATGCCCACAGTGGCAAAATTTTGTAAGCAATGAGCTATAACATCTTTAGTTTTTTCTCCAGCATGAAGGGAGCCCATCAAAAATCCAGAAGAAGTATCAACTGTAACATGCAAATATTTTAATTTTCCAAATTCTGGCAAGTGTGTGACGTCCATCTGCCAAATATGGTTAGGTATCAATCCTCTAGGATTGACTCCAAGATTAACTTGTGGTAAAAAGGTCACACAATTTTGACATTGTTTTATTATTTGTCTAGCTTGTTCCTTAGTTGTTTTAAGACGCTTTTGTAAAGTATTAGCATTGACATGGAACCTTTTATGAAAATTTATAGCTTCTTCTAGTGTAGAGAAAATATGTCATGTGTAGTTTTATCTGCTAAATCATTGCCCAAACTAAGGGCTCCAGGCAATCCTGTATGTGCCCTGATATGTCCTATAAAGAATGGATCTTTTCTGTCCCAGATTAAACTTTGTATAGTGGAAAACAAAGAGAAAACAGTAGAAGGGGAAATCCTACCAGCATCTTCAAGGGATACTATAGCATTAACTATATACTGACTAACAGAAAATAAATTAAATACAGAATCTTTAAACATCACAAAAGCTTGTAATACTGCATTAAGCTCTACCTTTTGAGCTGATTGTTTGGGTACTAAAAATGTAAAAGTTTGATCAGGTGTAACTATTGCTGCTGTACCATTATTTGACCCATCAGTGAATATATTTGGAGCATTCATGATAGGTGTTTTTCTTGTCATTTTTGGAAAAATTACAGGATGCAATGACCAAAAAGACAATAAAGGATTAGATGGTAAGTGGTTATCAAATGAAACATTAGATTTGCACATGATTATTGCCCAAGTATTTAACTCATTAGCTAATTCATCAATTTGATTCATAGTATATGGAGTAATAATTTTATTGGGAGAAATTCAAAATACTCCCTTTGCTGTTTTTATTCCTTTGAGTATTAATTGTCCTACAGCCTCAGGATACCTAGTAAGAATAGTGTTAGGAGAATAAGATAAATGTATCCATAATAATGGACCTTCTTGCTAAAATACTCCTGTAGGAATATTTTTTGTTGGTAGTACAATAAATAATAAAGGCAAACTTATATCAATTCTATCCAAATGCATATTTTCCATATATGTTTCAACGATTTTTAATGCCTTTCTTGCTTCAGGCGTTAACATTCGGGGTGAATTTGGATCTGATGGACCTTTTAGGATATCAAATAAAGGTCCCGATCCTCCTGTTGGAATACCTAGATAAGGCCTTATCCAATTTATGTCTCCTAATAACTTTTGAAAGTCATTAAGTGATTTGAGTTGATCTACTCATATTTGAATTTTTGGTGGACGGACCATGGTTGAGGATAATAGAACTCCTAAATAATTAATTGGAAAATTTAATTGTACTTTATCTATTGCTATCTCTAGATTATAATTTTTTAATAAATTTGTAAGTGTGGCATAACATTCTAGCAATGTGTTTTTAGCTTTGTGTGCTAATAATACATCATCCATATAGTGAAATATTTGTAGTTCAGGATTTTGATTTCTAAGTGGCTGGATAACTTTGTTAACATAAATTTGACCCATAGTTGGGCTGTTAGCCATCCCTTGAGGGAGTACTTTCCATTCATATCTCTGATCAGGACCTTCATGATTTAGTGCAGGGATAGTACATGCAAAACGTGGACTATCCTCAGGATGAATTGGAATTGAAAAAAAACAATCTTTAATATCCATAACTAAAACATACCAAGTTTTTGGCAAAGCAGACAATTGAGGAATCCCCGATTGAGCAGGTCCCATAATGACCATTTCATTATTAATGGCTCTTAAATCTTGCAATAATCTCCATTTACCAGATTTCTTTTTGATGACAAAAATGGGAGTATTATGGGGAGATACAGAAGGTTGTATATGTCCTTCCGCTAATTGTTGTTTGACCAGATCATGGGCTACTTGTATCTTTTCTTTAGTCAAGGGCCACTGAGGAACCCATACTGGTCTTTCTGATTTCCATGTAATTTTTATTGTCTCAGTGGCCCTTTGTGAAAATCCAACCCATGTCTGTTTGTTCCTTGATCTATTTGTATTGGTGCTGCTATACCTTGTTCTTGTTTTTCTTATCTTTTTCCTTTCCTAAAACCTTGTCTAGCCATAATAGTGGGTGCATTTTGATTGATATTATTTGTTAATGTCAAACCTAATTGATCTAAGACATCTCGTCCCTATAAATTTATGGGAAGATGATCCAATACATATGGCTGTATAGTTCCTTCACATCCTTCAGGATCCTTCCAATCTAATACCATTGCGCTTCTATCGGGATTAGTCGCCACTCCTAGGCCTCGAAGCGTTTGAGTGGCTTGTTGTAATGGCCAATGTTTTGGCCATTCTTGATGAGAGATGATGCTAAGGTCTGCACCTGTATCCAGTAGCCCATTAAATTCATGTCCTTGAATATTTAGTTTTAGCATGGGGCGAGAATCTAAATTTAAAGAAGGCATAGCCCAATCTACACCTGTGGAGCCTAATCCCTTGGAACCTCTTTCTACAGCATGAATGGAAAATTTATCATGTAGGCTTGGTATTATTAGTAACTGTGCTATTCTATCTCCTGGTGAAATTACTGATATACCCTTTGGAGAACTGGCTATAATTTTTATTTCACCTTCATAATCGGGATCAATTACCCCAGGACTTATCAAAAGTCCTTTTAGTGTAGAACTGCGTCCCTTGGCCATTCTTGACAAGAGATGATGCTAAGGTCTGCACCTGTATCCAGTAGCCCATTAAATTCATGTCCTTGAATATTTAGTTTTAGCATGGGGCGAGAATCTAAATTTAAAGAAGGCATAGCCCAATCTACACCTGTGGAGCCTAATCCCTTGGAACCTTTTTCTACAGCATGAATGGAAAATTTATCATGTAGGCTTGGTATTATTAGTAACTGTGCTATTCTATCTCCTGGTGAAATTACTGATATACCCTTTGGAGAACTGGCTATAATTTTTATTTCACCTTCATAATCGGGATCAATTACCCCAGGACTTATCAAAAGTCCTTTTAGTGTAGAAGAACTGCGTCCCAATAATAAGCCTACTGTTCCTTTGGGAAGAGGTCCTTTTACCCCTGTGGGAATGATTTGAACTCCCATCTCTGGAGTTAGTACTGATCTGGCGGAGGCGCAGATGTCCAACCCTGCACTCCCTCTGGTTTGTCTGATGAGGGATCTGATGGACAATGTGTCCTGGTCACTACCCTGATGGGGTTGCTGGGTTCCTCCAGTGCTCCGTATATTTGTGGTTTGGGGCCCCGGAGCATTGGGGCCCCCTGTCCATTTTTTGGCAATGGAGCCCGATGCCTTTCTCCACGATATCGTGGATAAACACTTGGTCCTTGTTCGTTTTTTGATAATGGAGTACCCTCTATGGTGGTTTGAGAACAGCATTCATTAGCCCAATGTAATGGAGTACCCTCTATGGTGGTTTGAGAACGGCATTCATTAGCCCAATGTCTCCCTCTACGGCATCGTGGGCAAATACCCGGTATTCTACTCCTTTGATACCTAGTTTTGTTAAGCCCTCCTCCTATGGGGCAATTCCTTTTAAAATGTCCTGTTTGTTGACAATTGTAGCATGTTCTTGGCCTGGCATATAAAGCCTGTTTTACTGCAGCTGCCACAATTTGCCCTTGTTCATTATTGTCTCTGGCATATAAAGCCTGTTTTACTGCAGCTGCCATGACTTGCTCTTGTTCATTAATGTCTCTACATAATTTAATATATGTGTTTAAATCTTCATGTTTCCATGGTCTAATGATATCTCTGCACCAACGATTCGCTTGGTCATAAGCCAGTTGTTTTATTAATGGCATTGCTTGTTCTTATTCCCAAAAACTCTGGTAGCTGTTTGAATAAGCCTATCTACAAATTCAGCATAAGGTTCATTAGCTCCTTGTATTATCTTAGATAATTGACCTTGTAAACCTCCATGTCCTTGTAAAGTCTTCCATGCCTTAAGTGCATCTACAGCAATTTGTAAATATACACCAGGATCATATGCAATTTTTTCCTGCCGATCCTCATAAGGTCCCTTTCCTAACAACATATCTAGATTTCTCTGAGGATAACCAGCTGCTGCATTTCGCCTAGCCGTCTCCTTGCAAAATTCCTCATTGGCAACCTTCCATAACAGGTATTGTCCTCCATTTAGCACAGCTTTACAAATATTAGCCCAATCTTCTGGCATCATGTTTAAGTTGGTAATGGATTCGACCAAGCTTACAGTGAAGGGTGCTTGAGGACCATAGGTTGTTACAGCCTCTTTTAGCTCCTTCACGGTTTTGAAATTTAAACCCTGGTAAATTCGCTGCCCTCCTACCTCAAATACAGGGCATACTTGAGATCCTGTCTCAGGATCCCAACTATCAACTGCGGGGGTTGGGAGCCTCCTAGCATATGGAGGTGGTGCTGTTGATTGGACACTTATGCCCTCTGGTGATAAAATGCTGTTAGTAGCAGTCTCCTGTAGAGGTGGTGCTGTTGGTTGGACACTTACGCTCTCTGATAGAAAGGTGTTATTAGCAGTTTCCTGTTGTAACTTTTCCCCTGATGGCTTTTTCTGCTCTAAACTTCCTTCCTCTGTCTCACTAGCTCGAAAGACCTTCTCTTTTACTTGAATCTTTTCCTCTTTCTGACTAACTTGAGAGACCTTCTCTTTTACTTGAATCAATATGTCTTCTCCTTCCTCTTCCTTTGTCTGAACTGAAGGCTTTGGACTAAGCAAACCAGATACGAACGTCCACAATGGCAATGTGCCAACTGGCAGAGTCCCTGGGTTGTTCTTTTCTATTCTTTTTAAATCTTCACCATGATGGTTCCATTGTGATATATCTAACAACTCCTTCTTAAAAAGCCATGGGCTACATTTTTGTATTATATCAATGTATGCCCTGACTGCTCTTGATTTTACTGGGAAGCCTCCTTCCTCTAATAATTTACTTAACAGTCTTTCGGTTTGTTTTTTACTAATTTCTGATCCCGTATTTCTACTATAATACAACCCAACAAGATGACGCCAAACAAAACCGAGACAGAATGCAATAAAAATGGAACAATAATTCATTATATCAGCCTTTCTATCCTCCTGAAATATGTATCCGTCCTTTCTCCCTATTCCTCAGACGCAAATAGTTTTTCCTCAGATGTGAGCGGTTTTTCTTCTGTCTCACTCATCTCCAGGGACAGGCAAGTTAAAACAAAAATGAAGCAAAACAAAAGAGGAAACTTAGAATGGCTACCCATCCTCTCGCCCTGCCCTCAGGGGCGAGCAGTTTACTTACCCTCAGTCGCTCCCCGTGCGAGCCACCAAATGCCGCAGTCTGGCTGGGCACAATTCAGGAGCCACTTGTCAAAAGAAACAAACTTTATTTTTAGAACTACACACGCCAAACAAAACAGCTCCTCAGGAAAAAACCCTCAGAGCCCAACTGCCACCACCGGCTTCCCACAAGCCTCTCACCCCCACACAAACCTCACCACCTCCCACAATCCTCCTGCTCTTGAGGCTGATTGGCTGGGTCGTGTGGGCGGAGCCAAAGAAGTCCCCTAATGAGCAGCTCCGTGGAGGAGCCAATCAGCTAGATGTTGCTGGGACCGCTGTGAGCCAATCATCAGCTGGCAGCTGTAAGTTTGCTGGCAGCTGTAAGTTTGCTGGGGCCCCTTTGGCTGTGGCTCTCAACACACTCCATCTTATCTATTGTTGCTCTTTATTTCCTGAGCCATAGGGAGCTCTATTCAGGAAGTCATTGCCTATCTACTGAAGTGTTTTCCATATACTTTCTTCTAGTTGTTGTAGTTTCTAGTCTGGTAGTTATGTCTTTAATCCTTTTTGAATAAACTCTTGTACAGTGTTAGAAAATAGGCATCTAGTTTTCTTCTGCTGCATATGGATATCTAGTTTTCCCAACAATATTTCTAAAGTGTCTTTTGTCTTTTCTCCAACATGTTTTTGGCATTTTTGCTTAGAATCACATGACTGAACCTATGTGGATTTGGCTCTCTGACTTCTCTTCTTTGCACCAGGACCATGGGTTTTTTTTATTGTTGGTTGTTCAAAACATTACATAGTTCTTGACATATCATATTTCACATTTTGATTCAAGTGGGTTATGAACTTCCATTTTTACCCCGTGTACAGATTGCAAAATCACATCAGTTACACTTCCATTGATTTACATATTGCCATACTAGTGTCTGTTGTATTCTGCTGCATTTCCTGTCCTCTACTATCCCCCCTCCCCTCCCCTCCCCTCTTCTCTCTCTACCCCCTCTACTGTAATTCATTTCTCCCCCTTGTATTATTTTTCCCATTCCCCTCACTTCCTCTTGTATGTAATTTTGTATAACCATGAGGGTCTCCTTCCATTTCCATGCATTTTCCCTTCCCTCTCACTTTCCCTCCCACCTCTCATCCCTGTTAAAATGTTAATCTTCTTCTCATGCTCTTCATCCCTACTCTGTTCTTAGTTACTCTCCTTATATCAAAGAAGACATTTGGCATTTGTTTTTTAGGGATTGGCTGGCTTCACTTAGCATAATCTGCTCTAATGCCATCCATTTCCCTCCAAATTCTATGATTTTGTCATTTTTTAATGCATAGTAATACTCCATTTTGTATAGATGCCACATTTTTTTATCCATTCATCTATTGAAGGGCATCTAGGTTGGTTCCACAGTCTAGCTATTGTGAATTGTGCTGCTATTAACATCGATGTAGCAGTGTCCCTGTAGCATGCTCTTTTTAGGTCTTTAGGGAATAGACCGAGAAGGGGAGTAGCTGGGTCAAATGGTGGTTCCATTCCCAGCTTTCCAAGAAATCTCCATACTGCTTTCCAAATTGGCTGCACCAATTTGCAGTCCCACCAGCAACGTATAAGAGTACCCCTTTCCCCACATCCTCGCCAGCACTTGTTGTTGTTTGACTTCCTAATGGCTGCCAATCTTACTGGAGTGAGATGGTATCTTAGGGTGGTTTTGATTTGCATTTCTCTGACTGCTAGCGATGCTGAGCATTTTTTCATGTGCTTGTTGATTGATTGTATATCCTCCTTTGAGAATTGTCTGTTCAGGTCCTTGGCACATCTGTTGATTGGGTTATTTGTTATCTTATTGTCTAATTTTTTGAGTTCTTTGTATACTCTGGATATTAGGGCTCTATCTGAAGTGTGAGGAGTAAAGATTTGTTCCAGGATGTAGGCTCCCTATTTACCTCTCTTATTGTTTCTTTTGCTGAGAAAAAACTTTTTAGTTTGAGTAAGTCCCATTTGTTGATTCTAGTTATTAACTCTTGTGCTATGGGTGTCCTATTGAGGAATTTGGAGCCCGACCCCACAGTATGTAGATCAGAGCCAACTTTTTCTTCTATCAGATGCAGAGTCTCTGATTTGATATCAAGCTCCTTGATCCATTTTGAGTTAACTTTTGTACATGGCGAGAGAAAGGGATTCAGTTTCATTTTGTTGCATATGGTTTTCCAGTTTTCCCAGCACCATTTGTTGAAGATGCTATCCTTCCTCCATTGCACGCTTTTAGCCCCTTTATCAAATATAAGATAGTTGTAATATTGTGGATTGGTTTCTGTGTCCTCTCTTCTGTACCATTGGTCCACCCGCCTGTTTTGGTACCAGTACCATGCTGTTTTTGTTACTATTGCTCTGTAGTATAGTTTGAAGTCTGGTATCGCTATACCGCCTGATTCACACTTCCTGCTTAGCATTGTTTTTGCTATTCTGGGTCTTTTGTTTTTCCATATGAATTTCATGATTGCTTTATCTATTTCTACAAGAAATGCCTTTGGGATTTTGATTGGCATTGCATTAAACCTATAGAGAAATTTTGGCAATATCGCCATTTTGATGATGTTAGTTCTGCCTATCCATGAATAGGGTATATTTTTCCATCTTCTAAGATCTTCTTCTATTTCTCTCTTTAGGGTTCTGTAGTTTTCATTGTATAAGTCTTTCACCTCTTTTGTTAGGTTGATTCCCAAGTATTTTATTTTTTTTTGAGGATATTGTGAATGGAGTGTTTTTCCTCATTTCCATTTCAGAGGATTTGTTGCTGATATACAGGAATGCATTTGATTTATGCGTGTTGATTTTATATCCTGCCACTTTGCTAAATTCATTTATTAGCTCTAATAGTTTCTTTGTAGACCCTTTTGGGTCTGCTAGGTATAGAATTATGTCATCTGCAAATAGTGATAATTTAAGTTCTTCTTTTCCAATTTTTATGCCTTTAATTTCTTTCGTCTGTCTAATTGCTCTGGCCAGTGTTTCGAGAACTATGTTGAACAGAAGTGGTGAGAGAGGGCATCCCTGTCTTGTTCCAGATTTTAGAGGGAATGCCTTCAGTTTTTCTCCATTCAGAATGATGCTAGCCTGAGGCTTAGCATAGATTGCTTTTACAATGTTGAGGTATGTTCCTGTTATCCCTAGTTTTTCTAGAGTTTTGAACATAAAGGGATGCTGTACTTTGTCGAATGCTTTTTCTGCATCTATCGAGATGATCATATGGTTATTAATTTTAAGTCTATTGATGTGGTGAATAACATTTATTGATTTCCATATATTGAACCAGCCTTGCATCCCAGGGATGAATCCTACTTGATCATGGTGTATAATTTTTTTGTTATGTTTTTGAATCCGATTTGCCAGAATTTTATTGAGGATTTTTGCATCTAGGTTCATTAGAGATATTGGTCTGTAGTTTTCTTTCTTTGAAGTGTCTCTGTCTGGTTTAGGAATCAGGGTGATGTTGGCCTCGTAGAATGAATTTGGAAGTTCTCCCTCTTTTTCTATTTCCTGAAATAGCTTGAAAAGTATTGGTATTAGTTCCTCATTAAAGGTTTTGTAAAACTCTGCTGTATACCCATCCGGTCCTGGGCTTTTCTTAGTTGATAGTCTTTTGATGGTTTCTTCTATTTCTTCAATTGATATTGGTCTCTTTAGGTTGTCTATATCCTCCTGACTCAATCTGGGCAGATCATATGACTTAAGAAATTTATCGATGCCTTCACTATCTTCTATTTTATTGGAGTATAAGGATTCAAAATATTTTCTGATTATTTTCTGTATTTCTGAAGTGTCTGTTGTGATGTTGCCTTTTTCATCCCGTATGCTAGTAATTTGAGTTCTCTCTCTTCTTCTCTTTGTTAGCATGGCTAAGTGTCTGTCGATTTTATTTATTTTTTCAAAGAACCAACTTTTAGTTTTGTCAATTTTTTCAATTGTTTCTTTTGTTTCAATTTCATTAATTCCAGCTCTGATTTTAATTATTTCTTGCCTTCTACTTCTTTTGCTGTTGTTTTGCTCTTTATTTGTTGTTTTTTTCTTTTTTTAAGGAATGAACTCCAAGCAATGAATTTTCCTCTTAGAACTGCTTTCAATGTGTCCCATAGATTCCGATATGTTGTGTCTGTGTTTTCATTTATCTCTAAGAATTTTTTAATTTCCTCCTTGATGTCTTCTATAACCCATTGATCATTCAGTAACCAATTGTTCATTCTCCAAGTGATGCATGATTTTTCCTTCCTTCTTTTATCGTGCATTTTCAGTTTCATTCCATTAGGATCAGATAAGATGCATGGTGTTATCTCTACTCCTTTATATTGTCTAAGAGTTGCCCTGTGACATAATATATGATCTATTTTTGAGAAGGATCCATGTGCTGCTGAGAAAAAAGTGTAACTTCTTGATGTTGGGTGGTATATTCTATATATGTGAATTAAGTCTAGGTTGTTAATTGTGTTATTGAGTTCTATAGTTTCCTTATTTAACTTTTGTTTGGAAGATCTGTCCAGTGGTGAGAGAGGTGTGTTGAAGTCTCCCATGATTATTGTATGGTGGTCTATTAGACTCTTGAACTTGAGAAGAGTTTGCTTGATGAACATAGCTGCACCATTGTTTGGGGCTCAGGCGACAAGTCCTCACAACAATCCAGGAGGGAGGCAAGATGGGGTCGTGTCCCCGGATACCAGAAGGAACATGGAGACGGAGTGACCTCCTTAAGGAGCGCAGCGAGCATCTTTGACCCACGCTCTGCACTGCTTCCCACTCCGGGTGACAGATACCACAAAGACAAGTCAGCGTCCCCCAAGCCCTGGAAGGGTCTGCTGGGGCAGTGAGCCTAGCCAGGGCAGCACCCTGTCTCTAGGGGAGCAGAGGCATAAGAGTCCACAGCCGTGTTCAAACAAGGGCTGCCAGAGGCCAGAGGGGACACCAGTCCCCAGAGGACCCCGCAGGGTCCTGGACCAGAGAAGAAAACACACACCCCCTCCCCAGTCCTGGTGGACTCCAGAAAAAAAATCAAGGGCAGGAAACACAAGAAACATGAGAAGGCGTCTCCCCCACCCCCGGGCCTCAGAGGTCAAGAGGGCCAAGGTGGGGTCAGCAGTGAGCAGCAACCGCCCCTGGACAGCTGTGCCTTCCTGCAAAGAGGGGCAGAGGCAGGGCCACAGCAGCGCCCCAGTCTCTGGAGGAAAGTCACAGGTTCCTCATTAGCATGGGAGAATGCCTGCCCACCTGTTGGAAGAGCTCTCCTCATGGTGACAGATGGGGCAGGGCCCATGGGCTGGCTTCAACCAGGATGAGGGAAGTCCAGCCTCATGGCTGGAATGAATGGTTGTGTATCAATATTAGATTTTTTATATATTTTCAGATATCAGTTAAATCCATTATTTAAATTGGAACCAGTTATAATATTTATTCACAGTAGGGTCTATTCATGCATTATCTCTATATTCATAGACCCAGGGTACACCTATTTGTACCCCCAAAGGCTAATTTATATGTCTTCAACATATTACTCCCAGAAATGGTGGAAGAAATACTCATGTCAACTGATCTCCATATACATTTATCACAGTGATATTCTGGACACAAAATGCAAAGGTCACACTTATGATTGTACCAAAGACTCATTGGAAAGTGAGCATGGATTACTAAAAACATCCTTGTCCAGGTTGCCTCATGTTGTCCAATGTCAATCCTATTGGTGACTACATATTTGCTTCTTCCTAAGATGATATATTCAACCTCAACCCTGTTGAAAATGTCTAATCCTCTCACTCACTTTATACTTTGCCTGATTTCCTAATGTGTCTATTGATATCTGCTTTCCTACATATGTTCCCCCGTTCATCATTGTGACTGACTCTTCACATGTGCTGACATTTACATTCACTCTCTAACCGACACCCTATTGCTAAAGAACTTTTGGCCCAAATTTTATACTCACTCTTCTTCCTAAACCTACCAACTATCTTCCTAATCCTACCTACTATCCCTTTTTGACTGGATGTTCTCTTCTCCATTCAATCATCCAAGGTACAAGGTCCTATGCCATTGTATATCGATTTATCTGAGACATCTGTGCAGAAAGTCATTCAAAGCTAAGTAACCCAATCAAGGGCCCAATGCCCTTCTGGCCTTCAAATCTTACTTGGATTTCTGTTTTCATACATATATTTCACCTATATATTATTATAAATATCACAGGTTCCCAATACCATTCATCATCCAGCAGAGTGATTCCTAACCCAAACCGAACAGGTTCTTAACCCTAACCATACACTGTTCCCTCAATCTAACTTTACAGAAGAGCAGGGACAGAGTTGGTCTTACAATATAGGAATGTAGGGGATCTTCCACCTGCTGAGAACCTCAAAGGTCCATGCAGAAATGATCCCTGGAGAAGATGTAGGCCGCTGTGAAGGACCTGAGAGAGCAGAAGTCATCTTCCATGGCAAACAACCTGGTCAGGATGAAGGGATGTGTCTGAATGAGCCTCTCTCTTCTTAATGTAGACAAGATGGACCAAAGCAGGCCTGTGTGGAGAGCTGTTCCTTGGTGCCTATGGTTGATATTCCATTCTAACTTGTGAAAGTGTCACAGGAAGGAGGGGCAGCCTCCATCTCATGGGAGCCCTGGAAGCAACTGTTAGGACACAGTGGTTGCCAAGGCAGTGACCTCATTTAGTTCCTGAAGGAAGTGACCTCACCTCACTTCCTTGGTGATGGAACTCTCTGAACTTGGGATCCAGGAAGCCAGGCACCCAGAGCCAGTCCCAGTCCCAGTCCCAGTGGGCTCACTTGTTTGGATTTACCAAGGACAGTCAGTCTTTCTTGGTACCTACTGATGTGAGGATGGCCAAATGCCAGGAAAGCTCTGCAGAGGGGCCTTTCCTGAGAAAGCAGGTAGTGGCTCACCGCTGGCTCCTGACAACTTCACAGAGTTGGCCAAGGAGGCCAGATGTGGGACAGGACAGGCCATTTCGCGGGAACATAGTATGGCCCACGAGTCAGATGGCACTCCGGGTAGTCACAGACCAACTTGGAAGAAGGAGGTGCCTTTGTGGGTGTGGGTGTGAGTTTGTGGTTTTGTCTCATGTTCTGAGAATAGGTAGGAAAGGCGGTTTGTTTGTTTTGGAGTGGACTGTTTCTAGTAAGTCTTTTGACGAGGCGAGTGTTTCTATGTTTGTGTATCCCACTGTGTCCCTGGTTGTAGACATTAGAAAAGAGAATGCATCAATGGATGTGTCCTGTCTAGTAGAAAGCTTCCCAGCATTCATCCTGCCCAATTCATGAATGGACTGCGGCTTGCCTTATGGATGGGCAACACCTACTATCTTCCTAAGTTCCTGTTTTCTTCCTGAATTCTGGCCACTCTCCAGAATAGGCTCATGGTTTTGTGTCCAAGATATGTACCACCTCCAAGCTCGGTGACATGGCCATGTACTGGAGAGCTGGAAGGAATGGTGAGCATCTCAGAAAACTCAGATATCAGTGTGACCAGTAAAGTCTCCCTGGAGAAACCCTGCTTTGGGCCTTTTGCTTACCTATTGTTGTGTTGCCCTGAATGTCAGGAAGGCCTTTGCCTCAGGGCACCCCTTTGTGAAGCCTGAAGAAAACAGTTTTCAAATGGAAATGAATGGGCATCACCTGTGGCTCTTTGCTTAATGGCTTTGCAAAGGGATGTGTCTGAATCAGCCTCTTGGCCCTGTGTGAGGCTGTGGCTTAGGTTGTCGGCACCTGACGGATCCAAAGAGAGATCCCATGTGTGCATCCAAAGCCAAATTGGCACAAAAGCAGTCATTGTGGATGATGTCTCTCGCCTTCCTCTGTAAGGTTCCTGACCTCCATCAAGTGAGAATAGGGATCCTTCGGGTCAAAGGAGTTCTTCAAAGCCCTGCAGAGGCTAGCCCATAGGTGCTTGGGTTTTCTCATGACTCCAATTCACACAAAGAATCTATACCTGGCAGTCAGTAGGCCTCCAATTGGAGAAGCGGAGCCAGTATTAACGGCAGGCCTATTGGATCACTCCAGGTTCACAGGAAGGGTGTCCAGGCCACCCTGACATTAGGCAAATGAGGGGCAAGGGAGCTTATTGTGGACACTGTCTTGGGCTGTGCCCCTCATGGAAACCTCCAGCCAGATGTTATGATGAGTGTCTATGTGGAAGAAGATGAGGGCCATGTGGCAGTGTTTTGGTTTGAATTGTGGTCATTGGTGTGGCGGTGGGAAGAGATGACTGGGTCCACCTGGGCTTGAACTCTGGTGTGATTCCCCTTGGAGACTGAGTTCTGGAACTGACCTCAGAGAAGTATTGCCGTGAATTGTGTTGGGATTTGAGGAGGCCATGCATGAGAGTCGCCCTTGGAAACTGAGATCTAGGCCCAGGCTGGCTTTCCACAGAGTACTGGGAATCTCAGCCCGGATATCACATGATTTTATTCTTAAAGACCTGGCAGCCATAGTTGAGAGTCAAAACACACATGGACCTCACATTTGTAGACCTCAATGGGCCTGGCTTCCTGTGACCTTTCGGCCACTCTTTGGGAAGCCTTGTTTGTGAGAGTTCTCCAGAGCTTTTGTTGAAATGAGCTTCCTCACCATTTAATGGTTCCTGAAGGAATGGAAACCCACAGTGCCTCTAACTTCATCCTTTAAAAATGGCTAGCTAGATAAATACCATGAGATTTTTGAAATTCCCATGACCAGGTGGCACTGGAGAACCTTTGGATGTCCTGTTTTTCTGATCATGAGTGTACCAGACAGTGCCTTGATTGACTGGGTTTCATGAAAATGGTGTAAAACAGAGATGCCAGTAAGTTGGGGCCTGCTGAGTAGCGGGCCTAGAGCAGTGGTGTGCAGGTGTGTGATAAAACATCTGTGGTGGGGCCATGTGGATCTGCCACTGGCTTCCAAATGGCTTGTGACTGACATGGTGCAGTGAGCAGACCCTTCTATGTAAAGGCATCTTGTTATATGGAGAGGTTTCAGGGCAGTGTTCAGAATCAGGCTGCTATGGTCAAGGGGGCAAGCTCTGTGGGATAGAAGCCTGACTGGTGCATTCTCCTAGGACCTTGACCCACCACACGTGACAGAACTCCCTCCAGCACGGTGTCCCAGTTGAACTCCTTGTATTTCCTGAAGCAAATTCCAAACTCCCAGTGCAGCAGCAAGAAACACCACGAAAAGTGGAGGATGACCAAATGGCTTCAGAGTCCACACAGGGAGACACTTAGACCCCAGTGGCCACAGTTTACCTGCAAAGAGAGAATTCAGCACTTCTGCCTCATGTTCATTGGAAAATTAGAAACCATGTCCTCCAGGTCACATAGATGCAGACCCAGCTTTGATGGTCTCACTACAAAGGAAGCTGAAGCTCCTGACAACAACATATATTTCAAGTGCCCAACCTCAGAGGCAGTTTCTCACAAAGTCTTTAGGCCAGCAGAGCTCCATGTTTGTGGAGTGTTTACCCTGTCTCCCTTACTTATGGAAACTCCTCTACCACCTCCAAGGTTGTGAACTCCTGAGCATTGTCCATTCCACATACGTATTCACAGCTTTTCTAACTCTTCTCCACGAATTGCGTCTTACTTGTTGCGAAGGTAATGTCAAGGCATTGTTCTGGATGAGAGTGGGAAGGTTTTTGTGTAGCACATATTTGCCTACACGTTGGATTCATTTTCCTATTTTCCGTTTGAAATACTGAATCCCTGACACTAACCCATACCCTACTAGATTCTGACTACGAATACTAATATGATGGAGAAAAATAACCCAAACACAATAGAAATACAGGCAGTTCAGAGCAGGCATGGTGTATAGTTGGACTTGCCTTTAGCATTACAAAGGGTAGGTGTTATAAATCTTGTCCAATTTAATCGAAGTAGTTCTCCATGTGTTTTGAGAGTTCACAAATGTGTGAATTCCTGTCTCCCTTTCTCTGTAGCCTATTCAGCAACACGTATTTTTACATACACATATAGAATCCTACCTGCTATCCCACGTCCATTCTTGTGAGGTGGCTGACTTGGCAGATACAAATTGTGAGAAGAGAAAATTCAACCTATGGGTGAGCTTCCTACTTGAACAACATGATACATAAATCCATGTTCATTAACATAAATATTTTTGGATATGTGGATGATATATATTTCATGATGAATTTCGATTGGCATATACATTTCTACTTTTCAATGTCTTTGTGTGTGTTCTGTGTGTATGTGTGTGTGTGTATATATACACACACACACACACAATATATACAAACTCTCCAGATTTTTCAAAATATGAAATATATGTGTCTTATTATACACTCCCTAAATTCATCCATGTTCATATATGTGGATTTATAATCAACTTTTCACAAGATTATTCTCAGAAATATTCATCCACCTGAAATACATATTTGTTTCCTAGTGCTGAAAACTAACTTCAGAGAATGGTGCATAGAGATCCTAATATTTCTACTGGAACTGACCCAGTTTAACATCAATGCAAGTAGATTCCTATGGGACATGATGTGTGTTTTGACGTTCATTTTTATTCAACACTGGTACATTACTATTTCTTCAGTTGATGCACATCATAGGATATGTATTTCATCCTCATGTTCAGAAATTTCTAGGCATTTGGTTCACTTTCAATCACTTCCTGCTTCAGAACACATGTATTCCTCCACGTTTCTTGACTGGTCTTTTCATGAGACTTCTTTCCAAACACATTCTTTTCCATTTTCATAATCCCTTTTGAAGCCAAACTCACACCCCCTTCATGGTAAACCATCACCCTAATATCACCATTAGATGTATAACTGGTTGGAATGAATGGTTGTGTATCAGTATTAGACTTCCTATATATTTTCAGATATCCATTCAATCCATTATTTAAATTGGAACCAGTTATAATATTTCTTCACAGTAGGGTCTATTCATGCATTATCTCTATATTCATAGACCCAGGGTACACCTATTTGTACCCCCAAAGGCTAATTTATATGTCTTCAACATATTACTCCCAGAAATGGTGGAAGAAATACTCATGACACCTGATCTCCATATACATTGTATCACAGTGATATTCTGGACACAAAATGCAAAGGTCACACTTATGATTGTACCAAAGCCTCATTGGAAAGTGAGCATGGATTACTCAAAACATCCTTGTCCAGGTTGCCTAATGCTCTCAAATGTCAATCCTATTGGTGACTACACATTTGTTTCTTCCTAAGATGATATATTCAACCTCAACCCTGTTGAATATGTCTAATCCTCTCACTCACTTTATACTTTGCCTGATTTCCTAATGTCTCTATTGATATCTGCTTTCCTACATATGTTCCCCAGTTCATCATTGTGACTGACCCTTAACATGTGCTGACATTTACATTCACTCTCTAACCGACACCCTATTGCTAAAGAACTTTTGGTCCAAATTTTATACTCACTCTTCTTCCTAAACCTACCAACTATCTTCCTAATCCTACCTACTATCCCTTTTTGACTGGATGTTCTCTTCTACATTCAATCATCCAAGGTACAAGCTCCTATGCCATTGTATATCGATTTATCTGAGACATCTGTGCAGAAAGTCATTCAAAGCTAAGTAACCCAATCAAGGGCCCAATGCCCTTCTGGCCTTCAAATCTTACTTGGATTTCTGTTTTCATACATATATTTCACCTATATATTATTATAAATATCACAGGTTCCCAATACCATTCATCATCCAGCAGAGTGATTCCTAACCCAAACCGAACAGGTTCTTAACCCTAACCATACACTGTTCCCTCAATCTAACTACAGAAGAGCAGGGACAGAGTTGGTCTTACAATACAGGAATGTAGGGGATCTTCCACCTGCTGAGAACCTCAAAGGTCCATGCAGAAATGATCCCTGGAGAAGATGTAGGCCGCTGTGAAGGACCTGAGAGAGCAGAAGTCATCTTCCATGGCAAACAACCTGGTCAGGATGAAGGGATGTGTCTGAATGAGCCTCTCTCTTCTTAATGTAGACAAGATGGACCAAAGCAGGCCTGTGTGGAGAGCTGTTCCTTGGTGCCTATGTGCCGCGTCCGGCAGAAATGGACTGAGTCCGGCGGGAGACGTCGGGGTTAAAAGATTTCACAGGACACCAAGGTTCTTCATCCAGGGAGAGTCTGTCTTTATTATCTCAGCTCATACTTATGTATTTCAGACAGAATGGAAAGTTACTGGTAGGCGGAAGCAAGGACGGAGGGGGGCAGGTGGTCCTTGTCGACTCATACTAAGCCTTCAACCAGGAACCTTATCAGACCCAAGCAGGTCAGGACGTTCCCACATAACCGTTATAGGCTGAATAATATGGAAACAGACACCACAAATCTTTCAAGGCCTTGGGAGCTGGCCTCTTTGGCGTGCACACAAGAAACCAGGGCTGGCACCAAGCCCCGGGGGCCAGGGGGAATCTGAGCCAGCAGTTCCCCCTCTTTTGTTTGTTGCACGTCAAAGGGAATCAAGTAGCCCCTGTCTTAGGTCGTTCACTGCCCTTACAGTGCTTACCCGTCTCTGGGGAGGCCCCATTCCCCTGTCTTAGGTTGCAGTGCAAGCGTGAAAGTTGCCCGTCTCTGGGTACTACAAGATCAGCTCATTGTTGCCAAGGCATTAAGTGGTAGCGATCCAGCCAGTCATTATTAGGTCTTTAATCAGTTCCGGTTCGACAAGGCATAGAGTCAGAGGAGAGGAATAATAAGGAAGAAAAAGGGGGCAAAAGGAGAAAGGCATGAAGCAGGGATCATTGTAGAAAAATCATCTTCGAATTGGTTGGAGACAAACTTCAGCAAGATCATCCTTGGTTTGTAGACGTTGATAATGGACGTGTATTGGCTTAGAAGTCAGAATGTTAATTTGGTCTTTAATAAATTGTGTCATTCTCTTGACAAGGCAGGGGCCCACAGCAACTATAAGGAGGAGACCGAAAAGCGGTCCCATATTGTGAGTGGCGGCATCTGCTTTAGCATTGCCTTCCGCCAGAGGTCCAGGAAGCTCTGAATGTCCTCGGATATGTCCAATGAATAAAGGATCTCGTCTAGCCCAAACAAGAAGCTGAACCGTTTGTAATTGTTCCATGATAGTAGATTGCCTGCCAATATAAGGGGCTGTTTCAATAACTAAGGCTAAATTGGCAACATAGAGACTATCAGTATACATATTAAGTGGGATGGAATTGTATAGTTTAAGGGCCATAATTAGAGCCTCAACTTCTGATCTTTGGGCAGACAGTTTAGGAACAGGGTGTCGAATTACTTGAGATCCATCAAAAACAACAGCAAACCCCCCTTTAGCTCCCTCTGTATAAACAGTCTGAGCTCCCGGGATAGGTTCCCCTTTAATAATTTTAGGAAAAATAATAGAACATTTTTTAAGGCCTTCTAGAAGTTTATGTCGGGGGAAGTGATTATCAATTTGACCTTTGAAATTACAGAGAAAAAGACACCAAAGATCATGTTCTTGTTGTAATTATAAAGTCATATCCTGGGTATAAGGCTGAATGAGAATGTCAAAAGTTTTTCCAAATAGTGCATCACCCAAATATTTGGCTTTCCAGATCAGATTTATCACTAGTTCATAAAAGGGAGTTATCACCCGAGAGTTAGAAGCGGGTAGATGGACCCAATAGATGGGACCTGTTTGCCAAAACACTCCAGTAGGAGTTAATTTTGATGGCAGGATTATAAATGATAGGGGTATAGAATAATCTATCTGGGTAATTTGTATCTTTTGTGGGGCTGTTTTTATTAACCTGAGTGCCTTCAAGGCTTTTGGAGTAGGTTTTTACAGGGAGGTGGGTGAGGGGTCTCCTCTCAAAAGGTCATACAGGGGTTTAAGTTAGTAGTTCAATATACTTAATATTTAATCAACAATGTGAATTTATTTACCAAAATTAATCTTTATCTTAAACAGTAAGAATTATTAGGCAATAAGGATCTTTCTTTAAAAAATAAACTTACATTTTAATAGGTGTTTATCATATCAAAATATGGACAAAATTTTTGTTCACATTAGTATAGTTAAATTAGGAAAATAACCTGAAATACCCTTAAATTAATTATTGTCAGTTTAGTATATTTAAATCTCTTTTTTAATTGTTCTAACTTTTTACATCATCTGTTTAGATACCAATATAAACCCCCCCCTTTTTTTTTTTTTTTTAGGAAAATGAATATAAAGACCTTGTTTTACCCAAAGATGATTTCTTTCTTCTTTTTGGGATCCATGTGTGCCTTTTCTTTGTTGAAACATCTTTTTCTTAAAAAAAAATATACTTTGGAACAATTTTTGAAAACCTTAGAATCTATAAACAAAATATTATACTTTGATAAGAAATATCAATGAAAATATAGTTAAAACCCTTAGATATTTTGTAGAAATAATTATAATAATTTATCATCTTATAAGTTTAAACAGTAACCTTGAGAATTAGAAACTACTTGATTGTATTTTCACTTAAAAGCAAATTTATAGTAAACACACTTATCTCAAATATCTGTAACTGAAAAGGCAGAGTATCTTGATAAATGTAAATATAAAACATAAATTATGGGTTTCCTGTTGAAGAAGAACAATTAGGCAAATATATATTAACTAATCAATTAGGCATGTGCTAATTAATTTATAGATTAACAAATATAGGTTATTTAAATATCTAAAAAATATATATTAAGAATAAGAACTTAACTTATAATTGTATTAACTTTATGTAACCACGTGGTCTTAAAATATTTGGATCCATTTTAATTTATTTTTAACTAGGAGTGCACTCTTTTATGTGACGTCACTTGATGTAACTGAAATAAGATCCTTGAGTATACATTTTTATTTTTATAGTTAGCAATTAGAATAAGGATTTTTTGGTCATCACAGGAACTTTGCCGGCTTGTTCCTGTGGCAAGCAAATGCATCCTCATAACTTCCAAAATTAAAAGTAAAATATAAAGAAGCATATTTGATATCTCTCATCAATAGAACATTATTTAGTAACACAACTACAGAGAAAAGTCAGGTTATTTAACTTGGAACTAGCTTAAATTTAGGACTGTAACATAGAAAGCTGTGGAATTAAATTTTGTCTGAAAAAGATATCTTTCGTTAGCATTTACAGGTAGGCATCTTTTAAAAATACAAGCTCTGAGCAGCTCCGGTAGAAATCTGAAACACAGCAGTACAGGTTAGTGGCTGGAAGGCGGGACTAGAAGTCCTGTCTGAGTGACTGTGGAAGAACCAATCAGTAGCCCCAAAAGTGTGGGAGGTGGGACCAGGAAGCCGCTCTTCCAGCCAGGCAGCCCATGGTTACCATGGTGATGCAAACAGCATGGAGTTCGCTGCCCATTTTCAGGGCAAAAGTTCTCCAAGTTTTCTTAGCCGATTGCATTTTGTTTGATTTTGTCTGCATTTTTCCCTGCCTGGCCAAGATCTTACTGCGGTAGCAGCTTGTTTTGTCTCTGTATCGCCCCGTACACTCTGGCTTTCGGGGCCCGGGGTGGGCCCCTGTTCCCGTTTCCCGGCTGCAATGGGCGTCCCTGAGCAACAAACTTGGAAGGACACTCGCTGCTCCAATGATTCCCCTTGCCACATTGGGGCCAGGGGCCAGGCATGCCTTCCCGACCCCGCCTATCCCCCTCGGGACAATTTCATTTCTTTCTATCTGCATCAATCGGGCTATGAAGTCAGAATAAGGCTCAGAGGGTCTTTGAACAATTTTTGAAATTTTTGTTTCAGCATTTGAAATAGGTAGAGCCTTCCAAGCCTGAACGGCTGCTGTAGCTATCTGAGCATAGACCCCAGGATCATAATTAATTTGTTGATTTATGATAGCATATTGTCCCGAGCCTGTTAACATTTCAAGGTTACGCCGTGGGAAGCCGGCGTCCTGATTGACTCGGGCTAGCTCGCGACACCTCTCTTGATTTTCACTTTCCCACAACAAAAAAAAATCCCTCCGAACAATACAGCCCTACAAAGCTGTTGCCAGTCACTAGGTGTCAGCTGATTGGCAGAGAAAGACTTGAAGAGAGTCAATGTGAAGGGGGCATGGGGTCTGTAATTAGTAACTGCCTCCTTTAGTTGTTTAATATCCTTAAAGGCTAAAGAAACATACACTCTGGCCGGCTGTCCATAGGCATCCAGGTTTTCAATTACTGGAAAAGTTTGGGCCGTCTTAGGCTGCCACTGAATACCCTTGCCCCCCGCCTTCTGGGGTTGTCCTTGTCTCAATTGGGGTTGTAAGGAGGGAGCGCAACAGGGATTGGGGCCATAGGTGCTTTAAATCTTGGCTTCTTCATTCGACCCTCCAGTTCCTCTATCTCCCTTTCTAGTTTCTCCTCCTGCCAGCTGTTACCATGGAGCCCAGTTAGTAACTCCCTTATCTTAGAAATGTACTCAGCACTGTGAAGCCCAGCTCAAGGCCAGAGGCCTTGTTTACATATTTTTGTGAAAAACTAGTAAGGGAGTGTCTAGCGCCTGGAGTGCTAATTTTTTCAGACAGTAGCCAAATAAAACAGGGCAATATGAAAATAGGAAATTTATCCACATTGAACTTTTTTGTAGAGATTCTTTTGTTGAAAATCCTAAAATAAGCCATGGTGAATATTCTGGAGAAGGTCAGTTAAGACTTTTCTGTGGGCCTATTAGGGAGGGGGAAGATGAGAAGGCAGGGTTGAGAGCAGCTAGGGTGGATCTAAGAATGAAGAAGGAGATGTGAAAGAATAATGGGAAAGGGGTAAGGACTCTGCCATTTGCTCTTCCTGGACCTGGCCAAGGACTTGTTCACATTCTGCAAGCTGTTCCTTAATCTTTATTTTATCTATTAACAAAGCATCTTTAACCAGTCTCCATAAAGAGAAGGTGGCGATTGGGATACTTTCCGGACCTTGATCTCTCAGCAATCTTTGTAAATCACATCTGACCTGATCCCAATCATTGTTATTAAGAAATCCCCCTGTCAGAAACCAAGGACATGCCTGGGCAATAACTTCAAAGAATTCTGTTACAGTTTTTGTTTTTATTCCTGTTCCTTGTGTGTTCAGCAGCTCCCTGAGTTCGTTGGCCAGACGAACTTTTGCTGCTGAGTTACCCATGGTTCCTTATTTAAGTTGCAACTTTTTCCCCCTTCTCTTATGGAAGGTCTCTTTTTCTTATGGAAGGACCCCTTCTTCTAATGGAAGGCTTCCAGTCTCTTTACTTTATGGAAGGACCCCTTCTGCTTATGGAAGGCTTCCAGTCTCTTTACTTTATGGAAGGACCCCTTCTGCTTATGGAAGGCTTCCAGTCCCCCCTCTCCGTGGAGGGAGCCCCCGTCCGCTTACCTCCTCTTTCCGGTCGGCGGAACCTCCAAACTGCCGCGTCTGGCAGAAATGGACTGAGTCCGGCGGGAGACGTCGGGGTTAAAAGATTTCACAGGACACCAAGGTTCTTCATCCAGGGAGAGTCTGTCTTTATTATCTCAGCTCATACTTATATATTTCTTTCAGACAGAATGGAAAGTTACTGGTAGGCGGAAGCAAGGACGGAGGGGGGCAGGTGGTCCTTGTCGACTCATACTAAGCCTTCAACCAGGAACCTTATCAGACCCAAGCAGGTCAGGACGTTCCCACATAACCGTTATAGGCTGAATAATATGGAAACAGACACCACAAATCTTTCAAGGCCTTGGGAGCTGGCCTCTTTGGCGTGCACACAAGAAACCAGGGCTGGCACCAAGCCCCGGGGGCCAGGGGGAATCCGAGCCAGCACCTATGGTTGATATTCCATTCTAACTTGTGAAAGTGTCACAGGAAGGAGGGGCAGCCTCCATCTCATGGGAGCCCTGGAAGCAACTGTTAGGACACAGTGGTTGCCAAGGCAGTGACCTCATTCAGTTCCTGAAGGAAGTGACCTCACCTCACTTCCTTGGTGATGGAACTCTCTGAACTTGGGATCCAGGAAGCCAGGCACCCAGAGCCAGTCCCAGTCCCAGTCCCAGTGGGCTCACTTGTTTGGATTTACCAAGGACAGAGTCAGTCTTTCTTGGTACCTACTGATGTGAGGATGGCCAAATGCCAGGAAAGCTCTGCAGAGGGGCCTTTCCTGAGAAAGCAGGTAGTGGCTCACCGCTGGCTCCTGACAACTTCACAGAGTTGGCCAAGGAGGCCAGATGTGAGACAGGACAGGCCATTTCGGGGGAACATAGTATGGCCCACGATTCAGAAGGCACTCCGGGTAGTCACAGACCAACTTGGAAGAAGGAGGTGCCTTTGTGGGTGTGGGTGTGAGTTTGTGGTTTTGTCTCATGTTCTGAGCATAGGTAGGAAAGGCGGTTTGTTTGTTTTGGAGTGGACTGTTTCTAGTAAGTCTTTTGAAGAGGCGAGTGTTTCTATGTTTGTGTATCCCACTGTGTCCCTGGTTGTAGACATTAGAAAAGAGAATGCATCAATGGATGTGTCCTGTCTAGTAGAAAGCTTCCCAGCATTCATCCTGCCCAATTCATGAATGGACTGCGGCTTGCCTTATGGATGGGCAACACCTACTATCTTCCTATGTTCCTGTTTTCTTCCTGAATTCTGGCCACTCTCCAGAATAGGCTCATGGTTTTGTGTCCAAGATATGTACCACCTCCAAGCTCGGTGACATGGCCATGTACTGGAGAGCTGGAAGGAATGGTGAGCATCTCAGAAAACTCAGATATCAGTGTGACCAGTAAAGTCTCCCTGGAGAAACCCTGCTTTGGGCCTTTTGCTTACCTATTGTTGTGTTGCCCTGAATGTCAGGAAGGCCTTTGCCTCAGGGCACCCCTTTGTGAAGCCTGAAGAAAACAGTTTTCAAATGGAAATGAATGGGCATCACCTGTGGCTCTTTGCTTACTGGCTTTGCAAAGGGATGTGTCTGAATCAGCCTCTTGACCCTGTGTGAGGCTGTGGCTTAGGTTGTCAGCACCTGATGGAACCAAAGAGAGATCCCATGTGTGCATCCAAAGCCAAATTGGCACAAAAGCAGTCATTGTGGATGATGTCTCTCGCATTCCTCTGTAAGGTTCCTGACCTCCATCAAGTGAGAATAGGGATCCTTCGGGTCAAACGAGTTCTTCAAAGCCCTGCAGAGGCTCGCCGATAGGTGCTTGGGTTTTCTCATGACTCCAATTCACACAAAGAATGTATACCCGGCAGTCAGTAGGCCTCCAATTGGAGAAGCGGAGCCAGTATTAACGGCAGGCCTATTGGATCACTCCAGGTTCACAGGAAGGGTGTCCAGGCCACCCTGACATTAGGCAAATGAGGGGCAAGGGAGCTTATTGTGGACACTGTCTTGGGCTGTGCCCCTCATGGAAACCTCCAGCCAGAGGTTATGATGAGTGTCTATGTGGAAGAAGATGAGGGCCATGTGGCAGTGTTTTGGTTTGAATTGTGGTCATTGGTGTGGGTGTGGGAAGAGATGACCGGGTCCACTTGGGCTTGAACTCTGGTGTGATTCCCCTTGGAGACTGAGTTCTGGAACTGACCTCAGAGAAGTATTGCCGTGAATTGTGTTGGGATTTGAGGAGGCCATGCATGAGAGTCGCCCTTGGAAACTGAGATGTAGGCCCAGGCTGGCTTTCCACAGAGCACTGGGAATCTCAGCCCGGATATCACATGATTTTATTCTTAAAGACCTGGCAGCCATAGTTGAGAGTCAAAACACACATGGACCTCACATTTGTAGACCTCAATGGGCCTGGCTTCCTGTGACATTTTGGCCACTCTTTGGGAAGCCTTGTTTGTGAGAGTTCTCCAGAGCTTTCGTTGAAATGAGCTTCCTCACCATTTAATGGTTCCTGAAGGAATGGAAACCCACAGTGCCTCCAGCTTCATCCTTTAAAAATGGCTAGCTAGATAAATACCATGAGATTTTTGAAATTCCCATGACCAGGTGGCACTGGAGAACCTTTGGATGTCCTGTTGCTGATCATGAGTGTACCAGGCAGTGCCTTGATTGACTGGGTTTCATGAAAGTGGTGTAAAACAGAGATGCCAGTAAGTTGGGGCCTGCTGAGTAGCGGGCCTAGAGCAGTGGTGTGCAGGTGTGTGATAAAACATCTGTGGTGGGGCCATGTGGATCTGCCACTGGCTTCCAAATGGCTTGTGACTGACATGGTGCAGTGAGCAGACCCTTCTATGTAAAGGCATCTTGTTATATGGAGAGGTTTCAGGGCAGTGTTCAGAATCAGGTTGCTATGGTCAAGGGGGCAAGCTCTGTGGGATAGAAGCCTGGCTGGTGCATTCTCCTAGGACCTTGACCCACCACACGTGACAGAACTCCCTCCAGCACGGTGTCCCAGTTGAACTCCCTGTATTTCCTGAAGCAAATTCCAAACTCCTAGTGCAGCAGCAAGAAACACCACGAAAAGTGGAGGATGACCAATTGGCTTCACAGTCCCCACAGGGAGACACTTAGACCCCAGTGGCCACAGTTTACCTGCAAAGAGAGAATTCAGCACTTCTGCCTCATGTTCATTGGAAAATCAGAAACCATGTCCTCCAGGTCACATAGATGCAGACCCAGCTTTGATGGTCTCACTACAAAGGAAGCTAAAGCTCCTGACAACAACATATATTTCAAGTGCCCAACCTCGGAGGCAGTTTCTCACAAAGTCTTTAGGACAGCAGAGCTCCATGTTTGTGGAGTGTTTACCCTGTCTCCCTTACTTATGGAAACTCCTCTACCACCTCCAAGGTTGTGAACTCCTGAGCATTTTCCATTCCACATAAGTATTCACACCTTTTCTAACTCTTCTCCTCGAATTGCGTCTTACTTGGTGTGAAGGTAATGTCAAGGCATTGTTCTGGATGAGCGTGGGAAGGTTTTTGTGTAGCACATATTTGCCTACACATTGATTTCATTTTCCTGTTTTCCATTCGAAATACTGAATCCCTGACACTAACCCATACCCTACTAGATTCTGACTACGAATTCTAATATGATGGAGAAAAATAACCCAAACAGAATAGAAATACAGGCAGTTCAGAGCAGGCATGGTGTATAGCTGGACTTGCCTTTAGCATTACAAAGGGTAGGTGTTATAAATCTTGTCCAATTCAATAGGAGTAGTTCTCCATGTGTTTTGAGAGTTAACAAATGTGTGAATTTCTGTCTCCCTTTCTCTGTAGCCTATTCAGCAACATGTATTTTTACATGCACATATAGAATCCTACCAGCTATCCCACGTCCATTCTTGTGAGGTGGCTGACTTGGCAGATACAAATTGTGAGAAGAGATCACTCCTCCTAAATGCTGTTGGAACTGAAAATTCAACCTACCGGTGAGCTTCCTACTTGAACAACATGATACATAAATCCATGTTCAGTAACATAAATATTTTTGGATCTGTGGATGATATATATTTCATGATGAATTTCGATTGGCATATATATTTCTACTTTTTAATGTCTGTGTGTGTGTTCTGTGTGTATGTGTGTGTGTGTATATATACACACACACACACACAGAATATACACAAACTCTCCAGATTTTTCAAAATATGAAATAAATGTTTCTTATTATACACTCCCTAAATTCATCAATGTTCATATATGTGGATTTATAATCAACTTTTCACAAGATTATTCTCAGAAATATTCATCCACCTGAAATACATATTTGTTTCCTAGTGCTGAAAACTAACTTCAGAGAATGGTGCATAGAGATCCTAATATTTCTACAGGAACTGACCCAGTTTAACATCAATGCAAGTAGATTCCTATGGGACATGATGTGTATTTTGACGTTCATTTTTATTCAACACTGGTACATTACTATTTCTTCAGTTGATGCACATCATAGGATATGTATTTCATCCTCATGTTCACAAATTTCTAGGCATTTGGTTCACTTTCAATCACTTCCTGCTTCAGAACACATGTATTCCTCCACGTTTCTTGACTGGTCTTTTCATGAGTCTTCTTTCCAAACACATTCTTTTCCATTTCCATAATCCCTTTTGAAGCCAAACTCACACCCCCTTCATGGTAAACCATCACTCTAATATCACCATTAGATGTATAACTGGTTGGAATGAATGGTTGTGTATCAATATTAGATTTCCTATATATTTTCAGATATCAATTCAATCCATTATTTAAATTGGAACCAGTTATAATATTTATTCACAGTAGGGTCTATTCATGTATTATCTCTATATTCATAGACCCAGGGTACACCTATTTGTACCTCCAAAGGCTAATTTATATGTCTTCAACATATTACTCCCAGAAATGGTGGAAGAAATACTCATGTCACCTGATCTCCATATACATTGTATCACAGTGATATTCTGGACACAAAATGCAAAGGTCACACTTATGATTGTACCAAAGCCTCATTGGAAAGTGAGCATGGATTACTCAAAACATCCTTGTCCAGGTTGCCTAATGCTCTCAAATGTCAATCCTATTGGTGACTACACATTTGTTTCTTCCTAAGATGATATATTCAACCTCAACCCTGTTGAAAATGTCTAATCCTCTCACTCACTTTATACTTTGCCTGACTTCCTAATGTCTCTATTGATATCTGCTTTCCTACATATGTTCCCCAGTTCATCATTGTGACTGACTCTTCACATGTGCTGACATTTACATTCACTCTCTAACCGACACCCAATTGCTAAAGAACTTTTGGTCTAAATTTTATACTCACTCTTCTTCCTAAACCTACCAACTATCTTCCTAATCCTACCTACTATCCCTTTTTTACTGGATGTTCTCTTCTACATTCAATCATCCAAGGTACAAGGTTCTGTGCCATTGTATATCGATTTTTCTGAGACATCTGTGCAGAAAGTCATTCAAAGCTAAGTATCCCAATCAAGGGCCCAATGCCCTTCTGGCCTTCAAATCTTACTTGGATTTCTGTTTTCATACATATATTTCACCTATATATTATTATAAATATCGCAGGTTCCCAATACCATTCATCATCCAGCAGAGTGTTTCCTAACCCAAACCGAACAGGTTCTTAGCACTAAAGATACACTGTTCCCTCAATCTAACTTTACAGAAGAGCAGGGACAGAGTTGGTCTTACAATACAGGAATGTAGGGGATCTTCCACCTGCTGAGAACCTCAATGGTCCATGCAGAAATGATCCCTGGAGAAGATGTAGGCCGCTGTGAAGGACCTGAGAGAGCAGAAGTCATCTTCCATGGCAAACAACCTGGTCAGGATGAAGGGATGTGTCTGAATGAGCCTCTCTCTTCTTAATGTAGACAAGATGGACCAAAGCAGGCCTGTGTGGAGAGCTGTTCCTTGGTGCCTATGGTTGATATTCCATTCTAACTTGTGAAAGTGTCACAGGAAGGAGGGGCAGCCTCCATCTCATGGGAGCCCTGGAAGCAACTGTTAGGACACAGTGGTTGCCAAGGCAGTGACCTCATTCAGTTCCTGAAGGAAGTGACCTCACCTCACTTCCTTGGTGATGGAACTCTCTGAACTTGGGATCCAGGAAGCCAGGCACCCAGAGCCAGTCCCAGTCCCAGTCCCAGTGGGCTCACTTGTTTGGATTTACCAAGGACAGAGTCAGTCTTTCTTGGTACCTACTGATGTGAGGATGGCCAAATGCCAGGAAAGCTCTGCAGAGGGGCCTATCCTGAGAAAGCAGGTAGTGGCTCACCGCTGGCTCCTGACAACTTCACAGAGTTGGCCAAGGAGGCCAGATGTGGGACAGGACAGGCCATTTCTGGGGAACATAGTATGGCCCACGATTCAGAAGGCAATCCGGGTAGTCACAGACCAACTTGGAAGAAGGAGGTGCCTTTGTGGGTGTGGGTGTGAGTTTGTGGTTTTGTCTCATGTTCTGAGCATAGGTAGGAAAGGCGGTTTGTTTGTTTTGGAGTGGACTGTTTCTAGTAAGTCTTTTGAAGAGGCGAGTGTTTCTATGTTTGTGTATCCCACTGTGTCCCTGGTTGTAGACATTAGAAAAGAGAATGCATCAATGGATGTGTCCTGTCTAGTAGAAAGCTTCCCAGCATTCATCCTGCCCAATTTATGAATGGACTGCGGCTTGCCTTATGGATGGGCAACACCTACTATCTTCCTATGTTCCTGGTTTCTTCCTGAATTCTGGCCACTCTCCAGAATAGGCTCATGGTTTTGTGTCCAAGATATGTACCACCTCCAAGCTCGGTGACATGGCCATGTACGGGAGAGCTGGAAGGAATGGAGAGCATCTCAGAAAACTCAGATATCAGTGTGACCAGTAAAGTCTCCCTGGAGAAACCCTGCTTTGGGCCTTTTGCTTACCTATTGTTCTGTTGCCCTGAATGTCAGGAAGGCCTTTGCCTCAGGGCAGCCCTTTGTGAAGCCTGAAGAAAACAGTTTTCAAATGGAAATGAATGGGCATCACCTGTGGCTCTTTGCTTACTGGCTTTGCAAAGGGATGTGTCTGAATCAGCCTCTTGGCCCTGTGTGAGGCTGTGGCTTAGGTTGTCAGCACCTGAGGGATCCAAAGAGAGATCCCATGTGTGCATCCAAAGCCAAATTGGCACAAAAGCAGTCATTGTGGATGAAGTCTCTCGCCTTCCTCTGTAAGGTTCCTGACCTCCATCAAGTGAGAATAAGGATCCTTCGTGTCAAACGAGTTCTTCAAAGCCCTGCAGAGGCTCGCCGATAGGTGCTTGGGTTTTCTCATGACTCCAATTCACACAAAGAATCTATACCCGGCAGTCAGTAGGCCTCCAATTGGAGAAGCGGAGCCGGTATTAACGGCAGGCCTATTGGATCACTCCAGGTTCACAGGAAGGGTGTCCAGGCCACCCTGACATTAGGCAAATGAGGGGCAAGGGAGCTTATTGTGGACACTGTCTTGGGCTGTGCCCCTCATGGAAACCTCCAGCCAGAGGTTATGATGAGTGTCTATGTGGAAGAAGATGAGGGCCATGTGGCAGTGTTTTGGTTTGAATTGTGGTCATTGGTGTGGCGGTGGGAAGAGATGACTGGGTCCACCTGGGCTTGAACTCTGGTGTGATTCCCCTTGGAGACTGAGTTCTGGAACTGACCTCAGAAAAGTATTGCCGTGAATTGTGTTGGGATTTGAGGAGGCCATGCATGAGAGTCGCCCTTGGAAACTGAGATCTAGGCCCAGGCTGGCTTTCCACAGAGCACTGGGAATCTCAGCCAGGATATCACATGATTTTATTTTTAAAGACCTGGCAGCCATAGTTGAGAGTCAAAACACACATGGACCTCAGATTTGTAGACCTCAATGGGCCTGGCTTCGTGTGACCTTTTGGCCACTCTTTGGGAAGCCTTGTATGTGAGAGTTCTCCAGAGCTTTTGTTGAAATGACCTTCCTCACCATTTAATGGTTCCTGAGGGAATGGAATCCCACAGTGCCTCAAACTTCATCCTTTAAAAATGGCTAGCTAGATAAATACCATGAGATTTTTGAAATTCCCATGACCAGGTGGCACTGGAGAACCTTTGGATGTCCTGTTGCTGATCATGAGTGTACCAGGCAGTGCATTGCTTGACTGGGTTTCACGAAAATGGTGTAAAACAGAGATGCCAGTAAGTTGGGGCCTGCTGAGTAGCGGGCCTAGAGAGGTGGTGTGCAGGTGTGTGATAAAACATCTGTGGTGGAGCCATGTGGATCTGCCACTGGCTTCCAAATGGCTTGTGACTGCCATGGTGCAGTGAGCAGACCGTTCTATGTAAAGGGATCTTGTTATATGGGGAGGTTTCAGGGCAGTGTTCAGAATCAGGTTGCTATGGTCAAGGGGGCAAGCTCTGTGGGAAAAGAAGCCTGGCTGGTGCATTCTCCTAGGACCTTGACCCACCACACGTGACAGAACTCCCTCCAGCACGGTGTCCCAGTTGAACTCCTTGTATTTCCTGAAGCAAATTCCAAACTCCCAGTGCAGTAGCAAGAAACACCACGAAAAGTGGAGGATGACCAAATGGCTTCACAGTCCACACAGGGAGACACTTAGACCCCAGTGGCCACAGTTTACCTGCAAAGAGAGAATTCAGCACTTCTGCCTCATGTTCACTGGAAAATCAGAAACCATGTCCTCCAGGTCACATAGATGCAGACCCAGCTTTGATGGTCTCACTACAAAGGAAGCTAAAGCTCCTGACAACAACATATATTTCAAGTGCCCAACCTCAGAGGCAGTTTCTCACAAAGTCTTTAGGCCAGCAGAGCTCCATGTTTGTGGAGTGTTTACCCTGTCTCCCTTACTTATGGAAACTCCTCTACCACCTCCAAGGTTGTGAACTCCTGAGCATTTTCCATTCCACATACGTATTCACACCTTTTCTAACTCTTCTCCTCGAATTGCGTCTTACTTGGTGTGAAGGTAATGTCAAGGCATTGTTCTGGATGAGCGTGGGAAGGTTTTTGTGTAGCACATATTTGCCTACACATTGGATTCATTTTCCTGTTTTCCATTCGAAATACTGAATCCCTGACACTAACCCATACCCTACTAGATTCTGACTACGAATTCTAATATGATGGAGAAAAATAACCCAAACACAATAGAAATACAGGCAGTTCAGAGCAGGCATGGTGTATAGTTGGACTTGCCTTTAGCATTACAAAGTGTAGGTGTTTTAAATCTTGTCCAATTTAATAGAAGTAGTTCTCCATGTGTTTTGAGAGTTAACAAATGTGTGAATTTCTGTCTCCCTTTCTCTGTAGCCTATTCAGCAACATGTATTTTTACATGCACATATAGAATCCTACCAGCTATCCCACGTCCACTCTTGTGAGGTGGCTGACTTGGCAGATACAAATTGTGAGAAGAGATCACTCCTCCTAAATGCTGTTGGAACTGAAAATTCAACCTACGGGTGAGCTTCCTACTTGAACAACATGATACATAAATCCATGTTCAGTAACATAAATATTTTTGGATCTGTGGATGATATATATTTCATGATGAATTTCGATTGGCATATATATTTCTACTTTTTAATGTCTGTGTGTGTGTTCTGTGTGTATGTGTGTGTGTATATATATACACACACACAGACACACAATATACACAAACTCTCCAGATTTTTCAGAATATGAAATATATGTGTCTTAGTATACACTCCCTAAATTCATCCATGTTCATATATGTGGATTTATAATCAACTTTTCACAAGATTATTCTCAGAAATATTCATCCACCTGAAATACATATTTGTTTCCTAGTGCTGAAAAGTAACTTCAGAGAATGGTGCATAGAGATCCTAATATTTCTACTGGAACTGACCCAGTTTAACATCAATGCCAGTAGATTCCTATGGGACATGATGTGTATTTTGACCTTCATTTTTATTCAACACTGATACATTACTATTTCTTCAGTTGATGCACATCATAGGATATGTATTTCATCCTCATGTTCATAAATTTCTAGGCATTTGGTTCACTTTCAATCACTTCTTGCTTCAGAACACATGTATTCCTCCACGTTTCTTGACTGGTCTTTTCATGAGACTTCTTTCCAAACACATTCTTTTCCATTTCCATAATCCCTTTTGAAGCCAAACTCACACCCCCTTCATGGTAAACCATCACCCTAGTATCACCATTAGATGTATAACTGGTTGGAATGAATGGTTGTGTATCAATATTAGATTTCCTATATATTTTCAGATATCCATTCAATCCATTATTTAAATTGGAACCAGTTATAATATTTATTCACAGTAGGGTCTATTCATGCATTATCTCTATATTCATAGACCCAGGGTACACCTATTTGTACCCCCAAAGGCTAATTTATATGTCTTCAACATATTACTCCCAGAAATGGTGGAAGAAATACTCATGACACCTGATCTCCATATACATTGTATCACAGTGATATTCTGGACACAAAATGCAAAGGTCACACTTATGATTGTACCAAAGCCTCATTGGAAAGTGAGCATGGATTACTCAAAACATCCTTGTCCAGGTTGCCTAATGCTCTCAAATGTCAATCCTATTGGTGACTACACATTTGTTTCTTCCTAAGAAGATATATTCAACCTCAACCCTGTTGAATATGTCTAATCCTCTCACTCACTTTATACTTTGCCCGATTTCCTAATGTCTCTATTGATATCTGCTTTCCTACATATGTTCCCCAGTTCATCATTGTGACTGACCCTTAACATGTGCTGACATTTACATTCACTCTCTAACCGACACCCTATTGCTAAAGAACTTTTGGTCCAAATTTTATACTCACTCTTCTTCCTAAACCTACCAACTATCTTCCTAATCCTACCTACTATCCCTTTTTGACTGGATGTTCTCTTCTACATTCAATCATCCAAGGTACAAGGTCCTGTGCCATTGTATATCGATTTATCTGAGACATCTGTGCAGAAAATCATTCAAAGCTAAGTAACCCAATCAAGGGCCCAATGCCCTTCTGGCCTTCAAATCTTACTTGGATTTCTGTTTTCATACATATATTTCACCTATATATTATTATAAATATCACAGGTTCCCAATACCATTCATCATCCAGCAGAGTGATTCCTAACCCAAACCGAACAGGTTCTTAACCCTAACCATACACTGTTCCCTCAATCTAACTTTACAGAAGAGCAGGGACAGAGTTGGTCTTACAATACAGGAATGTAGGGGATCTTCCACCTGCTGAGAACCTCAAAGGTCCATGCAGAAATGATCCCTGGAGAAGATGTAGGCCGCTGTGAAGGACCTGAGAGAGCAGAAGTCATCTTCCATGGCAAACAACCTGGTCAGGATGAAGGGATGTGTCTGAATGAGCCTCTCTCTTCTTAATGTAGACAAGATGGACCAAAGCAGGCCTGTGTGGAGAGCTGTTCCTTGGTGCCTATGGTTGATATTGCATTCTAACTTGTGAAAGTGTCACAGGAAGGAGGGGCAGCCTCCATCTCATGGGAGCCCTGGAAGCAACTGTTAGGACACAGTGGTTGCCAAGGCAGTGACCTCATTCAGTTCCTGAAGGAAGTGACCTCACCTCACTTCCTTGGTGATGGAACTCTCTGAACTTGGGATCCAGGAAGCCAGGCACCCAGAGCCAGTCCCAGTCCCAGTCCCAGTGGGCTCACTTGTTTGGATTTACCAAGGACAGAGTCAGTCTTTCTTGGTACCTACTGATGTGAGGATGGCCAAATGCCAGGAAAGCTCTGCAGAGGGGCCTTTCCTGAGAAAGCAGGGAGTGGCTCACCGCTGGCTCCTGACAACTTCACAGAGTTGGCCAAGGAGGCCAGATGTGAGACAGGACAGGCCATTTCGGGGGAACATAGTATGGCCCACGATTCAGAAGGCACTCCGGGTAGTCACAGACCAACTTGGAAGAAGGAGGTGCCTTTGTGGGTGTGGGTGTGAGTTTGTGGTTTTGTCTCATGTTCTGAGCATAGGTAGGAAAGGCGGTTTGTTTGGTTTGGAGTGGACTGTTTCTACTAAGTCTTTTGAAGAGGCGAGTGTTTCTATGTTTGTGTATCCCACTGTGTCCCTGGTTGTAGACATTAGAAAAGAGAATGCATCAATGGATGTGTCCTGTCTAGTAGAAAGCTTCCCAGCATTCATCCTGCCCAATTCATGAATGGACTGCAGCTTGCCTTATGGATGGGCAACACCTACTATCTTCCTATGTTCCTGTTTTCTTCCTGAATTCTGGCCACTCTCCAGAATAGGCTCATGGTTTTGTGTCCAAGATATGTACCACCTCCAAGCTCGGTGACATGGCCATGTACTGGAGAGCTGGAAGGAATGGTGAGCATCTCAGAAAACTCAGATATCAGTGTGACCAGTAAAGTCTCCCTGGAGAAACCCTGCTTTGGGCCTTTTGCTTACCTATTGTTGTGTTGCCCTGAATGTCAGGAAGGCCTTTGCCTCAGGGCACCCCTTTGTGAAGCCTGAAGAAAACAGTTTTCAAATGGAAATGAATGGGCATCACCTGTGGCTCTTTGCTTACTGGCTTTGCAAAGGGATGTGTCTGAATCAGCCTCTTGACCCTGTGTGAGGCTGTGGCTTAGGTTGTCAGCACCTGATGGAACCAAAGAGAGATCCCATGTGTGCATCCAAAGCCAAATTGGCACAAAAGCAGTCATTGTGGATGATGTCTCTCGCATTCCTCTGTAAGGTTCCTGACCTCCATCAAGTGAGAATAGGGATCCTTCTTGTCAAACGAGTTCTTCAAAGCCCTGCAGAGGCTCGCCGATAGGTGCTTGGGTTTTCTCATGACTCCAATTCACACAAAGAATCTATACCCGGCAGTCAGTAGGCCTCCAATTGGAGAAGCGGAGCCGGTATTAACGGCAGGCCTATTGGATCACTCCAGGTTCACAGGAAGGGTGTCCAGGCCACCCTGACATTAGGCAAATGAGGGGCAAGGGAGCTTATTGTGGACACTGTCTTGGGCTGTGCCCCTCATGGAAACCTCCAGCCCAGCCAGAGGTTATGATGAGTGTCTATGTGGAAGAAGATGAGGGCCATGTGGCAGTGTTTTGGTTTGAATTGTGGTCATTGGTGTGGCGGTGGGAAGAGATGACTGGGTCCACCTGGGCTTGAACTCTGGTGTGATTCCCCTTGGAGACTGAGTTCTGGAACAGACCTCAGAAAAGTATTGCCGTGAATTGTGTTGGGATTTGAGGAGGCCATGCATGAGAGTCGCCCTTGGAAACTGAGATCTAGGCCCAGGCTGGCTTTCCACAGAGCACTGGGAATCTCAGCCAGGATATCACATGATTTTATTTTTAAAGACCTGGCAGCCATAGTTGAGAGTCAAAACACACATGGACCTCAGATTTGTAGACCTCAATGGGCCTGGCTTCGTGTGACCTTTTGGCCACTCTTTGGGAAGCCTTGTTTGTGAGAGTTCTCCAGAGCTTTCGTTGAAATGAGCTTCCTCACCATTTAATGGTTCCTGAAGGAATGGAAACCCACAGTGCCTCTAACTTCATCCTTTAAAAATGGCTAGCTAGATAAATACCATGAGATTTTTGAAATTCCCATGACCAGGTGGCACTGGAGAACCTTTGGATGTCCTGTTCTGGTGATCATGAATGTACCAGACAGTGCCTTGATTGACTGGGTTTCATGAAAATGTTGTAAAACAGAGATGCCAGTAAGTTGGGGCCTGCTGAGTAGCGGGCCTAGAGCAGTGGTGTGCAGGTGTGTGATAAAACATCTGTGGTGGGGCCATGTGGATCTGCCACTGGCTTCCAAATGGCTTGTGACTGACATGGTGCAGTGAGCAGACCCTTCTATGTAAAGGCATCTTGTTATATGGAGAGGTTTCAGGGCAGTGTTCAGAATCAGGTTGCTATGGTCAAGGGGGCAAGCTCTGTGGGATAGAAGCCTGGCTGGTGCATTCTCCTAGGACCTTGACCCACCACACGTGACAGAACTCCCTCCAGCACGGTGTCCCAGTTGAACTCCTTGTATTTCCTGAAGCAAATTCCAAACTCCCAGTGCAGCAGCAAGAAACACCACGAAAAGTGGAGGATGACCAAATGGCTTCAGAGTCCACACAGGGAGACACTTAGACCCCAGTGGCCACAGTTTACCTGCAAAGAGAGAATTCAGCACTTCTGCCTCATGTTCATTGGAAAATCAGAAACCATGTCCTCCAGGTCACATAGATGCAGACCCAGCTTTGATGGTCTCACTACAAAGGAAGCTAAAGCTCCTGACAACAACATATATTTCAAGTGCCCCACCTCAGAGGCAGTTTCTCACAAAGTCTTTAGGCCAGCAGAGCTCCATGTTTGTGGAGTGTTTACCCTGTCTCCCTTACTTATGGAAACTCCTCTACCACCTCCAAGGTTGTGAACTCCTGAGCATTGTCCATTCCACATACGTATTCACAGCTTTTCTAACTCTTCTCCATGAATTGCGTCTTACTTGTTGGGAAGGTAATGTCAAGGCATTGTTCTGGATGAGAGTGGGAAGGTTTTTGTGTAGCACATATTTGCCTACACATTGGATTCATTTTCCTATTTTCCGTTTGAAATACTGAATCCCTGACACTAACCCATACCCTACTAGATTCTGACTACGAATACTAATATGATGGAGAAAAATAACCCAAACACAATAGAAATACAGGCAGTTCAGAGCAGGCATGGTGTATAGTTGGACTTGCCTTTAGCATTACAAAGGGTAGGTGTTTTAAATCTTGTCCAATTTAATAGAAGTAGTTCTCCATGTGTTTTGAGAGTTAACAAATGTGTGAATTTCTGTCTCCCTTTCTCTGTAGCCTATTCAGCAACATGTATTTTTACATGCACATATAGAATCCTACCTGCTATCCCACGTCCACTCTTGTGAGGTGGCTGACTTGGCAGATACAAATTGTGAGAAGAGATCACTCCTCCTAAATGCTGTTGGAACTGAAAATTCAACCTACCAGTGAGCTTCCTACTTGAACAACATGATACATAAATCCATGTTCAGTAACATAATTTTTTTTGGATCTGTGGATGATATATATTTCATGATGAATTTCGATTGGCATATATATTTCTACTTTTTAATGTCTGTGTGTGTGTTCTGTGTGTATGTGTGTGTGTATATATATACACACACACACACACACAATATACACAAACTCTCCAGATTTTTCAAAATATGAAATATATGTGTCTTATTATACACTCCCTAAATTCATCCATGTTCATATATGTGGATTTATAATCAACTTTTCACAAGATTATTCTCAGAAATATTCATCCACCTGAAATACATATTTGTTTCCTAGTGCTGAAAACTAACTTCAGAGAATGGTGCATAGAGATCCTAATATTTCTACAGGAACTGACCCAGTTTAACATCAATGCCAGTAGATTCCTATGGGACATGATGTGTATTTTGACCTTCATTTTTATTCAACACTGATACATTACTATTTCTTCAGTTGATGCACATCATAGGATATGTATTTCATCCTCATGTTCACAAATTTCTAGGCATTTGGTTCACTTTCAATCACTTCCTGCTTCAGAACACATGTATTCCTCCACGTTTCTTGACTGGTCTTTTCATGAGACTTCTTTCCAAACACATTCTTTTCCATTTCCATAATCCCTTTTGAAGCCAAACTCACACCCCCTTCATGGTAAACCATCACCCTAATATCACCATTAGATGTATAACTGGTTGGAATGAATGGTTGTGTATCAATATTAGATTTCCTATATATTTTCAGATATCCATTCAATCCATTATTTAAATTGGAACCAGTTATAATATTTATTCACAGTAGGGTCTATTCATGCATTATCTCTATATTCATAGACCCAGGGTACACCTATTTGTACCCCCAAAGGCTAATTTATATGTCTTCAACATATTACTCCCAGAAATGGTGGAAGAAATACTCATGTCACCTGATCTCCATATACATTGTATCACAGTGATATTCTGGACACAAAATGCAAAGGTCACACTTATGATTGTACCAAAGCCTCATTGGAAAGTGAGCATGGATTACTCAAAACATCCTTGTCCAGGTTGCCTAATGCTCTCAAATGTCAATCCTATTGGTGACTACACATTTGTTTCTTCCTAAGATGATATATTCAACCTCAACCCTGTTGAAAATGTCTAATCCTCTCACTCACTTTATACTTTGCCTGACTTCCTAATGTCTCTATTGATATCTGCTTTCCTACATATGTTCCCCAGTTCATCATTGTGACTGACTCTTCACATGTGCTGACATTTACATTCACTCTCTAACCGACACCCAATTGCTAAAGAACTTTTGGTCTAAATTTTATACTCACTCTTCTTCCTAAACCTACCAACTATCTTCCTAATCCTACCTACTATCCCTTTTTTACTGGATGTTCTCTTCTACATTCAATCATCCAAGGTACAAGGTTCTGTGCCATTGTATATCGATTTTTCTGAGACATCTGTGCAGAAAGTCATTCAAAGCTAAGTATCCCAATCAAGGGCCCAATGCCCTTCTGGCCTTCAAATCTTACTTGGATTTCTGTTTTCATACATATATTTCACCTATATATTATTATAAATATCGCAGGTTCCCAATACCATTCATCATCCAGCAGAGTGTTTCCTAACCCAAACCGAACAGGTTCTTAGCACTAAAGATACACTGTTCCCTCAATCTAACTTTACAGAAGAGCAGGGACAGAGTTGGTCTTACAATACAGGAATGTAGGGGATCTTCCACCTGCTGAGAACCTCAATGGTCCATGCAGAAATGATCCCTGGAGAAGATGTAGGCCGCTGTGAAGGACCTGAGAGAGCAGAAGTCATCTTCCATGGCAAACAACCTGGTCAGGATGAAGGGATGTGTCTGAATGAGCCTCTCTCTTCTTAATGTAGACAAGATGGACCAAAGCAGGCCTGTGTGGAGAGCTGTTCCTTGGTGCCTATGGTTGATATTCCATTCTAACTTGTGAAAGTGTCACAGGAAGGAGGGGCAGCCTCCATCTCATGGGAGCCCTGGAAGCAACTGTTAGGACACAGTGGTTGCCAAGGCAGTGACCTCATTCAGTTCCTGAAGGAAGTGACCTCACCTCACTTCCTTGGTGATGGAACTCTCTGAACTTGGGATCCAGGAAGCCAGGCACCCAGAGCCAGTCCCAGTCCCAGTCCCAGTGGGCTCACTTGTTTGGATTTACCAAGGACAGAGTCAGTCTTTCTTGGTACCTACTGATGTGAGGATGGCCAAATGCCAGGAAAGCTCTGCAGAGGGGCCTATCCTGAGAAAGCAGGTAGTGGCTCACCGCTGGCTCCTGACAACTTCACAGAGTTGGCCAAGGAGGCCAGATGTGGGACAGGACAGGCCATTTCTGGGGAACATAGTATGGCCCACGATTCAGAAGGCAATCCGGGTAGTCACAGACCAACTTGGAAGAAGGAGGTGCCTTTGTGGGTGTGGGTGTGAGTTTGTGGTTTTGTCTCATGTTCTGAGCATAGGTAGGAAAGGCGGTTTGTTTGTTTTGGAGTGGACTGTTTCTAGTAAGTCTTTTGAAGAGGCGAGTGTTTCTATGTTTGTGTATCCCACTGTGTCCCTGGTTGTAGACATTAGAAAAGAGAATGCATCAATGGATGTGTCCTGTCTAGTAGAAAGCTTCCCAGCATTCATCCTGCCCAATTTATGAATGGACTGCGGCTTGCCTTATGGATGGGCAACACCTACTATCTTCCTATGTTCCTGGTTTCTTCCTGAATTCTGGCCACTCTCCAGAATAGGCTCATGGTTTTGTGTCCAAGATATGTACCACCTCCAAGCTCGGTGACATGGCCATGTACGGGAGAGCTGGAAGGAATGGAGAGCATCTCAGAAAACTCAGATATCAGTGTGACCAGTAAAGTCTCCCTGGAGAAACCCTGCTTTGGGCCTTTTGCTTACCTATTGTTCTGTTGCCCTGAATGTCAGGAAGGCCTTTGCCTCAGGGCAGCCCTTTGTGAAGCCTGAAGAAAACAGTTTTCAAATGGAAATGAATGGGCATCACCTGTGGCTCTTTGCTTACTGGCTTTGCAAAGGGATGTGTCTGAATCAGCCTCTTGGCCCTGTGTGAGGCTGTGGCTTAGGTTGTCAGCACCTGAGGGATCCAAAGAGAGATCCCATGTGTGCATCCAAAGCCAAATTGGCACAAAAGCAGTCATTGTGGATGAAGTCTCTCGCCTTCCTCTGTAAGGTTCCTGACCTCCATCAAGTGAGAATAAGGATCCTTCGTGTCAAACGAGTTCTTCAAAGCCCTGCAGAGGCTCGCCGATAGGTGCTTGGGTTTTCTCATGACTCCAATTCACACAAAGAATCTATACCCGGCAGTCAGTAGGCCTCCAATTGGAGAAGCGGAGCCGGTATTAACGGCAGGCCTATTGGATCACTCCAGGTTCACAGGAAGGGTGTCCAGGCCACCCTGACATTAGGCAAATGAGGGGCAAGGGAGCTTATTGTGGACACTGTCTTGGGCTGTGCCCCTCATGGAAACCTCCAGCCAGAGGTTATGATGAGTGTCTATGTGGAAGAAGATGAGGGCCATGTGGCAGTGTTTTGGTTTGAATTGTGGTCATTGGTGTGGCGGTGGGAAGAGATGACTGGGTCCACCTGGGCTTGAACTCTGGTGTGATTCCCCTTGGAGACTGAGTTCTGGAACTGACCTCAGAAAAGTATTGCCGTGAATTGTGTTGGGATTTGAGGAGGCCATGCATGAGAGTCGCCCTTGGAAACTGAGATCTAGGCCCAGGCTGGCTTTCCACAGAGCACTGGGAATCTCAGCCAGGATATCACATGATTTTATTTTTAAAGACCTGGCAGCCATAGTTGAGAGTCAAAACACACATGGACCTCAGATTTGTAGACCTCAATGGGCCTGGCTTCGTGTGACCTTTTGGCCACTCTTTGGGAAGCCTTGTATGTGAGAGTTCTCCAGAGCTTTTGTTGAAATGACCTTCCTCACCATTTAATGGTTCCTGAGGGAATGGAATCCCACAGTGCCTCAAACTTCATCCTTTAAAAATGGCTAGCTAGATAAATACCATGAGATTTTTGAAATTCCCATGACCAGGTGGCACTGGAGAACCTTTGGATGTCCTGTTGCTGATCATGAGTGTACCAGGCAGTGCGTTGCTTGACTGGGTTTCACGAAAATGGTGTAAAACAGAGATGCCAGTAAGTTGGGGCCTGCTGAGTAGCGGGCCTAGAGAGGTGGTGTGCAGGTGTGTGATAAAACATCTGTGGTGGAGCCATGTGGATCTGCCACTGGCTTCCAAATGGCTTGTGACTGCCATGGTGCAGTGAGCAGACCGTTCTATGTAAAGGGATCTTGTTATATGGGGAGGTTTCAGGGCAGTGTTCAGAATCAGGTTGCTATGGTCAAGGGGGCAAGCTCTGTGGGAAAAGAAGCCTGGCTGGTGCATTCTCCTAGGACCTTGACCCACCACACGTGACAGAACTCCCTCCAGCACGGTGTCCCAGTTGAACTCCTTGTATTTCCTGAAGCAAATTCCAAACTCCCAGTGCAGTAGCAAGAAACACCACGAAAAGTGGAGGATGACCAAATGGCTTCACAGTCCACACAGGGAGACACTTAGACCCCAGTGGCCACAGTTTACCTGCAAAGAGAGAATTCAGCACTTCTGCCTCATGTTCACTGGAAAATCAGAAACCATGTCCTCCAGGTCACATAGATGCAGACCCAGCTTTGATGGTCTCACTACAAAGGAAGCTAAAGCTCCTGACAACAACATATATTTCAAGTGCCCAACCTCAGAGGCAGTTTCTCACAAAGTCTTTAGGCCAGCAGAGCTCCATGTTTGTGGAGTGTTTACCCTGTCTCCCTTACTTATGGAAACTCCTCTACCACCTCCAAGGTTGTGAACTCCTGAGCATTTTCCATTCCACATACGTATTCACACCTTTTCTAACACTTCTCCTCGAATTGCGTCTTACTTGGTGTGAAGGTAATGTCAAGGCATTGTTCTGGATGAGCGTGGGAAGGTTTTTGTGTAGCACATATTTGCCTACACATTGGATTCATTTTCCTGTTTTCCATTCGAAATACTGAATCCCTGACACTAACCCATACCCTACTAGATTCTGACTACGAATTCTAATATGATGGAGAAAAATAACCCAAACACAATAGAAATACAGGCAGTTCAGAGCAGGCATGGTGTATAGTTGGACTTGCCTTTAGCATTACAAAGTGTAGGTGTTTTAAATCTTGTCCAATTTAATAGAAGTAGTTCTCCATGTGTTTTGAGAGTTAACAAATGTGTGAATTTCTGTCTCCCTTTCTCTGTAGCCTATTCAGCAACATGTATTTTTACATGCACATATAGAATCCTACCAGCTATCCCACGTCCACTCTTGTGAGGTGGCTGACTTGGCAGATACAAATTGTGAGAAGAGATCACTCCTCCTAAATGCTGTTGGAACTGAAAATTCAACCTACGGGTGAGCTTCCTACTTGAACAACATGATACATAAATCCATGTTCAGTAACATAAATATTTTTGGATCTGTGGATGATATATATTTCATGATGAATTTCGATTGGCATATATATTTCTACTTTTTAATGTCTGTGTGTGTGTTCTGTGTGTATGTGTGTGTGTATATATATACACACACACAGACACACAATATACACAAACTCTCCAGATTTTTCAGAATATGAAATATATGTGTCTTAGTATACACTCCCTAAATTCATCCATGTTCATATATGTGGATTTATAATCAACTTTTCACAAGATTATTCTCAGAAATATTCATCCACCTGAAATACATATTTGTTTCCTAGTGCTGAAAAGTAACTTCAGAGAATGGTGCATAGAGATCCTAATATTTCTACTGGAACTGACCCAGTTTAACATCAATGCCAGTAGATTCCTATGGGACATGATGTGTATTTTGACCTTCATTTTTATTCAACACTGATACATTACTATTTCTTCAGTTGATGCACATCATAGGATATGTATTTCATCCTCATGTTCACAAATTTCTAGGCATTTGGTTCACTTTCAATCACTTCTTGCTTCAGAACACATGTATTCCTCCACGTTTCTTGACTGGTCTTTTCATGAGACTTCTTTCCAAACACATTCTTTTCCATTTCCATAATCCCTTTTGAAGCCAAACTCACACCCCCTTCATGGTAAACCATCACCCTAGTATCACCATTAGATGTATAACTGGTTGGAATGAATGGTTGTGTATCAATATTAGATTTCCTATATATTTTCAGATATCCATTCAATCCATTATTTAAATTGGAACCAGTTATAATATTTATTCACAGTAGGGTCTATTCATGCATTATCTCTATATTCATAGACCCAGGGTACACCTATTTGTACCCCCAAAGGCTAATTTATATGTCTTCAACATATTACTCCCAGAAATGGTGGAAGAAATACTCATGACACCTGATCTCCATATACATTGTATCACAGTGATATTCTGGACACAAAATGCAAAGGTCACACTTATGATTGTACCAAAGCCTCATTGGAAAGTGAGCATGGATTACTCAAAACATCCTTGTCCAGGTTGCCTAATGCTCTCAAATGTCAATCCTATTGGTGACTACACATTTGTTTCTTCCTAAGAAGATATATTCAACCTCAACCCTGTTGAATATGTCTAATCCTCTCACTCACTTTATACTTTGCCCGATTTCCTAATGTCTCTATTGATATCTGCTTTCCTACATATGTTCCCCAGTTCATCATTGTGACTGACCCTTAACATGTGCTGACATTTACATTCACTCTCTAACCGACACCCTATTGCTAAAGAACTTTTGGTCCAAATTTTATACTCACTCTTCTTCCTAAACCTACCAACTATCTTCCTAATCCTACCTACTATCCCTTTTTGACTGGATGTTCTCTTCTACATTCAATCATCCAAGGTACAAGGTCCTGTGCCATTGTATATCGATTTATCTGAGACATCTGTGCAGAAAATCATTCAAAGCTAAGTAACCCAATCAAGGGCCCAATGCCCTTCTGGCCTTCAAATCTTACTTGGATTTCTGTTTTCATACATATATTTCACCTATATATTATTATAAATATCACAGGTTCCCAATACCATTCATCATCCAGCAGAGTGATTCCTAACCCAAACCGAACAGGTTCTTAACCCTAACCATACACTGTTCCCTCAATCTAACTTTACAGAAGAGCAGGGACAGAGTTGGTCTTACAATACAGGAATGTAGGGGATCTTCCACCTGCTGAGAACCTCAAAGGTCCATGCAGAAATGATCCCTGGAGAAGATGTAGGCCGCTGTGAAGGACCTGAGAGAGCAGAAGTCATCTTCCATGGCAAACAACCTGGTCAGGATGAAGGGATGTGTCTGAATGAGCCTCTCTCTTCTTAATGTAGACAAGATGGACCAAAGCAGGCCTGTGTGGAGAGCTGTTCCTTGGTGCCTATGGTTGATATTCCATTCTAACTTGTGAAAGTGTCACAGGAAGGAGGGGCAGCCTCCATCTCATGGGAGCCCTGGAAGCAACTGTTAGGACACAGTGGTTGCCAAGGCAGTGACCTCATTCAGTTCCTGAAGGAAGTGACCTCACCTCACTTCCTTGGTGATGGAACTCTCTGAACTTGGGATCCAGGAAGCCAGGCACCCAGAGCCAGTCCCAGTCCCAGTCCCAGTGGGCTCACTTGTTTGGATTTACCAAGGACAGAGTCAGTCTTTCTTGGTACCTACTGATGTGAGGATGGCCAAATGCCAGGAAAGCTCTGCAGAGGGGCCTTTCCTGAGAAAGCAGGGAGTGGCTCACCGCTGGCTCCTGACAACTTCACAGAGTTGGCCAAGGAGGCCAGATGTGGGACAGGACAGGCCATTTCGCGGGAACATAGTATGGCCCACGAGTCAGACGGCACTCCGGGTAGTCACAGACCAACTTGGAAGAAGGAGGTGCCTTTGTGGGTGTGGGTGTGAGTTTGTGGTTTTGTCTCATGTTCTGAGAATAGGTAGGAAAGGCGGTTTGTTTGTTTTGGAGTGGACTGTTTCTAGTAAGTCTTTTGACGAGGCGAGTGTTTCTATGTTTGTGTATCCCACTGTGTCCCTGGTTGTAGACATTAGAAAAGAGAATGCATCAATGGATGTGTCCTGTCTAGTAGAAAGCTTCCCAGCATTCATCCTGCCCAATTCATGAATGGACTGCGGCTTGCCTTATGGATGGGCAACACCTACTATCTTCCTAAGTTCCTGTTTTCTTCCTGAATTCTGGCCACTCTCCAGAATAGGCTCATGGTTTTGTGTCCAAGATATGTACCACCTCCAAGCTCGGTGACATGGCCATGTACTGGAGAGCTGGAAGGAATGGTGAGCATCTCAGAAAACTCAGATATCAGTGTGACCAGTAAAGTCTCCCTGGAGAAACCCTGCTTTGGGCCTTTGCTTACCTATTGTTGTGTTGCCCTGAATGTCAGGAAGGCCTTTGCCTCAGGGCACCCCTTTGTGAAGCCTGAAGAAAACAGTTTTCAAATGGAAATGAATGGGCATCACCTGTGGCTCTTTGCTTAATGGCTTTGCAAAGGGATGTGTCTGAATCAGCCTCTTGGCCCTGTGTGAGGCTGTGGCTTAGGTTGTCAGCACCTGACGGATCCAAAGAGAGATCCCATGTGTGCATCCAAAGCCAAATTGGCACAAAAGCAGTCATTGTGGATGATGTCTCTCGCATTCCTCTGTAAGGTTCCTGACCTCCATCAAGTGAGAATAGGGATCCTTCGGGTCAAAGGAGTTCTTCAAAGCCCTGCAGAGGCTAGCCCATAGGTGCTTGGGTTTTCTCATGACTCCAATTCACACAAAGAATCTATACCCGGCAGTCAGTAGGCCTCCAATTGGAGAAGCGGAGCCAGTATTAACGGCAGGCCTATTGGATCACTCCAGGTTCACAGGAAGGGTGTCCAGGCCACCCTGACATTAGGCAAATGAGGGGCAAGGGAGCTTATTGTGGACACTGTCTTGGGCTGTGCCCCTCATGGAAACCTCCAGCCAGAGGTTATGATGAGTGTCTATGTGGAAGAAGATGAGGGCCATGTGGCAGTGTTTTGGTTTGAATTGTGGTCATTGGTGTGGCGGTGGGAAGAGATGACTGGGTCCACCTGGGCTTGAACTCTGGTGTGATTCCCCTTGGAGACTGAGTTCTGGAACTGACCTCAGAGAAGTATTGCCGTGAATTGTGTTGGGATTTGAGGAGGCCATGCATGAGAGTCGCCCTTGGAAACTGAGATGTAGGCCCAGGCTGGCTTTCCACAGAGCACTGGGCATCTCAGCCCGGATATCACATGATTTTATTCTTAAAGACCTGGCAGCCATAGTTGAGAGTCAAAACACACATGGACCTCACATTTGTAGACCTCAATGGGCCTGGCTTCGTGTGACCTTTTGGCCACTCTTTGGGAAGCCTTGTTTGTGAGAGTTCTCCAGAGCTTTCGTTGAAATGAGCTTCCTCACCATTTAATGGTTCCTGATGGAATGGAAACCCACAGTGCCTCTAACTTCATCCTTTAAAAATGGCTAGCTAGATAAATACCATGAGATTTTTGAAATTCCCATGACCAGGTGGCACTGGAGAACCTTTGGATGTTCTGTTCTGCTGATCATGTGTGTACCAGATACTGCCTTGATTGACTGGGTTTCATGAAAATGGTGTAAAACAGAGATGCCAGTAAGTTGGGGCCTGCTGAGTAGCGGGCCTAGAGCAGTGGTGTGCAGGTGTGTGATAAAACATCTGTGGTGGGGCCATGTGGATCTGCCACTGGCTTCCAAATGGCTTGTGACTGACATGGTGCAGTGAGCAGACCCTTCTATGTAAAGGGATCTTGTTATATGGGGAGGTTTCAGGGCAGTGTTCAGAATCAGGTTGCTATGGTCAAGGGGGCAAGCTCTGTGGGATAGAAGCCTGGATGGTGCATTCTCCTAGGACCTTGACCCAACACACATGACAGAACTCCCTCCAGCACGGTGTCCCAGTTGAACTCCTTGTATTTCCTGAAGCAAATTCCAAACTCCCAGTGCAGCAGCAAGAAACACCACGAAAAGTGGAGGATGACCAAACGGCTTCACAGTCCACACAGGGAGACGCTTAGACCCCAGTGGCCACAGTTTACCTGCAAAGAGAGAATTAAGCACTTCTGCCTCATGTTCATTGGAAAATCAGAAACAATGTCCTCCAGGTCACATAGATGCAGACCCAGCTTTGATGGTCTCACTACAAAGGAAGCTAAAGCTCCTGACAACAACATATATTTCAAGTGCCCCACCTCAGAGGCAGTTTCTCACAAAGTCTTTAGGCCAGCAGAGCTCCATGTTTGTGGAGTGTTTACCCTGTCTCCCTTACTTATGGAAACTCCTCTACCACCTCCAAGGTTGTGAACTCCTGAGCATTTTCCATTCCACATACGTATTTACAGCTTTTCTAACTCTTCTCCACGAATTGCGTCTTACTTGTTGCGAAGGTAATGTCAAGGCATTGTTCTGGATGAGAGTGGGAAGGTTTTTGTGTAGCACATATTTGCCTACACATTGGATTCATTTTCCTATTTTCCGTTTGAAATACTGAATCCCTGACACTAACCCATACCCTACTAGATTCTGACTACGAATACTAATATGATGGAGAAAAATAACCCAAACACAATAGAAATACAGGCAGTTCAGAGCAGGCATGGTGTATAGTTGGACTTGCCTTTAGCATTACAAAGGGTAGGTGTTTTAAATCTTGTCCAATTTAATCGAAGTAGTTCTCCATGTGTTTTGAGAGTTAACAAATGTGTGAATTTCTGTCCCCTTTCTCTGTAGCCTATTCAGCAACATGTATTTTTACATGCACATATAGAATCCTACCTGCTATCCCACGTCCACTCTTGTGAGGTGGCTGACTTGGCAGATACAAATTGTGAGAAGAGATCACTCCTCCTAAATGCTGTTGGAACTGAAAATTCAACCTACGGGTGAGCTTCCTACTTGAACAACATGATACATAAATCCATGTTCAGTAACATAATTTTTTTTGGATCTGTGGATGATATATATTTCATGATGAATTTCGATTGGCATATATATTTCTATTTTTAATGTCTGTGTGTGTGTTCTGTGTGTATGTGTGTCACACACACACACACACAATATACACAAACTCTCCAGATTTTTCAAAATATGAAATATATGTGTCTAATTATACACTCCCTAAATTCATCCATGTTCATATATGTGGATTTATAATCAACTTTTCACAAGATTATTCTCAGAAATATTCATCCACCTGAAATACATATTTGTTTCCTAGTGCTGAAAACTAACTTCAGAGAATGGTGCATAGAGATCCTAATATTTCTACAGGAACTGACCCAGTTTAACATCAATGCCAGTAGATTCCTATGGGACATGATGTGTATTTTGACCTTCATTTTTATTCAACACTGATACATTACTATTTCTTCAGTTGATGCACATCATAGGATATGTATTTCATCCTCATGTTCACAAATTTCTAGGCATTTGGTTCACTTTCAATCACTTCCTGCTTCAGAACACATGTATTCCTCCACGTTTCTTGACTGGTCTTTTCATGAGACTTCTTTCCAAACACATTCTTTTCCATTTCCATAATCCCTTTTGAAGCCAAACTCACACCCCCTTCATGGTAAACCATCACCCTAATATCACCATTAGATGTATAACTGGTTGGAATGAATGGTTGTGTATCAATATTAGATTTCCTATATATTTTCAGATATCCATTCAATCCATTATTTAAATTGGAACCAGTTATAATATTTATTCACAGTAGGGTCTATTCATGCATTATCTCTATATTCATAGACCCAGGGTACACCTATTTGTACCCCCAAAGGCTAATTTATATGTCTTCAACATATTACTCCCAGAAATGGTGGAAGAAATACTCATGTCACCTGATCTCCATATACATTGTATCACAGTGATATTCTGGACACAAAATGCAAAGGTCACACTTATGATTGTACCAAAGCCTCATTGGAAAGTGAGCATGGATTACTCAAAACATCCTTGTCCAGGTTGCCTAATGCTCTCAAATGTCAATCCTATTGGTGACTACACATTTGTTTCTTCCTAAGATGATATATTCAACCTCAACCCTGTTGAATATGTCTAATCCTCTCACTCACTTTATACTTTGCCTGATTTCCTAATGTCTCTATTGATATCTGCTTTCCTACATATGTTCCCCAGTTCATCATTGTGACTGACCCTTAACATGTGCTGACATTTACATTCACTCTCTAACCGACACCCTATTGCTAAAGAACTTTTGGTCCAAATTTTATACTCACTCTTCTTCCTAAACCTACCAACTATCTTCCTAATCCTACCTACTATCCCTTTTTGACTGGATGTTCTCTTCTACATTCAATCATCCAAGGTACGAGGTCCTGTGCCATTGTATATCGATTTATCTGAGACATCTGTGCAGAAAGTCATTGAAAGCTAAGTAACCCAATCAAGGGCCCAATGCCCTTCTGGCCTTCAAATCTTACTTGGATTTCTGTTTTCATACATATATTTCACCTATATATTATTATAAATATCACAGGTTCCCAATACCATTCATCATCCAGCAGAGTGATTCCTAACCCAAACCGAACAGGTTCTTAACCCTAACCATACACTGTTCCCTCAATCTAACTTTACAGAAGAGCAGGGACAGAGTTGGTCTTACAATACAGGAATGTAGGGGATCTTCCACCTGCTGAGAACCTCAAAGGTCCATGCAGAAATGATCCCTGGAGAAGATGTAGGCCGCTGTGAAGGACCTGAGAGAGCACAAGTCATCTTCCATGGCAAACCACCTGGTCAGGATGAAGGGATGTGTCTGAATGAGCCTCTCTCTTCTTAATGTAGACAAGATGGACCAAAGCAGGCCTGTGTGGAGAGCTGTTCCTTGGTGCCTATGGTTGATATTCCATTCTAACTTGTGAAAGTGTCACAGGAAGGAGGGGCAGCCTCCATCTCATGGGAGCCCTGGAAGCAACTGTTAGGACACAGTGGTTGCCAAGGCAGTGACCTCATTCAGTTCCTGAAGGAAGTGACCTCACCTCACTTCCTTGGTGATGGAACTCTCTGAACTTGGGATCCAGGAAGCCAGGCACCCAGAGCCAGTCCCAGTCCCCGTCCCAGTGGGCTCACTTGTTTGGATTTACCAAGGACAGAGTCAGTCTTTCTTGGTACCTACTGATGTGAGGATGGCCAAATGCCAGGAAAGCTCTGCAGAGGGGCCTTTCCTGAGAAAACAGGTAGTGGCTCACCGCTGGCTCCTGACAACTTCAAAGAGTTGGCCAAGGAGGCCAGATGTGGGACAGGACAGGCCATTTCGCGGGAACATAGTATGGCCCACGAGTCAGACGGCACTCCGGGTAGTCACAGAACAACTTGAAAGAAGGAGGTGCCTTTGTGGGTGTGGGTGTGAGTTTGTGGTTTTGTCTCATGTTCTGAGAATAGGTAGGAAAGGCGGTTTGTTTGTTTTGGAGTGGACTGTTTCTAGTAAGTCTTTTGACGAGGCGAGTGTTTCTATGTTTGTGTATCCCACTGTGTCCCTGGTTGTAGACATTAGAAAAGAGAATGCATCAATGGATGTGTCCTGTCTAGTAGAAAGCTTCCCAGCATTCATCCTGCCCAATTCATGAATGGACTGCGGCTTGCCTTATGGATGGGCAACACCTACTATCTTCCTAAGTTCCTGTTTTCTTCCTGAATTCTGGCCACTCTCCAGAATAGCCTCATGGTTTTGTGTCCAAGATAGGTACCACCTCCAAGCTCGGTGACATGGCCATGTACTGGAGAGCTGGAAGGAATGGTGAGCATCTCAGAAAACTCAGATATCAGTGTGACCAGTAAAGTCTCCCTGGAGAAACGCTGCTTTGGGCCTTTTGCTTACCTATTGTTGTGTTGCCCTGAATGTCATGAAGGCCTTTGCCTCAGGGCACCCCTTTGTGAAGCCTGAAGAAAACAGTTTTCAAATGGAAATGCATGGGCATCACCTGTGGCTCTTTGCTTAATGGCTTTGCAAAGGGATGTGTCTGAATCAGCCTCTTGGCCCTGTGTGAGGCTGTGGCTTCGGTTGTCAGCACCTGACGGATCCAAAGAGAGATCCCATGTGTGCATCCAAAGCCAAATTGGCACAAAAGCAGTCATTGTGGATGATGTCTCTCGCCTTCCTCTGTAAGGTTCCTGACCTCCATCAAGTGAGAATAGGGATCCTTCGGGTCAAAGGAGTTCTTCAAAGCCCTGCAGAGGCTAGCCCATAGGTGCTTGGGTTTTCTCATGACTCGAATTCACACAAAGAATCTATACCCGGCAGTCAGTAGGCCTCCAATTGGAGAAGCGGAGCCAGTATTAACGTCAGGCCTATTGGATCACTCCAGGTTCACAGGAAGGGTGTCCAGGCCACCCTGACATTAGGCAAATGAGGGGCAAGGGAGCTTATTGTGGACACTGTCTTGGGCTGTGCCCCTCATGGAAACCTCCAGCCCAGCCAGAGGTTATGATGAGTGTCTATGTGGAAGAAGATGAGGGCCATGTGGCAGTGTTTTGGTTTGAATTGTGGTCATTGGTGTGGCGGTGGGAAGAGATGACTGGGTCCACCTGGGCTTGAACTCTGGTGTGATTCCCCTTGGAGACTGAGTTCTGGAACTGACCTCAGAGAAGTATTGCCGTGAATTGTGTTGGGATTTGAGGAGGCCATGCATGAGAGTCGCCCTTGGAAACTGAGATGTAGGCCCAGGCTGGCTTTCCACAGAGCACTGGGAATCTCAGCCCGGATATCACATGATTTTATTCTTAAAGACCTGGCAGCCATAGTTGAGAGTCAAAACACACATGGACCTCACATTTGTAGACCTCAATGGGCCTGGCTTCGTGTGACCTTTTGGCCACTCTTTGGGAAGCCTTGTTTGTGAGAGTTCTCCAGAGCTTTCGTTGAAATGAGCTTCCTCACCATTTAATGGTTCCTGAAGGAATGGAAACCCACAGTGCCTCTAACTTCATCCTTTAAAAATGGCTAGCTAGATAAATACCATGAGATTTTTGAAATTCCCATGACCAGGTGGCACTGGAGAACCTTTGGATGTCCTGTTCTGCTGATCATGAGTGTACCAGACAGTGCCTTGATTGACTGGGTTTCATGAAAATGGTGTAAAACAGAGATGCCAGTAAGTTGGGGCCTGCTGAGTAGCGGGCCTAGAGCAGTGGTGTGCAGGTGTGTGATAAAACATCTGTGGTGGGGCCATGTGGATCTGCCACTGGCTTCCAAATGGCTTGTGACTGACATGGTGCAGTGAGCAGACCCTTCTATGTAAAGGCATCTTGTTATATGGAGAGGTTTCAGGGCAGTGTTCAGAATCAGGCTGCTATGGTCAAGGGGGCAAGCTCTGTGGGATAGAAGCCTGGCTGGTGCATTCTCCTAGGACCTTGACCCACCACACGTGACAGAACTCCCTCCAGCACGGTGTCCCAGTTGAACTCCTTGTATTTCCTGAAGCAAATTCCAAACTCCCAGTGCAGCAGCAAGAAACACCACAAAAAGTGGAGGATGACCAAATGGCTTCACAGTCCACACAGGGAGACACTTAGACCCCAGTGGCCACAGTTTACCTGCAAAGAGAGAATTCAGCACTTCTGCCTCATGTTCATTGGAAAATCAGAAACCATGTCCTTCAGGTCACATAGATGCAGACCCAGCTTTGATGGTCTCACTACAAAGGAAGCTAAAGCTCCTGACAACAACATATATTTCAAGTGCCCCACCTCAGAGGCAGTTTCTCACAAAGTCTTTAGGCCAGCATAGCTCCATGTTTGTGGAGTGATTACCCTGTCTCCCTTACTTATGGAAACTCCTCTACCACCTCCAAGGTTGTGAACTCCTGAGCATTTTCCATTCCACATACGTATTCACAGCTTTTCTAACTCTTCTCCTCGAATTGCGTCTTACTTGTTGCGAAGGTAATGTCAAGGCATTGTTCTGGATGAGAGTGGGAAGGTTTTTGTGTAGCACATATTTGCCTACACATTGGATTCATTTTCCTGTTTTCCGTTTGAAATACTGAATCCCTGACACTAACCCATACCCTACTAGATTCTGACTACGAATACTAATATGATGGAGAAAAATAACCCAAACAGAATAGAAATACAGGCAGTTCAGAGCAGGCATGGTGTATAGTTGGACTTGCCTTTAGCATTACAAAGGGTAGGTGTTATAAATCTTGTCCAATTTAATCGAAGTAGTTCTCCATGTGTTTTGAGAGTTAACAAATGTGTGAATTCCTGTCTCCCTTTCTCTGTAGCCTATTCAGCAACACGTATTTTTACATACACATATAGAATCCTACCTGCTATCCCACGTCCATTCTTGTGAGGTGGCTGACTTGGCAGATACAAATTGTGAGAAGAGATCACTCCTCCTAAAAGCGGTTTGGAACTGAAAATTCAACCTATGGGTGAGCTTGCAACTTGAACAACATGATACATAAATCCATGTTCATTAACATAAATATTTTTGGATATGTGGATGATATATATTTCATGATGAATTTCGATTGGCATATATATTTCTACTTTTTAATGTCTGTGTGTGTGTTCTGTGTGTATGTGTGTGTGTATATATATATACACACACACACACACAATATACACAAACTCTCCAGATTTTTCAAAATATGAAATATATGTGTCTTATTATACACTCCCTAAATTCATCCATGTTCATATATGTGGATTTATAATCAACTTTTCACAAGATTATTCTCAGAAATATTCATCCACCTGAAATACATATTTGTTTCCTAGTGCTGAAAACTAACTTCAGAGAATGGTGCATAGAGATCCTAATATTTCTACAGGAACTGACCCAGTTTAACATCAATGCCAGTAGATTCCTATGGGACATGATGTGTATTTTGACCTTCATTTTTATTCAACACTGATACATTACTATTTCTTCAGTTGATGCACATCATAGGATATGTATTTCATCCTCATGTTCACAAATTTCTAGGCATTTGGTTCCCTTTCAATCACTTCCTGCTTCAGAACACATGTATTCCTCCACGTTTCTTGACTGGTCTTATCATGAGCCTTCTTTCCAAACACATTCTTTTCCATTTCCATAATCCCTTTTGAAGCCAAACTCACACCCCCTTCATGGTAAACCATCACCCTAATATCACCATTAGATGTATAACTGGTTGGAATGAATGGTTGTGTATCAATATTAGATTTCCTATATATTTTCAGATATCCATTCAATCCATTATTTAAATTGGAACCAGTTATAATATTTATTCACAGTAGGGTCTATTCATGCATTATCTCTATATTCATAGACCCAGGGTACACCTATTTGTACCCCCAAAGGCTAATTTATATGTCTTCAACATATTACTCCCAGAAATGGTGGAAGAAATACTCATGACACCTGATCTCCATATACATTGTATCACAGTGATATTCTGGACACAAAATGCAAAGGTCACACTTATGATTGTACCAAAGCCTCATTGGAAAGTGAGCATGGATTACTCAAAACATCCTTGTCCAGGTTGCCTAATGCTCTCAAATGTCAATCCTATTGGTGACTACACATTTGTTTCTTCCTAAGATGATATATTCAACCTCAACCCTGTTGAATATGTCTAATCCTCTCACTCACTTTATACTTTGCCTGATTTCCTAATGTCTCTATTGATATCTGCTTTCCTACATATGTTCCCCAGTTCATCATTGTGACTGACCCTTAACATGTGCTGACATTTACATTCACTCTCTAACCGACACCCTATTGCTAAAGAACTTTTGGTCCAAATTTTATACTCACTCTTCTTCCTAAACCTACCAACTATCTTCCTAATCCTACCTACTATCCCTTTTTGACTGGATGTTCTCTTCTACATTCAATCATCCAAGGTACAAGGTCCTGTGCCATTGTATATCGATTTATCTGAGACATCTGTGCAGAAAGTCATTGAAAGCTAAGTAACCCAATCAAGGGCCCAATGCCCTTCTGGCCTTCAAATCTTACTTGGATTTCTGTTTTCATACATATATTTCACCTATATATTATTATAAATATCACAGGTTCCCAATACCATTCATCATCCAGCAGAGTGATTCCTAACCCAAACCGAACAGGTTCTTAACCCTAACCATACACTGTTCCCTCAATCTAACTTTACAGAAGAGCAGGGACAGAGTTGGTCTTACAATACAGGAATGTAGGGGATCTTCCACCTGCTGAGAACCTCAAAGGTCCATGCAGAAATGATCCCTGGAGAAGATGTAGGCCGCTGTGAAGGACCTGAGAGAGCACAAGTCATCTTCCATGGCAAACCACCTGGTCAGGATGAAGGGATGTGTCTGAATGAGCCTCTCTCTTCTTAATGTAGACAAGATGGACCAAAGCAGGCCTGTGTGGAGAGCTGTTCCTTGGTGCCTATGGTTGATATTCCATTCTAACTTGTGAAAGTGTCACAGGAAGGAGGGGCAGCCTCCATCTCATGGGAGCCCTGGAAGCAACTGTTAGGACACAGTGGTTGCCAAGGCAGTGACCTCATTCAGTTCCTGAAGGAAGTGACCTCACCTCACTTCCTTGGTGATGGAACTCTCTGAACTTGGGATCCAGGAAGCCAGGCACCCAGAGCCAGTCCCAGTCCCCGTCCCAGTGGGCTCACTTGTTTGGATTTACCAAGGACAGAGTCAGTCTTTCTTGGTACCTACTGATGTGAGGATGGCCAAATGCCAGGAAAGCTCTGCAGAGGGGCCTTTCCTGAGAAAACAGGTAGTGGCTCACCGCTGGCTCCTGACAACTTCAAAGAGTTGGCCAAGGAGGCCAGATGTGGGACAGGACAGGCCATTTCGCGGGAACATAGTATGGCCCACGAGTCAGACGGCACTCCGGGTAGTCACAGAACAACTTGAAAGAAGGAGGTGCCTTTGTGGGTGTGGGTGTGAGTTTGTGGTTTTGTCTCATGTTCTGAGAATAGGTAGGAAAGGCGGTTTGTTTGTTTTGGAGTGGACTGTTTCTAGTAAGTCTTTTGACGAGGCGAGTGTTTCTATGTTTGTGTATCCCACTGTGTCCCTGGTTGTAGACATTAGAAAAGAGAATGCATCAATGGATGTGTCCTGTCTAGTAGAAAGCTTCCCAGCATTCATCCTGCCCAATTCATGAATGGACTGCGGCTTGCCTTATGGATGGGCAACACCTACTATCTTCCTAAGTTCCTGTTTTCTTCCTGAATTCTGGCCACTCTCCAGAATAGCCTCATGGTTTTGTGTCCAAGATAGGTACCACCTCCAAGCTCGGTGACATGGCCATGTACTGGAGAGCTGGAAGGAATGGTGAGCATCTCAGAAAACTCAGATATCAGTGTGACCAGTAAAGTCTCCCTGGAGAAACGCTGCTTTGGGCCTTTTGCTTACCTATTGTTGTGTTGCCCTGAATGTCATGAAGGCCTTTGCCTCAGGGCACCCCTTTGTGAAGCCTGAAGAAAACAGTTTTCAAATGGAAATGCATGGGCATCACCTGTGGCTCTTTGCTTAATGGCTTTGCAAAGGGATGTGTCTGAATCAGCCTCTTGGCCCTGTGTGAGGCTGTGGCTTCGGTTGTCAGCACCTGACGGATCCAAAGAGAGATCCCATGTGTGCATCCAAAGCCAAATTGGCACAAAAGCAGTCATTGTGGATGATGTCTCTCGCCTTCCTCTGTAAGGTTCCTGACCTCCATCAAGTGAGAATAGGGATCCTTCGGGTCAAAGGAGTTCTTCAAAGCCCTGCAGAGGCTAGCCCATAGGTGCTTGTGTTTTCTCATGACTCCAATTCACACAAAGAATCTATACCCGGCAGTCAGTAGGCCTCCAATTGGAGAAGCGGAGCCAGTATTAACGTCAGGCCTATTGGATCACTCCAGGTTCACAGGAAGGGTGTCCAGGCCACCCTGACATTAGGCAAATGAGGGGCAAGGGAGCTTATTGTGGACACTGTCTTGGGCTGTGCCCCTCATGGAAACCTCCAGCCCAGCCAGAGGTTATGATGAGTGTCTATGTGGAAGAAGATGAGGGCCATGTGGCAGTGTTTTGGTTTGAATTGTGGTCATTGGTGTGGCGGTGGGAAGAGATGACTGGGTCCACCTGGGCTTGAACTCTGGTGTGATTCCCCTTGGAGACTGAGTTCTGGAACTGACCTCAGAGAAGTATTGCCGTGAATTGTGTTGGGATTTGAGGAGGCCATGCATGAGAGTCGCCCTTGGAAACTGAGATGTAGGCCCAGGCTGGCTTTCCACAGAGCACTGGGAATCTCAGCCCGGATATCACATGATTTTATTCTTAAAGACCTGGCAGCCATAGTTGAGAGTCAAAACACACATGGACCTCACATTTGTAGACCTCAATGGGCCTGGCTTCGTGTGACCTTTTGGCCACTCTTTGGGAAGCCTTGTTTGTGAGAGTTCTCCAGAGCTTTCGTTGAAATGAGCTTCCTCACCATTTAATGGTTCCTGAAGGAATGGAAACCCACAGTGCCTCTAACTTCATCCTTTAAAAATGGCTAGCTAGATAAATACCATGAGATTTTTGAAATTCCCATGACCAGGTGGCACTGGAGAACCTTTGGATGTCCTGTTTTGCTGATCATGTGTGCACCAGACAGTGCCTTGATTGACTGGGTTTCATGAAAATGGTGTAAAACAGAGATGCCAGTAAGTTGGGGCCTGCTGAGTAGCGGGCCTAGAGCAGTGGTGTGCAGGTGTGTGATAAAACATCTGTGGTGGGGCCATGTGGATCTGCCACTGGCTTCCAAATGGCTTGTGACTGACATGGTGCAGTGAGCAGACCCTTCTATGTAAAGGCATCTTGTTATATGGAGAGGTTTCAGGGCAGTGTTCAGAATCAGGTTGCTATGGTCAAGGGGGCAAGCTCTGTGGGATAGAAGCCTGGCTGGTGCATTCTCCTAGGACCTTGACCCACCACACGTGACAGAACTCCCTCCAGCACGGTGTCCCAGTTGAACTCCTTGTATTTCCTGAAGCAAATTCCAAACTCCCAGTGCAGCAGCAAGAAACACCACGAAAAGTGGAGGATGACCAAATGGCTTCAGAGTCCACACAGGGAGACATTTAGACCCCAGTGGCCACAGTTTACCTGCAAAGAGAGAATTCAGCACTTCTGCCTCATGTTCATTGGAAAATCAGAAACCATGTCCTCCAGGTCACATAGATGCAGACCCAGCTTTGATGGTCTCACTACAAAGGAAGCTAAAGCTCCTGACAACAACATATATTTCAAGTGCCCCACCTCAGAGGCAGTTTCTCACAAAGTCTTTAGGCCAGCAGAGCTCCATGTTTGTGGAGTGTTTACCCTGTCTCCCTTACTTATGGAAACTCCTCTACCACCTCCAAGGTTGTGAACTCCTGAGCATTTTCCATTCCACATACGTATTCACAGCTTTTCTAACTCTTCTCCACGAATTGCGTCTTACTTGTTGCGAAGGTAATGTCAAGGCATTGTTCTGGATGAGAGTGGGAAGGTTTTTGTGTAGCACATATTTGCCTACACATTGGATTCATTTTCCTATTTTCCGTTTGAAATACTGAATCCCTGACACTAACCCATACCCTACTAGATTCTGACTACGAATACTAATATGATGGAGAAAAATAACCCAAACACAATAGAAATACAGGCAGTTCAGAGCAGGCATGGTGTATAGTTGGACTTGCCTTTAGCATTACAAAGGGTAGGTGTTTTAAATCTTGTCCAATTTAATAGAAGTAGTTCTCCATGTGTTTTGAGAGTTAACAAATGTGTGAATTTCTGTCTCCCTTTCTCTGTAGCCTATTCAGCAACATGTATTT